>NC_073395.1:22814974-24014974 GCF_028641065.1 Leucoraja erinaceus | reverse complement strand
ACTGAGTTTGTATGTTCTCCCTGTGACAGTGTTGGTTTTCTCCGAGTGCTCTGGATTCCTCTGGAATCCAAAGACGTATGGGTTTGTAGGTTAAGTGGCTTCTGTAAACTGTTCCTAGACTGTAGGATAGAACTAGTGTAAGGGGGGATTGTTGGTCGACGTGGACTCGGTGGGCCGACGGACCTGTTTCTATGCTGTATCTCTAAACTAAACTAACTATTCAGACTACAGAGGCCTTGTTCAAACTCAAGTCACAAAAACAAATTCTGGTCATTTATTAGCTGCGCGGACGCACACAATGAATAATTCCAGCTGCCCTAAGACAGTACTGCAACATTTGCAATTTCATTAACAATTTATTGATTTTACACTTTTGTTTTAATAAATGTGCTAATGTTTCTCTTTCATTCCCCTTCTAATTCTATAAATCACAGACATCTATTAAATTGTTAATTAAGTTGGGAGTGTTGGCCACTGTGGTAATGTCATTTTTTTAATCTGTTTGTTTGTACACCTGTCCAAATAGCTGCTTCAGTCAACAATGGAAGAAAATATACTTGCATTAACAGTCTTCTCTGATTGACATAACTGGCTAAATACACCGCCAGTATGGTGGCACAGCGGTAGAGTTGCTGCCTTACAGCGCCAGAGATCCGGATTCAATCCTGACCACAGGCACTATTTGTACGGAGTTTGTAGGTACACCCTGTGACTGCCTGGGTTTCCTCCGGGTGCTCCGGTTTCCTCCCACATCTCAAAAATGAACAGGTTTGTAGGTTAATTGGCGTCGGCAAAAAAATTGTAACTTGTCCCTAGTGTGTAGGATAGTGCCAGTGTGCAGGGTGATCGCTGGTCAGTGTAGACACAATGGGCTGAAGGGCCTGTTTCCGTGCTGTATCTCTAAAGGCAGGAGTGTTATTGAGGAGGTTCAACAAGCAGATTATAAACAATTCTTGGTTTAAACACGAACACCAGATTAACGGTTCATTCATCACTTTACAATCTGAAGAAGCTTTCAACCTATGTAATACATGACAATAACTGCATTTCAAAAATGGTTTGTAAAACTCTTGAGATATCATGAAGGAGCTGTGGGACTCTTCAACAATACACATGCTTTTCCTCTTATTTAAAGAGCAGATGGCATTCAGAAGTTGTGAGAATGAAATAGAAAATGTTTGGTTTAATAAAAATAAATTTAAAGTTAGTCATAGAGTCGCACAGTGTGGAAACAGACTTTTGGGAATATATTTCCCACACCAACCAACATGTCCCATCTAAACTAATCCCACCTGCCTGCATTTCATAAGATCATAAGTGATAGGTGCAGAATGAGGCCATTGGGCCAATCAAGTCTACTCCACCATTCTATCATGGTTGATCTATCTGTCCCTCCTAGCCTCATTCTCCTGCCTTCTCCCCATAACTGCTGACACCCGTAAATAAAGCTTTGTGCCTTAATGCGAGGAGCATTCGTAATAAGGTGGATGAATTGAATGTACAGTTAGTAATTAAGGAATATGATATATTTGGAATTACGGAGACATGGCTCCAGGGTGACCAAGGCTGGGAGCTAAACATGCCAGGGTTTTCGATATTCAGGAAGGATAGACAGAAAGGAAGAGGAGGTGAGGTGGCACTGCTGGTTAAAGAGATTCATGCAAGGAGGGACATTAGCTTGGATGCTGTAGAATCGGTGTGGGTAGAACTGTGAAATAGCTAAAGGCAGAAAACACTTGTTGGATTTGTATACAGACCACCAAACAGCAGTAGGGAGGTTGCGGATAGCATCAAGCAAGAAATTAGGAATGCGTGTCGCTAAGGTACAGCAGTTATCATGGGTGACATTAATCTACATATAGATTGGGCCAACCAAATTGGTAGCAACACTGAGGAGGAGGATTTCCAGGAATATATATGGGATGTTTTTTTAAACCAATATGTAGAAGAACCCAGGCCATCCTAGACTCGGTATAGTGTAATGAGGAAGGATTGTGCAAAGCCCCTTGGGCAACAGCGACCATAATATGCTATCACTGCATTAGGATGGAAAGTGACATGGTTAATTCAGAGACCAGGGTCCTGAACTTAAAGAAGACTTTGAAGGTATGAGACGGGAATTGGCTAGGATAGATTGGCAAATTATACTTAAAGGGTTGACAGTGGAGATGCGATGGCAAAGATTTAAAGACTACATGGATGAACTGGAGACTGGAGGGTAGCCAATGTAACTCCACTTTTTAAGAAAGGAGGGTGAAAGAAAACAGGGAAGTATAATTGTAACAAGTAACAAGTAAGATGTAACAAGTAGGATGGATAAGGGAGAGTCAGTGGATGTGGTGTATCTGGACTTTCAAAAAGCCTTTGACAAGGTCCCACACAATAAATTAGTGTGCAAAATTAGAGCACATGGTATTGGGTGTTGAGTATTGACATGGATTGAGAACTGGTTGGCAGACATGAAGCAATGAGTATGAATTAACAGGTCCTTTTCAGAATGGCAGGCAGTGATTAGTAGGGTGCAGCAAGGCTCGGTGCTGGGACCCCAGTTATTTACAATATATATTGACGATTTAGACAAGTTTGAGGATGACACAAAGCTGGGTGGCAGTGTGAGCGTCAAGGATGATGCAGGGTAACTTGGATAGGTTGGGTGAGTGGGAAGATGCATGGCAGATGCAGTATAATGTGGATAAATATGAGGTTATCCACTTTGGTGGCAAGAACAGGAAGGCAGATTATAATCTGAATGGTGTCAGATTAAGAGAAGGGGAGGTGCAACGAGACCTGGGTGTGCTTGTACACCAGTCACTGAAGGTAATCATGCAAGTACAGCAGGCAGTGAAGAAAGCTAATGGCATGTTAGCCTTCATTGCGAGAGGATTTGAGTTTAGGAACAAGGAGGCCCTACTGCCGTTGTACAGAGCTCTGGTGAGACCGCATCTGGAGTATTCTGTGCAATTTTTGTCTCCTAATTTGAAGAATGACATTATTGCTATTGAGGGAGTGCAGCGTAGGTTCATCAGGTTAATTCCCGGGATGGCAGGACTGACATATGATGAAAGAATGGGTCGGCTGGGCTTGTATTCACTGGAATTTAGGATGAGAGGGAGTCATATAGAAACATATAAAATGCTTAAATGATTGGACAGGCTAGATGCAGGAAAAAATGTTCCCGATGTTGGGGGAGTCCAGAACCAGGGATCACAGTTTGAGAATAAGGAGTAGGTCATTTAGGACTGAGATGAGGAAAAACTTCTTCACCCAGAGAGTTGTGAATCTGTGGAATTCTCTGCCACAAAAGGCAGTGGAGGCAAATTCACTTGATGTTTTCAAGAGAGCGTTAGATTTAGCTCTTTGGGCTAAAGGAATCAAGGGATATGTGGAAACAGCAGGAACGGGGTACTGATTTTAGATGATCAGCCATGGTCATATTGAATGGCGATGCTGGCTTGAAGGGCCGAATGGCCTCCTGCACCTATTTTTCTATGTTTCTCTAATCTAGAATCTTTCTATCTCTGCTTTAACCATATTCCACTGACTTGGCCTCCACAGACTTCTGTGGCAAAGAGTTTCACAGATTCCCCACTTTCTGACTAATGAGGGTGAATGATTTGGCCCATCTCTCTTTAAAACTGTCCTATTCATGTACCTATCTAAAGATTTCTTAAATGTCACGATAGTACCTGCCTCAACAACTTCCTCCAGCAGCTTGTCTCAACCCACCATTCTTTGTGTAAAAAAGTTACCCCTTAGATTCCTATTAAATCTTTACCCACTCACCTTAAAACTATGTCCTTTGGTTCTCCATTCCCCTACTCTAGGCAAAATAGATTTACCCGATCTCTTCCTCTCGTGATGCCGTGCACCACTATAAGATCACCCCTCATCCTCCTGTGCTTCAAGGAATAAAGCCATAGCTTGCTCAATCTCTCCCTATAGCTCAGGCCCTTGAGTCCTGGTAAAATCTTTGTAAATGTTCCCTGCATCTTTTCCAGCTTGGAGTACCTGGAGAAAACCCAGCTAAGCAGTACCCGAGGTCAAGATTAAACCTGGATCATTGGTGCTGTGAGGTAGTGGCT
Organism: Leucoraja erinaceus; assembly: GCF_028641065.1. Taxonomy (NCBI): domain Eukaryota; kingdom Metazoa; phylum Chordata; class Chondrichthyes; order Rajiformes; family Rajidae; genus Leucoraja; species Leucoraja erinaceus. The sequence goes on along the minus strand of NC_073395.1, from coordinate 24,010,892 downwards.
CTATCAGTCACCTTGATGTTTTATATAGTAGAATGGCACAGAAGGCAGGCATTCTGTCTATCTGGTAGATGTCAGCTACTGGGGCAGACTTCCCATTCATCTTGCTGCCCCTCTGTTTACTTCCCTCGATCTTAGCAATTAATTCTCCCTCACACATGTCAATAGACTCCCGTTTCATTCTTATTTTCATCAATCCCATTAACATGAGGAATTAGTCGAACTAGCTTTCCTTGAAGCAAAGCTTGAAAGCAAAGATTAATTTGACAAGGGGACACAGGAATAATTCCATCTCCATTTTAAGGCCATAAATCTCTCTGTAGTTTTATGTTTCAACACAAATTCCTTTGTGCACATTACCTATTAAAGGACACCTCCCAACAACAGGCCTGGCTTGGTGCCGCGGTAACCAGAACCGCCCGGAGGGGTTGCCACTGAACCTGGCCTCTGCTCACCCCGTGAGAGGAGAAAGTCGGACAGAGGGCCGGGAAGCGGACTGGCTGTGGGCTTCGATGGTGGAGAGGGGGTGGCTGGAGGCCCTTCAGCAGCATGGAGCACGGCCCAGTGATCCGGTGAGCCACCGCCGCATCCTATCTGCAGGCCCTGCTCACTCGGAGAAGTATTACCGCCGAGCCCGGCCCCTGCTCGCCACGGTGGAGCGGGAATTGGAGAGGAAGTGGAGGAAAACGGAGACTCTGCCGGACGCTGGACAAAAGGCCCAGGTCGCAGACGCCTACCAGTGGAGCGAGGGCTGGAGAGGGACATCAGATTGTGGGACAACCAAAATGGAGACACCAGCTACAACGGGCCTTTGTGGCAGGCTGCAGCTGGGACTGTAAAATGGCACCTCTTGCATATGGACTCAGTGGGCTGCTCAGTGCGTACTGTGCTAACTGGGGTGATTGTGCTTATGTACAGGAATAGTCTTGCTGAGCTGTATGCAAAAAAAATGTATTTCACTATACCCGGTAGACGTGACGACAAAGAAATAATTGACCATAATTTCATGAATTAGTTCTCTCCTGTAATAGTGGAATTATAGCCTCTGACCAAAAGGTAGTGTTGTCCGCAGGCTAAGCACGTTCTAATAAGATGAATACTGTGCCAATTTCTTTCAATAATTGACGTTTCTAATTCCTAAAGTAAAGATTTTTTCCAAAACCAATGAAATATATACTTTAAAAATGACATTAACCGAACCCACCATATTATGTGTCTTTAAGTATCGACATTAAAGATTTTAGATGAAGATTTCAGCTTATTTTTTAAGTTTAGCTTTCAGTCCATATTCTTGCCCTGAAAAGCACGTGAATGCAATGTGGGTTGTGTAATGTGAGTGTCTGGCGACATATATCTAATTCTCTCAGATAGATCAATTTATGGGATGTGGTAATACAGTCGTTCACTTGCAAGAGTTGCTGCAGAAGATACGACTATTGATGCAGAGGTATGATTTCAAATCCCGCTGTGGTCTCTGGATAACTTAAATAAATGTGGAATTATAAACAGAAAAATGGTTTCTGTGACCGTGAAAGCATTTAATTGTTGTAATTTGATTCCTTTGGTTCACTAGCAGGGAGTCTGCAGTTCTTATCCAGTCTGTCTATAAGTGAAGCTGGACCCACCAACGGTGTTTGGATTATGATCCATCCACAGTTCAGGGATAATTAAGTACAGATATTAAATTTGGCTATTACCAGTGATGTCCACAGCCTGTCAGTTCGTAAGTTCATAAGTCATAGGTGCAGTAGTAGGCCATTTGGCCCATTGAGTCTACTCAGCCATTCAATCATGGCTGATCTATCTTTCCCTCACAACGCCATTCTCCTGCCTTCTCCCCATAACCTCTAACGCCCTTACTAATCAAGTATGTCTGCTCACCCCATGCTCCCAGTATTGGGAAGATGAACAAATCCAAATAATTGTATACAGATAGAGCTTTAGATTTATGAGGATTTTGACTTTACAAATACGGCGTGAAATCAGGCCCTTCGGTCCGCCGAGTCTGCACCGACCAGCACTCACCCCGTACACTAGCAATATCCTACACACAAGGGACAATTTACAATTTATAGAAGCCAATGAACCTACAAACCAGCACGTCTTTGGAGTGTGGGAAGAAACCGGAGCACCCGGAGAAAACCCGTGGGGAGAATGTACTAACAGTGTCAGGATCGAACCCAAGTCGCTGGCGCTGTAAGGTAGCAACTCTGCTGCTGCACCACTTTGTCACCCCTATGGAAACATGTATGGAAACTTGTTCCCAGTTCCCATGGAATAATGGATGGGCCTGTGGATTTCAATTCCCCACCCAAAGCATCAAGCAAGATCTCAGAATGCCACTTAATAAAAGTGGGATTCGCGTTAATCACTATAAATCAATGGGCCCCCTGTGCTATTCCTAGCTTGGTATAAAGTTATGTAATGTTAAATCCTCCGACTCACAGGGTACACTGATGTCACAGGAGATCCACTGGGCTGTCAGAGGTGTGATGTGTGTAGATAGTGCAGGGCATGGGAGCTGTGTGTCATTTGCACAGCAGATGTACTGCAGTTTAAAAGAGACAGATATACTATTTATAGCAATGCTGGAGCTCTTCGAGATGACAGATAAATGAGCACAGCCTTCTTCATTTACAATTCAGCTTATTCTGTTGTCAAATATTGGCTTCTCGACTATAACAGACAAAGGACTGCCCATTTCAAAGCAAATATGTGTGTGAGCTTTGCAAAAGCCATTACCAAATATTATTGGAGCTTTTACCCAGTGTGATTAGGTAGGTTTTGTTTAATTCCAGTGAAGCTCAGAACAAACCTTGTGTGCGCCTTAAGATATTTGAGGAACGTAGTTAATACATTAGTACAGTGGCGCAGTGGTAGATTACCGCTGTTAAATCTTTCTGCCCTCACCTAAAACCTATGTTCTCTGTTTCATCTGCTTCCTCCCACACTCCAAACACGTACAGGTTTTTAGGTTAATCGGCTTGGTAGAAATGTAAATTGTCCCTAGTGTGTGTAGGATAGTGTTAAAGTGGTTTAAAGTGATCGTTGGTTGGTGCGGACCCAGTGGGCCAAAGAGCCCGTTTCTGCACTGTAACTAAATTAGCCGATTTTTCAAGAGTTGCCCTAATGTTTCAACAAATAGGATCGATATTCAGGAAGCATCATAAAAGGGTCCTATAGAGGTGTACAAAATGATGAGAGGAATAGGTCGGGTGGACGCAGAGTCGCTTTCCCAGAGTAGTGGAATCAAGAAACAGAGGACATAGGTTTAAGGTGAGGGGGGAAAGATTTAGCAGGTAACTTTTTCACACAAAAGGAGGCGGGTGTATGGAACAAGCTGTTGGAGGACATAGTTGAGGCACGTACTATCACAATGTTTAAGAAGCATTTAGATAGATACATGGACAAGAGGGATATGGACTAAGAGCAGACTAGTGTTGATGGGGCATGATAGACGACTTGGCCACCACTCCTACTACTGAGTTCCAGGCACTCACCACTCTCTTTGTAAAAAACCTGCCTGCATATCTCCTTTAAATATTCCCCCTCTCATCTTAAAATATGCCCTCTAGCATTTGATATTTCCACCATGGAAAAAAAGTTCAGACTGTCTACTCTATCGAAACCTCTGATCATTTTATAATCTTCTATCAGGTCTCCCCACTGAATCTCCAGAGAAATCAACCCAAGTTTGTCCCGGTACATTCAAAAATGATGTTTCCATCAAAGCTTTCCTAAGTAAGGAGTGGATGCCTTTTGCAAGTAGCACCTTTTGCAAATGTTTCCTTAAGTACAGAGGCAGGAGATGATGGTGTTTGGTTCAAAAGTCAACTTTAGACATACAGCACGGAAACAGTTCCTTCGGCCCACTGACGCTGTGCCAACCAGCAATACACTAACACTATCCTAAACATTAGGGATAATTGTGCAATTTTACCAAAGTCAATTAGCCTACAAACCTGTACTTCATTGGAGTGTGGGAGGAAACTGGAGCATCCAGAGGAAACCCATGCGGTCACAAGGAGAACGTCCAAACTCTGTACGGGCAGCATCTCTGGCAGGATCGAACGTGGGTCTCTGGTGCTGTGAGGCACCAACTCCACTGCAGTGTCAATGTGCTGCCTGTAACACTTTTTAAAAAAGCTACGTGAGTGAATATCTAAGTGTCCATGAATGCTCTTGTTGCTCTGTATTGTGCCTTTGTTGTCATTACATTCAAAATTGCAACTTCTACAATATGGTAAATTGCCTTCTTATTACAGCTCTTTTTCTGAGAGGTTTTTAAACCCCATTATCCTCCTCAAAGTGCAAGTTAGACTGGGCTAGAGGGCATTGTAGTTAGCCTGCAGTAGCCACTCCCAGGAAAGTGAAGAGCAAGTTCTGAGTTTGGAGAAATGAAGCACTGGCTTCTATGCGTGGAAGGCACTTGAATGAATGAATGATTTTATGTGATATGTCACAGTTAAATTCTTTCTTTTGCATTCCATACACAAAGTATGCAAAGAGGCATCGACAAAAGTTAGAAAATATTCAACCGTTTCATTTAGTTTCGAGATACAGCATGGAAACAGTCCCTTCGGCCCACCGAATCCACACTAACCAAAGATCACCCGTACATCAGTTCATTTTATCCCAGTTTTTGCATCCTACACATTGGGGGCAAGTTACTGAAGCCAATTAACCTACAAACCTGTACGTCTTTGGAGTGTGGGAGGTAACCGGTGCATCCAGAGTCAGGATCCATCCAGGGTCTCTGGTGCTGTGAGACAGCAACATTACCGCAGGGCCACCGTCATTCCCTTAAAACTGGTATTTTTTATTTTATCGTCTCTGCTCTTATCAGCATGGAAATACTGTAGAATTATCTTACTTAAATCTGCTCTGTCTGTGCAACATCACCCCTGGTGAGGTAAAGATTGGCACCAATTAATTTTTATTTTCGGTTATAGGAGAGGACATTGTCTTGACTTCATCCGACTTTGAGGATAATGCTTGCATCCAATGCCCAGAAATGGTTTGTGGCAAAATATGCCAAAAATACATTAAAATTATACGTCGAACATTCATTCCGACAGGACCAGTGCTGTCAGGAAAATGAGTGATTCTCACTCGAGGTGTAATCGCAATTTTGCCGGCAGTGGCTTGCAGTCTCAACAAAATTATTAGGAGTTGCTTCTTGCGCGGGTGAATAAAAAAAACGCGTTCAAACGATCAGTTTGGAAGAAAGCACTTTACGGCCATTGGCATGCTCGTGAATTTTAGTTATTGTTGTAATACAGGGGAAAGGTCACCTAGTTTAAGCACAACAAGCACACAAGAAATTGAATGTGATCACAACAGTTAGCATCATGCTAACTGGTACATAAATAAATGATAAATTGCAGCGCCAAGGGACGCTCAGTCATTCATTGATTAGCCATTCCTTGTTCATCTCCACAAAATGCTTGAGTTCATCTCCCATTATAATATTATAGCATTACTAAAAATATCGCTCTCTCTGCGCTTGATTATAAAAATGTATATTCCGCTTACAACAGCTGTTAATGTAGTTCGCTTTCAGTCAGCAAGGTCACATTCATATTAATATGAAACTGAGATCTAAAGCATCAGTGAAACTGTTTTCCTTTCTTTCTTTAGGTTTTGAAAGGGCGGCGCAGTGGTGCAGCGGAAGAATTGCTGCCTTACAGCGCCAGAGTACCGGGTTCGATCCTGACTACGGGGGCTGTCTGTATGGAGTTTGTATGTTCTCCCTGTGACCTGCGTGGGTTTTCCCCAGGAGCACCGGTTTCCTCCCACACTCCAGACATGCAGATTTGTAGGTTAAAAAAAGTGTAAATTGTCCCAAATGAGTACGGGGTGATCGCAGGTCAGTGTGGACTCAGTAGGTGAAAGGGCCTGTTTCCATGCTGCATTTCTCAACTAAAAATAACTACATTTAGAGATACCGCATGGAAACAGGCCCTCCGGCCCACCGACTCCATGCTGACCAGCGAACACAACCTCCAAGACATCCTTGATCCACTGCAATTTGCCTATCACCACAACAGTGATTTCACTTGACTTCCCACTCCTACCCCAGCCAAACTCATAGGGACACCAGGACCCCAATGTTTTCCAAAGGAATCACAGCTAGATGGGAGGGTCAAGAAGTCTTTTGGTACATTGGCCTTCATCAATCAAAGTACTGAGTGTAGAAGTTGGGGTTGGCACAAAATGCTGCAGTAACTCAGCGGAACAGGCAGCATCTCCGGAGAGAAGGAATGGGTGATGTTTTGGATCGAGACCCTTCTTCAGACTGAAGAAACATCACCGTTCCTTCTATCCAGAAACGCTGCCTGTCCTGCTGAGTTACTCCAGCATTTTGTGTCTACCTACGATTTAAACCAGCATCTGCAGTTCTTTAGTTACAGTTGTACAATACATTGGTGAGGCCACATGTGGAGTGTTGTGTTCGTTTTTAGTCACCCATCTATAGGAAGGATGTTGAGTTGGAAAGAGTGTAGAGAGGATTGATGAGAATGTTGGCAGGACTTGAGTGTCAGAGGTACAGGAAGAGGTCAGACAGGCTAGGACTTTAGGACTAGTAGCACTGGAGGCTGAGTGGTGAACCTATAGAAGTGTAGAAGATAGACAGGGTGTCTTTTACCCAGGGTATGGGAATCCAAAAATAACAGAGGGCATAGGTTTAAGGTTAGGGACAAAATTTAATAGGAACTTGAGGGGCAACCTTTCCACTCAGAGCGTGGCAGGTATATGTAATGAGCTGCCAGGAGTAGTTGAGGCAGATACTATAACTGCAATTAAAAGATTATTTGACAGGTACGTGGATAGGAAATGTTTAGAAGGATATGGGCCAAATATGGGCAAATGGGACTAGATGGGGATATCTTGGGCAGCAAGGACCAGTTGGGCCAAAGAGCCTTCCTCCATGCTGTACGATTCTACGACCAAAACCAACTCCAGGCCTGCTGGCTCTGAGGTAAAATGAAAGTCAAATCTTCCTAAATTATTTTAATTTCAAGTTTTTAATTATTTCTAAGTGAATTTAATTAACACCACACTTTATTTTTTCAATAATTCATTTTTTAATACTTACTTTAATTATAACGGTTCTTAAACAAAAAATGAAGTTCCAAAGTATTAAAGACTGTTCCATCCAATAGCAATATTAATGGAAGGCAAGGATCTGCCCAACACACAGCCCCTTCCAGTCTAGCTCGTTTGAGTGCACCATCTGAAGCACAGTTGGGAACAGCTCCATCCAACACCGCAAGAAATTGTACTGAATTGTGGACGCAACCCAGACCATTGCACAATTCAACCTCCCTTCTATTGAATCCATTTACACCTCACGCTGCCTCAGTAAGGTCACCGGCATAATCAAGGATAGGTCGCACTTTGGCCACTCCCTCTTTTCCCCTCTCCCATCAGGCAAAAGGCATAAGAGTGTGAAAATACACACCTCCAGATTCAGGGACAGTTTTTTCCCAGCTGTTATTAGGTAACTGAACCATCTTATCACAACTAGAGAGCAGTACTGAGATACTATCTACCTCATTGGTGACCCTCGGACTACCTTTGATCGGACCTCATCATGTATCAATGCGCTGTAAACGGGGCGATTGTAATCATGTATTGTCTTTCCGATAGGATAGCATCCAACAAAAGCTTTTCACTGTACCTCGGTACACATGATAATAAACTAAACTGAACAATTTTGTCCAATGGTAATAGACCCAGTAATCAAATGCAGATAACCTTTGCTGGGATCCCCACAGAACATTTGTAGATAGACCTTGGGCAGCACAGTGGCGCAGCACTAGAGTTGCTGCCTCACAGCGCCAGAGACCCGGGTTCAATCCTGACTATGGGTGCTATCTGTATGGCGTTTGCACGTTCTCCCTGTGACCACGTGGGTTTCCTCCATGTTCTCTGGTTTCTCCCATATCCCAAAGACCTGCGGTTATTTAGGTTAATTGGTTTCTGTAAATTGCCCCTAGTGTGAAGGACAGAACAAGCATATGGATAATTGTTGGTCAGCGCTGACTCGGTGGGCCGAAGGGCCTGTTTCCACGCTGTATCTCTAAACTAAAATTAAACTAAACTTAACTTTGGTTAGGCCGCATTCAGTCTGAAGAAGGGACCTGACAAGAAACGTCACCCATCCACGTTCTCCAGAGACACTGCCTGGCATCTTGAGTTACTCCAGCACTGTTGATTTTTTCCTGGACTATGTACCTAGTTGCTCCATTACAGGAATGATGTGGAGGCTTTGGAGAGGGTGCAGAAGAGGTTTGTCAGAATGATGCTTGGATTAAGAGACATGAACTACAAGGAGAGGTTGGGCAAATCTGGGATTGTTTCTCTGGAATGCCAGATGTTGAGGGGAGACCTGATAGAAGTATACACATTGTGAGAAGCATAGTTAGGGTAGATAGTCAGAACCTTTTAGCAAGGATGAAAATGACAAAGACTAGATGGCATAGCTTTAAGGCAAGAGGGCCAAAGTGTAATGAAGATATGTGCAGCAAGTTTGTTCACACAGAGGATGGTGGGTGCCTGGACCATGCTGCAAGGGTATTGGTGGAGGCAGATCTGATTATGTCATTCAAGAGGCTTTTAAATGGCCATATGGACACGTAGAAAATAGAAGAATATCCATCATGTGCAAGAAGATAAGATTAGTTCACCTTGGGATCCTGTTCAGCACAGACATTGTGGGCTGAAGGGCCTGTTCCTGTGCTGTACTGTTTATACTCCATTGAAGCCAGCAAAGCAAAGCCTAATCATAGCCGATAAGCAGCACACTGCTGCAACATATCAGTGCCTTTGCCTTCTCAATTAGGTTAAACTCTGATTTATGAAGTTTTTGTATTTCGCTGAAGGAGATAGTCATTCCAAACATAAATATAACGTTGGTACCTTTTGTAATTTAAAAATTGTATGCACTTGTACAATCAAATTGAAATCCATTTTATTTTTAATGAATTCTCCTGAAATAAATAATTCAAATTGCACATCTAAACGCACGCTCGAAAAGGATTAATTTCATCTGAAAGTTTTACTGCATCTGATTAACAGTTTTTTAAAATTTTTTGTCTTTCTCTTGGATTTATCGTGTAATTCCTCTCACGATCTCAAGACAATCCTAAGCGCTTTATAGCCAATTACTGTTGAAATGTGCTTCTGTTTGTAACAGTGGGATGATAAAGCCCAGGAGATGTCTTTTAGCCTCTTGTGGCCATGTTGGATTAAAGGTCAGGAGGAGGACAGACAACTCAAGCACAAGAGGAGAAGAAGGGGCGGCACAGTGGTGCAGTGGTAGTGTTGCTGCCTTACAGAGCCAGAGACACAGGTTTGATCCTGACTACGAGTACTGTCTGTATGAAGTTAGTATGTTCTACCTGTGTCCTGCATGGGTTTCCTCCCCCACTCTAAAGACGTACAGGTTTGTAGCTTAACTGGCTTCTGTAAACTTGTAAATTGTCCCTAGAGTGTGTATGATAGTACTAGTGTACGGGGAAAACTGGTCAGCACAGGCTCCGTGGACCGAAGGGCCTGTTTCCACACTTTATCTCGAAACTAAACTACCGGTAAATCAAACTAAAGCTGACAGCAGGGAAGATGCTCGTGATGACTTGCTTGCCCAGACTATCGCACAAACCACCTCCCTTCCATTGACTCCATCTACACTTCACGCTGCCTCGACAAGGCCACCAGCATAATCGAATACCAGTCTCACTGCGGTCACTCCCTCTTCTCCCCTCTCCCATCAGACACAAGGTACAGCAGTTTGAAAATGCACACCTCCAGATTCAGGCACAGTTTCTTCCCAGCTGTTATCAGGCAACTGAACTGTCCTCTCATCAGCTCGAGTGTAGTTCTAACTGCCCATCTACCTCATTGGAGACCTTTGAACTATCTTTAATCTGTCCTTATCGGACCTCAATGTTATATCCGGATAAAATTATGAGAGCGCACTTGAAATCCCCCCGAAAATAAGGTGTTTAGGCCAGGTGAGGCAGCCGAGCCCAACCTCATCGGGACTTCCGCTGCCGATCGGCAAGTCAAGTTTGCCCCCTGGCCGGAGACAGCAGGTCTGTTCCCATAGCCGACTTCCAAGGCAGACTTTGCGGTCCAATATCTCAGCTCCTTTGCGGCTAAAGGCGGAACGCTCTGGTACATTTGGACTTCTCTCGGCGGCTGTGACCTCTGTTGGTCGGGCAAAACGTGCAATCCAGAAATCCTCTGGAGCCGAGGGTGACGGAAAGTCAGTGGTGGATCTGTAATGCTTCTTCCTTTTTATTTCTAATGATTTTTAAATGTCAGGGACATGAAAGAAGTAATAAAAAGCTTCCCAAATTTGAAAGACATGAATAAGCTTTACATCTCTGACTGAGCAAAACTGGGTGCGTGATTTTGCCTTTAAGGAATTCCTTAGAACTCTCCTATTCTTGGCTTGTTCTGAATCCATGAGTCCCCAATATGTTGTTCAAAACTCTGCCTCCACTGAGTGCGTGTCACTGTTTGAATATAGAACAGCACAGCAGCAGGCCCTTCGGCCCACAATATCTGTGCTGAACATGATACAAAGACCATCTCGTATCTACCTGGCACAATCCACATCCCTCCATTCCCTACACATCCATATGCCTATCCAAAATCCTCAAATGTCATTCTCGCATTCTCAACCACCAACCCTGGCAGTGCATTCCAGGCACTCATTACGCTCTGTGTAAAAAAAGCTTGTCCCATATATCTCTCCTTTAAAATTTGCCCCTCTCGCCTTAAACCTATGCCCTCTAGTGTTTGATTTTTCCATCCTGGGAAGAAGGTTCTCACTGTCTATCCTATCTATGCCTCTCATTGTTTTATGTACTTCCATCAGGAAACCTCTGGAGTTCCAGAGAAAACAATCCAAATCTGTCCAACCTCTTCCTGTAGCTAAAACCCACCAATCCAGGCAACATTCTGGTAAACCTCCTTGCCACCCTTTCCAAAGTCACCTCCTCAGATTCAGATTCAGATTCAACTTTAATTGTCATTGTCAGTGTGCAGTACAGAGACAACGAAATGCAGTTAGCATCTCCCTGGAAGAGCGACATAGAATATGATTTCAATAAATAAATCATAATTGAATCATATTCTATTCGTTGAGAGTTCAGAGTCCTGAGATACGACAGCTCTGGTTGCCTGTAAAGGGACAGTCAGAGCTGCACCCAACACTCGAAATGTGGCCTAACTGATGTCCTATAAAGCTGCTTGATGACATCCTGGACTGGTAAAATTAAATTTGGGAAAATAATAAATGTAGGAGGCAATGTGCAAGTAAATGCCCACTGAAGAAAACCTAGACAACCAAAGTTTAAATAACCCTATGAGGATGTTGCCGGGACTCGAGGACCTTAGCTATACGTAGAGGTTAAGCAGGCTAGGACTTTATTCCTTGGAGCGCAAAAGGATGAGGGGTGATCTTATACAGGTGTACAAGATCTTGAGGTGAATAGATCGGGTAAATGTACAGTCATTTACCCAGAGTAAGGGAATCGAAAACCAGAATATACAGGTTTAAGATGAGGGGGGAAACATTTAATAAGAACCTGAGGGGTAAGTTTTATTTTATCACAAGGGTGGTGAGTATATGGAACGAGCTGTCAGAGGAGGTGTCCGAGGCAGCTACTGTACTATCATGTGTAGGAAGGATCTGCAGATGCTGATTTAAACTGAAGATAGATACAAAAAGCTGGAATGCTGGATACAAAAAAACTCAGCGGGATTGGCAGCATCTCTGGAGAGAAGGAATGGGGGAAGTTTCGGGTCAAGACCCTTCTTCTGTCTCGACTGAGTTACTCCAGCATTTTGTGTCTATCTCCTGTACTATCATATCATTGAAAAGACATTTGGACTGGCTCATGGATAGGATAGGTTTAGAGGGTTATGGGCAAGCGCAAGGAGGCAGGACTAACACGTTGGTCAGTGTGGGCAAGTTGGTCGGTGTGGGAAGAGCTGTATGACTGTTGATTTGAGTTTACGTTCTAGTCACATGGACCGAGGTACAGTGAAAAGCTTTTATTGCATGCTAGCCAGTCAGCAGAAAGACAATACAAGATTAAAATTGAGCCATCCACAGTGCATATACACAATGTACAGATTCCATGACTCTACAGGAAATAACTGGCCAAAAGGCAGGAGACAAAGACTGAGCATTCGCGTTATGGTGTAGAATTGTTTTTCAAAATCGCCCTTTGTTATAGAGGGCAGGTTTCTTTGTCGCATCTTCAAAGATGTGGAGCGTTTGTAACTGAATACTTCTTGCTAATGAACACATGTCCAGACACTCAGCCAAATAGCTGAGATACGAAAGCGTAAACCTTTGTAAATACTAATCCCTGCCTGCTTGTCTCCCACTGTCAAAACATATGTACAAGGCAGATTAGCAACGTATTTGAAAAATAACTCCAAAGGCAATCCACTCAAGAATTTCTGATTAGCAGACACTCAGGGTTCCACTCAGTACCAATGTGTTCATCCAGAACATTAAATAAAAACGTTAACCCTTCTAAAATTCCAATTAATCTTCCCTTGGAAACAATTAGACTTCACAAAGGGGAGGTCGTGAGACCCAGTGCCATTTTTCACTGGTGGGTCAATAGTGGAGAGAGTTAGTGGCCTCAAATTCCAGGGCATTAACATCTCGGATGATCTGTCCTGGGTCTGATACGCAGACGTAATCATGAACAGGGCACACCGGTTTCTCTACTTTCCTAGAAGTTCAGAGTTTCAGCAGTCACTTAATACTCCAACAAACTTCTACAGATGCACTGTAAAAAGAATCTCCCAACCAGCCTTGCGGGATGTCAGAAGGTGGTGGAGTAGTCTCTATAAGGACTCTTTAATAACCCTAAATAGGGAACTTACAAATAATTAAAGGGGGGGAAATGGGACAGCTTGGAAGAAAGAACAAAAAACAAATTGGATAGGTATTTCAGGGAGCCAAAGTATGGATAGGGCTCTGATTGACCTGGTCATAAGGCCATGAGAAATTGGAGTAGAATTAGGCCATTTGGCCCATCAAGTCAACTCCGTCACTCAATCATGACCGATTCATCTCTCCCCCCCCTAACCCTATTCTCCTGCCTTCTCCCCATAATCTCTGACTCCTGTACTAATCAAGACCTGTTGTTATGTTGGAACATCCTGTGATTCTCTATACACATTTGTACACTATGCTTCCTTTTACTGGTAGAGTGGAAGGCAGCAACTTTCCAAGCTGTCAGGACAGGTGACGAAGTTTACACAAGTGTGAAGGCAATTGTACATCAAAGAATCTTGGGAAAAACAGCCTTTTGAAACCATCCTTTAGTCTAGTCTGCAAAAATCTAATGCATTACACAGCTGGAAGTCTGATTTTGTTTATTTTTTTAAGACACTCATTAGTTGCTTGCAAAGTGGTTAATGGATCATTATTACAGACACATTGTGATTGCTGGCTTTTTTTTATCATGATAATTAAATGAACATATTGTTGCATTTTAAGACCAACCGCTATTACAAAACCTGTTAAGGGTTGCAAAAGCAGAGTGAATTCTCTAATTTTAGGGAACTGATACAAACACCCCCCCCCCCCCCCCCCCCCCCCCCCCCCCCCCCCCCCCCCCCCCCCCCCCCCCCCCCCCCCCCCCCCCCCCCCCCCCTCCCCCCCCCACCCCACCCCCCCCACCTCCCCCCCCTACAAGCCAATCACAAATATCGATCATATTATACAGTTATTGACAGTTCCCTAACCCAATCACAAAGTACCCCATTACATTGTTTCCACGGAAGCTTCTAGTTAGAAGACAGTTCATCAGAGTAAAGAAACATTTTCCCAGGTCGTATAAACAATTTGAACAAGGCTTCACACTTTAACCAATCACAAGATAACAGCACAAACACTCTGTAACATAATTAACAATACTTTACCACACCCCATCCTATGACCAATCCTAGTCATACATTTGCAAACCTGCTCAGCTCTTCTGCAAAACCCTCATACATATTAACAATAAGAAGGACATCTGGACCTCACCTTATCCTCAACTTCCTCCCAGAGTCCAGATATCGTGCGTGGAGCTGTGTCTCATAGCTATGCAACTTTCACAGAAAGAGGACAAGCAGGCTTTGCAAATACAGAGATTCTCCATTTTGTGACATCTTTCATTTGGCCAATATTATCAAGGGCACCCAGAGAAAACCCATGCAGGTCGCGGGGTGAATGTACAAGCTTCATTCAGACAGCGCCCATAGCCCATCGAACCTGGGTCTCTGGTGCTGTGGGGCAGTAGCTCTACTGCTGCCACCCTAGATTCCACAGTTAACCAGTTCCACAGTTCATGTATCCCTCTTGGGATCGCACCGCCCCAGCCAACAATTGGTCTATCAGGGAACCTCCCAACCTGGTTTGCTTCCAGTTCCACCCTGCATCCCACATTCAATCTGAAGAAGGGTCTTCACCAAAACGTCACCTATCCATTTTCTCCAGAGATGCTGCCTGACCCGTTGAGCTACTCCTGCACTTTGTGTCTATCTTTGGTCCCAGCTTCTGTTCACTGCACTTTTACTGCTGAAGGCAAGCATGTCAAGTACGTTCTTCACTGCATTCATTTGTCATTTTTCATAAATGAGATCCTATTGCCTGCAGCAAACTAGCTGATTCTGCAAGAGTGTTAGTCACTACCAAATAAGTTGCTCCTCACCTTTCATTTTATGTATATTTTTGCGGAGATATACTTTATTCATAAATCTGCTTATACAAACGAAACTTAACACTGTCTTCATTCATTATTCCAAGCAGAACGACATCCACTTGTAATTTTTATAATATTGTCAACGTAACTAATGTTTCACCACAGAACGTCACAAAGTGCTGGAATAACAGGCCAAGACACGTGATGCTTCAGGTCAAGATTCCTCTTTAGACTGAGAGAAGGGAGAGAAGGAAACTAGAGGTGTAAAAGATACAGAACAAATCAGGGCCAGCACTGATGGCCAAGGAGCCCACAATGGTCCCTTGTTGGCTGTGGTGGTGGTGATAACAAAGGGACATGAACAGTGAAACTAACAGGATGACTAAAGTGGGCGATGGATGGAGAAAGGGGAAATGCAAGGGTTATTTGAAATTAGAGAAATCAATATTCATACTGCACAAGCAAAATATGAGGAGCTATTACTCCAATTTGCACGTACCCTCACTCTGACAGTGGAAGAGGCACAGGACATTATTGGAATGGGAAGGGGAGTTAAAATGTTTGGCAACCAGGAGATCGCATAGGCTAAGGCAGACTGAGCGTAGGTGTTCAGCGAAAAGATCGCCCAGTCTGCACTTGGACTTTACGATCTATAAGAGTCCAAACATTCACTGAGCGGCCCGAAACGTCTCCCATTTCCTTCGCTCCATAGATGCTGCTGCACCCGCTGAGTTTCTCCAGCATTTTTGTGTACCTTCCATTCACTGAGCAATAACGTGGGAGGTTATTACACAGGGCCAAGCTCTGTCAATGATGGGTGAACCATAGACTGCTCCCTCCACACAGGGCTATTGCAGTGACTGCACCAAGCTTCAGTGCAGCCCTCAACACGGACTCCTGCACCATGGAATGCAACAGTCTGCAGTGTTTCATTGTGGACAATTCCTGGAAAGTGCTTCGAACATCGAGTTGATGATCTCCCAGCTGCATTCAATGGTTGTCTCAGTGTGTGACCCTGGGAAAAGTCTGTAGTGCCTACAGTCCTGTGATATACGAATTTAGAGATACAGCACGGAAACCGGCCCTTTGGCCCACCGAGCCCTCGCCAACCAACAATCACTCAGTACACTAGCACTATTCTGCACACTAGGGCCAATTTACAATTCAAATAAGCCATTTAACCTATAAGCCTGCATTTCTTTGGAGCTTGGGAGGAAAGCGAAGAAAAACCACGTGGAAGAACGTATAAACTCCATACAGACAGCACCCGTAGTCAGGATCGAACCCAGGTCTCTAGTGCTGTAAGGCCGAAACAGTACAGCTGTGCCACTGCGCTACTCAGGATGACCCTTGAGTAAGTCCACTGCATCACTTTACAAACTGTCATGGCAAACACACAATCTTCGGGAGTTTGATAAACGTGAGGAATATGATGTCATAGCGACAGAGAGAAAGCAGATAATAAAGAAGGGTACAAACAAAGAACTGCAGATGCTGTTTTACACCAATGATAGACACAAAGTGCTGGAGTAACAGCGGGTCAGGCAGAATCTCTGTAGAAAAAGAATGGGTTATGTTTTGGGTCGCAACCTTTTTTCCGACTCAGAAGTGCAAGAGCCCACTGAGGTAGATTGGAAGATCGGGACTACATTCTTAGCACACGGGAGGCTTGTTCAAGAGTTTGATAAGAGCAGGGAAGAAGCTGTTCTTGAATCAGGTGGGACGTGCAGTCAAGCTTTTGTTACTTCTGCCTGACAGGAGAGGGGAGACGAGGGAATGCCTGGGGCGTGAATGGTCCATGATTATGTTGGCTGCTTTCCCAAGACAACCTGAAGTGTAGTTGGAGTCAATGGAGGAGGGTGGGTGGTGATGGACTGGGCTGCCATCATGACTCTCTGCAATATGTTACAGTCTTGGCCACAGCAGTTGCCGTCTCATGCAAAGCACCTCCTCAGTCCTTGCTGAAGAGTGATGTTGATGACTGAGAAGGGGAAGCAGCTGGTTCTCAACAGGAGCAATAGAAAAACACCATTGGCTGCAAATAACAAACATAAAAACTGCCTGTGCAGTTGAAGTTGTGATTTTCTCAGAAACAAAAAAAAACCTTCAAACTTTTGTAAATTATTGCTATAACTAAGAAAATTTGTCACTTTTCCATAAAATTGGCTGTCTTGTTTGCAACTCTGACACAATGTTTTTCAAGATGGACACAAAGTGCTGGAGTAACTCAGCCGTTGAGACTGAAGAAGGATCCCGACCCGAAAAGTCACCTATCCTTTTCCCCCAGAGATGCTGCTTGACCGGCTGAGTTACTCCAGCACCTTATGTCTATCTTTGGTATAAACCAGCATCTGTAGTTCCTTTCTACACACAATGTTTTTGAAGTTCTTTCTGCAATTAGGTAAAACCTTTTGGAGGGATATTCATTAATAAACTCCATTAAGACTTTTTCAGCCATCAAGAGACCAGTTCCCAATTTGTCTCAGTGACTGAGGTTTCTTAGTCTCTAGTACTATTCTAGTTAACTTCAAAGGTGACACACGGGTGCAGCAGTAAAGTTCTGACGTACAGCGGCAGAGACCCAGGTTCAATTCTGCCAATGGGTGCTGTCTACGTGGAGTTGGTACGTTCTCGCCGTGACCATGTGAGTTTTCTCCGGGTGCTCTGATTTCCTCTCACATTCTAAAGACACGCGGGTTTGTAGGTTAATTGGTTTCTGTAAATTGTTCCTAGTGTGTAGGATAGAAGTGGTTTACGGGTGATCACTGGGCGGTGTGGACTTGGTGGGCCGGTTTCCACGTTGTATCTCTAAACTAAGTGGTGAATTTTTCCAGAGTTCTCCTGCATTCCTTAAGAAAGGATGGTAAACATCTGGTGTTGGAGGCCACATCTGGCCTGCCCCATTGCCTTGTACATTGGATCCCCAACCTAACTGTCGCTGGATGTACTCTTCGCTATGGCACACAAATCTAAGAAACCACAACAAGAATCATCCACTTGTCCCTTTGTGCCTTATCCACTGTTCAATTAAATCATGGCTGATCTTCCATCACAGTGCCGTTAACCAACACTATCCACATATCCCTTGATTCTGTTAATGGCCACAAATCTGTGCTTTCAATGAGAGTGTCTCAACAGCCATCTGAAATAGAAAATTGTAATGGTGAGAATTATTGGTCCTAGATTCTCAGTCTTGAATAATCAATCACTCATTCTGAAATTATTTCTCCAGGTCCTAGACTGCTCACCTCAGGGAACCTCTTCCCCGCACCTTGCCCTCAAGACTTTTGTTAAAGTCATAGTCATACAGCATGGAAACACACCCTTCGGTCCACTTTTCCCATGTCAACCAACATGCCCCATCTGCACCTGCCTGCATTTGCCCCATAACTCTCCAACCCTATTCTGTCCATGTATCTGTCCAAATGTTTCTTAAATGTTGCAATTATCCCTGCCTGAGATCAGTTCTCAGTCTTCCAAACTTTAGAAGCTCTCTGACCAGTCTCTCCACACTCCTGCTGCTGATCTGCATCTCCCACAATGGTAGATCTCAACTACATTCTCCCTGATTCAATAATGAATGTCCACAGCATTGACTCTACTTCCATCCATTACAGGCAAGGCCTAGATTTTATGCTTTGCTTAGCAAGTTTCCCAGTCCTTCCTTCTGAGCTCCAGGTTTTCCCAACAATTAGTCACCATTTGTAACGTTTCGGGGGAGAGTTTAGTTTATTGTCACGTATACCAAGGTACAGTAAAAAGCTTTTTTGTTGCGTGTTATGCGGTCAGCAAAAAGACTGCGCATGATTATGATCGAGCGATCCGCAGTGTACAGAGACAGGATAAAGGGAATAACGTTTAATACAAGATAAAGTCCAGTATAATCCAATTAAAGATAATCCGAGGGTCTTCAATGAGGTAGATGGTAGGTCAGGACAGCTCTCTTGTTGGTGATAGGCTGGTTCAGTTGCCTGATAACAGCTGGGATGAAACTGTCCCTGAATCTGGAGGTGAGCGTTTTCACACTTCTGTACCTCGTGCCTGATGGGGGAGTGGAGAAGAGAGAGTAACCAGACTGCTCCTTGATTATGCTGGTGGCCTTGCTGAGGCAATGTGAAATGTACATGGAGTCAAGGGGAGGGAGGTTGGCTTGCATAATGGTCTGGGCTGCATCCACAACTCTCTGCAATTTTAATTGCCATCTTGGATGGAGCTGCTCCCAGCTATATAGTTTGGATAGTTTGAGCTGTTCCCAGCTTCACATCATTTGGGAAAAGATGCAAGAGATTTTTCAAGCAAGCCATTTTCTTAAAAATGAGTTTCCCTGAAAGGGGTGTAGGGGGGTTGGAGAAATGCTAGGAAATGTATGCAGGAATACTGTGATGTAGGAACTGCATTTCGAGTAATTTAAGTTGTGGAATCCTGGAGGATAGATATCATTGTAACCCTCATAGAATATTATACGTGGAGAAATTATCCATTAACAATTTACACTAGAGATCCACTACTGACTGTATCTCTCCAATTTTTCTCACAAATGTAATGAGCAGTAGGAAATGAGAATGCTTCAAGGCCTTGCTTGATAATTTATTCAGATGCACTGCCTTTCAAGAGGATCTACCCATTCTATTTTTGAAAAAGAAAAAATATTTTTTGTAATAACTTTGAGGGAAAATGACAAAAGTGCTGGGAATGCAGTATGCATAATAAAAAAAAAAATCTCAGTGGCAATTTAAACAAGGTGTATTCAGCAGAATGAAGGAGCCAAGATTTGAGCCGTTAGGCTTTTGGGGATGAGAGTGGGTTGATCATTACACCAATGACATTTTGATTTTGATGTTCATCTCCTAATAACACTTTGCATCGCTGCTGTGATTTGTCGAGAATGGAATTGCCTTCCGAGATAAATAATTGCTTTGTAGAACCTTCATCACCATGGGAAGCATTCCTTAGGTTTACGTAGGATTACATTGGATTTGCAGCAAAGCCAAGTAATAGGGAATAAGAAGATACAAGCCTAACTAGTCCAAGGGATTTATTCAGTAACTGGAGCTTCCTTTCACCTCCCCTTCTGTCCATGTTCATCATCTCTCTATCCCTTTACCCTAGTATACTTGCACTGTCTCTCCTTTAATCTATCTGCACAATTGTTTCAGATGCTCCTTAACATCCTGAGTTCCTCATAGAAAATACATTTCTTCTGAATTCTCTGTTAAATTTATTTTATCCAAGATTGGAAGGCAATTAATGAGGATAGGGTGGTGGATGGTGACTTTAATACGGCATTTGCTAAACTTCCTCATGGTAGGCTGATCCAGAAGATTAAGGATTCACGGTGATGGTCATATAGATTGAGAACAGGCTCACACATAGAAGACGAGGGTTGTGATGGAAGGGTTTTACTCTGGCTGGAGGTCCGTGACCAGAAGGGTTTTGCAGGGACCTCTACATATTACAAATGAGCTGGGTGTAAAGGTAGATGGGTTGGTTAGTAAGTTTGCACATGACGCCAAGATTGCTGGGGTCACAGACTGTGAGGAAGGCTGTCAAGTTCTACAGCGGGATATAGATCAGCTACAGAAATGGATGGAGAAATGGCAGATGGGGTTTAATCCGAACATGTGTGAGGTGTGGCACTTTAGGAGGTCAAATGTAAGGGGAAGGTACACAGTTGACAGCAAGACCTTTAGCAGCATTGATGTTCAAAGGGATCTTGGAGGCCAGATCCTATCTCCCTGAAAGTGGCAACACAAGTAGATAGGGTGTCAAAGAAGGAATATGGTATGTTCGTCTTCAATGGGCTAATTTTGAAATGCATTGCTATTCCTTCACTGTTGCTGGATCTAAATCCTGGAACACCACAACCTCAGCAGAAGCACTCCAGTGATTCACAAAACCAACTAATTGCAACGTTCACAAAGAGGGCCAATAGAGTGGGAAATAACTCCTGGCTTTGCCAACAAAACCCACATCCTAAACCATTATCCACATGAACAAAATCTCCATTTGGAATAATTTCTCTGAATAACTGTGTGAGGAAGGGGCCCGATCCAAGCCCCCAACTCCAATGTTCAGCCTTGTTGATATCATATCAACATATCACATCACATTTCCTTTGATAAAGTGTCAACAAATTCTTTTCATCTCTCTGAGAAGAGACTTGGTTTAACACCTTTGGAAAAATAGAAGTGATAATGTAAATGCACACATCCTGGGGATCATGGTCAAGATCCGACTGATCATGCTGTTAACTGGATGAAGTTATTAGGATGTCTTGGAATAGGTTTAACCTCACTCTTCTATGGGGAATGTACACAAACCATCCAAGCCCATCTTTCCACCCACTACAATGTATTCTCCAACAGCAAATGTGGCTAAAAAAAATTCCCAATGGCTTTCCCGACCAGCGAACAAAGTTTAAATTATTCACAAAAGCAAACAAACTGTTAATGATACGTTATCACCTTCCCACTTAGGTTCTCGTGGCATGTCATTTTGAGTTAGAGCCTTGTAATTCATTTTCAGAATTTTTACTTCATTTTTAAAGAAAACTAAATCACCATGGAAGGGGGGAATCACCACTGTCCATTGTAGTTGTCCTCTGGCCACCACGCAAAAAATAAAGAAAATAACTAATCGAGTTCTGTTTAATTGCAAAATCATACATATGCCGATCGGCACTGGTTTTTACGACAACATAAATGTAGAAGCATTTTAAAAATTATATATTCCTTCCTCTGGAACAGCAGATGCTTTACATCAAGACACTTTTGCATGCACCCTTCATGTGTGAGATTTAAACAGCTTACAAATTGCATTATAATGTTTGCAAATTAACCTCATGGAGTTGTAAACATGCCGATTCAAGGTTGGGGTCCATGCTATGAGATACAGTAAAATTAAACCAAGCGGAGAGAACACTTATAACTACCGTGACACCAAACCCGAACGCAAAAGGAATGTTTTAATTTTTAGTTTAGTTTAGTTAGCGATACAGCGCGGAAACAGGCCCTTCAGCCCACCGAGTCCACGCCGACCAGCGATCCCTGTACACTAGCACTATCACACTAGGGACAATTTACACTCTTTATTGAAACCAATTAACCTACAAACCTGTGTGTCTTTAGAGTGTGGGAGGAAACCGGAGCACCCGGGGAAAACCCACGCAGTCACAGGGAGAACGTACAAACTTTGCACAGACAGCACCCAGAGTCAAGACCGAACCCGGGTCTACGGTGCTGTAAGGCAGCAACACTACCGCTGCACCACCATGACGTCTTTAATGACGAGATCGCACTTACCTCGTACTAAATGAGCATTTTTGACAATTCAATACCTTTGGTCTACCAGGACCCAGCTCTCTTGATAAGTGACATTTTTAAGTTTCATGAAGAAGCAAGGAATTGCAGGTTTTCAGGCTTTAGATGAAGTGCTGCACACAAGGCTACTAATCAAGTAGATGAGAGCCCATAATATTAGAGGGTAGATACTACATGGATAGAAGATTGGCTGAATAGCAAAAGACACGGTTTAGGAATAAAGGGGGCTTTGTCTGGTTGGTTGCCAATGACGAGTGGTGGTCCGCTGGACTGGTGTTGGGTCCGCTACTTTTCATATTGTACATTAATGATTTGGATGATAGAGGTAATGACTTTGTGGCCAAGTTTGCAGATGATATGAAGTTAGGTGGAGGAGCATGGTAGGGTCGAGGAAGCAGGGAATCTGCATTAGGACTTGGATAGGTTAGGAGAGTGAGCAAAGCAGTGACAGATGGATTACAATTTAGCAATGGGTGCCGTTATGCACTTTGGTAGTAGGAATAAAGGCATAGATTATTGTCTAAATGGGGAGTGGATTCAAAAATCAAAGGTGCAAAGGGACTTGGGAGTGCTGGTATAGGATTTCCAAAAGGTTAATTTTCAAGTTGATTAATTGGTAATAAGGAAGGCAGATGCAACGTTAGCATTCATTACGAAAGATCTAGAATATAAAGGCAGAGATGTAATGCTGATCTCAGGTGTTAGCTGCGTGGATGGAGTTTTTCTTGTGCCCGCATGTGTTTCCTCCGGGTGGTCCGATTTCCACCTACATCCCAAAGATATGAATGTTTGTAGGTTAATTGGCCTCAGTAAAACTGCCCCTAATGTGTAGGGAGTGGATGAGAAAATGGGATAACATAGAACCTGTGTGAATGGGTGATTGACGATCAGCGTGGACTCAATGGGACGTAGGGCCTGTTTCCTTGCTGTGTCACTAAACTAAACAAAACTCACTTTTATGATTGTGTCATTTTGTTTGTCTTGCCTTGTCTCATTCAACAAAAGCAATATAGAAACTCTGCAGGTTACAAATGAGCTGACTTGCGAAAATTATCTTTATGCAAATTGTCCCGTAGATTTTTCGTTATTAATGATAATAATAAAATGCTTCATTATATTCACCAATGTGTGGAATACAGTATATATTCCAATAGTTTAATTATGGGTAGTGTTGGGGTGAATATTCATTGAAATGGAAGAATTCTAGCAAGTAAATGTAGAGCGATACGGAATGAGCAGCTATAGAAAGCAGACATTTCCTACTCATGAAGAAATCAACTTAGAGTTCTCAGGAGCAGATCCCTTACATAACCCAGGGACCACTTGTACTCTGAATTTCTCAGTGTTAAATGCCAATTGCCTCTTATCCACCTATTCCCCCATCCAGTCTGATCCTTCCTGAAGTCTATTTCTATCCACCTCACAGCTCACAAAGCTTCCTGGTTTTTGGCATTTGCAAATTCCAAAATTGTGCCCTGCATACCCAAGTATCTTTCATTCATTCATTCTATGTACCTTCTATTTCTCTCACTTTCTCTCTCCTCCAACTCTCAGTCTGAAGAAATGTCTCAACCTGAAACATTACCTGTTCCTTTTCTCAAGAGATGCTGCCTGAGCCGCTGAGTTGCTCCAGTTTTTTGTGCCTACCCAAATCCAAGTTACTAACGGAACCAATGGTCCTGATCCCATTCCCTAAGGGAGCTCCACATCTCCCTCCAACTAGAGAAGCAACTTTTTACCACTGCTGGACACAAAGTGCTAGAGTAACTCAGCAGGTCAGGCAGCATCTCTGGAGAACATGGATGGGTGATGTTGAGATCTGTCTTCGGACTGATTATGGGGTTAGGGGTGGGAGGGGATAGGAAAGCTGGAAAAGGGCAGATGCAGGACAAAGCATGGCAAGTAATAGATTGACATTGGCAAGGGTGGGCTTTGGTAGGCAGATGGTTGGAACAAAGGTCAGGGATAAGAACAGATGGTGTGCGATAGGTTTGAAGAGTTGTGGATTGTGAAGCCAGTGGAAGGAAAGTAGCAGGGAGAGGGGGTGGGAGGTGGTTGGAAGGAAGAAATAGGTGGAAGTTCAGGTAGAGCACAGGAGAATGAAGGAAGGAAAGAAAGGGGGGGATATGGGGGAGAAAGGAGGGATTGAGAGTGTTTGTTGGAGGATACCTAAAATTGGAGCATTCAATAGTCATAAGTTACCCAAGTAGAATACGAGATGCTTTAAACTTTAGACTTTAGAGATACAGTGCAGAAAAAGGCCCTTTGGCCCACTATGTCCATGCCGACCAGCGACCACCCCATACACTTGCACTATCCTACATACAAGGTCCAAGTTACAGTTTATAGAAGCCAATTAACCTACAAACCTATACATCTTTGGAGTGTAGGAGGAAATCAGAGCACCTGAAAAAACCCCCACGCAGTCACGTGAGAACGTACAAACTCCATACAAACAGCACCCATAGTCAGGATCGAACTAGGGTCTGTTCCCCAAGTTTGCATCTGGTCTCATTCTGACAGTGAGGAGGCCCATGACAGAAAGGTCAGCATAGGGGTAGAAAGTGGAGTTAAAATGGTTAGCAACCAGGAGATCACATGGGCAAACCTCCACACGTTATCTTGTTCTTCAAACAATTTTTTGCCCATGCTCCTGAAGTCCGTTTATATTTCTTGACCATTGGTGTTGATGACACCAATTATTTTGTGTCTTATCAGATGCTATTTCCGAAGCCTGTATACAATTAGAAACAGCGTTTCCCTCATTGACCGTCTCTTTAATTTCATCAAGAAACTCTATCAAGTAAACATGATTTGCCTTTAACATGTTCCTGCTGACTGCCTCTAATTAAGCCACATTCATTTGAGTGATTGCAGTCACTGTCACTGTTTATTAACATAGAGCATAGAGCATAGAACAGAAAAATACATGAATATGCCCTTAAGCCATCAACTTCTATGTAGAACATAATGCCCAGATCAACTCTTACCTGCCTGTGCAGAATGCATGTATTTCCATCCCTTGCAGGTACATGTGCCTATCCATAAGTCACTTAGTTTTGTTTAGAGATACAACGCGGAAACAGGCTCTTCGGCCCACCAGGTTCGTGCCAACCTACAATACCCTGTACCCTTGTTTCTATCCTATACACCAGACAATTTACAGAAGCCAATTAACCTACAAACCGGCATGTCTTTGGAATGTGGGATGAAACCGGAGCACCCGGAGAAAAACCCATGCAGTCGCAGACAGAACCCGTAGTTAGGATCAAACCCGGGTCTCTGGCACTGTAAGGCAGTAACTCTACCACTGTGCCGTCGTATCATGTTGTAAGTGCCCCTATCTTAAATGCCGCTATCATATTTGCCTCCACCACTACCCCCGACAATGCATTCCACGCACCCACCAGAACACTCTGCACTGTCACATTTGAACTGACACTACGGTATTTATTGGGTTTTTGACCAAGAACTCCATTTCCCAGTCCTCAGGCACCACTACTGAATTGGCAGTTGTTTGAAAAAAATATAGCCTCTTTATTGTTCCCTCTCCTCTTCCAAATTTTACTGCAGTCACCCATTAAGATCCTTAACCCAGTAACTGGAAGGTAAAGTTCCTGCTGCAACCATGTCAGTAACCATAGAAACAGCTGTCTGCTCCTCTGACTAGAGAAACTCCTTTAACTACTGCTCTTGAAATTTCTCTTCCACTCTTGCGTAGATCTGTTGGCAATGGGGAATTTTCTCTCCCATCGGTATTCAGAATCGAATACTCGTTAGAGAAGCCCTCTAGGGTTTCTTCGTAAGTGCTATATATTTTTTCCCACATCCCAAAAATGTGCAGGTTGTTACATTAATTAGCCACTGTAAATTGCCTCTGCCTCTCGGGTATATATGAATGGTGGAATCTGGGGGAAGCTGATAGCAATGGCACATTTTGGCAGAAAAGATTAATTTAACTTGGCATTATGTTTGGCATGGACATTCTGGGCCAAAGGGTTTATTCCAGGAACAACTGCAATGTTTGATGTTTAATGGTCTGTGAATGTGGAGAAAATAAAATGGGTTTAGAGTGGGATTGGTTTAAATGGGTGGTAAAAGCGTCTCTGATCGTGCGGGACCGCTTGCCCGCTCTCTTTTCGACTGTGCAACGGTGGAGTAGCTGCATTACAGCACCAGAGACCCGGGTCCGATCCCCATTACAGGTGCTTGTCTGTACAATGTTTGTACATTCTCCCTGGGACAACGTGGGTTTTCTCTGGGTGCTCTGGTTTCCACCCACATTCCAAAGATGCAGAGGTTTGTAGGTTAATTGGCTTTGGTAAAAGTTGTAAGTTGTCCCTGAGTGTGTAGGACAGTGCTAGTGTCGGCACAAACTCGGTGGGCCAAAGGGCCTGTTTCCACGCTGTATCTCTAAAGTCTCTCTGCCTGCACTCTCTTGAAATGCAGGATTAAAAAAAACCCTGAATTGTTTGTTCCATGAAATACGGCCTCACGGGTGAAGCAGCAGCATCAGCTATTTGCTCAAGGTTCGAAAATCCAGAAAATCCTGCTGTGGTTTTTGAGAACAGTGGAAGTGTCCAACTACACTTCAAACAATATCAGGAAAGTAACCAACATAATCAAAGACCTTTCCCACCCCGGTCATTCCTTCTCCCCGCACTGTTGCACAGAGGTTTTAAAGCGCATAGCATCAGACTCAGGAACAGCTTCTTCCCCTCTATTGACAGGCTTCTGGATGATCCTTAATTGAGCTAGAATACAGTCTGACCTTCCTCTACCACATTGTGGACATTCGCCTCTGGAACCAGTGCACACAAATCCAGAGAACAATATTCTGCATTCTGTACCTTTCCCTTTACTTGCCTATTGCACTTTTGGCTTGATTGTATTTATATATAGTACTAGACTAAGTGGGAGCCGTTGGGTCCTATGTTCACATGGGGGAGAGCTGGTCCTTGTTCACATGGGGGAGGGCTGGTCCCCCATCGCAATATTCTACATCTCCACCAATTTTAATATTGGTGGCCAGTAGGGTGGGGGGGCTTTCTGGAAAAGCTAGTATGGGTGTCGTGGGCCAAATTGACTGGTTTCCAGAGGACTAGTATGGACATTGTGGTCAGAATGGATTCTTGGGCTGGCAGCTCAGTCAGTCAATCAGGCCTGGTGGGCTGGCAGCTCTGGCCTAGTGGGCTGGCAGCACAGTCATTCAGTCCTGGTGAGCTGGCAGCTCAGTTACTCAGGCCTGGTGGGCTGGCAGCTCAGTCACTCAGGGCTGGTGGGCTGGCAGCTCACTTACTCACCAAAATTCAATTTCATAGCATTTCAAGCAGAGTACAGGACACCAAATTCAGTTTCGTAGCATTTCAAGCAGAGTGCAGGCCACTAAATTCAGTTTTGTAGCATTTCAAGCAGAGTGCAGGCCACCAAATTCAGTTTTGTAACATTTCAAGCAGAATAAAGCAGCCAAATTCAGTTTCGTAGCATTTCAAGCAGAGTGCAGGCCACAAAATTCAGTTTCATAGCATTTCAAGCAGAGTGCATGCCACCAAATTCAGTTTCATAGCATTTCTAGCAGAGTGCAGGCCACCAAATTCAATTTCATAGCATTTCAAGCAGAGTGCAGGCCATCAAATTCAATTTCATAGCATTTCAAGCAGAGTGCAGGCCACCGAATTGCCAAACAACTCATTGTATTGTCATCATGGGGTAACAAATAATTTATTGCAAGTACATTGCAGACTCACAGTTCAGTTGATTCACAGCTTAGAATCACAGTTGTGGACTTTTTCTCGCAATCTTCCAGAGTGACTACCTCATGTCCAGGCATCCAGGGTTTTATAGTCCTGCCCCCCCCCAGAAGGGGCGTTACCTACATCGTGGTGATTGACAGGCGAGAGGACTATTCAGCTGATCTCAAGATTTTTTAAACATTCATAACTTTTTTATTTATCATCGATCGGAAAAATCCTTGGGGCTACCTCAGCGGAGGAGGACTGTGAGTAAGATGGCCAAAAATCATAGCGATATATGGTAATGTTTTTTTCTAAAATCAATATACAGCACAGAAGTGGTCAAGATGAGCCTTTTAGTTATATAGATAGATTATCTGATTTAATTGGAGAGCATTATAAAAAAAAGCTTTTCACCGTACCTCAGTACACAGGACAATAATAAACTTATGTCTTGAAAAAAAGAACTGGAGATGGTGTTTAATACACAGAAGGACGTAAAGTGCTGGAGTAACTCAACGGGTCAGGCAGCATCCTTGCAGGACATGGATAGGAAGCGTTTCAGGTTGAGACCCGTCTTCAGATTAATTACAGTGGGAGGGAGGGGGGAAGATAAGAAAGCTGAAAAGGGGGGAGAGGCAGGCCAAGGCAAGGCAAGTAATAGGTTGAAATAGGCAAGAAGGGGGCTTTCACAAGCAAATGGTTGGAACAAAGGCCAGAGATAAGAACAGATAAAGTGAGACAGGTTTGAGAGTTACGGATTGTGGAGCCAGAGGGAGGATAGTTCGGTTGGGGGGAGGGGGCGTAAGGTGGAGGTCTAAAGAAGGGTCTCAACCCGAAACATTAACTATCCATGTTCTTCAGGGATGCTACCTGACCCATTGAGTTACTCCAGCACTTTGTGTCCTTTTCAATAATAAACCTGAACCTCCTGGAGTTCACACAATGTATATTCAGTGTGATCTACAGTGCCGTGCTATGCCTCAAGGTATTAGATGATCTTAACTAACAGAAAAAATTGTCGTAGAGGGATAAAATGCAAAACAAGCCCTTTGGCCCTCGGAAGTATTGGCCAACCATCAACCACTTTCCTAGTTTAATCATACTTGAAATACTAGTATTATTAGATTAGATTAGGGCGGCACAGTGGTGCAGCAGTAAAGTTGCTGCCTTATAGCGCCAGAGACCCGTGTTCTATCCTGACTATGGGTGCGGTCTGTATGGATTTTGTACGCTCTGCCGGTGACCTGCGTGGATTTTCTCCGTGATCTCCGGTTTCCTCCCACAATCCAAACACATGCAGGTTTGTAGGTTAATTGACTTGGTATAATTGTAAATTGGCCCCAGTGTGTGTAGGGTGGTGTCCGTGTGCGGGGATCGCTGGTCGGCACGGACTCAGTCGGCTGAAAGGCCTGTTTCCGCCATGTATCTCTAAACCAAACTAGATTACTACTTGTTCTTATACCCATTACCAATTATCAAAGTCTTTGTGAAAACCAAATGCTTGTTTAAACTCTTTGTGTGGGTCTCTCATGTCCCACACCGCTTTCAAATTGCCCGTGTCTGTTTCCCACACTCCTTTAAGGAAGAGAGGAAGTATTTATTTTTGCAGAGAAGATGTGATACTTCCCAGAGGGGATGTCTCAAATAAATGACTTGGACTATGCAGGATAAACTATCAAATAGTTTGGTCTTACTAGAGGTGCTTTCCTTGAAATCACCCATTCCCTTCTTGGTTTCATGGAACACCCATTACGAATAGTAACAGCGACAAGAAGAGTTCTGAGGATAACTGCTGTATTCATCTTTTCACACTTCAGGGTCTGTATAGACTGCAGAAGAAAATTAAATGGCTATTTTACGGTCCACATTATCCTATTATACGCTCGAGTTGATAGATCTTCTCTTGCCACAAGGATTCTTCCAATTCCCTTAATCCTCAAAGTGCCCTCTCATCACTGACAATATTCACCTGCTTTTTTTTTAAATTTAGGTTGAGAATGGCGGAGTCATTGCCTTACAGCGCCAGAGATGCGGGTTTGATCCTGACCACGAGTGGTGTCTGTGTGGAGTTTGTACATTCTCCTTGTGACCATGTGGGTTTTCTCCGGGTGCTCCAGTTTTCTCCCACACTCCAATGATGTGGGGGTTTGTAGGTTAATTGAATTCTGTAAATTGCCCCCTAGGTGTGTAGGGGGTAGATGTGAAGGTTACATAGAACAGATGTGAACAGGCGATCGATAGTTGTGGACGGTGGGCTGAAGGTCCTGTTTCCCTGCTGTATCTTTCAATCAAAACTAAAATGTTTCTAATTGCTTGTTGTTGGGTTTCAGTGACTCGTGCGCATGGCCCCTTGGAACTGCAACGTCATTCTCTCAAAGGATTGTGCCTGTAGCACAGTGTCTTGTAGATAGATGCTGAATCATGAAGTATATTCAGGGATGAGTTGGAGTTTTGAAGCCTAGGAGAATCAAAAGTTCTAGGCATGCCCTACATTGGGGGCTACAAGGGCACTCTGTATCTTCCCCTTTGCTCCACCTACTGTATTTGAGCTTGAACTGATTTTATCTAAGTGTGGTTTATCTGATCTATTTGGATAGCACACAACAAAGCTTTTCACTGTACCTTGTTACACGTGACAACAGTAAACCAAAACCCCAGCCTAAGAATCAGATCAATCATCAGTGAATAGCAGAATAAGAGTCAAGAGTGTTTTACTGTCATATGTCCCAAACAGAACAATTAAATTCTTAATTTACAACAGAATTGTAAACAATATAATAAACGAGAAAGAATAGTCATTTAATATATATACACAAACATACATACAAATTAAGTTTTTAAGTAACAACATGTTTTATCAGTCCCTGGATCTCCTCCAAATGTCACCAATAAACATAGGAAAAACCAACCACAAATGTTATTCCATGGCTATCGATACAATCCCACTCCCGGGCTGTTAACTGAAACACAACGAGGCCGGTTACAACCTTGGTGTCACATTTGACCCCAAGATGAGAAGCACCATCACAAAGACCATCCATTTCTAACTTCCTAACCCCATCCAACTCCACTTCTGCCACAGCTAATTGGGCACTTAAGCTTTAACCAGAATCAGAATCAGAATCACACTTTATTCGCCAAGTATGTTTTGCAACATACGAGGAATTTCATTTGCCAGGTCAGTCATCCCCAGCACCCCTGCTGGTCAACACATCAGTCCACACATTGATGTGTTGTTATGACTGACCAGGCCTTCTGTTGAGGTATGATTCAATAATACAATTAGCCATCCCACCCATCAAATAACGAGGCCATACAAAACTCAGCAACACAATAATTCAACACGCACTAGTTCCTATTCATTCACCCCTCCGTATTAATGGCCAACACTAACTGCATCATCTTTAACCCTTTAAAAGACATTGTGAATATTAACTGAATGTATCTGAGATATAATGATTATGATCATTTATTGTCACATGAACCTATGTACCTAGATACAGTGAAATTCTTTGTTTTGGTGACAATCCAATAAAATCATACAATAGATAAGCACAATAGAAGATGTACAAAAGTGCAATGATTGTAGTAAAGAGTAGACCTCACCAAGACAGTACACAAAGAGTCACCATGTTTCTAGCGCCATCAGAGTTTCAAAGTTCTTAAGAGTGCTTTCTTATCTTGGCCTTCAAGGCCCGTTGTCCTGGCAGCACCGATCCTCTCCTCTGCCTCCATCTTGAAAACAGTCCTATGTCCAGTGTCTGCCACCGTTGCAGTCCCCACATCCGTTCCCGATCTTCAGGGTTGAGCAGGAGATGAGCCTCGGACATCTCCAGGCCGGTTCCCGGTTCCGCAGCGGGCTGGCCAGGCCTGCTGTTGAGGTATGTGAGCGGCTCGCAGGGAGCTTATTCATAAATGATAGGAGCAGAATCAGGCCATTTGGCTCGTCAAATCTACTCCACCTTTCAATCATGGCCGATCTATCTTTTCCTCTCATCCCCATTCTACTGCCTTCTCCCCATAACCCCTGACACCCGTAGTAATCAAGAAACTATCAATCTTTGCCTTAAAAATACCCATTGACTTGGCCTCCACAGCTTCAGACACCCCACGCGGCCCGCCAGGAAATTCATATCCATTAAGTCAGTGTTCAGAAGCAGTGACAACACTTCAAAACTTCCTTAAGACTTAAAAAAGTTAATTATTTTGAAAAGTTAAGTTAACAAGCCATTGACAAACTTTTTAAGAAAGGATTTTGTAGAAAGCTCTTTTAGTTATTGAGCCACGGAATAGGCTTCAATTAAACTCAATGGGGAACATTGCCGACCTTCTCACAGGTTGTGTAGGTGAGATCCCTTCACCCATCACCCGTCACACGCAATTAGCCCACGTACCTTCTCACCAGGCGATACATTTGTTCATGTCAGAGTCAGAGCACAGACTGAAAGCTTGCAGGAAATGACAGATGGTAAATTTGGAATTTCTTTTCCACGAGCATCCAGGAAATTTCCAACTCATTGTTAGGTTCACAGAGGAATCTAAAAAATATTTCTATAAAATGTAAGCGGCGGTACGGTGGCACAGCGTTAGTGTTGCAGCCTTACAGCGCCAGAGACTCGAGTTTGATTCTAACTACGTGTGCTTTTCATCACGGAGTTTGTATGTTTTCCCTGTGACTGCGTGGTTTTTCTCCAGGATCTCCAGTTTCCTCCCACACTCCAAAGACATGCAGGTTTGTTGGCTAATTGGCTTGGTATAATTGTAAAATTGTCCCTAGTGTGTATAGACAATAGACAATAGGTGCAGGAGTAGGCCATTCGGCCCTTCGAGCCAGCACCGCCATTCACTGTGATCATGGCTGATCATCTACAATCAGTACCCCGTTCCTGCCTTCTCTCCATATCCCTTGACTCTGCTATCTTTAAGAGCTCTATCTAACGATCTCTTGAAAGCATCCAGAGAATTGGCCTCCACTGCCTTCTGAGGCAGAGAATTCCACAGATTCACAACTCTCTGGGTGAAAAAGTTTTTCCTCATCTCTATTCAAAATGGCTTACCATTTCGTGAATTAATCTCGTGAACCATCGCTGCACACCCACAATAGCAAGAATATCCTTCCTCAAATTTGGAGAACAAAACTGCACACGATACTCCAGGTGTGGGGCCCTCTCACTGGGGCCCTGTACAACTGCAGAGGGTCCTCTTTGCTCCTATACTCAACTCCACTTGTTTGTAGGATAGGGTTAGTGCGCGGGGATCGCTAGTCGGAGCGAACTCAGTGAGTCGATGGGACTGTTTCCGCACTGTATCTCCAAACTAAACTAAACTAACAAATAAGAGAGTATAAGATAATATAAAGGAGAAAGGAGGTTTATGAGAATATTGGGAATGATTGGGTTAACATATGATGAGCATTTGACGACACTGGGCCTGTACTCGCTGGAGTTTAGAAGGATGAAGTGGGACCTCATTGAAACTTACCGATAGTGAAAGACATGGATAGAGTGAATGCGAAGAGGATGTTTCTACTAGTGGGAGAGTCTAGGACCAGAGAGCATAGCCTCAGAATAAAAGGACGTGCCATTAGAAAGAAAATGAGGAGGAATTTCATTATCAGAGGGTGGCGAATCTGTGGAATTCATTGCCACAGACGGCTGTGGAGGCTGTTAATGGATGTCTGAAGAAGAGTCTCGACCCGAAACGTCATTCATTCCGCTGTTCCAGAGATGCTACCTGTCCCACTGAGTTACTCCAGCAATTGTCTATCTTCGGTGTAAACTGGCATCTTCAGTTCCATTCTACCCAAGTCAACAGACATTTTTAAGGCGGAGATTGACAGATTCTTGATTAGTAAAGGTGTCGGGGGTTATGGGGAAAAGGCAGGAGAATGGGGTTGAGAGAGAATGATGGATCAGCCATAATTTAAAGGCGGAGTAGACACGATGGGCCGAATGACCTAATTCTGCTCTTATGAATTATGAATATCAGCGATCAGAAGATTACAGAGAGTAGTAGAAACTGCCTGGTCCATCACAGGTACTGACCTCCCCACCATCAAAGGGATCTGTAGGAAATGCTACCTCATAAAGGCAGCCAACATCATCAAAGTCCCACACCACACTGGCCACGCTCTCGTCTTGTTGTTGCCAGCGGAAAGATGGTACAGGAATCTGAAAACCATGCCTACCAGGTTCAAGACCAGCTTCTTCCCAACAACCATCAGACTTCTGATCCCCACACAACACTAACCTCAGCAACCATAAACTTCCATAGACTGTCTGTGGTTTCACTACGGAGTTAGTTTATTTTTGCAGTAGTGTTACAGAATAATTTATTCTTTCTTACTTTTAAAATCTTTTTATTAATTATTTCAAAACAAAAAACAAAACAACAAATAAAAATAAACCAATAATGATAAATATAACAGTGATATTGATACATAGGGATCAGGGTTACATTAATAACAAGTATAACCTGAGTATAAGTCCAGTGTCAAAATACACATTGGGTATGGACCTCTCGGTCTCTATGTAAATATAGTTAAGTGTTTAAAAGAGAACTTGTATATATAAAAACAAAAAGATAAAAAGAAAAAAAAGAGAAAAAAAAAAAGAGAAAAACAAAACCCCCTAAACTAAAAAAAGCAGAACAAAATCTGGGCTACAAAGAATTTGAACCAATTTAAGTCCCTGTTTGTCGTCAAGTCCGTTCCACCGTATAAAGGTAAAATAATTATTATAACGGTTGGAGAGGGGACAATTTATATTGTATGAAAATGTTGAATAAAGCTTCCCCAAGTCCTATCAAATTTAACCAAGAGTGAATAATTTATTGAATAAACAAATAATTATAAATCAAAAAATATATACAATTATATGCAATTATAATAATATATAATATAATAATATATTATAAATATTATCTGAGTGTTTTGCATTAACGGGCCTGTTAAATTACTGCATGTAAGAATAAGGAGTGAGCCATTTAGAACGGAGACAAGGAAACACTTTTTCTCACAGAGAGTTGTGAGTCTAGGGAATTCTCTGCCTCAGAGGGCAGTGGAGGCCGATTCTCTGGATACTTTCAAGAGAGCGCTAGATAGGGATAGATTAAAGATAGCGGAATCAGGGGATGTGGGGAGAAAGCAGGAAAAGGGTACTGATTGGGAATGATCAGCTACGATCACGTTGAATGGCTCGAAGCGATGAATGGCCTCCTACTGCACCTATTGTCTATTGTCTAATTTCATAGTTACTTTGCCAGTACTTATGACAATTCTTAACATTCTTAACTTTCGGCACATGAAGCACTGCTAAAGGTGTGCCATAATATCTGAAGTAAATAAATCCTCATCTGCTTTTTATGTTCCATTAAATCATTTATCATAGTATAAGTCATTCTAAAGAACAGTATCTATATTTTACTTCACGGCACCACCTCCAACAATTACCTCCACCATATGTTTTGGAGATAGTTTATGGTAGTAGTCTTAATATCCATCATTTTACCCCTTTACCACTATAGGTCAATAATTATTGGCAAGGTTTTTAAAGGAGGTACAAAATCTAATTTTGCAAATTAACTATAATTTTAAGAACAATGCAATCTGTTTTATTTTTTTTTGCTTCCATGTAAGTCAATTACTCCCACAAATGTGCCACAATGCAGATGCACCAAGCTTGTATAAATATTTTAATCACTAGTTTAAATTGTATTTTAATAAAAACAGACTTTCAGCTGATTGAGTGACAGAGCCAAGCAAACCTTCTTCAATTTTAATTAAACTTTGATTGTATTCCTGCTCCCTTCTGCAGCGGCCTTTATAGAGTTGAATTGCCTCATCAAACATTGCACAAAACCTAAAGAAATTAGTTGTTTGATCTCCAAATGCAAGAACTTTTCTCAGAAAGTTGGCATTAACACCATTGTGATCTTAGATTCATAGTTATATAATGTGGAAAGAGGCCATTTGGCCCATTTTATTCATGCTGACAGGTAACTATCCAAGCTAGTTCAATTTGCCTAAATATGGCCCATATCACTCCAAACCCTTCTTAGTCATTTGCTTAATATTCATAATTGTATCCATTTCCAGAGCTTCCTCCAACAGCTCATTCCAGACACAGAATAACATTAAACATCAAAACATAGGAAATGGATAGGAAGGAACTGCAGATGCTGGATTACACCAAAGATAGACAAAAAAATGCTGGAGTAACTCAGCGGGTCAAGCAGCATCGCTGGAGAAAAGAAATAGGTGATGTTTCAGGTAGGAACCCTTCTTCAGACTGAAAGATAGTACAAAGGCCAGAAAAAAGGGCTGGAAGCAGATAACCTTAGGTTGAGTCTATAATGGTCCAAATGGGACCTGCTATAGCCATGAAGCCGCTCAAACCAATTAAATCATGGTCTCTGCTATGACTTGAGTTCCCTTAGATCAATCTTGATCTTAAATATATTTAATATTTCAGCCACCGATGTACCTTGAGGTAGAGGGAACCAAAGGTGTGAGATAAAAGTTCCTCCTTATTTCAGTTTCTAATGCCCCTGTCCCACTTAGGAAACCTGAACGGAAACCTCTGGAGACTTTGCGCCCCACCCAAGGTTTCCGTGCGGTTCCCAGAGGTTGCCTGAGGTTGCAAGTAGTAGAAGCAGGTAGCGAGACTGACAAAAACCTCCGGGAACTGCACAGAAACCTTGGGTGGGGTGCAAAGTCGCCAGAGGTTTCCGTTCAGGTTTCCTAAGTGGGACAGGGGTTTCATGGTAACTCCTTATTCTGGATTATGGTCTGGATTCTTGGGGGCGATGTGGGCCTTTGCAGCAACGGGAGCCTCGGCAGCGGTGGGGCCTCGCGGTTGGAAGAGGGGAGGGGAAGAAAGTAAAGACACGGCATGAGGGGACTGCCGTGTAGAACAATGGAGGAACCGGCGTGGGGGGGGGCTGCTGCGATGGACGGATGGAGAACAAAGGGGGTCCGGGTATGGGGGAGGGGGCACTCTAGCTCAGAATCCTCTGCCCAGGGGATATGTCTGTGTTTATTTGTTCATTTGTTCGAGTGAAGGTGCTGTGCACACGGCAGCCAGCCCACAGTCACTTGTCTTTTTCTTTTTGTTATCACTTTTAATTTCAAGTTTTTGTGTACCTCGTGTGTTATGACTGTCGGGAGACCAATTTCCCTCTGGGGAAGAATAGAGTTTTATCGTATCGTATTCCACGGTGAAAGAAAATGTTGTTTTTATCCTCCAAGTACAAATATTGTCCCTAAGGCTCTTCTTACATCTCTCCCCTCTTTAGGTTTAGGTTGATTATTGTCATGTCAGGGACGGCACAGTGGTGCAGTCGCTACTTTACGGAGCCAGAGAACCGGGTTCGATCCTGACTATGGGTGCTGTCTTTGTTTGTATGATCTCTCTGTGACCATATGGGTTTTCTCCAGGTGCTCTAGTTTCCTCCCACACTCTAAAGATATACAGGTTTGTAGGTTAATTGGCTTCAGTATAAAATTGTAAATTGTACCAGGTGTGTAGGATAGTGCTAGTATATGGCGCAATTGCTGGTCGGCACAAACTCGTCGGGTCGAAGGGCCTGTTTCCGTGCTGTATCTCTACAGTAAACTAAAGTAAAGTGTACTGAGATGTATTGAAATGCGTTTTTTTTGTGCATATAATCCAAACAGATCAGATATACTATACATGAAGACAGTCAGTTCAAACTCAAGTATAATACAGGTGCACAACCTTTTATCCGGAGTTCCGGAAACCGAAAAACTCCGAAAACCGGCCATTTTTTCCAGATGTCGTCTGCGCACCAAAGCTCGCGTTTGGCGCCAAACTTGACCCGAAACGACCCACGGTCAACCCAGGTCTGTACTACTGTAGCGGCTGCCTCCTCCCCGGAGACCGGGAGACGCTTAAACATCTGTAAATCATTGCTTAAATGTTAGTCAGTTAGTTTGGAGGGCTTTTATGTGAAGGGGGGGTGAAGGGGTAAACTTTAATTCTTAGTCCCCTACCTGGTCGGAGAGGCGGGGAGCGGTCAATGCCTTACCGGGTCGCCGTGCAGTAAGCTCCGCAGCGCTGTGGCCGGTGGGGCTGCGGGCGGCGCCGGTTGTAGCTCCGACCCCGACAACGCTACCCCTGGCTGCGAGGCGCTCCAAATCCGCGAATGTTGGGAGTCGGCGGCGTCGCAACACTAGGATACCAGCGGGGAGCGGGCAATGCCTTACCGGGTCGCCGTGTGGCAAGCTCCGGAGCGCTGTGGCCGCCGACTCCAAACATTCGCGGAGCGTCGCTGGATTTGGAGCCGCGCAGCCAGGGGTAGAGTTGCCGGGGTCGGAGCTCCAACCGGCGCCGCCCGCGGCCGGACGGAGCCCCCAACTCCGCGAGGTTGGGAGTCGCCGACCAGGTAGGGGACTAAGAATTAAAGTTTCCCCCTTCACCGCTACTCCACCACCACCACATAAAATCCCTCCAAACTAACTGACTAACATTTATGCAATGATTCTCCCGGTCTCCGGGGAGGAGGCAGCTGCTCCAGACTTTTCAAGCCGCCCGCGCTACCTACCTAATCTATGCTAAAAATCTACCATTCGGAAATCCGAAAATGTCCGAAATCCGACAAGTGTCTGGTCCCAAGGCTTTCGGATAAAAGGTTGTGCACCTGTAGATAGAACAAAGGGGAAGATAGAGAATGCAGAATATAATTCTCATCATTGTAGCTCATCACTCATCTTAAGTTTGAGACTAGTACCCTGTTTAAAGATTAGCCCTAAATGCCACTGAACCCTTGCTGCTACATTGTCACAATGTTTTTTCTTTTCTTTTCATGCATTTATACAAATTACATCTGAGAGTTGATGTTAAATGAGATTCTATCGAATCTCCTATCAACAGGCATTCCAGATCTTAACCACTCGGAGTTAAAAGTAAAATTTTCCTCATCTCTCCTTGGTTCTTATGAAAGAGACTGGCATGAAAATATAATTCCAATAAATGCTTAGAATTAATATATATTAATAATTATTAATTATACATTATTAATCCAATAATATACTGTGCCACCTTGGGCTTTTAGTACAGCAAAATATGCTGTAGGTGAGAAATATTTTGAAGGATCTTTATTATATTTAATCCTGATGCTCACAAGTAGATCTTTGAAATGGATGTGTCTGCTGATGGACTATTCAAGCTATGAATCCAGAGGCAAAAACACAGGCCAAAAAATTGTTTGATGAATTCCTGTTGGCTTGAATTAAGAAATCTATTTGGCAATCCAACAAATCAATGTTCCATAATGTAATAACAGAGAAGGTGCAATGCTGACTGTCGCAATTTCTCATCCAGATTTTCTACCTT
The DNA here is from genome assembly GCF_028641065.1 of Leucoraja erinaceus. Lineage (NCBI taxonomy): Eukaryota > Metazoa > Chordata > Chondrichthyes > Rajiformes > Rajidae > Leucoraja > Leucoraja erinaceus. Next base: position 23,971,758 of record NC_073395.1, on the reverse strand, counting down.
CTGGCCCCTGTCATGTAATATAATTGCAGTGTTTGTAATTTGCAAACCCTTCATATACTGTACATACCCGAGTAATTTGCAAATTTATTTTCCGTATGTATCAAAAGTACAAATGAAGGCCTAGGAATCTGCTCAGTCAGAATCAGACATCGAGGAAACAGGCCATTTGGCCCAACTTTCCCATGCCAACCAACATGCCCCATCTACACTCGTCCCACCTGCCTGCTTTTAGCCCATATCCTCTAAACCTATCCTCTCCATGTACCTCCATAGTACAGTGCATTCAGAAAGTATTCAGACTTTTTCCACATTTTGTTACATTACAGCCTTATTTTAAAATGGATTAAATTGATTTTTTTTTAATCATCAATCTACACACAATACCCCAGAACAAAGAAGTGTAAACAGGAAGTAGCGGGCCTGTCCCACTTAGGCGATGTTTTCTGCGACTGCTGGCGACTGTTTTAGTCGTAGCATGTCACCGTAAAGCCGGCAACTGGACCCCCCCTATGACAATGTCTACGACAATGTCTACAACAACCTACCACCCAGTCGACGTCAAGCTACGGCAAGCTACCGACAACCGGTGACCCATTAGGACGTCCACCTACGACCTCACCTACGACAACTACATCCACCAGCGATGAGCTACGACAAGGTCGCCAATGGAATTCACACAAGTCAGCACCGGCGACAACCCAAGTCATCCTGGTGACAACCTACGACAAGCCAACTGTCGCCGAAAAGTTGTGAACATTTCAAAATCTAGCGACGACCAAAAAAAGGTACGACTCTTTGGGCGACAACCTAGTCACCTGTAGTCACCTAAAACAATCGCCTAAGTGGGACAGGGGCACAATTCTTCAGAAATGCTGCTTGACTCGCTGAGTTTCACAATCAATTTGGGGCTCGCTTTTCCCACCCTGGTCATTCTTATCACCCGAGCAACCCTGTGAGAGATATTCCCTCTGTCCGCTCCACTCCACTCCACTTCACCCTCCCTGCAACTTAATACCAACCTGCTTCCTCTCTTGTAGAAACAAGGGACTGCAGATGCTGGTTTAAAAGGACACAAAGTGCTGGAGTAACTCAGCGGGTCAGGCAGCTTCTCTAGAGAACATGGATAGGTGACATTTCAGATTGGGAATGGAGCATGGATCATGTGCAGGCAGAGGCGATTTGTTTCTCTTGGCATCACGTTCGGCACAGATATTTCAGGCTGATGGGCCAATTTCTGTTCTGAACTTTACTATGGAGTCACAAGGAACCACCGTTGCTGGTTTACAAAAAAGGACACAAAGTGCTGAGGATGGGTCGCAATACGAAACGTCACCTACCCATGTTTCCGGATGCTGCCTGACCCACTGAGTTACTCCAGCATTGTGCCTTTAGCTTCCTTTCTATCCTTGTAATAGTGAAGGTTCATCAACCTGAAATGTTCCTTTCCACAGATGCTGCCTAACCTTCTGAGTTTTTCCAGGATTCCTTGTTCTTATTTTACATTTCCAGCATCTGCAATTTTTTTCGATAGTATTTTTCCATAGATAGATGTCAGGAGAGCGTGCTTGCTGAAAACTATTGGATAGGACTGAAAGTTCAGAGACAGTTTCTTCAAAGTTGCTATCAGGCAACTGACCAATCCAAACACCAACTAGAGAGCGGTGCTGACCTACCATCTACTTCATGGGAGACCTTCGGACTCTCTTTAATCGGAGTTTACTAGACAATTGTCTTGCATTAAACATTAGTCCCTTTATCCTGTATTATACACTGTGGACGGCTTGATTGTAATCACGTATAGTATTTTTGCTGACTGGATAGCATGCAACAAAAAAGCTTTTCACTGTACCTTGGTACACGATAAAATAATAATATAAACTAAAATTAATGAATGGTGATATATTGCCAAGTCAGTATGGTGCGTGATTTGGAGGGAGATCTGCAAGTGGAGCTGTGTTTATTTAAAATCAAGATCACCAAAACGAATACGGCTTGTTCAGTGTTGCTTCTTCTAGATAATTTTACGGTAATCTTCCACTGCTTATATTATTAAAATAGTGACATACTCAGTAAAGTACTGCACTGGCTATATTGCATGTTGGAGATATCCTAGGTCATAAAAGTGAAGACATAAATGCAAGTTGTTTCCTGTTATTAGTTATATAAATTGAAAGCTATGTTACCAGTTTTCTTCATAGGTATTAAAACATGACAAAAATGATCTTCAATTTATTGAGTGTTTCAACCAAAGGACATTTAGTTCTTGCCCAGTAAAATTAAAATCAAAATGCACGAGTTACATCTCATTTTTAAATTGGTTCAAATGTACCTGATGCTTCTATTTGTCAGTGAAATAAATTAATATTTGTACATGAGCAAGAAAGAAGATCCTATGAGATTCTAATAATACATAACAGGATCAAGCTCCTATAATATTTAAGGTAGATACGAAGTGCTGGAGTAACTCAACGGGTCAGGCAGCATCTCTGGAGAAAAAGGATGGGTGATATTTCGGGTCAGCACCTTTCTTCAGACTTTAATCAGACCATCAGCTGCAACTGAATAAGGGAGAGCAAATCCTTAACCAACTCTTGCACTGAGCAGGGTCCAAACATTTACTGTTGATTGTTTTTTTTTTTTTCCCTGAATCATGTCTACTCTCTAAGTTAGCAAGGCTAATGAAGTGAAGGTTGTTTCCCCTTCAGTGCTCAATATCGATTTAGATGTCTAGGAATAGGGGTGACATTGACTGAGTCACATTCAATGGCCAATCTGAGAAAGTGGAGGACAATTTACCTCCTGCAACAGTTTACTGAAACACCATGCAGAGTCAAAGTGTCATGCAGCACAGAAACAGGCTTTTCGGCCCATCATGTCCATGCTGGGCTATTTGCCAATCTACACTAATCCTATTTACAACACGTGTAAAAATCTTAAGGGGTTGGACAAGCTAGATGCAGGAAGATTGGTCCCGATGTTGGGGAAGTCCAGAACAAGGGGTCACAGTTTAAGGATAAGGGGGAAATCTTTTAGGACCGAGATGAGAAAAACCTTTTTCACACAGAGAGTGGTGAATCTGTGGAATTATCTGCCACGGAAGGTAGTTGAGGCCAGTTCATTGGCTATATTTAAGAGGGAGTTAGATGTGGCCCTTGTGGCTAAAGGGATCAGGGGGTATGGAGAGAAGGCAGGTACAGGATATTGAGTTGGATGATCAGCCATGATCATATTGAATGGCAGTGCAGGTTCGAAGGGCCGAATGGCCTACTCCTGCACCTATTTTCTATGTCTCTATGTCTATGTTTCCATTTGCCTGCATTTGGACCATATCCTTCTATTCCTTGTCTATTTAATTGTTGGTGTCAGTACCTCGTAAACACAGCAATTCTATCTGATTCCACCACTTCTACTTCCATTTGGAGTCACAAATAAGTCACCCTTTTTTACACAAAGGTGGTAGGTGTGTGGAACAAGCTGCCAGAGGAGGTTGGTGAGGCAGGTACTATCACATTTAAAATACATTTGGACAGGTTCATGGATAGGAAAGAAATGGGGATATGGTCATACATGGCCAGCTGGGACTAGTGTAGATGGGACATCTTGGTTAGCATGGGCAAGTTGGGCCAAAGTTGCCTGTTCCATGCTGTATAACTCTATGACCTGCTTTGGCAGTGATTTCCAGATATCAGTAAGTTCTTTGTAAAAACATTTCCTCTCATATCCGCTTTAAGATTTCTGCCTCTCACCTTAATCCTGTGTTTTCTTGTTTTTAATACCCCTACCATGCAATAGAGGCAATAACTATCTCTGCCTCGTATTACTTCTGTCAGGTCATCCCTCAATCTCCATTGCTCCAGGGAAAACAAGCCCAGCCTATCCTATCTCTCCCCATCACCAAAGTCTTTCATTCCAGACAACATCCTGGTGAATCTCCACTGCACTCTCCCCAACAAGAGGCAAAGGAAATAGTGGTCAACTTCAGGAAGCAAATACATTGATGTTGCCGAAGGAGGGATGGTTGAAAGCTTCAAGTTTATAGGAGTCAATATCAGCAGCAACTTGTCCAGGACCACTCATATCGAAGCAAAGGTCAAGAAAACCCATCCATGCCTCGAATTCCTTTGAAGGCTCAGGAAGTTCAGCATGTCCCTAACAACTCTCACCAACATCTACAGATGCACCGTGGAGACCAGTTTATCAGGATGCATCACATCATGGATTAGGAACAGCTCCAGTCAAGATCGCAAGAAATTGCAGAAAATTGTGGATGCAGCACAGCCCATCACACAAATCAACCTCCCCACAATGAACACTGCCTCGGCAAGACCATCAGCATAATCAAAGTCTCACTCCGGTCACTACCTCTTCTCCCCTCCTCCATCAGGCAAGAAGTACAGAAGTGTGAAAACGCACACCTCCAAATGCAGTGACAGGTTCTTTCCAGCTGTTATCGGCAACTGAACCATCCTATCAGAAACTAGAGTGGTCCTAAACTACTATTTACCTCATTGGAGACCCTCAGACTATTTTTAAATTGGACTTTATTTTGCACCAAACATTATTCATTTTACCATGTATCTTAACACTGTGGACGGCTCGATTGTAATCATGTAAAGTCTTTCCGCTGACTGGTTAGCATGCAACCAAAACTTTTCACAGTACCTCGATACATGTGACAATAAACTAAAAATAATCAAATTATTCCTGGAGTGTGATGACCAGAATGACACAAAACTTTCCAGATGTGGTCTAACGAGTGTTTTGTAAAGTTGTTAATTAACACCATAATTTTTTATATTTTTAATGATATGCCACATGCCTTCTTTGCCATCCTACCTACTTCAGTTTCCACTTTCAGAGAGTGATGGATTTGAATGCCAAGGTTTCTTCATTCATCAACATTTCTTGGCTCCCTACCATCTATACAATATATCCTACTTCTATTTGCCTTTCCAAAACACATCATCTCATAATGTCTGGATTAAATTCCATCTGTCTATCCTAAAGTTCCTAGGAGTAAATATCACCAGCAACATGTCCAGGACTAGCCAGATTGAAGCAATAGCCAAGAAAGCATACCAACGCCTCTACTTCCTTAGAAGTCTAAGGAAGTTCGGCATGTCCCCAACAACTCTCACCAACTTCTACAGATGTGTTTTATTGGGTATGCATCGCAGTATGGTTTGGGAACAGCTCCACCCGAGACTGCAAGAAGTTGCAGAGAATTGTAGACGCAGCCCAGATCATCGTGCAAGCCAACCTCCCTCCCATTGACACAATGGTTCACTTCACGCTGCCACGGCAAAGCCACGAGCATAATATCAAGGATGAGTCTCACCCCGGTAACTCACTCTTCTCCCCTCTCCCATCAGGCAAGAGGGACAGAAGTATGCACTATATGTCCTACTCCTATTTGACTTTCCAGAACACATCAGCTCACACTGTCAGGATTCAATTCCATCTGCCTATCCAAAATATCTTGGGAAAACAGGAAAAGAGATAGCTCTGTAGTGTGTATCCGGAATCACACATAGAACTAACTGACTAGGAGCCAGGTTCAGATCCCTGAAATTGTGTATTCATAACAATTCAACGGTTGCCATGGATATTTTTTTCTGGTGCTGGAAGAGAGGAAACTAATTTAAGGAACACCATGAGGAGAAGCAGCATTTCAGAGATAAAATATTAGTCAGGATGCAAAACATAAAAAGAGGAAGATAGTAGGGAAACATTTAGCAGTGGACTGGAGTCACTGGTCAGGAACCATTCATTCCCAAGATCTGATGCAGGTTGGAGGCTATTAACTCCAGAAGCATTGTGATGATTGGATCAGTCGTGTGAAGGGTAGAAGAGGCATTTCGAATTCTAGTGCCAACAAATTTCGCTAATCTAGTCATACTTGCAGACTTAGTATGAACTCAAATTCCATAGCATCATAAAGGTAAATACAGTGGCGCAGCAGTAGAGGTGGTGCCTCACTGCGCCAGAGACCCAGGTTCAATCCTGTCTACGGGTGCTGTCTGTAAGGAGTTTGTACCTCATGGGTTTTCTACAGGTGTCTTGATTTCCTCCCACATTCCAAAGACGTGCAGGTATGTAGGTCAATTGGCTTCAGTAAAAAAACAATTGTCCCTAGAGTGTAGAATAGAACTGGTGTACAGGTGGTCACTGGTCCATACGAATTTTGTGGACCAAAGGGCCTATTTCCAAGCTGTACCTCTAAACAAAACTAAACTTAAAAAGTAAAATCCTGCTCAATCCTGACCTCTCTGCTATGTGCATAGAGACCAGGAGTGTATAGGTGAGTCAGCGAATCAGCAAGAGTCGATGGGAATGAGGGGAGTGTAAAGTGGGATAGATATTTTGTCACCAGGTCAATGTAGCTATCATATTTCAACCAAAACAAATGAAAATTATGTCATTGAATGAGCACCATATGCCATTGTGTATCAAACTGAGAAACAGTGGGAAAAAAATCTCTTTTGGTCTTACACAGAGAAGTGAGTGATTTCAAGCACATTAAAAACAACACAAATTATACTTATGTACACATTTCAAAACTTCTAAAGGTGCTTCATGAAAACATTATCAAGCAAAGTTGACGCACAGTCACATGATGAGATATTATGGTTGGCCAAATGATCAGATTTTAAGGAGTATTTTAAGAGGAAAGAGAGGACAGGATTAGGAAAATAATTCCAAAGGTTAAATCCAGCACAGTTTAAGCTTGCCCACAAATAATTCAGTGAATAATGTTAGGTAAAAATAAGGTCAGAATTGTAGAAATGTTTACAGAAAAAAAAATGAAGCTGGGGAAAACCATGAATGAGAATATTTGGAGTGAGGTGCTCCTTAGCTAATTGCCAGTGCCCACAGGAATAATGGTGAATGGTGTGAGTTAGGCAGTTGCATGGAGATTTTGAATGAATTCAGGTGTACAGCCAAGGAAGAGAGCCAGGCAAAATTGGGATGGAAGTAATGAAGTCAAGAAGACATTAATGAAACTTTTTAGTTCTATTGACAAACAGTTGCTTTTTTTTTTGTCTTGCCTGAAATTTCCCTCAATTCACCAGCCATTTCACACTAACCTGCTACAGACTTGACCTGCACCTTGATGGAAGATGGGAGGAAGTTGTTGTCATTAAGACCTCTTGTCAGGCCTTACTCCCAGAATGCCCTGGTGACTTTATGACAACTTCCTCCTGTGGAAGACCTCTGAACTGTTTTTAAAGGCTCAGAAAAATCTGAGGCTGTTAAAATCCATTCAAATAGGCTTAAATACTTTAAAATTATTAAACAGGCTTATTTCAAGATACTTCAAAGTCTTAATTTATGAGAAAAAATAACAAACTATTTACCTGCATTTATCTCCATGGAGTTTAAGCCTATAACTTCCAGAAAATGGCCACAATAGCAGATTCAGTGGTTAAAAAAAAGGCATATGGTAGACTTTCCTTCATCAGTTGAGGCATTGAGTAAAAGAGTCAGGAAATCATGTTGCAGAATTACGAAACTAACTACGCTGCATTTGGAGAAGGTGCAATTGAGATTTACTGAAATGTTGCCTGGATTAGAGGATTTTAGCTATAAAGAGACGTTGGACAAACTTGGATTGTTTTTCCTGGATCGTTGAAGGTAGATAGAAGACCCTGATAGAATTTATGAAACGATGAGAGACATGGATAAGGTAGACAGTCAGAACATTTACCCAGGGTGGAATTGGTTAAGACTAGAGGGCATAGATTTAAGGTCAGGGGGTGAAAATGTTAAGGAGATGAACGGGGCAAGAGTGTTGCGAGTGCCTGGAATGCATTGCCAGGAGTGGTGATGGAGGCAGATACAATGGTGGCATTTAAGAGGCGTTGAGATAGACACATGGATATGCAGGGAATGGATATTATTCACATGCAGGCAGAAAAGATTAATTTAAGTTGGCATCGTGTTTGGCACTGACATTGTGGCCCGAAAGGCTGGGTCCAGTGCTGTACGGTTCTATGTTCTATGTTCTTAAGTTGGAGTCCAAATTCAGATGAAAGTGCCATTCTTCTGTCTCCAGCCTGCACTGATGTGATGTTGAGGTGTTCCACCCCCCCAAGACACCAGTTCTCCACCACCAGGTCCAGATTCTGCTGGACCTCCAAGCTCGCCTCTGACCACCACTTTGGAAGGAGCAGGTGTAGAGGTCTAAGGGCAGTTGACTCATGAGGAGGATGCCTGAGGCACTTCTCAATAGAATCTGCTGCCAGGGTTGAGCAGGAATTAATATACCAACCTTTGAATCATTAAACCTAGGGATATGAATGTGGGTTATAGGGTTAGAGCCAGAAAGACTTTCAACTGGCCACTGGGCATGAGTTTGGCATTTTGGGCAGCACGGTGGTAGAGTTGTTGCTTTACAGTGCCACAGACCCTGTTTCGATCCGTGCTGTCTGTACAGAGTTTGTACATTCTCACTGCAACCGTGTCGGTTTCCTCCAGGTGCTCCGGTTTCCTGCCACATTCTAAAGAATTGCGTATTTTACGTTAATTGGCTTCTGTAAAATGGCCCCTTGTGTGTAAGATAGGACAACATAAAACATAGAAAACTACATTCCTAGAATGGGATGATCACTGATCAGCACTGGTTGGCACATACCCAGTGGGCTGAAGGGCCTGTTTCCACACTAGCTAACATTTAAAAAACTACAAACTAAACTAATAAATTACATTAGAATTTTACATGCTGTTTTGGAATTCATACATTAAAAAATAAGAAATAGTTTACGTTCTCCCTGTGACCCCGTGGGTTTTCTCTGGGTGCTCCGGTTTCCTCCGACATTCAAAAGACTTACAGGTTTGTGGGTTAATTAGCTTCTGTAAATTGTAAATTGTGCCTCGTGTACAAGATGGTATTAGTTCCTTCTCTCCAGAAATGCTGCCTGTCCCGCTGAGGTACTCCAGCATTTTGTGTCTACCTCAGATAGTATTACTGTATGGGGTGATTGTGGCGCGGACTCAGTGGGCCGAAGGGCCTTTTTCCACGCCGTATAGCTAAAGTCTAACTAACCTACAAACCTGTCCATCTTGGGAACGTTGGAGGAAACCGGGGCACCAGGAGAAAACCCACAGGGTCACGGAGAGAATGTATAAACGCCACACAGACAGAACCCAAGGTCAGGATTGAACTGGGGTCTCTGGTGCTGTGAGACAGCAGCTCTACCGCTGCGCCACTGTGCCACCCAAATTTTCAAGACCATGTCAACTATCAAGCAGCTAACAAAAGAGAATATTTTTTTCGTTAGAAAGCAAGTTTTAAATTCTTATTGTGAGCTATATTGTCATTAATGGTCAAAATTAACAAACATCTTTGCTACGTATTTTATTTACTGCTTACACTGAAAGCAAAGATTTACACAATTCCAAAAACAAAACCAAATGTAAAAAAAGTTTCAGAAACTGTGCTACATGTTACAGCATCACTGAGTTTAACACCTGCTCCACATCTTCATCATCCGGGTGGTCAATCTCTTCATTTTGCAACGTACACTGTAATCTTCACCATTAAATGAGATCTTTTAAGGATTTTGTCACATCAAATCATAACGCAGAATATTCCAAATAAAGATGAGGGTGCAATGATAAACATAATTGCAAACTAACTGTATACAAGCAGAACTGATGTTACAACAAGCATGATTTGGGTTGTTAATATTATGTGGATAATGTAAAAAGTCTTTTAACAGTTTCAGAATGGTACCTCCATTTAACAACTTAAACCAAATTAAAAGATGTACTTTAGTGACAGAGCACATGTTTCAGTACACTGACGTTATTAAAATAGTTTGGAACTGTATTTGTTCATTTGCCAGAGAACAGCTGTAGTGCAGTTGCATTAGAAGTTGTTGGACTATCTGTTTTGTACAATTCATGTATATGGAAAAGCATTTACTCTCAATAGCAGACTGCAGTTTATACACATTTACCATAATGTAATTGCCTCTATAACAAAAGAAAAATCCGAACCGTTGAAACCTAAAGCTTCCCTGCGATTCGAAGTATTTAAAAGTCTGGCAGATTGTCCCAACTTGAAGCTGGAGGCTGCAACAAAGTCGTGGGAAGTGTGGGGGCGTACAGTCAGATAGCAGGGAAACTTAGGACATCACCATGTTGCCCCGTTTGTCCACTTGCTTGCTCCTACACCAAAATACGAGCCTTCTGTTCAGATGTGTCAAAGTCTGAGGCGGCCACACTATTAAAACCGAGTGAGAGAGGCCCGCTTGTTGTAAGCGACATTTCGGAACATGGCAGCAAAGCTCAACAGATCTGGAGTAGTGAGTCCTCCTCCGTTGTGTGTCCCATCAAGAAACAGAAGACTGGGGAAAATCTGTCCGTCAGATCCCACATCCCAGGAGATTTCTTAATGGATTGGTTTTCTCTCTCCAAAGTTTGAGAGCTCTGCATACCACACAGTCTTTGCTCATGGGAGTGATTCCCAGGTCAACCTCCCTGGGAACCTGCAACAGGGTGATGAGAGAAGAACAGGACTCAACAATTGAGATAAGGTATCTTCAAAAAGCAGCTGGCCTTCCTCGTCAACTATCGTGTCACCTGAGAACAAAAAACAACGGAAGGTTAGAATTCATCGGAGGAACCCGTCAACTTGCAGAACAAACCCCCAAAATGTATTTCTTAAATCCGATTTGGGAATGTTACCGTATATTTGAAACAAGATGGTCGCTATAGAGAGATGGTGTATTGAGGGAGACCCAAAAGATCAGCAATGATCAGTGATGAATTTTATTCAACAGGTACAGCTAAAAAACACATGAAATGCTAGATTAACTCAGCAGAATGGGCCGCATCTCTGGAGAACATGGCTAGGTGATGTTTCTGGTTGGGACCCTTCTTCAGAATATGTCACCTATCCCTATACTCGAGGGATGCTGCCTGATCAGCTGAGTTACTGCAGCACTTTGTGTCTTCCTTTCAGCATCTGCAGTTTCAAGAGCGAAAGATAAGCTGTGTATTTAACTATTTTATGCCATTCTTGAGTTTGAGTTTGTTTAGTATATTGTCGCGTGTACCGAGATACAGTGAAAAGCTTTTGTTGCTCGGTAACCAGTCAGTGGAAAGACAATACATGGTTACATTCGAGCCAATACATACTGATTTGATATGTACGTGTTTGGTCTCCATGATGACTGAATCACAGGATGACTAAGCTGTTTTCAATTTCCAATGAATAAGGCAAGAATACTATTGCTAGCAGAAGGACTTACATTGACCTGTGGATGTGTGTGCAGACAGAAGAATATCAGTCACTCATTATGTCTCTTTATTTGTCGAAAAGGACTGCAGATGCTGGTTTAAATCAAAAGTAGACACAAATTGCTGGAGTAACTCAGCGGGACAGGCAGCATCTCGAGAGAGATGCTGCCTGTCCCGCTGAGTTACTCCAGCATTTTGTGTCTACCATGTCTCTTTATTTCCTCTCTTTAGATCGACATGCCCAAAGTGGGACTTAGATCTGCATGAAATTATTCTGAGGCATTTGAGTGTGTGTTATAAATTCTCACTCCCCGTTGGATTGCAACCATGTCGTGGTCGCAACCATATCGACCTGACCTGATAGGAATGTTGATGGCCATTACCTAATGCCTCTGAGAATTTATACTTATTTACTTACTTACTGCCTATTATGCCTCCTGGCATGTAGGGCAGCAACAAAGGTCCTCCATTCCTGTCTGTTCTGGGCTAGCTTCTGGACACTACCCTAGGTCAGGTCGATAGCCCTGGAAGTCTCAGTTTAAGGATAAGGGGGAAATCTTTTAGGACCGAGATGAGGAAAACATTTTTCACACAGAGAGTGGTGAATCTCTGGAATTCTCTGCCACAGAAGGTAGTAGAGGCCAGATCATTGGCTATATTCAAGAGGGAGTTAGATGTGGCCCTTGTGGCAAAGCTGATGACACATTTGCTGACATCCCCTCCACACCCACTCTATCCAGGCGTTTCCTATTCGGTATTTCAAATCTGCCCAACAATTGCAGCAGAGGTTACTAATGGAAAGGGTTACCAATTCTGAATGGGCATTTTCCTGAAGGATTTCCTGCTTCCAAACATCCAGTTCCTTCCTCCATATTTTGTGTCTAACAAATGGCTGCAATGTGTCTTTATGGCCAGCTACAGCTTGCACTTTGAAAGTGGCCGCAAATCTGGCGTCTCTTGTATAAGGTGTTGATGGGCTGTTTCTATACACTTTGTACTTAATCTTGGATTGTGTTAATGTATAGTAATGCTTTACTGAACCGTTTGCAAAAAAGAATTTCACTGTACCTCCGTACATGCAATGTAGTTTAGTTTAGATTTTTAGCTTTGAGATATAGCACAGAAATAGGCCCTTCTGCCCACCAAGTACTCGCCGACTTGCGATCATCATACACTAACACTATCCTACACATTAGGGATAATTTACAATCTTTACCTAAGCCTATTAACCTACAAACTTGTACATCTTTGGAATATGGGAGGAAACTGGAGCACCTGGGGAAAACCCAGGAGGTCATGGGGAGAATGTACAAACTCTATACAGACAGCAACCATAGTCAGAATCAAACCTGGGTCTCTGGCACTGTAAGGCAGCATCTCTACTGTGTGCCACCTTGTCGCCCCAGGAGAATAAAGAACCATTGAACCACAATGCTCCCATGTATGCTCAAGCATGTTTTACATTACTGCCAAGGTGGATTTCTAGCCATTGCTGTAAAGACATCGCTTTGACCATGACTCACATGGAGACCACAAAGATGAACATATCTCATGCATTGCCTCAAACAGCCTCCTGCACCAACACATCATGAAACAAATACATAACTATCTGTGGACAGGACTGGACAAAACCTTTATTTTTATGGGGGGGTTGGGAAGGGAAAATCATCTGCCAATTGGAAAGTTAACTGTGCGTTGGAAGGAACGGCAGGTGCTGGATTATACCGAAGATAGACACAAAGTGCTGGAGTAACTCAGCGGGTCAGGCAGCATCTCTGGAGAAAAGGAATAGGTGACATTTAGGGTCGAGGCCTTTTCTTAAGACATCATCTGATCCTTTTCTCCAGAGATGCCGCCTGACCTGAGTTTCTCCAGCACTCTGTGTCTATCTTTGGAAAGTTCAAAGGCCTATCTCAAATGCTGATGTGGCGTAACTACAAGACAATCTAACCATTGTAGAAACCACCCTGGACTGCATCACTAAATGTCAGCAATGGTTGTGATAAAGGTTCATGTTCCAAATCATTAACCTGTAAATCCTCTTGCAAATAACAACTGATCAGGTTTCCCATATTCAATCGGTGAGACCAAGCGGAGGTTGGGCGATCGTTTCGCCGAACACCTCCGCTCGGTCCGCAATAACCAAGCTGACCTCCCGGTGGCTCAGCACTTCAACTCCCCCTCCCACTCCGTCTCCGACCTCTCTGTCCTGGGTCTCCTCCATGGCCACAGCGAGCAGCACCGGAAATTGGAGGAACAGCACCTCATATTCCGTTTGGGGAGTCTGCATCCTGGGGGCATGAACATCGAATTCTCCCAATTTTGTTAGTCATTGCTGTCTCCTCCCCTTCCTCAGTCCCCCTGCTGTCTCCTCCCATCCCCCAGCCTTCAGGCTCCTCCTCCTTTTTCCTTTCTTCTCCCCGCCCACCCCCGCCCCCGATCCGTCTGAAGAAGGGTTTCGGCCCGAAACGTTGCCTATTTCCTTCGCTCCATAGATGCTGCTGCACCCGCTGAGTTTCTCCAGCTTTTTTGTGTAACCTTCCCATATTCAATGTTTTCTTTTCCAAATTATCTCACGATAAACACATTGCTTTCAACTGCAGTAGAAATGGAGGCTGACTTTTAGAGACTCACTTCAGGATGCTGTAATCTGCAGTAAATGTGCTGTTAGATCTCGGCATAGTTTCATTCAACTACACACAGTGTAACAACATGTTCTGGTGACAAAAACAAACAGCTAACGATCTCTCCAGTCATCGCTGTCTGCTTTCAGTAAGACAGTGCGTATTACTGGCACTTTATGCATAGCAATGCACCATAGCAACCAATCTGAAAAGAAGGTGCAGCAACTCATGGAGTTCCATCAATGACAAAAGAATGTTCGCCCCCTCCATAGAATCAACCACATTGGAGAAGAACGTCCAGCAGGTTGATCACATTGCATTGGTTTCAGTCATAGAGTTGTACAGCATAGAAACAAGTCGTTCTGGCCGTTATGTCCACATTGTCCATTTTGCCCACCTATGCTAACTCCATTTGCCAGCAAAAGAACTGTCATGAAGAAAGACTGGATAGACTTGGTTTATACTCTCTAGAATTTAGGAGATTGAGAGGGGATCTTATAGAAACTTACAAAATTCTTAAGGGGTTGGACAGGCTAGATGCAGGAAGATTGTTCCTGATGTTGGGGAAGTCCAGGACAAGGGGTCACAGCTTAAGGATAAGGGGGAAATCCTTTAAAACCGAGATGAGAAAAACTTTTTCACACAGAGAGTGGTGAATCTCTGGAACTCTCTGCCACAGAGGGTAGATGAGGCCAGTTAATTGGCTATATTTAAGAGGGAGTTAGATGTGGCCCTTGTGGCTAAGGGGATCAGAGGGTATGGAGAGAAGGCAGGTATGGGATACTGAATTGGATGATCAGCCATGATCATATTGAATGGCGGTGCAGGCTCGAAGGGCCGAATGGCCTACTCCTGCACCTAATTTCTATGTTTCTATGTTTCTAACTGCATTCAAAGCAAACTGTTTCCAGAACTATTCAATGGAGAACTATTTGGACCCAGAATTAATCCATATTTGTAATCACTCCTCTGTGTAATCACTCCTCATTTGTAAAATACGATCAGAAACTTTGTTTCATGTCACACGACTTCTGCGTGGAAACAGGCCCATCGGCTCACCGACTCCGTATGTCAACCATCGATCACCCGTACACTAGTTAAATGTTATCCCACTTTTGCATCCTACATACCAGGGGAAATTTACAGAAGCCAATTATCTTACAAACTTGTACGTCTGTGGAATGTGGGAGATAACCGGAGCATCCGGAGAAATCCCACGTGAGCACGGCCCCCAAAGTCAGGATCGAACCTGAATCTTTGGTGCTGTACCACTGCACCACTGTGCCGCCCTGCAGATAAGATGGGGGGATTTAATGAGTTTATGTGGAGAATTAAATTAGATGAATATAGGTTTAGTGCAAATGGGTGTTTGGTGTGCAGCACACACTCAATCAGATGATGGGCCTTTATCCATTCTTTGTGACCCTGTGATTTTAATGTAGATTGGAAATCTGGAATACAATGTGGGGCAGGTTCAGGTGAAAGTTCATGCTACTGAGAGCTGCAGATAAATTAGCAATAAATTGAAAAAACAATAAACTCAATAATCCACAACATATTCTGAAAACCGCCCCACTTGTTATACTGCTGTATAAAGACATTAAAGAAAACAATATTACTTGTTGATTATTTCAGCCGTGATTAAAGATTACTCTCTAGATTGACAAATATTTGAAGTATTGTGATGAATTAAGATGTGACATGAGTTTCAATGAGACTGCAAAATGGTGACACATAAACTATCAGAATCCAAGGACGAAAAACAGAACAACTGGAAGAACTCAATGGGAAAGCAGCATCTGTGGATGTAAAGGTTATGTCGGTTTCGGGTCAAGACCTGCAACAGGGTTGATTTACACCTTTCTGCCTCAACAGATAGGGTGGCACAGTGGTGGAGCACCAGAGCCCCACGTTCGATCATGACTAGGGGTACTATCTGTGTGAAGTTTGTACCTTCTACCTGTGACCATGTGGGTCTTGCCAGATTATCCATTTTGCCAGACCAACTGAGGTCACATAATAATAATAATAATCAATAATACACCACTGACCCACTAATTATATCCCACCCATGTGGCTAAAGCACCATGGACTGAGAGAAACTTAAATAAAGAATTAGCATAGAAATAAACAATGAACTATTTCAGGATGCAGGCACATGTCCCAAAAGAACGTGCGCCACACGCAACGCTGTCGTAATTTTGTCCGGATTAAAGGAGATGCTAGACCATCAGTTGCCAGAAAATTACCGGACACCCATCTTTTCACGGGCAGCTAGGGGTGGGCAGTAAGTGCTGGTCTTGCAAACAACACAGGTGTACTGCAATTGAATAAATTGAACAAAAATTCTGATAACTCAACATGCAGCTGTCTAGTAACCCAACCTATGGCACAAATTGTGGATGAATCCCCACCGACCAAATTCAGCGTTACTCCATGAGCTGCAGCAGCTTTGCTTTGGATATATGCAAGCAATAAATAATATAAATATGTATTGCTTAGAACCAGAGTAAACTTGGCTAGGGTGTGCTTAATGGCATCACTTGAGGTGAGGCGACCTTCTGAATTCTCCAACATATCTCCATCTTATTGTCCATCCTATTGTTAGAAGTAGATACAACACTGAAATAGTGCTTATAATCTGGTAGGTGCTCTAGCAGCACCTATTGGTAAAAAGCTTCTGTACAAGTAGATGTGGATATAAAGCAGGATGTAAGTAGGCACAGCACTAACATTTTTCAAGTTATACTTGGACAGCTTCCGAAAGATATATTCAATGAGGCTTTAAGCTACGTGAGGGTCATGTTGCAGATGAAATGTAAGTTATTATGCCTGCAATTAATGGATCATTCCAAGTTTATACAACAGCTGCCATCTGGGAACCACCCTTCAGAAAGCTAAATTAAATTCATTTGAATGACTAAGCATTCTCGTACTTGAAGGGTAGAGATTCATCCCAGCAGTGGAGCGTGGTTGGTGGAACGGTTTTATATTATTTATGTTTTTGGCCTTTGTGTTCTTCCATAATAAAAGGGCAGCACAGTGGCACAGCGGTAGAGCCACTGCCTTGCAGCGCCAGAGACCCGGATTCAATACTGACTACGGGTGCTGTCACCCAATGGCACAAACATTGAATCCCCCAATTTCAGGTAACACTTGCCACCTCTATCACTTTCTCTGTCCTATCTACAGCGGCACAGTGGTGGAGTTGTTGCCTTACAACGCCAGAAACAGGCATTCAATCCTGACCATGGGTGCTGTTTGTACAAAGTTTGTACATTCTCCTTGTGTACGCACAGGTTGCCTCCAGGTGCTCTGGTTTCCTCCCACATCCCAAGAAGGTGTGGGTTAATTGGCTTCTGTAAGTTGGTCCTAGTGTGTAGTGTATAGAGTCATAGAGTCATAGTGAAGAAACAGGTCCTTCAGACCAACCCGCCCACATGGACCAACATGTCCCATCTGCACTAGTCCCACCTGCCTGTGTTTGGCCCATATTCCTCTAATGCCATGTCCTATCCATTTACCTGTCCAAATGTTTCTTAAAAGTTGCGATACTACCTGTCTTAACTACATCCTCCGGCAGCTGTTTCCATACACCCACCACCCTCTGTGTGAAAATGTTACCCCTTGGGTTCCTATTATATCTTTCCCCCCTCACTTTAAACCTATGGCCCTTGGTTCTTGGTTTCCCTACTCTGGGCAAGAGACTCTGCCCGTCTACCCGATCTATTCCTCTCATGATCTTATACACCTCTATAAGATCACCCCTCATTCTCCTGCACTCCAAGCAATAGAGTCCTAGCCTACTCAACCTCTCCCTATAGCTCAGGCCCACGAGTCCTGACAACATCCTTAGAAATCTTCTCTGCACCCTTTCCAGCTTGAAGATAGAACTAGTGTACGGGTGATCGTTGGTCGATGTGGACTCAATGGGCCGAAGGTCAGTTTCGGCACTGTACCTCCAAACTAAAACTAAAGTAATAAAAGGATACAGAGAATAGAAAGCAACATTTCTGGTGTCAAGACTTTCTTTACAAATCTGTGGTGAGATATTAAAACGCCAGTACATGAGCTCGATGATATCTTAACTGAAAGAACTCAACAGCCTATAACTGATGGGCTAACGTGTCTTCAATTACATGACCACTGATGTAACGTATTTGAACTGTCATATAGGTTATTGATTTAACAGAGTGTTTTGAAAGGTACACAGTACAGAGTACAAGTGGGGTTGTAGCTTGAGTTCTGGTCAATAATTATTTACACTACAGGGTTAGAAGTCAGGTTTCTAATGCTGCAAACGCGAAAATGAGCATGTCATGTCATCTAAGCAGTTCTCACCTCCGTAGTCAGGATAACAAGGAGCTGCGCACCAGAATCGAAGCAGACCCCCCAGCGGAATACAATGGACGAACAAGGGGATGGGAAATGTTGAAGCTGGGAGATCACTATCAAAAAGTGAACATCAAGACCACCTTTCCTCTACACCGACCTCCACAACTCCTAACTATCCTAAATGCTTGTAGCTCACAGATAATCACCTGTAAATAATACAATTGGGTCTGGTTTGAGTAGGCCATGAGCTTCATTACCATTATGTCCCAGTGCTGATAAACTTACGTAACAGAGGACAGACGGTTAGAAAGACTGAAGTAAATAAGTAGGGTGGCACAGTGGCGCAGCAGTAGAGTTGTTGCCTTGCAGCGCCAGAGACTCGGGTTCAATCCTGACGACGGGTGCTAACTGTACGGAGTTTGTACTTTCTCCCCGTGACCTGCATGGGTTTTCCCCGGGTGCTACGGTTTCCTGCTACACTCCAAAGATGCACAGGTTTGTAGGTTAATTGGCTTCAGTAAAAATTGTAAATTGTCCCTAGTGTGGAGGGTAGTGCCAATGTACGGGGCGATCGCTGGTCGGCGCAAACTCGATGGGCCGAAGGGCCTGTTTCCACACTGTATCTTGAAAACTGAAAAACTAAAATTATAACGAAACAATTGGAAGGGAGATCATTTTAGAATAATGAGATTTTATTGGGTCTGTATATTTATTAAAGTCCCTTTCATCTCAATGACTTACAATAATATTAATTTACTTTTAGTTTTTAATTAAGTGAATTGTCAGTGCATGATCAAAATAAATAGAATTAATTGAAAGGGCGGCACAGTGGTGCCACAGTAGAGTTGTTGCTTTCCAGCGCCAGAGACCAGGGTTCGATCCTGACTACGGGTGCTGCCTGTACGGAGTTTGTACGTTCTACCTGTGACCTCATCGGTTTTCTCCGGGTGCTCCGTTTTCTTCCCATGGACGGGACCCTTCTTCAGACAGATTTACTACACACGTTGTATGTCATCAGCGTTTTTGTGTAAGAGTTTAAAATAGTTAGAGTTAGAAGAGTTAGAATTGATTAGAAATGGCCTGCTCTATTATGTGAACGTACTCTTCCTCAAGATCAACATACCATAAACACTATTTTTAATGTCTCCCTACTTATCTTGGCTTTTAAAGCTTATGTAATCCTTTAGTTAAAAGGGATGTGCAGGAGTATAGTGGGTTGTAATTAGCCATCCCATCCTTCACTCATTCCGTTTGTTCTCCGTAGTAGTTACCCTAAATACCAGGTATTTATTATTATTATTCAATTTTATTTCATTTAGGATGGCATTTAATGGGATTTGCAGAATAATTCCTGTGTTACATGGCTCTTCATAGGTTTATAAGTTCCTAAGTTATAGGAGCAGAATTAGGCCATTCTGCCCATCGAGTCTACTCTGCCTTTCATTCATGGCTGATCTATCTTTCCCTCTCAACCCCATTCTCCTGCCTTCTCCTTCTATCCTGTGACACCCTTATTAATCAATAATCTGTCAATCTCCACTTTACAAATACCCAATGACTAGGCAATGAATTCCACAGATTCACCACCCTCTGACGAAAGAAATTCCTCCTCATCTCCTTTCCAGAGGTACATCCTTTTATGCTGAGGCTGTGCACTCTGGTCCTAGACACTCCCACTAGTGGAAACATGCTCTCCACATCCACTCGTTCACTATTCGGTAAGATTCAATGAGATCCCACCCCCTCATCCTTCTAAACTCCAGCGAGTGGAGGCCGTGCCTTCAAATGCACATCATATGTTATTATAGTGGAAACATCCTCACCACATCCACTTTATCCACGCCTTTCAATGATTCTTCAATGAGTATTGAACCAATACTGTTTCATTGGACAATAAATGGACAGCAAAAATGGGAAAATTTGTACCCAGTATATACCAATGCTGTGATGTTTAGAATTTGGAGTAGGTAATTGTTAGGTAAGTGTACTGATGGATATGGGGTCATGTAGTTACATTAGTTAAGAAAGGAGGCAGAATGAAACAGACACTGTAGTAATGTAAAAGAAATATAAGTGAGTATAGGAATGTCATTATTTTTAGGAGATATGTGTACATTATGATTCCATATTGTGCAAATGTATCATTCTCTGAATTGTACTTTTAATTTCCATTAAACCTACCCATCTTTTAAAATTCCCTTTCAGAATTGCCATGGAAAAATTTAAATATCTGGGTGTTCAGGTAACCAGAAAATATGCTTCTAATCAACGCAAACTTCCCGCCTTTAGATACTAAATTAAACGCTCTTATTCAATTTTGGAAAACACTTTCAATGTCTCTAATAGGCAGAATAAATGCTATAAAGATGATCTTCCTCCCACAAATTCTCTATTTATTTCAATCAATACCGATATACCTACCTAAAATATTTTTTTAAAATCTTGATTCTCGGATTACAAACTTTACCTGGGATTATAAAACACATAGAATTCACAAACAA
This sequence comes from Leucoraja erinaceus, assembly GCF_028641065.1. Lineage (NCBI taxonomy): Eukaryota > Metazoa > Chordata > Chondrichthyes > Rajiformes > Rajidae > Leucoraja > Leucoraja erinaceus. The sequence goes on along the minus strand of NC_073395.1, from coordinate 23,951,051 downwards.
CATCTATGTAAACCCAAAGAAATGGGCGGATTGGCGCTCCCCAATTTCTTATACTATTATTGGGCAACGAATATTAAAAATGTAATTTATTGGCTGGATAACACATGCCAACATGTAGACTGGTTAATAATGGAGAGAGAGGATTGCTCGCCTTTTAATATAGGCACGATTCTTCTCTCCCCAACAAAGTTGAAGAACACACTATATGATAAAAATTTGATTATTCACAGCACTACTAATCTGGAGACAAGTAAAATCAACTTTTAAACTAAGATATTTATCTCTTCCCTCACCAATAGCTAATAACCCTTTGTTCAAGCCATTTATTATAGATAAAACGTTTACTTATTGGGAAAGACTAGGAATGAAAAAAACTTGGAGATCTCTACGAGATGGGAACATCTTTCATTTCAGGAATTACAGTCGAAATATCACCGGAAAGGTAATCAATATTTCAGATATCTTCAAATTCGAGACTATTTGAAAACATATACCCATGACTACCAAACTGTTGCCAAATATATTAGACAAATGTATGAATAGAAACTCAAACAACTTAACATCATATTTGTATAACACCCTTCTAAATATAGAAATCCCATCGTCAGACGCAATTAGAAGAGACTGGGAAGAGGAACTAGGCCCAAAAATTCCAAAAGACAGATGGGAAGAAAATCTTTTATATATACTCAATTGTTCGATTAATGTTAGACATACTTTAATTCAATTTAAAACACTGCACAGACTCTACTATTCAAAGACTAAACTGAATAAGATCTTTTCAAATGTATCTCCTATTTGTGACAAATGTCTCCTTCAAGAAGCAACTATAACACATTCCTTCGCCTCTTGCATAAAACTACATAACTTTTGGAAAGGAATTTTTGAAATGTTCTCAAAAACATTAAAAACAAAACTGGACCCCGACACAGAACTGATTATTCTCGGAACATCAGAAGCCTGCCCTGAGCTGTCAATATTTCAAAGACGTTTCTTTAATTATGGCCTGATAACGGCGAAAAGACAAATTCTGGAAAAATCTGCCCCTACTCTTAAAATGTGGATTACAAACATGTCTGAGACACTACATCTTGAAAATATGAGACTCTTAACAGAAACACCAGAGCAATTTTCGACGACATGGACACCATTCATTGATTCATTACAAGAATAGTATGGTGCAATACAATTTTGGAATTAAATTGAATTACGGGTTGGGTGATGAGTGGGGTAAGATACGAAGCAGGTATATCATCACTTTTTGTTTTTCTTTCTGTTTTTGTCTTTTTATTTCTTTACGTTTTTCTTATTTCTTTTATTTACTCACTCTCCTGCTACACCAATTTGGTAGTCTAGGGGTTCTATTCTTGCACACTCACTTTCTCTCGCTCTTGCTTTTTCTCTCTTCTTCTTTTTCATTTTTAGCTAAAAGTTATAATTGAAGCTGTATGATAAATGTATTATGTCATATGCCGCGGTTTACACTTTTGTACACTGCTTCTAATAAAAATAAATATTAAAACAATTATTTCCATTTAAAATTCATTGCTTTCCATACTTGTATAAAATGACCTTGTAAAATGACACTGATCTATTTAACCAAAAAGTTAATTTTCAGGTTGAATTGGTAGTAAGAAAGACAAATGCCATGTTAGCATTCATTTCAACGAGACAAGGATATAAAAACAAGAATGCAATGCTGAGGCTTTATAAGGTGCTGGTCAGATCACATTTTGAGAATTGTGAGCAATTTTGTGCCTCATGTCTGAGGAGGGATGTGCTTGACATTGGAGACAGTCCAGAGGAAGTTTACGAGAATGATCCCGGGGATGATTGGGTTAACATATGTTGAGTCAGACATTGCAATGTGGGCATTTTGCAGAATGGAAGCCAGGCATAAGAAAATGAGAATTTAACAAATAAAAGCAAGACCATGGAAAAGCTGCTCCGCCACACAATAAAATCATGGCTGACTTGATCTTAACCTCAACTCCATCTTCCTGCGTGCCATTGAACACAGAACAGTACTACTCAGGAACAAGCCATTGAGCCCACCATGCCTGTGCTCGCCATGATGCCAATCCCATTTCCCTGCACATATCCCTCTATTCTCTGAAGATAGACAAAATGCTGGAGTAACTCAGCGGGTCAGGCAGCATCTCTGGAGAAATGGAATAGGTGATGTTTTGGGTCGAGACGCTTCATCAGACTTCTTCTCAGTCTGATGCAGGGTCTCGACCTGAAACGTCACCTATTCCTTTTCTCCAGAGATGTATGCCTGGCCCAGGGAGTATAAACCAGCGTACACAGTTCCTTCTGACACATTCCCTCTATTCTCTGCCTGGTCATGCATCTGCCTACAAGCGTCTTAAACATTGCTGTTATACCTACTTCTCCATGTGATATATATTGATAGCAAGTGATTATTATAGTTAAAAAAATGGTAATTTAGGATTGAGCTCCGTATAAAATCTACTGATGCAGTTGGCTGTACTGAAACGGGCTTTGTCAATAAGGGATTGTTCGGTGAACTATTAATTTTACTTCGGAGTCACGTGAGTGACTACGTGAAGAAGGGCCGTCCGTCTGCGTGCGCGTCATTACATCTGAAAGCAACGCGCACAACGGACGGGAGCGGCACTGCGACCTCACAGCCGTTGGGATTTTAAAAAGGCGGCAGGTAGGAAAAGTTGAACCACTTACCCTGCGCTTTCTGTTCGGGCTAAAGAAGTGATTTTTCTTTCAGAGCCCCAAAAATGTCAAAGAGAAGGTCCGCGGGGAAACCAGCTGCCAAAGACCGCAGCTTTCCCAGTAGCGGACGACGCTCATTCTCGCCGACATTGCCGCCGGCGTTAGAACCGGCAGGAGCAGACTTGGTGCAGGAGATCAGCACCGTGGTGGTCCCGGCGGGACGTAAAGCTACTCATAAGTCTGCCAGACCCGTAGACTCGGATGAGTCCGGGGAAGAGGGATACCCTCCCTCATCGGGAAGCGTCCGAGGACGACTCTCCCACATGGAGCAGCTGGTGGAGAAGCTGCTGCACAATGATAAACTCTGGAGAAAGGAGCAATATCAGCACGAGTCCCTTCTACAGACCGTGCCAGCAGCCTCATACTCTGGGCAGCAATATGCCTTCCCCATCGAAGGGGGAAGTACATCCGGGGATTACCCGGACTCAGAGTTTAGAAGCACAGGGGGGGAACACTCCCAGGGGGGACTGGAGGAAGTAATCCTACAAACACCCAAATATGCTATCTCCACAGCATAAACTGAGCTTCCCTCACGAGTGAACCGCCCGCAAACTAATTTGAGGACAAGGCCCATATCCAGGGTCAAGCCCACACCTAGGGGCCAATCCAAAAGTGTTAAAACCTGCTGCTTTCGAAGAGGCAGAGCAAGGTATTTTTTAGGGGAAGCCAGTACGACAGGGAGCACCATTGGATGAAGACACATAGTCATGGCATATTTGGATGACATTTTTCATCTTTGGAGTTACCAAAGAATTGGCAGAAGCAACAGTCAAGGCAACCAAAACCCTGTTTGAAAAACTTGGGTTCCTAATCCATCCAGTAAAATCAAAATTAACTCCTACCAAGGTAATTGATTATCTAGGATTTACTATCAACACAGTAACCATGTTGGTGACTTTGCCAAAAGGCAAACAAAAAGACTTGAGGAAAGCCTGCATTGATCTGATAGAAAAACACAAACCAACTATCAGACAAACAGCAAGTGCTATTGGCATATTGGTAGCTGCCTTTCCTGCAGTATGCTACGGACCTTTGCATTACCAGCATTTACAGCGGGTAAGGAACGAGCATTGAAATTGCATGCAGGTCAGTTTGGAAAATCAATGTGGTTACCAGCTGAAGCAATTATTGAACTACAATGGTGGATGGCAAACATAAGACTCAGCTCAAGGGAAATCTTAATTGAGAGCCCATCAGTGTTTCTCCAAACCGACGCAAGCGGGTTAGGATGGGGAGCCACTAACACAGCCAGGAGCTGTGGAGGCAGATGGAATGAGCAAGAGTCAACTATACTCCAACAATATGGAATCAATTACCTAGAATTGTTAGGGGCACAATATGGACTCAAGTCTCTCTGTAACAACATGCAACATGTGCATGTTCAAATTCAGATTGATAACACTACTGCGGTAGTATATATCAAACACATGGGTGGTGTAAAATCTGTATCCTGTGACAGATTATCTAACCTCATTTGTCACTGGTGCATCGAGAGGGATATTTGGGTCACAGCAGTATATCTACCAGGAAGATATAACACGGTGGCAGATGCAAGGTCACGAATGTTTAATGACAACATAGAATGGATGTTGAATCATACGATATTCAATGAAATAACTATACGATTTGGCATGTTTGCATCTAGATTAAACCATCAATTACCCAGATATGTGTCCTGGGAGCCAGACCCAGGAGCAGAGTCAGTGGATGCCTTCTTCCCTAAACTGGGGAGGAATGTATATTTATGCATTCCCACCATTCTGCCTCATAAACCGATGCTTGACTAAAATCAAGCAAGACAAAGCCACAGGCATTTTAGTAGTACCAGATTGGCCTACACATGCCTGATTCCCAAAATACTGGGGATCATAGTCCAGCCATTAATGGTTGTACCTAAGAGGAGAGATCTCCTAGTAAACCCAGTTTCAGGGAGCAGCCATCCACTTTCTGACCAGATTGATTTGTTGGTTTGCAGATTCTGAGGAGGCCATTTCAAGACATTGGATTATCCGAACGAACTGTGGATGTCATCACAAAGGCATGGAGTGACAGTACCAAAAACAGTACGCCACTCATATTAAGAAGTGGGAAGCTTTCTGCCATGCAAACGATATAGCATACAACACAGTTCGGATAACGGATGCCTTGGAGTTCCTATCAACCCTGTACTATGACTATAATTTAAGTTATAGCGCAATCAACAGTGCCAGATGTGCACTATCCTCCTATTTGACACTGGAGGCAGGGTACGGGCCAATAGGGACGCACCCCTTCGTAATAAAATTTATGAAGGGAATTCACAATTCGATACCCCCAAGGCCTAGGTACACGGACACATGGGATGTGAGCATGGTGCTGACCTTACTTCGTCAGTGAGTACAGCCAACGGCCTTATCTTTGTCTAAACTAACATTGAAAGTGGTAATGCTGATGGCGCTAATAACAGCCCAAAGAGTCCAGACACTACAAAAACTACAACTGGACTACATGACCAGCAACACGAATAATATAACATTCGTTGTTAAGGACCTGATCAAACAGAGCAGGCCAGGAATGCCAGGGATGAAGATCCAGTTCCTGGCATATCCAGAGGACCTACGATTGTGTGTGGTAACACATTTACACCACTACCTGAGAGTCACGGAAAACCTCAGAGGCTCAGAACAATCGGTCCTCATCAGCCACAAGAAACCACACCGAAAGGTGTCGACACAAACTATCTCCAGATGGTTAAAGGAGGTAATGGTGGTAGCGGGAATAAATACTCATATCTTTAAATCTCACTCCACCAGGGCTGCATCTACGTTGGCAGCAAGAACGATGGACGTGCCCCTTGATGACATCCTAGCAGCTGCAGGATGGGTGAATGAAAGAACGTTCCAGCGGTTTTATAATAAACCCATAATCGGACCAGGGGTATTTGCTCGTGCCATCTTAAGTTCTGTTACCTAGCTTTCCCACAGGTTTGGAGGGGAAGCAAATAAAACATTTATTTTTTCCTTTATTTTAAAGCATCAGTGTCGTTGCTAACTACGTATGTCTGAATGCTTTAACAACAATCTCATCCATGGTCAATCCATTCAGTGAGTGACGCCTGGATTCGTAGCCGGCGTAAAATCACAGAGCTTTGAAATCTTCACGTAGTCACTCACGTGACTCCGAAGTAAAATAGTAAGATTGAACGAGAACTTACCAGTTTGAAGTTTGATCTTGATTTTATGAGGAGTTACGATGAGCGATTACGTGCCCACCGGTCCCACCCTCATATTATCAAGGTCACATGGAAGTTCTAGTTTTTTTTTTTCACAATCTTACTATTCTCAGGTCTTCTTAGTATCTGTGATTTAACACCGCTGCTTTGAAGATTGACGCGCACGCAGACGGACGGCCCTTCTTCACGTAATCGCTCATCGTAACTCCTCATAAAATCAAGATCAAACTTCAAACTGTTAAGTTCTCGTTTAATCTTACTATTACTCTGGAATCCCACTGAGGACAGATCCTGACCGGTGAGAGAGCTTTGCACGTGAAAGCAGGGTCATTTATCAAACGCCATGAAACGTAGCCTGCCTGACTGCTCGAGTGCTGAGGTAACGCATTTGGTTCAAGTGAGAATAGCAACATTGCATAATAGAAATCAACTGCATCAGCTGTCCTGTTCAGGCACTGAGGTGGTCTGTGTGAGTTGGGGCACAGAGGTGACTGCATCGTGCACGCTCCCATGAAAAATATACCTGGACGGTCCTTCGGTCCAATCCAAAGATTGCATCCACTGAGGAAACAGACATTGCAAAACAGACACTCCAAAGACGTACAGGTTTGTAGGTTAATTGTCTTGGTATAAATGTAAAATATTCTTAGCATGTGTAGGATAGCGTTAGTGTGCAAGGATCACTGGTCGGTGTGAACTCGGTGGGTCGAAACGCCTGTTTCCATGCTGTATCTCTAAAACTAAACTAAACTAAATGAGCATTTGGCATTATGGAAACCAGGGGTAAGAAAATGAGAATTGAACAAAGAGAAGCAGGACTATGGAAAATGGCTCCTCAAACCTGCTCCGCCACTCAATAAGGTCATTGCTGACCTGATTTTAACCTCAACTATACTTTCCCCCTACGTGTGCCATTGCACACAGAACGGTATAGCTTAGGAACAGGCCCTTCGGCCCACCGTGACTGTGCTGACCATGATGCCCATCCCATTTACCTGTACAAATCCCTCAATTCTCTGCCCAGTCATGTATTTTAGAGATTAGAGATGCAGCGTGGAAACAGGCCCTTCGGCCCATCAAGTCCGTGCCGACCTTCGATCATTCGTACACTAATACTATTCTACACACTGGGGACAATTTCCAATTTTTACCCATCAATTAACCTACAAAACCGCACGTCTTAGCCATGTGGGGGAATTTATAGCGCCCAGTGAAAACCCATGTGGTCACTGGGAGAACGTACAATCTCAATACAGACAGTAGCTGTAGTCAGGATCGATGCTGTAGATTAACGCATTTCTCAAAGCTAAGCCTATTTCAGGAAAGTACTCTACATTTTAAGCATCCTGAGAGGCATGGATTTTGAGAAGAGATTTTGATGTGATAAGTATCTCTTTTGTTCTAGTCTGTTTTCTGATCTATGTTTCCTTATGGGATTATGTAGTATATCTTTGAGACTGTAGGCAAACCGTTAAGTTATCAGCACAGTCACTACTTATTTCACTGGCTGTTTGCCTGGTGTGGGTGGGTCTTCCTTGCATACTGGGTATGTTGTCTCTGGGTATCAAACTGGTTATGTTTATACAGACCTCCCTAAGTCAGAAATTGCACAAAAATTATTCAATATGGTAACTGTATCTCGACAGTATTGTAATAAGTGGCATTGAAAGACCATAGTTTTACTGATTTAGTTTTAGAGATACAGCATGGAAACTGACCCTTCGGAGTGTGGATGGAAACCGGAGCACCCAGAGAAAATCCAGGCGGTCACAGAGAGAATGTCCAAACTCCATGTGGACAGCGCCCGTAATCAGGATCAAACCCAGGTCTCTGGCACTGTACTCCTGCGCCACCGTGCCGTACTTGTCCGAATTAAACTCCATCTGCCATTTCTCCACCAATATTTCCATCTGATCTGTATCTTGCTCTATCTCTGACAACCATCCTCGCTATACACACCTCGAGCAATTTTCACGTGATCGACAAGCTTACTAATCAGACCACCTAATCATAGTTAGCAAGTCATCAAGAGAGGCAGCACAGATTGAACCGGGGGCTCTACAATTGCTGGGTAGCAGCTCCACTAGCTGCAACAAGGTGCCTATTTGTTATCTCCTCAAAGAATTGAATCAAGCTAGTCAAATATAATGTTCCCTTAACAACTTTCACGGTCAATATTACTTTGGAAGTGCCATTACTATTGTGTTTACAAAAGAGAAGCTAACAGCTGTACAGCAAATGTGATAACTGACAAGTTAATCTGCTCAGATGCTGTTCCCTCAGAGAAATGTGGGCCTGGATATCTATATCTTATCTTATTCATCTTCAAATATAAAAAGCAACAAAGATCTTTACATCCTCTAGGACATGGACTCAAACATTGCAGAAACAAAGAACTGCAGCTGCTGGTTTATACCAAAGATAGACACAAAGTGCTGGAGTAACTCAGCGGGTCAGGCAGCATCTCTGGAAAAAAAGGATGGGTGACATTTCAGGTCAAGGCCCTTCTTCAGGCTTCTTCAGAAGAAGAAAATGAAGGGTCCTGACCCGAAACATCAGCCATCCTTTTTCTCCAGAATGTGGAGGAAGGAAGAGATGCTGGTTTACACTGTGGATAGATACAAAATACTGGAGTAACTCAGCGGGTCAGGCAGTATCTGTGGAGAAAATCCCAGTCTGAAGAAAGGTTTCGAACCGAAACGTCACCCATCCTTTTTCTCCAGAGACGCTGCCTGACCCGCTGAGTTACTCCAGCATTTTGCATCTATCATTTTCTCCAGAAGCCTGATTGAGGGTTCTGATCCAAAACATCACCCATCCTTTTTCTCCAGAGATGCTGACTGACTCGCTGAGTTCCCCCAGCACTTTGTGTCTATCTTTCAAACAGTGCAAGCTATTTCCACGTGCCCTGCAGACTGAGGAAGCTTGCAACCTATCCCTTTCGACATGGCTTTGAATCCAGGATACAAAAGGCGAAAAACCAATAGCAATCGCAATTACAATCCACCACCTCATTGATCTCAGACACTTTGTAAACCTACCTGGAGTTCACTTAGTTCAGATTGTTGTCCGAACTGCCACCTGCGGAGGTCTTTCCTGGGCAGGAGAATCGGAGTTCCAGCGAGGTGGTGTAAATGGAGCATTACCTGGCTGGAACCCCTACCAATCTCCAACCAGCAGCTGTGGTATAAAGGCAGTTCAGGTTAAAGTTCAGTTGTACAGTGAAACAGGCAATCCTAAAATATCACCTTTTACGACAGCTATACACCGAAATGTAAATGTTTTCTAGTTGGAAAGGAAGCAGAGATTTGTCTTACCTTGGTTGTCTTTACTTTATTTCCAGAGGCACAACTCCAACCAGTACGATCTGGCAGTACTTTGCATTCCTCTCCATCAAGGCATGGCTGCATTTGGCACCACCATTTCTGTAAAACTATTGAGGCTAGTTCAACAGCAAACAAAATGACAAGTAAAAGTTTATTAGCTTTTTTACCCCTTGAGAGTCAAGCAAATATCTACCCCATATTGTGTAGGAAGGAACTGTGGATGCTGGTTTAAACCGAAGATAGACACAAAATGCTGGTAACTCAGAAGAAGGTCTCGACTGGAAATATTACCTATTTCTATTCTCCAGATGCTGCTTCGCCCGCTGAGTTACTCCAGCCTTTTGTGTCTATCTGCACCATATTATTAAGTTACATTTATTTCCTTTCCAATCATCTTCCTTTTTTCTTTGGTGCCCCCCCCAATAATTAACTTGAAATGAATTCAGCAAAGGCTCATTAGATTTATTCGTGGAAGGAAGGACCGATCCCTGACGAGAGGTTGGGTAGAATGGCCTGGCATTCTATGTTTTTTTTAAGAATGAGAGATGATCTCATTTGAAAATTCAATTCTGAAGGATTTTGTGGAGTGAAAGCTTGCTGACTTGGCAAATGAGTCGAAAACTGTGGAATTAAAATGCAGGCTTGGCCATTTAGGAGTGAATTCAGAGACAGTTCCATCACTTAGAGAGCTATGTATTCAAGATTGAGATATTTTAGTCACTGAATTAAGGTTCAGTTGGGTTAATGTGAACATTCAGACACGATATTATTACAAGGTGAAACGGACAAGAGGAATTCATAACCTAACCCCTGAGCCCACTATGTCCTTGACGTGTCATTTCGTGCCTCCAATCTGTGGAGGTAAAGGTGTGATCTGAGAACTGTTTTAGATGATTAAAGGAAATCGCAAATCAGATCAAGTGGAAATATGTTCACTGCCGGATGTGACGAGAATATTACGCTGAAATTGGAGTTGGGTTGTTGGGGACTGATGATAGGTAGCAGCCATTTCACACAAAGGCTAGTGCAAAGTTCAGCGCTCTCTGCCTTGACAGTACTGAGACTGGAGTTGTTAGTGGGTTGTTAGTTTTATGGGATGAGGAGATTATGGGACACAGCACCAACATAGGTAAATGAACAAGGGGTGCTGACTGCTCATTTATGTAAATGAACAGTGCAAAACGACAATCAGTTATTTATTGTGCTATCGATCCAATTCATGCTGAGAATCAATGTTAAGATTCCAGAATCCTCAAAAGATAAGGGAATCTTTATTTGATCGATGGGGATTCTATCTGAAAGTTAGTTTAGGATTCAATTTCATTATATGTCTTACACGGCACAATTAATTATCTTGGTGAGTGCAATTGATGATTCCAATCCAATTAATTGTGCAGGAATACAAGATAATAAAATAGATGGAATACAGTTTAAAGTCTATTCCAAGGGAACACAGCCACAGGGGATGCGAACATTTTCTCTGATCTTATCCAAGAGGTTAGATGTTAACAAGACTTTAGACTTTAGAGATACAGCGTGGAAATAGGCTCTTCAGCCCACCGAGTCCCCGCCGACCAGTGATCACCCCGTACACTAACTTACACACACGTAGGATAATTTTTACAACTTACCAAAGCCAATTAACCTACAGACCTGCACTCCTTTGGAGCATGGGAAGAAACCAGAGCACCCCAAGAAAACCCACAAGGTCACAGGGAGAATGTACAAATTCTGTACAGACAGCGCCCGTGGTCAGGATCGAACCTGGGTCTCCAGCGCTGAACTCTACCACTGCACCATTGTGCAGCCCCCGCGCTACTGTGTCGTCCCTACGCCAACAAGACAGAAGCAGAACCTACCATCCACACAAGAAGGAGCGGCGCGTGTTGTTCCTGCCACTTGTCCCGGTAAACAGGAGCACTTCACTGTCTGCGACCGCTCCTCGATTTTGTTTTTATTGCAGCATCGGTGTAGAGCTACTACCTCACAGGTGCCGCTCTTAACATGGTGAGCTGTGCAATGATAATGAGAGCAGGTCAGTTGAGAGAACCAAGTAGACACAAAGCAGGAACTCTGCAATCTCTACCACACAGACATGGGGAGAATTTGACCTACACCTCTGTCAGTGCACATTGAAAGAAACTGGATCTTCCTATTGTGATTCTTCACCATATTCCATCAGGCCCCTTCATAAGACCATTCAGTTTTAGCTTTAGTTTTCATAGGTACAACATGGAAACAGGCCCTTCGGCCCACCGATTCCGCGCCGATCAATGATCACCCATACACAAGTTCTATCCTACACACCAGGGACATTTTACAGAAGCCAATTAACCTACAAACCTGTACGGCTTTGGAATGTGAGAGGAAATCAGAGATCCAGGAGAAAACCCACATGGTCACAGGGAGAACGGACAAACTCCATATAGACAGCACCCGTAGTCAGGATTGAACCTGGGTGTCTGGCGCTGTAAGGCACCCACTCTACTGCTGCATCACTGCGCCATTCCATTCAACGCAGCACTGGTGCATATCACTACTGCAGCAACCTGGCTGGATACCCGATGGGTTTAGATAGGACATTTACAACATCGTAGTGCACTCATTTACAATGTTACGGCAAAAGATGCAAAGTGGATATGAGGAAGAGGTTTTTACACAGAAGGATCATTCTGGAGAAATTGCAGGGCCACTGGCAGAGATACTTGCATCATTGATAGTCATGGGTGAGGTGCTGGAAGACTGGAGGGTGACTAATGTTGTGTCTCTATTTCAGAAAGGCAGCAAGAGAAAGAGTGGGAGCTACAGACCAGTGAGCCTGCTAGTGGCGGGTAAGTTATTGGAGGGGATGCTGAGAGATACGATCTACATGCATGTATAAAGGCCAGGACGGATAAGGGTTCGTCAGCATCACTTCGTGCTATTTAATACAGGAGAGTAAAAGAAAGATTAAAATTTTATGGAGCCTTGAGTTGTCCACGTTCTTCTCAATCAACGAGATATCTTATGAGGTGCAATCATTGTTGCAACGTGGAAACTTCACGGTGAGATGAGAAATGTTTAAGGCTTACTTGTGGGATAGGTTTTTTTTACACCGAGAGTGAAGGGTGCCTGGAATGTGTTGCAAGGGGTGGTGATGGAGGCAGGTACGATAATGGCATTTAAGAGGCTTTTAGATAAGACAAAGATATGCATGGAATGGTGTGATATGGTCAAAGTACAGAGGAGATTAGTTTAACTTAGTATCATGTTCAGCATGGACATAGTGGGCCGATGGGTTTGTTCCATGTCCATACAGAGCATCTAATGAACAACTCAGGTGAAAGGCAACACCTTTGACATTGTATTGCTCCATTAGTACTATTTAAATATCCCTAAAAGCAGTCAGGTAAGTGTATATGTCTTAATATTACACTGGGTATTACTGGTGGGACCTCCATGACTGAAATCCACTTAGAAAATTAAAATTGTAGAAACAGAGAACTGCAGATGGTGGTTTATACCAAAGGTGGACACCAAGTGCTGAAGTAACTCAGCGGGTCATGCAGCATCTCTGGAAAAAATGAATGTGTGACGTTTCATCTGCAAGTCATTCATATCACTCCATTTCCTGCATATCCAGGTGCTGCTCTAAAATCCTCTTAAATGCCAGCATCGTATCTGCCTCCACCACCACCTCTTGTAGTGCTTTCCGAGCGCCCAGCACTCTGTGTAAAAAATACTTGCTCCACACATTTCCCTTAAACATTCATTTCGGAAAAATGGAAAGATTGATGTGTTTCCATTCGTCAATGTTAAAGGAAGAATGTAAAACTCTGGATGTAGAAATCACTTTGCTAGAATATTCAATCATTATTTATCTCAGGTTGAATATTGAGTAGAAAATTCCCTTTCCAGCACCAGCTTTGATACTTCAGTCACTGAAGTTGACCTGTCAACCTCGTGCCTGACTTTATTCAGATTGTGTTTATTATTATTATGTTAATAAAACAATCCTCGAACAATCATGAAGTCTTTGGCGAAGTGGAATTGTGATTATCAACCAGTGTGGGCATGTGTGCAGACTGATAATCGGATTTGACCTGTGTGTTCAGTTTAACCAAGGAACGTTCGCCGTGGGCTCAGAAAACAAATGGAAATTGCTGGCTTGGTTTTTATATGCAGCAGCTCACACACGGAGATGAACACCCTGAATCTAAATGTTCTTAATATTTCAATATTTCAAGAACAGAACAATTCTTTAATGAGATTCATGAAATAAATCTGAACAAGACCAAAAGCCGCCAGGACGAGACCTAATCCAATGTTTGAATAAGGTCTGATTTCAGTGTTTGACCAATATTTGCTACAGCACATGTCTTTGACTTTTATCCCAGTTCCCAGTCTGACATGCTGCCACAACAAACACATAGAAGATGATGAGGAAGCTTTTCATTTTAGAAAAGGATGTCTAGAATGACCAGTGAGGAGGTGTATATATTTGGAAAGTTGATCGCTGATCTTTGGATTCATGTGATTTTAATAATCCAATCTTGGTTACTTTTTCATAGAGTCATAGTCATACAGTCATACAGCATGGAAACACTCCCTGCATATTGAAATGAGATGAATGTACAGGTCAGGGTCTGGGGAAGATTTACCAGGGAGTTGCTTGGGATGGAATATCTCAACTCGAAGGAGAGACTGGATGGTCTTGTTTAATTTTCTTGGAAATGGAAGAAACGGAGGGGGAACCTAAAGGGGAGCAAGTGACCCAAACAACTACATAGAATCATAGTCATACAGCGTGGAAACAGGCCTTTCGGCCCAACTTGCCCATGCCGACCAACATACCCCATCAACCCCAGTCCCACTTGCCTGTGTTTGGCCACATCCATCTAAACCTATTCTATCCATATATCCATTAAATGTTGTGATAGCACCTGCCTCAACTACCTCCTCTGGCAGTTCATTCCATACACCCACCACCCTTGTGTCAAAGGGTGACAGATTTGTGACATAATGCCATGGAGTATCCCTTGGTCCTAATTTACATGCACCCATTTATTCCTTCCACTGCATAATTGATAATGTAGCATCTCATAATAATATAGAACATAGAAGAGTGCAACACAGGGAGAGACCCTTCGGCCCATAATGTCTGTGCTGATCATGATACCAAGTAAAACCGATCTCTTTTTATTTTTTAGAGATACAACATGGAAACAGACGCTTTGGCCCCCGAGCCCATACCGACCTTCAACCATTATATACACTCACACTATCCTGCACACAAGGGACAATTTACAATTTTTTACCGAATCCACTTAACCTACACCTACATGTCTTTGGGATGTCGGAGGAAACTGGAGCACCCGGAGGAAACACACTCAGTCACAGGGAAAACATGCAAGCTCCATACAGACAGCACCCGAGTTCAGGATGGAACCCAGGTCTCTGAGGCAGCAACTCTACAGCTTGCATATGTTCCATATCCCTCTATTGCCTCCATATCCATGTGTCTCTTAAGCTTCTTAAACGCTACTATCATGTGTGTTTCCACCACCACCTCTGGCAGTGCAATCTGGGCAGCTCCCACTCCCTGTGTAATAAACTTGCTCTGCACATCTCCTTTAATCTTGTCACTCTCACCTTAAACCTATGCACTTTCATTTTTGATATTTCAACCCTGGAAAGGGCGGAAAGATACTTCTACATACCTTTATATATTTCTATGAGTGAAAGGTGTTTTAGAAACACATAACAGCTATTTCCCTTTCTTCCACTCTCCCGACATCACATCACAAACTGAGGCTAGTTAAGCAATACCACCCCAGCAAGAACATGCCTACTTTTGGCACCGTGTCGCAGCGGTAGAGTTGTTGCCTTACAGAGCCAGAGACTCAGGTTCGACCCTGGCCTTGGGTGCTGTCTGTACGGAACTTGTACGCTCTCCCTGTGACCGCTTAGGTTTTCTCCGGGTGCTCCAGTTACCTCCCACACTCCAAAGACGTACAGGTTTGTAGGTTAATTGTGTAGTTTAGTTTAGAGATACTGCGCGGAAACAGGCCCATCGGCCCGCCGAGTCCGCGCCGACCAGCGATCCCCGAACACTAGCACTATAGGGACAATATACAATCTTTACCGAAGCCAATTAACCTACAAACCTGCACGTCTTTGGAGTGTGGGAGAAAACCTGAGTGCCCGGAGAAAACCCATGTGGTCACGGGGAGAACGTACAAACTACATACAGACAAGACCCATAGTCAAGATCGAACAAGGGTCTCTGGTGCGGTGGCAGCAACTACCGCTGCGCCCCCCCTAGGTTATTGGGCTTCAGGAAAAATTGTAAATTATCCCTAGTATGTCAGCGGTCGGCATGGACTCAATGGGCTGAAGGGCCTGTTTCTTCACTGTATCTCTAAACTAAACCGGCTGTGGTGTTCCCTCTATATAGCCACTCCATTCCCATGAACATTTCCAATACAGCTGTGATAATATGTGGGAGATATACAGAGATCCATAGAAAAGTACATAATCAATATGATTATTTTCTAACTCAAGCAGTCTGTTGTAAATTATTTAACAAGCGATTCTGCTATAACAAGTGTTGTCAGATAATTAAATGTTACCACTGCATTGCCACCCTTCTTAACCTGGTAGGTTTTATACAGATACTTACAGAAACATACAAAAGCAGGCAAAGCAAATCCAGAATAAATGGCAACATGCTAAACAACATGAAGCTGTGAAACATCCCCGGCTGAAGGACTTTCGGAAAGGAATGGATCACTTTAATTCCGTGCAGTAGAATGGAGCCTAGGTATTTTTATTAATATCCTGGGCTCGCATTCTGTGATGCAGTTCTTTTTACTGTGGGAATTAAAATGCAAAGACCTCAGATGCAAGGAAAGGCTGTTGGACATCACATCATTACATTAGCAGGTTAATCAGGTAATGACTTTATTTTGAGATATGGTGTGGAAATAGGCCCTTCGGCCCACCGAGTCCATGCCGACCATCAATTACTAGTAACCTAGTTCTATCCTACACACCAGGGACAATTTACAGAAGCCAATTAACCTACAAGCCTGCATGTCTTTGGAATGTGGGTGGAAACCGGAGCACCCTGAGAAAACCCATGCGGTCACAGGGAGAACATACGAACACCGTACAGACAGCACCCATATTCAGGGTCCCTCGTGCTGTCAGGCAGCAGCTCTACTGCTGTGCCTCTGTGCAGCCCTGTTAGAAGAAAAAGGACACGGCACAATATTTGCTGTCGTACTTTAGACAGTCTTACGAAGGTGTGAAAAATTGATTGGAATGTTTAAGGGAATAGTTACAATGGCACAGCGGTAGAGTTGCCACCTCACAACACCAGAAACACAGGTTCAATCCTGACCTCAGGTGCTGTCTGTGTGAAGTTTGCACATTTTCCCTGTGACCACATGGGTTTCCTTTGGGTGCTCCAGTTTCCCCCACATGTGGGTTTGTAGGTTAATTGGCTTCTGTAAATTGTCCCCAATCTGCAGGATAGAACTAGTGTATGAGTGATCACTGGTCAGCGCTGACTCGGTGGGTCGATGGACCTGTTTCCATGTTGTGCCTCTTAACTAAAGCTAAACTAAAAAAGGATACAGAGATTTGAAGGCAATTTTTCTGGTCTGAATATGTAAGAAGAAACTGCAGATGCTGGTTTACACTGATGGTAGACACAAAATGCTGGAGTAACTCAGCATCTCTGGGGAAAAGGAATAGGTGACATTTCGGGTCAAGACCCTTCATCAAACTCTGGTGTGAAGACTTTCTTTAGAAGTCTGTAGGACAGCCTTACTTTCAATGGAGTGTCGCAGGGGAACCATTGAAGCTGTAGAATGCATTTTATCAGGATGCATCCCACAGCATGGTTTGTGAACAGCTCCAACCAAGACAGCAAGAAGTTGCAAAGAATTGTGAACGCAGCCCAGACACAGACCAACCTCCATTCCAATCATTCCATGTACACATCACGCTGCCTCTGCTAGGTCAATGGCACAATATACAACAGCAAGGATCAGTCTCACCCCTGACACTCTCTCTACTCCCCTCTCCCGTCATGTAAGAGGTACAGAAGTGTGAAAACGCACACCTCCAGATTCAGGGACAGTTTCTTATCCAGCTGTTATCAGGAAACTGAACCATCCAATCACCAACTAGAGAGCGATCCTGAGCTACTATCTACCTCACCGGAGATCCTCGGACTATCTTTAACTGGACCTTATCTTGCACTCAACATTATTCCCTCTGAACACCATGGACGGCTTGATTGTAATCATGTATAGTCTTTCTGCTGACAGGTTGAATGATGCCAGATTAATGGTCTTGCTCTTAACATGAGCAAAACCAAGGAGCCGATTGTTGATGCTGAGGAACCATGTATCCTGTTTTCATTGGTGGGACGGTGGTGGAGAAAGTAAACAGCTTCAAGTTCCTGGGCGTTCACAGATCTAATCTGATAATCTGTGCTGAGACCAACATGTTGATGCAATTCCAAAGAAAGTTCACCGACACCTCTACTTCCTCACAGGTTTGAGGAGATTCGACAGGTCTATCGAATAACTATCAGTAGAGAGTATACGGTTTGGAAATTCAAATTCTCAAGAACTGTGGAGGACAATGGCCCGTCCATCGCGGGTACTAACCTCCTCATCATCAAAGTGGTCCGCAGGCACGCAGCTAAGATTATCAAAGACCCACACCACCCTAGCAACTAACGCTGCTACCATCGGGAACAAGACACTGGAGCCCGAGAATTGGCACCTCCAGGTTCAAGAACAGATTCTTCCCTTCAACCATCAGAATATTGAACCATCTGCACAACCATAAAAACATAACCCTACCTCAGCATCTAACCATGACAAACTTTGCATAGCAAAGGCTGCACTATAAAGTTTGGTCTTTTTTTACTGTCGTGATCTAGTTGCTTTTTGGAATAACAAAGTTTATTGTATATTTATTGTTATTGTGTCTAATGTGCTTATAAAGCTACAGCAATTAATAATTTCATTGTTCCAGTTTATATCCAGTGCATCTGACAAATAAATACTCTTGGCTCTTGAAAACATATAACCTGAGATGGTGTATCAATCGCTGGATGACAGAATGAGTGGTTGCCTTGAGGTCTTCACTGAATTACACACGTTAGCCTAGAGAAGCAGCAAAAACAGGAACACAAAAAAATAGTAGGACTAGATCACCAGGCTGGTCAGGCCTCTCCCACCATTCAACACACGATTAGTGTTAGTGTATATGGGCAACATTTTCAGCATGGACACGATGGGTCAAAGGGCCCACTTCGGTGCTGTACAACTCCATGACTTAATGATCTCAGGAAAGAATCGATGAGGGGTGGCAAGGTGGCTCAGCAGCATAGTTGCTGTCTTAGAGCATCAGTGACCCAGGTTCGATCCTGACTACAGGACTGACTCTATCCTTCCAGCGAAAGAGGGTAAGGGGTGATCTTACAAAGGTGTACAAAATTATGAGAGGAATAGATCGGGTAAATGCACAGAGTAGGGGAATTGAGAACCAAAGGGCATACATTTAAGGTGAGGGGGCAAAGATTTAATAGGAACCTGAGGGGTAATATTTATACACAAAGGATGGCGGGTGTATGGAACAAGCTGCCGGATGAGATAGTTGAGGCAGAGACTATTGCAATGTTTAAGAACATTTAAGCAGGTATATGGAAAGGATAGGTTTAGAGAGATACGAGGCCAAACAGAGGAAGGTAGGACTAGCGTGGGTGTGACACGTTGGTCGGTGTGGGCAAGTTAGGCCGAAGAGCCTGTTTCCACGCTGTATGATTCTATGACATGGTGGGCTGAAGAGCCCATTTCCTTGCTGTACAATTCTTTATTTTTAATAATATTTTTATTAGAAGCATGTACATATCATAATCAAAACACATTTAGTGTATCAATTACATATTGTTAATAGATGGGATTAACTCTGCTTCTATTTGTTTTGTTTTTTTTATAGATAGTGAGAAAGAAGAGAAAAAAACACGATAAAAAATAGAATAGAATAAATTATCAATAATACAACTTTGGAGATAGGTCCGTAGATTATAAAACATAACTATTCATCTAATCCTGGGTTCAAGCTTCAGTCAGGCCTCCGTGCCGGATCAATTTACGCTTTCAAAAAGTCAATAAGTGGTGACCATATTCTAGCAAATAATTCTTGTTTGTCAATTAAGACAAGTCTAGTTCTTTCCAAATGTAAGGTCTCCGACATCTCCATAATCCACATTTTAATTGTGGGGGTTGTTGGACTTTTCCAAAATTTTAATATTCATTTTTCCCAGTTATTATACTATAATCAAGTTTCTTTGGCTTGTTGTAAGTTTTAGGCTTTGTTCTGATATTCCTAATATTATTAGTTTTGAGTCGGGATCCAATTGGGTATTAACAACTTCAGAAATTATTCTAAAAATATCCGTCCAGAAATTTTTGATTTTTATAAAATTTACAAAAGTATGAGTTAAATTAGCCTCAGAGTATTGACATTTATCACAGATAGGAGAGATATGTGGGGAAATTCTATTTAATTTTGTGTTAGAGTAATGCAGTCTATGTAATACTTTAAATTGTATTAAATAATGTCTGGCATTTAATGAGCATTGATGTATATGTTGTAGACTTTCGTCCCAAATATCTTTCATAATAGGTTGGTCTAATTCATTTTCCCATGCTTGTCTATATAATTCCGTCGACGGGCTGTACAATTCTATGACTTAATGATCTCATGAAAGTATCGATGAGGGGCAGCACAGTGGGACAGCGGTGGAGTTGCTGCCTTACAGCATCAGAGACCCGGGTTCAATCCTGACTACGGATACTGTCTGCATGGAGTTTGTACGTTCTCCCTGTGACTGCGTGGGTTTTCTCTGGATGCTCGAGTTTCCTCCCATACTGCCAAAGGATTGCAGGTTTGTAGGTTAATTGGCGTTGGTAAACTTGTAAATTGTCCCTAGTGCGAAGGGCCTGTTTCCACGTTGTATCTCTAAAGTCTAAAGATTCAAAACGATAAATGCAGAAAAATGATTTCTTGTTTTCAGGAGATGGATGAGCCAAAACAAAACAGAAATGCCAAATTATAGATGGGTCAATCAGCAATGAACTCAATAAACAATTTTTCACATGAAAATTAGAGATTTGGAATTCTGTAGGTGGATCATTGAAATGCTTATATTGAACAGATTTTGCATCAAAGGACTGTGAAAATTAATTGATGATGCCAACCAACAAACATCTCACTGAATGGCAGTCAGATTTGAAGGGCTGCGAGTTCCCACTCCCTCTTTTGCATTTTAGAGGAGAAAACACAAATACAAAAAAACATTTAAAAATCAATGACACAGGTGGGTGTATGGAACGAGCTGCCAGAGGAGGTATTTGAGGCAGGTACTATGACAACGTTTAAAAGACAATTTGACAGGTACATGGTTAGGTGAGGTTTACGGGCTTAACGTGGGCAGATGGGACACTTGTAGATGGGCATCTTGGTCAGCATGGACCAAACAGCCTGTTTCCATGCTGTACGACACAATAAGTGCGAAAGATACAACAGTTTTAATTCAACCTGCCACCTTCCACTCAATTCAAATACTCACTTCTTCTCCCCTCAATATCGTACCATCTGACTTCTCATTTCTTGTTCCCTAATGTAGTGCTCAAAGAAGATTCAGCTTTCTTGTCATGTTGTAACCACCTCCCCAAAAACACATCCACTCCCCGCTGGCTACCCCCCCCCCCCCCCCCCCCCCCCCCCCCCCCCCCCCCCCCCCCCCCCCCCCCCACCGATCCTGTCTCTTATCCCTGGCAGTGGTAGAAAGGTTGTGTGGCAATTACTACTGGTGCTTCATAATTGCAGGGACTGAGATCCAACCTGACCTCTGGTGCCGTCTGTGTGGAGTTTGCACGATCTCCAGTTCATAAGTCATAGGAACAGAATTAGGCCACTCGGCCCATTGAGTTTACTCCGCCATTCAACCATGGCTGATCGATCTTTTTACTCCGCCATTCAACCATGGCTGATCGATCTTTCTATCTCAAGCCCATTCTCCTGCCTTCTCTCCAAAACCTTTGAGACCTTTACCTCCGGGTGCTTTCATTTTCACCCACGTCTCAAAAGGCACGCTGGTACATTAACTGGAAACTGTAAATTACTGCCAGTGCAAATAACGTGGAAGGGTTCCGACCCGAAACGTCACCTATCCCTTTTCTCCATAGTTGACCCGCTGAGTTACTCCAGCATTTTGTGTCTATCTTTAGTCCTGTTATCTGTTGCTCACTACTTTGCCATTAAGAGTCTGAAAAAGGTATTAGAGAGGAAGTTCGGAATAACATTAACAAGACTGCATTATTTACGTACAAGATTTATGCTGGTGCAGTCTTACAGCTTGTAGTCCCGGCATAAACAGGATTTGAGTTATCTATGTTTGATTTCATTAAAATCAATATCATGCTTTATTTTATACCTCATCACTTCCTAAGTGATTAATCACATGAGAATTTGCTGTTCTTTAGTTGAAAACCAATCAATAAATAAAGTATTCCAAAGATAGCCATTCCTCAGGCACTATATTTCTGCCCAAACTATTTACTCTGAAAAATGTACCTTACAGAATGCATCTAGAGTTACAACAGTAAAATGTTTGGCAATATGTAGAACAAGTTAACGCAGCTAAATATGACGAAAGGTCCAAACACGAAACACCGCCAAGCCATTTTCTCCAGAGTTGTTGCCTGGCCCACTGAGTTACTCCAGCACTTTGTATCTTTTTCAAAATATATATTCAGCAAAGTTTACAGGGTGGTCCAGAATCAGTGGTGGGCTTAGCAGGGACAATAGAAGGGTGAGCCATTCAGAACTTAGATTGAGTACAGAACATAGAACAAAGAACAGAACAGCACACGGGGCCCTTCGGAACCCACAATCTGCCTGTACATGTTTGTGCCGAACACGATGGGCTAAGAGTTCGGCTTAAAGGTAGCTTCAAATCTGGAGTGCATCTGCCTGGGCAAGACACTTCACATTTGCCTGTAATGGAATGTAATTACGGCGGCAGGCGCGGGCACACCGCGACGCCCTGTGTCTCTCTTTCAAGGGAGATGCTAAAAATGCATTTCGTTGTCTCTGTACTGTACACTGACAATGACAATAAATTGAATCATTTCATTTTTTCATTTCATTGCACTTCCATGAGTCTATTTAAAAGCCCTTTAAATGCCACAATCATATCTGCCTCCACCACCACCCCTGGCAATGCATTCCAGGCACCCACTACTCTGTGTAAAAAGCCTTCCCCGCACATCTCCATTAAACTTTCCCTCTCACACCAACACAAGAGGGCTGTGGAGGCCAAGTCATTGGGTATTTTTAAGGCGAAGAGGATGACAGATTCTTGATTAGTACGGGTGTCAGAGGTTACGGGGAGAATGGGGTTGAGAGGGAACCATCTCAAAAGAGAGGTGGGGGGAAAGCAGGAGAAAGTCTGCTAAGTGATGGGTGGATACAGATTAGGTGTTGGGCGAGTGGCTGATGGGTGAAATAAGTGACAAAGGCCAGCAGTGAACCAGACTACACTGTACAAATCCCATTTTAATTTTCCCACATGCCCATCTACTTTCCCCCAATTCTACCAATCACCAACAAACTAGGGTGAATTTACAATGGCCAGATAATCAACTCACCTGCATGTCTTTAGGTGATGGGATGAAACAAGAGCATCAAGGGGTCACTGCGCAAACTCCCTACAGTCAGCACCAGAGGTCAAGATTGTACCTGATTCTCCACAGTTGTAAGGCAGTAACTTTAGTTTCCTTTAGTTTAGAGATACAGCGCAGAAGCCGGCCCTTCGGCCCACCGAGTCTGCGGTGACCAGCAATCCTGTACACTAGCACTTTCCTATGCGCTAGGGTAATCTACAATATTTACCAAAGCCAATTAACCTACAAAGCCGTATGCCTTTGGAATGTGGGAGCACCAGGGTAAAACCCACGCAGTCACGGGGAGAACGTACAAACTCCAGACAGACAGCACCCGCAGTCAGGATCGAACCCGGGCCTCTGGCGCTGTGAAGCAGCAACCTTACCGTTGTGCCACCGTACAGCCCTCTAATAGCTGTGCCACTGTGCCGCACTACAAAAATTCATTTTTTTATGACAGCACTTTCCGACTGTTAAAGTGTTACATTCAGCTCCATTGACCACCGTAATCACAACTTCACCTTGATCAGGGACAGAAAGAGCAGTGAAAACAATTTCAATAGAAACTTTCAAAGAAGAATTGTAAATATAATTGAATTTTCGTTGATGACTAGGGGGAAGGAGTAACTAAAGATGTCCATTCACATCATATTTTGAGAAAGTTGAGACAGACGTGATAGGCCTCAGTCTTTGAAATCAAAGCCCTTGGCCAGGAATAAATTAAACACATGGAAAATTCATTGGCCTACCATTTAATCAGAAATAAGCAAAGCCATTCTTTGATTGCAATTCCCTGTTTGAAGTTGAAAGCAATTTAATAAATTGTGTAGATGCTATAATGTACAGAGCAAGCAGGACAACAATTCCTGCCCATACCTATTCATCTTTAGAACCTTCAATTAAAAGTTGACTCAATTGGCAGCCCTCTCTTCCCTGAGTAACCAGCCCCCTGTCCGTAATGAAAGAAGCATAGGAAAGAACTGCAGATGCTGATTTACACGGAAGATAGACACAAAAAGCTGGAACAACTCAGCGGGTCAGGCAGCATCTCTGGAGAAAACGAATCGGTGACGTTTCGGTTCGAGACCCATCTTCAAACTGTGAATCAGGGGAGTGGGAAACTAGAGATATGAAAAATACAAAGAGCAAATGAATTAAAGGTTTTTCTTTGCTGCCTTTAATTCTTTGCATACCTTTCATTGATTTGTTTAGTTTAGTTTAGTTTAGAGTTACAGCGCGGAAACAGGCCGTTCGGCCCACCGAGTCCGCACCAACAAGCGATCCCTGTGCACTTACACTTTACCATCCGGTAGGCGGCGCGACTCTGGTCAGCAGCGGCCTCTGCAAGCCTGTCCGCGTTTTTATTATTTTTTTGTCTGTGTACGTAGTTTTTATGTAGTTTTTGTTAGGTATGTTGGGGATGTGGGTGTGGGGGGGGGGGTCATGGGGGTGGGAGGGGGGGGGGGAACTTTTGAATCTCTCCCTGCACTGGAGACCCGCCCTTTTCTCGTCGGGTCTCAGCTGTCGTTGGGGCCGCAACGAGGAGCGGCCTCCAACAGGAAGAAGCCGGGACTCAGGTGCCGACTCACCTCACCGTCGCGGAGCTGGCCAAGACCGGAGCGGGTGGAGCGTTGCCGCTGCCGCTGCTGCTGCTGCTGCTGCTGCTGCTGCTGCCGCCGCTGCTGCTGCTGAGTCGGAGGCTGCTGCTGCGGGTCTGCGGACGGTGGCACCGGGAGCCCGCGGGTCCCTGGAGGGAGACCGCTTTTCGGGGCTCCTGCAACGGCGACTTCTCCCGCCCGAGTTGCGGGGTCAAAGAGCTCCTGGAGCGGGGCCTACATCACCGCCCCGCGCGGCTTGGAATGCGGGACTTTGCGAGTGCACACCGGGGGCTCCAACATCAAGACCCGGTGTGCGACCTCGCACCACCCGGCGTGGCTTTAATGGCCGCGGGACAATCGCCATCGCCAGCCGGGGGCTTTGACTTTGACTCTGACATCGGAGGGGGGAGAGTGCAGTGGAGAGATAAGTTTATTTGGCCTTCCATCACAGCTATGTGATGGATGTTTATGTAAAATGTAATTATGTTGTGTCTGGGGTCTATTTGTGTGTAATGTATGGCTGCAGAAACGGCATTTCATTTGGACCTCCAGGGGTCCAAATGACAATTAAATATACTCTTGACTTGACTTGACTCTTGACTCTTGACACTAGGGACAATTTAACATTCATAAAAAGCCAATTAACATACACACCTGTACGTCTTAAGAATGTGGGAGGAAACCAAAGATCTCGGGGAAACCCCACGCAGGTCATGGGGAGAACGTACAAACTCCAGACATCACCCGTGGTCAGGATCGAACACGGATCTTTAGTGCTGTAAGGCAGTATCTCTACCGCTGCACCACCGTACCGCCCAGTGTTTTTTGGACCTTTTCAAACCTCTAGTTTCCCTCTCCCCTGACTCTCAGTGTGAAGAAGCGCCTCAACCCAAAAAGTCACCTATTCCTTTTCTCCAGAGATGCGACCTGACCCACTGAGATACTCCAGCTTTTTGTGTCATTCATCGAGTTCTCTTGATTTCCCGGACAACAGGTATCCTTCAATCTCTGTCAATGCGGCCTGTGCCGTCTAAATTCACACAAATCACCTCCAGACCAATTCAGAACAGCGTTGGCAGCTGCCTTTAAAAATGTCATTCGTTTTATTTAAAGCCCTTTGAGACATTGCAAAATCCTGATATGAGAGAATTAATAAATAATGCAAAATTGTTGAGTAGATCATTAAAAGCCAAGAATCAAAAATAAACGATTGTTTGTTATCTTAATCCTACAAGCAGCTGTACAAAATTATAAGAGGAATAGATCGGATAGATGCACAGAATCTCTTGCCCAGAGTAGGGGGATCGAGAACCATAGGTTTAAGGTGAAGGGGGAAAGATTTAAAAGGAACCTGAGGGGTAACTTTTTCATACAGAGGGTTGTTGAGGCAGGTACTATCGCAACGTTTAAGAAACATTTGGACAGGTACAAGGATAGGACAGTTTTAGAGGGGCCTGGGCCAAACACAGGCAGGCAGGACTAGTGTAGATGAGACATGCTGGTCAGTGTTGCCAAGTTGGGCCGATGGCCATGTTTCTATGCTGTATGACTCTATGTCTTTATGTCTCTAACCGCAATGAAGTATAATTAATACATGTTCACTCACTGTCTGTGCTACTTATGCCGGGGAACTGAGAAACAAATGGTGTATTTTAAGAAAGGTATAGGGAACATTCCTGACATTCACTCGGCAATGACAAATTTAAAGCCCAGCAAAACGAGGTCAGGTGAAAAACACTTTCGCATGTGTGGTGAATTTTCGGAGTCCTTGGCTTGACTGATGCCCTGGTATTTTTACGCTGACAACCCAGCCTCAGCAGCTTCGGGGCCTCGAGCTAACTACTTTGTTTCAGACCAATTGGCAAGCTGCACCTCTTCTGGTTAACGTAGAAATTGCACAATCAGCTCCCTGTCAACGGAGCAATTCAATGTGGAACTAAACTTAAAATGAAGGAGTGTCAAAACAAAGAACTGCAGATGCTGGTTAATACACAAAAGGATACATATTCCTCATATTTCACTTGGGTCGGTTAAAGCCCAATGGTATGAATGTTGAATTCTCCAATTTTAGGTAACCTCTAACTAAACACTTTTTCTCCCACTCACACATCCCCTCAGACCCCACCTATTTTTTTCCCTCCATCCCCCCCCCCCCCCCCCCCCCCCCCCCCGCCCCACCCCCCCCCCCCCCCCTTTCCACCCCCTTGCTTCACAATCCGCAACTCTTCAAACTTATCTCCGACCTATTGTTCTTATCTCTGGCCCTTGTTCCAACCATCTGCCTATCAAAACATCCCCCCCGCCTGTGTTGACCGGTTCACCTATTACCTGCCAGGCTTTGTCCTGCCTGTCTACTTTCCCAGCTTTTTTTCTCTCACCTCCTAAAATCAGTCTGAGGAAGAGTCCCGAGTCCGATGTCGGAGAAGTCCAGAACAAGGGATCACAGTTTAAGGATAAGGGGGAAATCTTTTAGGACCGAGATGAGGAAAACATTTTTCACACAGAGAGTGGTGAATCTCTGGAATTCTCTGCCACAGAAGGTAGTTGAGGCCAGTTCATTGGTTATATTTAAGAGGGAGTTAGATGTGGCCCTTGTGGCTAAAGGGATCAGGGGGTATGGAGAGAAGGCAGGTACAGTATACTGAGTTGGATGATCAGCCATGATCATATTGAATGGCGGTGCAGGCTCGAAGGGCCTTCTTGCCTGAGCATGGGGCTAGTATTGGACCCATAGAATGGCACAGCATAAGAACAAGCCCTTCCACCCACAGTGTCTGTGGCCAACATGATGCCAAGACAAATGAGCTCAAGACTATTCCACCATTCACCTGCATCGTGGCCATTTACCCATAATTTCTCTGTATTCTTTGATAATTTAATGAAAGAAAAAATACAACCAAATCTGTACCTGAAAATTTTTATTTACACTGCAACCATAGACATTTTTTAGAAAAACATACTGTAAAACAAGTCCTTCTGGATATCACTACCAAATGGATTCTGTCCAGTTTAGAGTGAATCCTCCTTGTTCAGATATTCCTTCCAAAGGATATAGATTCCCTGTATTTATCCCATTGAAACACTCTAACCTGCATGTTTGCAGTTGTCCCAATTGGCCAATCTGTGATACCAGGTAAATTTGCAACATCTGTGTGGATTGGTTATTGCATGTGAACCAATCAGAGTAATGTACTAACACTAACTCCACCTTACTGTACACTTTATATTAACACTCACTTCCCATATTACGTAGTTACACCAGTGGTAGAGATGAACTAACAACGTATTGTACTGCACCACCATGACTGATGATTAAAGCTGACTTTGAACACCAGACTGTGCCTGTACAGTTGTCTACATGGTCTACAATCTGAATCCATGATCTTGGATGTTTCTGTTTCTCTGTAACACTATCCAATGAGGACCAGCATAAATAAGTAGCTTCCAAATTTACGGTGAACGGTGAAGAGCATACTTATTTGTTGCATCGCGGCCTTGTTCAGCAACTCAAACGCCCAAGAATGAAGAGGGTTACAGAGAGGAGTAGACTTTGTACGGTCCATACTGACCTCCCTAACATCAAAGGGATCTACAGAAGCAGCTGCCTCCAAAAGGCAGCCAAGAACATCAAAGACCCACATCATCTTGGCCATGCTCACATTTAACTGCTACCGTTACGGGAAAAGGTGTAGGGGTCTGAAAACCATGACCTCAATGTTCAAGAATAGCCTCTTCCCAACAACCATCAGGCTCTTGAACACGACACAACACTAATCTCAAATATGAGCTTATATCAACTGTCTTTGGTTGCACTAAGAAATTGGGTATGTTGCACTAGTTTTGCACCAGTGGAAGCGTCTAGGACCAGAGGCCATAGCCTCAGAATTTAAGGACAAACCTTTTGAATGGAGATGAGGAGGAATTTCTTTGTTCAGAGGGTGATGAATTTGTGGAATTCATTGCCACAGATGGCTGTGGAGGCCAAGTCAGTGGATATTGTTAAGGTGGAGATTACGAGATTCTTGATTACGTAGATACATAGACAATAGGTGCTGGAGTAGGCCATTTGGCCCTTGAAGCCAGCACCACCATTCAATGTGATCATGGCTGATCATCCACCATCAGTACTCTGTTCCTGCCTTCTCCCCATACCCCTTGATTCCGCTAGCCCTAAGGGCTCTATCTAGCTTTCTTTTGAATGCATCCAATGAATCGGCCTTCACTGCCTTCTGAGCCACAGAATTCCACAAATTTGCAACTCTCTGAGTGAATACAAACTCAGTCGCTCCATTCTTTCATGATATGGCAGTCCCTCCATCCCGGGAATCAACCTCGTGAACCTACGCTGAACTCCCTCAATAGCAAGAATGTCCTTCCTCAAATTAGTAGACCAAAACTGCACACAATACTCCAGGTGTGGTCTCACCAGGGCCCAGTACAAATGCAGAAGGACCTCTTTCCTCCTATACTCAACTCCTCTCTTTATGAAGGCCAATATGCCATTAGCTTTCTTCACTGCCTGTTGTAACTGTATGCTTACTTTCAGTGACTGTTGTACTAGGACACCCAGGTCTCGATGTATTTCCCCTTTTCCTAACCTGACACCAGTCAGATAATAATCTGCCTTCCCGTTCTTGCCTCCAAAGTGAATAACCTCACATTTATCTACATTATTCTGCATCTGCCATGCATCTGCCCATTAACCCAACCAGTCCAAGTCACTCTGCACCCTTATAGCATCCTCTTCACAGTTCAGATTAGTAAGGGTGTCAGGGGTTATGGGGAGAAGGCAGATGAATCGGGTTGAGATGGAAAGATAGGTCATCCATGATTGAATGGCAGAGTAGACGATGGTTTGAATGGTCTCATTTTTCTCCTATAGCTTATGAAATTATGAACTAATGAACTAGTTGTTAATTTATTTAATCTTTGTTATTATCAATTATCCATGTTCATTGCATTTGCAGGCCTGTTAAACTGTTGCAAGTAAGAATTTCTTTGTTCCATTGTCAGTACATTTGACTTTTAAACACTCTTGACTCTGTTCATACATAAGGTGGACTGATCTTTGAATTCAGAGGGAATCAATAGATGCAGAAATCAAGTGGGATAATGACAAGGTATTGGATCAACTACGATCTCTGATGGCAGAGCAGACTCAAGAACCAAATAACCTATTCCAGCTCTTTCTTATTATGCTTTCTGCCATTGAGTTATCCACTTGCAAATAGTTAGATTTCAGGAAAATATTAGGGTCTTTAAAAGATATGAGCATTGAACAGAGTTGTGGACGTGGCCCAGACCACCACGCAAAGCAGCCTCCATTCCATGGAGTGCATCTACACTTCACGCCGTCTGGGCAAGATCACCATCATTATCAAGGAGGAGTCTCACCCCGGTCACTTCCTCTTCTCCCCTCTCACGTCAGAGAAGAGGAACAGAGTTTGAAAATACATACCTCCACATTAAGGAATAGTTTCTTCCCAGCTGTTATCAGGCACTGGGCCGTCCTCCACAAGCTAAAGTGCAACTCCTGAGCTCCCATCTATCAGTCGCTATATTCTTATGATATGATATGCCCTTATTCCCACTATACATGTACAGTGAAACTGCTGAAGCTCCTCAATAGCAAGAATGTCCTACATAAATTTTAGTAAAAAACAAAAACAGCAAACAAAACTCCAGGGAGATGGGGGGGGGGGGAATAGGTGCACAAATTCTACGGCGCTACATACATATATACATATATACAGATGGAAGTCCGTGTTGGGCGGTGTAGTCAGTGCATGTGTGGATTTGAATTTATGGTAGATATAATTCTCGGGAAGCAGCTATTCCTGAGTCTGTTTGTCCTGGATTTGATGCACCTATAGCGCCTTCCAGAGGGCAGCGGGTCGAATAGTCCAAACGCAGGATGGGAGCTGTCTTTGTTGATCTTCTTTGCCCTGCTAAGGCAGCGGGAGGTGTAATGTCCATCCCGTTCTTGAGGGGCAACCAATGATCCTCTGCGCTGTCCTGGTTACCCTCTGAAGCCTCTCCCATGTCTGCCATGGTGCAGCTGCCATACCATGCTGTAATGCAGTATATCAGCAGGCTCTCGATGGACGAGCGGTAGAAGGTCAGCAGCAGGTTAGAGTCCAGGTTGTGCTTCCTGAGGACCCTCAGGAAGTGCAGCCGCTGCTGAGCCTTCTTGATGACCGCTGTCGTGTTGTCCGTCCAGGAGATGTCAGCAGCGATATGGCGCCGAGAAACCGGAAGAATGTTGACCCTCTCCACACACTCGCCGTTAATGTGTAGGGGGACTAAGTCGGTGCTGTGCCTTTATGAAGTCGACAATGTTATTATTTGTTTTCCTGGTGTTCAGAGCCAGATTGTTTTCTGAGCACCAGGTTGTCAACTTCAGGACTTCCTCTCTGTAGGCTGCCTCGTCTCCCTTTGAAATAAGTCCGACCACAGTAGTGTCGTCAGCAAATTTGACGATGCGGTTGTTGTTGTGGGCCGGACTACAGTCGTAGGTGTAGAGACAGTATAAGAGGGGGCTTAGCACACAGCCCTGTGGGGAACCGGTACTCAACCTGCGAGTGGAGGAGAGGTGGGGGCCGAGTCTCACAGTCTGGGGCCGGTGTGTAGGAAGGAACTGCAGATGCTGGTTTAAACCGTAGACACAAAAAGCTGGAGTAACTCAGCGGGAGAGAAGGAATGGGTGATGTTTCGAGTCCAGACCCTTCTTCAGACTAGTTAGGGAAAAGTGAAACAAGAGATCCCTTCCCCATCCAAGTCGCACCAGCTTCTCATTTTCACCCAACAAACAGCTAACAATGCGCTTCCCTTATCATAATTACTTTTTTGCATATCTTTCATTCATCGTTCGTTATCTCAACATATTCGTCTATATCTCTTGTTTCCCTTTTCCCTAACTAGTCTGAAGAAGGGTCTTGACCCGAAACGTTACCCATTCCTTCTCTCCAGAGTCCGCGAGCATTGCCACTTTCATTTCACTGCACATCTCGCATGTGTATGTGACAAATAAACTTGACTTGACTTGACCTGACTTGACTTGACTTGACTTGACTTGACTTGACTTTACTTGACTTGACTTGACTTGACTTGACTTGACTTGAGATGCTGCCTGTCCCGCTGAGAATTACTCCAGCTTTTGGTGTCTATCTCCCTTCTACTGCATTGAAGGCTTTTGAACTTCAATAGGATTTTATGGGATTTCTTTGTTTATATCTTTGCGCTAAATGTTGAGCCCTTGATCCTGTGCACTGTGGACGACTTGATTGTATTAATGACTTGCCTTTTCTTTGACCGGATAGCATGCAAACAATAGCTTTCCACTGTATCTCCTTGCATGTGACAATAACAAACTAAACAAAACTAAACTAATGTTTCCTTTTGTAATTTCTCAAAAGGGCATCCCAGATGTAAGCTGACACCAGTTCATAAATACAAAATGATAGATACAAAGTGCTGGAGTAACTCAACGGGTCAGACAGCATCTATGGAGAAAAAGGATGGGTGACATTTCTTCAGACATCCGTTTTCTCCAGAGATGCTGCCTGACCCACTGAGTTACTTTGCGTCTATCTTCGGTATAAACCAGCATCCGCCATTCCATTCTACATACGTACATGAATATGGGTTAAACACACTATTTCATGTTAAAACCTCCCCGTGACTCAAAAATAATTTTATTCACCATCTTTGACCTTGTTTGCTTCACAATCTTAGATTTGAAAAGCTTTATTCAATATCTTCTTTTCAGCAGCACTTTAGGCAAAACATTCCAAAGTGCATTTGCATTTGTATTTATTTATGCATGCAGACAAGTGTTGGATTATTATGTCTTGATGTTTGGATACTGATAGACATAACAGTGGACACTTCACACCACAGCTTGCATGTCACAATGATAGATGTTAACAGTAATGTTGATGAAATGGCTTTGTCATCAGTTTCTATCACAGCAGCACCTATGCTGTCAAGCAAGTACGCTTAATGAAGAATTGGGCTGGGGCAGCGCGATTGCTACATTTTGTGAATTCATCTTCCTATGATTTCACAACCTCAAGCACTAGCAGAGGGAAGATGGTTTTATTTGGAATTCATATCATTGAGTTTCGACCCGTCACCACTAAAATAGAATGGAGGTAAGGAGGAATTTCTTTAGCCAGGGGATGGTGAATCTGTTGCCACAGCCGGCTGTGGAGGCCCAGTCAGTGGGTATTTTTATACCTGAGGAAAGATGTGCTGCTGTTGGAGAGAGTCCAGACGAGGTTTACCAGAATGATCCCGGGAATGATTGGGTTAACATATGATGAGCGTTTGAAGGCTCTGGACCTGTACCCGCTGGAGTTTAGAAAAATGAGGGGGGATCTCATTGAAACCTGCCAAATAATGCAAGGCCTAGATCAAATGGATGAGGTGGTTTTCCAGTAGTGAGAGAGTCTAGGACCAGAGGGCACAGCCTCAGAATTAAAGGATGTACCATTAGAATGGAGATGAAGAAGAATCTCTTTAGCCAGAGGGAATTCATTGCCACAGATAGTGTACCAAGTCATTGGGTGTTTTAAAGCGGGAATTACAGGTTCTTGATTATTAAAGGCGTCAAAGGTTGTGGGAAGAAGGCAGGGAAATGGGGTTGAGAGTGAAATATAGAACGTCCTTTAATTCTGAGATTATGACCTCTGGTCCTAGACTCTCCCACTAGTGGAAATATCTTCTCAACATCCACTCTATCCATGCCTGGCTGTGTGGAGTTTGTACGTCCTCGCTGTGATAACATGGGTTTCCCCGGGTGCTCTGGTTTCCCCCCACATCCCAAAGACATGCAAGATTGCAGGTTAATATGGGATACATGTATGGGATGCATAGAATTTCAGGGTTGCACAGTGGCACAGCGGTAAAGTTGCTGCGTTACAGCGCCGGAGGCCCAGGTTTGATCCCGACTATGGATCTCATTCTTTAGGGATCGGTGGTTCCTTCCTTTGACCATAGATGAGGCTCTCACCAGGATCTCTTCTATACCCCGTAACTCTGCTCTCACGCCCCATCCCCCCTACTCGGAACAAGGACAGAGTCCCCCTTGTCTTCAAACTTAAAGCACACGGTATTGGGGTTCAGTATTGATGTGGATAGAGAACTGGCTGGCAGACAGGAAGCAAAGAGTAGGAGTAAAAGGGTCCTTTTCACAATGGCAGGCAGTGACTAGTGGGGTACCGCAAGGCTCAGTGCTGGGACCCCATCTATTTACGATATATATTAATGATTTGGACGAGGGAATTGAATGCAACATCTCCAAGTTTGCGGATGACACGAAGATGGGGGGCAGTGTTAGCTGTGAGGAGGATGCTAGGAGGCTGCAAGGTGACTTGGATAGGCTGGATGAGTGGGCAAATGCATGGCAGATGCAGTATAATGTGGATAAATGTGAGGTTATCCACTTTGGTGGCAGAAACAGGAAAGTAGACTATTATCTGAATGGTGGCCGATTAGAAAGGGGGGAGATGCATCGAGACCTGGGTGTCATGGTACACCAGTCATTAAAAGTAGGCATGTAGGTGCAGCAGGCAGTGAAGAAGGCGGATGGTATGTTAGCATTCATAGCAAAAGGATTTGAATATAGGAGCAGGGAGGTTCTACTGCAGTTGTACAGGGTCTTGGTGAGACCACACCTGGAGTATTGCGTACAGTTTTGGTCTCCTAATCTGAGGAAAGACATTCTTGCCATAGAAGGAGTACAGAGAAGGTTCACCAGACTGATTCCTGGGATGTCAGGACTTTCATATGAAGAAAGACAGGATAGACTCGGCTTGTACTCGCTTGAATTTAGAAGATTGAGGGGGGATCTTATAGAAACGTACAAAATTCTTAAGGATTTGGACAGGCTAGATGCAGAAAAATTGTTCCCGATGTTGGGGAAGTCCAGAACAAGGGATCACAGTTTAAGGATAAGGGGGAAATCTTTTAGGACTGAGATGAGGAAAACATTTTTCACACAGAGAGTGGTGAATCTCTGGAATTCTCTGCCACAGAAGGTAGTTGAGGCCAGTTCATTGGCTATGTTTAAGAGGGAGTTAGATGTGACCCTTGTGGCTAAAGGGATCAGGGGGTTTGGAGAGAAGGCAGGTACAGGATACTGAGTTGGATGATCAGCCATGATCATATTGAATGGCGATGCAGGGTCAAAGGGCCGAATGGCCTACTCCTGCACCTATTTTCTATGTTTCTATGTTTCACCTTCCACCCTACCAGCCATCACATACAACAGATAATCCTCCGACATTTTCGCCACCTCCAATGGGATCCCACCACCGGCAACATCTTCCCATCTCCTCCCCTTTCAGCTTTCCGCAGAGACCGCTCCCGCCATAACTCCCTGGTCAATTTGTCCCTTCACACTCAAACCACTCCCTCCCCTGGTACTTTTCTTGCAACCACAGGAAATGCTGCACTTGTCGCGTTACCTCCTCCCATCCAAAGACCCAAGCAGTCTTTCCAGGTGCGGCAGAGGTTCACCTGCACCTCCTCCAACCTCATCTATTGCATCCGCTGCTCTAGGTGTCAGCTGCTCTACATCGGTGAGACCAAGCGTAGGCTTGGGGATCGCTTTGCCCAACACCTCCGCTCAATTCGCAATTTCAAAATAGACGTTATTTGAGAAATAAATATATACAATACATGATACTTACAAAACTCCTTCCGACATTCTCGGAGGCTATACATACATACAGTTTCCCCAAATCACAATGTTACCCCACAACCATGCCACTCATGTGGCCCACTGGTGTGGAATCCCTTCCCTTATTTTGAGGGGCGTCGCAACCACACCCTGCCACCCCCCCCCCCCCCCATGCCCAGCAGTGGAAGGAACCTAGACTGTGGTCCTCCCCCACCGAGCCTTGGCGTTGGCTGCACCGAGCTTCAGTGCTGCCCTCAGCACGTACGCCTACAGTCTGCAGCGGGCCAGTCAGTAACATTCCCCGACAGACATCTCGCTCCGCTGGGTGGTTAACAACGCTTGGGTAGACCAAAGAGCGTCTTTCGCCAAGTTGATAACCTTCCAGCAGCACTCGATGTCAGTCTCTGAATGCGTCCTCTGTGACGGAGCTGTTCAGAATAAACCGTGACAGGGACCCTTGCAGACCTCTACAGAATATTCTCTCTGTGAATCCACATTCTGTAAAGAGGAGGGCAACCGTCTCCTCTCCGTAGCAGCCATCCCGGGGGCAGAGTGCGCTCAGTTTGCAATAACCAACCTGATCTCCCGGTGGCTCAGCACTTCAACTCCCCCTCCCATTCCGAATCCGACCTTTCCGTCCTGGGCCTCTTCCATGGCCAGAATGAGTCCCACCGTAAATTGGAGGAACAGCACCTCATATTTTGCGTGGGTAGTTTACACCCCAGCAGTATGAACATTGACTTCTCCAAATTCAGGTAGTCCTTGCTTTCTCCTTCTTTCCCCTCCCCTTCCCAGCTCTCCGACAGCTCACTGTCTCCACCTCTTCCTTTCTTTTTTCCGCCCCCACCACCCCTACATCAGCCTGAAGAAGTGTCTTGACCCGAAACGTTGCCTATTTCTTCGCTCCATAGATGCTGTCTCACCTGCTGAGTTTCTCCAGCATTTTTATCTACCTTTGATTTTTCCAGCATCTGCAGTTTCTTCTTAAACGTACAAGAAAACCGTGGGTTTTCTCCAGATGTTCCGGTTTCTTTAAAAAAAATGCAGGTTTGTTGATTCATTGGCTTCAGTAAAGATTGCAAATTGTCCCTAGTATGTAGGATTCTGCTAGTGTCCGGGGTGATCGCTGGTCGGCATGGGGCCTGTTTTCACATCGTATCTCTAAAGTAAAGTAAAGTAATTAGCGTGATTGAGTGATCAATAGTCAGTGTGGACTCTGTGGGCAGAACAACCTGTTTCCATATGGTATAAGAAGGAACTGCAGATGCTGGTTTACACGGAAGATAGACACGAAGATAGAGTAACTCAGCAGGGTCAGGCAGCATCTCAAGAGAAAAGTAATAGGTGACTTTTCGGGTCGAGACCCTTCACCAGTCTTCATCTGTCTTATGAAGGGCCTTGACCTGAAACGTCACCTATTCCTTCTCTCCAGAGATGCTGGCTGACCCGCTGAGTTACTCCAGCATATTTTGTCTATCTTTGGTATTTCCATACTGTATGTTTCAATCAATCAAGAATGCAGCTCCATTTTAAATGACTACTTTGTTCTCACTAGAATAAAACATATTCCACCGACCAGCTCCTCTAATGAAGTTGGCCTTGCAAGGAAAGCACTGAAATGCAGTCTCATCTCATACTTGACGTGAGAAGTTGCAACATAGTCGTTCTGAAAGAATCATCACCAAACTGTCTGCCAAATTCTAATTTATCTTCTTCAGCCAACAATATATCTGTCAGTAACCTGCCCGCCTCATTCATATTTCAACTTTCTGACATTCTCCAGAACAAGGCCATCGTAAATTTTGAGAATTCATTTGTCGAGCTGTACTGTGGAGGTTGATGTCCCAGTCCCGTTACCAGGCTCTCCAGAGAGGCTCACTTCAGACATTATACCAGAACCTATCTACAACGAATTGTGCAGTCCACTCCCAACAGGAGTTACAAGAGAAGAATTGAATTACAATGCAGGGCCCAGCAGCATCGATTTCTCTAACATTGTCTTTTGACTTTCAACGGGACTCGTCATTCATTTGCTGTTTGTGACAGATTCACGTAATTGTCTGCATCTTGAGCCTGACACATTGGGATAGGGAATTTAAGACAGAGATTAGTTTAGTTTAGTTTTGTTTAGATATAGAGTGGGAACAGGCCCTCCGGCCCACCTAGTCCGCTCTGGCCACAATCACAATACAATACAATACAATACAATACCTTTATTTGTCATATTAAACCTCACATGAGGTTCAAACGAAATGTAGTTTCACCCCTTACACTAACACCATCCTACACACTAGGGACAATTTACAGAAGCCATTTCCATTGATCCATTGTCAGAAGCTGAGGGGAGACCTGTTAAAAGTTTATAAAGTTTAATTTAGTTTAGTTTAATGTTATTTAGATTGTTTAGTTTGCTTAGCTAGAATGCAAACAAGTCCATTTGCATCCACTTTTAACACTCATGGGGCAATTTACAGAGGACAATTAACCTACAAACACGTATGTTGTGATTAGCTAAAGTTAATGTGGGCTCCCCATACTGAGATAAAGGAAAGGCAGCAAGATCAAGACAATAGTTTGGGACTATCTTCACTGAAAACCATGCAGGAATAGTGGAGCACTGCAGCCCAAAGGAGCTGAGAGGAATTAACATAGCTAATTAAGAGCACAGGAGAAAATATTGGACTGAAAAGTCTATGAAGCTCCACAACCCGATGCCCTGCATCTGGGAGTTCTCAAGGAACTGGCTCTGGAGAGAATTGCCACATTCAGGATCATCTTCTAAAATTCCACATATTTCAGACTGGTTGCCTCAGGTTGGAAGGTGGCAAATGCAAGCGCGTTACTTAAGAAAAGGGGGGAGGACAGAATTTGGGAACAGATGCCCAGTTGCCTGACATCCATTGAAGGCAAAATCTTGCAATCTATTATGAAGGAAGTGTTTATTTTAGTTTTGTTTAGTTTAGAGATACAGCGTAGAAACAAGTCCTTCAGCCCACAGAAAACAGCGATCGCCCGCACACTAGTTCTACCCTACACACTTGGGACAATTTACAGAAGCCAATTAACCTACTAACTTGCACGTATTTGGAATGTGAGAGAAAACCGGAGCACCCAGAAAAAAACCCACGCTGTCACAGGGGGAACGTACAATCTCCGTACAGCCAGCACCCATAGTCAGGATCAAACCCGGGCCTCTGATGCTGTAAGGCAGCTCTACCGCTGCACCACTGTGCTATCTGAAATTTATTGGCCAGTAAATATCCGAGGACATAAATTATGTTCATTTGCATGATTGAGTTAATTTTATTATTGTACACATCCACACCCTCCTGGCAGCAGCAACACTATCCATGGCATGAATTGACGAGTCTTCGCCTGCTAAGTGTGGAAATAATTAATTGAGAGGGTTAATTGACAAAATAAATCACAAAGATTACAAAGGTTATGATTGGCCCATTACCTTTCGCCAAATATAAATTTACTGTTGACAGCGAGATCAGAGATTGGTACAAATTAACAAAATTAGTTTAGGATTACAATGACGCAGCCATAAAATTGCTGCCTTATAGCGCCAGAGATCCAGTTTCAATCCCTACTACGGCTACTGTCCACAATGAGTTTGCACGTTCTCCCTGTGACCATGCGTGAGTTTCCTCCAGCAGTCAAGAGTCAAGAGTCAATTTAATTGTCATTTGGACCCCTGGAGGTCCAAACGAAATGCCGTTTCTGCAGCCATACATTACACACAAATAGACCCCAGACATAATTACATTTTAATCCATCACATCGACCATATAAACTTATCTCTCCACTGT
The DNA here is from genome assembly GCF_028641065.1 of Leucoraja erinaceus. Taxonomy (NCBI): domain Eukaryota; kingdom Metazoa; phylum Chordata; class Chondrichthyes; order Rajiformes; family Rajidae; genus Leucoraja; species Leucoraja erinaceus. The sequence goes on along the minus strand of NC_073395.1, from coordinate 23,911,930 downwards.
TCCCCCCCCCCCCCATGTGGGTTAGTCATGGCTACGATTGTAAAAGCCATTGTGCGAGGTCGCACAGTATGAAGGATAGTGTGCGCTAGTGTATTCCAGGGCGGGGCAGTATTCACTCCAGGTCTTCAACCCCGCAACTCGGGCGGGAGACTTGGTGGGCCCCCGAAAAAGGGTCAGTTTCCCGGTGCTGCCGTCGTTGTCGTTGGATCCGACTCTCCGGTAGCAGCAGCAGCAGCAGCAGCAGCGCTCCTCCACCGCTCCACCCGCTCCGTTATAACGATCTCCAGAGTCCCCCCGTTGGAGTCCGCTAGTTTCAGTCAACGAACCCGAACCCGACGAGAAAGAGAAAAGGTCGGGTCTCCAGTGCAGGGAAGATTCAAAAAGTTTCCCCCCCCCCTCCCAGCCCCCCCAACTAAACTTAAAATAACAAAAACTTTAATAAAAACGGGACAGGCTAGATACAGAGCCAACCGGAGACGTAACAGCAGCTCCGGTTTCCTCTACATAAAGACATACATACTACTGTAAAAATTGTCCACCGAAGGGTGTTAAATTAAGGACTCAGTGGGCCAAAGGGCCAGTTTCTACGTTGTATTGTAAATAGCTCGTTCTAAGATCTCCCCCCAGTCTAGTTTCAGTCAATAAAATATGGGCGCTTGAGCAACTAAACTTTATTTTGGGTAATACAACAACAGTTCCCCTATACAATACCTAACCACCGCGGGTTAAATTAACAGTCATAATTGAGTCTGCTACTGTAGTGGGGAGACAATTCAATAAAGCCCTTGTCCCACTTTCCCGAGTTACTCACAAATTCTCCCACGTTTTCCCCTTGATTCAAACTCGGAGATGCCAGCCGCAGGTACTCGGGGCTATTTTTTTTACTCGTGGACATTTTTCAACATGCTGAAAAAACGTCCCGACTTACCTGATGCCCCGAGCACCTACGGTTGGCATTACGAGCCGCTACAAAATATCTATGGACTCAACGGACTCCTAAGGACTCGCTACGGACATTCTCCGAGTTCTCAGAATCAAGGGGAAAACTCGGGAGAATTTGTGAGTAACTTGGGAAAGTGGGATAGGGGCTTAAGATAGCACAATACTATGGGGAACTTGCTCCATTTTGATAGTTTAAGTCACCTGATTGGTCCATGTATAATTTTGAGAATTGTTGTAAAAATTAATCTGCTCCTTCGCCCTTTTCTGGTTTTATCTCCAGAATTAGTGTTAGATCTTGGCTTTTGAAAAGTGTTTGCGGGCCGATGTCGGGACCAGCCTCGCACAACTCCATACGCCTCCGGCGATCGAAGTGGGACTGGCCCCGCGAGGTCATAGCCTCAAGCGACCACGTTTGGTCGCGCTAGGCCCATGCAATCGCATGCTGGTGGGACAGGCCCTTAAGCCCTTCATTCCTTCCTTTCAATCCCTAAAGCTATCAAGCATGCTCTTGAACAATGGCTAATGGTTCCAACGCGTTCACAGCCTCACACTTCTTTACTCCTTTGCTCAATCAATCCTAATTTCCTAGTCAAATTCTTCTCCTATCTCCCACAAGTCCACACACTTTGAACTTTATAATTTCAACTATCCTCAGTCATCCAAACATCAGAGTACTCCAGGGAACAATCCAACACATTCAAGCACAATCAAACACTTTCCTGCAACTCGTTTAACCCTCAATCGAAACACATGAAAATTAGCTCCAAATACGCAAGCAACATCGTACACAGACTAGAAATCACACCGCTTATTATTATCATGCACAACCACACTCCTACATTCGTCTAATATCACATTCAGTAACTGTACTGTTCCAAAAGCAAATCAATCCCGCGTCGCGCTGTTATCAACCAGTGAACGTCTCCCTCTGATACCGAAGACTTTCCCCTTCCTATGGTACTCTTTGCTGAGGGGTACTACTTCTTAATTGACTACTTTTCCCCTTCGGGTACTTTGCCTTCTCTTCCTAGGGTACTTTTTCCCGTACGGTTATTTTTCACCAAAAAAAAACAGATTCCCTTCTCTCAGCTACTTTTCGCTATCAGGTACTAATCAACAATCGATCAGAGGGGGTACGAACTCTTGGTTGATCAGCCGCGATTTGGACTCCAATTACATTAGCAGTCTTAATCAACTTTATCTCTACAGCCAATTCGAACCGATATCACAACAGTGTTTCTAACATGCTAAATTTAAATCAAAAGCAATAAACAGTACACAGTAAATACAATGGAATACTGGCAATCTTAATACACTATAACTACTACTCTAAAGTTGTATTATGCCCAGGTAAATCTGGAGAAAAATATATACACTTCAAATCGAAATTGATTCACATGTTTTTAAATATATACCTCTGAAAGATCTTTTTACAGTTTTTACAAGGGATTTGTACACAAGTTAACATGGAAGGAAATATATATACACTAGGAATTAACCAGCACCTCGATGTGAGATACTGAATATTATTGTATTTGGTTCGAATTAAAAATTTGCGCGGAACATCTCTAGGAATTTTCAGATTGATTAAAGTATGTTTGACCAATTATACTTTAACCACTCCGGTTCCTCCCACATACCAAACATGTACAGGTCTGTAAATTGAAGCTTCTGTAAATTGGTCCTAGTGTGTAGGACAGAACTAATGTACGGGGTTTGTTGGTTGGTGTGGATTCGGTGGGCTGAAGGTGAGGATGATTGAATGGCAGAGTGGCCTAATTCTGCTCCAATTACATGAACTTATGAACACAAAATACCAACAGGATGTATACAGGAGCATTGATGTACCAAGGGAGTTTTGAGCTGAAAATGGCAATAGGGTTGGATAGGGTAGTGAATAGGACATTCTGCATGCTTGTGTTCATAGGCCAAGGCACTGAGTTCAGACAGTCCCTGGGTTATGGAGGTAGATTTGGTAACATGATAACATATTGGCATTGGATGGACCAGCGAGTCAAAGTAACAATTAAGTAGCTAAAACAGAATTTTGCAAATGAAGAAGACTTCATATTTTTCCCCCTTCTAATCGGGTGAATGGAGTTGGGGTTAAGTTACGAGGATCCTAATGAGTGGCATGAATGTGATGGGCCAAAGGGCCTATTTCTTTATTTTAGTTTAGAGATACAGAATGAGAACAGGCCACGCGGACCATCGAGATGCTTGTAAAATACTTTATCTTTGCATGAAATAAGAGACAGGAGAGAGTAAGATGATTCAAGAGTATTCTACAAAATGGTAATTTCTAATCTTCGCTGCCTCACGAATGTAATAAAATCCCAAGTCGAGGTTTAGTTTAGTAATTGAAGTGATTTCTTTGGAAATGTGCAAAGCCTTCACAGGCTTTAGGACAGGATTAGTGGCGGAAATATTCACATCTGAAGCAATGTAAATCTCAAATGTTTAATTATACCGCCCGGACATATCTCCACACACGCAGTCCCTTCTTTTGAAATTCCCACAGCAAAGTGAGTGACAGGATTACCCATTACAGGATATGTGGGGGTTGAAGACAGCGGATTGATAAGTTTATTAATGCTCTCAGCCTGTTAAACTTCCAAGAGGCGTTTCCCTAGCAGAGGACGTCACAGTCGTCCTTAGTCACTTGTGACCACCACAACCTTTCTCTGCCCAGGACCACTCTTCCGCACATATCAAAGCAAAATAACAGATTTTAATAATTCGCTGGAATATATTTGAATCATCTTTTAGAAAGTGGCGCGTTCTCAGTTCACAATAATACATTCACATTCATTCACCAGCTTATTATTGAGGACAGGTACAGTGATTGATGGACCAGAACAGCAATCTCATCCATCAATCAGCCTCATTCTGCTCAGCTTCACTGCAGCGTTCTTGCACCGATCATAATATAATAAACAAGTGAGATATGCTTAGAACTGCAGCGCAATCTCAGGGTAATTAAACAGCCAGTAAAGGTTTATTAACATCAAGTAAATCGCTCTGCTACAGATACCAGTACGTGTCTACATCCAGCTTAATATCATACAATTTATTCCCTCTCCTCTCACGTTCCTGAAGGAACACAAGTGGCAGCAGTCATCTTCACAAACACCATTCATTATTTCAACGTTTCAAAAAACAATACATCGTGCCAATGTCATGGACAATTGCGTATATTTTAGGGCGGCACAGTGGCGACCGTGTTTGTTTTCTTCAGGTGCTCCGGCTTCCTCCCACACTCCAAAGACGTGCAGGTTTGTAGGTTAATTGGCTTCAGTAAAATTGTAAATTGTCCCTAGAATGTAGGATAGTGCTAGTGTATGGGGATCGCTGGTCGGCGCAGGCTCGGTGGCTGAAAGTCCTGCTTCCACGCCTAAACTAAACAAAATATTCACTTCTCAATCTACCTTCCATCAAGTAAAACTATAAGGCATCAACTCCACCGCTGCCCCACAGTGCTGCCCTTTAAAATGAATGAAGAAGATGCTTTTCCATACTTCTATTATGAGGCTATCGAGTTGGTGGCAAGTTTAGCGATTGCCTGGGCTCTCTTGCAAAATTGCCTGCAAAATCAAGAATCCCACAAATCCATTTGAAGTCCCAAATATCCTGGCAGCTGTTTGCTGCGGCGTCTCTGGTTGCATGGGCTGAAGTATTAAGATAATTTGCATTTCACTTTGAAGTATTTGAGGTTTGTGCTTTTCCTTGTAATGTCTGTAAAGTGCAACCAGATTCTTGGCATCTTCCTCATCCTCTGGGGTATGTGGTGAGTGTGAGAACAATAAACCAGCCTCAAGTCTTAACAGTTGCAAAATTACATTTTTGCTTCGTGATCCAGTTATTCACTCGCTCTTCAAACGTGCACAATAGTAAAATAATTAAAATTTTCAAATAATTGAACGTCTCTTTGACAATTTAACTCTTGAGACGTACAGTCTAAAATGGTTAAGGCAGTTTCCTCCTTTCATGTTATGTTCTATTATGTACACATTTTTCAGAAGTTGCTTTCATTATCCCCTTGTCTTCATCTAAGTGTTTTGTTGCTTTTCATCCTTGACCATTCATGGCAGTTGATTTTATTGAGAGATACAGCATGGAGACAGGCCCTTCGGCCCACCAAGTCCACCCGGACCACCGATCACCCGTCCACACTAATTCTGTTATTCCACTTTCTCATCCACTTCTTACACGCTAGGGGTAATTTTACAGAACCTACAAACTTGCATGTCTTTGGGACGTGGGAGGAAACTGGAGCAACCGGAGGAAATCCACGTGGTCACAAGGGGAAGGCTCCTCACAGACAGCACCCATGGTTAGCATCGAAACAGGGTTTCCGGTGCTGGCACCCATGGCTATGTGGACTACACTTCTTCCCACCCTGATTCCTGTAAGGACTCCATCCCCTACTAATTCCTCTGTCTACACTGCATCTGTACCCAGGAGGTGTTCCAAACCAGGGCATCCGAGATGTCCTCATTCTTTAGAGAACCGAGGTTCCCCTCTTTGACAATAGATGAGGCTCTCACCAGGGTCTCCTCTATATACCCTAGCTCCGCTCTCACTCCCCACCCCCCCCACTCGTAACAAGGACAGAATCCCACGTCCTCACCCTTCCACCCTACCCGCCATCACATACAACAAATAATCCTCCAACATTTTCACCACCTCCAACAGGATCCCACCACTGGCCACATCTTCCCATCTCCTCCCCTTTTTGGCTTTCCGCAGAGACCGCTCCGTAACTCCCTGGTCAAGCCGTCCTTTCCCTCCCGCACCACCGGTACTTTCCCTTGCAACCGCAGGAAATGCTACACTTGTCGCTGTACCTCCCCCCTCCACTCCATCCAAGGACCCAAGGATCCACGTGAGGCAGATGTTCACCTGCACCTCCTCCAACCTCATCTATTGCATCTGCTGTTCTAGGTGTCAACTGCTCTACATTGGTGAGACCAAGCACAGGCTTGGCAATCGCTTCGCCCAACACCTCTGCTCAGTTCTCATTAATCAACCTGAGCTCCTGGGGGCTCAGCACTTCAACTACCCCTCCCATTCCGAATCCGACCTTTCCGTCCTGGGCCTCCTCCATGGCCAGAGTGAGTCCCACCGCAAATTGGAGGAGCAGCACCTCATATTTCACTTGGGTAGTTTACACCCCAGCGGGATGAACATTCGCTTCTCCAATTTCAGGTAGTCCTTGCTTTCTCCCTCCTTTCCCTCCCCTTCCCAGCTCTCCCACAGCCTACTGTCTCCACCTCTTCCTTTCTTCTTCCCGTCCCCCACCCCCACATGTGTCTGAAGAAGGGTTTCGACCTGAAATGTCACCTATTCCTTTGCTCCATAGATACTGCCTCACCCACTGAGTTTCTCCAGCTTTTTGTCTACCTTCCAAAATATCGCAGATCATTTCTTTACCTATTCTTTTCCATTGATTCAGTTATATCCTAATCTACCCCGCAGATATTAGGAAGAGAAGATAGACACAAAGTGGGCTGGAGTAACTCAGTCTGAAGAAGGGTTCCGACTTGAATTTTCGCCCATCCTTTTTCTCCAGAGATGCTGCCTGACCCGTTGAGTTACTCCAGCACTTTATGTCTATCTTTGGTACAGACCAGCATCTGCAGTTCTGTTCTACACATACTAGGAAGAGACTATGTCTCTATTTGGAGTCACCACTGAACTACATTGCTTCCAAGCCAATCCACTCTGTTTCATATTGGTAAACACAGTATTGATCTCTCTGGCCACACTCACCATTCCCATTCACACTGTCATTGGAGCAGATATTGATTGACCCATTAAAACTCTGTAAAATATCTGCCTCCAATAGATTAGATATTTATAACTGTAGACCATTCCTTTCACAACATTTGGAATTGAGTTACAAGGATAGAATTTCCCTGGAAGCTGGAAATTATCCTTCACCACTATCTTCATAACCTAAATACGTCTTTCAAAAGTTTAGCAATTTAATCTCACTCGTCTTGATACAGAAGCATATTGTGGCACGATAGTGCTGCTAATGAAACTGCTGTCTCGCAATACCAATAATCGAGTTTGGTCTGTGCACACTCTCCCTGTGACCCCATGGGTTACCTCCTAAGACATGCCAAATGCTGTGTATTGACCTCTTTTTTAGGAACATTAGCCGACATCGGTCAGAGTATTGAGTAGGGAGGTTGGGAGGTCAAGTTACAGTTATATAAGACATTGGTGAGGCCACATTTAGAGTATGGTGTTAAATTTTGGTCACCATGTTTCAGGAAGGGTCAAGCTTGAAGGGGTTCAGAGAAGATTTACTGGGATGTTGCCAGAACTCGTGGGCCTGAGCGATAGGGAGAGGTTGAGCAGGCTAGGGCTTTATTCCTTGGAGCGCAGGAGGATAAGGGTGATCTTATAGAGGTGTACAAAATCATGAGAGGAAGAGATTGGCTAACATATGCACAGAGTAGTGGAATCAAGAAACAGAGGACATGGGTCTAAGGTGGAGGGGGGGGGGGGGGGGGGGGGGGGGGGGGGGGGGGGGGGGGGGGGGGGGGGGGGAGGAAGATGTAATGGGAACCTGAGGGGTAACTTTTTTTACACAAAGGGTGGTGCGTGTATGGAACGATCTGCCAGAGGAGGTAGTTGACGCAGATGCTATTGCAACGTTTAAGAAACATTTAGACAGGTACATGGATAGGACAGGTTTAGAGGGATATCGGCCAAAAGCAGGTGGGTGGGACAAATGTAGATAGGGCATCATGGTCAGCATGGGAAAGTTTGTCCGAAGGGCCTGTTTCCATGCCCCCTGATCTCGGGTGCTGTCTATCTGGAGTTTGCACATAGTCCTTGTAACCGCCTGGGTTTCTTCCAGAAGCTCCAGTTTCCTGCCATATCTCAAAGATGTGCAGGGTTGTGTTAATTGGCCGCTGTAAATTGCCACTAATGTGTCAGGAGTGGACGGAAAGTGAGATAACTTCGGACTAGTGTGAACAGATGATTGATGGCTGGTGTGGACTCGATGGGCCAAAGGGCCTGTTTCCATGCTGTACCTTCAATAGGCTGGGGGATAAATTAGGGGGGAAAGGGATTGCTCTGAGAGCTGGCATAGGTTCAATGAGAAAAATGGCCTCCTTCTGTGCCATAAGGAACTGTAGAAATTCTCAGATGTGGAAATAGCTTGTCTTATTTTGTCTTCATTCTGCAGATACATATCACCTACGCTTTAGAAAGGTCTATTTTCAATATTGTGTAATGTTCTCCACTCCGTTAGGTTCTGTTCCAACATAGCAACTGCACTTAGGGGGATTTTGCAAGATCACCGTGAAATATCAATGTATCTCATTAAAGATTCAAACAACACTCAAAGGCAACATGCAAACCAAGCCACACTCTTCATAAAAGATATACGCACCCATCACACAGGTAGAAAGAATCGCAATAACTCATAATAGGATTTTTGCGGCTCTTTTCTTTTCAAGGGAAAGTGTGCCAGCCTTTTTGTGTTGGAAAACTACAGCAAGGTAATTAATGGTTTAATTGTAAGGGTGGAAACCACAGTGAATGCTTTTTTCAAAGATAGTTTAGTGGCTTCAGCTGCAGCCCAGATGATAACATTAATCTCAATCAGAAAGGTGTGGGTTGTGCATGAATATCTGAGATCTCCCTCCAGTCTGGGAATACCACGCGGTCAAAGGTGTTATCTTTTAGGGGAAATGTTATAACAAACTCCTGGCTACCTTCTCCCTGTTTGCCACAGGCATGTGTGTTGAGTTCACTGCTGTTTGTCATCTACATTAACAACTTGGATGGCATTGGAGTTTAATTTAGTTCAGTTTAGAGATACAGCATGGAAACAGGACCTTTGGCCCACTGAATCCCTGCTGACCATCGAGCATCCATTCACACTAGTTCTATGTTGTCCCACTCTCTAATGCTACACACAAAGGTTCATTTACAGAGACTAATTGAGCTACATCCCTGCATGTGTTTAGGATGGGGGAGGAAACCGGAGCACCCGGAGGTAACCCATGTGGTCACAGAGAGAATGTACAAAATCCACACAGACAGCATCCAAGGTCAGAATCAAATCTGGGTCTCTGGCGCTGTGGGGCAGCAGCTCTTCCACTGCACCACCATGCCGCCCCCACCTCTGATCCAGACCTCTATACATTGGTCTGGTAACTAAATCACAAAGACACTGTAACCACATGTGTCCATAAACATTGTGAATCTATCCACTACGTACAAAAGGAAACCAGTGTATATTTCTCTCACAAAAAGGCACAAAGTGCCAGAGTAACTCAACCAATCAGCAGTTACTCTGGAGAACATGGGTAGGTGGCATTTCAGATCAGGACCCGAATCGTCACCTATTCATGTTCTCCAGAGATGCTGCCTGACCTGCTGGGTTTATGGAATGAGCTGCTGCAGGAGGTAGTTGATAGGTACTATAACAATATTTAAAAGACATTTGGATAGGTACATGGATAGGAAAGGATTAGAGGTATGTGCACCTAGTATAGATGGGGCATCTTGGTCAGTATGGGAAAGTTGGGCTGAAGGGCCTGTTTCCATACTTATGACTCATTGACTGGATATGATTGCCTCTTCAGCTACATTTCCATTGTTTCTGTTGTTCTTTTCAAATGTGCACATTTCCATCAGTTGTCTATTGATAGATCGCTGATCCCGATGCTTTTCCCATAACACCAGCTTTTATTGTTTTGGAGTCATAGTCACACAGTGTGGAAACAGGCTTTTCGGTCCAATTTGCCCACGCCAACCAAGGTTCAAGGTTCAAGGTTCACATTTATTTGTCACATGCACCAATTAAGGTACAGTGAAATGAGTTACCATGCAGCCATACAATTAAAAAAAACATAATACTCAATAGAATTTAACATAAACATCAACCACAGCATTCTTCACTGTGATGGATGGCAAACATGTCCCATGTACACTGGTCCCACCTGACTGCGTTTGGCCAATATCCCTCTCTAACATATTATATCCATGTACCTGTCTAAATGTTTCTTAAACATTGCAATAGTACCTGCCTCATCTACCTCCTCCAGTAGCTCGTTCCATACACCCACCATCCTTTATGTTAAAAAGTTACCCCTCATGTTACTATTAAATCTTTCCCCCACACTTTAAACCTATGTCCTCTGGTTCTCGATGCCCCTATTCTGCTGCACACACACGTCAGCCGCGTTCTCAATGCCCCTATTCTGGCCAAGACTCTGTGCGTTTACCCGATCTCTTCCTCGTGTGATTTTGTGACCCCATCCTCTGCTCTTTATTTTCTCCTCCTTATTAAACCAGCTCTTTGCTCTCTCATTCTCAGCTTTTCTTGAACAGTTGATCAATGTACAGCAGAAGATGGTACATAAAGCTCAAGAGAACTTTAGCTGCTGAGAAGTACAAATTAGAGGAGGTTACTATGAAAATGTACATGTTCACAGCATATAGGATGTCTAAGGCTCAATATCAAGATTGTCACAGTGTCATCATCAGCCCTAATGACAAACAAAAAATTGACAAGCTGGCAACACAAATTTGAGGCGCAAATAATAGTTCAAAAATTGCTGTCATGGAAAAGTATAGGTCAGTTTGTAGTGGCATCAATATATCGTTGTGTAGCATTTTTAGCACAAAAACAAGCCATCGATTCCATAACAGTCCCAATCAGTCGCAAAGCCTGCATTAGACATCTCTGCCGCCTGCAGAAACAAAGAACTGCAGGTGCTGGTTTACACCAAGAATTGGCACTAAGTGCTGGAGTAACTCATCAGTTCATAAGTTCCAGGAACAAAATTAGGCCATTTGGCCCATCAAGTCAATCTCCAATTTAAAACTATCCGTTGACTTGGCCTCCACAGCCGTCTGTTGCAATGAATTCCATAGATTCACCACCCTCTGAATAAAGAAATTCCTCTACAACGGGTCAGGCAGCATAGATGGATGAAAAGAATGGGTGGCGTTTCGGGTTGGGACCCAAAAAAGGGTTTGTGTAACCTGCTGAGTAACTCCAGCACTTTGTCATAGAGTCATAGAGTCATAGTGATACTATGTGGAAACAGGCCCTTCGGGCCAACTCGCCCACACCACCAACAATGTCCCAGCTACACTAGTCCCACTTGCCTGTGCTTGGTCCATATCCCTCTAAACCTGTCCTATCCATGTACATGTCTAACTGCTTCTTAAATAATGTGATAGTCCCCATGCACAATTAGGACAGTTGATTTACTGTGCATGGATGGCAAAACAACATGTCCCATTTTACATAACCACTGTGATGGATGGCCAATAGCCCATGTACACTGGGTCCCACTGACTTATTTGGCCATCCTCTCTAACATATTATATCAGTACCTGTCTAAATGTTTCTTAAACATTGCAATCAAAAAAGTACCTCTTCTGGCCACATGTTCCATACCCCCACCACCCTTTGTGCGAAAAGGTTACCACTCGGACTCTTATTAAATATTTCCCCCTTCACCTTGAACCAATGTCCTCTGAGGGTCCTCGATTCCCCTACTCTGGGCAAAAGAGTGCATCTACCCGATCTATTCCTCTCATGATTTTGTATACCTCTATAAGATCTCCCCTCCTCCTCCTGCGCTCCATGGAATAGAGACCCAGCATACTCAACCTCTCCCTATAGCTCACACCTTCTAGTCCTGGCAACATCCTTGTAAATCTTTTCTGAACCCTTTCAAGCATGACAATATATTTCCTATAACATGGTGCCCAGAACTGAACACAGTATTCTAAATGTGGTCTCACCAAAGTCTTATACAACTACAACATGATCTCCCAACTTCTATACACAATACTCTGACTAATGAAGGCCAGGCGACAGATAGCACAATGGGCTAAGAGTTCGGCTGGCAACCGGAAGGTAGCCGGTTCAAATCCCGCTTGGAGTGCATACTGTCGTTGTGTCCTTGGGCAAGACACTTCACCCACCTTTGCCTGTAATGGAATGTACGGCGGCAGGCGCGGGCACACCGCGACGCCCTGTGTCTCCCTTTCAAGGGAGATGCTAAAAATGCATTTCGTTGTCTCTGTACTGTACACTGACAATGACAATAAATTGAATCATTTCATTTCATTTTTTTTTTCAAAGTGCCAAAAGCCTTTTTGACCACCTTATCTACCTGCAACATGTCTTTCTCTGTTTTTCCTATCGCTTTGAGATGCCCTTCCAATCACTACCATACACGTACTTACCAGCTTCTTTGAAAACCCAAGCATGGTGCTCACCTCATCTCAATTACTCCACACGCAGTGGGTTCCACAAACTAATCACTCTCTGAGTAAAGAGAGAGATAGAAACAAAGAATTTCTGATGATGGTTAATAAACAAAAGGACACAAGGTGCTGGAGTAACTCAGTGGGTCAGGCAGCACCTCTGGGGAACATGGATAGAAAACATTTCGGGTCTGGAGATAGGGTTCCGACCTGAAGCGTGACCTATTCATGTTCTCCAGGGATTATGCCTAACCTGCAGAGTTACTCCAGCACCTTGTATCCTTTTGTTCCTCTGAGTAAAGAGAATTTTCCCAAATGTTTACCTGGATTTAATCATAACTTTCTTATGTTGATAGAATCTAAATTACGGTTAGAGAGGTACAGCGTTGAAACCGACCCTTCGGCCCACCGTATCCGCACCGGCCAACAATCACCCCACACTAGCACTATCCCACACACTAGAGATAATTTCTTGATGTTTTGAGGTCAGATTTCCTGCATCTTTTTATTGATCTGCTCTTTCCTTATTTAACACATGTTCCAAGATGCAAAATCAGCATGTAATTATATCTCACAGAATTGAAATCTTTAAAGTAACACAAATTAAGAAAGTAAAAAGGATATTCACTATCAATCATTCCGTTAAATTGAAGTCATTAAAACATTAATAAAATTGTGGATGAAAAACAGCATGGCACTATTAATCACCAAAATGGACTATTATAAAGTCTAAAATGGAAGAAATTAAAGATAATAGAAATTGAGACCATGAAATTACAATTTCCTCTTAATTTATCCTTTTCATTTCCCCCGATGCAATCACTGCAAAATAATTTTGTTTTGGTCAATGCTGCAGCTTCACAAACAGAAGCAGCAATCGGAAAAGGAATGCTGCAGAGTGGAGAATTTTAAAGGAATTGCACTGGTATCTGTTTTATCGGCCATTCCTAGCCGAACGCAGACAGCTGCCCTAAATTATCTAAGCCAGATATTTAGTTTAGTTTAGTTTAGTTTAGTTTACAGATACAGCATAGAGAGAAGGTATTTGAAACACAGTGCAGTAGTTTCAGTTTTAGAGACGCAGTGTGGAAACAGTACCTTTGGCCCGCCGAGTCTACGCCGACCAGCGATCACTCATACACTAGTTCTATTCTACACACGAGGGACAATTTACTACAAACTCGCACCTTAGGAATGTGGGAGGATACTGGAGCACCCGAAGAAAACCCTTGAAGTCACAGCGTGAACATAGAGGGTGGCCTTACAACGCCAGAGACCTGGGTTCGATCCTGATCTCGGGTGCTGTCTGTACCAAGTTTGTACATTCTCCGTGTGACCACATGGGTTTTTTATGGGTGCCCCGGTTTCCTCCCACGACTTGCAGATTTGCACGTTAATTGGCTTCTGTAAATTGTCCCTAGTGTCTAGGATAGAACTAGTTGTACAGGTGATCGTTGGTTGGTGTGGACTCGGTGGGTCGAAGGGCCTGTTTCCACGCTGTATCTCTAAGCTAAACTAAACAATGGCCATAGATGCTGCTTGAGTTCCTCCAGCTGTTTTTTTTCTTACAGAAGAGGTGGCACAATGGCACAGCAGTAGAGTGGCCGCCTCACGTGCCAGAGACCCAGGTTCGACCCTAACTACCGGTGCTGTCCGTATGGTGTTTGTACGTTCTCCACATGACTCCGTGGGTTTTCTCCCAGTGCTCTGGTTTCCTTCCACACCCCATAGACCTGCAGGTTTGTAGATTAATTGGCTTTGGTAAATTGTTACAAGTGTGCAGAATATAACTAGTGTATGGGTGATTGCAGTTCGGCGCGGACTCGGTAGGTCGATGTACCTGTTTCCGTGATGTATCTCTAAACTAAACTACACTAAACTAGAATATACACTGAGAACTTTAGCTGTAATAAAATGAATACAAAGGACAAACCCCATGCAAAATTTAAACGCTGATATAATTGTGAAATGAAAATGATTTTTCAAACAGTGGTCCAATCCCAGGGGTTAAGTGACCCAGATTACATGTTTCCAGCGTTACAGCATTTGGCGCAGTTACACGGCTGTTTTGTGATACAGTACAATCGGTTTTCTTTTAGGCCAAGGATAAGCAAATTGTTTTCCAAACCTGCCCTATGAAGCATCAATATTATTGATAATAAAGGAAGTGGATCTGACCATTTAAAATTGGCAAGCTCATAGCTACCACAGAACACTCAACGATTGTATTAAAAATGAAAATACTTCCTGCCATGTTTGACAAAAAAACTAATTACAAGTTGTCTGACAATGTGGCCAGTTCCTGTTTTATATTTAATAATGAGGAGTTGCAGATGCTGGTTTATACCAAAGATACTTGCAAAATGCTGGTGTAACTCCACGGGTCAGGCAGCATATGGATAGGCGATGTTTCATAACATCGACCAGAAACATCGCCTATCCATGTTCTCCAGGGATGCTACCTGATCCACTGAGTTACTCAAGCTTTTTGTGTCTATCCTGCTTTATATTCTTGTTTATCCCAATTCATTGCAAGGAACAAAGGAACAACGGTGAACAATTGCAGTACAAAAGATTCCTTAGACCGTGATTATTGCGGCTCAGTGGAAAGTACTCGCAACTCTTGTCTTAAAAGAGTTATGGATTTACATCAATCTCCTGAACTGTCTTGATTGCACTGCCATAAGAAAACAAAGTTAATTTAAAAAGAGTCATTGAAAAAATGTTGGGTGGGCAAAATACAAATTGTTATTGAGGGATACTATCATCAGTAATCAACTATCTGTCGCAGCATGACGTCTGACAGCATCAAAACTAATTAAATAGATTCCTTGTTTAAGAAGGAACTGCAGATGCCCTCCGCCGAGTCTGTGCCGATCAGTGTTCCCCGTATACTAGCATTATCCTATACAATAGGGACAATTTACAATTTTACCAAGCCAATTAACCTACAAATCATTACATCATTGGAGTGTGGGAGGAAACCAGAGCTCCCGGGGAAAACCCACACAGGTCATGGGGAGGAGGACTCCGTACAGATAGCATCAGTAGTCAGGCGATACGGTTAGTGTAGGACATGTGTTACGGTGAAGTTGACATCTTGTAACTCGTCTGGAGAATGAATGAATGATTCCTTTAGAGAATATAAAGGGACATGATGAATCTATGCCAAAAGCAAAAATGATTATGGGAAGACAAAATAAAGTATTTTAAAGCCATGACGGATATAATGGAGAAAATTGATTCAAAATTTCACTGGTAGATAGGTTCGTAATCAAAAAAATCAGGTTGAAAGTAATTGCTAAATAGCCAGAGGTGAGTAGAGTGTGTTTGATCTCTGCAGCAAATTCTGAGGATCTGGAATGTACTGGTTCCAGAGAAGGCATCACATGCATTAAATGCAGTGAAGAATGCATCTAATAGTGTCTGTTATGACCTTGGAATGAACTAACACACTACACAGCTGATGGGGAATTTTTGAAGTGAAGTTGCTGTTGTAATTTTAAGAAGGTGGCACCGAAATAAGATCTGAACCATAGTTTGCATTATGGCCCTAATGCCAAAACAGCATGGTACACTTTCAGGCCATTGGCAAGATGGGTAATCGAGATGTGCCCAGGTCAGGAAATGCTTCTTCCTCTCTGTTATCAGGCTTCTGAACGGTCTTACCATAAGCTAGAGTACATTCCAATTATTTTGCTGAACACCTTCACTCAGTCCGCCTTGGCCTAGGGGATCTCCCGGTTGCCAAACACTTTAACTCCCCTTCCCATTCCCATTCTGATCTTTCTGTCCTGGGCCTCTCCACTGTTAGTAAGGCTAAACGTAAATTGGAGGAACAGCATGTCATATTTCACTTGGACAGCTATCAACCCAGCGGTATGAATTTTGACCTGTGCATTCCCTCTCTCTCCATCCCTCCCCCACCCTAGTCATCCTACTAGCTTCACTATCTTAGTTTCACTGTTTGTAACCACTCGTTATCACCTTCTCCACAGCCAACAATGGACCATTGTGGGCTCCACCTTTCCTTGATCATCGTTGCTGGCTTTGATTTGTCCTTTTGCATACCTTTCATTCATTTCTTCTTTGCACCTTTTTATATTTCTAGTTTCATTCTCCCCTGACTCTCAGTCTGAAGAAGGGTCTCAACCTGATACGTCACCGATTCCTTTTCTCCAGAGATATTGTCTGACCCACTGAGTTACTCCAGGATTTTGCGTCTATCTCCTCTGCCTCATTGTGGACTGGACTTTGTCTGGTATTGTTGCACGACAAGACTGAGATTCTGCACTCTGTGTCCACCCCATTTGTTCTACCTATTGTACTTTGAGTTTGGCTTGATTGTATTCATGCATATATAGTAATATACGATTTGAATGGATTGCGTGCAAAACAAAGCTCTTCACCTTATCTCGGTTCACATGGCAACAAACGGAAATGGAGTTTGGGGCCAGTGAGGTTGACTATGACTTTTGTGATTCCAATACTTAAGGGGCTGTCCTACTTGGGCGACCTAATCCGCGAGTCCAGAAAAGTGTCCTCAACCTTCAAGCTCGAGGGCACTCGCCTGGAAAGCCTCGAGCTGGATCGACCGAACCACGAGCTGCATCGACCACACACACACACACACACACACACACACACACACACACACACACACACACACACACGCACACACACACACACACACACACACACACACACACACATTTGTCACAGTTCCTATTCCTCAGGTATATCCACTCAGTGTGGGGTTACATGGATTTTGAGAGAAGTCAGTGATAGACTTGATTGGCCTACGAGTGTCAGCGGTTACATGGAGAATGTGCAAGACCCTACTTACCGAATAATGAAAGGCCTGGATAGGAGAGAAAGATAGATCAGCCATGATTGAATGACGCAGTAGATTTGATGGGCCGAATGGCCTAATTCTGCTCCTCTCACTACAAAAAAACAAATTCAAAGAAAATCCAAAATTTGTTTTGTTTTCCAGCAAACTTTCCTCAATACTAACAAATGTACTGTATAATCATGTCATTTTCTTTTATGAATTGTGTGAAAAACATTTTCTGTGTTTCCCCACGTAGGAACTACTGGGCATAAAATTAATTTGCGGCATTTTGAGGTACTCAGCATAGAAATTCAAATCTTTTTCTCTTACACTCATCATTTTTAAGAGTATTCTCCCCATTGCAGCAATTTCTACCCATTCCTGTTGTTGATTTACAGACCAGGCAACATAAATCAAATAACATTAGTACTTCACGGACAAAGAATTCACGCAAATACACAGCAAAGTCAGCAGGCAGAATAGTAGCGGCTAGATTAAGCGACTCATTATGCACCGCCATTAGTAACATAGCAACCTGTTCAAGATGGCATTTGAAAATAAAGAAACTCAATGAAAATGCGCAACTGAAAGTGACATTTCACAGATAATATTATAAAAATATTCTTAAAAGCTTGAGAATACGTTTGCCATTCTTAATTTTAAAAGGGTGGGTTGATCTTGTTGTCTTGTGGTTCATCTTTCATTCACGGACTCAACATTTGATTAGCTATTTCAACATTTACATAAATCTTTTAACCTGCATTTAGTTTGGTTTAGTTTAGTTTCGAGATACAGCGTGGAAATACGGTCTTCGGCCCACCGAGTCCATGCCGACCGACCATCACTCGCACACTAGTTCTATGTTATCTCAGTTTCATATCCTGCACACTAGGGACACTTCACAGAAGCCAATTAATCTACAAACCCGCATGTCTTTGGAATGTGCGAAGAAACCAGAGGACCTGGAGAAAACCCACATGGTCACAGGGAGAATGTACAAACTCCGTACTGACAGCACCGGCACTCAAGTTTGAAATAGGGTCTCTGGTGTTGTGAGGCAGCAACTCTACCGCTGTGCCACTGTGCCACCCATTTGAACAGTGCACCTGCAATGAAATGTTTAATTGCAATAGCAGATCTTGCGTTCACAATTCATAATCTCTGACAATTAATAACTGACTCCTGTTTGTTCATCCTTGAGGACATTTGGAGTAAAGACAAAGATTTCACTGGACTAAAGGACTCAGACAAGTATCTTTCATTGGAACTCTACCAATTGAATAGGAAAAGATCTTTAATTCTGGCCCAGGAGAAAGATCACTGTGGCGATGTCACCATGTATCATCGGGAAACACAAATAGCTACGCTATTATGTTTTTTTATTGACTAAAACAATAGCACACTAGTGTTTGTTTTAGAGCTTTCATGGCACTGTGGTGTATTTCAGTTGGTGTTTGCCACTTCGATTAGCGCAGATTTATCTATAAGGATTCACACAATGTAGACTGAATTTGGTTGGCGGTCTTTACTTTAGACGTTAGAGATACAGCGTGGAAGCAGGTCCTGCAGCCACTGAGTTGACGCCAACCAGCGATCACCCTTACACTAGCACTATCCTACACACTAGGGACAATTTACAAATTTGCCGAACCAATTAACCTACAAACCTGTACGATTTTGGAGTGTGGGAGAAAATCAGAGCACCCACGTGGTCACAGAGAGAACGTACAAACTCCACACAGACAGCACTCGGAGTGAGGATCTAACTCGGGTCTCTGGCTCTGTAAGGCAGTAACTCTGCCGCTGTGCTGCTCCTAATCGCATGGAAACTAATAAGCATACAATAATCCTGAATGATCCCTCCCGTATTATAGGGGCAGCAGGAATCTTAAATCAAAGCCACAAAGCTAACATAAGAGTCAAGAGTGTTTAATTGTCGTTTGTATCGACAAATGAAACAATTAAATCCTTACTTGCAGCAGCATGACAGGCCTGCAATCACATTACACATAGATCATATATAATAAGCAAATAATCAAACAGTGAATAGCCCCAAAACGAGTGCAAAAGATACCTGAAGTCCTAAACCCCAAATCTTATGATGTCTGCCCAACTGGTAGCGGGAAACAAGTTCTGTAATAATGACAGTAGTGCGTGACTACCTGCAGAATTCAATCCACTGAATCCATGAAAATCAACGATTCAATGAAATCAAATGAAATGATTCAATTTGTCACATGCATTTTTAGCCCAGGTACAGTGATAGGAGTCATTTTGCATACACCAGGTAAAATCATACAGCAGATCTCAGCTAGGCCGTACACAAGAGTCAGTCCCCACGTGTCTTGCCCAAGCCACAACGACTATGCATCTGGCGCTGACAAAGTTACAAAAGGAGTCATTTTGCATACACGTTAAAATCGAACAGCAGATCTCACCTAGGCAGTACACAAGAGTCACCACGTTTCTGGCGCTGACAAAGTTACAAAAACGTTAATCGAACAGTTTTATCTTCTGCTCACAGCGGCAAACCAGGCCTGCAGAACCATGTGGTAGCAGACGACCCCACACCGGGACCCCCTTCGTTCATGGCAACCCCCTCACCCACCGGGTCCCCCCTTTCTCGGCACCCCACCCCCCCATGGGGTCCCCCTTCATTCTCAGCGGCACCCGCCAGGACAATCTGCCGCTTCTCTTATGCCTCACATTTAGTGTCACACACTGGACTTGAATATCTGGCCCAGAGTCTTAAAGAGGATAGTATTCTTCACCACTGCTTATGACATTTCAGTTACTTCCCTTTATTCCCCCATGAGACCATAAGACATAGGAACAGAATTGGTCCTTTTGGCCCAATGATTTAATCATGGCTCATCTATCTTTCCCTCTCAACCCCATTCTCCTGCCTTTTCCTCATAACCTTTGAATCCCTTACCAATCAGAAACCTATCAATCTTTGCTTTAAAAATACCCAATGTCTTGGCTTCCTCTGCATTTCGTTGTCTCTGTACTGTACACTGACAATGACAATTCAAATTGAATCTGAATCTGCATCTCTGCCGTCTGTAGCAACAAATTCCACAGATCCACCACCCTCTGGATAAATCAATTGTTCCTTATCTCCATTCGAAATGTGCATCCTTTTATTCTGAGGCTGTGCCCTCTGCTCCTAGACTCACCCACTAGTGGAAACATCCTCTCCACATCCTCCCTATCTAGGCCTTTACTATGCAGTATATATCAAAGAGATCCCTTCATCCTTCTAAACACCAGTGCGTACAGGCCCAGAGCCTTCAAATGGTCTTCATACTTGAATCCAATAATTATCTTGCTATTTCTTTCTTTTCTTTTTACCCTGTTTAAATTGATTCTTTTTGCTAGTTGGTTGCATCATTTCTATATTTTTAGAATAATATAACAGGAGTTGGTTTTGAGAGTCTGATCCCATGGTAAGAAGGATCTGGTACCAGAGGATGCATAATTAAAGTGATTGGCAAAAGCACCAAGGCATCAAGAGAGAGAGAGAAAAATTGCAGCTGGACAAAATCTGGAATGTGTTGCTGGCAGCAGAATCAATCATGGCTTTCAAAAGGGAATTGGGCCAGTACTTGAAGGTTGAAAGCAAGAAAACTGCAAAGCCACAAGGAAAGGGCAGCAGAATGAGATGAGCTCCATCAAACACAAAGAGACAGAATGGATGGAAAGGGCTGAATGGCCTCAATCTGTTCCACCACCACTCTATGTTTCCACAATTTTGATTGTGGTTGCCATATGTGGTGACACATAAAACATTCAAAGTCTCAAACGTGACAGAAGTATATTAAATTATGAGAGGCATAGATAGGGTAGACAGTCAGAACCTTTTTTCCAGGGTGGAAATGTCAAAGACGTGAAGGCAGGGCTTTAAGGCGCAAGGGGCAAGGTTTAAAGGAGATGAGCTGGCCAAGGTTTTTATGGTATGTGCCTGGAAAGTGCTGCCAAGGGGTGGAGGAAGCAAATACTACGGTGGCATTTAAGAGGCTTCCAGATAGGAACAAGGATATTCAGGGAATGGAGAGTATTGCGGGCAGATAAAGGGCCTGTCCCACTTTCATGACCTAATTCACGACCTCTGCCGAGTTTGCCCTTGATTCATACTCGCAGCATGGTCGTCACAAGGTTGTAGGAGGTCGTAGGAGGTCATAGGTAGGTCGTAGGAAGGTCATGATGCTAGTCGTAGGTACTCGTGGCATCAAGTAGGTCGTGCCGTTTTTTTCAACATGATGAAAAATGTCCACGAGTAAAAATAGTCGTGAATTAGGTCGTGAAAGTGGGACAGGCCCACAAGAGTTAGTCTTCGCATCATGTTTTAGTTTAGTTTAGAGATACAGGGTGGAAACCGGCCCTTTGGCCCACCGTGTTCATGCCAACCCGCATATTAGCACTATCCAACACACGAGGGATAATTTACAATCCTTTACTGAAGCCAATTAACCTACAAGCTTGCACGTCTTTGGAATGTGGGAGGAAAATGGAGCACCCGGTCGTTCACAGGGAGAACGTACAAACTCCATACATACAGCACCCGCAGTCAAGATGGTACGCCGGTTCTCTGGCACTGTAAGACGGAAACTCTACCGCCGCATCACTGTGCCACCCAATACATGTGCCACCCTTACATACCTGGCAACAAAATTATGGGCTGAAGGGCCTGTTCGTGTTCTGTACTGTTCCATGTTCTATATACACTGCACATAAAAATGGTTCATTTGAGGCCAAGAGTGTGTAGAAAGGAAATGCAGATGCTGGTTTAAACCAAATATAGACACAAAGTGCTGAGGTCCGAAGAGGGTCTCGACCCAATCCCAATCGACACCCATCCAGAGATGCTGCCTGTCCCGTTGAGTTACTCCAGCATTTTGTGTCTATCTCCATTTGAGGCCAGGACTTGGGTAAGGGATGCAAACAAGAGCCCACCTTTCCCCCTCACCAGGCTCAGGTGAGTTCATGCATACATGCACACAGATTTATCAAATTATATTAAGGAAAAACATGTGTCCGGCTGAATGCAGATTTAAGGCCCTCAGAAGACCCTAATTTGAGAAATGCAGCATAGAGCTGCAAGCATGTAAGGAATCCTTCTCTCCTGCACACCTTCCTACCTCACTTGGTTCCATCACTAATTCCAGAAGAGATTTCTCTCAATAATTTTTGTCTGTTCTTATACCACTCATTATTATGCAAGGCAAATCAAATTGCGTTAAAACATATTCAAAGTTAATGTGGAGCAATTTGGGTGAAAGGGAAGACTTCAGGCTGATTTAATTGACTTTTTTCAAGACTGTACAGGGAATTCAGAAAACTGATCCAGGTAAATTGCGCACCAATGTTTCATTTTTCTTTAAATTAGGAAGTTAGCAATAAGAAGAGAATTCAATTGGAACCTCTTCGTGCAAAGGGTAATGGGCTGTGGAATAAGTTCAGAGAAAGATCAGTGAAGTGTAATATGTATCACAAAAGAGAGAAGAAATTGCATTGAAGGAGTATCTCAGCGTTTTCTCTAGGGTTCACCACTGCACTTCACAATCAGTATTGCCAGAGAGAGAACAAACTAGGAGAGACGTCCTAAACGTGACTTGCACCGTACAGCTTTTTTTAATCCTCCTGTTCTTTGTGCTTCTAATGTATTTCCTCCCTTCCATCGAAACCATTTCTCCCTCACTCTTTTTTCTTTTGATCTTGTCCAGTCTAGAGATACAGCGTGGAAACAGGCCCGTCGGCCCACTAATTCCTCGCCGACCAACGATCACCCATACAGTAGTTCTATCCTATACTATAGGGACTTACAAACCCGCACGTCTTTGTAATGTGGGAGGAAACTGGAGCACCCGGAGAAAACCCACACGGTGACAGGGAGAACATACAAATTCCTGGCAGATCTATTTTTCCCATTCTCTTGTCTTCTCCCCATAACCCCTGACACACTGACTAAACACACTGACTGTCTAAAAAGGGGTCTAAGAGTAAACCTAGCAATTATAGACCTGTTAGTTTGACGTCAGTGGTGGGCAAATTAATGGAAAGGATACTTAACGATAATATATATAAGCATCTGGACAAACAGGGTCTGATTAGGAACAGTCAACATGGATTTGTGCCTGGAAGGTCATGTTTGACTAATCTTCTTGAATTTTTTGAAGAGGTTACTCGGGAAATTGATGAGGGTAAAGCAGTGGATGTTGTATATATGGACTTCAGTAAGGCCTTTGACAAGGTTCCTCACGGAAGGTTGGTTAAGAAGGTTCAATGGTTGGGGATTAATGGAGGAGTAGCAAGATGGATTCAACAGTGGCTGAATGGGAGATGCCAGAGAGTAATGGTGGATGGTTGTTTGTCAGGTTGGAGGCCAGTGACTAGTGGGGTGTCACAGGGATCTGTGTTGGGTCCACTGTTGTTTGTCATGTACATCAATGATCTGGATGATGGTGTGGTAAATTGGATTAGTAAGTATGCAGATGATACTAAGATAGGTGGGGTTGTGGATAATGAAGTAGATTTTCAAAGTCTACAGAGAGATTTATGCCAGTTGGAAGAGTGGGCTGAAAGATGGCAGATGGAGTTTAATGCTAATAAGTGTGAGGTGCTACATCTTGGCAGGACAAATCAAAATAGGACGTACATGGTAAATGGTAGGGAATTGAAGAATGCAGGTGAACAGAGGGATCTGGGAATAACTGTGCACAGTTCCCTGAAAGTGGAATCTCATGTAGATTGGGTGGTAAAGAAAGCTTTTGGTGTGCTGGCCTTTATAAATCAGGGCATTGAGTATAGAAGTTGGGATGTAATGTTAAAATTGTACAAAGCATTGGTGAGGCCAATTTTGGAGTATGGTGTACAATTTTGGTTGCCTAGTTATAGGAAGGATGTCAACAAAATAGAGGGAGTACAGCGGAGATTTACTAGAATGTTGCCTGGGTTTCAGCAACTAAGTTACAGAGAAAGGTTGAACAAGTTAGGGCTTTATTCTTTGGACCGCAGAAGGTTAAGGGGGGACTTGATAGAGGTCTTTAAAATGATGAGAGGGATAGACAGAGTTGACGTGGATAAGCTTTTCCCACTGAGAGTAAGGAAGATTCAAACAAGGGGACATGACTTGAGAATTAAGGGACTGAAGTTTAGGGGTAACATGAGGGGGAACTTCTTTACTCAGAGAGTGGTAGCTGTGTGGAATGAGCTTCCAGTGAAGGTGGTGGAGGCAGGTTCGTTTTTATCATTTAAAAATAAATTGGATAGTTATATGGACGGGAAAGGTATGGAGGGTTATGGTCTGAATGCAGGTGTATGGGACTAGGGGAGAATACGTGTTTGGCACGGACTAGAAGGGTCGAGATGGCCTGTTTCCGTGCTGCAATTGTTATATGGTTAATCAAGAATCTATCAAACTCCACTTTAATAATATCCATTGACTTGGCCTCCACAACCTTGGCAATGAATTCCACAGATTCACCACCCTCTGAGGAAAGAAATTCCTCCTCATCTCCTTTCTAAAGGTACATCCTTTTATTCTGAGGCTGTGGCCTCTGGTCCTAGAATCTCCCACCAGTGGAAACATCATTCTCCACATCCTTTCTTTAATATGTTTATCTTATTTTATTTCCATTTTCTTTCTGGAAATGTTGTTTTTCCCATTTTTTAACGGATGGTAAAATGTAAAAACCAATTCATGGAGAAACTATGTCAATAGACAGAACACTTCCTATTTAATACTGCCATTAACATTCTCAAGCATCTAGTCGGTATACTAAACATTTAGTCATTTTATGCTCTCCCACCAATATCGTGCTGCTATATTCTACACTACCTATCGTGTTGTCAGCATATATTTTTTATTTAACTACTTTTACAATCTCAGGATGTTGTAAAACCAGTTCCCAGAACCTTCAGCAGGTTAGATTAGTTTATCATCCAGAAGCAATTGAACGGAGATTTTATAGCTTTGAGAGAGCGAAACAAGAATACAAATTACACTTTTTTCATTATTTGAGTTCAATTCAATGTCATCGATTGTTGAAACTGTCTTTAGTATTTATAGGTGACTCCATGTTTATTTGATTTTTAATTGTAATTAAACACTTCTGGGTATCGAGGCAATTGTGAAATATCCTAACATGGCAAAATTAAGAGTGTCTTTTTCATGCATGTTGTAAATATTAGACTTTGGGCTTTAAAGATACAGCATGGAAACAGGTCCTTCGGCCCAACGAGTTTGCATCACCCAGTGATCACCCGTGCACTAGCAGTATCAAGCACGCTAGGGACCAATTTACACAAGCCAATTAACATACAGACCTGTACGTCTTCGGGTAGTGGAAAGAAACCAGAGCACCCAGACAAAACCCATGCGGTCACAGGGAGAACGCACACACTCCACAAACAGACAGCACCCATAGTCATGATCGAATCCTGTGACCTGCTGCTGGAGTAACTGAGCAGATCAGGCAGCATCTCTGGAGAACATGGATAGGTGACGTTTCGGATCAAGGCCCATCTTCAGACCTGAAATGTCACCCATCCATGTTCTCCAGATATACTGCCTCATGTGCTGAATTGCTCCAGCATTTTGTATCATTCCTGGAGGAGTAACGGGAATGGGAGCTAGTAGGTGTCTAATGGGCTGAATGGCTTCACTCCGTGTGCCATTGAACGTATGACAAGCCAAAAACAGAACCACCACCAGGCTCAGAATACAGTCAATGATGGATAGTTAAGACAAAAGACTATCTCTATTCTTAACATTGAATGCATTTATTTCTTCACCATTCTCAAACTTGTCAACGAAAATCCAAAGTTAATAAAATGGTTAGCAAAAAATCAAATTGGGAGAGGGAACATCATATTAGGTCATAAGGTCATGTGATAGGAGTAGAATTAGGCAATTTGGCGCAACAAGTCTACTCCGCCATTCAATCATGGCTGATCTTTCTCTCCCTCCTAACCCCTTTCTCCCACCTTCTCTCCGTATCCTCTGACACCTATACTAATCTAGAATCTACCTATCTCTGCTTTAAAATTTAGTCTGACCGCCTCCATAGCCTTCTGGGGCAAAGAATTCCACAGATTCACCACAGTGTGACTAAAGAAATTTATCCTAATCACCTTCCTAAAAGAACGCCCTTTAATTCTGAGGCTATGACCTTTAGTCCTAGACTATTGAATCTGTGGTTTTGCTGGACTCACTGAAAGAATGGTAGGGTATCAGGTACACAAAGCCTTGACGAATATTGTGCATATATCTCTGGTCTTTATTTACGTCTCTATTGCCACTCACTTTGTGAAATTTGCCTTCCATCAAAATGATAAATGCATAAATAAAGCTCACCAGTATTGGGGTGGGGGGAGGGAATGGGGGAGACAACAAGTCACACCATTGGTGACAAATGTCCCCATTTAACCAAATGTCAACAGCAAAACAGAATCACTGAAGGCCCTCATCAATCAGATATTTCTGGAAATTTGCTGTCACATAATGCTTTCATTCAGAGAGAAAGCTGCAAGCTGTCAGCTGTAGGCCCAGTCTACTGGGATATTAACAGCAGAAATCCCAGGCTAGCTAAGTTTGAAAATATCTCAAGCAAAGTGGTTGGCACCACACACACTTAACACACAAAGTGACAAGGGGAAAGAAAGGGAATGTGAAGGAGAAATCTTTCCGTGGCAGGAATGTGGCTTTCTGTGAGAGCATATCGACTGTGTGCATCACGGCCTGGCTCGGCAACTCAAATGTGTAGGAACAAAGAAGATTGCAAAAAGTGGCGAGTACTGCCCAGTCCATCGCAGGTACAAACCTCCTCATCATTGAAGGGATCAACAAGAGTCGCTGCCTCAAAGAGCCAGCCAGCATCATCAGAGACCCACACCACCCTGGCCACAATCTCATTTCACTCCAGACATCGGGAAGAAGGTATAGGATCCGGAAAAGTGTGACGTCCAGGTTCGGAAACAGCTTCTTCCCTGCAACCGTCAGGATATTAAACACTACAATCTCCAAATAAGCTCTAAAGTAATTAGACTTGGGAGCATTGGTTTTGTCCTTTTGTGTTATTTTATTGTTTACATACATATGTGTGTGTGTGTGTCTGTCTGTCTGTCTGTCTGTGTGCGTGCATGTGTGTATGTGTACATGGATTACATCTGAATGTGTGTAGATATGTCTGTGTGTATGTGTTATACATTATATATATAATAGTATGTATATTATATACATATAATATATTTTTACTTTTTGTTCTTTATTATGGTGTTTAGAGAGTACATGTGCTGATGCAAGTAAGAATTTTATTGTTCCATTTTGGGACATATGACAATAAAACACTCTTGACCTTTGATGTGGAATTACTCTTCAGGTAATTACATTTGGATTTAAATGCAATCCTTAATGAAAACTTGTTGCCTTCAAATTTGGTCCTCAAATAAAGGGTCTTGTTTCTGACTGGGAGAATTGTGATGAATATATGTTTTGTGCCAATATAAAATGTCTACTTTTACAAAAATGATTGAGTAAAAACATGAATATGGTGAGAATCTTCTGATTCAGAGAAGTGGCAGTAAATGTGTTTAGCCAACAAGTATAAAACACCCAGACCTTTTTACTTAACAAAACCATTTGCTTATTTATTTGGTAGTAACTTTTATCAATTTGGTATTAACATTTATTAAAATCACAGATTGGGAAATGTTGCAAGATAATAGTCCAATTTAAATTGGGTGGCACAGTGGTGCTGCGGTAGAGTTGCTGCCTTACAGCGTCAGAGAACCGGGGTCAATCCTGACCGGGGATGCTGCCTGTACCTTCTCCCTGTGACAGTGTGGGTTTTCTCTGGATGCTCTGATTTCGTCCCACATTCAAAAAGACGTGCAGATTTGTAGGTTAATTGGCTTCTGGAAATTGTCCCTAGTTTGTTGGATAGAACTGGTGTATGGGTGATCGCTGGTCGGCATGGACTCAGTAGGCCAAAGGACCTCAGGCTCCAGGGTCTGTATGGAGTTTACATGTTACCCCTGTCTCTGTTAGTGGTTGTCTAACACATCACAATGCTAGTACATTAACTGGTCACTGTAAATTAATACTTAGTGTAAGTAAGTGGCAAAAGAATCCATGCAGGGATTTGATATCTATGTAAGAGAGAATAAATGTAGATACAAAGAACTACCTGTTTCCATGCTGTATCTTTAAAACTGAAACTACTGTATTGCATTTCAAATACCTGCACTTGAAAATGTATTAAAAAAAAACAATTTAAAAGCTATTTTGAAAGAATTGAACTTTATAACATTATAAACACAGAAGAAAACATACTAGGATAATATCTTCTTCCATTTTATTCACTTACAAGACCAATATTCTCAAAAAACTAACATTTCCATTTTTCCGTAAGTGTGACCCTCTGAAAGATATATGAGAATGCAAGCAATAAACTCTCTCTCAGAGAGTTAATCCCACTAACTCTGGGTAAGATACTTCCTAAATGTAGATGCTATGACTGAAATGAGAATCACAGCATCTGGGCAGAAGGTACAAACACACAGCCTCAAACTGTAAAATCTACCAATTTATCATTCAGTGACAGAACTGCAGAAAACGATGTGCTTTTTAAATCCCTGCAACATCCCAAAATAAAGAACAGCACTTCTATACGAAATAACTCTGAGCTATAGGGAGAGGTTGACCAGGCTGGGATGAGGTGTGATCTTCAAGAGATGTATAAAATTATGAGAGGAATAGATCGGGCAGAGCCTCTTGCCCAGAGTAAGGGAATCGAGACACATAGGTTTAAGGTGAATGGGGAAAGATTTAAGTGGAATCGCATGGGTAATTTTTTCACAGAAAGGTGGTGGGTGTATGGAAGGAGCTGCCAGAGGTGGTGGTTGAGGCACATGCTATCATAAAGTTTATGAAACAATTAGACAGGTACATGGATACGACAGGTCTAGAGGGATATGGGCCACACGCAGACAGGTGGGACGAGTGAAGGAGGGACATGTTGGTCGGCATGGGAAGTTGGGACAAAGGGCCCCGTTTCCACACTGTATGACTCTATAGGTCATAAGTCATGTCATATAAGTGATCGGAGCAGAATTAGGCCATTCGCCCCATCAAGTCTACTCTGCCATTCATTCAATCATGGCTGATCTATCTCTCCTTTAATAACCCCATTCTCCTGCCTTCTCCCCATAACCCTTGACACCTGTACTAATCAAAAAACGATCTATCTCTGCCTTATAAATATCCACTATATTCAGTGAAATTGTTCACTGGGAATCAGTCAGCGCTGGTTGTTCAACTGAAACTACACATACTGACAGTGAGGATATTATCTAATATTTAATCACAGAGGACCGAATTCTAGAAGTGTTTTTAAAAATGCTACCATCCAGACTATAACAGCCCCAGTATGATGTCTGCACCAGTCATGATGACAATTTAAATAGCATATCTATTTAATTTGGGTGGCACAGTGGTGCAGCGGTAGAGTTGCTGCCTCACAGCGGCAGAGACCCGGGTTCGATCCTGACTATGGGTGCTGTCGGTACGGAGTATGTACGTTCTCCCTGTGACCATGTGGGTTTTCTCCAGGTGTTCCCGTTTCCTCCCACAGTCCGAAGACCTACAGGTTCATAGGTTAATTTGAATTCAGTAAAAAATGTAAATTGTCCCTAGTCTGTAGGATTATGTTAAGGTATAGGGTGATCACTGGTCTGTGTGGACTTGGTCTGCTGAAGTGCCTGTTTCCACGCTGTATCTCCAAACTAAACTAAACTAAATCTGCTTGCACACGATCTATAATCCTTCAATTACCTGCCCATTCATCTATCTGTCTAAAAGCCTCTTAAACGTTGCGATTGTATCTGCTACCACCACTTTCCCAGCAGCACTTTCCAGACACCTACCATTCTCTGTGTGGGAACCTTGCCCAGTAAATCTCCTTTACACTTTCCTCCTCACCTTTTGCAACATGGTTTAAGCAATTCCTCCTTATGCTTAGAAAGCTCCAAGAAATGGAATGATACAATGGTTCTTTGTTGTCACATATATACTGCACAGTGAAATTCTTTATGCACAGCTCACACTTGCATGAGTCGCCATATTTTGGGACCATTTACAAAAGAAAGAGTCAGAAGTCCAGTCCACATGCTAGATCTACTGGAGCGCCTCTGATCCAGGTAAGCCCCAGCCTGCTGCAGAGATAGAAACATAGAAGCATGAAATTAGGTGCAGGAGTAGGCCATTCGGCCCTTCGAGCCTGCACCGCCATTCAATATGATCATGGCTGATCATCCAACTCAGTCCTATGATCCTATGGAAGATGTTGGTTTATACCAAAGCTGGTTGGCACAAGGTGTTGGAGTAACTCAGCAGGTCAGGCAGCATCTCAGGAGAAAAAGGACGTGTGACATTTCGGTTCGGAACCCTTCTTAAGTCGGAAGAAGGGTCCTGACCCGAAACGTCACCCATCCCTTTTCTCCAGAGAAGCTGCCTGACCTGCTGAGTTACTCCAGCACTTTGTGTCTATCTTCCAAAATAGTGCTTGAGGGTTCCCACATGAACACAACCTTGTTTTGAAAACAGTGGCCATTAGAAGTCAAATTTTCCTTTTTTTTTTTTAAGTTAGTTCAGAGATACTGCATGGAAACGGCCCTTTTGCCCACCAAGTCTATATCACCCATACACTAGTTCTATCCTGCACATTAAGGACAATTTACAGAAGCCAATTAACCTACGTCTTGCAATTAACCCTCATGTCTTGGAATGTGGGAGGAAGCCGGAGTACCCAGAGAAAACCCACACTGTTACAGGGAGACCGTATAAACTCCGTACGGGCAGCACCGTACGCTCAGGATCGAACTCGGGTCTCTGGCGCTGTGAGGCAGCAACTCTACCACTTGCTTTAATCGTGGGGTTACAGCTGAACTAGGCTGAGTAAGGAAGGCAGATTTTTCCTCCCTATGGGACATTAATTAAGGCATAATAACACACTACCCTCTACAGAGAAGTGATGTTACGTTGGCAGGGATAAACTCCAAATGCATAAAACTGATTATAATTCTTAAGCTGTATATTTACAGTAATTAATGTTCCACATCAGACACTCAAAAGGTTAGTAATGCAGATGGATCTTCACATCAGACACTCAAAAGGTTAGTAATGCAGATGGATCTTCACAATAATTCAGTATATTAATGATCGCTTTTATAGGTAAAAGCTCTTTACTCTAGATTCACTTTTTTGGGTTTAAATATCATATTTGCGGTACAGTGACACAGCTGGTAGAACAGCTGCCTCATAGGGCCAGATACCCAGGTTTGATCCTGACCTCGGGTGCTGTCTGTGCGGAGTTTATATGCTCTCCCCGTGATCACATGGGTTTCCTCCAGGTGCTCCGGTTTCCTCCCACATCCCAAGAACGTGCTGGTTTGCAGGTTAATTGTCCTCCATAAAATTGGTATGGAGGGAGTGGATGAAGCAGCAGGACAACATAGAATTGGTGAGAATGGTGTGAGTTGCTGTACACTCGTTAGGCCCAAGGGCCTGTTTCTATGCTCTATCTTTGAACAAAACTAAACCCCAAGTGCGATGATGAGGTTGGAACTTGAGTCTCCAGATCAATAATACAAACTTCCAGACACAAGTTCCCAAAAGAGCCAAAGAGTTCATAACCTTTCGTGTCAAGATACATGTGCTATCGATTGTGTAAACCTGGCAATAAAAGAGTTCATTCTGATGCCAAGAGCATTGTTTCAATTGACAAATGGTCCCAAAATCTCTTGTCTTTTCCGCTTATGGGTTAAATCAAATTTTAACAATTAACCTGTTAGCATCAAATAATTAATTCCATTTAACAATAGGCTAAGCGAAGAGCAATTACTTGATTTGCTTCCAACACTGGTGTTAATGATAACATTTTATAATGCTTTGGTAATATAATAACAGTGAATAGCAAGGTTGCATTAAGAATCCTCACAATCAACAAATTTAATCAAAATTATTTAGTAAAAGCTCTGAAAGGAATGAAAGGCAGTTCCTAACCTTTTTGTCACCATGCAGATTTGGTTTGGTGACAATTGATTTCTTTAATCCTGAGTTGTGAGGAATTGCTATTTCAATGCCCTTTTATTGAATCTATATACAGGCAGAGTATTAAATAGTGATCTCTAAGCTGCATAAAACGTTTTAATCAAGACAGGCAGAAGAGAGAATGGTTTTAAAATTATAAAAATGAAAAATACTAGGGTCTCATATCCTGGAGTATTTTATTCGTTCTTCCAAGGGATGTGTAGTCATCAAATAAGACAAGCATTTATTGCCAATTGCAATTCCAAATTTCAATTAACTCCTGCACTCCTGCTAGTCCCTCCAGCTGCGTTTGGCTCATATCCCTCCAAACCTATCCTATCCATGTACCTGTCTAAATGTTTCTTAAATGTTGCAATAGTACGTACCACAACTACCTCTTCTGGCTGTTCATTGCATACACCCACGACCCTTTGTGTAAATAACTTATCGCTCAGGTTCCTATTATATCTTTCCCCCTTCACAAATCTTTGATCTCGGGTTATCGATTCCCCTACTGTTTATTTACCCGATCTATCCACTCATGATTTTGTGAAACCCGTGTAGGATATTCTATAGGTGTCATTGAGTTATTTGTTGTCCCAGTATTAAGTGCATTGTATAAGCACATTATCAGCAGTAGCTGATCATTAAATATGTCCCTGCTAAAACCTACCGAATAGTGAAAGGCTTGGATTGAGTAGATGTGGAGAGGATGTTTCCACTTGTGGGGGAGTCTAGGGCCATAGGTCATAGCCTCAGAATAAAAGGACGTTCATTTCGGAAGAGGATGAGGAGGAATTACTTTAGTCAGAGGGTGGTGAATCTGTGGCATTCATTGTCACAGAATGCTGTGGAGGCCAAGTCAATGGATATTTTTAAAGCAGAGATTGATAGATTCTTGATTAGGGGGTGTCAGGGGTTATGGGGAGAGGGAAGGAGAATGGGATTGAGGGGGAGAGATAGGTCAGCCATGAATGAATGGTGGAGTAGATTTGATGGGCAGAATGGCCTCATTCTTAGCAATCTTCTCACGGAAGTAATTAAATCTTCTGTTTTTTTCTTTTGGTGTTCATTTTATAAATCTTCATGCTCTCACACATTGTTTAGTTCAGTTTAGGTTAGAGATACAGTGCAGAAACAAGACCTTCAGCCCACTGAGTCCACGCCAACCAGCAATCCCCTACACACAATAGGGATAATTTCCAATTTTTACCGAAGCCAATTAACCTGCAAACCTGTACGTCATTGGAATGTGGAAGGAAACTGGAGCACCCAGAGAAAACCCACGCGAAAACGGGGAGAACATACAAACTCTGTACAAACAGCACCCGTACTCAGGATCAAACCCGGGTCTCTGGCAGTGTAAGGCAGTCACCCTACCGCTGCGCCACCGTGCCGTGCCAGTGGTTATTAACTGAATATGTTTCTTCTTGCCTGCAAACTGCAGCAATTGAACTGTCCCTGTCCACACCAATTACTGACCTCTCTGAATAAGAAAAAGTCCTCCTGTGGTGCCACTAATTGGAACACTTAGTAAATCTTCAATTAGTCAGGCATCAGGTAACACCTACATGATAACTACAGTGCAGCCTTGTAAATGTTAAAGGGCCTGTCCCACTTGGGCGACATTTGCGCAGGTG
Source organism: Leucoraja erinaceus (assembly GCF_028641065.1). NCBI lineage: Eukaryota > Metazoa > Chordata > Chondrichthyes > Rajiformes > Rajidae > Leucoraja > Leucoraja erinaceus. The sequence goes on along the minus strand of NC_073395.1, from coordinate 23,878,164 downwards.
GCGAGCAAAGATTTTGTGAATCCCAAAATCATGGGGCACCGCGCGTCACTGCCTACATCACCACACACCATGCACGCGTAATGCACGCCATACATGCATCACGACGTGCGTGTCGTGCGTCGTGACGCGTAAATGATGTCTCGTAAATGACGCGCAAGTGGGACAGGCCCTTAAGCAGCCATGAGAAAGTCTCCTTTATTTGTGATTACATTATAAAGAATAAATATTTGCCCAGTTCAATGCAAAATAAAATGCTCATTTGGCGGTGACGCGGTGTGATAACGTACGACGCGCGGTGTTTTTTCAAGTGTCGCAACATTTTTTTTGTCGCCGCTGGATTTTGAAATGTTCAAAATCTTTTGGCGACACTGATATGCGGCCGGCAAAATCACCAAGTAGGACAGGCCCTTTAGAGATACAGCGCGGACACAGGCCATTCAGCCCACCGTGTCCGCACCAAACAATGATCACCCCATACACTAACACTAATCCTACACACTAGGGACAATTTACAATTTTACCGAAGGCAATTAACCAACGAACCTGTACTTCTTTGGAGTATGGGAGGAAACCGGAGCACCCAGAGAAAACCCACGCAGTCATAGGGAGATTTTCAAAAGCCGTACGGACAACAACCTGGATTGAACCCAGATCTCTGGCGCTGTAAGGCAGCAGCTCTACCTCTGGTTCACTGTGCTGCCCTTAAGTCTACCATTCTTACACTACAATTGTTGCACTTTTGTATTATCTATGATTGTGCATATCTATAGTATGAATTTATTGGATGATATGCAAAACAAGAATTTCACTGTACCCAGGTGCATTTGACAATAAAATATTATTGAATCATTGAATACATAATACTCATCCCGAAATTGTTTCCAATGCTATGTGACTCCTCTACACTCTGCAGCCCTGTAAATAGCTTTGTATGTACTCTTACAATCTTACATAGGAATGCCACATTACTTATGAATGACAATTTTTTAAAATATATGTGAATCTTATTACACGTGAATTTGAGTCCCTTTAGGAATACATCTAGTCTTATTACGCATGAATGTTTACCCTTGAATTCAAATATGATTGTCAGGCTTTTTCATAATACATGTGAGTCTTGTTACATATAAGTTATTAGTCCAGTTTCAATGTATTGAAATTGAGTTGACTTTGAGTTTAATTTATAGTCACTTGAGAAGAAACAGTCCCCGAATCTGGGTGTGTGCGTTTTCACACCTCTGTACTTCTTGCCTGATGGGAGTTGGAAGAAGAGGGAATGACCAGGGTGAGACTAGTCCTTGATTTCATTTCATTTCATTTTCTTAATTAATCAATTATATTCTTCCACTTCAATATAACATACAAACATGCTTTGCCTCCTTCCCAACTATGATTCACTTTCCACAGATCCTGTCTGATCTGCTAAATATTAATTGCATTTATTTCAGATTGCAACACTTGCAGTTCATTGATGCTCATTGCCTTTTACTTATAATATATTTCAGTTCAGTTTAGTTTATTATCACATGCACCGAAGTAAAGTGAAAAGCTTTAGTTGCGTGCTATCCAGTCAGTGGAAAGACGATACATGATTACAATTGAGCCATTTACATGTATAGGTACATGATAAGGGAATACATTTAATGCAAGGTAAAGCCAGCAAAGTACGATCAAGGATATTCTGAGGGTCACTATCTACCTCCCTGTGACCCCATTAGTTTCTCTGGGTGGTCCAGTTTCTTCCCACACTCCCACACTCCCAAGACGTACAGGTTTATAGGCTTTGGTAAAATTGTAAATTATCCCTAGTGCGTGTAGGGTAGTGTTAGTGTGTGGTGATTGCTGGTCGGTGCGGACTCGATGGACTGAAGAGCCTGTTTCCGTGCTGTATCTCCAAACTACTCTAAGACTCTCAGGATCCTTAAAATGGACAGCACTTTACAAAATAGGCTTAACTTTGAGCCTTACTGATTTTCTCCTCTTTAGTACAGTCTACTTTTAGATTTAGTCAATAACATGTGCCTTGGGACCACAGGCGATGGTCTTAACGCATCTTCTGATGTTGGGGATTGTTCGTGGATGAAAATTATTGAAACCTATTGCACACTGGGCACAGATTCTCGTGACAGCTCCTGCGTGATTACTTCTAATTGAGGCTGTTATCCCAGTGTGAACATCCCCACATTGTAATTGTGTGAACTGAGCCAAAGACTGCTGGTCCTGCTGAGTCACAAGAACTGATCAATCGGCTGAAAATCAGCATTTAATGAAAAGCAAGAGATTGCGTTGGTTCTCCTTGTAATTAATGAGCTGTTGCTTAAGATTGTAGAAATAAGCCGTTTTTAAACCATGCACTTGTGAGAGTGCAATTTTCTTAATGGCGCATTATTTATGGAGGTGGAAGCTCTTCGATATTGCATGTCTTTTACCCAGAGTGGGGGAATCGAAAACCAGAGGCCACAAGATTAAGATGAGAGGTGCAAATTTGAACCTCGAAATAGGAACCTGAGGGGCAATATTTTCACACAGATGGTGGTGGGTATATGGAACAAGCTGCCAGAAGAGATATATGAACATTGACTTCTCTAATTTCAGGTTGTCCTTACTGTCTCCTCCTCTTTGCAGCTTTCCCTCAGCCCTCTGGCTCTTCCTCTTCCTTTCTTCTTCCCCCCACCCTCACATCAGTCTGAAGAAGTGTTTCGGCCCGAAACGTTGCCTATTTCCTTCACTACATAGATGCTGCCGCACCCGTTGAGTTTCTCCAGCATTTTTGTCTGCCAGAAGAGATAGCTTAGTTAAGTTGTTAAGTTAAATTAAGAAGAAGCAGTCTGAAGAAGGGTTCCAAGCCAAATTGTCACCTATTCCTTTTCTCCTGAGGTGCTGCTTGACACGCTGAGTTACTCTAGCATTTTGTTTCTATCTTAAGTTAAGTTTATTTTATAATTGTCACATGTACCAAGAAACAGTGAAAAGCTTTTTTGTTGTGTGCTATCCAGTCTGCAAAAAGACTATACATGATTACAATCAAGTCATCAACAGTGTAGATACAGGATAAAGGTATAATGTTTAGTGCAAGACAAAGTCCAGTAAAGTCCAATTAAAGATAGTCCGAGGTATGATCTCCAATGAAGTAGATGGTAGGTCAGGACCGCTGTAGACCTCAGAACAATATCAAAGGGAGGGGGATCATTGCTATACTGAATGTCAAAACAAGGAATTGCAGATGTTGGTTTACACAAAGGTCAAGAGTGCTGGAGTAACTCAGCGGGTCAGGCAGCATCTGCGGAGAACATGGATAGGTGACGTTTCGGGTGGAGAAGATCCCGACCCAAAACCTCACCTATCCATTCTCTGCACACAATGTCTGTGTCAAATATGATGCCAAATTAAACTAACATCTCTTATCTTCGAGTGATCCATAACCCTCCATTTTGTTAAGATAATAATCAATAAAACACCTCAAACAGAACCAAAAGTAAAATCAAAATAATTCAACGTATTAAAAGTCACAATTTTAAATTTCAAACGGGCCTAATAAGTTATGGGAGGAGAATTAGGCCATTCAGCCATTGAGTCTACTCTGGCAATCAATCCCTCTAAACTCCATTCTCCTGCCTTCTCCCAATAACCCTATCTAATCAAGAACCCATAAATCTCCACTTTAATAATACCCAAAGACATGGCCTCCACAGCCGACTGTGCCAATGGATTTACAGATTCACCACCCTCTGGCTAAGAGAATTCCTCCTCATCTCCATTCCCTCAGGTCCTAGACTCTCCCACTAGTGGAAACATTTCCTCCAGTCTCCAGAACACCCCACCTTGAATATTAGACCATGTGTTACCCTGGTTGATAGCAGTGCTTCTGCTATACAATCCTGTTGTCTGGATTGAAGCCTTTTAGTTATGTGGACAGATTGGATAGAATGACTTTGCTTTCATTGGAGCGATAGAATAGAATCAATCATTTAATTAATTAATGAACGAATAATGGCCAAGTATTCACACAAGGAATTTGCCTTGGTGCTCCGCCCGCAAGTGACGATATGACATACAGTGACAGATAGGAATGACACATAAAACATTAAACATTAATAATAAAACATTATCGATTAAACATGTGAATTAAATAAAATACCAGAGGAAACGGAGGCTACAGGTTTTTGGTTATTGAGTAGAGCTACTACTCGTGGAAAAAAAAGCTGTTTTTATGTCTAGCTGTGGCAGCTTTGACAGTCCGGAGTTGCCTTCCAGAGGGAAGTGATTCAAAGAGTTTGTGGCCAGGGTGAGAGGGGACAGAGATGATCTTACCCGCTCGCTTCCTGGCCCTTGCCGTGTACAGTTCGTCAATGGAGGGAAGGTTGCAGGAAATAACCTTCTCAGCTGATCGGATGATTCGCTGCAGCCTCCATATGTCATGCTTGGTGGCTGAGCCAAACCAGACCATGATGGAGAAGGTGAGGACAGACTCAACGATGGCCATATAGAATTGGACCATCATTGCCTGTGGCACATTGTGCTTCCTCAGCTTCTGCAGGAAGTACATCCTCTGTTGTGCCTTTTTGACTGTGGAGTCGATGGTAGCCCCCCATTTAAGGTCCTTTGAGATGATAGTTCCCAGGAACTTAAAAGACTCCACAGACGTGACTGTGGTGTTGTTGATGGTGAGTGGGATGAGGGGAGGGGGGGCTCTCCTAAAGCCTACAATCAATTCCACTGTCTTAAGAGCAATGAGCTCAGGTTGCTGAGATGGCATCAGGACGCCAGCTGTGTCACTTCCTGTCTGTAGGCAGATTCCTCCCCATCCTGGATCAGTCCAATCAGGGTTGTGTCTTCCGCAAACTTGACAGAGGTGTCAGTGGAGGTGCAGTCATTGGTGTAGAGAGAGTAGAGGAGAGGAGAGAGTATGCAGCCTTGCGGTGCTCCTATGCTGAGTTCTGCGGGTCCGAGATGTGCATTCCCAGCCTCACATGCTGCTTCCTGTCTGTCAGGAAGCTGGTGATCCACCGACAGAGAGGTTCAGGCACAGTCAACTTGGAAAGATTGGAATGTAGTAGCTCTGGCACTATGGTGTTGAATGCAGAGCTAAAAATAACAAACATAAATCCCCGCATAGATTCCCTGGCGGTCTAGATGCTGGAGGATGAAATGCCAGCCCAGGCTGACTGCATCATCCACAGATCTATTGGCCCGATATGCAAACTGCAGAGGGTCCAGCAGGGATTCATGATATTTTTCAGCTTGGCCAGCACAAGCCTTTCAAGGGTCTTTGTGACTACAGATGTCAGTGTGACAGGCCTGTAGTCATTAAGACCAGTAATAGAGGCTGAGGGATGAGCAAATAGTATTTTACAGAAAACCATGTCCCCGACTTCTAGCTGAGAAGATAAAGGTTGGGGTTATTCTCCCTTAAGTAAATCCAAGTATATAAAGTGTCACTCATCCTTTCCCAGATTAGGGTTTATTGCAATACTTACTGCATAATTAAAAGTGTAGGATGATGCCCTTGATCTATAATAGTGTAATGTATGTATCATAGAGTTTAAAAGCGATACAGCATGAAACAAGTCCTTCTGCCCACTGAGTCGTCAACTACCCATTCACACTAATCTTACATCAGTCCCATTTTTTAATCACCATGCATTCTTATCAATTCCCCTGAAATTCTACCTCTGACCTACTCGTGAAGGGCAATTTACACGTTGTCAATTAACCTACCAACCCACATGCCTTTGGGGTGTGAGGGGAGAGGGTACCAGACCACCTAGAGGAGAAGAGTCAAGGGTGGCACAGTGGCGCAGTGGTAGAGTTGCTGCCTCACAGCACCAGAGACCCGGGTTCGACCCTGACTGCCCGTGCTGCCTGTACATAGTTTGTACATTCTCCCTGTGACCTGGTGGGTTTTCTCCGGGTGCTCTGGTTATCTTTCACACTCCAAAGACGTCAGGTTTGTAGGTTAATTGGGTTCTGTAAATTGCCCCTAGTGTGTAGGATGGGATAGCACAGAGTTAGTGTATGGGAGATCGATGGTTGGCGTGGGCTCGGTGGGCTGAAGGGCCTGTTTCCATGCTGTAGCTCTAAACTAAACTAAGAGAGTCAAGAGTGTTTTATTTTCATATGTCCCAAATTGGAACAATGTAATTCTTACTTACAGCAACACAACAGATATATAGACATATTACTCTGTAAACAACATAATAAAAAACAAATAGAGAAATTCAGTATATAAAAACAAAAAACAATAACAGTGCAGAAGCAAAGCTATGTCCCCAATCCACCCAGTAACAAAGAGAACGTGCAAACTCCACACATGCAGCATCTGAAATCAGGTTTGGGCCTGGTCCTCTGACATTGTGAGGTAGCACCCTAAAGTGCAAACTGCAGATTTAGTTTAGAGAGATACAGTGAGTTACAGCCCACATGGATACAGGCCCTTCAGCCCACCAAGTCCACGCCAACCAACAATCACCCGTACACTAGTTCTATCCTACAGACTAGGGACAATTTACAGAAGCCAATTAACCCACAAACCTGCACGCCTTTGGAATGTGGGAAGAAACGGGAGCACACGGGGGAAACCCACGCGGTCACAGGGAGAACGTACAAACTCCACACTGACAGCACCCAGTCGTCTGGATCGAACCCGGGTCTCTGGCGCTGTGAGGTAGCAACTCTACCGCGGCGCCACTGTGCCGCCCACTGTGCTGACCTCTAGTAGCTGCACCACTGAGCCATCTAACACACACCGCAGCACTAAGCTGGACTCCCCACTGTTTTTCCAATGTTCCTGGAGTGATCCAACCTGTTAAAGAAGTAGAGCAAAACTGCTGGAATGTCAAAGATGAAGCCTGCAGGACATTTCCTTTGCATAGATTAAATTAATAAATGCTTCTAAACACCCTCTTTTCCAGTTTCCAGTTGGTTACAGCTGTCATTTTTCATTTGAAAACTTGTTTAAGCAGTCTTTGAGTTATGCCCCATGCATCATCGTAAAGAAGTCTATCCAACTGAGAAAATTAGAATTAAGCTAGCCTGTATGAGCTGATATAACTTGCCTGGACACCCAATAAAAGGAAATCAACTTATACCCTTCCTCAGTTCCTTCTCTGATTGAGTTACGTGGACTGTGACTTACTCTGTCTCATCAGAAGACAAGTATCTCGTCGATCAGTTATAAGCATTGGGTCCAAAGAATATTCAGCTAATTTACTTGACAGTTTTCTCACATGTCTCTGATCGCTAAGTGTAATATTAAACTTCAGGCTTGTCAGATCTTTTCCTTTCAAATGAAATTGCCTTCAGGATATTCTGTCACCAATTCCAGTAATGGAATAACAATGTTTTTGTGAAATTATGTACAGGGTTGTCACTTTTCATCATCTTTGCATTTGGGGTAGTCAACACAATCGGATCACACAAAAATGGACCTCCAGTTTAGTTTAGTTTATTGTCACGTTCACCGAGGTACAGTGAAAAGCTTTTTGTCGCGTGTTAACCAGTCAGCAGAAAGACAACACATGATTACAATTGAGCCGTCCACAGTGCACATGTACACGATAAAGGAAATAATGTTAATGCAAGTTAAAGTCCAGTAAAGTCCGATCAAAGATAGTCCAAGGGTCTCCAATAAGGTAGATAGTAATTCAGGACTGCTCTCTGGTTGTTGGCAGAATGGTCCAATTGCCTGATAACAGCTGGGAATAAACTGTCCCTGAACCTGGAAGTGTGCATTTTCACACTTCTACAGCTCTTGCCTGATGGGAGATGGAAGAAGAGGGCATGGCCGGGGTGCGACTCATCCTTGATGCTGGTGGCCTTGCCGAGGCAGCGCAAGGTGGAACCAGAGTCAATTTCTGTATTTGCTTCAGCTTTCCCACCCGTTTCACCAATGTGTTGGGTCCAATTCCCTGCCAGCAGGGGCGGAAATCCCGGGGGGGGGGGGGGCAGGGGGGACCTGTTTTGAGAGGAGGGGGGCGACCCCCCCCCTCCCCCTCCATTTTTTGTAATCCGGATTTTAAAACCCGGTGAAATCTCCGCTTTCCGCGAGACACTGGGGGTGGGACTGCTGATCGAGGACGCCGATTGGACGCAAGAGACGTCAGTCAACAGGTAATGGGGGCCGGACATGATGATTCAGCGCGATCATTGGAGGAGGGAGGTGTCGGTCAGTAGAGGGGGTGGGACTGAGAATAGAGTGCGGTGATTGGAGGAGGGAGACGTGCCAAAACAGTCTCGGCACAGACCTGCGTCTCATCCACAGTCAGGATCGATCCTGGCCGGGTCTCCAGCGCTGTCCTGTCCCCACCCGAGTGCCCCCCCCACCCCCACGCCCGGGGTGGCCAGAGATGTCGGGAGTCAGACAGGCCCAGTGCCCCCAGGCCCACAGCCAGTGCAGAGAAGCAGCGCTAAACCCAGCTCAACTCTACCATGTCCTGCCAGGTTAACCCCAGCCCTGCCTGGACGTGCGGGAAATATGGCCCAGGTTTACAGCCAGCGTGGTGAAGCAGCGCTGGTGTCCCGTCAGTCCAGGCAGGGCTGTAGGTTAACCCGGCGAGACAGGCAGAGTTGAGCTGCATTTAGCGCTGGATTGACCTCTGAAGCCTCGCGTGTGTGTGTGTGAGTGTGCGCAGGCGCGCGCGGCCGCCAAAAATAATTGTGTGTCCCCTGTCCCCTCCATATTTTGATAGCGATTTCCATGCCTGCCTGCCAGACTAATTTAAACCCTCCCGAGTAGCTCTAACAAATCTCCCCACTGGGATATTGGCTCAGATCAGTGGTATCCTGTCACCTGAATTGAAAGCCATGGATGTTGGGGCCTGATGCTACAAGAAACTATGTGGGAAAATTCAAATTTTCTCAGTTGGATAGACTTGCTTACGATGGTGCATGTGGGCATCAGTTGACACAACCCTGACACCACTCCTTCCACAGAGAAACAGACATTCTAGGGAGCAAGGATTAGGAGTATCTGCACTTTGTACGCTGTGGTGATGTGGGCTTCCTGATTGTTGCCTATTTTAATTCCCTTTCACATTCAAGATTCAAGAGAGTTTATTGTCATGTGTCCCAGATAGGACAATGAAATTCTTGCTTTGCTTCAGCACAACAGAATATAGTAGGCATAAATAAATACATAGCAGAACAGATCAGTATGACCATATACCAATGAATATATATACACACATAAATAAACAGACAAAGTGCAATGGGCTATTCATGATCAGAGTTTTGTTTGAGTTGAGATTAATAGCCTGATGGCTGTGGGGAAGTAGCTTTTCCTGAACCTGGATGTTGCAGATTTCAGGCTTCTGTACCTTCTACCTGAAGGCAGCGGGGAGATGACCAGGATGGTGTGGGTCTTTGATGATGCTGGCAGCCTTTTTGCGGCAGTGACTGCGATAGATCCCCTCGATGGTAGGGAGGTCAGAGCCGATGATGGACTAGGCAGTGTTTACTGCTCCTGGGCACTCAAGTTGCCGAACCAAGCCACGATGCAACCGGTCAGCATGCTCTCTACTGTGCACCTGTAGAGGTTCGAGATAGTCCTTCTTGTCATACCGACTCCCCGTAATCTTCTCAAGAAGTAGAGGCGCTGATGTGCTTTCTTTATAATTGCATCCGTGTTCTCGGACCAGGAGAGATCTTCAGAGATGTGCACGCCCAGGAATTTGAAGCTCTTGACATTCTCCACCATCGACCCGTTGATATAAATGGGACTATGGGTCCCCATCATACCCCTTCCAAAGTTCGCAATCAGTTCCTTGGTTTTGCTAGTGTTGAGTCAAACGGTCAATCTCACTTCTATACTCTGACTCATCTCCATCAGTGATACGTCCCACAACAGTGGTGTCATCAGCAAACTTGATGATGGAGTTCGCACTATGACCGGCTACGCAGTCATGAGCATAGAGTGAGTACAGCAGGGGGCTGAGCACGCATGGGGTGGTCCCATGCTGACACTCCTATGACCTTGGACCACCCACAGCCAGGATAATGTCAAACACAACTTAGAAGATGTACTCATATTCTGCCGTTGTAGTTTACAACCCCATGGCACAGACATTGAACCCCCCCCCCCGCCCCCCAATTTCAGGTGGCCATTACAACCTGAAGGTGCTCCGGTTTCCTCACATATTCCAAAGTCTGCAGGTTTGTGGGTTAAATAACTTCAGTAAACTGTCACCAGTGTGTAGGACAGAACCAGTGCATGCGTGATCTCTGGTTGCCATGGACTCGGTGGTACGAAAGACTTGTTTCCATGCTATATCTCTAAAACTAAAAAAATTAAAACTACCCTGATCACCCCACACACGCTCTCTTCCCACAATATCCCCAACCCCTCATCACCCTGTTTCTTTCCTCACTCCCCCCATCCATCTGCCCATTGCTCACACCCTCCACCCATTGTTCATTAATTCATATGTCATACGAGCTGAAGTAGGCCATTCGGCCCATCGAGTCTACTCCACTATTCAATCACGGCTGATCTATCTTTCCCTCTCATCCCCATTCTTCTACCTTCTCCCCATAACCCTTGAAACCAATCAGGTATCTGTCAATCTCCACTTTAAAAATACCCACTGATTTGGCCTCCACCGCCACATGTAGCAATAGATTCACAGATTTACCTCCCTCTGAGTAAAGAAGCCTTTACTCATCTCCTTTCTAAAGGTACATCCTTTTATTCTAAGGCTCTTCTCTCTGGTCCTAGTCTTTCCCACCGGTGGAAACATCCTCTCCACATCCAGGCCTCTCACTATTCAGTAAGTTTAATTGAGGTCTTCTAAACTCCAATGAGTACAGGCCCAGTGTCGTCAAGCACTCCCCTCGTTGGAGGCCCTGCCTCCAATACTCACCCCTCCCCTCCCCTCCCTCCACAGACCCCATCTGCCACCATCCTTCCCATATTTAGTTGCTCTGTTTCTGATCAAATTCCATAATCAACACTTTTGTTCACTCCACTCATCACCTTCCACCACTATCACTATTTATATGTCTGTACTCCAATACATCTCTGCGCCAAATGTCCCCTTGTCACCTGTATCCTCCCACTGCTTGCTAGCTCTTGCCTCATCCCACTCCTCCAACTGGTCATCTCCCCACTATTCTTTCAGTCCAGATGAAGAGACGTGACTGGAAACGTCAACCACCCGATTCCCTCTACAGATGCTGCCTGATCCATGGAGTCCCCCCCAGCTGCCCTCCTTACATTCTCTTTAATTCCTCTCCAACATCTGCACTTTATATTGTCTTCCTTTTACAGCGCTTTTGCAGTTTAGAAAATACATACACAGCTTAAAATAAAATCTAAATAAAATAGTACCTAGTTTATAGATTATAGAGAGAATCAAAGCAAATTACTATGACTCAGACCATTACACTAATGATTGTATTGGGCTTCAGTGGATATCATTGAAAGCATAACATGCTTCAAACTTGTCAAAATCAAATGGAATTTTTTTGTTTATTCTCAAATAGTTGGTAAGTTATCGCTTTGATAAAGAGAGTGAAAATTAACAAAGCCGTTAAAGTGCAAGGAAGGAAAGTGACCAAAATCAAAGAATATTGATAATGTGAAATAATCCATACCTTTATGAGGGTTTGCAGCTGATATCAATTTTCCCCAAAGGGTTATCACACATATGATAAGTATCAGTGTCCCTTTAACCATCCTTCAAAAACAAAAAGAGAGATTATTGTTTACAATTCATTTTATCTATTGCAACAATTATTTGATTATTAATAAATTATTCAGCAACACCAATAAGTGCACATTCAACGTCTCACTTTGAAAATTCTCATCCATGTTTTCAAATCCCACTCTGCAACCTCCTTTCAGCTTCGGAGATATGTACACTTTTTCAATTCTAGACCTTGGCATAACCCCAGTTTTAATTCCCCGACTTTTGAAGACCATTATTGCTAAAATACAAAGCTCAGAAATTCCCACCCTCAAGCTCACCATCTTCTATTGACATTGGTATTAGTTTATTATTGTCATGTGTGCCGAGATACGGTGAAAAGCAGTTGTTTGGGTGCTATCCAAACAAATTGGATAATCCTACAAAGAGTCATAGAGTCATACAGAGTGGAAACAGGCCCTTTGGCCCAACTTGCCCACGCCGACCAACATGCCCCATCTAAACTAGTACCACTTGCCTAAGTTTGGCCCCTATTCCTCTAAACCTGTCTTATCCATGTACCTGTCCACATGTTTCTTAAAAATAGTGATACTACCTCCTCCAGCAACTTATTCCACACACCAACCACCCTTTGTGTAAAAATAACCCTCAGGTTTCCATTAAATCTTTCCCCCCCTCACCTTCAAGTTATGTCCTCTAGTTCCCGATTCCCCTACTCTGGGCACAAGACTATGCATTTACCCGATCTATTCCTCTCATAATTTTCAACTCTCAACATCCTCTATAAGATCACCCCTCATCTTCCTGCGCTCCAAGGAATAAAGTCCCAGTCTCCCCACCCTATAGCTCAGGCCCCCGAGTCTTAACAACATCCTGGTAAATCTTCTCTGAACCCTTTCAAGCTTGACAACATCTTTCCTATAAGATGGTGACAAAAACTGAACACAATACTCTAAATGTGGCCTCACCAACACCTGATATATCTGTAATTTGACCTCCATTCACATGAATATCATCAAGCCAAACATCAGTACAACAGGTAGAATGAACAGAAAAATACCAGAGTGCATAATATAGTTATTCAGCATTGTAGCGTAATAATTCTAGAGAGAAAATCCAATGTCCACAATGATGTAAGCTGGAAGATCAGACCTATAACCTAATCGATGGAAGCCTAATAACAGAGGGGAAACAGCCACATATATTGCAGCTTTTATAACTTTTGCCCAATAGGGAAGTGGAGAAGGAATAACCAGAGTGAGAATGGTCTAGCAGGAACAATGGTCTAGCAGGAACTGGTCGGCGTGGAATCAGTGGGCCGTATGTTGTATCTCTAAAACTAAAACTAAGCCCTGACCCGCAGAGCCAGTCGCACAACCCCGCTATTCACTACACTAATAGTCCTGTCCCACTGTACGAGTTCATTCAAGAGCTCTCCCGAGGTTGCCCTGATTCGAACTAGGAGATTTACGGTAATGGCCGCTCGTCGGTACTCGGGGCTCTCGTGGACATTTTTCAACATTTTGAAAAATCTTCACGAGTCTTCCCGAGCTTACTGCGTTTCCCGAGTACCTGCCGTTAGTGGTAAGAGACGTTCCCGAACTCCGACGTACCCGCTACGTTCATTCTATGTGCCTACCACAAGTTTGATTTTTTTTTAAACTCGGGAGAGCACTTGAATGAAACTCGTACAGTGGGACAGGGCTTTAACACTGGCAGAGCAGCATAATCAGCCTCGAGCTGCCCACTAACCCATTTGACCTGGTCTCACTCCATCACAGATATTCTCTTCGTCCATTCTTCTCACCACCTTCACTATAGTTCAAAATTACTTATTTTATTTGTCTTTCACTGTTCTGCAAAAAAATGCCTCAAGACTTGGAAAAATGGTTTATCTTTCCAGAGATGCTGCCTGGCCTGCTGGGTTGTTGGTATTGGTGTTACAATATTTTCTGTTTCTATCTCCTTTATGTTCTTTGGTGTTAAATGTTGTTTCATGCCCTTCTTGTGAAGCATTCTGGCATCTTTTCATGTTTAAAAGGCACTGTAAAAAGGTTGTTTGTAACATTATATTATTTCTGATCAATGGTAATGCTGTGAACTGTCTGAAATAAAGTATTGCAAAAATTGCAAGAAATATTTTTTACACAGCGAATGGGAAGTATAATGAATGAGCTACCAGAGGAGGTAGTTGAGGCGGATAAGAAACATTTAGAATGAATGTACATGAATGTACATGAATAGGAAAGCTTTAGAGAGATATGGACCAAACATAAGCATGTGGGATTAGTGTAGATGGTGCATGTTGGTCGGCGTGGGCAAGTTGGGCCGAAGGGCCTGTGTCCATGCCGTATAACTATGATTCTAAAAGTAATAATTGGTTCATTCATTTATAATGTTAGATTCACACAATTCAAGATTTTTTGTCCACCTTAACAGTGAGATGATTAAGAAAACATATGGTTGATTGCATTGACTCGAGTGTAGTGACCTAAACCTACACTGGAAATGTAAGTACAACCGTCGAATAACCATCAGAGATGCCAAGAGTCTGGGACCCTAGGCCAAGCTAGGGTCCCACACCAATCATGTAGTTTGTGGCAAGGCTTGCATGGAATAATGGACAACAAAATGAAGTTGGGCAGAATTGCTGGCAAAAACGAAGCCCTCCCTGACCAGCTCAATACCGCAATGCTCCTTTGAATGGAAGGTCAGTGGAATGATGGGCTACAGGCTAGAAACCTCACCAATGCCTCTTCTTCCTCAGAAGGCTTATGGGCCTGTCCCACTTTCACGACCTAATTCACGAACTTTTTTATTCGAGGACATTTTTCATCAGGCTAGAAAAACGCCCCAACCTACTTGATGCCACGAGTTCCTATGACTAGCATCATAACCTACCTACGACCTCCTACGACCACCATGCTGCGAGTATGAGTCAAGAGCAAACTCGGCAGAGGTCGTGAATTAAGTTGTGAGAGTGGGACAAGGATGTTTGGCATGCAAGTTTTACCAAAATTGCTGCAGATGCACCATAGAAAGCATTTTATCAGGATGCATCACAGCTTGCTTTGGCAACAGCTCTGCCTAAGTCCTCAAGAAATTGTAGAGTTTTATGAACACGGCCCAGTCCACAACACCAACAAGACTTCCCGCTATCAAATCCACACTTCATCAGGAAAGCTGCCAAAATTACCGAGGACTATTCACAATCTCTCTATTCCCTTCTCCCATCAGAGGCAACTGAACCACCTGAGCAACAACTAAAGAGCGGTCTGGACCTACCGCCTACCTCATTGGAGATCCGGGGACTATCTTTAATCGAACTTTACTGGACTTTATCTTGCGCCAGACGTTATTCCCTTTACATTGTATCTGTACGCTGTGGACGGCTCGATTGTAATCATGTACAGTCTTTTCACCAACTGGATAGCACACAACAATAAAGCTTTTCACTGCACCTCGGTACATTTGACAATAAACAAAACTAAAGCAGATCCAAAAGCTTGAAAGCACGTAGACCAGATTCAAGATCAGTGTGTGGTGGTGAAGCGGTGTAGCTGCTGCCTTAAGGGCCTGTCCCACTTTCACAACCTAATTCACGACCTCTGGCGACCTAAAACGACCTAAAAAAAAATCAAGGTTGCGGTAACCTACGACCTCCTAAGACCTTCCACTACTATGTCTACGACCTTCCACGACTATGAAGAAGACCTCCTTCAACCTCCTTCGACTATGTTGAAGACTGGCTTCGACCATATACGTTTTACTGCCGTTTGCAGTAGCCCCTTTGTTTCAGCAGTCTTTTAAGAAAGGCAGCAGGTGAAGAGGAAGCACAAGAATACGTCTCAATGGGTGAATGGAGATGATGTGATGGACTGTCCCAGTCCACCAGATGACTGGAAGAGATGGAACTTTAAGCACACATGTGGGGCAGTGGATGGCAAGCATGCCATTCTTGTCCCAGTCCCTGTACCCCTTATTTTCCTTTTCGTACAGGATGGCATTCTGCTGGAACCGTTCCTCAAGGAACCCCTCCTGCTGCCTGGTGAAGGTGTAGGGCATAACCTTCCTCCAGTTCTCCCTCGCCACCAATGGGGCATCTGCCTCTGATGCTGTGTCAGACACAGGAGAAAGGGCTGCTTTGCTGCCTTCAAATGAGGCAGTGAAGGATGGGGTGGTGGTGGGGACATATACTACCGCCCTGGTCTCCTCCTCCAGGGGTCTCTCATGCAGGGCTACCTCCTCCTGCACTATTGCCTCCTGTAGCATCACCTCCTGCCACTCCTCCTCTTGGGTGGGCAACACCCGCATGGCCGGCTTTTTTTTCAGTTGTGCCCTCCCCCTGCTCTGCTGCCTTTTTGGTGCCATCTCTAAAACACAAGTCTCCTCTCCAAAAAACTCTCCAGCTATGAATGAACATGCCTTGGAGTGACAGAGGCGACGTTCTGCTGTTCAAATAACCTTTTTTTTCTACTGACCTTTTTTCACCCCGGAGCTATTACCTTCGACTGCCTCCGACCATCTACGACTACCTACGACTAGCATTACAACCTACTACGACCTACCTACGACCTACCTACGACCTACCTACGAGTAAAAAGTATTGATTTTTTCCATGCCGACCTTTTTATTACTCGTGGACATTTTCTATCAGGCTAGAAAAAACGCTGCTACCTATTTGATGCCACGAGTACCTACGACTAGCATCACGACCTGCTACGACCTACCTATGACCTCCTACGACCTCGTGACGACCATGCTGCGAGTATGAGTCAAGGGCAATCTTGGCAGAGGTTGTGAATTAGGTTGTGAAAGTGGAACAGGCCCTTTACAGTGCCAGAGACCAGGGTTTATTCTGATCTCGGGTGCTGTCGGTACCGAGATTGTACATTCTCCATGGGTGCTCTGGTTTCCTCCCACATTCCAAAAACATATAGGTTGGAGGTTAATTGGCTTCCATTAATTGCCCCTGGTGTGTAGGATGTGAAACTGGGACTAGTACGGTCTGTACGGAGTTTGTACGTTCTCCCCGTGACCGCTTGGGTTTTCTCCAAGATCTTCGGATTCCTCCCACACTCCAAAGATGTACAGGTTTGTAGGTTAATTGGCATGGTATAAGTGTAAATTGGCCTTAATGTGTATAGGATAGTGTTAATGTGCGGGGATCGCTGGTAGGTGCGGACTAGGTGGGCCGAAGGGCCTGTTTCCGCGCTGTATTTTTAAACTACACTAAACTAGTGTAGGGGTGATTGTTGGTCGACACGGGCTCGGTGAGCTGAAGGGTGCGTTTCCATGCTGCATGTCTAAACTAAATTAAACAGCCATTAAACTAAAGATTTATTCCCCATCTCCCAATCTACCTCATTGCAGCTCTTGCACTTTATTATCTGCAGTAGTTTCTTTGCAATCTGTTTCCTTCGTCTTTTTGCGCTACCTGTGGTATTTGTTCATGTATGGTACGGTTTGCCTGGATAGCATATAAAACATTTTTTTTCTCTGTATCTCGGTACACGTGACAATAACAAAGCCATACCAGTGCCACTTCTGCACAAATTTGATCCATCTTCCTGTGAGTAACACACCATTCAGCACATACCGCAGTAGGTGAGAATTGAAATCCAGAATTTAATGGAAAAGAAACTCGAGGGAATAGGCAGCATTTTTCATTAATCAAATCTTGTCTGTGGCTGAGGAATAAGCTGGCATCCTTAAACTACAAAACCTAGCACAAGTGATGTCAGTTTTCTCCAAATACATAACACCTCCAGCACCAGAGGAACATATTAATCAGCCCTTTGTTATCCAAAATGAAACTCGTCACTTTTTCTACTCAAATTAATTACATACAAAATAACGACAGTAGCCAGATCCCAAATGTCAAAAGAGCTTAGAAATGAAAATGTATCATATTCCTAAGCCAATATCACTGAAAAGACATCAATTAAAATTTGTCTGTTGATGTCTGGAACTTCAGATATTTGAGTCGTTGAATGCTTATAATTTCCTTCTAACATTGCATAGAAAATGTTTCATAGGAAAATTGAAAGGCAATGTGTTGTCACCAACCTCCATTTATTAATGCCCCACTGCTAAACATGGACTGGCATTTTCGCAAGCTACTGAGAGAGTGCGACACTGGGTTTTATGCGAGGCATGAAATCAAGATCGCCGTATGCTCTCTCAAATTTAGTTTAGTTTAGTTTATTGTCACGTGTACTGAGGTACAGCTAATAGCCTTTATTGCGTGCTAACCAGTCAGCATCAAGACTATACAAGATTACAATCAAGCCGTCCACAGTGTGCAGATACAGGATAAAAGGAATAACGTTTAGTGCAAGATAAAGTCGAATAAAGTCCGATTAAAAATAGTCCAACTGTCTCCAATGAGGTAGATGGTAGGTCGGGACAGCTCTCTAATTGATGATAGGATGGTTCAGTTGCTTGATACTGTCCCTGAATCAGGAAGTATGGGTTTTCACACTTATGTACATCTTGCATGAGAGGGGGGAGTGACCGGGGTGAGACTTGTCTTTGATTATGCTGGTGGCGTTGCCAAAGCAGAGTAAAGTGTGAATGGAAAGGAGGTCGGTTTGTCTGATAGTCTGGGCTGCATCCACAATTCTCTGCAATTTCGTGTGGTCTTGGATGGAGCTGTTCTCAAACCATGCCACTGTACAATGCAAGTAGGCCAAAGCTTGTGACACTGTTTGAAGAAGAGCAGGAGTCCCTCAGATCATTTAGGGCAATATTAATATCTTAACCATGTCACTAAAATAAAATCAGATCAAATAACTGTTTCTGATGGTGGGACCTAAGATTACACCAACTGACTGCAATGTTTTCTATATTACAAAGTGATTACATAGGCTTTTAGAACATGCTGAGATGATTTGTGAATGCATTCATTTTTGTCCACAATGATAGATTTGTAGCCTATAGCATAGTTGTAGCACAGATGAGAGTTATTCAGTCCATTCAGTATATCCTAGCTCCTAATAGTGCACTCTGACCAATTCCATTTCCTTGTTTTTTTATTCCAATAGCTCAAAAATTATCCTAGGTTTAGATTTAAGTTTAATGTCATATGTAGCAAGGTAAAGTGAAAGGTTTCAGTAGAAACAAGGAACTGCAGATGCTGGTTTACAAAAAAAGGGGACACAAATTACTGGAGTAAATCAGCAGGTCAGGCAGCATCTCTGGAGAACATGGATGGGTGATGTTCTGGGTCCAGACCCTTCTTTAGACTAAAGTGAAAAGCTTTGTTTTGCATGCTGTCCAATCAAATGAGATAATACCAAACATGAATACAATCAAGCCAAACGCAAGTACAATAGGCAGAATGAAGGAAAAGGTATAGAGCGCAGAATATAATTCTCAGCATTGTAGGGCAACAGTTCCATAGACAAAGTCCAATGTCTGCAATGATGTAGGTTGAAGAATCACTTCTGTGGTGAATTAAATTGCTGTAATACTTTATTTCAATATTAAAGTGATTATGGAAAAAGATAGATACGAGCCAGAAAAGGACATCTTTTAAATTGGGGAATGGTTGATTACAAGACTGGACCTTCCCATGGTAGACTGGAAACATCTGCTTGCAGGCAAGTCTACATTTGCACAGGATGGAAGCAGTTCAAATGAGAAATAATGAAGAGTTCAGTGCCAACATGTTTCTGCATCTAGAAGTCTAGGGACTGCTTGAATGTTATTGAGGATTGGATAATGAGAAAAAAAGGAAGCCAAATGCAATGTTTCAACTGCAGCCTTTATATGGACCCATCTGGTTCGGGACGATTGGGCAACTGTAATCCCATCAACGTCTCCCCTCTCCCCCCCTGCATCAGTCTGAAGAAGGGTTTTGGCTCAAAACGGTGCCTATTTCCTTCGCTCCATAGATGCTGCCGCACCCGCTGAGTTTCTCCAGCATTTTTGTCTACCTCCGATTCTCCAGCATCTTCTTGAACAACGTAATCCCATTTCTGCTTTCTACTTGCCAACTGAACATGTTTAGTCCATAAAATTGGCCAGAACCCCAAGAAACCCATGGTCTCTTTGTTGCACATCTTACTGATCAATATCAGCATCCAGAATAAGAATCCGGAGCATTCATGTAAACCTTGTCCATAGCCATAGCTTCTGAGATAGAACAGTACACGTTTCATAGGTAAATATAAAAACATAAAAATGGGAAATGATTTATTTACCCCTTCAGCCATGACTACATTCAGTCATCATGGCTGATACAGGCTCAAGTCACCTTTGATACATATCAGTTTGTTAAAAAAGAATCATTCAATCTCAGATTTAAAAATAAATGATCGACTGTGCATTAATTAGAGCGGCCAGTGGGGCAGCTGACTGATCTATCTTTTAAACTGCAGCCTTGCCAAGATGCAAACTGCATCTTTTCCTCTTCAACTCCATACTCCTGCCTTCGCCAGATGCTCCAGTTTCCTCCCACATCCCAAAGACCTGCAGTCCTCTGTGAATGTCTGCTAGTGTGTAGGGAGCAGATGAGAAAGTGGGATAACATGGAACTAGTGTGAGAAGGTGATCAATAGTCGGCATCAACTTGGTGGGCCAAAGGGCCTGTTTTCACGCTGTATCTCTCAACTAAACTGAACTAAATGCTGTCTGCAAGTGTGATTGCACGTTTTCCAACTTCACTCTAATGTTTTGCTTATTTTCTTTTTAAAGCTGCAGATACCTGAAGCGTGAAATAAAAACAGAAAGTACTGAGTCAGCAGATCAGGCAGCATCTGGGGAAGATGCAACAGTGTCTGAAAAGTGAGTGGAGACGAGGAGGAATTTCTTTAACCAGAGGGTGATAAATCTGTGGAATTCATTGCCACAGACAGCTGTGGAGCCCAAGAAATTGGGTATTTTTAAACCGGAGATCGATAAGTTCTTGATTAGGAAGGGTGTCAAAGATTACAGCGAGAATACAGGAGCATAGGGTGGAGAGGGAAAATTAAATCAACCATGATTGAACAGCAGAGTAGACTTTGATGGGCTGAATGGCCTATTTCGGTTCCTGTGTCCTATGACGTTATGGTCTGTGGAGGGTCAACAACCTGAAACTCTGCTTTTTATTCTGCAGATGCTGCCTGATCTGATGAGCATTTTAACAGTATTTCCTGCTGTTACCTTTAATGTTAACGCTATGCTGCCTGTCCTTGGCATCTTTCAAAGCAGCTTCCAATGGACCATGAAATGAACAATGGAGACCACAATGAACATCGATCTCTGCTCTTTCAAAGTAAAATGGTGTAAGCTGGGAGGATAGTTAAATGATATTTTGTCCACTTTCATTTAAGTACCAAATTATAAGATTCCTGCAATGTTTTTAATGTATCAGCAACATGATACGAGTGGGGCATCTTTTCTTTCCAAAAACTTGTTTTGTGATCATTTGAGTATGAGTGGTATTAAGCACTAATGCACAGAAAATATTGACTTTATGCACTTGGGAAAAAGAAACCCAATTACCGAAGCACGCTTCATGCCATTGGCTTTTAATAAATATCCCCACTTCCAGTCCAATTTCCTTTCAGAAGCAACCCAATGCATCTTGTTCCGTGTTCTGCTCAGACCCCTTTGGGATTGGGGGCATGTCACTGCTTCTCGTAAACAAGATAAACAGCATCTAGCAAAATTCACAGATGTGGCAGTGGGGGAATAAAATCCAACACACTTCAATAATCTCAAGGGTGGCCAGAGGGAAGAGTTCTGCAAGACATTAAAACTAATGTGTCTCAAGATATTATAGGCAGGAGGTTCTTGAGAATGGTTTGAAGGGCTTCTGTGCCACATGGTTGGTTGCATGGCATGGTTTTGTGTGGAAGCAAGTAATGCCTTGAATTTTATTCATTGTTTCTCTGTATATACATACTCCATTACCTGATAGGGAAGATAGACACAAAGTGCTGGACTAACTCAGTGGGTCAGGCAGCATCTCTGGAGAAAAAGTATGGGTCGGAATCCATCTCAGACCCTTCTTCAGAAGCATGCTTGAAGAAGGATTCTGACCAGAAACGTCACCCATCCCTTTTCTCCAGAGATGCTGCCTGACCCGCTTAGCTACTCCAGTACTTTGTGTCTATCTTCGGTATAAACCAGCATCTGCAGTTCCTTCCTACACTTTACCTGATGAGGATTTGTCAAACTTAGTGTAGATTAGTCTTAGTTTAGTTAATTGTCACATGTGCCAAGATACAGTGAAAAGCTTTTGTTGCATACCATCCAGTCAGCGGAAAAACGATACATGAGGAGCATCAAGCCATCCACAGTGTAGAGATACAGGATATGGAGTGCAAGACCCAATCTAGTAAAGTCCAATTAAAGATAGTCTGGCGGTCTCCAATGATTCATAGAGTTCAGAAACAAAGAACTGTATATGCTGGTTAATACACAAAAGGCTACAAAGGTCAGGCAGCATCTCTGCAGAAAATTGATAGGTGAACAAGGGTCTCGATCCAAAGCATCACCTATCCAGTTCTCCACATATGCTGCCTGACCTGCTGAGTTACTTCAAGACTTCGAGTGCTATTGCTGAGAAACAGGCCGTTCAGCCCAACTCGTCCGTGCCAGCCAAGACGTTCATTTCAGCTGGCCTTATTTGCTTGCATTTGGCCCATATCCAAGTAATGCTTTCCTATTTATGTACGTGTCCTAACATCTTTAACATTTTTTAATTATGGCTGTTTCTATCAATTTCTCTGGCAGCTTGTTCCATGTACCCACCACCTTCTGGGTCAAAAACATGCCTCTCAGATCTCCGTCAACTAGTTCTTAAAATAAAATGTATGCATTTTGCTTTAATATTGCATTAATGCTGCACTTCTAATAAGATGCTTCCCTGCAATATTTTTGTTTAGTCGTTTTGGGGGGGATCTGAGGGTCACTGGCATCTGTAGCACAAATATTCTAAGCATTAAAAAAAAATACTGAAAAATGATTCTTGAAAAGATTCTGGCAAGCAGCCTATTTGAAATTCTGTCGTCCTTCATGTGAAGGTGCCCTCACAGTGTTGTTCTGAGGCACTTCCAGAATTTATACCCAGTGATGATAAAGGCCTGACAATGTTTAGTGCAGTTTAGTTTCTTATTACGTGTACCGAGGCGCAGTGAGAAGCCATTTTGTTCCATTGTATCCAATCAGCGAAAAGACCGTACATGATTACAATCAAGCCGTCCACAATGTACAGATAGATGTTAAATAGTATAAAGTTTAATGCAAGGTAAAGTCCAGTCAAGTCTGATTAAAGATAGTTTTAAGGTCTCCAATGAGGTAGATGGTAGGTTGGGACCGCTCTCTAGTTGGTCAGAGGACAGTTCAGTTGCCTGATAACCACTGAGAAGAAATTGTCCTTGAAGCTGGAGGTGTGTGTTTTCAAACTTCTGTACTTGCCTGGTGGGAGAGGGGAGAAGAGGGAGTGATTGGGACGAGATTTGACCTTGATTATGCTGCTGGCCTTGCCAGGGCAGCATGAAGGGTTGATGGAACCAATGGAAGGGAGGTGGGTTTACATGATGGTCTTGGCTACACCCACAACTATCTCAACTGTGCTTCCAAACAAGGATGATGAGCTAATTAGAGGGAAACCTGCAATTGGTGGTATTCCCATGTGTATGTATATAGAACATAGAACAGTACACCACAGGAACAGGCTATTCGGCCCACAATGTCCATGCTGAACAATGTCAAATTAAAATAGTTTCCTCTGCCTCCACATGACCTATAACCCTCGAAAGCCTCAAAAGCCACTATTGTATCTGCCTCCACCAGAGTGTCAATAAGATGTTCTTCACATCACTTCTGGTTCTTGGTGTCTGAACCTCCACAGCCCTTTGGGTAAAGAATTTAAAAGAGTCATCACCTGGTGCATGCAGAAATATCTCTTTCTCACTGACCCGCAGAAATTTCTCTTTATCCATGTCCTGCATAGCTTATCCTTAATAGAGGATGTTACTCAGGTTGAAGCAAAGAACTGCGGATTCTGGTTTATACCAAATATAGATACAGAGCGCTGGAGAGAGTCAGTGGGTCAGGCAATTTCTCTGGAGACCTTTCGGGTTGGGACCCTTCTTCAGACTCACTTCACAAGGTTCCCAACCCGAAACATTACCCGTCCTTTTTCTCCAGAGATGCTGCCTGACCCGTTGAGTTACTCCAGCAGGACTGGGATAATGACTATTAGTTCTGATTGTGACTATTGTTTTTAGATCCCAAAGCTCCAACAAAACATCTTCACAGTGTATCAAACCTTGGAAGAATTTGGTGCATTTCAGAGATTTCCTATCACTGCGCTGAACTCTGGAGAATAGAAGTTCTGCCAATTCAGTATCTCCTCATATGATAAATCTACCATCCAGGAGGCCATTCATGCTGTGACCACCTCTTTAATGCCAGAGACTTCAATCTTGCCGATAGTTTTAATACATAACATTTTATCAAATGTCTTTTGAAAGCCAATATCCACAACCTCAACTGCATTTCCTTCATATAATGCAAGGAACTGCAGTAGCTGGTTTAGATATTAGACAATAGACAACAGGTGCAAGAGTAGGCCATTCGGCCCCAAGCTAGCACTGCCATTCACTGTGATCATAGCTGATCATGCACAATCAGTACCTCGTTCCTGCCTTCTCCCCATATCTCTTGACTCCGCTATCTTTAAGAGCTCTATCTAACTCTCTCTTGAAAGCATCCAGAGAATCGTCTTCCACTGCCTTTTGAAGCAGGGAATTGCACAGATTCACAATTCTCTGGGTGAAAAAGTTTTTCCCGATCTCCGTTCTAAATGGCCCACCCCTTAATTCTTAAACTGTAGCCCATGATTCTGCACTCTCCCAACATTGGGAACATGTTTCCTGCCGCTAGTTTGCCTAATTCCTTAATAATCGTATATGTTTCAATAGCATTGCCTCTCATCCTTCTAAATTCCAGTGAATACAAGCCCAGTCGCTTCAATCTTTCAACATATGACAGTGCAGCCATCCCGGGAATTAACCTTGTGAACCTATGCTGCACTACCTCAATAACAAGAACGCCCTTCTTCAAATTTGGAGACCAAAACTGCACACAATACTCCAGGTGTGGTCTCATCAGGGTCCTGTACAACTGCAGAAGGACCTTTTTGCTCCAATGAATGAATGAATGAATTAATAAGTTTATGAGTGAATACATTTATTGGCCAAGTATTCACATACACGGAATATGCCTTGGTGCAATACTCAGCTCCTCTTGTTATGAAGGCCAACATGCCATTAGTTTTAATCACTGCCTGCTGTACCTGCATGCTTACTTTCAGTGACTGATGTACAAGGACACCCAGATCTTGTTGCACTTCCTCAATACACAATTGATACGAATAATCCCTTCTGTTCAAAATTGGAAACAAAATACTGCACACGGGTCAGGCAGCATCTCCATAGGTGTGGTCTCTACAGACTTAAGGGCCTCCTGGGCCGTCAATGCGACAGTCCGAAGGACCGTTTTGCTCATCAATGAAGACGTCTGGAGCGCGTGAATCATTTGAAGATAGATGCAAAATGCAGGAGTAATTCAGCGGGACTGGCAGCATCTATGGAGAGAAGAAATGGATGATGTTTCGGGTTGAGACCCTTCATCAGACTGAAGAAACGTCACCCATTTCTTCTCTCCAGAGATGCTGCCGGTCCCGCTGAGTTACTCCAGCATTTTGTGTCTATCTCCAATCGTCTTGGCTCCGCTCTGGGAGTAGGGGCTGATCCGGATCCGCAACGGCCGTGAGCCCCAGGCTGAGCTCGGCGATCATTTGCCTGCTTCTGCTGCTGTTGGAGGCGAGGCGTTGCGCAGCGCCAGGGTCTTGGGCGTGTCCCACTTTGGCTGTCAGTTATTTTGCGCAGGACGAAGTCCACACTCCTCCACGCCACTCCATGTGCCCGTCCCGCGCTACCCACACGCTAGCAGGTCGCGTAAATGGCGTGCGAATGACGGCTAAGTGGGACAGGCCCTTTAGGCATTTGTGCTCAGCATCAGGACCCTTATTCATTTAGATTGTTTTGGATATATTATCTACTCTCACAGTTTTAAGCCGCAGAAAGCATGGAATACAGACTGATTAGATGAATGGCAGGAATGTGCAAAGTGAGATAATTCAAATCTTTTTTAAAGAACTGCATGATCTATAATTACAATGCTGTTACCAACCAGAGTAGAGATAATTTACCAACATTCCTGTCAATAATTGTTGAATTCATTACTGTAGCTGAAATTACTATATATATCCATAAATTATGCACAACCACGCTTCACATGGAAATGCAGGCAATAGAGGGATAATAGATGTGTAGAAAGGAACTGCAGATGCTGGTATACACTGAAGTTAGACACAAGGTGCTGGAGTAACTTAGCGGGTCAGGCATGATCACGTACAAGCAAATGACATTAGTTTATCTTGGCATTATGTTCGCCATGGTCATTGTGTGCAAGGCTCAGTTCTTAGTGTCATACATTAATTCAGCCTGCAAACAGGCCCTTCGGCCCATCTTGCCCATTCTGACTAAGTTGCCCCATCTACACTAGTCCCACCTGCCCTCATTTGGCCCATATCCCTATAAACCTTTCATGTCCATATACTTGTCCAAATGTCTTTTGAATTTTGTTATAGTGTCTGCCTCAACTGCCTCCTCTGCCAGCTCATCGCATATACCCACCACACCCTGTGTGGGAAAAGTTGCCACTCAGATTCCTATTAAATCTTGTGCTGTAATTTTCTATGTTCTACTTTCACTCCATGTACAATCACTCCATTTTGCCGGAGAAATGTTCCTGGTCCTATCGGGAGAAGATCCTGTAGTTCTGCTGATAAATGGATTCTGTTTCCTAAATTGCTGCACAATAGCAAATAGGACAGGATGGCAAATAAGATCACTTCTGCCAGCATGAAGTGGATGGATCAATGGCTTCCAGTGTAGGACATTGCCATGGTTGAAAGTAAGCAAGATTAACCATTCAAGAATATCCACTGAATAAACTTGAAACAGAGAGGAATTTTACAGTGAGGCAATAAGAACAACCTTTCTGTACCAATAATAGACACCTCTAAACATACGGACAGCACCCGTAGTCAGGATCGAACCCAGGTCCCTGGTGCTGTAAGGCAGCAATTCCACCGCTGCGCCATCGTGCCATCCTGTTAGTCCAACATTGTGTGTCTATCTTCAGAGAGGACAAAGATTTGGGTCAAGTCGCTTCAGCCTGAAGAATGTTGACTGTCCATTTCCATCCACAGATGCTGCCTGGCCTCCAGCACTTTGTGTTCAGCTCGAAATTCCACATCTGCAGTCTCTTGTGTCCCCATTTCCCAATGACTGGCCTCGTAAATGCCAGTGTACCAAATGCCATAAAGTGCTGATTCAACACTTTACGAGCAAGTCAACCATTTTTGTTCAAATTCTACCTCCTGCCTTTGTCATTTTTTAAATTAGATGTTGGCGTTGGCAAGGGCACGAAGATTTATTTCCAAGTACCTCCCTACTGAAGAACAGCAATTAGTCATGCAATGATTTTGTCCACAGTCATTGAGTCATTTGATTTATGGGGCAATGCAGGAGAGTGTTCTACTGGTTAGGACTGATATTCCCAGTGGCTGGAGAACCTAAAGTCAGAAAGCTACTATGCCAGTTATGTGATCACCTGACAACAGTCAATAACAATGACCTGACTGAACTAAACTCACTCTCTGCCACGTTTAGTCAAACAAAACACAAGAATGCTCCATCTTTGCCACTTGGAGGCTCTTGAGTAGACAAAAAGTGTTGGAGTAACTCAGCGGGTCAGGTAGCATCTCTGGAGAAAAAGGATGGGTGATGTTTCAGGTCGGGACCCTTCTTCAGACACCTCATCTCGATTCTAAAAATCTGAATCTGAAGAAGGGTCCCGACCCAGAACGTCACCAGTCCAAAAAAGTGTTTGGGGGTGTGGGGGTGGGGCGGGGTAATGGACCAGGTCAGATGCAGAGGTTATGTATTCTCAACATGTGCCCTCTGACTAAAGAAATCGCTCCTTATCTGCTTTCTAAAGGTGCATCCTTTTATTCTGGTCTGAGACTCTCCCACTAGTGGAACCATCCTCACCACATCCACTCTATCAAGTGCTTTCACTATTCGGTACATTTCAATGAGGTGCCCCCTCATCCTTGTAAACTCCAGTGATTACGGGTCCAGTGCCATCAAACGCTCTTCATGTTAATCCAACCATCTCTAGGATCATTTTCATGAACCTCCTCTTAACCCTCCAACACCAGCACATCCTGCCTCAGATAAGGTGCATTTCACTGCTCGCAATACACCAAATGCAGTCTGACCAATGTCTTATAAAGCCTCAGCATGTGTGTGTGTGTGTGTGTGTGTGTGTGTGTGTGTGTGTGTGTGTGTGTGTGTGTGTGTGTGTGTGTGTGTGTGTGTGTGTGTGTGTGTGTGTGTGTGTGTGTGTGTGTGTGTGTGTGTGTGTGTGTGTGTGTGTGTCCGTGTCCTCCCAAAAGCAGCCCAACTTTAAATTCACACATCTACACCCTATTCCAATAATTACCAGTAGGTCAGATCTTAACCACCCCATTATTATCTGCTACACTTCTGCACAAAGCAGCTGACACATAAAGCATGTCATAAAATCAGTTCCCATTTTATGTGAAGCAGATTCCAAGATTCACGACAAAAGACCTGAATTCCATTCACAGGATGGGATCACATAACAAAATACAAATTCGGAGTAGAAATTCACCATTCAACTACTCTGCCATTTAACATGGTCATTAATCTGACTGTAGCCTCATTCTTGTGACCACATCCAGATTTTAGATTTTAAAGTTTAGAGATACAGCGCTGAAACAGGTCCTTCGCCCCACCGATTCAGTGCCGACCAGCGATCACCCTGTATACTAACATTATCCAACACACTAGCGACAATTTAGAATTTTTACCGAAGCCAATTAACCTACTAACCCGCACGTCTTTGGAGTGTGGGAGGAAACCTAAGCACCTGGAAAAAACCTTCACGGTCACATGGAGAATGTACAAACTCTTTACAGGCAGCAATCATAGTCAGGATCGACCCAGGGTCTCTGGCGCTTTCAGACAGCAACTCTACTGCTGTCGCCCTCTGCCGCACTTTTTCATTTCTAGTAACTTTAATAACAGGTGTGATAGAATTGGAGGGGCAAGAGGTGGAGGTGTTGCATTGCTAGTCAGGGAAGATATTACAGCAGTGCTTTGGCAGGATAGATTGGAGGGCTCATCTAGGGAGGCTATTTGGGTGGAATTGAGAAGTGGGAAAGGTGTAGCAACACTTATAGGGGTGTATTATAGACCGCCAAACGGGGAACGAGAATTGGAAGAGCAAATATGTAAGGAGATAGCAGAGATTAGTAGTAAGCACAAGGTAGTGATTGTGGGAGATTTCAACTTTCCACACATAGACTGGGAAACACATTCTGTAAATGGGCTGGATGGGTTGGAGTTTGTAAAATGTGTGCAGGATAGTTTTTTGCAGCAATACATAGAGGTACCTACTAGAGGAGGGGCAGTGCTGGACCTCCTGTTAGGAAATGAGACTGGACAGGTGGCGGAGGTATGCGTTGGGGAGCACTTCGGGTCCAGTGATCACAATACCATTAGTTTCAATATAATTATGGAGAGGGTCAGAACTGGACCTAGGGTTGAGATTTTTGATTGGAGAAAGGCTAACTTTGATGCGATGCGAGATGATTTAAAAGGAGTGAACTAGGACATTTTGTTTTATGGGAAAGATGTAGAAGAGAAATGGAGGACATTTAAAGGGGAAATTTTAAGAGTACAGAATTGTTATGTTCCTGTTCGGTTGAAAGGAAACAGTAAAAATTGGAAAGAGCCCTGGTTTTCAAGGGAAATTGGACATCTTGTTCGGAAAAAGAGGGAGATCTACAATAATTATAGGCAGCATGAAGTAAATGAGGTGCTTGAGGAGTATAAGGAATGTAAAAAGAATCTTAAGAAAGAAATTAGAAAAGCTAAAAGAAGATATGAGGTTGCTTTGGCAAGTAAGGTGAAAGTCAATCCAAAGGGTTTCTACAGCTATATTAATAGCAAAAGGATAAGGAGGGATAAAATTGGTCCATTGGAGAGACAGAGTGGACAGCTATCTGCAGAGCCAAAGGAGATGGGGGAGATATTGAACAATTTTTTTTCTTCGATATTCACCAAGGAGAAGGATATTGAATTATGTGAGGTAAGGGAAACTAGTAGAGTAGCTATGGATACTATGAGGTTCAAAGTAAAAGAAGTACTGACACTTTTGAAAAATATAAAAGTGGATAAGTCTCCAGGTCCTGACAGGATATTCCCTAGGACATTGAGGGAAGTTAGTGTAGAAATAGCCCGGGCTATGACAGAAATATTTCAAATGTCATTAGAAACGGGAATAGTCCCCGAGGATTGGCGTACTGCGCATGTTGTTCCATTGTTTAAAAAGTGTTCTAAGAGTAAACCTAGCAATTATAGACCTGTTAGTTTGACTTCAGTGGTGGGCAAATTAATGGAAAAGATACTTAGAGATAATATATATAACATCTAGATAAACAGGGTCTGATTAGGAACAGTCAACATGGATTTGTGCCTGGAAGGTCATGTTTGGCTAATCTTCTTGAATTTTTTGAAGAGGTTACTAGGGAAATTGACGAGGGTAAAGCAGTGGATGTTGTCTATATGGACTTTAGTAAGGCCTTTGACAAGGTTCCTCATGGAAGGTTGGTTAAGAAGGTTCAACTGTTGGGTATAAATGCAGGAAAAGCAAGATGGATTCAACAGTGGCTGAATGGGAGAAGCCAGAGGGTAATGGTGGATGGCTGTTTATCGGGTTGGAGGCAGGTGACTAGTGGGGTGCCTCAGGGATCTGTGTTGGGTCCTTTGTTGTCTGTCATGTACATCAATGATCTGGATGAAGGTGTGGTAAATTGGATTAGTAAGTATGCAGATGATACCAAGATATGGGGTGTTGTGGATAATGAAGAGGATTTCCAAAGTCTACAGAGTGATTTAGGCCATTTGGAAAAATGGGCTGAAAGATGGCAGATGGAGTTTAATGCCGATAAATGTGAGGTGCTACACCTTGGCAGGACAAATCAAAATAGGACGTACATGGTAAATGGTAGGGAATTGAAGAATACAGTTGAACAGAGGGATCTGGGTAAACCGTGCATAGTTCCTTGAAGGTGGAATCTCATATAGATAGGGTGGTAAAGAAAGCTTTTGGTATGCTAGCCTTTATAAATCAGAGCATTGAGTATAGAAGCTGGGATGTAATGTTAAAATTGTACAAGGCATTGGTGAGACCAAATCTGGAGTATGGTGTACAATTTTGGTCCCCCAATTATAGGAAGGATGTCAACAAAATAGAGAGAGTACAGAGGAGATTTACTAGAATGTTGCCTGGGTTTCAACAACTAAGTTACAGAGATAGGTTGAATAAGTTAGGTCTTTATTCTCTGTAGCGCAGAAGGTTAAGGGGGGACCTGATAGAGGTCTTTAAAATGATGAGAGGGATAGACAGAGTTGATGTGGACAAGCTTTTCCCTTTGAGAATAGGGAAGATTCAAACAAGAGGACATGACTTCAGAATTAAGGGACAGAAGTTTAGGGGTAATATGAGGGGGAACTTCTTTACGCAGAGAGTGGTGGCGGTGTGGAATGAGCTCCCAGTGGAAGTGGTGGAGGCAGGTTCATTGGTATCATTTAAAAATAAATTGGATAGGCATATGGATGAGAAGGGAATGGAGGGTTATGGTATGAGTGCAGGCAGGTGGGACTAAGGGGAAAAAAAAAAATTTGTTCGGCATGGACTTGTAGGGCCGAGATGGCCTGTTTCCGTGCTGTAATTGTTATATGGTTATATGGTTATTAACTTTTCATCTTCTCATTCACAAAGTATCTACTCTAACCCCGCCTTAAAAATAGCCAGAGATTTTACTTCCACTCTTTATAAAGAGAGTCTCAAAGATTCCTGACAGTCAAAACTTTAAATAGCTGACACTATGTTTCCAAACTGTAACCCCCAATTTTAGGTTCTCCCACAAAAGGAAGCATCTTTCCCCAGGGTATTGTCAGAGTGGAACGACTTAATATGGACCTGAGAGGCAACTTTTTCCACACAGTTTTCCACACAGGTGGATGTATGGAACGAGTTGCCAGATGAAGTAGTTGAAAAATAAACTATAACAACATTTAAAAGACATTTGGACAGGTACACGGATGGAAAAGACTAAGAGAGATATGGGCCAAACATGGGCAGGTGGGACTGGTGGAGATGTGGCATCTTGATCGGCGTGAGCAAGTTGGGCCAAAGGGCCCGTTTCCTCGCTATATGAGTTTATGACTCTCGCTAAGCTGCTGAGTATATCCAATGTTCTTCGTTTGGCTTCAACTCTCAGGAGTATCTCTACCTGACCTTCATAGCTTTTAAATGTTCTTTGGTTAGTTTTTTTTCGCTCTATGTTCCCTCATGAATCGATCAACCAGTTCATTCCATGAACAGTTTATCACTACAGTAACCCTGGCCTCACCCGATCACAGATTTACTTTACTTTAAACTTTCGAGATAAAGCGTGGAAACAGGCCCTTTGGCACACCGAGTCCTTGCTGACCAGCGATCCCCGTACACTAACGCTATCCTCCACCTTTGGAACAATTAACAATCTTAAAGTTAATTTATCCATTTACTTGATCTTAATTTTTAGTATTAGTTTTTGTTTTAATTTAGACATGCAGCATGGAAACAGGCCCTTAGGCCAACCAAGTTCACACTGACCATCCACTAGGTCTATCCTACACATTTGGGACAATTTACAGAAGCCAATTAACCTACAAACCTGTACGTCTTTGGGGTGTGGGAGGAAACCGGAGCACCTAGAGAAAATCCATGCTGTCACAGGGAGAATGTACAAATTCCATACAGAGAGCCCCTATAGTCAGGATCTAACCTGAAATCTCCGGCGCTGTAAGGCAGAAACTCTGCTGCTGCGCCCTTATGCCACCCTTTTGCCCCAACTTCCTCACCATCTCTCCAACATAAAACAAACTTGTTTTCTCAACTATCCACTTCTGACGAAGGCCTGTCCTCTCTGCTGCTGGACTAGTGTTTGGGGCAAGGGCAAATGGGACTAGCTTGGAAGGGGCATCTTGGTTGGCATGGATGAGTTGGGCCCATTCACGTGCTATGTCACTATGTTTTCTCCATTGTATTTAGTTCTCCCAGGATCTTCTTGTTTCAATCAAGTCTCCTCTATTCCATTGTCCAGAGATGAATCAGAATTGTACAGCACAGAAATGGGCCCTTCAGCCCACCATGTCCATGCCAACCTTTTTGCCCATCTACATCAATCCCATTTGCTCTTATTAAGACCACTTCCTTCTATGCATTGCTTCTTCGTGTGTCTGAGTAAACATGCACTGATTGGATCTGATTCCACCACCTACCCTGGCTAATTTATCCAGTAATTTATACCACTACATCCCTAAAACTAATTTCTTATTTCCCCCCCCGATAATCTTACAATCTATGATTCTGTACTCTTAAACCAAAGCAAAATATTGCAGCTGCTGGTAATCTGAGATAAAACAGCAAATGGTGTAAACACTCTGCAGGTCAAGCAGCGTCTGTTTCAGAGAATCAATGAAAGTTCGTTGACCTAAATCATTAACATTATTTCTCTCTCCATCAATGATCCCCGATCTGTTGAATATTTCCAGCATTTATGATCAGTCAAGTTAGTTTTAAATGTCAAAGCTATAATCTTCATTTTATATAAAGTGTAATATGCATTATCAAAGACCCATTGGAAGAAAATCCTAAATGGCGTACCATTTCAGGTAATAAGCTATAATTTATTTTCCTAGTTGTCCATCAACGCTCATCTTCACTCCTATAGTACATTCAGTAGAAGGAATATTTGCCTTCATTAAAATAAATTGCACCTCATTAGTTACTTCCATCGAACCTGTAATAAATGTTTTATCCTGAATGCTACCAAATCGAATTCTAAACTACTGACTGTGAAAAAGAAATTCTATTGTCATAACAACTCTTGAACCACATCTCCTTACTGCCGAAGTTGCAAACCAATTTTAACAGCCTCTAGCCCTCCTGCTTCTTAGCCCAAACATTGTTGTCCAGCTGTGTTGGTGCAGAGAAGATTTACGAGGATGTTGCCATGACTCGAGGGTCTGAGCTATAGGGAGAAGTTGAGCAGACTAGGACTTTATTCCTTAAAGCACAGGAGGATGAGGGGTGATCTTATTGAGGCGTATAAATTCATGAGAGAAATAGATTGGGTAAATGTAGAGTCTTTTGCCTAGAGTTGGGGAATCGAGAGAACTCTAGACATTGCACCAGTTGATAGAAGATGATTGAAATACACAATGGTTGGCTCCCCAAATGTATCATTGCGTTTCCTTGCTGTTATGGACCAGAAAAGGAATGGAGCAAACAGTTTCAGTAATAACTTGCAAAGGAGAATTGGATTGAAATTTTAAATTTGCAATTGCAATTTGGGGCAGCGCAATGGTACAGCATCAGAGTTGCTGCCTTACGGCACCAGAGACCCGGGTTCGATCCTAACTCCATGTGCTGTCTGTACGGAGCTTGTATGTTCTCCCTGTGACCAAGTTTGTTTTCTCCAGGTGCTTCTGTTTCCTCCCACATTCCTACAACGACAGGTTTGTAGGTTGACACAAAATGCTGTAGCAACTCAACGGTACAGGCAGCATTTCTGTAGAGAAGGAATGGGTGACTTTTCAGGGCGAGACCCTTCTTCAGAGTCAGGGGAGAGGGCAACAAGATATGAAAGGGTACAAAGAGGAATCACAGAGGGGGAGCAGCAGGAGAATTGGCTTCAGTAAAATTGCAATTTGTCCCCAGTGTGTAGGGTAGTGTTGGTGTGCAGGGTGATCATTGGTCGGCGTGGACTCAGTGGGCTGAAAGGCCTGTTTCCACACTGTATCACTAAAGATTATAGTCTAAAGTCTAAAATGGTAAAATACATAGGGTTTCAGAGCAAGAACTGGGAACGTTACAGCCTTCTAGAGTTTTTTCTGCTATTAGTCAAAGCGTAGAAACATGCCCTTCAGCCCAACTTGCCTAGGCCAACCAAGATGCCCCATCTACACTAGTCCCTCTAAACCTTTCCCATGCATGTACCTGTCCAGATGTATTTTAAATGTTGCTATAATCACATATTTCACTTTCACAGATTTTCAGCATTTGTTTTCTTCTTCATCCAGATAATATTAACTGATTGTGTTTACCCTTCTCCAGGACCTGCTCCTGCCACCCACGTGTAAAGTCACAGTGATATACACTCCATAATGGTCACCAAGTTACATCATCCCTTTTGTCATGTAATTTCTCCTCCTCCAACCTGCACATAAACCTTTCTTGGTGTTCCCTCCTCCCCTCCCCCTTTACTCTGTATGCAGAAACTTGCCACACCTTTACATTTTCTCACGTCGTCCTGAAACATTGGGAGGAGACACTAGGAACTACAGATGCTGGAATCCTCAGCAAAACACAAAGTGCTGAAGTAACAGCAGGTCTGGCAGCATCTCTGGGAAAAAGGAATAGGTGTCGTGTTGGGTCGGGAACCATCTTCAGGCCTCCAGAGATGCTGCCTGACCCGTTAAGTTAGTGAAGTAATTTGTGCTTTGAGCCCAAAACATAAGCCCTGTTTCCTCCTTATCATATTCTGCTTAACCTGATGAATGTGCCCACTAATTTATTTTTTGTTTGTTTGAAGACTGATGGGTCTCCCAAACATTTAACATTTAACATTGGCAGGCTGACTGAAAAGCTTATATAGAACAGATGATGTTTAAGAAGGAACTGCTGATGCTGGAAAATCCAAGGTAGTCAAAAGTGCTGGAGAAACTCAGCGGGTGAGGCAGCATCTATGGAGCGAAGGAAATAGGCAACAGTCAGACTGAAGAAGGGTTTCGGCCCGAAAAGTTGCCTATTTCCTTCGCTCCATAGATGCTGCCTCACCCTCTGAGTTTCTCCAGCACTTTTGTCTCCCATAGAACAGATGATGTTCAGCATGAAATACATCAAGACAAGTATAGGGAACTACGTCAACCACTGTGCATGAAGATAGAACATAGAGCATAGGACATAGAACAGTAACAACACAGGAACGGCCCACAATGTCTGTGCCAAACGTGATCTCATCTGCTTGTACATGATCCGCCGATTCCTTGCACTTCCATGTGACTATCTAAAACACTCTTAAACACCACTAACCATATCTGCCTCCACCACCACCCCTGGCAGCATGTTCCATGTCAGCACTACCTTCCATGTAAAAAACTTGCCCCGCATATCTCCGTTAAACTTTCCCCCTCTCACCTCATAGCTATGGCCTGTAGTGTTGTACATGTCCACCCTGGGAAAAAGGTTCTGACCCCTATCTACTCTATGAATGCCTACAATTGTGCAGTGCCTGAAAACTGTAACTTCCAGGTTCAGGAGCAGCTTCTTCCCTACAGCCATCTGGCTATTAAACACTACAACCTCCAAATAAGTACTGAACTACGTTGACTTGGGGGCATTGGTTTTATCTTTTTCCACTATTATTGTTTGATTTTTTATATGCATATGTATGTGCGTATGTGCGTATACATACAGAATCTTTTCTTTGTTTATTATATTGTTTACAGAGTACTACATTCTGTTGCGCTGCTGCAAGTAAGAATGGAATTGTTCTGTCTAGCACATATGACAATAAAACACTCTTGACTCTTGACTACGTGCCCACAACAATTTCTTTAGTCAGAGGGGAGTGAATCTGTGGAATTTGTTGCCACAGACGACAAAGAATGGACCAACAATATTTAATGGTACTTTGTAACTTTGTTGTCACCCTGTGGCGACTCTTTTGTGTACTGTGTACGCAAAAACAATGAATTTTCACTGTGCCTTCATGGTACATGTGACAATAGAGTATCTACCTATCGATAGCAGCCATGATTGAATGGCGGAGTAGACTTGATGGGCCACATGGCCTCATTCTGCCCCTATAATTTATGAACTTATGAACTGCTTTTTTGCATCTGAAAATGTTCCACATGAGAGGGGAATTCCTTCCTTCCCCAATGACCCAGTGCAGATTCACGAATAATTGGCACTGGGAACAGTATTCGGAAGAGAGTTATTTTGTATAAATCAGGTAAATAGCTCCTTGCTGTGAAACGGGATTCCAGAAACCAGCACCAAAACCGCCCGGTTCCTGCTATGATGTTTAATATTGAGAGCAGACTGTGTTTAAAATGAATAAGTGAACCATGCAGCACTGTAATGGGTCATAAGGGACCAGGACGAACCCTGGACAAATTTCCACTGCTTGATTGAAGTCAGGAAGGCAATGGCTAAGATGGTCCAATTAACCTTAATGTATCCAAGCCTGGGAGAAGAGGAAATAGGCAGTGAGGTTTCTTGCTTCTGAAATTGCTGGAAGAAAGCAGTTTGTTTTTTGCTGGAGATTCCAGTGTATGCAGTCCCCCGTGACCCCTTCTTGCTTCTGAATCTTATTCATATGCTCAGAGTCTACGTGAGTGAAGAAAGGGTGAATAGCTCAGACTGTTCCCAAGCCTGCCGATCGCGAGTCGCCGAGCCTGGCCCCTGCTTTTCCCAAAGAGGGGAGAACTGGAGACGAGGGTGGAGGGTGTCTGCTACGGGGGCAGACGCCACAACAAGGCCAGTGAATGGAACCCGGGGTGTTACATTCCGCTCCCTCAAGGTCGGCTGCGGGAGGCACCCTCGGGGAATAAAGATTGAATGGTGGCCGGGCAAGGAGAGGGACGACGGTTCGCTGGAGGATCCGGACAGCTGCAATGGGGCTTCATGGTTAGCTGCTGCTGTGACTTTGAAAATGGCGACACGACCTGGCGATTCTTACATATGGTCGCAATGGACAATATCTAAACTGGGACTGTGCTTATATATATAGTAATAATTTACTGAACTGTGAACAGAAAAAGATTCTGTGTACCTCGGTACCTGTGATAATAGAGATCCATTGAACCTTTGTATCGATTTCCATGATCTTTTGAGTTTAGTTTAGAGATACAGTGTGGAAGCAAGCCTTTCGGCCCCGTACACTATCCCACACACTACGGACAATTTACAATATTTTACCAAAGCCAATTAACCTACAAACCTGTACGTCTTTGGAGTGTGGGAACAAATGAGACCACCCGGAGGCCGGGAGAATGTACAAATTCCGTACATCAGCAGCTGTAGATAGGAGCGAACCCTGGTCTCTGGCGCTGTAAAGCAGCAACACTATCACAGTGCCACCGTGCTGCCCATAGGTTATAAAAGTTATGTGTCTAATCTTACATAAATGGTACCATTTAACTCCCATCATCTGGTAAGCGATGGGCAGAGTCAGGGTTAAAATCCAGAGGCTCTTTTACAGCTGCATCGCCACCAGCATGATTTTAGGAACTGGACAACTGTTCAAGTCAGCAGAGCACCTCATTACAGTGTCCTATTTGGAACCCTGTCACTCAGACAGTAACCAGATGCAGTATTAATAGCATGCTAAGCATATGGAGCAGTGGAAGCCTGCTGAGCAGCCAGCGGTCATTTCAGAATGTTCCTTTGTGAGAATGGCAAGAGCAAAAACGTTCCTGCAGATGCGACCATGGAAAGTCAACACCCCTGCTTCCACAAACCCCACCGTTCCCCATCAGGCGGGTTTGACCTGGTCACGCCCGTGAATCCCTTGGTCTCGCCCTGAAACGTCACCTACACATGTTCTCCTGGGATCATTGCAAAGTGGGACACAACATCCAGGAGAGAAGGTTATCTGTAGAGAAACAGGCCCTTTGGCCCACCGTCCACTCTGACCAGCGATCACCTCATACGCTAACACCAACCTACACACAAGGAACAATTTACAATTATATCAAAGTCGATTAATCTACAAACCCACACGTCTTTGGAATGTGGGAGGAAACCAGAGCATTCGGAGAAAACTCAGGTGGTCACAGGGAGAACGTACATACTCCGTACGGACAGCACCCGTAGTTAGGATTGAACTCAGGTCTCTGGCACTGTGAGGCAGCAACTCTATTGCAGTGCCACTGTGCCGCCCCTGTCGTACTTTGTTTGATCAATGTTATTAATCAAGACCATGGTGGGGACATTGTTTTTGGTCTGACCATCCAAATTCAATCAAAATAAAAGAATGAAAGCTCTTTTCTTTCTCCTCATGTACGATCAAGACAAGCATCATCTGAGTGCACTTCAAGGAAAATCAAACCTCAGGCTTGAGCTCACATTGATAAACTACTGAAGGGTTTTCATCCAAACACTTGATGTGTCTGTGTGTCCCAATTGAGCCCGGGCAATCTGTTGCCGTGGAGCTCAAATGTGGCAGAAGCTGCCTGTCTTTGGACGCCACACTACATTTGATTGAAGATCACAGTCAGCTTGATTACCCTTTAATGTGTCGCATCGGCAACGCTCTCTGTTCGAGACCACGTACTGAAGTGCAGACGTCTCGTCTACTCAATTAGGGCTCACGCAGAGAGGTGTGTGGGGATGGATGGGCTACCTCACCTTGCCCTTCTCCCTGTGGGGAAGACCACGACTCTGCTGTCAGCTCCTCCAGCGTGGCAGAAAGGCAAGGTTCAGAAATCTATCTCTGGGAAGGCATGCA
Organism: Leucoraja erinaceus; assembly: GCF_028641065.1. Classification (NCBI taxonomy): domain Eukaryota; kingdom Metazoa; phylum Chordata; class Chondrichthyes; order Rajiformes; family Rajidae; genus Leucoraja; species Leucoraja erinaceus. The sequence goes on along the minus strand of NC_073395.1, from coordinate 23,838,789 downwards.
TTCAAAGCCACGTCCCATTATTCCAGGACAACGAAAAACTATAGTCATCCTTCAGTCTTTAGAGATACAGAATGGAAACAGGCCTTTCGGCCCACCGAGTCCACGCCAACCAGCAATCACTCCATACCACTAGCTCTATCCTACATTTCTCCGGACTTTAGACATTTAGACTTTCGAGAAGCTATGCAGAAACAGGCCCTTTGGCCGACAGAGTCTGTGCCGACCAGCGATCACCCCGTACACTCGCACTATCCTACATACTAGGGACAATTTACAATTTCACCAAAGCCTATTAACCTACAAACCTGTACATCTTTGGAATGAGGGAGGATACCAGAGCACCCGGAGAAAACCCACGTGGTCATATGGAGCACGTGCGAACTCTCTACAGATAGCACCAGTAGTCAGGATCGAACCCATGCATCTGGCGCTGTAAGGTGCCAACTCTACTGTTGCACCATCATGCCACCCAGTCATTTTTGTAATCTTTCTTTGCACGTTATGTGATTTCCCCATTCTCTCTATCTTTCCTCGTCTCCCTGCTACTTAGTTCTTCTACCTCGATGTCTCAGCTTATCTATGGCTGTGGTTCCAAAATGGGTGATGTTCTGTGGCGCTGCTGGTAGAGTGGCTGCCTCACAGCGCCAGACACCCGGGTTTGAACCTGACTACTAGTGCTGTCTGTACAGAGTTTGTACAGACCTCCCCGTGACCTGTGTGAGTTTTCCCCAGTTTCCTCTCACACTCCAAAGAAGTTTGTAGGTTAATTGGCTTCGATAAAAAAACTGTAAATTGTCCTTATTGTGTGTAGGATAGTGTAAGTGTGCGGGGATCGCTGGTCAGCGTGGACCCGGTGGGCCGAAGGGCCTGTTTCCGCACTGTAACTCTAAACTAAACCAAACAGCCAAGTAAAAGCACAGTGCAGGTGCCACACCGTCTCCTTTTGTCGTAATTTATTATCTTTTGAATTGCATCCCCTTCTGGCTCTGGCTTACTGGATAAAAGAACACTGCCTCGGAATTTTTAATCTGTAATGACAGCAAAACAGGCCACGCTTTGCCACCACTGGATCATGACAGCAATATCTATACAACTAAAAGTCTCATTTGGCCCACTTCCTGTCTGCGCTGTATATTGATTTTAGAAAAAACGCTACCATATATCGCTATGATTTTTGGCCATCTTACTCACGGTCCTCCTCCGCCAAAGCAGCCCTGAGGATTGTTACAACCAATGAAAAATAAAAAATGGGCGCTATAGGAGGCAACCTGGGAACTGCAGGTCTTTTGGCCCACCGTGTCTGCGGCGACCAGCAATCACCCCGTACACTAGCACCATCCGACACACTAGGGACAATTCACAATTTACCGAAGCACTTAATCTACAAACCTGCACGTCTTTGCAGTGTGGGGCAGGCGAGCTGACCTACCTGGGCGCTAAAGTCAGTCCCGGGCAGGTTTGCTGCAACATCTTTCACAAAACATGGGGGGGGGGATTGTCCCCCCATCTCTCAAAACATGGGGGGGGGGACAGGACCCCCGTCATGATGGGCCCCGCGATCGGCGCACTTCTTCTCCGCAAATGATCGCAGGCAGCTCCGCGATTAGATGTTAAAGAAGACTCTACTTAGACTTCAACAAGCTGACATTAGTGACTTTTCATTTAATTTGTTCAGGAACGACAAAGTTCAAGTCCTCAACTTCAGCCTCACGATCTCATATCTCACATTAAAAGAGGTTGAAATTTAATGAATTTGAAAAGTCCATGCAGGTTAATTTTCATGAATTCTGACTTTAGATCTTACCTTCCAGTTCCAGTAGCTTCACAATGTTTCACTGGTCCCACGACTTGATGTGGGCTCCCTGCCTAGCTAGCCTGAAACAAAGCGCGTGATTGGTCAATTCCCATCCGACTCAATGACAATTACTACTTGGAAAATTGGAGGTTTTTCTCATATTTTTAAAATATGTGCAGGTTTTGTTCTTGATGAATTTCAGGAATGATTTCTATAGTATTTTTACACAATATGTTGTAAATACAGGTAGATACGTGATTTGGGTCACAAAATGACACGAAAAAGCACCTCGGCCCACAGTCCATATGCTATCCACAAGGATCAGATATACCATACTTAGGTACAATCAGTGCAATGAAGTACAATATGTCGAGCAGAGGGAAGATACAGAGTTCTCAGGATTGTAGCGCGTAAGTTACTTAGACGGTCCTCAGTCTAATATCTAAATGAGGTAGACATTAATCAGACAGATCCTTAGCTAATGGAAGGGTCATTCCTGAAGAAGTCTGATAATAGATGGTATCATGAGTCTGCTGGTGCTGCTCTCAAACTTCTATACCTTCTGCTGGACAGGTGCAGAGAAAGAAGGAATGACTAGGGTGCGATTATGTTGGCTGCTTTTTCAAGACAGCTTGAAGTGTAGATGGAGTCAATGGTGGGAAGTCCGGTCTGTGTGATGGACTGGGCTACATCTACAACTCTCTGCAATTTCTTGCCATCTTGTGCAGAGCTGCTCCCAAACCAAGATGGTCCTTCAGTCTCCTAAGGAAGTAGAGGCTTTAGTGTGCATTTTTGGCTATCGCTTCAATGATCCCTCGCTGACCAGTAATCACCCATGCACTAGTTCTATCCTACACACTAGGGACAATTTACAGAAGCCAATTTACCAATAATCCTGCACGTTTTTGGATTGTGGAATGAAACCAGAACACATGGAGAAAACCCACGTTGTCCCAATGAGAACATGCAAAGTCTACATAAGCTGCACCCATAGTCAGGATCAAAACCGGGTCTATGTCACCGTAAGGCAGCATCTCCACCACTGTGCTGCCCTATATATTTTTTTAGGGCAGCATAAAAATGCACACCAGCGTCTCTAGTTCCTTAGGAGACTGAGGAGACATCTTGGTTTGGGAACAGTCCTGCACAAGACCGTAAGAAATTGCAGCGAGTTGTAGATGCAGCCCAGTCCATCACACAGACTAGACGTCCCATTGACTCCATCTACACTTCAAGCTGCCTTTTGAAAAGCACCTAACATAATCAGACTTGTCCCACAGCAGTCATTCCTACTTCTCTGCGACCATCCAGCAGATGGTACAGAAGCTTGAAAGCACACACCACCAGACCCATGAACAGCTTATTACCATCTGTTATCAGGTTTCTGAATGGTCCATCCATACGCTGGGGCACTGTCTAACCGCTTGAGAATATTAGACTGAGGACCGTCTAAGTAACCTATGGGCCTGTCCCACTTAGGCAACTTTTTAGGCGACTGCAGGAGACAATGCAGTCGCCACATGTTCGCGGGTGGTTGCCGGGGAGTCGCCTTCATGGTTGGGAGGAGTTCCCGCATTCTGGGAACTAGTCGTGGCCTCATTAAGGTCCCCGTGAATTTTTCAACATGTTGAAAAATTAGTGGCGACTAGAATGAAGCCGCCATGGAGAGTTGCGAGAATTCACGAGCCATAGGTGGGTCGCCAGGGGGTCCTAGTGGGAGGTTCTGCGGTTCTCGTAGGTTGTAGCCGGTGCTGACCGGTGAATTTCATTGGCTCATTGGAAAAAAAAAGTAAGCAGTAGTTTTTCAGAACCATGGATAACCGACCAGTAATGTTAAATATCCGTGTAGCTTCACAGCCGTGTATCTCTGGCTTCTTAAAAGTTGTCTCCGCTCTTTCTCCCCCTCTACTAAAGGACTTACTGTACACTGTGCTTTAGCCGTCTCTTTACATCACCAACCTTCCTCTTCATCGCGGTGTGTGTCTGTTTCACCTTGGCTTTGCACCATGTGAATTTTTTAGACAGCTCTCCCCCCCGCTTGCCCTGTCCCCTGCCTGCATAACGGGCTGGTGAAGGAAGCGATGTGTGTGTGTGTGTGTGTGTGTGTTTCACTCTGACAGTCGCCGTTTCAGTTGCCGGTTTTTCAGACGACTGCCGGCAACTTGACATTCGGCTGCAGTCCGTTGAAAAATCGCCTAAGTGGGACAGGCCCATTATGTGCGACAATCTCACTTCCCACTTTATCATTCATTTTTTAAGCCTGTTTGAGTCTCCCTGTATCTTGATGGTCATGAACATTTTTGCTGTTTTCCTGAGATGGATGTCAAACACAAATTTTCATTAATTCTTGAACCATCAAATCCTATTATTCTCAAATAAATCTGGCTGTTACGTGTCATTACAAGTGACGTAATCTATCAAGCGCTTCATATATTTCATAACAGCACATTTGCAGCTTCCTGTGCATTACATTTTGAACCATAGCGAAAGGAAAGCTGTGGAAAGTGCAAGGTATGACTGGGTCAAATTACCATGCAGGCAATAACATACAAAAGTCATTGTGTTCTTTGAAGTACCGTGGCATAAAATGGATCTTGGTCCTAAGAATGCGATCCTGGTTGCAAATGCTAAACATACCATTGAGTAATTCAGCGGTTTTGCTCCCTGCCTCTGCAATTCACGGTGGTGCAGCGGCAGAGTTGCTGCCTTGCAGTGCCAGAGATGCGGGTTTGATCCTGACTATGGGTACTGCCTGTATGGAGTTTGCACGTTCTCACCGTGACCTCGTGGGCTTTCCCCGCGTGTTCCGGTTTCCTCCCACACTTCAAAAATGGTTGATTGATTGAAAGATACAGCAAAGAAAAAGGCCCTCCTGCCCACTGAATCTACTCTCACCATTCACATTTCTTCTCTGTTTATCCCACTTTCTCAACTACGCATTAGGAGCAATTTACAGAGGCCAATTAACCTACAAACCCACAAGTTTTTGGGATAAGGGAGGAAACCGGAGCACCCAAAGGAAACTCACGTGGTCACAGGGAGAATGTGCTAACTCCACACAGACAGCATCCGGAGTCAAGATCGAACCCGGGTCTCTGGCATTGCAAGCAAGCGGCTATACCAGCAGTGCCATTGTGCCGCCCTTCACCACTTGGATTAGTAATGTCAGTAAAATATATTCCTTGCTCAATGCAAAAAGATGAGCAAGAGCATTCTTTGAAATTTGTGCTTTTGAGTGATATAATTCTGTTTGTTCAGCATAAACATAAAATGCTAAACATTTATTCATTTGCTTGTCAGTGAGGAATGGAGACATTTTTGTCAAAGGAGAGAAATTAAAGTAAATATTGCATTTTGGTGGGCGTGAGCTACTCCCACGTGTCTCTGGGGGCCCACTGAGAAATAACGTTGCAAAACAAGGTAACAAATGTGCTAGAGAATTAGCCCAGAGTGTGAGGTTCCATAACGGAGTGCAACCCACCATGAGCACCCTAATCCAGAACATCATTTGGACAGGGTGGCACTGTGGCGCAGCAGTAGAGACTCGGGTTCGATCCTGACTCTGGGTGCTGTCTTTACGGAGTTTGCACGTTCTCCAGATGCTCCAGTTTCTTCCCACATTCCAAAGACGTGCAGGTTTGTAGGATAATTGGCCCTCTATAAATTGTCCCCAGTGTGTAGGCTGAAACTAGTGTAAAGGGTGATTGCTGTTTGACGTGGGCTCAGTACAAACCCCGCACAGACAGCACGCGTAGTCGGGATCAAACTCGGATCTCCGGCGCTGCAAGCGCTGTAAGGCAGCAACTCCACCGCTGCGCCGCCGTGACCGTCCATGATGTATCTCTGAAACTAAACTAAACTAAAGATTGGCATTTAACACTTTCAGTGAAAATTCCCAACACTCCAGAAAAATGAATCTCTAATCCACTCGGACAGGATGAGGGACCTAATTCACCAGAGTATTTTAATGGTGGCTATGCCAGGGATAAGATGGAAGGCAAAAGATTTAGCACCGAACACTGCAGTGAGATTGTTTCTAAGGATGTTATACCAGGTTGATAATGTGGACTAGCAATAATAGTAAAATATATTTCTTGCTTAATGTCCACAGAATAGGAAGAGTTGGTGCAGTAATTGTAATACAAGTATATCACCGATTTTCCAGGAAACTGATGGATACGCACCTCCTTTAATCCGGACGAAATTACGAGAGCGTTGTATGTGGTAAACGCTCTTTCGGGACTTGTGCCTCTATCCTGAAAGAATTAATCGGTTACTTCTTTGTTAATTGTAAATTCTTTATTTAAGTTTCCAGCATGGAAACTTTTCATGGTGCTTTAGAGATAAGGGAGGGGTATAATTAGTGAGTCAGAGGTATAAAAACATCGCGGAGCTACGGGTCTGTGGAGCGGCCAGCTGCGGGCGGCGGCGCTGACTTCAACATCAGGAGCCTGGGATCTCTCGATGAGATCGCCAGTGGTGGAGCTCCAACCTTCGCGGCCTTGTCGGCTTTGGAAGCCGCGGTCTCCGGTAAGGAAGCGGCCGTTCCAGGTGTCCCTAGCCACTGAGAGGACTCTCCCGACGCCGGAGCAGCATCTCCCGGCGAGAACGGCCTTGAACATCGGGCCTCCATAGAGGCAACTGTGGAAGCCTCAATTGGCCCGACTATGGGTGAACTGGGGATGGGGACTGGACATTGTGCCTTCCCCCATAATGGTAACCATTGTGGGGGGATGCTTCTATGTTAAAGATCCTTATTGTTCCGTTTCCAATATGGCTGCCGGAAGGGAGAGTGAACGCTGGCGGGATTAGCTGCCGCTGCTCTCTCTTTGAATTGTGTCTTTGAATTGTGTATTGTTGATGTCTTTACTATTTTTTTTTTTTTTTTTTGTCGTTATTTTTTTGTTTTGTTTCATTCCGTTTACATGTTTTGTATTCTGTTTACTAAATTTTGTAAGGTGTCCTTGAGAGTCTTGAAAGGCGCCCATAAATAAAATTTATTATTATTATTATTATTATATTGTCAAATTATTAATGTGATCTCCGTTGGTCTGGCAAAATGGATAATGCGGCAAGGCTCTGGAACCAAGGGTGCCGGAAAATCGATGGTCTACCTGTAGTAAGAGTTGTAAAAAACTCTAACCCAAACCCACCAGACACCGAGCACTAGCCAAAGACTCACACAATCTCATTTTCTGTGGCAGTACCATGGCAGCATCTTTTTGAAGTGAATTGAATTGAAAGATACAGCACGGAAACTGGTTCTTCAGCCCACCGAGCTTACGCCGACCAGCGATCATCTGTTCACACTCGTTCTATGTTAATCCCACTTTCACATCCGTCCTCTTCGCACATGGGGCAAATTTACAGAAGGCCAATTAACCTACAGATCTGCACATCTTTGCAATGTGGGGGGGAAACTTGAGCACTCAGAGAAAACCCACGTGGTCACAGGGAGAACGTGCAACTTCCACACAGAGAGCACCCGAGGTCAGGATCGAACCCAGGTCTGTGGAGCTGTGAGGCTCCAGCTTTACCAGCTGCACCACTGTGCCATCTTCTGTTCTGCCACTGGTGAAAAAGTCATTAACATCTCATAGCAACACTCAACTAGCCCAAACGCTTCTGGGTGAAATAAAATTACATAATGTCTTAAAAACAGCAATACAAAGAAGAATCTAATTATTTGAGCTTATTTTTTGAGAGGTGATAAAATGTTATCGTTCTTTAATGTAAGCATTATCGTATTTCACATGAAGCTTTCTTTATTGCTATCTCACCTAAATTATCTGGAGCAAATTTCAAGTTCCTGAATAGTTTATGATTCTCAACCGTCGCCAATTATGTAACACAAAATGTTGCTTCACTCTGCTTGCAATAAATTTATTTGAAACAATGCCTCATGTCTGCCCACATTTACAATAAAAAATATTTTTTTAACTAGCTTTATTAAACATAAGATTAGGGACCCTCTTTATTTGATATATGTTGTAAAATGTCACATTATGATGAAGTATTGAAATTATTTTTCAGCAATTGGTGATTTTTAAAATGTGAGGGAAAGGTTGAATGAAGGACATTGTGTAGGTTAATTCTTTTTTTCCTCTGTAACCCTTTTTTCAGTCAGTTGCAATCTAACCTGAATGTTTAGCACCTTATCACTTCTGTGTGTAACAAACAGAATTATATCACTGTGGAAACAATATCAAGGCTACAACTGGTTATCTCTGCATTGTAAACCTCAAGGAATTGAGGGTAGATTTACATTACATCTTAGTGGAACTGCAGTAAACGGATCAATTCCAAGAAAATTCAGAAACATGGCATGCATTGCTTATTGTCATGTGGTCCGAGTCCTAATTTCAATACCAGTGGAGTTTTGAATTAAGTTGAATTTTGGTGAAGGTCACACTCGAATACTGAGTCCAATACTAGTCCTTACATTTTTGGAAAGGTTCCAGAGAGGATGCAGAGAAAAAAAACACGAAAATGGTTCTAGGATCAAGTGATTTCACCTCTGGGAGGAGAAACTAGACTCCTTGGGTTAAAAAAAAGTTCAGGTGGAGCTTAAAGGGTCAGACAGCACCTGCAGGGAGAATTGGACAGATGAAGAGTCCTGACCCGAAACATCATCTGTCCATTCCCTTCACAGATGCTGCCTGACCCGCTGAGTTCATCCAGCATTTTGTTTTTTGCTCAAAATTCCAGCATCTGCAACCTCTTGTAACGCCACTCTATTCCTTGAAGCAAGCACATTTGATGTAGGCATACAAGATCATAATGGGTTTTGGTCAGATAGTGGATGCGTCAAGGATTAAGCTGAATTAGATGGGCAAATGATTCATGGGAAATGAAACAAAAATGGTTTCATGCTAGGAATTTGTGTCTAGAACTTACTGTGAGTTAACAGCAAGGAAATAGTGTCATTCATCGCTTTCAATGGAAAGAAAAGATATGAAATGTGGGCTAACTCAACGGGTCATGCAGCAACTCTGGAGAACATGGATACCTGACATTTCGGGTGACATCTGAGGAGGGGTCTCGATCCAAAATGTCACCTATCCATGATCTGCAGAAATGCCGTCAGATTCACTGAATTACTCCAGACCCTTCCTCGGAGGCTTCTAGCCTCCTCAACCTCCCCCTATAGCTCAAGCCCTCGAGTCCTGGCAACATCCTTGTAAATCTTCTCTGCACCCTTTGCAGATTGACAACATCTTTCCTATAACATGGTGACCAAAACTGAACACAAAACTCGAAATGTGGCCTCACCAACATTTTATATAACTGCAACATGACCTCCCAACTTCTACACTCAATGTCTCACCTACCAGGGTACATATAAGCTTGATCAAGCTGTATGTCTGGTGAGTCGTGTTCCCTCTGAACTAGAATACTGTTGTAGGAGGGCGTTTGGTGATGGGAATCCCATTGAATGAAAATTAGAGGTGCATTGGTTCTCTTTCATGTCGGGATTTATTGTGCATATATCATCGGAGAGATGGGCCAACAGGTAAACACTCCGATGGGAGAATGGTAAACCATTGCCCTTGTCTTTCTTCATGCAGTAAATCCCACAGGATCCCCTCCGTCACAAACAATCCTAGTCAGAATTTATTCCAGGACTCTTTCACTGTCATTTGGTCTAAATCCTGTCTTTTTGTAGCCAACTACATTGCAAGAGTGTTTTCATCAAAGGACAAGGCAACCCAGTGGTGCAATGGTAGAGATGCTGCTTTGCAGCGCCAGAGACCTGCGTTCGATTCTGACTATGGGTGCAGCTGTACGGAGTTCTCCCCGTGTATATACACGTAAGAATGTAATTGTTCTATCTGGGACATATGACAATAAAACACTCTTGGCTCTTTTCTCCGGGTGCTCCAGTTTCCTCACACACTCCAAAGATGTGCAGGTTTGTAGGTTAATTGGCTTCTGTAAATTGTCCCTAGTGGGTACAATTAATGTACGGGGTGATCGTTGGTCAGTGCAGACTCGATGGGCCGATCGGCCTGCTTCCACACGGTATCTCTAAACTAAACTTCCAATGGCTCAAGATGATGGCTCACGAACAATTTCTCAAGATTATTAAGATGGGTTCAAGAAATGCTGACCTCTCCAACAAAACTCCTATTCCATAAATGAAGCAGGCTGTGAAGGTTTCCTATGGGTGTTTGGATGGTTTGGTAGGAAAGGAATTAGTAGGCCTATTGGCCCAGAAATATGGTTTGAAATCAGAAAGGGCAACTCAAAAAACAATAATTAATTAAGTCTGGAATGAAGAAATAGTGACTGTGATGTTACAGATGGTTGTTTTAGAACCCATCTGGGAAAATATATCTGTCCTCCTTACCTAATCTGCTCTGTATGTGACTCCACATCCACCAATGTGGTTGACTCTTGACTATAGTAACTTTAATTTTAATTCAGTGTGAGTCCCATCATGAAATACTCTCCATAGTTAAGAATCAACTATCTTCTGAAATGGCCAACTGAGCATTCACAATAGGGTGAGGTGCAGCACAGTAAATGGAAGCTTTCCCAGTCACAATCCCATCCTGTGAACAAATGGCCATGTGCATGGAAATCAAGGGAATAAGGAGTGAGTTTGTGAGACTGTGAGCCTGCGTGACTGTAAGACTGTGTGACTGCAAGACTGCAGCCTCTGTGATTACACGACCGCGAGTTTGCAAATCTGGGTGACTGCAGGTCTGCAACTACATGACTGCAAGTCTGCATGTCTGTGTGACTGCGTGACCGCAAGTCTGCATGACTGCGAGAATCCATGGCGGTTCTTCCTTCCATTTCCCCACCACAGCACTCAGGTACTCTGAAAGCAACATGCCATCTGTTTAACGCTCCTGTGCAGCATATTAAACAAATACTGCATTTGTATGCAGTGCAGCAACCCACCACTGCTCTCAGCTTTACTCCTGAGGAATGTCGTGCGCTCTCGTACAAGTCTCCCTCTCTCCAACCCCAGCATTTTCCAGCAAACAGCCTGCTTGTCCATGAAAGAGACAGACTTCCAGCAGTTAGCCTGCAATTGCTAACCTGACGCCATTCTGTCATGGTCACGCAATCCCTTGCTTAGCTTTGCAAAATCCATTTCAAAACACAAGTGCACGGCTTCTTTATAAATCGTGCATGTCAACTGGAAACCCATGCTAATTTATTATATACAGCTCAAGCTCAATGCACAAATGTGTCAGTATGAAAATGTGGGAAATATTCATGGTTTGCATGACGTTTGGCCGTAGGACATGAAATAATTGCATTTTTGCACTTTCATCAAGGAGCAAGTTAACTTATGCAGAATTCATAAGACCTGCAGATGTTAAGTCATTTTTCTTTCCATGCAATTAAATTTTCATTTTATTTGTTATGTGGATCGGAAACTGCCAACGTTCTTCCCCGTGTTCATATTCGTTGAACACCAACGTTTGGCAATTCAAAATCAAGCTTCCTTCTATTCGCACAATACTCAACTATTGAGTTGAGTTTGAGTTTAGTTTATTGGAAGGTGCACAGGGAAAAACTTTGGTTGCGGGCTAACCAGTCAGCAGAAAGACAACATAAGATTACAATCGAGCCATCCGCCGTGTATAGATGCATGATAAAGGGAATAATGTTTAGTGCAAGATAATGTCCAGTAAAGTCCGATTAAAGATTGTCCCAGAGTCTCCAATGAGGTAGATGGTAGCTCATGATTGCTCTCTAATTGTTGGTAGGATGGTCCAGTTGCCTGATAACAGCTGGGAAGAAACTGTCCCTGAATCTGGAGGTGTGAGTTGTCACACATTTGTATCTTTTACCTGATGGGAGAGGCGGGAAGAGGGAGTGGCCAGGGAGCGACTCGTCCTTGATTATGCTGGTGGCCTTGCTGAAGCAGCACGAGGTTTAAATGGAGTCAATGGAAGGGAGGTTGGTTTGTGTGATGGTCTGGACTTCGTCCACAATTCGCAGCAATTTATTGCGGTCTTGGATGGAGCTGTTCCCAAACCATGCTGTGATGCATCCCGATAAAATACTTTCTATGGCGCATCAGTAGAAGTTGGTGAGATTTTCTGGAGACTTTAAGGCTGATGTGAGAATGTGATGGAGTCCTAGACTGCCAGAGATGCTGCCTTTCACATGAAGTGTTAAAACAAAGCACCGCCCGCTCACACCAGTAAATGTAGAGGGTTTTGTGGCACGATTTCAGAGTACGAGAATTCAGGACAAAAAAAAATACAGATGTTAACTTATACAGAGGTGGCGCAGCAGTAGAGTTGCTGCATAATAGCGCCAGAGTCCATGGTTTGATCCTGACTACAGGTGCTGATTGGAGGGAGTTTGTATGTGCTCCCTGTGACTGTGTGGGTTTTCTCCAGGTGCTCCAGTTTCCTCCTACATTCCAAAGACGTGCAGGATTGTAGGTTAATTGTCCCTAGTGTGTCGGATAGTACTAGTTTATGGGTATTCGCTGGTCGGCACGGACACCGTGGGCCAAAGGGCCTGTTTTCAAGCTTTATCTTTAAAAATGTGAAAAATCCAAGACAGAAACAGAGGAGGCAAGAAGTGCTCGGCAGGTCACAGCATTTGTGGGGAGGGAATTTTTACTGGTACCTCCAGTACTGAAATCTCAAATCCGTTTCTCTCTCCGAAGATGCTGCTTAACCTGCTGAGAATGTGTAAACTCCTCTGTTTTTGTTGTGCTGTAGACAATATTTTCTTTTCAACCAAGTGGTGGCACAGTTGATAGAGCTATGTTCCATCTATGTTCCCCAATAAATGAGAATGGCATAGTGGTGGAGCTGCTGCCTCACAGCGCCAGAGACCCCGGTTTGATCCTGCCTTTGGGTGCAGTCTGAGTGGAAATTGCACTTTTCCCCTGACCACGTGGGTTTCCTCTGGGTGCTTCTGTGTTCACCCACATCCCAAAGACATGTGGGTTTGTAGGTTTGTAGGTTTGTAGGTTAATTGGCCTCTGTAAATTGCCCCTAGTGTGAGTGTAGGGAGTGGATGAGAAAGTAGAATAACATAGAACTATTGTGAATGGGTAATTGATTTTCTGCATGGACTAGGTGTGCCAAAGGGCTGTTTCCATCTTGCATCTTTCCATCAAGCAAAGATTCAAAGGAGGTTATAAAGCAATTATTACAATGCTGACACATGAATATACCACTGTGTAAAATTGTCTGCTGTGCTTCCTATGTGACTTGAGTGGTTATGCTTCTAAAGGCATAAAATGGTTACATTAATGCATTTTTTAAATATATACAATCAAACACCTGAGGGGTGTTGGCCAGAGGACACAGGTTTAAGGTGAGGAGGTGAGGGAGGAAAGATTTAGTGGAAACCTGAGGGGTAACTTTTTTTTTACACCAAGGGTGATGGAACGAGCTGCCGGAGGAGGTAGTTGAGGCAGGTACTATCACAATGTTCAAGAAATATTTAGACAGGTACATAGATAGGGTAGGTTTAGAGGGATATGGGCCTAAGCAGGTTTAGATGGGACATGTTGGTCGGTGTGGGCAGGTTGGGCCGAAGGGCCCGTTTCCACAGTGTGGGACTATGACTCTATACAAACCTCTAGTAGCCACAATGAAGACAATAAACAAAACTTGCTCTGCCTTCACAGAGTTCCATCATTGTGCCTGCCATCAAGCTGTATTTCTCCATCACAAAATGTTCAGTCAATGTTACCCAGATTAGAACTAAATGTACAACAAATGTGACAGACTACATAATTATTAAAAACAAACATCAGGCCAATTGGTGGTTTATGCCCTATTTGGAACCTACACTCAAAAAAAATTATGTTGGGTGTTGTTCGTTGCCAGGACATTGCGTCAGATTTCTACGTTCAAGTCAAAATCAAGTACAACACAAGAACTAACATTTCAATGTAGTACTGAGGGAATGCTGTAGTCTCCTCTGGTACCAACGTTCAGAAGAGATATTAAACTTAAGTGCTATTCAGCTGAGAATATTAGGCATATAACCCACACCACATATCTAAACATACAAACCTATAAGGGCACTCCAATGCAGTTCTCGACGACCATAGCACCATTACTAATAGAGATTTAAATCTCAGGTAGACATGAAAGATCCATTTGCATTGCTTTGAAGAAAGGCAGGTTGGCCAATATTCACCTCGTTCAACCTAGCTCAATATCTCTGTTTCTTTAGACTTGGACATTAGGGATACAGCACGGAAATAGGCCCTTTGACCCACGGAGTCCGCGCCAACCAGTAATCACCCCTTACACTAACCCACACACTTTAGGGACAATTTTACAACTTACCAAAACAAATGAACCTAAAAACCTGCACGTCTTCGGAATGTAGGAGGAAACCGAAGCACCCGGATAAAACCCACACAGCCAGAGGGAGAATGTATAAACTGTGAACAGACAGCACACAGAGACAGGATTGAACCCGAGCCTCTGGAGCTCTACAGCTGCATCACTGTGCTGCCACACTCTCCACAGACGCCGCTTAACCTGCTGAACATTTACAGTAGCCAACGAACCTGTAAACCCATATGGGATGTGGAAGGAAATCCACGCAGTCACAGGAAGAACGTGCAAGCTCCACATTGACAGTACCGGTGGTCAGGTTTGAACCTGGATCACTGGAGCTGTGAGGCGGCTGCACCACTCTGCCTCCCCAAATGAAACAGCCATTTCAAATGCACCAAGCATCCGCTATAAGGTCTGGGTTCAATCCTGACCTTAGGCAATGACAATGTGAAGCTTGCATGTTTGCTCTGACTGCATGGACAATCTGGTTTCCTCCCTCATCCAAACAACCACATTAGTTGCTGTTTTCATTTCAAATATCCAGGATCTGGGCAGCTCAGTGGCACAGCAGTAGACTTGTTGCTTTACAGCGCCAGAGGCCCCTTCTCTCCATTGATGCAGACTGACCTGCTGAGGAGGATTTTCCATTCTAAGCTGAGATTTCCAGCATCTGTAATTTTTCTCTTTATTCAGACATTCAGAACAAGACCTCCAGTGGTTCCTTGCTGTGCTCGCAGTGACCGTCTCATTTGGACTGGTACAATGGCACAACTAGCAGAGGAACTGTGGCACAACATCAGGGATCCAAGTTCAATCCTGATCGTAGGTGATGACTATGCAGAGTTTGCACATTCTCCCTGTGACTGCATGGGGGCTCTGGTTTCCTCAATATCACAAAGACGTGCAGGTCGGCTCGTTATTTGGCCTTTGCAAATTGCTCGTGATGTGTGGATGAGTGGTATAGATAGGGTAGACAGTCAGAACCTTTTTCCCCCAGGATAGAAAAATCAAATACTGGAGAGCATAGCGTTAAGATAAGAGGGGCAAAATTTAAAAGGAGATGCGCAGGACAAGTTGTTTTTTTGCACAGAGTGGTGAGTGCCTGGAAACACTGCCAGGGGTAGTGGTGGAGGCAGATATGATCACATCACAAAGATGGGCAGGTTGATTGGCCCCTAAACTGCTTGTGACATGTGCAAAGGTGGGAAAATTCTAGAAGGAGTTAAGAACATGAGGAGAATAGAACATGGCACAGAAAGGTACAGCATAATAACGGGCCCTTTGGCCCACAATGTCTGTGCCAAGCACTGCCAAAATAAACTAATCTCATCTGCCTTCACATGATGCCTATCCATCCATTCCCTGAATATCAAGGTGCCTATCTAAAAGCCTTGTAAATGCCACTATCATATCTGCCTCCACCACCATCCCTGGCAGCATGGTTCAGACACCCACTAGTCCGTGTAAAAAAAAAATTGTCCCACATATCTCCTTTAAACTTAGCCTCTCTCACATTAAAGCTATGCCCTTTAGTCTTTGATACTTCTGTATTAAACATTACAGGGAAAATTAGTGGGGAATGGGATTGCTCTATGAGATGGCATTGCTTTGTTGGGCCAAATTGTCTGTTGTATGGAAATATGTACCAGCAACTACACGTTGAAGTACTCTAATGGCCTTGGAGCATTTGGGGAAATCCTGAAAGTGAAAATGTTGTCAGGATTCATGTCTTACTTTTGTGCTTTTCATATTTCATTCAAGGTCGGCAACCCTGCTCGGCAAGAGGATTCGAATCAGTCAGGTCTAACTTTTTTTTTAAAACAGCGGTTTGCGATTTAAAAAAAAACACACACGAAATACTGTAGTAAGGATGACTAGTCAAGCTGAAGTTTCTGAAAGGTTGGGCTGGTATTGAATACAAGAACAGATGAAAAAAAGAGCAGGACTTGGCTGTTGCCCCTCGAGTCCACTCGTTCAATAAAATCTTAGCAGATCTGATCCTGACCTCCCTCCACTTCTCTGCCTATTCTCCGTCACCCTCAACTTCCCTACGGACCAAACCTCCTTCTATCTCAGAGATGAATACATTCACCAAGTCATCCTCCACTGCTCTCTGCTGTAGAGAATCCCAGTCACAGGCGTGTTAGTGGAAAAAAAAAATACAATTCTTTCTTGAATGGGCCATCCCTTATGTTATGTCCCTCAGTTTGAGATTATCCCTGAAAGGGATAACAATTTCCCAGCACCTTCCCTTTCAATCCCTAGTAGTATATTACAGTATGTTTCAATAAGATCTCTCTTTAAAACACAATAGGCAGCATAGTGCAACAGAGTGGAGCAGAGTAAAGCTGCTGCCTCACAACGCCAGAGACCCGGGTTTGATCCTGACTAAGGGTGCTGTCTGTGCGGAGTTTGCACGTTCACCATGTGACTGCGTGGGTTTTCTCCAGGTGCGTTGGTTTCCACCTACACTCCAAAGGCCCTCGAGAACAAAGGGGGCCCTGCAGGGTGGGGAGGGGGGGGGTCCACCTGCTGCCACGTCTGGTGGCAGGCAGGAGATAGGACTGTTCGGTAACTTTGTCAGCACCAGAAACGTGGCGACACTTGTGGGCCTAGTTGAAGTCTGCTGTGTGATTTTACCAAGTTTCATGCCAAACAAAACATTTCACTGTGACAACAAAGTATCATTGAATCATTGAAGTTTGTAGGTTAATTGGCTTCTGTAAATTGCCCCAAGTGTGTAGGACTTGAAACTGGGATAATAAGGAACTAGTGTACGTGATCGATGATTGGCGTGGGCCGATCGGCCTGTTTCCATGTTATATCTCCAAACTAAACATCATGCTCAATCTTTCATTAGACAATTCCTTCCATCTAGTGAGCATTTTCTGAGCTGCCCCAATTACAAATATACCTTTCCTTAAATAAAACTGTATACAGTATTCTGGGGGCGATCTCATTGTTGCATTATTCCTCAGTATTAACACCACTATTTTCACACAAAGGGTGGTGGGTGTATGGAACAAGCTCCCAGAGGAGGTAGTTCAGTCAGGTACTATTGCAATGTTTAAGAAAAGACAAGTACATGGATATGACAGGTTTAGAGGGATATGGGCCAAATGCAGGCAGGTGGGACTAGTGTAGGACATGGTTGGTGTGGGCAAGTTGCGCCGAAGGGCCTGTTTCCACGCTGTATGACTATGACTGTACTTGCTCCACCCCATTCCATTAAAACAGTATATTCCATGTATATTCTATGTATATTCCATATATATTTTGTATCTGCATGCCAGCATTCATTGTTTCATGTACAGAGTTAATGTTAGTACACAGACAGTTATGTTCTGCATTGGATCCAACATCAGCGCCATCTGCTGTGGCAAATGAGTAACTACTCATAACCTTATCTCTGCATTGCCCCATCGAAGAGCCACGAACTACATCAAAGTCAAAATCTGGAAACACAGCCTCTGACTTCAACAGAGGATGAGAGATACACCAGGAACTTTTAACCGTGGAACACATTATACTGAGGAAAATGTCTAACATTTCCCTGTGAAATCAACAGCATGGGAAAGGGTACCAAGCTGCATTTCATTTATTGGGAGAATAATGTACGACTACAAACTACTTGCAATTTCATCCAAAGAAAAATTAACAGCTCTTTCCATCCGCTAACAGTAACACTGGATTTGGACACATGAAACCGCTCACATATAATTTTCCCCGCCATTATTAATTAATTATTCCGCCTGGCATAGTGGTGCAGCAGGAGAGTTGCTGCCTCACAGGTTCGATCCTGACTACAGGTGCTTTCTGTACAGAGTTTGTATATTCTCCCTGTGACCTTGTGGGTTTTCTTCAAGTACTCCAGTTTCCTCCCACAATCCAAAGAAGTACAGGTTTATAGGTTTTTAACAGGTAAGAAAGTACGCGTTTCGTGTATTAACAGTGTATGCGGTAGGCTGCCATGTCCTCCACATGGATTGAGGTGCTCCGTGTGTCACGCCCTTTGACCCGATGACCTTGCGTGCAACCCCCCTATTAAAAAAATCTTGTGTAGGAAGGAACTGCAGATGCTGGTTTAAACTGAATATAGACACAAAACGCTGGAGTAACTCAGCGGGACAGGCAGCATCTCTGGAGAGAAAGAATGGGTGACGTGTCGGGTCGAGACCCTTCTACAGACTGGTTAGGGATAAGGGAAACGAGAGATATAGATAATGATGTAGAAAGATAAAGAACAATGAATGAAAGATATGCAAAAAAGTAACAATGTTGAAGGAAACAGGCCATTGTTTGTAGGGTGAAAACGAGAAGCTAGTGCGACTCATTTATGCCAGCCAGTTATTCTGGGCTGAAATATTTAGTTATTATTCCTTTGAAGTTATTTGCTTTCACCAGTTTATCTTAATTAGAAACCAACTAGATCATTACACTGGCAAATGGAAATCTCTCCCACCAAGGGAGTGAACTTTCAGCACAAGGGAGAGTTTTATCCCCTTTTATCCCTTCAGTCGAACAGAGCCCATTCCACTTTATACAACGAGATAAATTACAACTCCAGAGTAGACAAGAAAAGCTTTCATTGATATGAATGGATTCACAGCAACAAGTCAGAATGTTGGCATGGGGGAGAAACGTTGAGGGCACTTATGGTACAGCAAGATCCCACACACAGCAATGGAAGAGGAAGCAGAGAGGATGTTTCCATTAGTGGGAGAGGCTAGGGCCAGAAGCCATAGCCTCAGAATAAAAGGGCGTATCTTTTGGAAGGAGATGAGGAGGAATTTCTCAATTCGAAGTGTGGTGACTCGGTGGAATTTGTCGCTACAGAGGGCTGTGGACGTCAAGTAAATGGATATTTTTACAACAGAGATTGATATATTCTTGATTAGTACGAGTGTCAGGATTTATGAGGAGAAGGCAGGAGAATGGGGTTGAGAGGGAAAGATACAGCAGCCATGATTGAACGGCAGAGTAGACTTGATAGGTCGAGTGGCCTAATTCTGCCCCTGTGACATGAACTTATGAATGATCATCACTAGAATGGGGGGTTTTGGGATGGTTATTGATGGATAATCATTGGCCATAACAGAGGGGAGCGCTGCCCTGACAGTGATCACAGTGGAAGTACCTCATCAATTTGACAGTAATAAAACCACTAAAGGTTGGAAAGATTGTTGCTGGTTGCCAGAGGCAAAGTTGTCCCAGCTCTGCAAAGTATTCTAATGATCCTGCTGATACAGAAACTGGCAGCCTAGTCAATCTGAACTGATCGAAAAACACAGTGTATAACTTAGCGGGTCATGCAACATCTGTGGAGGGAATGGATGGATCATGTTTCAGGTCGGAACCTTTCTTCAGGCCGATTGTGATAGGGGAGAGAAAGCCGGAAAAGAGAGGTGGGTACAGGTGAGGGAGGGGAGGGGGAGTGAATGGCAGATGGGTGGAATATGTGACAAAGGCTTGAGATGAAATGGGGACAAAATGGTGTCAGATAAGGAGGAGTGAAATGTAAAACTTGAAGAAGGGATATAGGTGCAAGGGAATGGGGGGAGGGGGCGTAATGGGAGAAATGGATACGTACTTGCGTGGGAAAGAGGGTGCACAGATAGACAGAGGGTAGGAGGATATTATTTTAAATTGGAGATTCAACTGAATACCATCGAACAAATGCAAGGCACTGCGAATGTCACTAGACCAAAATAAAATGCTTCAAAATAACAAGAGATTCAGGTAGAAAACTAAACAGTCCGAACATCAAGGGACTTATGCCCCTGTCCCACTTAGGAAACATGAACGGAAACCTCTGGAGACTTTGCACCCCACCCACGGTTTCCGTGCAGTTCCCGGAGGTTTTTGTCAGTCTCCCTACCTGCTTCCACTACCTGCAACCTCCGGCAACCACCTGCAACCTCTGGGAACCGCATGGAAACCTTGGGTGGGGCGCAAAGTCTCCAGAGGTTTCCGTTCAGGTTTCCTAAGTGGGACAGGGGCATTAATTTCAAAGCAGACACAAAATGCTGGATTAATTCAGCGGGTCAGACAGCATGTTTGGAGAAAAGAAATAGGTGACGTTTCAGGTTGAGACTTTTCTTCAGACTGAGAGTTAGGGGAGAGGAAAACTAGAGGTACGAAAATGTACAGAACAAATCAGAGCCAGCACCAATGACCCAGGAAAGGTGGAGCCCACAACAGTCCATTGGTGGCTGTGGAAGAGGTGATAATGAAGGGATAGGAACAGTGAAACTAACAGGAGGACTAGGGTGGGGGAGGGATGGAGAGAGAGGGAATGAAAGGGTTACTTGTAATTAGAGAAATCAATATTCATACCTCTGGGTTGTAAGCTGCCCAGTCTGAAACTCTTAGTCTGAAGACTCATACATTTAGTTTCCCTCTTCCCTGACTCTCAGGCTGAAGAAGGGTCTCAACCTGAAACATCACCTATTCCTTTTGTCTAGAGATGCTGCCTGACCCGTTGAGTTACTCCAGCATTTTGTGTCTATCGTCAGTGTAAAACAGCATCTGCAGTTCCTTCCTACACAATTTCAAAGCAAGCAGTTTCCCATTTAAGATGGGGAGCAGAAGGAATTTCTTCCACAGAAGAAGGTGAATCTATGGAATTCTCTACCCTACCAAGCTGCATAACCCGATTGATTGAATACATTAAAAGTGCAGACTGACAATCATTTAAACTGTTGGAGAGTGAGGGGTGTGGGGAGAAAATAGGAGAATGGGTCCAAGATTGAACCAGCGGGCACTAAAGGGCTAATTGTTCTACTCCAGCACCTCTTTATAAGTTCCTATTCCGAGATCATTTCCAACATCCAGTGCTATTGCACTTTCTCTGTATTTGCTTGAAGATTGTCTTCTTAGGTCTATAGTCCTTCTCAGCTGCTGGCATCCTTAGTCACACCAAGTACCACTCACTCATTATCTGAGTTTCGTTTAGTTTAATTTAGAGATACAGTGTGGAAACAGGCCCTGGGGTTTGGCTTTCTTGTGCTGTTGCTTACAGGGTGATTCATTCAGCGCATCGAGTCCACGCCGACCAGCAATCACCCCGTACACTAGCGCTTTCCTACACACTAGGGACAATTTACAATTTTTACTGAAGCCAATTAACCTACAAACCTTTATGTCTTTGACGTGCGGGAGGAAACTGGAACACCCAGAGAAAATCGATGTGGTCACAGGAAGAATGTACAAATTCTGTACAGACAGCAAATTCTGTACAGGATCAAACCCGGGTCACTGGCAATGTAACATAGCATCTTTACCACTACGCCACCATGCCGCCCATTGGTTGAGTGATCAAAGAGGTTGATTTCAAGAGGTATAGGGAGAATCAGAAGCACAGAAGAACTAGGGCACCCAGCCTTTGGTCTTGGGGGACTGATTTTGATGTATTCCAAGAAAAGGCAATGCTTTTGTTGCTTGCAGTCATGGAGTCATAGTCATACCGTATGGAAATAGCCCTTCAGCCCATGCCAACCAAGATGCCCCATCTACACCAGTCCCACATGCCCATGTATGGCACATTCCCTCTGAACCTTTCCTATCCATGACTTCAATGTTGATAGGAATTGATGAGATCAATTTTTATCTTGAGCACCAGGTGAAGGCAGTCACAGGTCCATCATCAATAGAAATAAAACTAGGTGGTAAAATAACCTCAGTCCAAACTGAATCTGACAGGACTGAAAGGGTTATATTACCAACCAGCAATGATAAAACAGATTACCATTCTGGCAACACATTGAATATAAAGATTCACAGTGTTTTTACCAACCTGTCATACGTTTTTATGATCCTGCATTACTACATGCATTTCTTTCCAACAACAAAAAAGTAATCTTTCAATTTGTACTCTTCATTCACAAGGTTTGTATTTTTCTTTAACGTGCCTTTCTCCCTTCCACAATGCTCCGTTTATGTTTTCAATCATACATTCTCCTTTCCAGCTTTAACTGGGCCTAATGCATGGGTTTGCTATGCACAAATTGCCTGCCAGTATTCCTACACTACAGAAGTGACTGCTCATCAAAAGTATTCCACTGACTGTAAAGATCTCTGTAATACACTAAAGATGGTGTATAATGCAATTCTAGTTTATCATCTGTATCTTCTTCCAAATTTTCATAAGCTCATAAATTCTTGGAGCAGAATTAAGTAATTTGGCACAGTAAGTCTACTCCACCAATTAATCATGGCTGATCTATCTTTCCCTCTCAACCCCATTTTCCTGCCTTCTCCCCATAACCCCTGACGCCCGTACTAATCAAGAAGCTATCAATCCCTGCCATAAATATATCCATTGACTTGGCCTCCACATGTGGTAATGAAATCCACAGATTCACCATTCTCTGATTAAAGAAATTCCTCCTCATCTCCTTTCTAAAATTCACCTCCTTCTTTAATGATTTGGTTGTCTCCTCCAAGTCTTTGAGTTTAGAGAAACACAGCGAGGAAACAAGCCCTTTGACCGACTGAGTCCGCGCGGTCCACGATCACCATTACACCTGCACACACTAGGGACAATTTTCAATTTTTACCGAAGCCAATTAACCTACAAACATGGATGTCTTTGGCGTGGGGAATGAAAACCGGAGCACCCAGGGAAAACCCAAGGGGTCACGGGGTGAGCATACAAACAGCACTCGTAGCCAGGTTCAAACCCGAGACATACAGTATGGAAATAGCCCCTTTGGACCGATTCGTCCATTCTGACCAAGGTGCCCCATCTAAACTTGTCCCAGTACCCACGTTAGGCCCTTATTCCTCCAAGCCAACAAATCTCTGCTTCCCAAAGCTGAAAGCAAATCAGACAATGCAAATGGAGGCATGGGGAATGTAGTAGCCATTTAGCTTAACAGTATGTTGTAACTATGTCTCGAGGAGAGCTCGTGAGTGCGTTTCGATTAATCTCCTAAATCCCTGTCTTCCATCATAGTGGCTAGAGGAAAGATTCCTTGAACGATATGAAAATCTGTTCCTACAGTGAAATGCAGATGCTGGAATCTTGAGAAAAACATAAAGTGCTGGAGTAACTCAAGGGGTCCGGCAGCATCTGTGGAGGGACCACATTTCAAGTCGGTCTATTTCAGATTATACAAATAAAGTTTACTGATAAGAAATTAGCCAACACAATGTTTGAAACGCGACTGTGCTGGGAAGAAATGTGTCTTTGTTTCAGCATTGCCTCTTGCTAGCTTGGTCTTCACGAGCTTGTGCAAGATGATGTTTCCTCCTTTATATGACTTTGCCAGAGTCTCGCAGAGTTTATGTTTCAATAATAGCAATAAGTTCAAGTAACGCCCTCATTAGTGCTTAGTTAATGATTCACCGATTCCTTGCCCTTTAGGAGGTCAGCACTAAATTAGCCCCGTTATACCAGAGCGCTGGTTTTAATTTCATTTAATGATATAACATTATTGTCAAAATGTTGTGCTCATGTTTGAGTAAAGTGTAAACTTAGAATTAGGAAAGCAACAAAGAAACACGAGTTTGATAATAATTTAATAATGTACTTACTTGTCTTCCCTAAACCTAATAGGCCTGTCTATTACATTCTGCAGGAGTCAGGAACATTGGAATGCTGTTTAAATCATGAATCCCCATTAAAGGCCAAATGTTTCCATCTGTATGAAGTAGATGGGAATAATCAATAATGTAGTAGTGGTGCAAAATAATAATGGATTTCTGCTATTTTTACCATTACTTGGAACTTTGCTCCCATGATAAGACGCATTTATGAAGGTTAACCCTATATAAAATGAAAACTGTTTTCCAAAGGCCAATTATGATGAACTCAAACAGAATTATTTGAAGCAGAGATATTCATGCTCAGGCTCCAGCAGTTGATTCGATCAAACAAGGCTTTGTTTTTACATGCAAGGTTCTAATAGAAACATAGAAAATAGGTGCAGAGGGCCATTCGGCCCTTCGAGCCAGCACCGCCCCTATCAATAACCCGTGCCTGCCTTCTCCCCATATCCCTTGACTCCACTAGCCCCTAGAGCTCTATCTAACTCTCTCTTAAATCCAATAATATTTCTGAAATATCAGAATTTAGGGCAGTACAGTGGTGCAGTGGTAGAGATGCTGCCTTTCAGTGCCTGAGACCCGGGTCGATCCTGACTAAGGGTGCTGTCTGTACAGAGTGTGTACATTCTCTTCATGACCCCGGTGGGTTTCCTTCCACACTCCAAAGGTACACAGGTATGTGGGTTAATTGGCCTTTGTAGATTGTCCCTGGTGTGTAGGATAGTGCTTGTACAGGGTGATCGCTGGCTGACGTGGACTCAGTGGGCGGAAGGTCCTGTTTCCACACTGCATCTTACAGTAAAATCGATCTTAATAGTCAATATCTTATCGAAACAAACAATGCTTCCCAACAAGTTATATATATATTTATATCTAGATATATTTAGATATATCTCTATCTCTATATATATCTCTAGATATATCTCTATCTCTAGATATATATCTAGATATATATCTAGAGATAGAGATATATCTAGAGATATATCTAGAGATAGAGATATCTAGAGATAGAGATATATCTAGAGATAGAGATATATCTAGAGATAGAGATATCTAGAGATAGAGATATATCTAGAGATAGAGATATATCTAGAGATAGAGATATATCTAGAGATAGAGATATATCTAGAGATATATCTAGAGATAGAGATTAGATATAGAGATAGAGATAGAGATAGAGATAGAGATAGAGATAGAGATAGAGATAGAGATAGAGATAGAGATAGATCTAGATCTAGAGATAGATCTAGAGATATATCTATAGATCTAGAGATAGATCTAGAGATAGATCTAGAGATAGATCTAGAGATATATAGATAGAGATGGAGATATATAGATAGAAATAGATATATAGATAGAAATAGATATATAGATAGATAGATATATAGATATATAGATATATAGATAGATAGATATATATAGATAGATAGATATAGATATAGATATATATATTCATTTTGTGAATACAAACTTGTTAAAAAGGTGAGGCAAACAATTGGGCTGCAGCCACCTGACAACCAAAATTCATTTGTGAACACAAATTTAAAAAAAAAGGCGAGGCAAACAATTGTGCAGCATCGAGGGGGCTCACCGTGGAGTAGACGTGCGTTCAGTGTTATTCGCAGCTCGGAGCCCTGACACTCTCACTTCCTTGGTCTAGCAAAGACTGAGTGAGGGACTACACTTCCAGGTTTTATAATCTCCCCCCCCCCCCCCCCCCCCCCCCCCCCCCCGCCTGCGGGGCAGCAGAGAGAAATGGCAATTAAAAAAAAAACATTAATACCTCTCTGATTTTTCATCGATGGGAAAAATCCTCCGGTCCCTGGGGGCTCTGAGCGAGGTGGGCAAAAATGACGGCCGTAGGTGGCAGCGTTCTCTCGGAAATCGCAGCACAGTGGGCCAAAAGCGGTCAAGATCAGACTTTTAGGAATATATTTATATATATTACTAAAACTCGCATCTTGTTTGTTTGCAGGTTTGCCTTGTACCTCTATTTGCGCGAAAACGGTACACAATAGCGCTATAATTTTGGCCCACCTTACTCACCATTGTCATGTGCTGTAAATAAAACAAGTTTTTTTCAGACCAATGGTATATTTTAAGTTATTAACGTTTTTTTTAAATGTAACTTAAAACAGCGCCCCCACCCGCGCATGCGCAGTTGGAGGAGAGTTCCCGTGCGCATCTTTACTGGTGTCGCAAAGGGCACGTAATGGGTCCTCAGCCGTGCCTGCGTAGTTGGGGCCTTTCCAGAATCCCTCCCACCCCCCCCCCCCCCGCGATAGCCCCCGCCTGAAGCCCTCCCCTACCCGTAGCTCCAGGACGCTTGCCCCGCTCAACAGGAGAGGAGGTGGAATAGAGGGAGAGGAGGGGGGAGTGGGGGGAGATAGGGAGTGGGGGAGATGGGGAATAGAGGGAGAGGAGGGTAGTGGGGGAGGTGAGGAGGAATAGTGGAGGGGGGGGAGATAGGAGAGGTGAGGAGTGGGGGAGGTGGGGAATAGGGAGGGGTGAGGAGTTATGGAACGAGGGAGTGACTGGGGGTTGTGGAAAGGAGAGGGAGGGAGAGGTGATGGAGGAATTGGGGGAGGAGAGGAGGAGAGGGAAAGAAGAGAGGGATGTGGGGAAATGAGCCGCGCCTGCGCAGTTGGGGGCTATGCGTGAGCGGTGGAATATTGCGTTGGGGGAACGGGAGAGTGGTGGAATATTGCGTTGGGGAACAGGTTGCGTTGGGGGAACCAGGCCTCCCATGTGACAGCGACCCAACGGGTCCCACTTAGTCTAGTCCTTTAGAAAACGAAAAAAAAATGATTATAGACCGACAATTTGTAGACATTATGTCATAACTTCTTCAGACTGAGAGTTTGGGGAGAGGGAAACAAAAGATATGAAAAGGAACAAAGAACAAATTAAAGATATGAAAAGAACAATTCAACGCCAGCAACGATGATCAAGAAGCACAGAAATGTCCATTGTCGGCTGTGGAGAAGGTGATAACGAGTGATGCAGTGAAACTAAGCAGGATGACAGTGAAACTAATAGGTCGACTAGGCTGGGGAGGGACAGAGAGAGAGAGAAGGAATGCAAGGGTAAGCACAGTCATGAGCTGGTAGCCGAGTATTAGTTTCTGTCGGACTCTGATCCAATCGCATTACCATTTTGTATATTTAAAATAAAATATGTATCAACTGACCACAGGCAAAAAGAAAGGGCAATTTATTGATGCTGAATGTCAAATGATTCATAAATATATAAATTCAATTTGCCTAAATACATAGTGATTCAATAGAGTTTAAACACAGCATTGATCATGTACAATAAAGCATAAAAAATGCGTTGGTATTCCCAACAGCCTGAATCCATTGTCATGATGGAAGAGTTTTCTAATGTCTCTAATCTATTTAATACATTACTAGCGATTTATTGTGTTCTTGAAGATAATTTGGAATATTTTTCTGACTGGATTAATTCATTATTAATCTGTCTGTATTAGACTCTATATTCGAAGAGCTTTTGCAGCAAAGATAACAACAGGCTAATACTACCCTTTCTTATGTATGAGTTAAAGGCACATAGCAAGTGCTTACATTAATGTGAATATCCTAAAGCTGCAATGCTAAGTAGCAACACTCGGTTTATCACCCACTTTAGGTCCATTAATTGACTGCTAACATTGCCACAGCATGGTAAGTATTGTTCTTTTCATGCAAGTACCTATTTAATGATATATTAAAGCATTAACAATTATCAATCACCTTCTCTGGAACCCAGAATTAACTATTACAAGTGTGGAGTCTCTTCCTTTTGGTAGTTTTTCCAGAGCTGTTTTATACTTAAAGGGGAGAACTTTGCAACAGTTTGGGGATGGTAGATGGAGTAGATCATTCAAGATATTGGAACAGACATGATTGTCTTCTTCACTGTCATGTGCTGGGACAGCAGGGCGAAGGCCACAGACACTAACAGGAATAACAAGCTCATCACAAAGGCTGGCTCTGTCCTGGGGGCGGAGTTGGATTCATGGGAGGTGGTTTTGGAGGGGAGGATGTTTCTCAAAATGCAGAGCATCTTGGACAATATTGTATCGTAACATATCGTACCATATTGGTAAAAGAACTTTGCCCAGCCCCCTTCAGATTTCCACTATTCTGTACCATTTATTTCAACAAATATTATTTTGTCCATATTATCATTAATTTCTCTAATTTATCTCTATCCTTCTTTCCCTTTCTTTCTGTGCCTGATTTCTTTTGGCTCAGAGATACAGCATGGAAGATACTTCCCTTCAGCCCACCGAGTCCATGCCGACCATCAATCACCAAATCACACTAATTATATGTTATCCACTTTCTCATCCACTCCCTACCCACTAAAGACAATTCACAGAGGCAAATCTCTGCAGATCCTTCTTGTAGAATACAAAATTGTGTTCTATTTACTTTTATCCTTGGGTTATTGATCCTTGAATTATCCTTGGGACCTCCTTGGGTCCTTTACAAAAGAAAAGTTACTGAATCAGTTCACGCAAATGGCTTTTTCCAGTAACGGAACAGAAAATTTTGTGAAAAAAAATAATTCTGTTTTTATATTATAGTGGCCCAGATTTTCTTATCCTACCAGTATAATTCAGGCCCACAGCCCATTCCCATCACATTACCATTAACAATCTATTACACAGGTAAAAAAGTTTAATGTGTTGATTAGTTCTGCCAATAAGCCATTTCACCGTGTCCTATCACAGAAATTCCATTCCATCTTTGCCTCCTCTGCCATCTTTCCTCCTACTGTTAACTTATTTGTGTCTCTCTCTCTCGCTTATGATGGATCATTTTGGTATTTGCATTTACAGGTTTTCCAATATTCTAGCACTTTGATTTTAGGAATGGTGTGATATTTATAAATTGCAAAAATGTGTTTATCTCTGATCAATATTAATTATCCCCCTGTGAGTAAACCTATTTTTAATTACTGGAAATGACGACCAAACTATTTTTTAGCCAATTGCTACCAAAACCTTAAGCTCTTGAAGTTCTCTATTACTTGTCGTTTGATTTTCTGGCTCTCACTTTATTCCTTAAATTGTACTACTTTGATCAAGTGCAGAAATAAAGTGCCCAGAACGTGCGGCCAGGGGTAATGGTGGAGGCAGATATGATAGCAACTTTTAAGAGACACTTATATAGACACAAGAAGAAGAGGGGTGGCACAGTGGCTCAGTGGTAGAGTTGGTAAATGTTTGATCTGGGTGCTGTCTGTACAGAGTTTGTATGTTCTCCCTGTGACCGTATGGGTTTTCTCCGGGTGCTCCGTTTTCCTCCCACACTCCAAAGACATACAGGTTTGTCATCTTGTTCTTGCATATGACATGCACAGGAGTCTTCTTCTTCTTTTGTATGGCGTGCACAGCCTAAAGTTGTAGGACAACTTGTTCTATTTGTTCTTATTTGATTGTGCACGCCGGGCTGATTGCATTCATCGAAACAGGGCGGACCACATGAAGATTGCAATCTTCCACCCCTTGTAGAGTCTGAAGAAGGGTCTTGTTTCCCTTATTCCTAACCAGTCTGAAAAAGTGTCTCGACCCAAAACATCACCCATTCCTTCTCTCCAGAGATGCTGCCTGTCCCACTGAGTTACTCCAGAATTTTGTGTCTACCTTTGATTTAAACCAGCATCTGCAGTTCTTTCCTACACAAGTTCGTAGGTTAATTGGCTTTGGCAAAATTATAAAATTTCCGTAGTGTGTAGGTAGGATAGAGCCAGTGTATGGGGTGATCACTGGTCGGCATGGACTCGGTGGGCTAAAGGGCCTGATTCTATGCTGTATCTCTCAAGTAAAGTCTAAAGAGAGACACACATGTGAGATAATTGTCTTTATCACGGCATCAGGTTTCTAGGACACTGGCCCCTCACTTTAGGGGAGGGGGTAATGATATCTCTGGGTAGAGTTTCTGTCCCAATGGAATTGATGATACAGGCACAACATGTTTGAGATTTGAACTTTCTCAAACCTCGATTTATTCAATTTATGCAAACATAAGAATACAAGCGCTTTCTATTGGGAAGGGGATTTGGCTTCTGTGCTTAGATCCAAGTTCCAAGTAATGAACATTAAAAGGTGTTGTCTTTTCTTTTCCACCATACGATATGAAAAAACTTTATTCATCCCCGGAGGGAAATTGCCCTGCCAATGGTCACAACACACAACAAGGTGCACAAAAACTTAAAAGTGAAAACTAAAAGAAAAAGACAAGGGACTGTTGGCTGGCTGCTGTGTGCCCACCGCCTTCACCGGAACGAACGAAGGAAAAGAAAATGAACGCAGACTTATCTCCTGGGCAGAGGATTCTAAAAATAGAATGCCCCCCCCTCTCCACACCAGATCCCCCTTTGTTCTCTCACGGGGGTCCCCCCCACACTGGGTCTCCATGGCCTGGGGTTTGGCATTCTGGTGCTGCTGCTTACAAGGGTGATTCTTTTAGACTTTAGAGATACGCCGCTGAAACAGGCCCTTCGGCCCACCGAGATGTGGTGAACATCAATCTCCCCCTACACTAGCATGATCCTACACACTAGGGACAATTTGAATTTTTACCGACGCCAATTAACCTACAAGCCTGTATGTCTTTGGAGTGTGGGAGGAAACCGGAGACCCGGAGAAAACCCACACGGTCATGGGGAGAACGAACAAACTACGTACAGATAGCAACCATAGGATTGAACCCGAGTCTCAGGAGCTATTTGCCAGCATCTCTACTGCTGCACCACTGTGCCGCCTCTGTCAGGCTCTCACCAGATTTAAACAACTAAAGATTAATTTTATTGTTCGTTTCGAGCTGCAGTTTGCTCTATCCTCTCATAAAATAAACTATTTGCATACATATTTCTGAAAATGTAGGCAGCCACATGTTGATAAGCAGAGGCCCACCTGAGTTTTACATTGCTACATGCCGCACGCTATTAAATCAGCCATTTAACGCGACTGATCTTGGAATAATGTCTAATGACCAGCACAAAACACACAGCATAATCATTGCCACTGATTCCATGGGAATACATTTGCGCAGATGCTGTCAAGCTTTGAGAACAAATGTATATCATAATGATTCTGCTGTGGGCAAAAAGAATTAAGCATCTGATTTAAAGTCTGTAAATACATAACTCTTTTTAATAACAATACGACTCCATAGGGGCATGGAAATTCACTGAAGGATCTATCCATGCTAGACGACAACATTTATGTAATGTGTAGGAAGGAACTGCGGATGTTGGTTTTTACCGTAGACACAAAGTGCTGGAGTAACTCAATGGACCAGGCAGCATCTCTGGAGAAAAGGAATAGGTGATCTTTTGGCTCAGAACCCGCTTCAGACTGAAATATAGAGGATGAGGGTAGTGGGGGGGAATAATAAACTGGAGGCAGAAAAGGCCAGACAAATCAGGGCCGGCAACTGATGACCTCAGGAAGGGTGGAGTCCATAATGGTCCATTGTTGGCTGGGAAAGATGTGCTAATAAGAGGGATACAAGGATGCAAACAGTGGAACTGGTACGATGACTAGTTATATTAATTAGGCTTACAGTCCAGTGGTATGAATATTGGGGTGGAAGATTGCAACCTTCACGTGGTCCGCCCTGTTT
This sequence comes from Leucoraja erinaceus, assembly GCF_028641065.1. Classification (NCBI taxonomy): domain Eukaryota; kingdom Metazoa; phylum Chordata; class Chondrichthyes; order Rajiformes; family Rajidae; genus Leucoraja; species Leucoraja erinaceus. The sequence goes on along the minus strand of NC_073395.1, from coordinate 23,807,521 downwards.
CGACTAATGCAATCAACCTGGCGTGCACAATCAAGTAAGATCAAATAGAACAAGTTGTCCTACAACTTTAGGCTGTGCACGCCATACGCAAGAAGAAGAGTATGAATATTGATTTTTCTAACTTCAAGTAACCCCGGCATTCCCTCTCTCTTTATCCCCCCCCCACCCAAGTCACACCACCTCTTTTTCACCCAATAAACAGCTAACAATGTCTTGTTACCTTCATCATTGTTACTTCTTTGCATATCTTTCATTCATTGTTCTTTATCTCTCTACATCATTATCGACATCTCTCGTTTCCCTTACCCCTAACTAGTCTGAAGCAGGGTTTTGACCCAAAACCTCATCCATTCCTTCTCTCCAGAGATGCTGCCTGTCCCGCTGAGTTACTCCAGCAATTTGTGTCTATCCTCAGGCAAACCATCAACTGCAGTTCCTTCCTACACAGTTATATTTATGTAACACATTTACAAACATCCTAATGTACATCACTGAAGCATCACCAATGTTTGAGTGGGAAATACAAAGGTGTTTTCCATTAATCTGTTCACTGGATGTGGAGGTCCCAGCAAGATCATCTCTAGATGTGTGGAACTGCAGATTCTGGTTTACAAAAAAAAGACACCAAATGCTGGAGTAACTCAGTGGATCAAGCAGAATCTCTGCAGAACAAGGATAGGTGGCATTTCAGACTCAGACCTGTGAAGAAGGATCCCGACCTGAAACGTCACCCATCCATGTTCTACAGAGATGCTGCCTCGCCCGCTGAGTTACTCCAGCACTTGGTGTAAATATCATCTCTAATCGGCCTGAACTGACTGGTTTGAAACAACTACCTATGGAGCTTGGGACTGGCCAGATTGGGAGATATCCAACAATGAAGGTCATTTGTGAAACAGATGGCTTTTTACAGCAGTCTGGCGGTTTCATGGTCACCATTACAAATGCTCGCTCTCTCGTTCCAGATTTATTTAACAATTTGAATTCCCCCAGTGCAAATGTTATTTGAACACCTCCAGATATCCTGGATGTACTAAAACATTACATTATACTAAAAAATTCCAGTTTTCTAAATTCACTTCACTGCTAAAATTTCATATCTTCTTCTCCACCTTCTCCATTGCCTTGACGTGTTTTCTAAAGTAATGGGCCAGTCTGCACGTGTGTTTCGCACTGTGACACGGAAGTAAAGGGTGCTCCACTGCAGGCTAGATAACCTCTTGTTGTCTCTGTTTTAGGCCAAAATAAGACACAAAATGCCTGAGTAACTCAATAGCTCAGGCAGCTTCTCTGGAGAACTTGGACAGATGACGTTTTGGGTCAGGACGCTTTTTCAAAGTGATTGTGGGGGGAGGGGAAAGAAAGCTGGAGAGTATGAGGGTCAAGACAGCGCCTGGCATGTAATAAGTCGGAGATAGACACAATGTGCTGGAGTAACAGCAGGTCAAGCAGCATCTCTGTAGAAAAGGAATAGGTGACATTTCGGGTTGGAACCCTCTTCAGACAGAAGGATCTAGTCTGGAGAAGGATTGTGACCACAAAAGTCACCTATTCCATTTCTACAGAGATGCTGCCTGACATACTGCTGCTCCAGCACTTTGTGTCCATCTTCAGTATAAACCAACATCTGTAGTTCCTTCCTACCGATGTAATAGGTTGATACAGGTGGGGGGGGGATGGATGGAGGGGGGATGGATGGAGGGGTTTGATAGGCAGATAATTGACAAAGGCCAGAGATGAAAAGACACAAAATGTGAAGCAAAGGAATTGAAGAATGTATTTGAATGTGTGTGCGCGTTTTCACATGTGCATGGGCATGCTTGCATGCATTCAAATAAAGGGTTTATTAACACGGTGATTAAACTACTAATCCTAGATCAAATCCCAGGAAAGCAGTTGAGCACTTTAAATTCAGCTAATTAAATAAATCTGGCATTAAATAGCTGGTATCAGAGAAGATCATGAAACTTGCAGAATGTCAAATAGGGAAGACAATCGCCTCCGCCACTTGGTCTGACCTATACCCAACCGTGACTTTCTGAAACCAGCTATTTAGATTTATTTAAGTATCTGATTGTCAGTTGCCCCCTGTAATGGCTTGGCAAGTTATTCCGAGTGCCAAAGATAGACATTAAATGCTAAAATTTGCTGTCACTCTGCTATGTTGCTGCTGACCCAAGTGATAGCTTTGGTTCTGCAGTAGAACTCTCTCCTCTGACTTTACTGTCAAGGGAACAGCTTTAGACTTTACGTTAGAGATACAGCGCGGAATCAGTCCCTTCGGCCCACCGAGTCCACGCTGATTAGCAAACACCCATGCACTAGCACTATCCTACACAGTAGGGACAAGTTACTAGTTTTACCAAAGCCAATTAACCTGCAAACCTGTACACCTTTGGAATTTGGGAGCAAACCGGAGCACCCGGAGAAAATCCACGCAGTCATCGGGAGAAGGTACAAACTCCATTCATATAGCACCCATAGTCAAGATCGAACCCGAGTCTCTGGCGCTGTGAGGCAGCAACTTCACCGCTGCGCCACTGAGCCGCTTTGTGTAGAGCTCCCACTACTGAAACTGGAGCAACTCATTGGCATGTAAAAGAGACGTTAATAGTAAGGCTGTGGGCAATGTGCGGGGGAGAGTGAGAGGGGCAAATGAAGTTTGGGATGATCAAAGAAACCGGGCTGAAGGAGCGTAAATATTTCAGAGGCTTGCAGCGCTGTACCAGATCAGAGATGCCAATCCAGCAGCAAGAAACACATTACACTTCAGTAGAAAGCTGCTGTAATTGAAAACCTCTTTGTCAGCCAGCTAGGACTTAATTAGCCGCAAGCTTGCGACTCTGAAACATATGGCAGCAGAGCTTGTGGAATCGCTTTTCTGTAAGTTGACCAAAATGCTTTATGAAGCCTTGCAATTTCTAAAATGACCATTGCTGCTCAGTTCACATTCTGGCTGCTGGAAGCATCTTTAATTTCCCTACATTGTCCCTTGCAGATAAAATGCAGCTGGCACACCTTGGAGGCACTTGCCTGAACAAAGGTTGGAGCAATTTCATTCAGAGATTTGGGCATCACAGGGACGTGCGATTTGGCAGCCCAGGCGCTCAAAGGAGGGTTAAATGAGCATTTTGAGGCTAAGCAGTTGTGGACCATCATATAATTGTCTGAAGAAGGGTCTTAGGGCGGCCCAGTGCCACAACGGTACTGCTCACAGCGCCAGACACACCATTAGATCCTGACCACGGGTGCTGTCTGTACGGAGTTTGTACTTTCTTCCCATGACCACCTGGACTTGTTCCGAGTGCTCCGGTTTCCTCTCTCACTCCAACGACATGCGGGTTTGTATGTTAAGTGGCTCGTGTAGATTGTAAATTGTCCCTAGTGTGTAGAAAAGTACTAGTGTACGGGGCGATCGCTGGCCGGTGAAGATTCGGTAGGCTGAAGGGTCTGTTTCCACACTGTATCTCTAAAGTTTAAATGTTAAACCTTATTCAACGTTGATAAAAATATTTAACCGGGCCACCATCACCTTCATTATTCCTGGACCATTTATGCTTGTAGCAACCATTTGCTAAACACCTATCTTCACTCCCCCAAATGTTATTAATTGACTTTAAATCACTTGAATATCTTGCTCTGCAGAAGGAAATACATATGCATTTTTTATTTTATATATACACATTAGACCTCCCCATTGGTATATCAGTCTGATGAAAAATCCCAACTCAAAACATTATCTGTCCGTTTCCCTCCACAGATGCCGCCTAGCCCACTGAGTTACTCCGCATTTGGGTAATCTCCAGAAAATCTCAGATCTTTTCAAATATATTAGCAATGTTTTAATTGTATTAATGCTTCAGGGTACATTATAACGCTGACAAATGGTAGCAATAAGTATTAGAATGTAATTTAGTTTTGGGAACACATGTTTATGTTTATTTATCACTAGGCTTGAAGTCAATTTTAATTATCCCAAATATTATTTATCTGTTGCCTTTTTACTCCATCTACATTTTAAATATCCTTCACTGCAAGTGATCCATTAAGTCATAATTTATCTTTTAGAGGGCCATTATAGCAAATGAGAGTTACTTTACACTCAAACATTGCTCTCTCTTGTTTTAATTCAGTATGTACTTGGGCGTATGCACACCTTCCCAGTCTGATGCTATCGTTTTTTTCTATGGAGATAATACTTTGACTGCTTTAGGTGCTACTTGAGATGGCATTTGGAATATTTTCCTCGTTTCCAGAAAGAAAATTAATAAACTCAGCTTTTGTAGAGTTAATAGTTCATAAGTTCTAGGAGCAGAATTAGGCCATTCAGCCCATCAAGTCTTCTCCGCAATTCAATCATTCATTGCTGATCTATCTTTCCCCTTTAACCCCATTCTCCTGACTTCTCCCCATAACCCCTGATAGCCTAACTAATCAAGAATCTGTCAATCTCCGCCTTAAAAATATGCATCGACTTGGCCTCCACAGCTGTGGCAATGAATTACACAGATGCACCTCTGACAAAAGAAATTCCTCATCATCTCCTTTCTAAAGGTTTGTCATTTTATTCTGAGGTTATGGCTGCCCATCCAAATGGAGATTCCTTGCATTTATCATCTTATACGTATGCAACACAGAATGTAATTGTCATAGTGAATTTACCAGCTAAAAATGACCAATCCCATTTCTAGCACTTTCTATATCACACTGTTGGTCAGAGACATTCATAACAGCATGAGTGCACAAGAAATAAAGGCAAGGGCAACACAATGGTGCAGTGGTAATGTTGCTATCTTACTGCGCCAAAGATCCAGGTTTAATCCTGACAATGGGTGCTGTCTGCACGGCGTTTGTACGCTTTCCCCGTGACCGCGTGGGTTTTCTCCAGGTGCTCTGGTTTCCTCTCACGTTCCAAAGATTTGCAGGTCTGTAAATTAATTGGCTTCTGTAAGTTGCCCCGAGTGTGTAGGATAGGGTGCGGGTGATCGTTGGTCAGTGGGGACTTGGTGGGCCAGGTTTCCACACTGTATCTCTAAACTAAATTAAAAATAGGCCTACATACCTCATGACCTACATCGCCATTCAGAAAGATCAAGGCTGATCTGATCTTTCCCTCAAACAGTTTTCTGCCTAACCTTCTGATTCTTCTATTGACCAAAAATCTACCTAACTCGTTAATCATGCCAATTGAAGGATACAAAGTGGTGCCAGAAATGCACCTCAGTGTAATCTACTAATTATATGGTCTTGTACTTGGTATGATTTTCACTATGCAATGAAGATTGTATTAAATTGTATGAAAAATAATTTCACTATATCAAGATACATGTGACAATGAAATGCATTACCAAGCTTCTCAAATGAAGTCTGAAGGGTCTCCACCCAAATCACGCCTATGCATGTTTTTCAAGAGATGCTGCCTGACTCGCTGAGTTACTCCAGCACAGCACTTGTTTTTGTAAAAGAGCATCTGCAGTATCCAATATATTGGTGTTTATAAAAACTATCTGATCCAGATTCATTATTCTCCTTCTTTCCAAATAAACATTAATTTCCTGATCCATTCTGGCCATTATTGACTCTCAAACCCAAAGCAGACTTGTTACTGCTCCCTGAGATGGATTAGTAAACAAATGATTATCTCAAGAGCATTCAAGGATGGGGCAATAAGTGTTGACTTTGCCAAAAGAGCATACATCCCATTACAATTCCAACTGTTCACCCGAGAACCCTTTCAATGCATCAAAATGGCGCCGATACTGATCTAATGGATAAGCACTCCAAAATCCAAACCAGAACATTGAAATTCCAAGCATAGACGATATTGAGAAAGGCATCAACAAAGTATTATCTGCAGAAATACTGAGAACATGGATAGGTGACGTTTCGGGTTGGGACCTTTCTTCAGCGAAAGAGATGGTTAAAAATGTTCGACTGGGGTCTTGGAGGAAGAATTATGTCACCATTGCGTCAATTCATTTATCCATGTTCCCCAGAGCTGCTGTCTGATCTGCTGAGTGACTCCAGCACTTTGCATCCTTTTGTGTGTTAACCCGCATCTGCAGGTCCCCGTTTCTCCTCTAAGATTTAACAGGAACCCGAGGGGCAACCTTTTCACTCAGAGTGTGGTGGCCATATGGAACGAGCTGCCGAAGGGTCTCTACCCAAAATCATCTACCCACGTTCTCCAGAGATGATGCCCAGCCTGCTGAGTTACCCCAGCACTTTGAGACCTTTTAAAAGATAATTGGATAGATAATTTAAATTAAAAAAATGTAAGGGATGTAAGACAGAGTCAGGGAATTAAACCAATTTTATTGTTCCATAAAAGTAGCCATTCAGCCTGTGGCCTTTTTCTATGCAATACTCTCCATGATTTGATGTCTTCTCTTCCCACTGTCACAAAAGATCAATGTCCTTAACAAGGCAATAACATACCAAATGCCACCCTCACCCCTCCCACTACCCCTGGCTAAACATGTCCAAGGACAATGTCACTACATTATCTTCTGTCGCTGGATGCGCGCAAATGCAGTAAGAATCCTACCTATAGACGATTACTCAGATTTGATGGTAGGCACGCAAATAGCAACACAACGGCAATCAACTAAGAAACCATTAACATAAAAAAACGATGGGTTTTCGGCCCAATACAGAAGCATCTCTGGATAATTGCCTGATAAAATCAGGGCCTCGATTACCTCCTTTACACAGCACTGGACAATTTAGCATTGAACCTGATAACATGGTGGTGCAGCAGTAGAGCTGCTGCCTTACAACGCCAGTGATCCGGGTTCAATCCTGACTACAGGTGCTGTCTATACAGAGTTTGCACGTTCTCCCTGTGACCTGTGTGGCCCTTCACCGGGTGCTCCGGTTTCCTCCCACAGTCCAAAGACGTACAGGTATGTAGGCTAATTGGCTAGGTAAAATTGTAAATTGTCCGCAGTATTTTGGATAGTGTAAGATATTGTTAGTGTGTAGGGATCATTGGTCAGCGCGGACTCAGTGGGCTGAAGGTCCTGTTTCCGTGCTGTATCTCTAAACTAAAATAAAGAAGGGTCTAAACCCGAAAAGTCACCCATTCCTTCTCTCCAGAGATGCTGCCTGGCCCGCTAAGTTACTCCAGCTTTTAAAAAGACAGCTTTTAGTGTCTATCTTGAACAAAATGGAAAATCTATGGAAGGGTTTCCAACCCGAGATGTTACCTATCCATTTTCTCTAAAAATGCTGCCTGCCCATATAATTACTCCAGCATTTTGTGTTTAACTTTGGAAGGTCTATGACATCAGTTTCATTGTGATTGAGTCCCAGAACTGGCATCAGGTTTTGGATTTGCAGCTACACACCTAACACCTGCTCCGAGTCCGGCATCTAGCAAACCCTCAGTACAGATTGGAAAATGTTTGCCTGTCAGTAGGCCCAGAAAATTGGTATGACTGTGATAAAGTTCCTGCCCCAAGGTCCCAATGCAATACTTAACCATTCCTTTCCCTTTTCACATGCTGGCATACAGATAATAGCCATGGAGTCATACAGGACAGTTTACAGTGCTATCCGTACGGAGTTTGCACGTTCTCACAGCGACCGACCGGATGGGATTTCTCCGGGTGCTCTGGTTTCCTCCCACACTCCAATGACGTACAGGTTTGTAGGTTAATTGGCTTCGGTAAAATTGTAAATTGTCCCTAGTGTGTAGGAGGATAGTGTTGGTGTACGGGGCGACCGCTGGTCCGCATGGACTCGGTGGGCCAAAGGGCTTGTTTCTGTGCTGTATTTCCAAAGGTTAAATCTCTAAAGTCTGAAGGACAGAAGCTTGCCTCTCCAATCACACGTCCACACTGACCATCAGGTGCCTATTTATACTGATCCCATTCCCCAGAACCTTTGTCCGTAGCCTGGTCAGCATCGGCGATTCAAGTGCTCATGCAGATACTTAGTTTTGGTTTATTGTTTGAATCATTGTTTTATGAACTGAGATACAGTGGAAAAACTTTGTTTTGCATGCCATCCAAGTAAAAATACACAGATACACAATTGCAATCAAAGCATACACAAGGACAACACGTAGTGCAAAGAGAATGGAAACTGACTGCAAAATATATTAGTTTAGTTTAGAGATACAGCATTGGAACAGGCCCTTCAGCCCAGTGAGTCCATGCTGACCATCAAATACCCATTCACACTTGTTCAACGTTATCCACTTTAACATCCACTCCCTATACTTTCAGTGTCAATTTTATGGTGGCCAATTAACCTACAAACATAAATATTGTTACAACTCCAGGGAAAGTGCAGATTTTAAAAAGTGCAATGCTGCACCAAGGTAGACTGGGGAGTCGGGAATGTGTCCTTGGGTCCATTCAAGAGTCTGATAATAGTGGGAAAGAAGCTATGTTTGAATCTTCTTAAATGTCTCCACTATCAACTCAAGCACTGGGTTCCAGATTTGTGAAAAAGTTCTTGCTTTGATTCCCTCTAAATTTCTTACTCCTTATTTGAAGCCTACACCCTCTAGCTTTAGGTATCTCTATCTGTCCTATCCAGGTCCACTACCTATTCAATGAGTTCATACGTCATAGGAGCAGAATTATACCATTAGGCCCATCGAGTCTACTCTGCCATTCAATAATGGCCAATCTATCTTTCCCTCTCAACCCCATTCTCCTGCCCGTTCCCTCTAACCTTTGACACCCTTCCTAATCCAAAACATGCCAATTTTCCCTTTAAAAATACCCAGTGAGTATTCCACCAACCAAATCTCTGTATCCATATTAAAAATGTTTGTGTGAAAAATAAAAGCTAATGCAAAGGTTAATCAAAATAGAGTCAATTGTGCAGATAGTTATAAATAGAGGCAGCACACTGGCACAGTGGTAGAGTTAATGCCTTGCAGCCCCAGAGACCCTGGTTCGATCCTGACTACGGGTGCTGTCCGTATGGAGTTTTGTACGTTCTCCCTGTGACTGCGTGGGTTTTCTCCAGGTGTTCCAGTTTACTCCCACACTCCAAAGACGTACAGGTTTGTAGGTTAATTGGCTTCAGTAAAAATTTTAAATTGGCCCTAATGTGTAGGATAGTGCTAGCGTATGTGGTGATTTCTGGTCAGCATGGACTCGGTGGGCCGAAAGGCACGTTTCCGCGCTGTATCTGTCAAGTCTAAAGTAAAGGTGGTAAGTATCCCAATGGAACGTTCCCACTGAATTGTGTGCTCCCAAAAAAACGGCACAATTCCATCCGTCCAGTTGAAACCAATATTACACTCCAAGGTTAGTTCAGCAGTGCATCTGATAAGACAAGCTGCTGATCAGGGTAGCATGATAGATTTGGGCAAATTGGCTGGATAAATGGCTCAATGAAGGTCACATTCTTGTTGTCCATCTTAATATTAGGACCATCCTGTGTCGGGAGCCAAGCCGAGGCTCGTGAGCAAATGAGGCAGGAGGAAATTGGCCAGCTATCGACGTTTTAAAAGATGGAGACTCGGGCCCAGGTTGGGAGTGAAGGAGCGAAGCGCAGTGAATAGCAATATATTTAATCAGCGGCAGCAATGCCGAGATGTTCTTCAAATAAGAATTTACTGTAAAGAGCATAATTTTAAAAGCTTTTTGTTAGATGTAATTGGATGTTCTTTCAAATACGATAGCAAATTAAAACCACAATTCACACCGTAATAACGGAGTTGCCACAGAGGCACAAGCAGTCTCTCCGACAATGCATGTAACAAAATGCATTTTGAGCGCAATGGGACACATGATTATTAGACTCACTCGGTAACTGGGATTTAAATTATTCATAACCTCTAATTTCTTATGCAGACAAATTGCTCAGCGCATAGAGGGATCAAAAGGATTGTTAATTCAGAATATTAAAGGGGACTTTCCTCTATTATATATTTTTTAAACCAGGTGTCGGCGGCTAAGGGCTACTGTGTAGAACCTCACCGAGGATTAAAAGATTAAAAGACGATAGGAGTGCTGAGGAAAAGATGACCGTTATTTTATTTTAATATCTTCACAGGATATGGGCGTCTTTGATGAGACCAGTATTTGTTGCCCTTGAAACAAGTTGCTTACAAAGCAATTCCAGAGGGGGTGGCACGGTGGCGCAGCAGTAGAGTTGCTGCCTTACAGCGCCAGAGACCCGGATTCAATCCTGACCACGGGTGCCTTCTGTACGGAGTTCGTACGTTCTCCCTGTGACTGTGTGGGTGCTCCATTTTCCTCCCATACTCCAAAGACGTACGGGTTTGTAGGTCAATTGGCTTAGGTGGAGCAGCAGGTAGTGTAGACAAAGCAGAGATACTGCAGAAATACTTGGCGTTGTAGATTCAATAGACAATAGACAATAGGTGCAGGAGTAGGCCATTCGGCCCTTCAAGCCAGCACCGCCATTCAATGTGATCATGGTTGATCATCCCCAATCAGTACCCCTGCCTTCTCCCCATATCCCCCGACTCCGCTATCTTTAAGAGCCCTATCTAGCTCTCTCTTGAAAGTATCCAGAGAATCGGCCTCCACTGCCATCCAAGGCAGAGAATTCCAGATTCACAACTCCCTGTGAGAAAAAGTGTTTCCTCGTCTCCGTTCTAAATGGCTTACCCCTTATTCTTAAACTGTGGCCCCTGGTTCTATACTCCCCCAACATCGGGAACATGTTTCCTGCCTCTAGCATGTCCAAACCCTTAATAATCTTTTGTTTCATGAGAATGCATGGGCTGAATAGCCTAATTCTGCTCCTATGACACATGAACCTATTCCAAATGTATTTAATCAACTGATCTGACAAAGTGTCCTGACCCAAAACGTCACCTATCTATGTTCTCCAGAGATGCTGCCAGACCTGCTGAGTTACTCCAGCACTTTGTGTCAGTAATCATTTCTATGTATTTGGAATAACATAAAAATTGAGTTCGGAAGCTTTCCATCACTTAAAGGACCCTTGGGAATCAAAAAGGTTTGAACAACAATCCATAACTGCTTGGTCACTATCATTGACTTTTTAAAAGCAAGATTTATTTAATGAATTGTGTTTACTTTGCCTTGCTGTAATGGTGGGAGCTCAACCAGTCCCTTAATATCACCAGGGAGTACCCACAAGGAACTGCAGATGTCAGCTTACAAAAAAAAGATGCAAAGTGCTGGAGTAACTCAGTGGATCAGGCAGCTTCTCTGGAGAACGTAAACGTTTTGGGTCGGGACCCTTCTTCAGAAATCGGGACCCTGCCTTAAGAAGGGTCCCTTTCTGAAACATGCCCTGCCCATGTTCTCCAGAGGTGCTGTCTGACCCGCTATGTTAATCAAGCACTTTGTGCCTCAATATCATCATCAGATTCTGAAGACATCTAGGTTTGTAAGTTAATTGGCCTCTATAAATTTTCACTAATGTGTAGGGAGTGGATGTGAAAGCGGGAGAACATAGAACTAATGCGAATGCCTTCGACCTGTTGGGCTGAAGGGCCTGCTTCCAAGCTGTGCCTTTTAATTAATCAATCAACTGGTCCCGTAAAAAGGAATACATATCTGGCAGGTCATCATGGAGTACTCATGGTTTTCCTCAATGTTATGTTAAGCCTTTAAGTCCACTCGACACCACAAAACAAAACTACCAACATCACCCATGAAGGTACTAGCTCCGTAATCTAAATAAGTACTGGTAGTTTGTGCCAGTGATGGCACTTATAAAGGCTGAGAGCCATCTTACACTTGTGACACTCAGCCAGAGATTGAGAGAAGTCTTTCCCAACTGTAATCAAAGATAGATTAAAGCAAGATCAGTTCCTTAGAAAGTGGTCTTTCAAAGAACACCAGTCAGTTGGCAAGAGTTCTATGGAGGTACTACCAAGGGAAATTAAGGGGTGGTCTGGGAACTCCCTTGAACACAATCTGTTCACATTAAGGAGAGTACAGGAAAATACATCAACCATGAATTTCCATAACGGCGCATTCAATCCCTTCAGTGCGAGGCTCCATCCTATTTTTCAGGAGTCAATTACACGTGAGCCTTCATCAACATTTCTGGGCCATGGTATGAATTAATTTCTGGAATGTTGCCTCATTAAATATTCACCACAGAGCCTGTTTGCAACACCCTGCCTAAACAATTTTAGATGAACAGATTGCAGTTGGTTTTCAAGATTTTCTTTTTTGCAATATTGTCATATTAAAGTTAATGCAATTCGAGAGGTATTTAATACTGCTGCATTTAACTCCATTATGTAACTATGTATCTGCAATATACTAGTACATTTAATACTGCTGTATTTACTATATTCTACTGCAGTTAATATTGTGCATTTATTCTGCCCTATTTAACACCATAAGATTGAGATATTAAATGAGGTAATATTGAACAAATAGTGTTAAATAAGGCAGAATAAATGCTCAACATTAAATGCACTATTTGAATATGACAATATTAGTAACATTTAAAATACATTTGGACAGGTTTCGAAGGATGTGGGCCAAACATGGACAGGTGGCATGAGCTTAGATGGGACATCATGGTCCGTGGCTCTATGACTCAAATCCATTGAGTACAATTAATTCTGCTGCATTTAACACAACCATACTTATTTTGTCAAGTTTAATGCTATAGCAGACCAACATATTTATAATAATGTAGCAGTATTAAATAATTATGGCACAGCAGTAGAGCTGCTGCAATCCCAGCACTAGAGACCCTAACTACGGGTGTTGTCTGTACAGAGATGGTACGGTCTCCCTGTGGGTTTTCGCATGGGTTTTCTACAGGTGCTCGAGTTTCCTCCCACATTTCAAAGACTAACAGGTTTGTAGGTTAATTGGCTTCTGTAAAATTGTCCATTATGTGTAGGATGCGAAACTGGGATGGGTGTATGGGTGATTGGCATTGGCTCGTTGGGCTGAAGGGCCTGTTTCCATACTTTATCACCAAACTAAACATAATATAAGAAATTAGAATGAACATTTTTAGATTAACAGATTGCGGTCGATTTGAGACTTTTCTAAATAAGATAATAAATGTTTTTTTTATATTATAAACTGTATTCATTATGCTTTTTTTAAAAGTACACTTTTTAGTTCTGCTGTGTTTAACATTGCTGTCTTCAGTTAATATTGCTCTGCTTAATAGTGATGTCAGTAATGTTGCTGCATTTAACATTGAAGCATTTAATACTGATCTATGTAGTACTGCTGCATTTAATATTGTCTTATTTAATATTGTCATTCGTACATGTTTTAATATTCCTGCTTTAATACGGTCTTATTTAACACCCCCGTTTTTAAAACGTATAGAAATCTGTTGGGCACACTCTTGCTCTCCCAAACCAATTGAATATTTTAATACTTGTACAGGGGACCTAAAATACCAGTGATTTTTCTTTATTGAAAGTCATAACTGTTGGTTTGTCCTCTGCCAAAAGGTTGCCTTGAATTCACGTCATAGGAACGGAATTAGGCTATTCAGCCCATCGACTCTATTCTGCCATTTAATCATAACTGACCTATGATTCCCTCTCAAACCTATTCTCCTGCCTTCTCCCCATAACCCCTGACACCCGTACTAATCAAAAACCTGTCAATCACTGGCCTCAAAATGCCCATTGACTTGGCCTCCACAGCCATCGGCGACAATGAATACAACAGATTTACCACCAACTAACCAAAGAAATTCCTGCTCATCTCCTTTCTAAAGGCATGTTCTTTTATTCTGAGGCTGTGGCCTCTGGTCCTGCACACTCCCACGAGAGGAAGCATCATCTCCACATCCACTTTACCCAAGCCTTTCACTATTCAGTAAGTTTCAATGATGTCTCCCCTACACCTTCTAAACTCTGATGAGTGCAGGCCCAGTGCCGCCAAACGCTCATCATACGTTAACCCTATCATTCCTGGGATCATTCACGCAAGCCACCTCAGGTATATAGTAGGAGTAAGATCGTTACTCCTGCAATATAGGAGGAGAATGAGATCCTTCTTCCCTGCGGTTATCAAACAGTACAACTCCTCCTTCTGTCATGGGAAAGGCTGAAACTGAGACTGACTCTTACCCCCCCCCACCCCCCCCCCACCCCCCCCTCCCCCCCTCCCTCCCCCTCCCATCTGTTGGAAGATACATTTCCCTCCTGGGATAAATAAAGTTCTATTGTATTATTATGGCAAGTGCAGAAATAAATAAACATGTTTAATCCAAAATGCCTTGAAACATTTAGTTGAGTCTACTGTAGTTTATCTCTTATTTCCAAAAGACTTGCGGGTTTTTAGGTCCATTGACCTCTGTAAATTGCCCAGAGTGAGTAGGCATGGATGGGAAAGTGGGATAACATCGAACTAGCGTGAACGGGTGATCGATGGTTGGCATGGACTTGGTGGACCGAAGGGCCTGTTTCCATGCTGCACCATTCAATTAACATTAGAAAGTGAATTCTGCCCCAAGTATCTATTCCATTTTAACAAATAATTTCTGGTCAGAGTTGTAACAACTTGTCACGACAAACAGTTCTACTTTCTGCAATTCCATATATATTTATTTGGCAACTGCAAATACAAAAAGAAAATTACAGTACCTTTTGTTCAGATTTCTGTAGGATTCTTATGTTCATTAGCCACTCCCCATAGAATTTTCTACCAGACAGAAGAAAGAAGCAGCATGATGCATCTGTAGGAAAAACAAAAATAATTTAGAGAGTGTACGAGAATACTTCACTTTTCCCCATATAATTATGTGAAAATACAAGAGATTTGATTTATTGATATAGGCAGCATTGCTGTATTTCAGGATAGACTATACAAGGAAGATATAGTTTATTTTAGAGATACAGCGTGGGAACAGACCCTCAGCCCACCGTGTCCACGCTGACTAGCAATCACCCATACACTAGCACTATCCTGCACAGTAGGGACAAGTCACAAGTTTTACCAAAGCGAATTAACCTGCAAACCTGTACTTTGGAATATGGGAGCAAACTGAAGCATCCAGAGAAAATCCACACAGTCAACAGGAGAACATACAAACTCCATACAGACAGCACCCATAGTCAAGATTGAACTCGAGTCTCTGGCTCTGTAAAGGGCCTGTCCCACTTTCCCAAGCTGCTCACGAATTCTCCAGAGTTTTCCCCTTGATTCAAACTCGGAGAATGTTTGTAACGGGTCCGTAGGACGCCGTAGATATATTGCAGCAGCTCGTTATGTCCGTCGTAGGTACTCGGGGCATCAGGTAAATCGGGACGTTTTTTCCAACGTGCCAAAAAATGTCCACGAGTAAAAAGATAGTTGGGAGGAGAAAAATTGCAACATTTAATGCCCCGAGTACCTACGGCTGACATAACGAGCTGCTACGATATATCTACGGACTCCTACGGCCTTCTACAGCCCCGTTACGAACATTCTCCGAGTTTGAATCAAGGGGAAAACTCAGGAGAATACGCGAGCAGCTCGGGAAAGTGGGACAGGCCCTTAAGGGTAGCATCTCTACCACTGCACCACTGTGCCGCCCCAAAATATAATTGGACAGTTAGAACAGAATGATGGGAGGAGATTCCAGTTGGCATGGATTTTGCCAAATAGCCTGATCATAGAGTCCTTCAAATCTGGCACAATCTCATTGCGATAAAACTCCGACAATCTGTCTGAAGAAGAGTCTCTACCCAAACCATCACCTACTCCATTTATACAGAGATGCTGCCTGACCCACTGAGTTACTCCAACATTTTGTGTACATATCTGACAATCTGCTATCTGACGAATTGGAAATCCCAATACCTCAGCACAAGCTCATCGGATGCTGGTTTGTTTAACTCATTGGGACTATGATTCTTACACTCATTTTAAACCTGTCAGGGCCTTGAATGCCCAGATAATCAATGATTTAATTGATTATTCAATGATTGAATTGAATCAAAATAATCAATGAAACACATCTGGATCTCCAACCCATGCTCCCTTTAAACGTACCAGGGTCTTGTTTCCAATGCAACTCTTAAACTATGTTGATAGTAGCATTTGCCATAAACTATAAAAGCAGAATTAGGCCATTTGGCACATTGAGTTTACTCTGCCATTCAATCATGTCTAATCCATGTTTCCCTCTCAACCCCATGCTCCTGCCTTCTCCCCGTAACCATTGACACCCGTACTAATTAAGAACCTATCAATCTCAGCTGTTAAAAAGCCCAATGTCTTGCCATCTGTGGCAATGTATTCCACAGATTCACCACCCTCTGGCTAAATAAATTGCTGCTAAGTTCCATTCACTGGAAAATGCTATTATTGATATCTTAAATTAAATTCCATGCATGCAGATTAACGGAAATTTATCGTTCTTACTAATAATCTTAGCTTTGTTTTTTTTAAAAGTACCAAAGAATCCTCCCTTCTATTGGTTGTGTTAAGAACTAGTAACAGTACCTTTTGAGGTAGGATGTGATGAATTTAAAATTATCTAATTCTCAAGGTTCGCATTCAGGGGATTTATGGTAAAGTTAAAAATCCCTCCTTGTGTGACCAGTGAGATATAAAATAATCCTACATTCTTCTATCCTGGTTTATCTGCCATAATAAACTTTAACTATAGTGTTAACGCCGCTCTATACATTCGTTATACATGCTTGGAAGACTATAAGTTCATAAGTAGAAGGAGCAGAAGTAGGCAATTCAGCCCATTGAGTTTACTCCGTATTCAATCATGGCTCATCTACCTTTCCCTCTCAACCCCATTTTCTGCTTTCTCCCCATAACGCTTGATATTCTTACTAATCAATATTAAGATATCTACACTTGTTTGGATATCTATACTTGCATTATCCCAATTGCACTCAGAGTTCATCATCTCCCGGCAGATGACCACACAGTATCTCAATTGGAAAGCAATCAACCCTGGTATTTGATGTTCTGATTTAGGTGCAGAGTATAAATCCTTATAGTTTCATCAACCAGCAGTCTAGATATCAGGTCTTGATATATTTCTCTCGTTCATTCACTAAGACACTGGGGGATAGCCCGTAAATTAAACAATTTGAATTTACTTTAGACTACGAGATACAGCATGGAAACAGGCCCTTCGGTGCGCCAAACAGAAATCACCCAGTACACCAACACTATCCTACACACTAGGGACAATTTACAATTTTATCGAAGCAAATTAACCAACAAACTTGTGCGTCTTTGGAGTGTGGGAGGAAACCGGAGCACCCGGAGAAAACACCCGGTCAAAGGGAGAACACACAAACTCCATACAGACAGCACCCACGGTCAGGATCGAACCCGGGTCTCTGGAGCTGTAAGGCAGCAACTCTATTGCTGTGCCATCGTGCTGGCCTCCGGAGATATTCTCCAGAGATGCTGCTTGACCAGCTGTGTTATTTCAGCACTTTGTGTCATATTCCGTTAAGTAGATTATCTGGTCATCATCAGATTGCTACCAACACCGGCCGCTGTGGAGCATAGATTACCACAACTACCACGTTTCAAAGCCACTGCAGACAGCTTTGAGATGTTCTGAAAATGAGGTGATGTTACACCTGTGCATGTGTTACTTTTTAGATTTTATACTTACTTCAGACAGAATACAATTTCAAATATAGATCAAGCAAAACCTGCAGAATTCTTTCACAGCCTGGATTTGTGGATTGTAACAAATTGAAAGAGGGTTTGATGGTTTATCTATCGATATTACATGAGGGTAGAAATTAGGGAGGTTTCCTTGGTACATTGGGAATTGCACATACTAACCTGAATTTCTCTCTGCACAGAATGGTGAAAGTCTATACCAGGCAGATAGCAATCCATTATAGACATATACAGTGCATTCAGAAAGTATTCAGACCACTTCACTTTTCCCACATTTTGTTACGTTACATCCTTATTTTAAAATCCATTAAATTCATTTTTTTAATCATCAATCTACAATAGAAAGCTTTTTTATTATGGGGTATTGTGTGTAGATTGATGATTTAAAAAATGAATTTAATCCATTTTAGGATAAGGCTGTAAAGTAACAAAATGTGGAAAGGTGAAGGGGTCTGAATACTTTCTGAATGCACTGTACATCAACACATTGAATTAGGCAGAAGGAAAAATGGATTGAAAATGTAGGCAGTGAGGTGAGGAAATAAATAGAGTAAGAGTTACACTGAGTCTTAGATATAGATGTAAACAGACAAATTAGAATATAGATAGATTGTGATATTGGAAACTGGATAATTCAATAGAGATGATCAGTGATGAGTTTATGCTGTTTCAACAAGTAGACAGACACAAAGAGATATAAATAGATAGTAATGATCAATGTTACTAAAGATTGGGTTGGGTAGATAAAACTACGTTGAACAGAGAAAATGGAGGTAATATTGAACAATTATAGACAAATGAGTAAAGATAATGATGTGGTCATTACCAAGCTGCTATTACTGGAACTAGGACAAAAATCGACACACACATTTCCCACATTCTTTACGTGACTGCGTTCAAATAGGTAATTCATTCGTTTTACCAGGGTTAAAAGCAACATTGAAATTTACCCTCCACTTCCCTGGAAATAGATGGCCAAACTACTCGGGGTCTGCAAACTCCACCATCTCCATATCCAATACTCGCCCAATATATCTAACACTAATACTTAGGGCGGCACATTAACGCAGCGGTAAAGTCGCTACCTTACATTCCCAGAGATCCAGGTTCGTTCCTGACTATGGGCACAGTCTGAATGGAGTTTGTACGTTCTCCCTGTGACCGGGCGTGGATTTTCTCCAGGTGCTCTGGTTTCCTCCCACACTCCAAAGACGTATAGGTTTGTAGGTTAATTGGCTTGGTAAAATTGTATGTTGTTCCTGGTGTGCGTAGGATAGTGCTAAAGTGCATGGATCGCTGGTCCAAAGACAAACTTTGCCCCCTCCCCTCTCCAATCTTTACAGCATGAACATGAAACAAGAATGGTGAAAAGGACACAAAGTGCTGGAGTAACTCAGCAGGTCAGGCAGCATCCCTGGACAACATGGACAAGTGACAAAAGGGGCTGAGACCTTTCTCCAGACTCATTGTAACGGGAGAGAAGAAAGCTGGAAAAGGGGAGAGACAGGACAAGGCACAGCAGGTAATAGGTCGACTTAGATGACCAGTAGATAGGTCAACATGGGGGTGGTGATGGGCAGATGGTTGGAAAAAGGCCAGATATAAGAAAGGAAGGTGTGAGACACATTTGATGAGTTGTGGATTTTGAAGCCAGAGGCAGGAATTTGGGTGATTTCCTTGTCGATCGTGCTTGTCGATTGCACTGTCGTAGGTGACTCGAGATAGATTTTGAATACTGAATTTATTACAATATCAACGGCCCCACCCACTGAACTTTTTCAGATCAACTGCCCTACTTTATTGGGAGAAGTTGCTGCAGTTTCTTCTTCCTCCACTCTTTTAATAGCCTTGGGTTTTTGAGGTAATTGGAAATAATTGCTGTACAATAGGATGTTTGCAGTGAATCACAATCCCTGTCCTCTCACCAACATTGATGCTCCTGTTCCAGATGGTCTATTTTTCCATTGATATTATGAGCTCACTGTTAACATTGAAGTGGCAGACTCTGTTCACGATATCATTAAACATAGCTTTTCTCCATAAGATCATATGACATAGGAGCAGAATTAGACCACTTAGCCCATCCAGTCTGCTCCACCATTCAATCATGGCTGATCTATTTTTCCCCCTCAAACCCATTCTCCTGCCTTCTCCCCGTAACCTTTAATGCCTCACTAATCAAGAACCTATCAACCGCCGCATTTAAAATGCCCAATGACTTGGCCTCCACAGCCATCTGTGGCAATGAATTCCACAGATTTATCACCCTCTGGTTCAAGAAATTGCTCCTCATCTCCATGTTAAAAGTGTGTACTTTTATTCTGAGGCTGTGCCCTCTGGTCCTAGACTATCCCGTTACAGGAAACATCCTCTCCAAATCCACATCCAGTAACTTTTCCCGCAATCGATCCTTCCATCCTTGCTTCTCATCCACTTTATCTCCTTCGTGCTCCTCGATTCATGATACCTCTTTTATGTTCGAGGAACCAAACACAAAATGCTGGAGGAACTCAGCGAGACAGTGTTTGTTCTTTACAGTCATGAAATTGTGTTCTTTTAGTAAAAGGGCACAGCGTTAACAGAGAGGAAGTCTTAGTGGTAGTTCTTAACGTGAGAGTTAATCCCACCTTAATCCACCAGACTCGCTGAAAATGTGCAGGAACAAAATCCAGCCTGCAGAGAACTGATAGAAAAGGAAGCATCCAGATCAAATATTAGCCAGAGGGAGGTAAGTTGAGGAAAATTCAATGGACAGTTGTGGCAACTGCCCAAGCATAATTAATTTGGATCACAGAAGATTTACACATTTTATAAAATAGATTAAAAGGCCACCATCAAGTAAACCCTGAGATATTAGCTGTAGACAAAGATGCTGGAGAAAATCAGCGGGTGAGGCAGCATCTATGGAGCGAAGGAAATAGGCAAACGTTTTAGGCCGAAACCCTTCTTCGCTCCATAGATGCTGTCTCACCCGCTGAGTTTCTCCAGCATTTTTGTCTACCTTCGATTTTCCAGCATCTGCAATTCGTTCTTAAACAATGTGATATTAGCTGTGCCTTGGCATGGCCTCAGCTGTATGTAACAAGTTCTATTATATGTTTCATTTACACAAATGTTCCAATACAGATTTACAAGAAGTGGGCCATTCAGTCTCTCAAGCTCATTCCATTGTTCAATTAGTTAGTGGCTGAATTAGTTTTGAGTTCAGAGATGCAGCACGGTGGTGCAGAGGTACAGGCCTGCTTCAACACTGTATCTTGTGAAGTCAATTACCCTACAAACCCGCACGACTTTGGATTTCCGGCGGAAGCCAGAGCACCCGGAGAAAATGGACAAACTCTGTACAGACATGTCACGATTGAACCAGGGTCTCTGCTGCTGTAAGGCAGCAACTCTACTACTGCGTCACATTAAAAGTCCTAAATCCCTAGTGAATATTTTTTCACATCCATTTCACACAGAGGGTGGTTGGTGGGTGTACCGAACGAGCTACCGGAGGAGATAGTTGAGGCAGGTGCTATCACAATGTTTAAGAAACATTTTGACAGGTAAACAGATAGGCCAAGTTTCGAGGGTTTTGAACCAAATGCAGGTAGGTGGATGGGGACTAGTGCAGATGGGGCATGTTGATCAGTGTGGGCAAGTTGGGCCAAGCGGCCTGTTTCCATGCTGCATGACTCTATGACTCTGGGACCACATGGCTGTAAAGATACAGGAATGTTCATGTATTGATTCTAACAGAACTCAAATAATAGTTAAGAGTGTTTAATTGCCATATGCATGAATGGAACAGCAAAATTCTTACAAAATACATGATAAAACCTGAAAGGAACGCAGAGATAATGTGCAGTTTATAGTTTGAGATAAATGGAAATGTGTTTGGGTTTTTGTCATAGAAATCTACCATGCCTCAGGCTTGATGCCTCATAATGTTTCTCTTATTCCTTCTTATAAATGAGCCGATCCAGTTTTTTCCCTCCTATGATTCACTTAAGTAACACGAAGAACAATAGCAACAACATGCATTTCAATAGCCGTCTTTAACAGTAAAATACTCCACGATGCTTTGCAAGACCATCACCAAATGAAATTTGACACCAAGTCACAGTAGGAAATATTAGGACCAGTGGCAAAAAAACCTGGGTCAATTGCCTTTATTTCCTCAGAAGATAAAGGAAATTCTGCAATGTCTCTAATGACTGACCAATTTCTGCAGGAAGCATCCTATCGGGATGCATCAACTAAGAATTGGTAAGGCATCTGCTCTGCCCAAGATCGCAAATAAAATTACAGTTATGGATGCAGCCCTGTTAATCACCCAAGCAGCCTCCATGTTGCTCAGCCAGCAGAAGCAAAGACTTCTCACACACAATTACTCTCACGTCCCCTATCCTGTTTGACAGAAGATGCAAAAGCTTGAAGGCACAGACCACCAGATTCAGGATTATTGAACTGATCTCTCATAACCTAAGGATAAATACTCGATCCCCCAATCTACCCTGTTGCAGCCATTGCACTTTTATTTTCATCTGCAGTTTCTCTGTTGCCAGCCGACACGTCTTCTGCACTCTGTTTATCTATCTCTCATAACCTAAGGATCTCCCCCAATTACCCTATTGCAATGGCACCAGCAGTTTCTCTGTACCTGTGTTATTCTGCACTCTGTTTCCTTTCTCTTTGAATGACCAGTTGTACCTGTGTATGGTTTGATTGTACTTAACACACAAGATAAGGTTTTCACAGTGTGTTGGTACACGTGACTACAATAAACCAATACCAATACGTCTTAAAGGAAGAAAGTAAAGTGAAGAGAATATGATGTTAATGGAGGGATTTCCAGAGTTTAGGGCCTTGGCAATATGGCTGCCAGTGATAGAGTCATACAGTATGGAAACAGGCCCTTCAACCCAAAATACCCATGCCGACCAAGATCCCCCAATAACACTAGTCCCACCTATCTGTGCTTGGTCCATATTCTTTTAAATCTTTCCATCTACCTACCCAAATGTCTTTTAAATGTTATGATAGTACCAGCCTCAACTACTCCCTCTGGCAGCTCATTCGATATATCCACTACGTTCTGTGTGAAAAAGCTGTCCCTTAGGTTCCTATTACATCTTTTGCTTCTCACTTTAACCCTATGTCCTCTGGTTCTTGATTGCCCTACTCTGGGTAAAAGACTGTGCATTTACCCTATCTATTCCCCTCATGGTCTTTTACACCTCTATAAGATCACCACTCATCCTCCTGCACTCCAAGCAAGAGGTAGTTGAGGCAGGTGCTATCACAACACTTAAAGGGCATTTGGACAGGTACATGGACAGTAAAGGTTTGAAGGAATATGTAGGAAGGAACAGCAGATGCTGGTTTAAACCGAAGATAGACACAAAATGCTGGAGTAACTCAGTGGGCCAGGCAGCATCTCTGGATAGAAGTAATGGGTGACATTTCGGGTCGAGACCCTTCTTCAGACTGATGAGTTACTCCAGCATTTTGTGTCTATCAAGGTTTAGAAGGATATGAACCAAACACAGGCAGTTGGAACTGATGTTGATTGGACATATTGGTCCGCATGGGCATGTTGGGCCGAACGGCCTGTTTCCATGTTGCCTGACTGTGGCTCTATGACACAATGACTCTGTCAAAGAACTCTACCCGTCATTACTGTGTGAGTGGAGGTAGCAACGTTTTGCTTGTGGCAAGATTCCTCTAGCAGTGGTGTGATGAGCGACAAGTGAAAATAATGCACTTAAAACCATCCTTGAGGCAGAGAACTACCATCTGGGAACAGAGAGAAGGAAATCACAATCTTTTACCCAGAGTAGGGCAATCAAGAACCAGAGGACATAGGTTTAAAGTGAGAAGCAAAGTGGTGGTGTAAAGTCATGGGGTAGATCTCCCAGGGTGTTCGATGTGCCGGGGTGTAAAGAAGACTTTACTCTAAAGAGCATATTGTACAGATTAACACCTTAATCTGTTTCTCTTACACAGCTACTTCTTAAGGCACCAGAAGAGGCCACTGTGAGAATTTAGGCTTTAGAGATACAGCGCAGAAACAGGCCCGCCACGTCTGCGGAGACTTTCGATCAACCCATGTACTAGCACTATCCTACACGCTAAGGACAATTTACAATTTACAGAAGCCAATTTACCTACAAACCTTTACGTCTTTGGAGCGTGGGAGGAAACCGGAGCACCCGTAGAAAACCCACGTGATCACAGGGAGAACGTACAAACTCCGTACAGGCAGCGCCTATAGTCAGGATTGATCCCGGGTCTTCTAGCGCTGTGTGGCAGCAACTCTACCACCGTGCTACTGTGCTGCCCCTGGCTGAATTGCTTCAAGTGACTCCGTGGACTCTATCACTTCCAGTCAAACGAACAGACAGGGGCCCGTTTAATAGGTTATTTGAAGAATGGCTTAAACAGGCAAATATTACCTGAAATTAATGCACTGCAGAAAGATTATTAATGGAATGGTTATTTCTGGTGATGCTATGGGATCACTGCCTGAAACTGCATTCCAGTCAATATAATGTATTAATAATTGTACGGGGACACACTCATACTTGTCTCTTTGAACCGTCCTGACACATAATTGCACCAAAAGACTAATGTTTCACACAGGAAAAGGCGACATTAGATGAATAAAAGACAGCTTGCAATCCCTTTCTGTAAGCTTAGCATCCGCATCAAAAGGTTTTGGTGAATATTTTCAAGACCTTCTAATTCTCCACAAAAGTGTAAAGCAGATGTACACAGAGAGCGGTGACTCACTGGAACGTGCTGCCATGAGTGGTGGTGGAGTCAGATACCACAGTAGGTTTGAAGAGGCTTTTCGATATGCACACAGATATGCAGGGAATGGAGGGATATGGATCACATGCAGGCAGAGGTGGATAGTTTAACTTGGCATGACATTGTGGGCTGGTGGACATGTTCCAGTGTTGTACTGTTCGATGTCCTGTATTCTAGGTACATCGACTGTCAGAGGTCTGAACTGAAAGCTGGTCTCTCATTTCCACTCCCTGTCACTGCAAACCTTTGACTTTCAGTTCTTTTTAGAAAAGCGTAATTTTGTTAACCACGCTATTAAACTAACTATTTGACCGTCAATGCTGCTATTTACAGGTATTCCATGTATAGAGATAGACACAAAAATCTGGAGTAATTCAGCAGGACATGCAGCATCTCTGGACAGAAGGAACGGGTGACATTTCAGGTCGAAACCCTTCTTCAGACCCCTTTCCAGCACGGTTTGGGAGCAGCTCTATCCGAGACCTCAAGAAATTGCAGAGAATTGTGGATGCAGTCCAGACCATCGCACGAACCAACCTCCCTTCCCTTGACTCCATTTACACTTTACACTGCCTCAACAAGGCCACCAGCATTATCAAGTCTGGTCACTCCCTCTTCTCCCCTCTCCCATCAGGAAAGGGGTCTTGAAGTGTGAAAATACACACCTCCAGATTCAGGGACAGTTTCTTCCCAGCTGTTATCATGCGACTAAACCATCCTATCAACAAATAGCGAGCGGTCCTGACCTCCCATCCACCTCATTGGAGACCATCGGACTATCTTTAATCGGACTTCATCTTGCACTGAGCATTATTCCCATTATTCTGTGTTGATACACTGTGGCCAGCTAGATTATAATCATGTATTGTTTTTCCACTAACTGGATAGCACACAACAAAAGCTTTTCACTGTGCCTCAGTACATGTGACAATAAAATAAAATAAACAGTTTTATAACCATATAACCATATAACATATAACAATTACAGCACGGAAACAGACCATCTCGGCCCTACAAGTCCGTGCCGAACAAATTTGTTTTCCCCTTAGTCTCATCTGCCTGCACTCATACCATAACCTTCCGTTCCCTTCTCATCCATATGCCTATCCAATTTATTTTTAAATGATACCAATGAACCTGCCTCCACCACTTCCACTGGAAGCTCATTCCACACCGCTACCACTCTCTGAGTAAAGAAGTTCCCCCTCATATTACCCCTAAACTTCTGTCCCTTAATTCTGAAGTCATATCCTCTTGTTTGAATCTTCCCTATTCTCAAAGGGAAAAGCTTGCCCACATCAACTCTGTCTATCCCTCTCATCATTTTAAAGACCTCTATCAAGTCCCCCCTTAATCTTCTGCGCTCCAGAGAATAAAGACCTAACTTATTCAACCTATCTCTGTAACTTAGTTGTTGAAACCCAGGCAACATTCTAGTAAATCTCCTCTGTACTCTCTCTAGTTTTCTAGATGTATCACTGTCTACTTCTATTATCAGCTTTATCAAAATTTGTGGTAACTATCATCTGCTATTTAATAACCACGGGTTTTCTGGATAATATGCAGTGTTTGTAGAATTTGTTTCTACAATCTAGAAAAGGCAGGCAATGCCTCTGAAGGTGGAAGCAGCAGCAACGGTAATTTGCATTTATGTAGCACCTGTAATGTGACAAAACATCCCGCAATGCTTTACCAACAAAATGTAGCACTGCAAAAGCTGAGAATGCAGGAAAGACACAGCCCCCTAAAATGATTTTTCAATGTACCTGATATTTCAAGTCAAGAGAAGAGTGTTTTATTGTCATGTGTCTTGTAACGGAGCAATGAAATTCTTACTTGCAGCAACAGCATCACGGTTTGTAAACACAGTACTCAATAGCTTAACAATAGTACTCGTTTCAAAAATAATAACACAAAGCACAAACCTGTTGTATCTCTTTAGATGCCAACAGAACCTATAGCTATTTCCTGCGTTTTCTGTTTCATTTTGATCCTGATCATAAATTCTCTTAATTTCAGGAAAAATTGTGTAGCTTTGTTAAGACACAAAATGCTGGAGTAACTCAGCGGGACAGGCAGCTTAATTTAGAGATACAGCGGGGAAATGGGCCCTTCGGCCCAACGGGTCCATGCCGACCAGCAGTCACCCATGCACTAGTTCTATCCTACACACTAGAGACAATTTGCCAAAGCCAATTAACCTACAAATTTGGAATTTGGGAGGAAACCGGAGCACCCGAAGGAAATCACATGATATTGGAGAAAATGTACAAACTCCGTGCAGACGGCAGCTGTAGTCAGGATCAAACCCGAGTCTCATATTTTAATAAGTTATAGGAGCAAAATTAGGCCATTCAGCCCATGATGTCCACTCCTCCGTTTAATCAAGGCTGATCTATCTTTCCCGCTCAACCCCATTCTCCTGCCTTTTCCCCATAACCTCTGACACACGTACTAACCAAGGATCTGTCAATCTCAACATGTTGATCTCAACGTCTCTGGCCCTGTAAGGCTGCGCCACTGTACCGCCCCTTTTTGAATTAGATGAAGCATAACTGAATATTCATCACGTATATATTTTTGTATCAAGCCGGTAACCTCGGGAGCTTCTGTCAATGTTTATATTTGTTTTTAAGATGCTGCCATGAAGAATTCATTCCACTGGCAAAGTTGGCACATCTTATGTTCACAGATGAGTACACAGCCTCCAACCACTGCTAATGGTGGTGCAAAGCTGACTCGAACATTTTAACTCACGTTTAGCTGAAAATGTACAAGACAGGACATGGAACCCACAACTCACAAAGTCCCTGTGCCCACAAAGAGCACACTCTCTGTATGTTAGACCTTAATATGCTTTTGCAGAAACAGGTACTGGAGATACCTTGTGCAGGAAGGAACTGCAGATGTTGGTTTACACCGAAGCTTTACAAAAAGCTGGAGTAACTCAGTAATCTCTGGAGAAAGGGAATAGGTGACATTTCGGGTCGAGGCACATCTTCAGACCAAGAGTCAGGGGAGAGGGAAGCGAGAGATATGAGAAGGTACAAAGAACAAATGAATGAAAGGTATATGAGGGTAGGTTCACAAAGTTAATTCCCGGGATGGTGGGTCTGTCATATGTTGAGAGAATGGAGCGACTGGGCTTGTATACACTGGAATTTAGAAGGATGAGAGGTGTTCTTGTTGAAACATATAAGATTATTAAGGATTGGACACACTAGAGGTAGGAAACATGTTCCCAATGATGGGGCGTCCAGAACCAGGGGCCACAATTTAAGAATAAGGGGTAGGCCATTTAAAACGGAGATGAGGAAAAACATTTTCACCCAGAGAGTTGTGAATCTGTGAAATTCTCTGCCGCAGAAGGCAGTGGAGGCCAATTCTCTGGATGCTTTCAAGAGAGTGTTAGATAGGGCTCTTAAAGATAGCGGAGTCAAGGGATATGGGGAGAAGGCAGGAACGGGGTACTGATTGTGGATGATCAAACATGATCACAGTGAATGGCGGTGCTGGCTCGAAGGGCCCAATGGCCTACTCCTGCACCTATTGTCGATTGACAAATCAAAGCCAGCAATGATGATCAAGGAAAGGTGGAGCCCACAATGGTCCATTGTTGGCTGTGGTGAAGGTAATAACAAGCAGATACAAATAGTGAAACTAAACAGGACGGCAATGAAACTAGTACAACGAGTAGGGGCGGAGAGAGGGGGAATGCAAGGGTCACTTTAGAGTTAGAGAAAACACCTTAATGTGCTAATCCGTACAACCTCAGAACCACTTAAATAAAAACAGAAAATGTTGGGAAAATTCCACAGATTCCAACATTTTCTGTTTTTATTTCAGATTTTCAGCGGTTTTCTTCATTTTTATTTGCTCAAAAACATGTCATTGGCTGTGACACCATGAGAGTGAGAAGGGGCTTTTATATAAATGAATCCCAGGATTACATTGAACAGCAGGTCAGACAGGAGCATGCTCAACAGCTCTTAACAACAAAGGTAATTTATATATCATCCTTAACTTTAATGAACTGCCCCTTAGCCACTTGACAGGAATATTATCAAACAAAATTCAGTCAATATTGGAGGGAAGATGAGGAGGTTGGCCAATGCACGAGGCACTGAGAAGGGTAAGTAATGGTGGGGGAGGGGGGGATGAGGTGGAGAGGCAGAGAGAAATGGTGGAACAAGTACATTTGTGGACATGTAATAAGCTAAGAGAGAATGTGATTCAAGAGGTGAGTGAGAGGTTATGAAGAGAAAGGTCTGCTCATTGAAAGGGGTTTTTTTTTTTTGGTTTTTTTTAAAATTATTTTTATTAGAAGTACGGTAAATTACAATACTACACAACACATATATCTTAATACATTTTTTGGACCGCTTCATTTTTTTTTGAGCTTTAAGAAAAAGATAGAAGTAAGGAAAGTAAAGAAAGTGCGCAAGAGTCGTGAAGTGCAAGAGTGTTGGGAAAAGAAAGCCCCTTAGAAAAGAAGTTAGAGAAGGAAGTAAAGTGAGAAAGTAGACCCTAGAAAAGGAAGTAGGAACAATCGCTCTATTATTACATTAAACTCCGCAGAAAGGGGACTACCAACCAAGTCTGTTTTTGTTGTTTTACCTCCCGTTACCAGGTCCTGATACCATTTATTTATTTATTTATTTTTTAAATTACTATTGCACCTCATGCTTGTAATAGGTCCAGAAACATAGACCACGTCTTTTGGAATTGGTTTGCTTTACCTGCTAAGAGGAATCTCACTCATTGAAAGGGTTTAAGAGTCGTAGAGTCTTACAGCTCAGAAACAGGTCCATGCCCACCAAGATGCCCCATCTAAGCTAGTCCCATGTACCTGCATTTATAGTCCTAGAGTCGAGAGCAAGGGCTCAACGAGGTTGACACAGTGGCACAGTGGTAGAGCTTCCTTCTGCCTCACAGTGCCAGAGACCCGGGTTCAATCCTGACTACTGTGTGTATGGATTTTTTTAATGTTCTCACATGTGGGTTTTATCCAGGTGTTCCGGTTTGCTCCCATATTCCATAGACGTTGAATTAGTGTTCGATGGTCAGCATAGACTCAGTGGGCTGAAGTGTTTCCACAATTTATCTCCATGATCAGGAGAGAGACATCACTGCTGTCCATTAGAGACCCTCTACCCCAAACATCCAGGACTGTTGCATCTGCAAAACAATTCCTTTTCCCTCATCAAATCCACATTAGTATTTTCCGCATAGAAAAGGCGACAAGGTGGTGCAGCAGTAGAGTTGCTGCCTCACAGCCAGAGACTCTGGTTTGTGGATGTTCTCTGGGTGCTCTGGTTTCCACCCACACTCCAAAGACATGCAGGTTTGTAGGTTAATTGGCTTCAGTAAAGAAAAATTGTAAATTATCTCTAGTGTGTAGGACAGTGCTTGTGTATAGGGATCGCTGGTCGGTGTGGACTCGATGGGCCGAAGGGCCTGTTTTTGCACTGTATCTATAAACTAAACTAAACCCAACTAATCTGATCCTTGTCTTCAGCATCTCCCCATTCTTATTGATATTTCCCTTCAACATGCAGCGATCAAGCAGGGCGTTCTGCTTCAATAACACAATAGCAAAATCTATCTCAAGCATCTTTTTGAAGCCCGCATATGTTCCAAGTGGATAATTTATTGACCTTGATCATAACAAACTGTTACAATGTGTTTAATTTTTTTAAATTGTAGTTTACGGTTAGGATCAGTTTCATCGGCAGAAAGAGTGAAGTGATGAGTTTTACAGAGTTTACAAAGACTGGGACAAATCGACGATGTTCACTGCATCAGATATCAGTGATGTGATTATTTTTTTAAATGATCACTATGTATTTAAACATTGCATTCAGAGTATCAGATCAAAGACACTGCCGACCATGAAAGCCTATCAGTGAAGGAGATTGAAAAGAACAATTTTAGGATTTATTGACCAGTTTTGTTTTTAATTGGTAGCAAACTGCGCTTTCTTACGAACCATTCAGTCACATCCAGCCTGCCAAATCACTGTTAAGGTCTAGCTAGAAAATTTAATCCCCTGACTAAAAACAGAAGGATTACCCTTCACCCGTAACCATTGACGATATTACCAGAGAATTCAGCAATGTGACTCGGGTAGAGTGGCCTTACAAACAAAGACTAGAGGATTGCCTGTTGTAAGATTCACAAAATTTCACTACTGTGTACCTTCCACCAGAATTACCAGTGTCCCGTGCACCTATAGTTTCATTTACAAGCACAGCATGAAAACAGGCCGTTCGGCCTACCGAGTCCATACCGACCAGCGATTCATGTACACTCGCACTATTCAACACACTTTGCATGGGACAATTTGTCATTTTTATCGAAGCCAATTGATGTACAAACCTGTGCGTCTTTGGAGTGTGGGAGGAAGCTGAAGCACCCAGAGAAAACCCACGTGGCCAAGGGGAGAACGTAGAAAGTCAAGACAGACAGCACCCAGTCAGGATCGAACCTGGGCCTGTAAGGCAGCAACTTTACCGCTGCGCCAGATCTCGTTTCGCCCTCTGATCTTTTCTATGACAATACCATATAACCATATAACCATATAACAATTACAGCACGGAAACAGGCCATCTCGGCCCTACAAGTCCGTGCCGAACAAATTTTTTTCCCCCTTAGTCCCACCTGCCTGCATTCATATGGGACTAAGGGGGAAAAAAAATACCACCCCCAAGTAAACCCCACCAGCACACCCATCAACACTTCCTCAAATGCATCATTGCACAGTTCTCCAATGTGCCCATGGATGAATGGTACCATGGTAGAGGAACATCTGGCCTCATGCTTATAACATGCGTGATCTTTGTACGTAGAGCACAGACTGGAGCAGGCCTCCTCCGTGTTTCTCATTATTGAACTTCAGATTGGATGCGTGGCCCAAATCACGAATGCATCTTTGAAAGCAACACATCTTGCCACAGACACTGGCAGTAACTTTCTTTTTGTCATCTGTGGTGATGAAGAGTACCTCAGATGCCCCATACCTCACTCGTATTTGATGTTCACAATCAAGGAAATTGCAAAGGAGAGTTGTATTACCATACAGTGGAGGAAGAAGAATAACAGGCAATTGGCACAGCTGGGAATCTTGCTATACCTTGGGTCCTCGATTTTAAGCTAATTTAAATGCCACAAGTGATTAGGAGAATTCGTTTTTTTTTCCAAACAGGATTCACAGCAAATTAAATACAATATCGCTATGTGTTACTATTGACAGAAGGAATAGGGACACCACTGATTTCTTGAGAGAAAAGTAATCTAAATGGAGATTGAGGAACGTTAAGATCCAAGAATATGGGGACACTAGTTGTTCGGGCCAGAAGACATGAAGACGTGAAAGCATAACAAAACGCATAAGAATATAATATAAACACAGAGAAGGAACATTAGTTTAGTTTAGTTTAGAGATACAGTGCAGAAACAGGGTCTACAGCCCACCAAGTCCGTGCCAACCAGCGATCCCCACACACTAACACTATCCTACACACACGAGGGACAATTTACATTTATTAAAAGGTAATTAACCTACAAACCTGTACGTCTTTGGAATGTGGGAGGAAACCGGAGCATCTGGAGAAAACCCATGAGGTGGAGAATGCACAAACTACATACTCACGGGGAGAATACACAAACTACAAACAGATAGCGCCTGTAGTCAGGTTCGAACCTGAGTCTCGCGCTGTATATTTAAAGTCTTTAAATGATGCAACGATCTGGTAAAATTGAGCAGGTTGAGGCTTTTTCCTTATTCATAGACTTAGGGTATAGGAAATCATGTTGATGCCACTGGACATGTGCATTGCTAGTTTTCTCTCAGCATTAACCATAATTGTCAGAGTGTGGCCCATTAAAGCCTTTTACAATGACTCTCATAATTGCCCAATTTGAAATACATCAATACTGATTTGGTCTATTATGTCCTCCTGCAAGCATTTCCTAACGTTATGATAATAATTCACAACGCAT
Organism: Leucoraja erinaceus; assembly: GCF_028641065.1. NCBI lineage: Eukaryota > Metazoa > Chordata > Chondrichthyes > Rajiformes > Rajidae > Leucoraja > Leucoraja erinaceus. The sequence continues at coordinate 23,775,170 of NC_073395.1, read as the reverse complement.
AATGAAAGACGCGTGGTGGGGCAGCAGGTAGTGCTGCTACTGTGGGCCAGCACAGCGGCGCAGTGGGTAGAGCTGTTGTCTCACAGCGCCAGAGACATGGGTTCGATCCAGACCTCGAGTGCTGTCTGAGTGGAGTTTGCACGTTCTCCCTGTCACCGCGTGGGTTTTCTCCAGGTGTTCCAGTTTTCCCCCCACATCCCAAAGACGTGCGGGTTTGTAGGTTAACTGGCCACGGTACATCGGCCCTTGAGTAGGAAATGGATGAGAAAGTGGGATAACATAGAACCAGTGTGAACGGATGATCGATGGTTGTCATGGACTCGGTGGGTCGAATGGTCTGTTTCCATGCAGCACCTCTAAACTAAACTACTACCTCTTGGCTCCAGGCAACTGCAAATTATCCCTCAGTGTGTGTTAACAAGGACCATCGCCTGCATTGCAGAACTGGGTAACCCTCCTGGGAGCTGCTGAACCCAAAGAGGGACCCCACAGAGTTCAGCCCTGAGAGAGACCTAACAGTTTTGATCTGTATTCTTTCAAGGCTAGAAGACTGAGTGGTAATCTTATTGTGTCATATAAGTACCTGAGGGGGCTTGAGTGGGTAGATGTAGAAATGTTTCACTGGTGGGGAAAAGTCTTGAACAAAAAGATGTAGTTACAAGGTAAAAAGGATGTTTGGAAATGTCTTCTCTCAAAGTGTGACGAATCTCAACCACAGAGGGGGATTTAGGCTAGATTATTGGAGGTATTCAACAAAGAGGTATTCAACAAAGAGATGAGGGAATTGAGGACACATCAGAAAAACCGAGGCCAGTGTAGATCAGCCTTGATCTTGAGGGCAGCACACTGGCGCAGCAGTAAAGTTGCTGCCTTACAGTGGCAGAGACCCGGGTTCGATCCTGACTACAGATGCTGTCTGTAGAGAGTTTGTACGTTCTCCCCGTGACCTGAGTGAGTTGTCTCTGGGATCTACAGTTTCCTCCCACACACCAAAGGTGTACAGGTTTGTAGGGTAATTGGCTTGGTACAATTGTAAATTGTCGCAAGTGTGTAGGATAGTGTTAGTCTATCGGGATCGCTGTTCGGTGCAGACTTGGTGGTCGAAGGGCCTGTTTCCACGCTGTATCTCTAAACTAAAGTAAACGAAAACCAAATTAAAGGCCAAGAACTGCATTGGCTGAAATAAAAAACAGGAAAAAAAACACTCAGTGGGTCAGGCAAAGAATCAGAGTTAACATGATAGGTCAATAACCTTTTTTCAGCTCAGTGTTTCTAGAATTCTATTCCTATATCTGGTAACTGCTTAGAGTGTGATAGCACCAATGAGTTCCATTAAATGCAAATCTTACTCTCCCATATACGTAGACTTTAATCCAAGTAACTATTTGTGATTGATCTCTCTCTTCTGGTTCCCTAACACGCACACAAACACACGCACGCGCAGACACACACACATGCCCTCACACACACACACCCACACATGCATGCACACACGTACATGTATACACATACACAGACACATGCACACGTATACACACATGCATACATACATGTATACACACACGGACGTACACACACCCACCCACACATGCATGCACACTCAAACACAACCACTGACCGACACACACACAAATCCTCTTACACCCACACAAACAAACACATACACATAATAAAGATAGCAATCCAGCTAGTTCACATCAGCACAATGTACATCACCAACAGCTTGCCAATGAATAACCCTTTGGTGCACTCCATAAAGGGAAGGTTAGCTTATCCATATCAGAACCTGCCCAGATTTCCAATCATTTGAACAAAAATATATTTAATATTCTTACAACTCTCCCATGAAGGGCCTTCATGTGCTAAAGATGCTTGACGAATGAAAGCTGATGACACATGTCTGAAGTCCTATCCATACAACTTTAATCCACTTCAAACACACAACTATATACAATCAATCTTAAATCTGCATCAGAGAATTTTACCACAGGTTCTTAACAACATGACAAGAGGTAATTAATAATTAGCTGTCAATCAGATTTGTAATTAAGATGAAGTGAGGGGATGGTGCAGCGGTAGAGTTGCTGCCCAACGGTGCCAGAGATCCATGTTCAATCTAGGCTACATGTGCTGTCTGTACAGAGTTTGTATGTTTTCCCCGTGACCAGGTGGGTTTTCTCCAGGTGCTCCAGTTTTCTGCGGGTGCTCTGGTTTCCTCCCAACTCTCCAAAATCGTACAGGTTTGAAGGTTATTTGGCTTCAGTAAGAATTATAAATTGTCCCTAGTGTGTAGGATAGTGCTAGTGTACGGGGGTGATCAGATTACAGTGTGAACAACAAGCTCATGCTTAATACAAACATTCAAATTTTACATTGGCTGATATTTTGCAACTATTTGTGAGTATAGATTGTAACCGCATTGAAGAATAATAACAACAAAATGACAGGTTTAGAATCAGCCCTACCTTCCTTTTCAAGTCACATGTTACTCTAACTTTGACATTAACCAAGCGACAATGAGTTGAAATCCTGCAATGCTGCACCTCAAACCCTGTAAGAATCAAGAGTCAAGATTCTAGGGTTGCAGAGTGGCGCAGTGATAGTGCTGTTACTCTACAGTGCCAGAGACCCGGTTTCGAATCTGACAATGGGTGCTGTCGGTATGGAGTTTGTACGTTCTCCCTGTGACCACGTGGGTTTTCTCCGGGTGCGCTGGATTCCTCAGAATCACCAAAGACATAGATGTTTGTAGATTAATTGGCTTCAGTAAGGATTGTAAATTGTCTCTAGTGTGTAGGATAGTGCTAGTGTGCGGGGGTGATCACTGGCGTGCACTCGGTGAACCGAAGGGCCTGTTTCCTCACCGTATCTCCAAACTAAACTAAATTAAACTAATGCTCACCTATCATTATCATTTCACTTGAAGCATTGTAGTGTGTGCTGAAAATAAACGTCAGAGCTAACGTAACTGATGATTAATTCTTTAATTTTCGACCATCGGCATGAACTTTCTGAACGTCTTAAAAAAAGTCTGTAATAGGCATGCACAAAACTGATTTCAGCTCTACAGCCCGTGGCACGTCCGGCACACTCATATGCATATGTATCACTTGCACCATTTAATAGATTTAAAGCATTCATAAATGTCCAATGGATGATCATCTGAAGAATACTTTAAATAGATAATTTCCAACACATAAAACATTTCCAATGTGTAATTTTTGTACCATCGTATCACCCCGCATCTAGCTTAGAAAAAGACCATTCAGCCCACCAACCTTTCCTACCGCAAGTCATTTCACCCTATCTATATGCCCATCAGTCCCACAGTCCGAACCTACAGTCTGAAGAAGGGTCCCGACCCGAAATGTCACCAGTGATGCTGCCTGACCCGCTGAGTTACTCCAGCACTTTGTGTCTCAAGTCAGAATGTGGTGTGACTTGGATGGGGAAATATAGAGAGCAGTGTTCCAATCCACCTACCACCCTTGGTCTGCCAGGTAGAAGAAAGAGGCAGTGGGTTGGTGAAGTGCTGTCAAAAGGTAGCAGAGATGAGTAACAGCAGCGCACTTAAAAATTAGACATAAAATGCTGGAGTAACTCAGCTGGTCAAGCAGCAACTCTGGAGAAAAGGAATTGGTGACGTTTCGGGACCGGACCCTTCTTTAGACTGAGAGTAAGGGCAGAGGGAAACTAAACTATGAAAAGGTAGAGAACAAAACGGAGCTGGCATCAATGATCAAAGAAGGTTGGAGCCCACAATGGGCCATTGTTGGCTGTTGAAGAGGTGATAACAAAGGGATACGATCAGTGAAACCAGCACGATGACTAGGGTGGTGGTGGTGGTGGGGGGGGGTGAGAGAGAGAGAGGGAATGCAAGGGTTACATGAAATTAAATAAATCAATATTCATACCGCTGGGTTGGTCTGGGCAAGGCAACTCTGACAAAGCCTGCAGCAGTTTGTGCTGAGAGCAGAGAGCTACCGTTGTGAGCTGAGTATTCTCTTCAGCAGCCTAATTGAACCTCCAGTCAGGCAGCATTAAAAGGCCTGAATTTTCTCCCATTAGCTGCAGACTTAAAGTGCCTGGCCCCTGCAAAGTCCAGCAGTGGCTTGTTCACATGAACATAGAAGATAGAACAGTACAGTATGGGAACAGGCCCTTTGGCCCACAATGTCATGAGTTCAAAAGTTATAGGAGCAGAATTAGGCCACTCAGCCCATCGAGTGTACTCCACAATTCAATCATGGCTGATCTATCTTTCCCTCTCAACCCCATTCTCCTGCCTTCTCCCCATAACCCCTGACACCCGTACTAATCAAGAATTTGTCAAGCTCCACCTTAAACATTTAATTGAGGGCGTCCACAGCCTTCTGCGGGAATGAATTCCACAGACTCACCACCCTCTGACTAAAGAAATTCCTCCTCATCTCCTTTCAAACGGTATGTCCTTTAATTCTGAGAGGCTGTGAACAGGGTGCAAGATTAACTAATCTCCTCATATACTCCCCAGCACCATTCCCTACATATCCACATGCCTTCGCCACCACGCCTGGCAACGCGTTCCAGGCACCCACCGACTTCTGAGGAGTGGACAGAAGGTTGGGCAGAGCGCATCGAGTTTTGAATGGTAGATTAAGAGGTGGAATAAATAACGCGACGGGTATACAATGAGTTTGAAGAAGGGTCCCGACCCGAAACGTCACCCATTCTGTTTGTTCTCCAGAGAAGCTGCCCGACCCGCTGATTTATTCCAGCACGTTGTGTCTATCCTCGTTATATTTCCTCGGGTCTGTTCGATACCCGAGGTCCTCGTTCATAGTCAGGAAACCGCTTTCATGCTCATATCGGCTGGATCTTGCCTGAAGGCAGACACAAAATGCTGGAGTAACTCAGCGGGGCAGGCAGCGTCTCTGGTGAGAATGGATGGATGACGTTTCTTCAGACTGAGGGTCGGGGAAGAGGGGAAACGAGAGAGATATAGACGGATCTTGCCTGGTTCTTGGGTGGAAACTCGCAACTACAAGCGGTCGGTGGTGAGGGATTAACCTACATCATCTCCGCGCCCGACCAAATTAACACAATCATCCACCCCGGCAGTGCCTGTGTACTTGGAAGGCGTTCGCAAGAACACTGACTTGACTGAGTCGCAAGGAGAACATGTGGTTGATCGATAAACTGTCCTTAAATATCAATAGCTAATCAATCAGAGGAACAGGACCAGGGGACCAAAGCATCATCGCTAGTTTATAAATGAGGGATTGCATTGTGCAGCATGATGGAAAATAATGATTTAGCACCGTTCAGTAACGTTAGAGTCAGAGTCATACAGCGTGGAAACAGGCCCTTCGGCCCAACCTGCCCACACAGACCAACATGTCCCATCTACACTAGTCCCACCTGCCTCCCTCGAAATTTGTAGGAAGGGACTGCAGCTGCTGGTTTCCACTGAAGATAGACAGAAATGGCTGGAGTAACTCAGCGGGACAGGCAGGCAGCATCTCTGGAGAACAGGAATGGGCGATGTTTCGGGTCGAGACCAGAAACGTCACCCATTCCTTCTCTCCAGAGATGCTACCAGTCCCCCTAAACCTGTCGTATCCGTGTACTTGTCTAAATATTTCTTAAACGTTTCTATAGTGCCCGCTTAAATATAAAGAATTAGAATTGCTGGGATATGTACATTGTATCCATTCGTGCAGGGAATTTGCGTTGTCTTATGATATTTGCATTGGCGATTGGGTGAATTAGAGAGGGTTTTAAAGGGAACAGGGTTTTTATTTAATAAAGACATGGTTCGCCTTTACTGCACATTTAATAACGACAACTTTGCTGCAAATAATTAAAGACTGTTCCGTGTATTCCATTTAACATCTATCTTTCCGTCCTGGTGACCTTGTTCCGTTGAAAGCCGAGTCTACAGGTAAAGTCGACCAAGAGGCTGCCAACGCGAGAAGGTTCCGATGGGACGTCTTAAACGGACTTGATCAATTCATATCTGTGGAGATTTATTCCCAGAGAAGGACTCGACGTGTCAAGTCATGCTGTTTAGTTATGTTAATAGATACAGCATGGAAACAGGCCATTCGGCCCACCGACTCCACGCCGACCACCGATCACACTATGTCTATGTTATCCCACTTTCTCTCCCACTCCCTACACACTAGGCGGCTGTTCACAGAGATCCAAATAACCTACAAACCCGCGCGTTTTGGGGATGTGGGAGGAAACCGGAGTGCCCGGAGGAAACGCACGCGGTCACACGCAAACTCCACACAGCCAGACAGCACCCGAGGTCAGGATCGAACCTGGTTCTCTGGCGCTGTGAGGCAGCGGCTCTACCAGCTGATCCACTGTGTTAAGATGCATTTTACAGCGCATAGTCAAAGCGAACAGTGTAAAGCAAAAACAACACAAAATGCTGGTGTTTGATCCATTATTTCCAATGTCGGCGGCAGGCAGCAACGTAAAAGCCGAACACAAAAGCGCTGCCGCACAATCCTCTAATGTGACCAATTCCAGTCGCTTTTCGAATGTCTCAATGCGGAGACAACGCGGCCCAAACCGCCCATTCCAACCGGTGGCCAAACTAGAAAATGAACAGTTCTCCACAATAACAGCAGCTTACATCAGACGCAGCATAAAGCGATAAACCATGCGCGTATGTGACCATGCTCTCAAAACCGTGTCCTAAAATCAAATTCTTGCAAAGGGCGGTGACAACAGAAAAAACACTCCATTCAACGCCACTCAACTTTAGTGCGACGTTAGAATGTTTTCTAAACTCGCTTACTTTAGCTTTTCCTAATCAATGGGACGCAACCCACACTTTTAAACCGCTTTAATCCCACTGTTGATGTGGACAAATTAATTTAAACTTGAAATAAAAAAGCAAAAAACTGATATATCTTTATCACGAACGATATTTACTCTCTTGATATTCGTTGGTTATTCTACAGTTAGTTGTAAATTAAAGTTTATTTTTTTAGACGACGGTCTTAAAGAGAGATGAAGTCTGGAACTGACTGTTGACGAGGCAAGGAATGTTGGCCCTGTTCTCCAGTGGATCCCCATCTTTTTTGGGATTCAATTCGATGGTCAACCCTTATAATGTTCTCTTACGTCTCGCAAAATGACCCAAATCGTTCAATGCGGATGGGCTTGGGATGAAATTCAGGAAGGTGTCAGCCCCTAATCGGACCCCTTATGCCATTCACACAGGGGCTCAACTCCTAAACCACAGTTCAATAGAACATCGCATTCAACGGCAGCTGGCGAGAGGGGGAGATACAAATGGAAACATTCTCTACACTTCCACAGATAAATAGTTCCCTTTTACAGGCTTTCCCCCCGAAGTGCTGCGTGTATAATGACTAATATAACACAGGGAAGGGGTAATAGGGAGAGGGAAGGGGTAATAGGGAGAGGGGCAGAGAGAAGGGGGAGAGAGAGAGCAAGAGGAGGTGAGACGGAGAGCGAAGGGAGAGGGGGGAAGAGAGGGGGGAAGGAGAGAGGGAGAGAAGAGAGGAGAGGGAGAGAGAGAGATGGAGAGAGAGGGAGAGAGAGAGAGACGGGTAAGAGAAGAGAGAGGGATAGAGAAGAGAGAGGGATAGAGAAGAGAGAGGGATAGAGAAGAGAAAGTGATAGAGAAGAGAAAGGGATAGAGAAGAGGGAGAGGAGGACGGGGAGAGAGGAGGAGAGAGAGAGAGGGGTTGCTGCTGGATCCCGCTGAATGAGTGGCAAAACGGGGACAAAATTGAATAGGGTGAGAGCCGTCCGTGGAATTACAAATGAAGAGCACTGTAAATCAGAAAGGTCTCGTCATGGCAATCTCTGAAACATTCACCGTGGGTAGGAATTGGGTCTTTGGACTTCCTTGGTCCTGATCTCTTAAGAAAAACAAAAACCTTCAACCCCCCTCCTGCTAGAGGTTTGAGGCGGGTGAGTGTGTGTGCGTGAGTGTGTGTGCGTGGGTGTGTGTGCGTGTGAGGCGCCAGTTTGAATCGAGCATGTAGCCTGGTATTAGTCTGGAAACAAAGCGTTGACTTCGGGGCTAAATGAATCAGGAGACGGAGAGCAGTTTAACTAAGTAACCCCTTCCACGAGTCGCTGCTCGAATTACAGGTCAAATGGACTTTTTTCTCTATGAAGCAAGCAACAGCGTGAATGAAGATAAGACGGTTTTGAGGAGGAATGTGTTGAAACGGACCCGTTCTGTGCGACGGGCTGTAGCAAAGGATTATTATTTGTTAGCCTTTTGCATCCTATTTCCCCCAATTATCTACCTCTCCCATACGCCGAAGCACCCGTGGTCTTGAGGTGATTGTTGCTGCTTCTGAATGAATCCTGCAAAGTGCCCGAGAGCTGTAATCTGAAGCCTTGATTCACAACTGTTCGCCCTTCTGACTCCAACCGCCGCGGCGCGTTGGTACAAATGTGCATTTTAAGTTAATGTCTTCCGTGTGCATCTACTCGCTCGCACATCTACACACGGATTTATACACTGCCAAACATGCAGTCTTGCAGCACCCCTCCATCCTTTCTCTGCCTCGCTCTCTCCCTCACACACACACACACACTGTCAAACATGCAAATTCTCTCTTGCAAACCCTCTCTCGCTCACACACACGTACACACGTACACACACACACACACACACACAACTGATTGCTTTACACGCCCTGTACACACTTTATAACATATACAGTCTAACACTCAAGCACATCGATTGACACAAACCCCAACTACTCTGCAATCAGAACACCATACAAACCGGCCACGCGTTCTTGGTAATACACACAAGGGCACTCCTACATATGGTCATAGAATCATAAAGCACGGAAACAGGCCCTTCGGCCCAACTTGCCTATGCCGACCAAGCGGCCCCATCAACACTAGTCACATCTGCCCACGTTTGGCCCATATCCCTCTAAACCTTTCCTGTCCACGTACCTGTCCAAATGTATTTTATAAATACATTTCTAGATACACACACCAAATGCATCCACGTATTGTAACACACATGCACAGCCACGCACAGAGGTACATCTGATACTGAAACACTCGCATATTGTCACAGGACAGGCATCCAAATCCATTCGCGCTCTCTCCCTCTCACACACACGTATATAACCCCCACCAGAGACCCCCCCCCCCCCCCCCCCCCCTCTCTCTCTTGCACACGTACACCTGTCACAAAATGCACACTTCTTCACTTTTTCCACTGACACCAAACCAAACCAGTCAGAGATAGACACACAATGCTGGAGTAACTCAGCGGCATCTCTGGTGAGAAGGAATGGGTGACTTTTCGGATCGAGACCCTTCTTCAGACCCGAAAAGTCGCCCCTTCCTTCTCTCCAGAGATGCTGCCTGTCTCGCGGAGTTACTCCAGCATGTTGTGTCTATCTTCGCCTTAAACCAGCATCTGCAGTTCCTTCCTAAACAAAACCAGTGTCTGGCCAACAATTTCGCAAGCTTGTCTTGTTCATCATCTTCTAGCCGTGCGCCAGAGCACTAACATCTATGAAACCTCACTACGAGACATTGGCTGTGAGCTCCGATCAATTAGTTTGCCACATGGTTCCCAATGAACCCGGACAGTAAAAGAAAACCGAGATAAATCCCGCTGGAAAAAAATGGGAATCGCAAGATACATTTCCCAGTTATTAAGGGGAACCTTCAAAGGCGGCGAGCTGCGAATTCCTCCCCAAGACTATGCAAAGCCACCTCCAATCCTGCCTTTTTTTAACCGTTCGTTCTTTCCAAGCGGTTTACCTATGGAGCGATCTCAATGTATCGGACTGTTGTTTTAATCAATTTGACGACTATTGTTAGATTACAGGAAACTATCCGTGCTTTCCTAACGACCGGCTGAAATGCAGTTAAGAAAAAAAATAGCTCGACACTCTCTTCTCAATGCAACATCATTATATTCCTACCTTCAGTCCCTCCTCGCCTGAGAGTTACCTATAATCCACCTTTACGTTAAAGAAGCCTCAGTCTCTCGCTGCATTCTGGAAAGGAAGAATAGGGGACATTTCTTCCGCCTCAATATTAGTACCAAAGTGCAAAGCGTTTGCAAACAGCGGCTCACCCCAAACGCTGCCTGTTTGCTACACTCCTGCCTCTCTCCCTCCCTCCCTCTTACTCTCTCTCTCTTTTACTCTCTCTCTCTCTCTCTCTCTAATCCTCTCCTCCAATGCTTCTGCACACAAACCGAGGAGGAACGAGAACACATTCACACCCCCTGGTCAGTATACCCCCCAACCAGTTACCCCCAGCAGTCAGTTCTCATTGAGATTTCAGCAAGGGGTGCGAATGCAGGCACCTCGCTCTCGGAGCTATTACCTATCTCAGTCCATCTCTGGTGTGTTTGCTTGCTCGCTGTAGTTCCCCTCCGCTCTCTCTTGGGAAAGCCGATTGAACAGATCGATTCACCTCCTGGAAATCTGTATCCATGTAGATCTGGATTTTTTTTTTGATTGTTTGTTTGTTTTATGGTAGGACAGCTGGCGCGAAATATCACGTCGCCCCCTTCCTCTCGCCCATCAATTTCCAATTGTCCCGTCACAGCGAAGTGCAGGTCTTCTGTCAACTGTGATACGGTGGCGACAAGTAGCGTGGCCAATTTCTCTGCCGTCTGTATGTATGTGTGTGTAGGTTGGTCAGTAAACGTACTGTGGCAAATCTCTCTGCCGTCACACCTCTCCGTTTCTTATCCACCGTGGATCAATTAATTGAGCGACACCTTCCTGGTTCACCGGGGCCCTGGAGTGTGTCACTCGCCTTTCCCCAGCCCTCTTTACACCCCGCCTCAATTCTCCCACGGATGTCACGGGGGTGGGGTTCGTAATTCAGTCTCACGGTCCCGCGGGAACTCTCTAGTAAACCCGTGAAACTATAATCCCTGTCCTAATAAAACTAGCAGATCACTTCGCCCAGAAGTCATTTACCAGCACGTAGAACTGAGTGTGATCAATTCTGATATCGCTCCATAATTTAAATCAGATTTTTTTTTCAAAACGAGTGTACTTTCTGATTTTTTTTTAGTCTATATTGGTGAGAAATAACAACATTATCAGATTCCCTAACTAACTATGTAGAAATTGTGCTCCCGACTGTGAATTTCTGAAATACTGTCGCAAGGCAATGGTGACAAATGTTCTCGACGTTATTTTGCCATTGTTGCAGTTTTGTTTTAGTCCCGCATTGTTAACAAATGCGGGCGGCCAGGTATCGATGTGTCGAGGTGAGCAGGTGGGTTAAAGGTTTCACGGCGAGCTGGGTAATTGTGGAGATAAAACAAGGTCTCTGTCGCCCTCAAGAGCACGACTGTGGTTTTGCAGTCGCTGACTGAAATCGCTGCGTCACGGAGGTAAGAAGTGCTGATCACTTTAGTTTGCATTCTTCCTGCAGGAAGACTTGCTTAGTTACAACCCAGTGGTATGAGTATTGATTTATCTCATTTCAATTATCTATTTCTCTCTCCCTCCATCCCTCCCCACCCTTTTAATCCTACGAGCTGCCCTGCTTAGTTTCAGTTTGTATCCAGTCATCACCTTGTCCACAGCCAACAATGTGGGCTCCACCTTTCCTTGATCATCGTTGCTGCCTTTGATTCGTTCTTTCATTTATTTGTTATTTGTACCTTTTCATAGCTCTAGTTTGCCTCTCCCCTGACTCTGTCCAAAAAGGGTCTCGACCCGAAATGTCACCTATTCCTTTTCTCCAGAGATGCTGCCTGACCGACTGAGTTATTCCAGCATTTTGTGTCTATCTTCAGTGTAAACCAGCATCTGCAGTTCCTTCCTACACTGATATCTAACTGCCTAATGCACACCTATTAAAATGTAGTAGAATCCATTGGAGCAACAACACTTCATATTTAGCTTGCGCAGCAAAAAACCCTACGGTCTGAACACTGATTTTTCTAATTTCTAGGAACCTCTGCATTTACTCCCACGCACCCCTCTGCCACCCAAGTTGTCCCACTAGTTCCACTGTTCGCATCCTTGTATCTCTTCGTTGTCACCTCTTCCCCAGCCAACAATGGGCCAATATGGGCTCCACCCTTCCTTCTGTTGCTGGCCCCGATTTGTTCTGGCCTTTTCCTAATCCAAGATCCCTCCCCTCTATTTTCAGTCGGAAGAAGGGTTCTGACCTGAAATATCACCCATCCTTTTACTCCAGTGATGCTGCCTGACCTGGTGAGTTACTCCAGCTCTTTGTGTCTATCTTTGGTATAAACCAGTATCTGCAGTTCCTTTCGACACAGAAAATATTGTGTCTTGGGACTGTGGTTAGACTGCTTTTGGAGTATTGTGAGCAGTTTTGCGCCCCATATCTGAGGAAGGATGTGCTAGCATTTAGAGAGGGTCCAGAGAAGGTTTAGCTGAATGATCCCAGGGCACTGGGTCTGTATTAGCTGGAGTTTAGAAGGATGAAGGGCCTCTTTGTTGAAACTTACCAAATAGTGAAAGGTCTAGGTAGAATAGATGTGGAGAAGATGTTTCCACTCGAGACTCTAGGACCCAGAGGGCACTGCCTCAGAATAAAAGGACGTGCCTTTAGAAAGAAGGTGAGGAGGAATTTCTTTAGGCAGAGGGTGGTGACTCTGGAACTCATTGCCACAGACGGCTGTGGAGGCCAAGTCATTGGGTATTTTTAAAGCAGAGATTGACAGGTTCTTGATAAGTAAGGTTGTCAAAGGTTATGGGGAGAAGGCAGGAGAAAGGGGTTGAGAGGGTAAGATAGATCAGCCATGATTGAATGGCAGAGTAGACACAATGGGCCAAATGGCCTAACTCTGCTCCTGTAACTTATGAACTTATGAAAAGATAACAGGTTATTCTACTCCAGACCAATGTGTTATGCAAGTGTTCCTGGGTACCAGTTTCCAGATCACAAAGCTGCATTCTGTAATGCAGGTTCTTTATAAAGGCATAACTCTATGGTAATCAATGCACATACATTGTTTTTGAATATGTATTTTGTGTTTGTGGATCAGTTCTTGCATAGTGTGCAGAATGCATTTCCAGGAATAAGAAGCTAATGGAATTAGTGCTAAGAGTGGTTGTTACAACATTATAGATGTGTTACTGACAAAACTATTGTGCTGGGAACCTGATGCAAATGCTTACCCACCTCCCCATAGATTTAGACTTTAGACTTTCAGAGACACAGCGTGGAAACAGGCCCTTTGGCCCACAGATTCTACGCCGACTAGTGATCATACGATCAGTCTGCACCTGCTGGAGTTTAGAAGTAAGTTTAAATGATTAACCTCATTTAAACTTACAGACTAATGAAAGGCTTGGATAGAATGGATGTGTAGAGGATGTTTCAACTTGTGGGGGAGTCTAGTACCGGAGGCCACAGCCTCAGAATAAAAGGATGTGCCTTTAGAAAATGAGAATAGGAAGAATTTCTTTAGTCAGAGCGTGGTGATTCTGTAGAATTCATTGCACAGTTGGCTGTGGAGGCTAAATCACTGGGTATTTTTAAAGCAAAGATTTTTTTAAAGTGGAAATTGACAGTGATTAGTAAGGGTGTCAAAGGTTATGGGGAGAAGGCAGGAGAATGGGATTGAGAGGGAAAGATTGATCAGCCATGATTGGATGGCGGAGTAGACTCGATGGCCGAAATGTCTACTTCCACTTCTGTGACATGAACTTATCATCCCCATGTTCTAGCACTATCCTACACTAGGGAAAATTTACAATTTTTACTGAAGTCAATCAACCTACAAACTTTGATGTCTTTGGAGTGTGGGAGTAAACCGGGAGTAAACCCGGACTCCTGGTCACAGGGAGAACATACAAACTCCGTACAGACAGCATCTGTAGTCGGGATCGAAACGGGTCTCTGGTGCTATTAGGCAGCAATGCTACCACTGTGCCGCTCTGTAAGTTTGTATTAATTTTATTACAATTTAGTTCAAATCCCTTTTTTAATTGGCTGAAATATAAAGATTTTTACGATGATTTGATTTAGTAACTGTTGATAATCAGACTCGGATTCAGATTAAGTTATTATTATATTACCAGGGTAGAAAGCAATTCCTTGTTCACACGAACCTCATGGAATAAACAATATACATTACAGTATTGATAAGTACACAATAAATAAAAAAGAGTCGAATGCAGCAGATTGGTGCAAGACTGAAGTGCCATCTGAAGTGCAAAATTGTACTAAAGTGCATTCATAGAATAACCAAATGAGATAGAGTTCAGAGTAAGAGTGCAGGCAACACCTCCGTAAAGAGGGTGTGAAAGAGATGGCACAGTGGTGCAGCGGTAGAGTTACTGCCTCATACGCCAGAGACCCGGGTTTGATCATGAGTATGGGTGCTGTCTGTATGGAGTATGTAGTAATAATAATAATAATAATACATTTTATTTTTGGGCGCCTTTCAGACATCTCAAGGACACCTCACAGAGATTAACAGGAATAAAAAACATATAATCAGAATAAAATAAATAATAAAGACATCACAGAAACACAAATTAAAAACAGAATTCAGTCCAAAAACAAAAAATCAAAAACACAATATGAAGAGAGAGCAGCGGCAGCTAAAGCGCGTCAGCGTCCACTCTCTCTTCACGGCAGCCATCTTGGACAAAGACTAACAGGATTACGTACAGACAAAAAATCATCCCCCCACAATGGATACCACTGTGGGGGAAGGCACAATGTCCAGTCCCCAACCCCAAGTTCACCCAAAGTCAGGCCTATTGAGGCCACCGCAGTTGCCTCTACGAAGGCCCGATGTTCCTGGCCGTTCTCACCGGGTGGTCTTGCCCCGGCGTCGGGAGAGTCCTCTCAGCGGCTGGGCCACCTGGAACGGCCGCTTCCTAGCTGGGGACCGCGGCTTCCGAAGCCGACAAGGCCGCGCCGGTTTGGAGCTCCCAGGCTCCCGATGTTGAAATCGGTGCTGCCCGCACCGCTCCGCAGATTGTCCCTAGTGTGTAGGATAGTGCTAGTGCATGGGGGTTGCTGCTCGGCTTGGACTCGGTGGGCCGAAGGGCCTGTTTCTGCCTTGTATCTCTAAGCTAAACTTTAAATTAAACCAATTCCGATAGTGGGGAAGAAGCTGTTCTTTCATCTGGTCATCTGGCTTTCAAGCTCTTGTACATGCTCCCAGAAGGTAGAAGAGGGGAAATGGAAGGACCAGGGTGGTAGGCTTGGTTGGTGACACTTCCAGCCATCTTGATGCAAAGCACCGTGAAGATGGGTTGGATGGTATGAAGTGATGAGTCTGTGATGGACAGGGCTGTGTTCACCACTCTTTACAGGTCCAAGTGGAGATCATATGGCTTGACCCAAAATGTCAAATGTCCATTTCCCTTCGTAGATGCTGCCTGAGTTCCTCCAGCAGTTTGCTAATTGCTCAATAAAACAATCTTATTTGCAGACGGCACAATTAGGTTGTTGTATTTTCCCTTTGTTGATCAGTAAATCAATTATTTTTTTCATTAGAGTGCCATAACCTCCTTCAGAAGCCAGGCTTAGTATTGCTAGCTTGACCCAGAGTTATTAATCAATGAGGATAATTTTAACTTTGCACCATAGTGTAAAACGGACATAAATTACATCTCCCATGAATTTTATTTCAATTGAGGTCAATGCACAGCCATGAATCTTGCCACTTTTATCTGAAGCAGCTTTTTGATATTTTTTATGACCAACAGCAAGCTTGGTTACTTGATGCTTGTAGACTAGACCTCGATTAATCTTCTTGATGTATAACTAGCATGTTTCAGTATTTTTTGAAATAATATTAGCCGATTATTAACAAAACTATTTTTGAGAGAGCTGGAAGACAGGCAGGGCAAGAGGAAGAGGGGGAAGCATTTGAATACATGTGCAAGGGAGTGGGTTATAGAGTCTATGAGTGTCATGAGAGGAAGATTGCCTGTAAATATGAATGACATAACATTGATAGAGACGGCACCAGGAACCTTTTTGTCAGGTACAAAGTATTTCCTGACTGCTTTATTTTCAGGGCTTTGGTCCTTCCAGACCCAAGTAATTGCCCTTAAACACTTGCATGTATGCGGTGTACTGTCTGCATGGTGTTTGTACGTTCTCCCTGTGACCACGTGGATTTTCTCCACGTGCTCCGGTTTCCTCCCACACTCCAAAGACAAAACAGGCTTGTAAGTTAATTGGCTTCAGTAAATTCTAAAATTTGGTAAATTGTCCCTAGTGTATAGGATAGTGTTAGTGTATAGACTGATCGTAGGGTCAGCATGGACTCTGAGCCAAAAGGCCTGTTTCCAAACTGTATCTCTAAAGTCTAAAAACATTCACAGACATCTAAAATATATTTTAATTTTAAAGATTAATCAGTAAGGGTGATTAGTAAGGATGTCTGAGGTTATGGGGAGCAGGCAGGAGTATGGGCAGGAGAAAATGTAGATAAGTCATGATTGAATGGTGGAGTAGACCTGACGGGCCAAATGGCCTAATGGGCCTGTCCCACTTAGGTGATTTTCAGCGGACTGTCAAGTGGCCGGCAGTCACCTGAAAAACTGGCAACTGGAATGGCGACTGTCAGAGTGGAACATATATACACACACACACACACACACACACACACACAAACGCATCGCTTCCTTCACCAACCCGTTATGCAGGCGGAGGACAGGGCAAGCGGGGGGAGCAATGTCTAAAAAATTCACACGGTGCAAAGCCAAGGTGATACAGACACAGACCACGATGAACAGGAAGGTTGGTGCTGTAATTATGGCAAGCACAGTGTACAGTAAGTCTTTTAGGAGAGGGAGAAGGAGTGAAGATGGAGTGTAGATAACTTTTAAGAAGCCAGAGTTACTTTGAAGCTTTGACGCTCATCGGACATTTAACATTACCGGTCGGTTATCCTTGGTTCTGAAAACTACTGCTTACCTTTTTTTTCGCCATGAGCCAATAAAATTCACCGGTCAGCACCGGCTACAACATACGAGAACCTCCGACCTCCTGGCGACCCACTAGGACCTCCTGGCGACCCACATACAGCGCGAGAATTCTCGCTACTCTCCATGGCGGCTTCTTTCTAGTCGCTGCTAATTTTTTAACATGTTGAAAAATTTGCGACAACCATAATGAGGCTGCGACTAGTTCCCAGAATGCGGGAACTCCTCACGACCACGAAGGCGACTCCCTGGCAACTACCCGCGAACATGTGGCGACTGCATTGTCTCCTCCTGCAGTCGCCTAAAAAGTCACCTAAGTGGGACAGGCCCATAATTCTGCTACTAGAACTTATGAAAAGCAAAGCACAATCATACGAATACTGAAAAAAAAATTAACCCTAATAAAAGTAATCCAATACTCAAAAACGTATCTTCCATTTTGAGTTCAAATCTTCATTGAAATCAACTTGGATTCAGCTTCTGATGTGGTACAATTCTAGGAGTTTATCTTCAAGCTTTTGGTGCCCCAATTCTGTCAGCAGGTCCAGATTTTCATGCTTGACAGGAAGTCCCAAACTTCTGGATTTTGAAATGTCCAAACATTGCCAGTACTGTTCAGAACCTCAGGCAGTAGCCAATTAAATCCAGGCTGAACATTGTGCAGTGAACTGGAAGACTGTATTCTCCAATGGTCTTCCTGAAAAATCAAAGCAGATTTATATTCAATGGAGAATTGGATAATTACTTGATAAATATGTATAGGGCTACGGGTGGCACAGTGACGCAGTGGTAGAATTGTTGTCTCACAGTGCCAGAGACCTAGGTTTGATTCTGACTATGGGTGCTGTCGGTACAGAATTTGTACATTCTCCCTGTGACATTGTGGGTTTTCTCCGGGTGCTCCGGTTTCCTCCCACACTCCAATGACGTACAGATTTGTTGGTAAATTGGCTTCAGTAAAATTGTAAATTGTCCCTCAGGTGTAGGATAGTGTGGAAAGAGTTTTAGTGTGAAAAGAGTTTTAGATTTAGTGTGGAAAAAGGCCCTTTGGCCCACCAACTCCACGCCGACCTACGAAAACCCATACACTAGTCCTATCCTACACACTAGGGAAAATTTACAGAGCCAATTAACCGATAAACTGCACCTCTTTGAAATGTGGGAGGAAACCGCAGCGCCCAGAGAAAACCCACAGGGAGAATGTACAACTTTTACTGATGGAGCCCACTGTGCCGTCCCTGTGACTACTTACTGGAGTTCCTCCTGCATTTCATGACTTTCTTTGGTAAACCAGCACACGCAGTTCCTTGTTCCTTGTTTCCACATAAGATAGCTGAACTTGTGCATCTTTCCTTCTAATCACACCACTTTCCTGTTCAATATTTGCTACTCACGAGCTTCCAAATGCTGCCAGTGGATGATAATGTTCACCATCTTCCTACATGCTAGGATCCAGTTTACCGAGGGCTTGAACGTCTATGGAGATGGGACATCTCACCATCCACAGCGATCTTAGGATGCTCTTCAGAGGAGCGAACGTCTTGCTCTGTCTCTGAATGCTCAAGTACTGCCATTAGATTGATACATTAGTTGTTATGCTCACATTCCTACAGAGTTGGCTAATGGATGCTTTAATAGTATTAGTAGTATTATCATGAGGCATTCCTGCTAGCTTCATTTATTATGTATCCAAGATCAATGAAGTCACACGGTCTTGCAAATGGATTAAGCTCAGGCAAAGAAGCTCACTTGCACTTAATGTACCGAAAGTGCACAAAGGACAGACACCACTAAATTAGCTAATGTAATACTCTCTTACATAAAAGAGGGGCGCAGACAGACGCTAGTCATCTCAGCATGAGAGCAGACATAAGGGCAGAGAAAACAGAATTTTTAAAACGCAGAGAAAATTGGTGAGATGTGAAAGGTTAGATTGCATTGCAAATACAAGAATCTCACTGAGACATGCAGATTACTTTGAACACGAAGGTATGAAGAAGGAACATTTACATTTCTGGGCTTGCTTTTATTCTGATTCTCTGAAACACCTCAAAGGTATTCACATACTTTGAAGAGCAGGAAATATTTCTCTTTGCACAACCACCATTCATGTTGTACAGAGAAATTATATTATACTCTCATGCATGTTGATAGGATAATATGTCAGATAACCTGTTTTTGTGGCTTGTTTTTTAAGGGTATGCTAGGACACCAGGTGAACCAGTTTATATTAATGAGGAAATTGTTATTAAAATATTAAGGTGGCGCAGTGGTAGAGTTGCTGTCTTACAGCGCCAGAGACCCTGGTTTGATCCTGCCTACGGGTGCTGTCTTTATGGAGTTTGTACATTCGCCCTCTGACCAAGTGGTTTTTCTCCGGGTGCTCTGGTTTCCTCCCACATTCCAAAGATGTCCAGGTTTGTAGGTTAATTGGCTGCTGAAAAATTGTCTCCTCGTGTTGGATGAGTGTGCGGGTGATTGATGGTCAGAGTGGATCAGTGGGCCGAAGGGCCTGTTTCCTCACTGTATCTCAAACTAAAACTAGACCCAATTGAAAATAATAGGGAAAGGCCTCTGCATAATATACAACAAATATCAACTCGCATTACCTTTATTAAGGTGAAACCTCTCAAGAACTTCAAATGGCATCAGAATTTAAGTCTCTCTCAGGGGGGCGTGTTGAAAACCACATTCAAAAAAATAGTTTTAAATACTGTTTTAAGAGAAGAGAGATGTATAGAGGTAGAAAGATTTAGGGATTAGTCCTGGGCATGCGCAGTCGGAATACCGAACTCGCTTATACCCCAGTCCCGCTCCTATTGGCCCACTCCTTGCGTCCGTCATCGCCAGCGGCTGGCTCCCTCCTCCTCGGCTCTCTGGTCTTCGGGGCCGAGCTCGGTGGCTTCTGAGCTTCTCCTGCAATGCCTTCAGTTGCCTGCAAAATGCTGGAGAAACTCAGCGGGTCACGGCAACAACTTTGGTGAACAAATATAAGAAATGATTCGGGTCGAGTCACTTGTTCAGACTTCTACTCAATCCGGAAGTTTCATGGCCACCATTGCATTTTATGTGTGATTTATTTGATTACTTGAATTTAAATCTGCCAGTTTATTGATTCAGTTTATCGTGTTCTACACTCTGAATGCTTATCCAGCAACTTAACATACGACTGATGTTTCCCTACTAAACTCAAGTGCAGTTCATCTCATTTACCGTCTTGAATGAGTGAAATATATATGATCTCACTGAGTTCCCGTAATGTTGCAGTGATGTGAATCTAATCGCTAACTCGTGATACCTACAGGGCAATTCCCTCATGAGAAGGCGAAGCGCTATCTGACTTGCAGTGGGATTCGGTCAAAGCCTGTTGGGGAATGTGAACGATGCTGTCATTGTTTGCTGTTCTTGAGGTTGCAACGAAGGATGATTCAGCCATCTCTTGGCAACAGAAGGCAATTGCAGGAGAAGCTCAGAAGCCGTCGAGCCCTGCCCCGAAGACCAGAGAGCCGCGGAGGAGGGACCACTGGCGATGACGGGCGCCAGGAGTGGGCCAGAAGGAGCGGGACTGGGGTATTGCCTCCAGCACCTTCAAGGTGGATGCTGGCTTAGTTGGCTGGCACTCCACACTCCCTCACCACTCCTGTCCTTGCACGCGAGATACAGGATTGTAAAATATTAAGAGAAAAGCCAGCCTCATCCCACTTATGGGGGATGCTAACATAGAGATTATGTTACAGAACTTCTATACAGTCTACTGATTCAGAGACATGAAAATTCAAATCCTGTCCTTAGTGACTTTTGAGATACAGAACAGAAACGGGTCCTTCAGCCCACTGAGTCCACGCCAACCAGCAATCACCCCGTACACTAACATACACTCTAGGGACAATTTACAGAAGCCAATTTACATGTGGGAGGAAACCGGAACACCTGAAGAAAACCCATGCGGAAACTTACAGCATACATCGTGGAAACAGGCACATCAGCCCAATTTATCAACACTGACCAACATGCCCCATCTACACTAGTCCCTGCCTGTGTTTGGCCCATATCCCTCTAAACCTGTCCTATCCATGTACCTGTCGAAATGTTTCTTAAATGTTTTGATAGTACCTGCCTCAACTACCTCCTCCAGCAGCTTGCACCATACACCCACCTTTGTGTGAAAAGATTGCCCCTCAGATGCCTATCTTTATCCCATCACTATAAACCTATGTCCTCTGGTTCTCGACTCCCCTACTCGGGACAAGAGGCTCTGCGTTTTCCAGATCTATTCCTCTCCTGATTTTGTGCACTTCTATAAGATCACCCCTCGTCAGCCTGCGCTCCAAGGAAGAGAGTCCTGGCCTACTCAACCTCTCCCGATAGCGCAAGACCTCGAGTCCTGGCAACCTCCTCGTAAATCTTCTCTGAACCCTTTCCAGCCTAACAGCATCTTTCCTATAACATGGTGCCCAAAACTGAACACAATACTCTGAATGTGGCCTCACCTACGTCCTATATAACTGCACTATGAACTCCAAACTTTTATACACAATACCCAAAACCACTGGTGGAGATTTTCTTTGGAATTATCACATGGTAAATGTTACATTATTAAATGTTACATGGTAAATTATCACATGGTTAAAGTCAACCATTCAACCAGAATTATACTGGCGAAACCAGTATGCCACTCGTTCTAACTTGGACTGTGCAGAGTACTATGTACATATTGTGGACAGCACTGTGGCAAAATTAAAATGTTTGCTTAAGCAATTTAATTGCTTCTTGTTTATCTAATTGGTACAGGCACTTCACTGGCGATCATATTGTGCGACAGGGCTCGGGTAGAATTTACACATTTCTTAAATAACAATATCAGAGGTCTAAGGCAGACAAGCACTCTCAGAAATCGTTAGTCACGCATCACATAGCCCTGAATAGCATGTAGCAATTTCCAGCTTGATATATCGCACAATAAAAATAAATATTGAGGTTTATGGATGGTTTGTACACATAAAAATATATTAAACTCTACATCATTCTAAATTTGCTAACCCTTGCCAGTCAAACGTGCTACCTCCTTCACTGAGACGCCAACACAGAGTCATGCTGTACAGTGTGGAAACAGGCACTTCGGCCCAACTTGCCCACGCCGACCAACATGCCCCATCTACTCTGCATTTGGCCCATATCCCTCTAAACCTATCCTATCCATGAACCTGTCTAAATGTTTCTTAAACATTGCGATAGTCCCTGCCTCAACTACCTCCTCCGGCATTGCCATTGCCAGAGTGAAGCCACATGTAAAATGGAGGAACAGCAGCTCGTATTTTGCTTTGGTAGCTTACAGCCCACCATTATGAACGTGGAATTTAATTTTAATTAACTTCATCTTACACCCCATCATCCCCTGCCCCCTCGTTCCTAGCCCCCTTCCTCCACCATATTTGTTTTGCCAGTTCCACAGTTCTCCACATTGTTTCTCTTCCCCAACCAACAATGGACCTACCGGGGATCATGACAGACACCCCCTCGTGGTGATCCTCGGAAATGACGACACGATGCACTCTGTGACTCGCCGGGCGACCAATTCTGTCAACATGTTGGACGACGACAAAAGCCAACATGGAGCTACCAGGTACCGCCCTGACTCCTGACTGAGGTAATTTGTGGCTGGCCCCGATTAGGCCATGTTTTTTCTCTTTTCTCGCCTCCAGCTCTTCACTGCCCCCCCCCCCCCCCCCCCCCCCCCCCCCTCCCCCATTGACCCGAAACATCACCCATCCTTTTTCTCTAGAGATGCTGCCTGACCAGCTGATTGACTTTGTTTCTGTCTATCTTTAGCCCAGTTTATGTCATGGGTAAGGATACTCTGAAAATAAGCAATTTGTAATAAAATAAAAGAAAGAAAGATCAGGACTGAGCAACACAAAATGTCTCATGAGAGGGGACTCTGCAATCTTTTATTTTGCGATGTGTTCCCTTGTCATTTTGTGTTCATAACTTTGATTATAAAAGAAAGCTTTCTGCAAAATGTTCCAATCATTCAGGCCTCAATAAATTCAATTCTCTCAGCGTTCATTCTATTTAACGATAGGCTTGCGAGCTATCATTCATTCGGTAATGGCATTGAAAAAATGAACCATATAGAAATTGGTCATATTATAATGTTCATAACTCGTATTCCCGTGCTTGGGAACCATCAGATAGCTTAATGCAAGGCATTACCAACACAGTAAAATTCCTGTGCCTAACTTTATGAGCAAAAGCTGCTGGTTCACAATTTTAGCCCAATGGAAGATAAGTTCATAAGTTATAGGGGCAGAATTAGGCCATTCGGCCCATCAAGCCCATGGAGGAAGACATTGTTGGAAATATATATGAGATGCTGTTATCTCAAATTTGTTTTAAAATTATGAGCCAAGACAAGAAAACAAGAACATTAGAACATAAGGAAATAGGAGCAGGAATACCTTGACAATGGGACACTGTGGATCACCTCTTGTTTCTTTCCAAGTGTGCTAGAAGAGAGGGATATAGATCATTTTCAGCCAGATGAGACCAGACATGACCTCATGTAATGAAAAAGAACTGCAGATGCTGGTTCCTTTTCATTAAAGATAGACACAAATGTTGGAGTAACTCAACAGATCAGGCAAAATCTCTGGAGTAGATAGGTGACATTTCAGTTCGGGGCCCTTCTTCAGACTGTTTAAGAAAGAACTGCAGATGCTGGTACAATCGAAGGTAGACACAAAATGCTGGAGAAACTCAGCGGGTGAGGCAGCATCTATGGAGGGAAAGAATTGGCAACGGTTCGGGCGAGACCCTTCAGACTGAACAGGATTTATGAAGGGGAAATCAGTTTGTTCAGACTGACTGTTGGAGGGGGGGGGGGGGGGAATCTGGACACAAGAATAATTGGGGCCGGAAACAGATAACCTCGGGCAAGAAGGTTCCCTGATACTGTTGTACTCGCTAGAATTTAGAAGATTCTTACATCTTATAGAAACTTACAAAATTCTTAAGGGGTTGGACAGGCTAGATGTAGGAAGATTGTTCCCGATGTTGGGGAAGTCCAGAACAAGGGGTCACAGTTTAAGGATAAGGGGGAAATCTTTTAGGACCGAGATGAGGAAAACATTTTTCACACAGAGAGTGGTGAATCTGTGGAATTCTCTGCCACAGAAAGTAGTTGAGGCCAGTTCATTGGCTATATTTAAGAGGGAGTTAGATGTGGCCCTTGTGGCTAAAGGGATCAGTGGGTATAGAGAGAAGGAAGGTACAGGATGAGTTGGATGATCAGCCATGATCATATTGAATGGCGGTGCAGGCTCGAAGGGGCGAATGGCCTACTCCTGCACCTATTTTCTATGTTTCTATGTTACACTGATTGTTGGCTAGAGACAGGTGTGAGCCCATCATTGCAAACTGCTGAAATGGTTAACAAACTTTAAGTGGAGGAAGGGGGAGGATGGGGGAAGGGAGGAAGAAGGTGTTTGCGGACGTCACCTAAAATTGGAGAATTCAACATTCATACTGCTGGGTTGTAAGCTACAATATATATATTAATATACGAGGTGCTGTTCCTCCAATTTATGTATGGCCTCATTCTGGCAATGGAGGAGGCCCAAGACAGATAGGTGGTATGGGAATGGGAAGGGAAGTTAAAGTGGTGAGCAACTGGGCGATCCAGTAGGCAGGTCTTGGCAGGTCAACTGTTCAACAAAACACCCACTGAGTCCATGCTTCAGTCTCTCTTATGTACAGGAGGCCACATCAGGAACAACAGATACAGTAGATGAGGTTAGAGGAGGGGCATGTGAACCACTGTCTCATCTGGAAGGATTGTCGAGGCCCCTGGATGGAGTCGAGGGAGGAGGTATAAGGACAGGTGTTACATCACCTGCGGTTGCCAGGGAAAGTACCTGGGGAGGGGGTGGTTTGGGTGGGAATGGATGAGTTAACCAGTGTGTTGTGGACGGAGCAGTCTCTGTCGAAGGTGGAAATGGATGGAGATGGGAAGATGTGATTAGTGTGGGATCACTCACCTATTCATTTTCTCCAAAGAAATCATGCATCATGTTTGGCAGAAACATTGTGGGCTGAAGGGCCCCATTCCTGTGTTGTTTATTACATATTCAATGTAATGTCTTTTTATTGCAGATTCTTTAGGTATTTTAAATGATCTAGTGGGCGGGAAGAATCCACATTAGTCAGGAAATGGTGTTAGGTAAACTGTTGTGACTGAAGGCAGATAAATCCCCAGGGCCTGATGGTCTGCATCCCATAGTACTCAAGGAGGTGGCCCTAGAAATCATGGATGCATTGGTGATCCTTTTTCAATGTTCTCTCGACTCTGGATCAGTTCCTGTGGACTGGAGGGTAACCAATGTAACCCGACTTTTTAAGAAAGGAGGGAGAGAGAAAATGGTGAATTATAGACCAATTAGCCATATCAGTTGTGGGGAAGATGCTTGAGCCAATTGTTAAAGATGTTATAGCAGCGCATTTGGAAATCCGTGCCAGGATTGGTCAAAGTCAGCATGGATTTATGATGGGGAAATCATTCTTAACTAATCTACTGGAATTTTTTGAAGATGTAGCAGTAGAATGGATAAAGGAGAGCCAGCAGATGTGGTGTTTCTGGACTTTCAAAAAGCCTTTGACAAGGCCCCACACAAGAGATTAGTGTGCAAAATTAGAGCACTTGGTAATAGGGGTAGGGTGTTGACATGGATAGAAAACTGGTTGGCAGACAGGAAGCAAACAGTAGGAATTAACGGGTCCTTTTCAGAATGGCAGGCAATGACTGGTGGGATGCTGCAAAGCTCAGCGTTGGGACCTGTTATTTACAATATATATTAACGATTTAGACAAGGGAATTAAATGTGACATCTCCAAGTTTGCGGATGAGATAAAGCTGGGTGGCAGTGTGAGCTGCGATGAGGATGCTATGAGGCTGCAGGATGACTTGGATAGGTTGGATGAGTGGGCAGATGCATGGCAGATGCAGTATAATGTGGATACATGTGAGGTTATGTGAGCCACCACTTTGGTGGCAAGAACAAGAAGGCAGACTATTATCTACATTTTGTCAGATTAGGAAAAGGGAGGTACAACGAGACCTGGGTGTACTTGTACATCAGTCACTGAAAGTAAACTTGCAGGTACAGCAGGTAGTGAAGAAAGCTAATGGCATGTTGGCCTTCATTGTGAGAGGATTGGAGTTTAAGAGCAAGGAGGTCCTACTGCCGTTGTACTGGGCCCTGGTGAGACCACACCTGGAGTATTGTGTGCAATTTTGGTCACCTAATTTGAGGAAGGACATTATTGCTTTTGAGGGAATGCAGCGTAGGTTCACCAGGTTAATTCCTGGGAGGGCAGGACTGACATATGACGAAAAATTGGGTCGACTGGGCTTGTATTCACTGGGATTTAGAAAGATGAGAGGATATTTTATGGAAACATGTAAAATTCTTAAAGTATTGGACAGGCTAGATGCAGGAAAATTGTTTCTGATGTTGGTGGAGTCCAGAAGCAGGGGTCACAGTTTAAGAATAAGGGGTAGGCCATTTGGGACTGAGATGAGGAAAAACTTCGTCACCAAGAGAGTTGTGAATCTATGGAATTCTCTGTCATTGGATGTTTTCAAAAGAGGTAGATTTAGCTCTTGGGGCTAAAGGGATCAATGGATATGGGAGGAAAAGCAGGAACGGGGTACTGATTTAAGATGATCAGCCATGATCAAAATGAATGGCAGTGCTGGCTCGAGGGGCCAAATGGCCTACTCCTGCACTTATTTTACTATGTTTCTAAGTATAAGCGTATGTATGATTTATGGATTTTTTTATTTTTATGTGTTGGTCTGAGTCTATGTGCCTGTGATGCTGTTGCAAGCCAGATCTTCATTTCTCATTGTCCGGGTGTATATGTGGGGAAAGACTCAGCAGGTCAGGCAGCCTCTGATGTAAGGTCTTTGAAATATGTGTCTCTTTCCTCAGATACCTCCTGACATGCTCACTATTTCCATTTTTAACTTAATATCCAAAGAGTCTTTATTTGTAAATTCACCGTCTCGATTTACATGACATTGGCACAATTATTCCATGAGTAGTCTCGATATTAACAACATAGGATATTTATAAAATAGATAACGTCATGCACAAATATTGAATTATTTACTTGTTCTCAGACATTTTTTTACCTTCTTTGCCCTGTTGGTAGCAAAATGGTACCTCTTGCATGTAGACTATGTGGGCTCTACTGTACATTCTGTACTAACCAGGGGATTGTGCTTATGTATGGTGATAGTCTTACTGAGCCACAGTATATGCAACAACAACAAAAATCACTGTACCTTGGTACACATGATAATAAAGAAACCATTGACCATTGTTTGAGCTCCAATCCGCTTTCTCCTAAACTGTCAAATTAATTCTCACTAGCCCATCAAATGAAGGAGAACTGAAACCCAGGCATAAATAAGAAAGAATGTTTCATACCCTTTATCTCAAATAATTAGTTTATCCATGCGCATCATTCTTATAGAAACATAGAAATTAGGTGCAGGAGTAGATCTATTCGGCCCTTCGAGCCTGCACCGCCATTCAATATGATCATGGCTGATCATCCAACTCAGTATCCCGTACTTGCCTTCTCTCCATACCCTCTGATCCCCTTAGCCACAAGGGCCACATCTAACTCCCTCTTAAATATAGCCAATGAACTGGCCTCGACTACCCTCTGTGGCAGAGAATTCCAGAGATTCACCACTCTCTGTGTGAAAAAAGTTCTTCTCATCTCGGTTTTAAAGGATTTCCCCTTATCCTTAAGCTGTGACCCCTTGTCCTGGACTTCCCCAACATCGGGAACAATCTTCCTGCATCTAGCCTGTCCAACCCCTTAAGAATTTTGTAAGTTTCTATAAGATCCCCTCTCAATCTCCTAAATTCTAGAGAGTATAAACCAAGTCCATCCAGTCTTTCTTCATAAGACAGTCCTGACATCCCAGGAATCAGTCTGGTGAACCTTCTCTGCACTCCCTCTATGGCAATAATGTCCTTCCTCAGATTTGGAGACCAAAACTGTACGCAATACTCCAGGTGTGGTCTCACCAAGACCTTGTACAACTGCAGTAGAACCTCCCTGCTCCTATACTCAAATATTTTTGCTATCTGCAATTATCCCATCCATTGTGGTCTTCTTTGGAGCTTTCTGATAATTTCTTTCAAGAAACAAAGGGTGAATCTTCTAACTTGCCATTAATTTGCAGAGAGCTCACCAATGGAGTAGGTCTTTGAATGCATCAGTGATAAAGATTAGCTTCATTGCTTTATCATCCTCATATCCTTTTCTTCTTTCAAAATGGAGGAACACTGAAAATTGAATGATTAAAATTATTCCAGAGTCTCGTTTATCAATACTATACTCCGAAAAACTGTCACGTTATCCTTTCTTGAGAATTTCTTTAATATTCATTAAATCTTTATGATGGGCATTTCTAATATTTTCTCTATTTAGCAATCCAGAACTGCTCCTTTCGTGCAAAGTAAATTTTACATCAGCAGAAAAATTAAATGAGCAAAAATATTTCTGAATCGGTACTAGACATAAGGAGTTGTACCATAGCATGAAAATAGTAGCTGAGGTTGTTGTAATAAGACATATTTAAAACATGATTATAGCTGCTTGTTGTACTATAATTGCCTTTAATTCCTTACTCATTTTAGTCTTGTGCATTTTTAAGTCTGAAGTCAAGAGGGACATTAATATTTTCTGATAGATACCATTTTCAAATAAACAAAGGTTCAAACACTTTCTCTTTTGATTTACTCAGTTGAAGAAGAATTAATGATTACTTTTGTCTTCAATTATAATTACCTTATCTCCCCTTTCTTAGCGATAAACATTAAGCTAAATGGTAATTTCACACATGTAAGCTCTTCTCATCAAACTTGGTTAGAATCAGAGAATCACAGAAAATTACAGCCCAGCAGAAGGCCAATCTGCCCAGTACATCCATGCTGCCCATAAATGTTTTTTAGTTCATCCCAGCTCCTTGCCCATAGTGCTGAAAGTATCCTGAGGGCAGCACAGTGGTATGGTTGCAGCCATAGAATTGCTGCCTTACAGTGCCCAAGACTCAGGTTTGATCCTGACTATGGGTGCAGTCGGTACAGAATTTATATGTTCTCCCCGTGACCACGTGGGTTTTCTCTGGGTGCTCCAGTTTACATTCACACACCAAAGGTGTACAGGTTTGTCGGGTAATTGTCTTGGTAAAATTGTAAATTGTCCCTCGTGTGTGTAGGCCAGTGTTAGTGTACGGGGATCGCTGGTTGGTGCAGACTAAAGTAAACTAAAGACTAGTTGCATCAGGTTTAGGTTTATAATTGTCACGTGTACAAAGTTACAGTGAAAAGCTTTGTTTTGCATGCTATCCAATCAGATCAAATATTACTATACATAAATACAATAAAGTCAAACTCGTACAATAGTTAGAGCAAAGGGGAAGAGACAGAGTGCAGAATATAGTTATCAGCATTGTAGCGCATCAGTTCAATAGACAAAGTTCAATGTTCATAATAGGGTTGGGGTGATTTGGACAGTACCCCATCTTATGGAAGGAGCATTCAGGAGCCTGATAACAGAGGGGGGGGGAAATCTGTTCCTGAGTCTGGTGGTGCATGTTTTCAAACTTCTGTATCTTTTGCCCGAACAGGTGCAGGGAGAAGACGGAATGGTCAGAGGGGGACAAGTCTTTGATTGTGTTGAAGATAGACACAAAAACCTGGAGTAATTCAGCGGGACAGGCAGCATCTCTAGAGAGAAAGAATGGGTGACGTTTTGGGTCGAGACCATTCTTATGTTGGCTGGTTTTCTGTGAAGAGTAGATGGGGAGTCTGGTCTGTGTGATGGACTTGACAACATTTACAATTCTTTGCAATTTCTTATGATGTTGGGCAAAGCTTTTCCCAAACCAAGTTGAGCAAAACATGGAGAATATGCACAGTGGTACAGCTGAAGTAGCTGCTGCCTCTCAGCACCAGAGACCCAGGCATGATCCTGACCTCAGGTGCAGTCTGTGTACAGGAGGTAGCTATATTCGTGGCATTTAAGAGACTTTCGGATAGGCACATAGATTTGCAGGAAATGGAGGGATAATGGATAATATGCAGGCAGATTAAGAGTTAATTTTAGCATCATGTTCAGCACTGACATGATGGGCCAAAGGGCCTGTTCCTGTGCTGTATTGATGATTTTAAGCATTTAATGTGAATAAATCTATTCCCCATTACCAGTGAGGCAGCAGCTCTACCAGTTGCGCCACTGTGCCATCCATATGTTGATGGGGTAGATGTCTGGGGTGGGAGTGGGTTTGTGTGAAGCACGACTGACAGTCTGCGAGGAAAATGAGTCGCAGCATAAATCGTCAGCTTACATATCCATCAAAACAACCAATAAATAGAGAGGTGTAAGAAGGAACTGGTTTAAAAAGGATGCTGGTTTAAACCGAAGATGGACACAAAAAGCTAGAGTAAAACTCAGCAGGACATGCAGCATCTCTGGAGATAAGGAATGGGTGATGTTTTGGGTCGAGACACTTTTTCAGACTGGTTAGGAATAAGGGAAACGAGAAATATAGATGTTGATGTGGAGAGATAAAGAACAGTGAATGAAAGATATGAAAAAAAGTAACAATGATAAAGGAAACGGGCCATTGTAAGCTGTTTGTAGGGTGAAAATGAGAAACTAGTGCGACTTGGGTGGGGGAGGGATAGAGAGAGAGGGAATGCCGGGGCTACCTGAAGTGAGAGAAATCAATATTCATACCACTGGGGTGTAAGCTGCCCAAGCGAAATATGAAATGCTGTTCCTCCAATTTGCGTTTAGCCTCACTCTGACAATGGAGGAGACCGAGGACAGAAAGGTCTGTGTAGGAATGGGAAAGTGAATTAAACTGTCCAGCAATCGGGTGATCAGGTTGGTTCTCTCATCTATATCTCTCGTTTCCCTTATCCTCAACCAGTCTAAAGAAGGGTCTCGACCCGAAACATCACCCATTCCTTCTCTCCAGAGATGCTGCATGCCCCGCTGAGTTACTCCAGCTTTTTATGTCTATCTTCAATAAATAAAATGAGCTGTGTTCCAATCTCCAACCTGTCTATAGAAAAGTTTATGGGGAGAAGGCAGGAGAATGGGGTTAGGAGAAGAGATAGATCAGCCATGATTGAATGGTGCAGACTTTATGGGCCGAATCGCCTAATTCTACCCCTATTTCTTATGACCTTAAAACGGTCTGATCACCAAAATAGATGCCTTCAATTAAAATGTAACAATATACAATACTTCCCCATTCAATGGAAGAGGAAAGAATTAGAGGGATATGGACCAAATGCTTGCAGGTGGGACGAGCGTAGATGGGGCATCTTTTACTTTTAACTTTAGAGAGATAAAGCAGACTATTACTGATGGTGCACTGACTAGCGATCACCCTGTACACTATCACTATCCTACACACTAAGGACAATTTTAGCAAAGCCAATTAACCTAAAAAATGGTATGTCTTTGGAGTGTGGGAGGAGACTGGAGCACCCTGAAAAACCTATACAGTCACAGGGAGAACGTACAAACTTCGTACAGATAGCTCCTATAGTCAGGATAAAACCCAGTCTCTGGAGCAGCTCTGTAAGGCAGCATCTCTACCGTGCACCACTGTGTCGCCCACAGTGATAATCTTGGTCGGCATGGACATGTTGGGCCGAAGGGCCTGATTCCGTGCTGTATGACTCAAATTGTGCATGCGATATTGAAATGACAAAATAGGTGGTAGCGCTGTTAACGCTGTGTCTAATCTATTGAATAGATGATTAATTAATTATAGTAAAAGACAAATTGAAGAGGACTTTTGAGAATCTTGGTCAATGATTTGGGGCAATTGACCTGTCAAGTCTGGAGAATCTTTGGTCCTCCCTATGATAGTGCATGCTCTGTGACTGCGTTAAAATGTGATTCAGAATTTAATCCTGGCAACATCCAATTGTTGGTAGTCATCACGGATATCTGATCTGCATGCAAAGGATATATTCTGCCACACAGAACTTGTAATTAGAAATACTGTATTATTTTTTCGATCGAATTTTAGGATCTCATTCATAATTGAAAGGCTGTTGGGATAACTCGTTCCTCGGAGCAGCACGTGTGAAAGAAGCCATCACATCATGCAAGCTTCATTAACCAAGTCTGATCAGATTTTAAACAATGTAAATCAGCTAGTGTTAGATCAGGTAACAACTAGGGAAGGCAACCTCATAAGGTGCATAGGTGCCAGTACATTCAAGGTAGGGGATTTTCATCAGGTAAATTGGAGAATATTTTTATAATGGACAGGATGTATTTAGGAACTCTACATTTGTAAAACTTTCAGACTTCAAATATGGTGGCAGAACAAGGCTGATTCTTATTACTTTACTTTAGTTGCTTTAGAGATACAGCGCTGAAACAGGCCCAACCAGCGATCACCACGCACACTAGCAACATCCTACACACTAAGGACAATTTACAATTTTACCAAAGCCAATTAATTTGCAATCCTGTACATCTTTGGAGTATGGGAGAAAACCCATGCGGTCACAGTAGGAACAAACTCCGTACAAACAGCATCCATAGGAAGGATCGAACCCGGTTCCCTGGTGCTGTAAGGCAGTAACTCCACCGCTGCACACCCGTGCCGCTCTAGGGAGGCTGAATCAGTTAGTCAGGGTCTCATAGGGAAGGTAAAGGGGCTGTCCCACTTGGGCGACCTAATACGCGAGTTCTGGCGAGTTTGCCCTCGACTCATACTCGCAGCATGGTCGACACAAGGTCGTGGGAGGTCTTCAGGGCCGGATTTAGATGAAGAGAGACCCTAAGCTATTTCACTTGTGAGCCCCCCCCTTCCCAATCCTCTCCCCCATGACTACAGGACATGACTACCCGACAGTGACAGTGTGACACTTTTAGATCCTACTGTATGTTGTCATTAAACAGTTGTTTGTTATATACATATTGGATTCACCGCGGAGCGGGCGATGCTTTACCTGGATTGCCGTTTGAAGCTCTGGAGTGTTGGGCCTGCTGCTTCAAAATCATGGAGCTGTGGTTTACGGAGCTCACAGGCTCGGGCTGCGCTGATTTTAATATCGCGGAGCCCTGGGAACCCTTTGCCGAGGGCCGCCAGCGTGAATCTCCACCCAGCTCAGCCTGTGGACTTCGGGAGCCACGGTCTCCAGTAGGAAGTGGCCAATTCGGAAGTCCAAGCCACTGAGAATGTACTCCTGTTCCGACATCGGATTGTGACGCCCAAATTTCATTGTACCAATGGCCATGAGGGGAGGTCCAGGAGGAGGGGGTCCGTTGGAGACGGGAAAAGGAATTATCAATGGGGGGGCCCTCACCAAGCCCTTCGACCTTGAAGAACTCGAAGCTGCAATGAGCATGCTGAAACCTGGGAAAGCAGCAGGAATCGATGATGTACTGACGGAAATGATACAGCACCTTGGACCTAAAGCAAAGACCTGGTTCCTAGCAATGCTGAACTCATGCATGGCACAGAAAACAACCCCACCTGTATGGAGAAAGGCCAAGACTGTCGCAATTCCCAAACCTAGAAAGGACGCATCATCCCCAAAGAGCTACAGACCCATTTCCCTCCTCTGCATCACCTACAAGCTCTACGAGAGGCTACTACTCCAACGCCTTATGCCACTTATAGACTCCAAGTTTACTAAAGATCAAGCTGGCTTCCGCCCTGGCCGCTCCTGTGCCGGGCAGCTACTGAACCTCACCCAACACATTGAGGACGGTTTTGAGTGCAAACTCATCACCGGAGCAGCTTTCATAGATTTCACCGCTGCCTACGACACTGTCCAGCACCGCACCATGATCAGGAAACTTTTTGACATGACTGGTGACCTCGACCTGTGCCAAGTCATCAAAAGCCTTCTCAACAACAGGCGCTTCTTCGTTCAACTAAACGACAAGAAGAGCAAATGAAAAGCCCAAAAGAATGGCCTACCACAAGGCAGCGTACTGGCCCCCCTCCTCTTCAACATCTACACCAACGACCAACCACTTCCCCCACAATGCCGCCGCTTCATCTATGCTGATGACCTCTGCATCGCCACCCAACAGGAGAACTTCCAGAAGATCGAGTCTGTCCTGGAAAGCGCCCTCCAGGAGATGACAACCTACTACAATAACAGCCACCTGAAACCCAACCCATCAAAAACCCAACTATGCAGCTTCCATCTTAAAAATTGAGATGCAGGAAAACAACTGAGTGTCTCATGGGATGGCCACAAACTCTCCAACCACCTTCACCCCGTGTACCTCGGAGTCACACTCGACAGGACACTCTCTTTCAAAACCCACCTTCAGAACACCAAAGCCAAGGTCAACACTCGCAACAACATCCTGCGCAAACTGGTAAACTCAAAGTGGGGCGCTGATCCACCAACCATCCGTGCAACTGCCCTAGCCCTGTGCTTCTCCACAGCTGAATACGCGTGCTCAAGCTGGAGCCGCTCCCACCACACCAAACTGGTTGACACAGCCCTCAACGACACCTGCCGCATTATCACGGGATGCATAAAGACAACGCCAGTCCCGTGCCTCTACGCCCTAGCTGGTATTGCCCCCCCCCCCCCCCCCCCCCCATATCAGACGATCCATCATCGCCCAAGGCGAGCGGAGAGCACAGGAGATCGATACCAGGCACCCCCTGCACGGACACACAGCACCTCCACCCCGACTGAAATCTAGAGCCAGTTTCTTGCAGACAGTCCCACCTCTCCAGACAACCAAAGAAACAGCAAGGACCAACATCTGGAAATGGAACCAGCTCAACACACGAGCCTACGACTGGATGGAGAGAGGAATCACTCCGACTGAATGCCTCGCCAGCGGGCACGACCTCCCATGGCCAACCTGGAAGACCCTCAACAGATTACGAGTGGAGCAGGGGAGGTGCAAAGCACTTATGAAAGCATGGAACTACCAGGCAGAAGACACATGCAGCTGTGGAGCAGTACAGACAATGTCCCACCTACTGGAGTGTGACGACGCCCCCCAGTGCAGCCCCCAGGACCTGGCTGAACCGACCCGACCAGCTGTGACCTGCGCCAGATACTGGCAGAACGACATCTGAGATTGCAACGGACTCGAAGAAGAAGATTGTCTAAGAAATTTGGTGTCGAATGATAATCCATCTCAGCACTCATTTAGGCAGGTCCCAAGTTATAGACAGTTTTCCCCCACCACCAATCCCCCTCGCCCGATCTTCATTGAACCTACCATTTGACCAATCTTTTATTCAGCTGCTGTAAGTTTCCTTCCTATCAAAATCTCTGTGTAGCATCTCTGTCCCTATCTTCCAATTCACACTTTGAAATAAAATACAACTTTCGACTTAAAAATTTCGCAGCAGGATCGCTATATAAATGCAAATATAAGGTATTTTATCCTAGCATCCCCCCCCTCCCTTACCACCACACAAGAAGCGTAACTTGAAGCGTTTGCATTTGGAGACGTTCGATACGGACCAGGAATGAAAATTAATAGCTATGAATCGATTAACAGCGAGCTACGAGGTTAGATTGAAACACCTGTCAGAGGGCTAAGAAACAATCCTGAGTTGATGGCGTATTGTTTTAAGTGAGCATTTTGCAGTGACCTCACCTTATATTCTGGTTAAATATTCTTTCCATGGAAATCTCCTATTTCACTTTGAAATTATATTCATTTATAACCGTTTGTAACATCAGTAACCACCTTAATGTTTGTGTGTTTAGTACCAGGTATCCTTGAAACAATTTATTGTAATGTACTATATCTTTTTAAAAAACTACATCAACCAGGTGTGAAAATTACACTGAATCGAACGATGATTGAAAATGCGTGGGAATCGACTAATCGCGATCCTGCTGCAAAATATTTAAGTCGAAAGTTGTATTTTATTTCAAAGTGTGAATTTGAAGATAGGGGCAGAGATGCTACACAAAGATTTTAAACTCGGGAGAGCTCTTGGGTGAACTCGCACAGTGGGACAGGGCTTGAGGCAGCATCTATGGAGCGAATGAAATAGCCAACGTTTCGGGCCGGGTCTGAAGAAGGGTTTCGACCCGAAACGTTGCATATTCGCTCTGCCTCACCCGCTGAGTTTCTCCAGCATTTTTGTCTACCGCAATACGTCAATGATTCCGGGAATGCCAAGAGAGCTAGAGAGAAACGAGATGGGGAGCGGGAGAGAGAGAGAGAGCGCGTGAGAGAGAGAGGAAGGGAGAGAGCGAAAGACAGAGAAACACAATGTGGGTCGGTAGGTAAATTAAATGACTAACCTGCTGCACACCAAGATGCTCACCAAGAATAAGTCCTCAATCATGATGGTGAGTTTTAAGAAATTCTCAATGTGTCATCAAAGCATCGATCTACATTCCTCAGTAAATGTAATTGTGTTTTGAACAAGTGTTAATGACGCCACGTGAATTGTATTCAAAGGAACGCAGCATCATTAATACTTGTTCAAAACACAATTACATTTACTGAGGAATGTAGATCGATGCATTGATGACACATTGTATAACTACTTGTTAACTACTGTCTGTTAACAAGTGTTACAGTAGTAGTTAACACATCGTCTGTGTCTGATGGCCATGCAGCATTTGTTATCCATGTTTGTTTTGTAAAAAAAAATCTGTATGGCAATTTTTTTTTTTTAATCCTTATTTAACAAAGTGAATTTGTATTTCCATATGAAATACGGAAAATTAACGCAGGGCCCCCCTTGGGCGCGGGGCCCAATTTGGAAAAATCGGTCCAATCGGCTTAAGGCCGGCCCTGCTGTGGAGGAAAAAACTGCAGATGCTGGTTTAAATCGAAGGTAGACACAACATGCTGGAAAACTCGGCGGGACAGTCAGCATCTCTGGAGAGAAGGAATGGATGACGTTTCGGGTTGAGACAATTCTACAGTATAACTGTACTCTCTGGTATAATGAATAATCTTATTCCAGTCATTCAGGTACAGAGGGTGTTTTGTTCATCAAGACCATGGTGGATCCTAGTTGTATATAAATGTAAGTTTACTATATCCCATGGTGTGGATGCTCATAACTCACCATATAAGCTGGTCTATAACACACGTTGCTTTAAGTTACTACAACATGTATTGCAAAAGCATTATCGGATTTCAAATGAACTAATAAGTCAAATTCTATTTGCATTATATACTGTGTAATGAACCACTTGTTATGAGTCACACATCCCACCTTTAATTTGTTAACTGGTGCAAACTGGTCAATAAATATTATGTAGAAACAAGGAACTGCACGTGCTGGTTTAGAAACAAGGAACTGTAGATGTTGGTTGTTCCGCTTGGATAGCTTGCAACCCAACAATATGAACAATACATTCTCCTAGTTTAGGTAACTAACCAATGTGTTAGTTTGTTCATTTATAATTCAGCAATGGTGCAGAGGAATTTACAGTTAAAGGGACATTAAAAAAAAAAAACCCAATGGGGCAGCATAGTGGCGCAGCGGTAGAGTTGCTGCCTTACATTCCCAGTCCCAGGTTCGATCCTGACAATGGGTGCTGTCTGTACGGAGTTTGTACATTCTTCATGTGACCATGTGGATTTTCCCCAGATGCTCCGGTTTCCACCCACACGCATAAGGTTTGTAGGTTAATTGGTTTTGGGAAAAGATTGTAAATTGTCTCTGGTGCATAGGATAGTGTTAGTGTGCGAGGTGATTGGTGGTCGGCATAGACTTGGTGGGCCAAAGGGCCTGTTTCTGCGCTGTACCTCTAAACTAAACTAAACTATACAGAGGAAATTATAGCTGAAGGAATGTAAAAAAAAAGGAAAAGCAATGTTGAAATAAAAACAGACGTCTAGTTTGCATTGGCTTGTTTCCTTTCCACTGGCACTCAAGTCAGAGCACCAACTGTGAAGGCACCTAGACACCTTGTCCTACAGAACCTACCAAAATATACATTACTGCCAGTCACATGCTATTACTGTAGAGTGAAAATTCACTGCATGGGAAGATCACTGTCTGGGAAGAATCACTGAGCCTGAAAACGTGATGGAACTGAATCCACACGCAAAGTTGAAATGCCAATATCACAGAGGACATCTGGATTAATGACTCTATCTGCCGGCATTAATTCAGGTTTCGTATGCTGTCAGACTCAGTAACTCCTCCAAGTCAATTCTGTTCCCTTTGTCATCAGTAGTCAGCATCAAAATAAATACATTCTAAAATAAAATCAATTGAAAGGCAGAGGAAAAAAAAGTAGATTGAACTTGCTGGTAACTTTTACATTGGTTAGTTTTGGAATAAAGTATCGTCAAATGAAAGACGATTTTAAGGATGCAGAAATTGCTCTTCTAAGAAAGAAAGAATAGGTGGCTATTCAGTTCCATTTCAAGTTTAGGAATTAGACTTACAGCACAGAAACAAGCCCTTCGGCCCACTGAGTCCACACTGACCAACGATCACCTTCTACACACTAGAGATAATTTTTATCTTAGCCAATTTAACCTGTATGTCTTTGGAAATCGGGAGGAAACTGGAGTGCCCGGAGAAAACCCACGTGGTTACAGCAGGGCTCTCACTTAACTTTTTTTCTCTGTTGCCAGCCGGGCAACAAGCCAGTCGGAATTATGCTCAATGAAGCATTCACATATTATGTTCAAGAAGGAACTGCAGACGCTGGAAAATCGAAGGTAGACAAAAGTGCTGGAGAAACTCAGCGGGTGCAGCAGCATCTATGGAGCGAAGGAAATAGGCAACGTTTCAGGCCGAAACCCATCAGTCTGAAGAAGGGTTTCGGCCCGAAACGTTGCCTATTTCCTTCGCTCCATAGATGCTGCCGCATCTGCTGAGTTTCTCCAGCACTTTTGTCTACATTCACATATTATTTCTGCTTCAAATAACTCACAAACTAAACATATTCACCAATCCAGACATGATATATACCACAAGACATGCAGCAAAATTATAATACAATATCTCAACTCTTTTTACACTTTGCAATTAATGCAATTTCTATTAGTTCTTTCCACTTCCAAACAAAAATGTGGTTGGATTATTCTGCATATGATCAACCTATGTCAATAAATCCTGGACCATGGTCACATATATGCTTAACCATGCACACTACAGATTGATGCAAGCATGTTTTCTGTGAAAGACCGAAAATTACCATGACATGGCCTTAGCATGGATCGTTATTGCTATTGGTACAGAAACACTCTCGCTTCCCACATAATTTATCCATAACAAAATATACAGGTTGCAAGGAAATTTCTAAAGGCATTTTATGATTTATAGCTGTTAAAACCGACTATACCCATCTGACAGGTTAAACATTACACTAACTGACAAGAGATGGCCAAAGTACATAACTGCAGTAAATGTTCTTATGGTAATATGTTTAAAGGTGTCAAAACAAATAATAACATTGGGAATTAAAACACGTTTGATTGCATTCCGTTATCAAACATAGTCAATGTTCGCTCTGAAGACCATGAAGCACAATAGGGTCAGGGAGGATGTGTGTGTGTGAATCAATGTGGGGTGGATAGATGACGGGGGGGGGGGGGGGGGGGGGGGGGGGGGGGGGGGGAGGGGAGAAAGGCAATCAATGTGGAATGGATGGATTGAGGCAGGTGAATTAGTACGTGTTGGTTGGAGTATGTAAAATTTTGAGGGGAGAGCATGGGGGATGGGGTGTTGAATGGGGGGTCAGTACAGGATGAATGGAAGTAGACAAAAATGCTGGAGAAACTCAGCGGGTGTCGCAGTATCTATGGAGCGAAGGAAATAGGCAACGTTTCGGGTCGAGACCCTTCTTCAGACTGTTCCCCCATTCTTCTTGAATGGGAGGGGATCAGTACAGGATGAATGGGTGGTGTAGATGGCTAGTGCATGTGCCTTTA
Organism: Leucoraja erinaceus; assembly: GCF_028641065.1. NCBI lineage: Eukaryota > Metazoa > Chordata > Chondrichthyes > Rajiformes > Rajidae > Leucoraja > Leucoraja erinaceus. Next base: position 23,735,280 of record NC_073395.1, on the reverse strand, counting down.
ACATAGTGACCTTACCACCCTTAACCACTCCCCTTATCAGGGGTATAACTGCATGCTCCCTCCCTGGTGTCTCTCTCTCTAGCTCCGGTGACAGACCACGTACAGCTAGTATAGCACTTATGTGAACAGTTAATAAAAGCTACAGTTAAGACAATGTGTTGTTGAGACTTCTTTACATGGTGTCTCAGCTGTGAGACCCTGCGCCTCCTGTTTGCCGGTTTTCTTTTATTTTATACCCCAGTAACCTTATCCTATTTCCTTCCCTCGTGCCATGGCCACCTCGTGCCGCAAGCCCGACCCGCTTGTATTTGATGGGGACATTGCCCATCGATGGGATGTCTTCCGACGTGATTTTCAGCATTATGTGACCATCGCCCACCCTGCTGCCACCGCTGAGACGCGTGCATCTCTGCTCCTCAACTTGGCCGGTCCCGACGCCCTGGAACGGTCCGAGTCGTTTGTGTATGCTGCTGGTGAGAGTGCCCTCGACCCGGTATGTCTCATTGCTAAGTTCACTGCCCTGTGTGATGTTCCCACCAACTCTATTTTGGAGCGTTTCAAAATGTTTGGCCGTCGGCAGAGCGCTGACGAGTCCGTCACTAACTACATCGCCGCGTTGAGGCACCTGGCTCGGCGCTGCCGCCTTGATGCCCTGACCCCCGAACAGGTGACTCGTGATATCCTTGTATACGGCCTCCGCGATGCTAAACTGAGAGCAGAACTTCTCAGAAAGCCCGAACTTTCTCTGGATGAGGCTCTACACGCCGCACTCATGGCTGAGGCTGTCGCCTCTACCCTGCCACCCGAGGACACTCATGTCGACTTAGCCTCTGCCACCGGCCGCCCAAGAAACGTTGCCCCGCGGCAGCAACAGGGTCCACCCCCACCCAAAGCCGGCATTTTTGCCACTTTTGGCTCCCCTGCTCGCCTCCAATCTGACAACGGCAGCCAGTTCACCAGTGCCGCGTTCCAGCGTTTCGCTTCTCAGTGGAACTTTAAACATTTTACCAGCAGCCCTGAGTACCCGCAAAGCAACGGCCTGGCGGAGCGTGCAGTCCGCAGTGCTAAGGGTTTGCTGGAGCACTGTCGGCTGTCCAAGTCGGACTTCCACCTGGCCCTGCTTAATCTCCGCAACATCTCCCGCGACCCTGCCCTGGGCTCGCCAGCACAACGACTGCTGTCTCGCAGAACTCGCCCCCCCCCCTCCCTGTTGCCCAACAAGCCCTTGCTCCCTCTGTTCTCCCACCCGCCATGGTCCAGGAGCGTATCACCGCCAAGCACGACTCGCAGAAGCGCTCCCACGACCAGTCCTGCCGCCCCCTGCCGCCTCTGTTTCCCGGCCAGATCGTCCGGATGCAGACTACCTCTGGCCACTACAAGCTAGCCACGGTGGTCGGCGATGCCGGCTCACCACGGTCTTACCTGGTTGACCACGACGGCGTCATTTACCGCCGTTCCCGCCAGCATCTGCTGCTCGTTAACGAGCCTCCACCTCCGCCTGCTGCTCCCTTCTCCCCTCCCTTGCCGGATTCCGCTCCTGCCGTCCCACGGATGCCCCGATCCCTCCCTTCACCGTTGATTACGCCACCGTCTCCGCCTCCCAGCCCTCGTTCCCCCTCTACCACGCCGGCGGTTGGGTCTCCGCCCGCTCCTGCCGCATCTCCCCCTGTATCCCCGGTTCGCTCGCCTGCCCCGGCCCCGGCCGCTCTTGTTCCTGCAGGGGGAGGAGGTGGCGAGCTTCGCACCCGGTCTGGCAGGCTGGTCAAGCCACCGGTTCGATACGGGGATTTCGTTTAGCTCTGTAATCATTGTATGCCTGCTTGTAGCGCATGAGACGTGGTCGCCCTGTCACTGTTGTATCGCTTTGTTCCAAGAGGAAGGATGTAGATGGCTAGTGCATGTGCCTTTAACATAGTGACCTTACCACCCTTAACCACTCCCCTTATCAGGGGTATAACTGCATGCTCCCTCCCTGGTGTCTCTCTCTCTAGCTCCGGTGACAGACCACGTACAGCTAGTATAGCACTTATGTGAACAGTTAATAAAAGCTACAGTTAAGACAATGTGTTGTTGAGACTTCTTTACAGGTGGTGGATCAGTACAGGATGAATGAGGGGAGGATTAATACAGGATGAATGGAGGGGGGGTGTGGGGGTCAGGACAGTGTGGATCGGAGGGTCTGGGCAGGATGAATGGGAGATCACTACAGGATGAATGAAGGGATCAGTAGAGGATGAATGGGGGATCAGTGTGGGATGAATGAGGGGATCAGTATAGGATGCATGAAGGGATCAGTACAGGATGCATGAGGGGACCAGTACAGGATGAATGGTGGATCAGTAAAAGATGAATGGGGAGATCACTACAGGATGGATGGGGGGATAGGTGCAGAGTAAATGGAGGGTGGGTCAGTACGGTGATGAATGGGGGATCAGTACAGGATGAATTGGGGGACCAGTGTAGGATGGATGGGGGGTTGGCAGGGGATTCAATGGGTAGGATGATGAATAGATTGGGGGGGGGGGGAGGGTAAATGGGGAGGGGAGCACAGGGGATGTCAGTGAGGACAATAGAGGAGGGAATGGGGATCAGTGCGGGATGGAGAGGAGGGGCCCCAGGATAAGAGGGGTGGAGGGGGGCGTACAAGAGAGAGAGAGAGAGAGAGAGAGGGGGAGAGGGGGAGGAGGGGCAGAGGAGGTGGGGAGGAAGGAAGGTCAGCGCTCCTCGGACAACATCGCCCTGTTGCCTTGGCCGTCCCTGTCCAACGCCAAAGTGCCGCCGCCTCCTCGCCACCGCCTCCCATCCTCCGCCAGCCAACAGCAAGGTGCGGGGCCGTGCTATAGGGTCTTTGGTGCAGCTGCTTCAGACGGCGGAAGGAGGCCTCCGCCTCCCTCTCCCTCTCCCTCCTCCCCTCTTCCCGGGCTCGGTGTGCGAGAGGGGTCAAGTCAAGTCAAGTTTATTTGTCACATACACATACGAGATGTGCAGTGAAATGAAAGTGGCAATGCTCGCGGACCTTTGTGCAAAAGACAAACAACAAAACAACCAAACAAATTATAAACACAATCATAACACACATATTCTTTTACATAATAAATAATGGAAGGAAAAACGTTCAGTAGAGTTAGTCCCTGGTGAGATAGGCGTTTACAGTCCGAATTGCCTCTGGGAAGAAACTCCTTCTCAACCTCTCCGTTCTCACCGCATGGCATGGGTTGTTTTGAGAGCGCCGTTGGCAGATTTGCAGGCAGCGTAATTCGCTCCGACCCTTCGTCACCACGCACCTAGTATCTTTGCCCCGCAATACAGCCTCCACCGACACGAAACGTCACGTTCCTATTCTCCAGAGATGCTGCCTGACCCACGGAGTTACTCCAGTTTTTTGTGTCTATCGGTATAAACCAGTATTTGATTGCCAAGTTGGGCAAAATGACTCAGTGTTTAGGTTGCCCGGCGGCACTTTGGGTGGTCAATGGCACCCGGGCAACCGCTAATTTCGAGCCCTGCACAGGGAGAATGTTCAAACTCCATACAGACATCAGGATCAAATTGTGGTCTCTGGCGCTGTAAGGCAACTCTACCGCTGCGCCACCCTAAAGGGTTCCTAAAGGAAATATTTTTCAGGGTTATCCGCAAGTCAAATATAGAGGGTGACAGAATGGATGAATAGACTTTAGCAAATGAATGTGACATTAAGTTTGAATCAGGTTGTTCACCCTAGGACGTCAGTCAGAAGATGTGGTGAGATATTGCATGGTTGCTTCCACTCATTGAGTCATTATGGCAGAGACAGTATTCATTCTTACCCAGTGATCAGGAATTTAAAACATAGAACATAGAACAGTGGAGGCAGATAAGGAACAGGCCCTTCGACCCACTATGTCTGTGCCAAACATGATGCCAAGATAAATTAATCTCATCTACCTGCACATGGTTCCTGCATATCCATGCGGCTGTCTAAAAGCCTCTTAAACACTACTATCATATCTGCATCCACCAACAACCCTGGCAGAGCTTTCCAGGCACCCACCACCCTCAGTGTCAAATACTTGCTCTGCACATCCCTTTTAAATGTTGCCCCTCTCACCTTAAAACGATGCACTATACTCTTTGACATTTTCACCCTTGGAAAAAGGTTCTGACAATCTGATAGAATTTAATCCAAGAAGACAAAAGAGACCGCAGATGCTGGAATCTAGAACAAAATAAACTGCACTTCTAAGGTTGTCTTGTTCTTCAAAGTTGTGTTTAACCTCTATGTAGCCATGGAGAAGGCCAAGGACAGACAGGTTAGTGGGATTGTGCATGCCTCCAGAATTTTCCCACACAGACTCCTCTGTCCAAGTGGTTTTCTATGCAACAAGGGACTGCAGATATACCAAAGGACACAAAGTGCTTGAGTAGCTCAGGCAGCATTTCTGGAGAACATGCATAGGTAACATTTTGGGTCAAGTCCCATTTTTCCTCTTTACTCACATTTTCCCATTCCTTTCCCGACCTGATTCAAATTCTCCATCAACTCCTTCTTATCTGGTTCCACCTATCAGGTGCTACTGAAATCTCAAACAAAAAAGAGAGCATTAGGAAAACTCATTGTGTCAAGCAGCAACCGTGAAGGGAAAAGGTGTAAGTTGACGTTTCTGGTAAAGATCTTGCAAGAGAGGATAGATTGCCACATCATAGAAGCATGAAGAAGGATAGGGCAGAGAATGATCGGTGATAGTTAAACACATGTACATTGTTCATAAGTTCATAGGTTTCATAAGTTATAGGAGCAGAATTATGCCATTCAGCACATCAAATCTACGCCGCTATTCAATCATAGCTGATCTATCTTTCCGTCTCAACCCCATTCTCCGTCCTTCTCCCCATAACCATACTAATCAAAAATCTGTCAATTTTAACCTTAAGAAATATCCATTTACGTCCTCTGGCATTGAATTCCACAGATTCACCACCCTCTGACTAAAGAAATTCTTCCCGCATCTCCTTTCTAAAGGTACGTCCTTTTATTCTCAGCTATAGCCTCTGGTCCCAGACTCATCCACTAGTGGAAACATCCTCTCCACATCCACTCTGTCCAGGCCTTTCACTGTTCGTTAAGTTTCAATGAGGTCCCTCCACATCCTTCTGAACTCCAGTGAGTACAGACCCAGTGCCGTCAAACGCTCATCATATGTTAACCTAATCATTCGTGAGATCATTCTCGTGAACATCCTCTGGACCCTCTCTAACGCCAGCACATCCTTCCTCAGATGTGGGGCCCAAAGCTGTTCATAATACTCTAAATGCGGTCTGAACAGGGCTTTATACACCCTCAGCATTGTACCCCTGTCCACATAGTTTCCTTCTCCCTTTCCCATACCCTTCCCCCCACCTGGTACTATCTGCCATTCATCCCCTCCCCATTTGGTTCCACTCATTACCTACCAGCCTCTGCCCCATCACTTCCTTCTACCCCTGTGCTGTTATATATTCGCTCTTTCTTCTCTCCCTCTCAACCTTGGCGCCAGGTCTCGACTCACACCATTTGTCTTCAACAATGCTGCTTGACCTACTAATTTGTTCCAATATGCTTTGAAATTCATTTTACTGCTTTTTTTTAAAAAACTTTTTTAAAAAAAGGCTTTATTGGCTCGTGCGAGGTTTTAAAATTGTTACAATTTTCTCTATAATTGAGGTACGTCCCAGATAGAAAACTGTCCAACTGCTGCATGTTAAATCAGCGGAGATGATTTCCCACTGTAATACCACAGATATCTCCAAACACTCTGTGCGAGGTGGAAAACTCATAAAGGGAAAAGGGAACTAAACAAACTAAATAAATACAAACTAAATAAAGACCCTGGGATTTGCTACACCTCCCAGATGTTGCTATTTTACAGTGCCCTCCATAATGTTTGGGACAAAGAACCATCATTTATTTAATTGCCTCTGTACTCCACAATTTAAGATTGGTAATAGAAAACAAAGTATCCTTTATTGTCATTCAGACCTTTCGGTCTGAATGAAATTTTGTTGTCTTGCAGTCATACATATAATAAAAATAACAAAAACACACAATAAATACAAATTTACCATCCACCACAGTGAGTTCACCAGGCACCTCCTCACTGTGATGTAAGGCAAAAGTCTTCAAGTCTTTGTCTCTTCCCTCCTTGTTCTCCCTCTGCGCTGATGCGATCCAGGCCTCCGATGTTGTGACCCCACCGGGTGATGGTAAGTAAGTCCCGTGGCGCAACCGTGCTCCGCGAACGGGCTGGTTCAAACGCCGCGGCCCGGGGTGGTCGAAGCTGCCGCCCTCCAGTCCACCGGACGAAGCTGATGTTGCGGGAGCTCCGGAAAAACAGGTAACCAACCTGTGCCCTGCGAGCTCCCGCCAATGTCATCCACTGGGCCCGCTGCCGAGCCTCCGAAGTCAGGCCACCGCTGCCGGAACGCCGCCACAGCCCCAAGTCGGCCAGCCTCACTGCCACCGGAACGCCGCCACAGCTCCAAGTCGGCCAGCCTCCGGAACGCCAGAGCGCCGCCACAGCTCCGAAGTCGACCAGCTTCGCCGCCGCCGGAATGACGGAACGCCGGAGCGCCGCTGTGGTTAAAGTGCACATTGTCAGATTTTATTAAAGGGTATTTTCATACATATTGGTTTCACCATGTAGAAATCACAGCTGTGTTTATATATAGTCCCCCCATTTCAGGGCACCATAATGGTTGGGACACATGGCTTCACAGTTGTTTGTAATTGCTCAGGTGTGTTTCAATGCCTTCTTAATGCAGGTATAAGAGAGCTCTCAGCACCTAGTCTTTCCATCACCTTTGGAAACTTTTATTGCTGTTTATCAACATGAGGACCAAAGTTGTGCCAATGAAAGTCAAAAAAGCCATTATGAAACTGAAAAACAAGAATAAAACTGTTAGAGCTATCAGCCAAACCTTAGGCTTACCAAAATCAACTGTTTGGAACATCATTAAGAAAGAGAACTATGGTGAGCTTACTAATCGCAATGGGACTGGCAGGCCAAGGAAGACCTCCACAGTTGATGGCAGAAGAATTCTCTCTATAATAAAGAAAAATCCCCAAATAACCTGTCCGACAGATCAGAAACATTCTTCAAGAGTCAGGTGTGGATTTGTCAATGAGCACTTTCTGCCGAAGACTTCATGTACAGAAATACAGAGGCTACACTGCAAGATGTAAACCACTTGTTAGCTGCAAAAATAGGATGGCCAGGTTACAGTTTGCCAAGAAGTACTTAAAAGAGCAACCACAGTTCTGGAAAAATGTCTTGTGGACAGATGAGACAAAGATTAACATATCAGAGTGATGGTAAGAGCAAAGTATGAGGAGAGAAGCAACTTTCCAAGATCCAAAGCATACCACCTCATCTGTGAAACAAGGTGGTGGAGGTGTTATGGCCTGGGCATGTGTGGCTGCTGAAGGTACTGGCCAACTTATCTTCATTGATGATACAACTGCTGGTGGCAGGAGCACAATTAGTCACTCAAGGCGTTCCCCAAGGCTCCATACTCGGCCCCCTCCTCTTCATCATCTACATCCTCCCCCTTAGTCAGATACTCCGCCACTTCAACCTGGACTTCCACTGTTACGCCGATGACACCCAGATCTACCTCGGCACCAAATCCCCCCACAACCCCCCCCTCTCCCATATCAACTCCTGCTATAAAAACCTGGATGCAACATAACTTCCTCAAACTCAACAGCGATTAAACAGAATTCCTCCTCATAGGCTCCAAATCCACACTCAGCAAAATCAATAACCCCACTCTCACCATCGACGGCACCACTGTCTCCCCATCTCCCCAGGCCCGCAACCTTGGCGTGATCTTTGATTCCACCCTCTCCCTTGAGCCTCACATCCGCCATGTCATTAAAACCTCCTTCTTTCACCTCCGCAACATCGCCAAAATCAGACCCTCTCTCACATCTCCCGCTGCTGAAAGACTCATCCATGCCTTCATCTCCTCCCGACTGGACTATTGCAACTCACTTCTCCTTGGCATCAGCTCCACCTACATCAACCGACTCCAACTGGTCCAGAACGCAACCGCCCGACATCACCCACACCAAATCCTGGCATCAAATCATTCCAGTCCTCAAACAACTTCACTGGCTTCCCATCTCCCACAGGATCACCTACAAAATCCTGGTCCTCACCTACAAAGCCCTCCACCATCTGGCCCCCCCATATCTCACTGACCTCCTCTCCCCCTACCAACCCTCACGGTCCCTCAGATCCACATCAGCCGGTCTCCTCTCCATCCACAAGTCCCACCTCCGCAGTTTTGGGGACAGAGCCTTCTCCAGGGCAGCTCCCAGGCTCTGGAACTACCTCCCCCAACTGATCCGCAATTCCGTGTCCCTCACCATCTTCCAGTCCCGCCTCAAGACCCATCTCTTCACCTCTGCCTATTCTTAGCCCCACGTCCCCCTCCCTTTTCATCTGTGCTTGAATTACCTCATATTGTGTTTTGAATTGAATTCTGCCTTTAATTTGTGTACTAGTCATGTCTCTACTATTTATTTCATTCCGCTTACATGTTTTTCCTCTACTTGCTAAATTTTTGTAAGGTGTCCTTGAGACTCTTGAAAGGCGCCCATAAATAAAATGTATTATTATTATTATTATTAATTAAATCTGAAGTGTATAGACACAAGCTCAAGTTCAAACAAATGCCTCAAAACTCATTGGCCGGTGGTTCATTTTACAGCAAGACAATGATCCCAAAAAAAGGGTTTCGGCCCGAAACGTTGCCTATTTCCTTCGCTCCATAGATGCTGCTGCACCCGCTGAGTTTCTCCAGCTTTTTTGTGTACCAATGATCCCAAACATGCTGCTAAAGCAACAAAGGAATTTTTCAAAGGTAAAAAAATGTCAATCCTTAAGTGGCCAATTACCCGATCTGAACCCAATTGAGCATGTCTTTTATATGGATGTGGATAAATGTGAGGTTATCCATTTTGGTGGCAAAAACGGGAAAGCAGACTATTATCTAAATGGTGGCCGATTGGGAAAGGGGGAATGCAGCGAGACCTGGGTGTCATGGTACACCAGTCATTGAAAGTAGGCATGCAGGTGCAGCAGGCAGTGAAGAAAGCGAATGGTATGTTAGCTTTCATAGCAAAAGGATTTGAGTATAGGAGCAGGGAGGTTCTACTGCAGTTGTACAGGGTCTTGGTGAGACCACACCTGGAGTATTGCGTACAGTTTTGGTCTCCAAATCTGAGAGAAATTGCCATAGAGGGAGTGCAGAGAAGGTTCACCAGACTGATTCCTGGGATTTCAGGACTGTCTTATGAAGAAAGACTGGATAGACTTGGTTTATATACTCTCTAGAATTTAAAGATCCATTTTAGAAACTACAAAATTCTTAAGGGGTTGGAACGTAATGCAAAGATGTGGAAAAGGGGTCACGGGGATAAGGGGGAAATCCTTTAAAACCGAATGACTTTTTTCTGAATGCTGGACTGTATCTCTGCCAAGGGTAGTTGAGGCACATGCTGTAGATTTAAGGGGATCAGGGGGGTATGGAGAGAAGGCAGGTACATGGTGAAGGGCCGAATGTTTCTATATGCTGAAGATTGAATGACGGGGGAGCTACTTTAAAAAAAAATCTGAAGCCAAAATGTATAAAAATGAAGAGGACTTTATTAAAATCTTTTAGATGCTGATAAGAAAAAAAGAATGTGCTGACTTGAAACCAAAATGTATAAAAAATGACCTTTATTAAAATCTGGCAATGTGCACTTTAACCACATGTGATTTTTTTTTTTCCATTACAAATGTCAAGTTGTGGAGTACAGATGCAAATAAATAAATGATGGGTCTTTGTTCCAAACATTGAGGGCACTGTATTAGCTGTGCCCCTTTGAAAAGGGGACACAACCCAACACCAAAGGGCATAGCTTTAAGGTGAGATGGGGAAAGTTTAATGGAGATGTCTGGGGGAGGTTTTTTTACACAGAAAGTGGTGGAGGCCTGGAACGCACTGCCAGGGGTGGTGATGGAGGCATATACTGTTAGTGGTGCTCAAGAGGTTTTTAGATATCTGATGTTACGAGTCATGCTTTTGTAGTTACACTCACTAGCTTTACAGTAACCGTCCTTGCCTGGTTCCCTTAGAAGTAGAGAGACGTGCAAGTGTGAAGTCATATTTGCTATGTAGTTAATAAAGTCTTTGGACCTTTATCTTGGTGTAAGGCTTCAGTTATTTATAACAGCCGAAACACAACATGGTGTCAGAAGTGGGCTAGGAACCCACGCCTCCAATGGGAGACCAGTACCCTATGGTTGCTGACCTCTGTCATTAAGCGCGACTGGTCAGACAAGCACTACAACGTTTCTTTGCTGCCCGTGATGAGCTAGTGCTGCAAGATGGAATTATTTTAAAAGGACACAAGCTTATGGTTCCTGCTTTGCTGCTCAACCAGTATTTTAACGCTGTCCATGCAGGGCACCCAGACGCTGAAGCTACTGTCTTACAAGCAAGATGCATGTTTTATTGGCCTGGCATGGCCGAATACATCACCGAGAATGTGGCATCCTGTGCAGTGTGCAACAGTTTGGCACCTCACCAACAAGAGCAACCACTTCTTTCACATCCTGTACCTGCGCTCCCGTGGTCTACAGTCGCAGCTGACATATTTGATTAGCATGGTGCTCGGTTCGTTGATTCTTATTCAGGATGGTTTGACATAGATTTTCTTAGCAACCCCACTTCCAGTGGAGTGATTTTGAAGTTATCTCGCCATTTTTCAGTCCATGGATCTCCAGGCAGACTGCTAACTGACAACGGCAGTCAATTCACCAGCCAACAATTCAAGGAGTTCGCTCGACACTGGAATTTTCACCACATCACCAGCAGCCCTAAATATCCCCAGTCTAATGGGCTGGCTGAACGAACTGTCAAAAGTGCTAAATAGCTCCTGGAACGTTCTTACAGAGCTAAATCCGATGTATTCCTGGATCTGCTCAACTTACGCAACATCTCCCGTGACCCCATCTTGGGTTCACCCGCTCAACATTTATTGTCAAGGCAGACTCGTGCCACAGTGCCTGTAGCGGATCAGGCATTGATCCCACAAGTGATTCCACCTGAGGTTCAATCCAGGTTACAACAGAAGTGTGACAATCAAAAACAATGGTTTGACAAGACAAGTAGGCCACTGCCACCGCTGACCAAGGGGCAGGTGGTCCGTTTACAGACTGACAAAGGCCACGACCGTATTGGAGTGTTTTCTGTAATTGCTTCAGAGCCACACTCATATAACGTCAGTGCCGATGGTGGCACCTACAGGCATAACAGGCAACATATCCTGTCTGTGAACAAGCTAATTCTTCCTCCGCACTATCCAGATCGTACAAGTTCACTTCCGTCTGCATCTAGTGGCACTCCCATGCTTCTACCAGTACAACAATTCATGACAGCAATGGCTCCTCTGCCTGCACCATCTTCGCCTGCGCCAGTCTCCTGCTTCGTCTCCAGGGATGTTGGTCCAGTCTCCCACGCCTGTGAAACCACCTGCCCTCTCCCCGGGGGAAAAGAACGGAGATGGTCTCTATCGTACACGTGCTGGTCGTGTTTGTAAGCCGGTTGTGAAGTACCCGGACCATGTTTGACTTTCCTTCAGTTTATTGTCAATTGCTATTCATGCCTTACTAATGGGTTTGTACTGATGTTGATTCTTTAAGAGGGAGGATGTAGATCAATGTCACTCATGTTATGAGTCATGCTTTTGTAGTTACGCCCACTAGCTTTACAGTAACCCTCCTTGCCTGGTTCCCTTAGAATTAGAGAGACGTGGAAGTGTGAGGTCATATTTGTTATGTAGTTAATAAAATCTTTGGACCTTTATCTTGGTGTAAGGCTTCAGTTATTTATAACAGCTGAAACACAGCACACACGGTCACGGGGAGAACTTACAAACCTTTTTTAAGGCAGAAATAGATTGTTGATTAGTACAGGGACAGGGGTTATGGGGAGAAGGCAGGAGAATGGTGTTGAGAGGGAAAGATAGATCAGCCATGGTTGAATGGTAGAGTAGACTTGATGGGCCTAACGGCCTAATTCTGCGCCTATCACCTATGAACTTAGGAACAGACAGCACCCGAGGTCAGAATCGAACGACGTCTCAGGCGTGTAAGGCAGCAACTCTATTGCCAAGCCACCTAATGCTTGGTGTGATTGTGCGTCTGTTCCAGTCTGGTGCTGTCACCACAGAGGAGATACCAGGGAGCTCAGGGTGAAGCTCGGAGGCGAGCCATGAGATTGAGAGCATTCGCTGCCTCCATTCTTGCCAATAGCCCAGTTGCCATGGTGGGACGGTTGGCTGCCCATGCGACAAGACCTCCTTTAACATTGTTAACAAGCGTCACTGACAGACTGGGCCATCCGTGTCTCCCTTAATTTGTCATGCTGTCAGATGACCTCCAGTTGATTAAGGCAACACTCTGTCTCTTTGTTGGTGGTTTGAGAGAAAGCACGCTGAACTTACAAAAGAATGCATCTGGTTAGCAAAATGTGTGTGTAGCGGGGATAATATTTCAGCTTCAGTGCTCTGGGTTATTTAACTAATTTAAAGGGTGTGTTATAAATTGCTGTCAACTGTTGGAGCAGAGTAATTGCCAGAGCTGAATTTCAAAGTGAAAATTAAGCAGTTTCTACTCTGCTGGTGAACAATTGGTCTTTTAGATATGTACGTGGCAAGTAACAATTTCATTATATGACTCCAGGTGTATATGACAATGAAATAGTCTTGGCATTTGGAGACGCAAGGAACTGAGATGTCAGAATCATGACCAAAACACAAAGTGGTGGAGGAACTCAGCGGGTCAGGCAATATCTGTGGAAGGGATGGACGGACGATCTTTTAGATCGGGGCCCCCCTTCAGACTGTCTGAAGACGGGTCCCATCCTGAACCAACACCCATCCATTTCCCTCCACAGATATCACCTGACCCTCTGAGTTCTTTTAGATATGCACATAGAAGTTCAGCAAATAGAGGGATATTTGATCATGTACAGGCAGGTGAGATCTGTTTAACTTGACATTATATTTCACACAAACATTTTGGGTTGAAGGGACCATATCTGTGCTGTACTGTTTATCTATGCTCCACCAGCAATTTGTCTTTTACTCTTTAGAGATACAATGTGGAAACAGGCCCTTTGGCCCACCGAGTTCACACCAATCAGCGATCACCCTGTACATGAACGCTATCTTAGGGTGGAGGTGGTGTGGGGGGGGGGGGGGTGGTGTGGGGGGGGGGGGGGTGTGGTGGGGGGGGGGGAGGGGGAGTTGGTGGGGGGGGGGGGGGGGGGGTGGTGTGGGGGGAGGGGGTGGTGTGGGGGAGGGGGTGGTGTGGGGGAGGGGGTGGGGGGTGGGGGGGGGGGTGGTGGGGGGGGGGGGGGGTGTGGGGGGGGGGGGTGTGGTGTGGGGGAGAGGGGTCGTGTGGGTGGGGGGGGTGGTGTGTGGACGGTAGGGGTGAGGGGGTGGTGTGGGGGAGAGGGGGTAATGTGGGCGGGAGGGGTGTGGGGTGTGTGGATGTGGGGGGGGAGGATCGGAGAGAGGTAAAGGGGGGTGTGTGTGGGGGGGGAGGGGGTGTGTGGGGGAGGAGGAAGGGGGGTTGTGGGGAAGAGGGTGTGTGGGGAGGAGGGTGTGTGGTGGGAGGGGGAGGGACTCCGCTCAGCAACTACCGACCATGGCACCACACAGCACCTCCCAACTCCACTCAGCGGCTTCCCCGACTCCAATCAGCGGCTACCCGATTGACAGCGGGTGCCGGAAGGTCCCGGCAAATGACAGGAGAGAAGATTTTTAAACCTTAATAACTTTTGTATTATTCCACCGACCAGAACAACACTTGCAGCAGAGGAGAACGGTGAGTAAGGTGACGAAAAATTCCTAGCGATATAGGGTACCTATATGTAGCGCAAATTTAAAAACAACACAAACTGGGAGAGGACAAGAGAGTTTTAGTAATAGTATAGAAGAAGATAGATTACTAGGTTCTTGATTAGTAGGGGTTTTAAAGGTTATGGGTAGAAAGAAGAATGGGGTTGAAAGGGAAAAATAGATCAGTCCTCTCCACTAGGGGCACCGCATGACGGCAGCCTCTGCCTGCAGTCTGTCTGTTTTTCCATCGTTTTTTTTCTTTTTGTCTGTTTAAAAGTACGTGTCGGAGTATTTCTTCGTGTTGGGCCTGCTGCTTCAACATTGTGGAGCTGTGGTTGCGGAGCTCCCAGCCGCGGGCAGTGCTGACTTCAACATCGCAGAGTCCTGGGATCCTTTGCCGAGGGCCGCCAGTGTGAATCTCCACCCAGCTCGACCTGTGGACTTCGGGAGCTGTGGATTCCGGTAAGAAGTGGCCGATTCGGAAGTCCAAGCCGATGAGAATGTTCTTCCGTTCCGACGTCAGAGTTCCATCATCCCGGCGAGAGGGCCTGAACATCGTGCCACCCGTAGCGCCGACTGTGGGGGGCTCGGGAGGCCCCAATCATGGGTGAATATCAAAGAGGAGGATGACTGAACCTTGGTGCCTTCCCTCACAGAGGGAAACGTTGATTCTGCTTTGTGGGGATGTTTATGTTAAATAAATGTTACAATAAATGTCTCTTGAATCTTGAATCATATCTTAATAGTGGAGTAGACTCGATGGGCTGAATGGATTAATTCTGCTCCTGTGTCTTAGGTTATGATGTACTTCTTTCCAGTAAGGTGATATTTAGTTTGGTAATTTAACATCTCAGTGTGTAAGTTACTTAGATGTGCTATCCTGCAAATAAATCATAACTTCTTTGAGCATATATCAAATGTATATGCTGTTGTCCCAATGCATTTGGGAAGACATTTCAATATTACAGGTAAATTTGACTGACATGTTTCAGCAAAGGATTCAAAATACCTCTATCTCTGCCTCGGCAACAATCAGTACATTTAATAACACTCTGATTGAGAAGTAGGTCTCATCCGATTCCACCTACAAGATGCTGCCGTGACAATTAAGTTAATTTGTAAATACAAATGAAGTCTGACTGCTTTCATTTGCAATGCAAATATCACTTATGCCTCTGCAAATTTAATTAAAGGATTGCGTATGCCGTGCAGTTTGAGCTGCTGAGGAAATGTCAAACTGCAGATCAACACATTTGCATGCTCGCAACAGAGCAGAATGGACAGATTTGCACTGAAATGGGTTTTTTTAATTTCTGGAGGAATATACATTGCCCTGCATAATGTTTGGGACAAAGACCCATCATTTATTTATTTGCATCTGTACTCCACAATTTGAGATTTGTAATAGAAAAAAAAATCACATGTGGTTAAAGTGCACATTGTCAGATTTTAATAAAGGCTATTTTTATACATTTTGGTTTCACCATGTAGAAAATACAGCAGTGTTTATACGTAGTCTCCCCATTCCAGGACACCATAATGTTTGGGACGCAGCAATGTCATGTAAATGAAAGTAATCATGTTTAGTATTTTATTGCATATCCTTTGCATGCAATGACTGCTTGACGTCTGCGATTCATGGACATCACCAGTTGTTGGGTGTCTTCTCTCGTGATGCTCTGCCAGGCCTGTATTGCAGCCATCTTTAGCTTATGCTTGTTTTGGGGGCTAGTCCCCTTCAGTTTTCTCTTCAGCATATAAAGGTATGCTCAATTGGGATCAGATCAGGTGATTGACTTGGCTACTCAAGAATTGATCATTTGAAAAACTCCTTTGTTGCTTTCGCAGTATGTTTGAGAGCATTGTCTTGCTGTAGAATGAACCGCCGGCCAATGAGTTTTGAGGCATTTGTTTGAACTTGAGCAGATAGGATGTGTCTATACACTTCAGACAGTACCTTCTACCGCCATACATGCCCAGGCCATAACACCCCCACCACCATGTTTCACAGATGAGGTGGTATGCTTTGGATCTTGGGCAGTTCCTTCTCTCCTCAATACTTTGCTCTTGCCATCACTCTGATATTAGTTAATCTTCGTCTCATCTGTCACGAGACCAGAACGGAATTGAATTGAATTTCTTTGTCATTGAAAAACAAGTTTGAACAAAATTTTGTTACCATGCATTCATAACAGTAAAAAAGCAATAAAACACACAATTAACACAATTTAACATGACTCTCATCCAGGCACACAGTAATGGAAGGTCAAAATAATGTTAGCTCTTCCTTGCTTCTTCTCCTGCGGTCAGGCAGTCAAACTGCTGCATCGAGAAGATCAAGGTTCCCAATGTTGAAGCCCTCACTGGGCGATGAATGATCCCATAGCATATTTTAAGCCGCGCAGGGTGATGAAAGGCCCTGCAAACGGGCCGATTCAAGTCATACAATTCGGAGTGGATGAAGCTGCTGTTGCTGGAGCTCTCGAAAATCGGTCGCCACCCAGGGACCTGCGAGCTCCCGATGTTGCAGAACACAGGGCCCGCGGCTGAAGCCTCCGAAGTCGAGTCGCAGCTGCATGGCAGCACCACCACAGCCTCCAAATTCAGCCAGCTCCGTGATGGTAAGTCCACAGGCTCTGCGACCGGAGCCCTCAAGGTCGATTCCAATCGGAGCCCTCCAGCTCCTCAATATTAGGCCTCAGCACGAATGGAGATACGACACGGACTATACGACATAGGACAACGGTCGTATCTATGTTGAAGGTAGAGATTTTAAAAATTCTGTTTTTTTTTTAAAAATCGTCTTTAGTTGTCGCCAATAGGGTCGTAGCTTGTCGCGGGTGAACGTAGGTTGACTTCAGTTGTCGTAGGTGTGGTCGTAGGTGAACATCTTAATGGGTCGCCGGTTGTCAGTAGCTTGCCGTAGCTCGACATCAACTAGGTGGTAGGTTGTTGTAGCTTGTCATAGACATTGTCGTAGGGGGATCCAGTCGCCCGTTTTTCGGCGACCTGCTACGACTATGATAGTCGCCGACAGTCACCTAAAAAATCGCCTAAGTGGGACAGGTCCTTGGCAGTTTTATTCTTGATTCTCTGGCGTGGGGGGTGCAAGGAATGTGACAAGAATTGGCTGAAGCAAACAGCCAAGGTCAGAAAATAATTGGGCTTGTGGAAGCAGCATTGCTTTTCAATAATGGAGAAATATTTGGTAATCAGGTGTGATGTGATTCCGGGTCTGATGTACGGGCCTGTCCACTGCTCGTCTGCCTCGGCGATCACCTGGCAGTCATCCAATGGGTCACGATGCATGAGTAGACAAAGGTGGCAAAAACTCGCCCAACATTGTCATCCTGATGACCACCTCCATGCATGGCTGCATCAGGATGAGCGTAGAGCCAAAAGCAAGTGGGCACTAAGTGTTACTACCTGCTGAGGTTCCACCTGTCCTCGTTGTCGCGAAGGATGGGCCTGGCACAGATGCCGCACAATGTGCCTGTCAGCTGGACATTACCGCACCATCTGTCCTATGTGGAAAGGTTCTTTCGAACCAAGACCTTTGTTGACAAGCCCATCAGGCAGAGGTCAGCGTGGAACATCCTGCAGGCTCGGCAAGACAAGCACTTGATGGATCCTGTGGTGTGGTTACCTGAGCAGATTGCCCAGCTTGTCTCTGTAAAACACAAAATGCCTCATCGCCAAAACTCACCAAGTACCACGACTTTGGTTGGCTGGCGGTGAGGGGAGCCCTTCCCGTCAGATCCTTCCTGCACCGTTGGAATCTCACAACCAGCCCACACTGGCCTTGGGCTGTCGGCCATGGAGGAGACGGTTGCCCATCTCTTTGAAGAGTGTGAAATTGCAAAGAGATGATGCAAGGGTCCTTATCACTATTTATCCCAAACCTCTGATTTAAGGGATGTTCCCAGGAACACATTCTGAGACGGACATCAAATGTTGCTTGAAGATCATCTACTGGTGAAGGACACTCTTTGGTCTCCCCAAACCATGTTGGCCTCCCAGCAGAGCGAGATGTCCATCAGGAAATGTTGCCGACTGCGTATTCCAGACTGCAAGAGTACGAGCTGAAGGATGCACTGAAGCTTGGTGCAGCCAACGCCAATGGTGGGGGAAAATGTGTAAGGAAGAACTGCAGATGCTGGTAAAATTGAAGGTAGACACAAAATGCTGGAGTAACTCAGCGGGTGAGGCAACATATATGCAGAGAAGGAATGGGCGACGTTTCGGGTCGAGACCAATGGTGGGGGAGTACCACAGTCTAGGATCCTTCGTTGCTGGACATTGAGGGGCTGAGTGATGGTTAAAGGGATATCACATGAATGACAAGGATGCTTGGTTTAAGGGTAGTTATAATATACTTTCTATTCCGATTCAAGTTTATTCTTGAAATTTTTTTAAATATCAGGTTGAATATAGAAAGAAGGACCTACAGATGCTGGTTATACAAAGGTAGACATGGTGTTGGTGTAACTCAGCAGGTCAGGCAGCATCTCTGGAGAAAAAAGGATGGGTGAAGTTTTTCGGTCTGAACCATTCTTCAGGCTGAAAGTAGAGGGTAGGGGGTTAAAGTTTCTCAATAATTTTAATGGTAAAGATGAATAGAACAATATTTTCAATCCACCAAATCTTTGTTTCTGTGTAGGAAAGAATCTTTCTACATAAAAGTCTCACCTTGTATGTGTGCAAGTGTGAGTGTGAGTGTGCAATGTGTGTGTGTGTGTGTGTGTGTGTGAGAGTGTGCAAGTGTGAGTGTGCAAGTGTGAGTGTGCAAGTGTGAGTGTGCAAGTGTGCATGTGTGTGTGTGTGTGTGTGTGTGTGTGTGTGTGTTTTTGTATCTTCGCCAAAACGCTACACGGTAGCGCTGACATTTTTACAAAATCTTACTCACATTTTTCAGGTCGTCATGATGATCAGGTTCCCTTCAGATCTGATGCAATATTTCACAAGTTATTGATGATTAAAGTTTTTTTAAAGCCAAAAATGGCTTCTGAGTTAGAGACTCCTCCGACAGCTTCCAGGGATGATGTCACAATGCCATTTCACAGTCCAGCAATTACAATGGGCTCTCATTTATACAAGCTGCCGAGTGCGACAATGACATCACAATGGGACGTTGCCAACGGTAACGGTAGCAACAGCTTGAAGGAGAGGTTGCCAACGGTAACGGCAGCAGAAGCTTGGAGGAGAATGTTGCACACCACCATCGAGGAGAAGAAAGAGAGAGGAGAGGGAGAGGGAGTTGCGTTGGGGGAACTGGTGAGTGGTGGAATATTGCGTTGGGGGTTGCCAATGGTAACAGCAGCAACAGCTTGAAAGAGAATGACGCACGCCACCATCTCCAGTCCGACTGGGCCACACAAGGGTACTCGAACCCTCCCCCTGTCATACACTCTATTCATTGACTAAAAGACTGATTGTCGTTTTAGAAAACAAAAATCCAGAACTTTCCTCCGATGCTGCTCGATAACCCCCCACACACCCCACATGTCGAGCTGCCTGCCCAACCCCCCCCCCCCCCCCCATCGGGACGATTGATTGCCTCCATAAATTCCATAATTTTCCTTGTGGGGGTGATGGGCTCCGGACGGGGCCCTACGGGTCCCACATGGTCTAGTATAGACATAAAAGTTACACCAAATGCAGACACAAAATGCTCAGCAAGTCAGGCAGCATCTTTGGAGAAAATGAATAGGTGACTTTAGGAGTCAAGATCCTTCTTCAGATTGAAGAAGCGTCTGAAGAAGGGTCTGCTGCCTGACCCACTGAGTAACTCCAGCATTTTGTGTATATCTGTTTCTGTTCTCTTACCCTCTAAAATCCTGCCTCTCTGCTTCCTAAGACCCGGCGAGCTACCTCCTATAGAGGGGAAACTGCATAGCCTGGCCCCTGCTCGTTCCCTGAAGACCAGAGTAAAGAAGAGGAGGAAACCATCTCTCTAGAATTTAGAAGATTGAGAGGGGATCTTATAGAAACTTACAAAATTCTTAAGGGGTTGGACAGGCTAGATGCAGAAGATTGTTCCCGATGTTAGGGAAGTCCAGGACAAGGGGTCACAGCTTAAGGATAAAGGGGAAATCCTTTAAAACCGAGATGAGAAGAACTTTTTTCACGCAGAGAGTGGTGAATCTCTGGAACTCTCTGCCACAGAGGGTAGTTGAGGCCAGTTCATTGGCTATATTTAAGAGGGAGTTAGATGTGGCCCTTGTGGCTAAGGGGATCAGGGGGTAGGGAGAGAAGGCAGGTACGGAATACTGAGTTGGATGATCAGCCATGATCATATTGAATGGCGGTGCAGGCTCGAAGGGCCGAATGGCCTACTCCTGCCCTAATTTCTATGTCTATGTTTCTAACCAGTGATGACAGATGACAGAGGAGCAAGGCCGATAGGAGAATTATCCTGGGTCTTACCTTCCACTACCTCAATGTCAGCAGCGGGAGGCAAGAAGGTGGGCAGGCAAGAAGAGGAACGTCGGTACCCTGAACCGGGCGCCGCTCCATAAGACCTAGTGTGCGAACCAGACTTTGGAAATGGCACCAAATCTGGCGCCTCAATAAGAATTTCACTGTGTTTTGTACACGTGTACAAAATCAAGAGAGGAATAGATATGGTTAATGCAGAGTCTCCTGCCCATGTGTAGGGGAAATCGAGAACCAGAGGACATAGATTTAAGATGAGAGGGTAAAGATTTAATATGAACCAGATAGGAATTTTTTTTTTTTTTTAACACAAAGGATGGTAGGTGTCAGGGCCAGCCTTAGGAGGTGCGGGGCCCAATTGGGAACAATTACGGTGTGCCCGAGGTTCCCAGCTAAGGTCTGTAGATTCATAGAAATATAATTAAAGTCTATTATAGACTTTATATCTCTATGGTAGAATGGAAAGTAATCAAAATGTGCGCTTAAAAAGTGCATGCACTTAATGGACCAAACAGATCTAAACTACATGTAATATAAAATTGCATACATGTAAGACTACAAGTAACAAACAAAATGTGCAGATCACTTCTGAAAACTACATAGTTACAATACCACTTGTTTTAGTGACTGAAATGAAAAAAATAATTATATTGATCCTGGAAAACCAATAACCATTGGTCAGAAAACCAGTCCAGGCATTAAATTATGGGCTTCAGTCCCTTCCTACCCTTTGGGCTTCTACCCCATCCTAACTTAGTTGTGTGTGTTAGTTGTCTGTGCGTGATGTGTGTGTGTTAGTTGTCTGTGCATTATGTGTGTGTGGGAGGGAAGGAGAGAAGGGAAGGTAGGAGAGAAGCAGAGAAGGGAGGGTGGGAGGGTGGGAGAGAAGGAGAAGGGAGGGAGGGGAGGGAGAGAAGGGAGGAGGGAAGGAGGAGGGAGAGGAGGGAGGGAGGGAGGGAGGGTGGGAGGGAGGGAGGGAGGGAGGGAAAGAAGGACGGGAGGTAGAGAAAGGAGGAAGGTAAGGAGAGAAAAAAGGGATGGAGCGAATGAGAGAAGTGATAAGAGAGAGGAAGGAGGGAGGGAAGGAGAGAAGGGAGGGAGAGGGCCGGCGGCGGGAGCGGATGCCGGGGTTCGGGCGGACGGGTGTGAGCTGAGGCCGATCTTTGTAAACGTTGCTCCAACCCCCGGCCCGGCCCGGCCCTCCGTGTATTGTTCACCGCGTCTCCCCGGGGAGAGGGGTGGATTCGGGGCTGTGTGCGTGAAGCACGGCGACTGGAGGGGTGGGAGCACTGCCCCGGGACCGTGAGGAAACGACCCACCTCCCCCTCTCCCCCTTCTCAATTCCCTCTCACACCCCCCTCACTGTCTACCTCTTTCTTCCACCCCTATATTCTCTCTCCGCCCCTCTCTCCCCCTTCCACACGGGGTAGATCTACCTGAACCAAGAGTAGATTACTCTGGTGCGGGGCCCCCTTACTCGCGGGGCCCAATTGGGAGCAATCGGTCCTATCGGCCTAAGGCCAGCCCTGGTAGGTGTATGGAAAGAGGAGCCGCAGGAGGTAGTTAAGGCAGGTACTATCGCAATGTATAAGAGTCATTTAGGATCTAAATTATCATTTAGGTACATGGATAGGATAGGTTTAGAGTGATATGGACCAAATGCAGGTAGGTGGCACTAGTGTAGATAGGACATGTTGGTCGGCGTGAGCAAGTTGGGCTGAAAGACCTATTTCTACGCTGTATTACTCTATTTGACGATAAAGGAATATTGAACAATTTTTTGAAACAAGTCCAACGTATTCCTACGGATTTAACTGTAGACCCAGAAGCATTTTGTTGCTCCCCTTTGAAGCTACAAGGTTGCATCCATAAATACACTTTGGAAGTTGGGAGAGAAAACTAGACACACTAGTCCAAGAGGAACTTCACCAGCAATCCATGAATGCTTGTAAAGCATTATTTTGGCTTGTAATCAGAAGTCCTTGAGTTGCCTTCTAGTACATGATTAAACTGGAAACGCAAGCAAAGACATGACCAAATATTTAGTGAAACACAAAGGTTGCTGTGCAAATATTAGGAAATGGAATGAGCATAAAAATGTGATAAGTAAATAAGTGTGATAAGACGATTGAGATCAATTAGGTTGGGAGGAAGTGGAAATTTATCGTTCAATTGAAACACAACTGCTTTTCGTTCAGAGCTGCAGTACCACTTCAATACTTTTGGTGGCACAGCTGAGCAGAAGATGCCATTAGCACCATAAGTGACCCAAGAACCTTCAAATGCTTCAGTCAGTGCATTCCTGTTCAAGTGTAATTATTGTTATAATGTAGGAGCAATGTGCTGACCAATTTATGCACAGCAATCAAAGACAGCGCTGTTTTAGCGTGGTTGAGGAATAATTATTGGCCAGACTGTCATAGACAACTATCAGTGTGTAATAGTTTATATCCATCCTTCTGATAGGGACCTTCTTTCCCCTCCACCTTGTCCTCTTACACCCATATCCCTCCTTCTGCAGGCTTGAACCAAAACATCACCCATTCTATTTCTCCAGAGATGCTGCCTGACCCACTGAGTTAATCCAGCATTTTGGATTTATCTTCAGTATGAATCAGTATCTACAATTCCTTGTTTCTATCTATCACTTGCCAGTCCTTGCTCCACTCCACCTCACGCGAAACAGTTAATGCCCTCATTGATTGTCCTATTCACTTTGGAACTGCATTAGCTCTTCGGATTGTTCCTGATGACCTTTTCCACTGCTTCTCCGATAAATTGTAAGGCTTGTAGCGATCATTTTATTACTGCAATGGCATTGCTTTAACAATATTTTTCTTCCTCAATTTGTTATATTCCCATTGCTTCTTCAATAAATTGAAAGGCTTCTGGCGATTATTGTTAAGATGGTGTTTAACAATGTTTTTCTTTCTGAACTTATATTTCTGGTTGCTGTAAACCTCTATTCCACAATTCTCCTTCATGCGATTCAATCGATTTCAGCAGATCAGCCTCTTCCACCTCCTCCTCATCTAATCTGATGATCTTCCATCCAAGATTAAGTTCTAAAGTTATTTAAAGTTGCTTACACATTTGATACATGCTTTTTGCAACATAACATTTGTACATGTCCACAAAACACCATCCCATGAATCAGCAATATTTTTGATTACACTTGAGGGTATTGTGGCCACACCAAGTATTGATTACTAACCTCAATGGTACTATTGCCCTTTGATCCATGGTCATGATGGATGGTCATATTGAGTGCTAAACATTCTTAACATTTTCTGCTAAGTCATGGTTGATAGGAACACCTCATGACAGCATCCACATCACGTGCTATTTTGGTCAAGATATTTTAGGATAACATGGCTTCTAAGCATAAACTATTTCCATCTATTTAGTTTAGTTTAGAAATACAGCATGGAAAATATGGCAGTACAGTGGCGCGGTTGCTGTTGCCTTACAGTGGCAGAGACCTAGGTACAATCCTGACTACGGATGGTGTGGTCGAGTGGTGGTGGCCATAGAGTGTGGCAGTGGTGGCAGTGGTGTCAAGTGGTGGCACATAGAGTGTTCGTTTTTCACCTCTTTTTTTAATTTTTAGTTTGTTAATAGTTTTGGTTTGGAGCCCTTTGAGTCTTTTTATATGGGGGATGGGGGGGGGGAGAAGGAGGAAACCGTTTTTTCCAGTCCCCACATGGGCAAGGATACGTCCTTCCTCCTAGCTGCATCTTCACGGCCTACCACCTGGATTGGCGCAGCCTTTCCAGCCGGAGACCGCCCAGAGCTTTGAGCTGCAGCTTCTGCGGCAGCGCAGCACTGAGGTACCATCGCGGAGCAGGCGATGCCTTACCCGGGTCGTCGCGTGGAGCTCCGGAGTGCTGTGACTGCCGACTTCAACATTGTGGAGCTGTGGGGTCTGCAGAACATCCAGCCGCGGCAGCGCTGACTTTAAACACCGCGGAGCCTGGGATCTTTCGCCGAGATAGCCAGTGTTGGAACTCCGACCAGCGCGGCCTGTGGACTTCGGAAGCCGCGGTCTCCGGTAGCAAGCGGCCGTTTCGGAACTCCAAGCCACTGGAGAGTGTTCTTCCGATGCTGGAGTTCCAACTTTCCGGCGAGAGGGTCTGAAACATCGGGCCACCTTAGCGGCGACTGCAGAGGCCTCAATAGGCCCCGACCACGGGTGGAACATAGAGGAAGTGGACTGAACTTTGCTGCCTTCCCTCACAGTGGGAAACATTGTGAGGGGATGTTTTTATGTTTAATGTTAAATTCTTTAATGTTGTGTTTATTTTATTGGTGTGCTGCAATGGCAACTCAAATTCACTACACCAATTGGTGTATGTGACAATAAATGTCCTTTGTCATTTGATGCTACCTGTACAGAGTTTGTACTTTCTCCCTGTCACCACATGGGTTTTCTCCAGTTTCCTCACATATTCCAAAGATGTGTAAGTTAATTGGCTTCTGCAAATTGTTGCTCATGTGCAGCATAGAACTAGTGTATGGATGATCGCTGGTCGGCGTGGACTCGGTGGGCTAAAGGGCCTGTTTTCACGCTTTATTTCTTAACGAAACAGTAATAGTACAAGAACAGGCCCTTTGGCCCACAATGTCTGTGCCAAACATGATGCCAAGATAAACTAATCTCGCTTCCTCAACATGATCCCTTTCCCTCCATATCCATGTGCTGATCCAAAAGCCTCTTAATAGCCACTATGGTCTCTGCCTCCACAACTCCCAGCAATGCATTCTTGGCACACACCTCTGTGTGTAAAACACCTGCCCCACACATCTCCTTTAATTTTCTACCTTATTTTAGTTGAATTCATTAATGTCAGGTGTATTGAGGTACAGTGAAAAGCATTTTGTTGTGTGCTATCCAGTCAGTGAAAAAATTAAACATGATTACAATCAAGCCGTCCACAGTGTAAAGATACACAATAAAGGGAATAATGTTTAGTGCAAGATAAAGTCCAATGAAAGATAGTTTGAATTTCTCCAATAAAGTAGGTGGAAGGTTAAGATGTCGCAATTATACTTTATTGTCACATGTGTGTACAGTGAAGTGCTTTGTTTTGCATACAACCAATAAAATCATACAGGAGACTTCACCTAGGCAATACACACATGTTTTGGCACTGACAAAATTACAAAACAAAATTACACTCGCAGCTTAAAACTATGCCTATCTTTGACATTTCCACTCTGGGAAAAGGGTTCTGCCTACCCGATCTTACCTCAAAACAAAAAGTATCAAAAAGGCAGATTCTGAAAAGATGTCCATACATGCAAGTTCTTAAGGACTGCCCTGAACTTGTTTAGGACGAAAGGACACAAAGAGTTTAGTTCCGTTTATTATTATCACGTATACCAAGGTACCGTGAAAAGCTTTTTGTTGTGTGAAAATAGTGAAAATACTATACATACACGACTGCAGTCAACTGTACTGATGCAGGATAACGATAGTAAGATAAACTCTAATAGAGTCCGATGAAATATGGTTTGACGGTCTCCAATGCAGAAGATGGGCGGTCAGGACCTCTGTCTCTCACTTTACCCTAAGCTTTGCCCTCTAGTCTTTGATATTTCCACCCTGGGGAAAAAAGGGTTCTGTCTACACTATCTTATAGGTATGTTACAAAACTTACCTTCAGCGGCGCTGTAATTCTGCCACTGGCCGTGTGCTCGATTTTGCCGTGTTTGAGGGGGGGGGCGTTAAAACGGGGTTTTTTCCCGACCTGGTCCTGAATTATATTTGTTGGAGTGCAAGATGTTGCTAAAGAATCATTCCTACGGTCGTTCTGTGTGGTTTTTTTTAAAATACACCCAACCAGTTAATCGCTGGAATGATTTTCAAAGCAGCTTCTGAAGCCGTCAATGCTGACAACTGGGACGGATTTTATGGAGGACCAGGTAAAAGAAAGTAGTTTATTTTTATGTATAAAGGTGTTTCTTAAGATGTATTTAATTCACATTTTAAGTTGCGAAACGGTGATTTTTTCCCCCCCGAAGAACCGGCAGTGTATTTGCTGCAGATATGGGGGTATAAATTCACCGCACCCTCAACGTTCTAAATGGCCGTTCCAGAAAATGTCGCAAGCTGATTTAAATTTTTACAGGTATTAAATTAAATTCCTTCCATGGGCCTATAAAAACCCATGACAAGAGATTAAAAATCGTTATATTCTGAATTCTTGATTTATTTGGACACTTAGGCTATTTAAAAAGCTAAATCTATTCTTAAAATTTTCAATGATGACAAGACAGACTTTGGTGGACGGGGCCCCCCCCTTTGATGGGCTCTTTGTCTGCATATCTCAAACCTAACATCACGAACCTGGTTAAAGAAAGTAGTTTATTGACTGTCAGGTAAGGGCTGTTGTAAATCTGGTTTTTTCCATCTGAGGCAGCTGGCAAGAAATAAAGCCGATTTTGTCAAGGAAGCACTTTGAGACGGTAATCCATGCCTTTGTTACCACGGCTGATTACTGCAATGCCCCCTCCATCGCCCGTCCCAGACAGAATGCAGCGGTTAGTCTCTTGACAGGCACACGAAAGCATGATCATGTATTTTGCTGCAGATTCAGTATATGGGGGTAAAATTATTTTAACTTTTACCCTAAGCTTGCCCTCAACGTTCTAAATGGTCCCGTCTCTCAGGTCAGAAATCAGCTGCTCCTGATTGAGCAAAAGACTAAGCGAAGCTCAAGGGGACCGTGCCTTTGCTGTGTCGGCTCCGAGATTGTGGAATGAATTGCCTCTGCACGTTAAAACAGGCCCCTTCTCTAGCTGTTTTTAAACATTGAAACATCCTATTCCATTTGTAGACCAGTGAGGTAATTGTTTATTAACCATATTTGCTTGGTTTTGCTGCAACTCGAGTTTTATGTTTTTTAATTTATTGTTTGGATTTTTGTATGTAATTTATGCGCCTCGTGTTAGTTGTATGTTCTGTTGTTCTGCCTGTTTTATGATGTCTTGCTTGTTTTCTTTTTTCTGTACAGCACTTTGGTCAGCTTTGGTTGTTTTTAAGGTGCTTAACAAATAAAGTTATTATTATTATTATTATTAAGAAATGGATAGATGTTTAGATCTAGTAATTGAATTTTGTAATTAGCTACAGTTGGGTAACTAACTAATTATATGCTTCAATTTCAAGTCATCTAGGTAAGATTGTTTCATATTTGTTTCAGAATGCTTCAATCTATAATAACTGAAAATTTCTTTCAGTTATCTTAAATGTTAAGAAAGTTATCGGCCTTTAAATGTTCTCGATCACAGCTTTTGTGTTAAGTCAATGAAAAAGCAATAGGGAGGTTTCACGGCAGTCGGGTCACGACCCATGACCCGTACTGTTGCTACGCTACACCAAATGGATTACACGCGATGTACTGCAGGTAGGCACTTACCATTGTTTCCAGCGTAGTGGGCCCGTTAAAACCCGCTGAAATTGTCAATTTTTGCGCTGTAAATAATTATGGAAATTGGGATAAGCATGAGAGACATTTAGCATACTTCAGAATTCCAAAAGCGAGGAGAAATGACGGTAGATAGAAACGAGAGCTGAAGGGGACAACCGCCAGAGTGCTTGGCGAACATTGGCCGTTTGCTCACTGCATTTCATCAAGTAAGGCATTATTTCTTGATTCCTTTGGCATCTAAAAAGTTTCAGAAGTGATAAATCTGGCTGTAATTTTTTTTTAATCGCCCATGGTTCTCGAGGGTTTTTACGTACAAAATGAAAACGCATCTGAAGAAAAATTTACAGCCAGATCACTTGAGAATTTTTAGATACCAAAGGAATCAAGAACACAAATAATGCCTTACTTGATGAAATGCAGTGAGCAAACGCGATAATTCCCAATATTTTCAATGTTTACCAAGCACTTTAGCTGCTGTAGTCCCTTCAGTTCTCGCTTCCCTTTACCTTCATTTCGCTTCACGTTTGGAATTCTGAAGTTGGGTACGTCTCTCACACTTACCCCAACTCCCACAATTTTTTTCAGCGCAAAAATTCAACATTTTGGTGTTTTTTAACAGGTAGGAAAGTACTCGTTTCTTGCATTAATAACATATGCCGGAAGTGACGGATGTCTTCCAGTTGGATTTAGCGGCTCTGTGCGTCGAGCCGTCTGACCCAGTGACCTTCCGTGCAACCCCCCTATAGGGAACAAGATGCCAATTTCCGAGTATGAAAATTGCCATAACTTTTTTAATACTGAAGATATGAAAGTGAATTAGGTGTCAATTAAACTTCTTTTTATGCTTTATCTGATGGGATAAATTTAAGACTTGATTTTTAAAATCTCAAAATTTTGTAACATTGCTATATCTTACCTCAAACAAAACGTTCAAAAAGGCAGATCCTTAAATTAAAGCTGTCCATAAATGCAAGTATTTCAGGACTGCTCTGAGCTTGCTAAGGACGAATGGGCACAAAGTGCTGATAACTCAGCGGGTCAGGCAGCATCTGTGGAGAACATGGACAGGCGACGTTTCGGGTCGGGACCTTTCTTCAGACTAATTCAGGTGCATTTGAGGACAGGGTGGAAGTTCACTGGGAGGAGCGCGGGTCCTCCGGCGGGTCTGAGCCGCGGGTCCTCCGGCGGGTCTGAGCCGCGGGTCCTCCAGCGGGTCCCAGGTATTCTCTTGCCTCGGTGCGGCGGCGGCTCGTCGGCACGAATGACGCGGGCTCCCGGCATGCCCCGGCCGGTTGCTGCCCAACATGGCGGAGGGCGGAGCGGCCGAGCTAGAGACGCAGCGCACTGACACGGCGGCGCTGATGAAAACCCCGCTCAAGAAGGGTGACACCTGGTGAGGACGGCGCTGGGGGGGCGGGGGTTGTCGGGCCGTATAGGCCGGAGCGCGGCGCTTTACAGGGGCTCGGCCCAGCGGTCAGTCAGCACTGGGGCGGCCCTGGATGGCGGGCGGACAGAAGGACGGGCGGGGCTCCCTCTCATCGCAGCCGCCAGATCCCCACGGGGGGGTCCACACCCGGGGAACACTGGTCCCCTCGACGGGCTGCAGGGAACTGCCCTCGGCGCCACTTGTTTCCCATGGCTTCTCATGTTGTCTGATTAAAAACCTTCCGCCCCAGAGGCTGGCGGTGGTTGAACAACCCTGGTTCTCGAGAAACGGATTGGAGGGAGAGGAGATAAGAGGCTGTACAAATGCTGGAATCTTGAGCCAAACACAAAGTGCTGGTGGATCCATTTTCAGCGGGCTAGGCAGCATCGGTGCAGGGAAATGGACAGGTCTGATCTGTCTTCAGACACACTGGTTAAGAGTTTTATTGTCATGTTCCGAAACTGAACAATGACGTTCTTATTTGCTGCAGCACAAGAGATATGGGGGGATGGGATTGGGGGGGGGAATCTGGAAAGATCATGTGATTTGGAAAAAGCTCATGTCATTGGAGCAGAATTAGGCCATTCGGCCCATCAAGTCTACTCCGCCATTCAATCATGGCTGATCTATCTCTTCCTCCCAACCCCATTTTCCTACCTTCTCTCCATAACTGCTGACACCCGTGCCAATTAGGGGAGGTGGGGCCAGGTGAACAACCAGTGTTGGTTGTTCAATTCCATCATTACATACATCGCCTGTTCCTTTCCTTACCTGGTGAATACACTTGACATAACCTCCCACCACAAATAGAGACGTAGAAAAAAAGGTACAGGAGTTGACCATTCGGCCCTTTGAGCTAGCACCACCAGTACCCGTTCCTGCATTTTCCCCATATCCCTTGATTCTGTTAGCCCTGAGAGCTAAATCTAACCCTTTCTTGAAAATATCCAGTGAATTGGTCTCCACTGCCTTCTGTTGTAGAGAATTCCACAGTTCATAATTCTGGGTGAAAAGGTTTTTCCTCATCTCAGTTCTAAATGGCCTATCCCTTATTCTTAAACTGTGACCCCTGGTTCTGGACTCCCCCAACATGGGGAACATGTTAGTTTAATGAAAAACCATTGTCGTAATGTCAGAAGCAAATTGGACACAGAAAGGCTTGTCATCATATGTAGCCTTTGCTTGGTGAAGATTGTTTAATTGTCATATATACTGACAACAGAACAATTAAAGTCTTACTGCAACAGAGTAACAGGCCCATAAACACAATGCAAACAACTGAATAAATAATCAAGAATAATCAATATTATTAATTGTAATACTAGTGGGGGGTGGGGAGGGGGGAATGAAATCTTTAGTGCAATCAAAGACCCAGTCCATAGAAGTTAATAGTTGCTGAGGTTAGTGTAGTGTGGAGTTCAAAAGCTGTTAATAGTTGCTGAGAAGAAGCTGTTCTTGAACCTGGTATCCAGTTTCAAGGGCTCTTGTACCTCTTCCTGATAGTAGAAGCAATATGAGAATGTGACCCCACAGGGTGGAGTAGGTGTTTGATATTGGCTACCTTTTAGAGGCAATGCCTCCTATAGATGATCTCTTCGATGGTGGGGAAATCAATACTTGTGATGGACCAGGCAGCATCTACCACTCTCTGGTTGATGCAAGAACTAGCAAGGATAGTGCCAGAACTCTCTCTATTGCATGTTTGCCTGGGATTCTTTTAACCTCCACCGAAAAGAAAGACAAATAGGAATTCCTGTTAAGGCTTTGAAAGCTGCTGATTGTTCTGAGACATGGGGAACAAACTAACCCATGCATGCATACATTTTCACATTGAACACAGGATGACCTGACACTCTCGAACGTATTAAACATAGTTTTATTGGAGTTTGGGCAATCATCTCTCTCTTCTCTATTTTCAATGGGGAGATTTAAAGGTATAGTTAAATATTTTAACAATATTATCAAAGTAACCGAAATGCCGCAGTTACAATTTATATTGTCAATTGAAAACCAGCAAATTGAAATGTAAGCAGCAAATTCCTTTAATGCCCTCAATGTTCTAAAGTGTTTTGCAGAATTTGAATTTTGTTCCTGATTTGAGATTTCAATGAGAGAATTGGAATCTGTTTCAACATTATGTGCAAATTTGATTCGCCCATCATAACATTTATTGCAACACCACCCAGTGGATTTTAGTTTTAGAGATACAGCATGGAAACAGGATCTTTGGCCCACTGGGTTCACACCAACCATCGATCACCCGTTCACACTAGTCCTATGTTGTCCAACTTGTTGGAAAAAAAATCTTAAATCCAAGCAAAGGGAAAACATAACGCTGAGGATTGAGGTTGAAAGCATTGCCAAAGAGATGCATTGGAAGTTTTTTTTTTAAAGGAGCTCGTGAGATCTGGGAGTGTGATCATTGTGGGGGAAATGCTGTTAATATTGAATAAAAAGTGAAACAAATAGCAAGCCAGTGTTAAAAGAGGATACGAGAAGTCAATGAAAATCAGAAAACTGCAGATGTTGGATATCTGAAATAAAAGCACCAAATGCTGGAAATGTAGGGAGCATCTGTGGAAAGAATTAATGTTTCTTCACCCATGTGGACTCTTGTACTTCCCACAGCCGCTGAATGTTTTCATCTTATGAGTGAACTTGGCTGGTGCCATTGGCACAGTGGGAGTAATGGAGCATTTTGGAAAGTGGGATGGCAGCTGTGAAGTTTTGACAAAGTTGTAATTTGTAAGAAGCTGATGTGAAAAGTTGGCAGGAAAGTATTGCAGAATCTTGGCCTTTATGGGGAGTAAATCTTTCCATCTCATCCCCATTCTCCTGCCTTCTCCCCATAACCCATTTCACCCTTACTAATCAAGAACTTCATGCCTTCCTGCAGCAGGATTTGTATGACATCTGAGGATGGTGAATAACAGTTTGTCAAATTTATGCTTCAATAAGAGATATTATTACTATCCTGTGCCAATAATTACCATTGTCAAATTCTCACTATCAACTTCCCAAAGGTACCACCATTAGCCAGTAACAGGATCAGCCATAAATTGTGAGTGGGTTAGAGCTCAAAATCTTTACAAGTGACTCCCCTATAAATAACCCACCTTCAACAAGTATCATTCAATACTGTGGATGAATATACCAAGAACAAAACTCAAAAACTCTGTCTCGCACAAAGCAACCCAATTGATTTGCACCCTTTCACTGCCCTTCTCTCTACTCCCTTCACCACTAATGCAGTACGTGTGAAATAGCGTTCACCAACTTGACAGGGCTCCTTTGGCTGTACCCCACACACCAGTGACCTGTATCACTTAGAAAAATGTAGTAGGCATGTGGAGTTGCCACTGCTAAGTCATATATACATCTGGAAATGTGTCACCATTCCATTGCTATGTGAAAAAGTTGGATATTTTTACCTGAAAACTTTTTTTAAATGTTTTTCATGGCCATTTCGATCCCATGCATCCATAGTTGTATTCTACCATTACAAGCTGAATTTTCTGTTCCATTTCACTTTATCTTGTTGCAAGCTAACAACAGGCAATTCTATTCAGAGCGTGGCACTGCTCTTTTGTTCAGGCATTACCAGTGCAATATGGTTTGAGCTCTCTTGTGCTTCCAATCCAAGGTTGTCTTGAAATCCAGCAATTAATGATTAACGAATACAGAAATTTGTGCTCAAAAGAGCAAATGTTGACAGCATTCATGCCACTAACACGTAATCTATACAGTTTAGCATAAAATTATGGCACAAGCACAAATCTATAACCCAAATCAGTGGCGTGAATGCCCCATGTCACTAATTTTTGCCTGTCTGATTTGTTATCGGTAATTCTTGCGATTTTTTAACATGTTCGGATTGTATAAATAAACGGCATAAGAGAAATATGTGTATCATATGTGTACTGTTGAGACTAGTTTCATAAGACATAGTTGTAGTAATTGCCTAAGTGATGGTCAAGATTGGCCAGTAGCACTCAGTGCTGTTGGTGATCATAGGTACTATGCTCCCTTCCCAGCCTCTAGTACAAAATGTTGTTTGACATTTGAGTGTATGAAACATTTTTGGAGATACCCTCCTTTGAGTAAGAAGTTAAATTGATGCTCTGGTCTAGTTAAAGGTATCATGACAAGTATGAAGGAAAACTAGGAATCAACATTTCTTGTTCAATGTTGACAAGGGTTAAATGGTCATTTGTTCAATTTGAGGAATTTTGTGGCATACTTTCCTTTAATAATCACTGTAGTTCACATTAATTAGTTGAGATGTAAAATTTCTAGGAGTTTGTAGATGCAGCAGATGTCAAGTTGTCGAGTGTGACAGTTGTTCTTAGTAATCTTATGTTTTCATCCTAATAGCTTTGTTATTTGAATTTCTTAAACGATTATGGTTATCTACAATAACGTCATTAAACATTGAATTAAAAGTAGTGACCTCATTGTGAAACACGTGCCTATCGAGTGGAGTATTTGGGTGAAGGATTAGTTTCAATTAAAAAGTAGTGAAAAATTGTGTATAGTGAATATCTTGCACTTTATATAACCAGAAATTCTCATTGCACAAAGTGAAGGGATATAAACTAAGTGGTGTGCACATTTAAGAGAAGGGAACTACATCAGTCAGCCAAAATTCTTTTTTAAATTTATCTTCACTGATTTTGTTGTATCCTGTTTATGACGCGTTATATTTGCTTTTAGAGGGGGCTCTGGCAATATTAGAATCCAGAAACTGCTGATGCTGTATATCTGAAATGAAAAAACATAAAATGCTGGAAACCCTCAGGCCTGGTTTGCTGAGTGTTTGCAGCATGCTCTGTTTTGTTTTATTCCAGCATTATTGGCATGGCTATGCATTGATGTTTGACCTTCAGATAGACGTGTGACTGGAAGTAGTAGTGTTTGTATTTGTTATTTGAGAAGATGATATAAGAAAGTATTGACAATCAGTAGTGATATTCAAGTTGCTCCAATCCTTAATAGTGACATTGAGGACTTAAACTGCGCTGTCTTCATGGTGTTCGCAACAATACATTTTTTAACAATATGTGTTAATCTTGGGCATTGCAAATAAAGCCAGTGCACCGTGCTATTAATAACAGTACACTTGATAGAGAAGAGTTGGGCAGCCAACAAAGTTATCTTATTGTTAACAGTACCTTAATTGGTGATGGTGTAGAACTTTATTTGGAATCTGTTTCACCATGATCCCTTAAGACTAACTTTTAGAGAGGATATTTTTTTCTGTGGTTGCAGCTCAATTTTAAGAACTGTTGTAGTACATGGCCACATCTCGAACAAAGCAATAGGGAAATAAGGGAAAACAAATGGATGTTACATCATTTGTAGTGTAGAGTGGAAATTGACTCAAGATTGAGTAAAGAAAACAAGATTATTAAGTGTTTGGACACGCTAGAGGCAGGAAATATGTTCCTGATGTTGGGGGAGTCTAGAACCAGGGGCCACAGTTTAAGAATGAGGGGTAAATCATTTAGAACAGAGATGAGGAAAAACGTTCGCTGGATGCTTTCAAGAGAGAGCTAGACAGAGCTCTTAAAGATAGCAGAGTCAGGGGATGCAAGGAAAAGGCAGGAACGGGGTACTGATTGTGGATGATCAGCCACGATCACATTGAATGGCGGTGCTGGCTCAAGTGGCCGAATGGTCTACTCCTGCACCTATTGTCTATTACCCCATTAGCCAAGCTGTGTTTGTTACAAAGTGCTGTATATTCCTTAATATTTCATAATGAAAAGGAGCTAGATTGGGTTGTTTGTATTTTCTGCAAAATGAGGATCGAGGCTATCATGACATTATATATTGATTGATTTATTGATTACTGTGCTATTGATTGTGAGTCCCTTCAATCAAAGTATGTCGCGGTTACATTGGAGGATTTTAACAGGTATTGCAGTCAAGTTTGTTGATTAATCATGGGCACTTTATTGCAGTTCTTTTCCCTTTTCTCTCCACATTTTCGATCTCCAACACAGAAATGGCATAACAGGAAGTTAATCTGTTTGCAGGCCTTTTCCAGTAATACACCACTGCCAGCTTTTACTTTTCTCCCATGTTTGTGCTTAATAATTGGATTCTGCTGGGTGCCTTCCTGAAGTGATGTTGCTGAGATGGGTAGGATTTAGTTTATAGGTTAGGTGTGTCGTGCAGGACGGTATTACTTTGGTTTAAAATCATTTTCAAGTGAATGGGCTAATTTACTTTTTAAAGTGACTCTATATGGGCTATCTCATTTTTTAGAAAGGTAAATCATACAGCAACTTTCCAGTAACTGCATATTGGCAGCTAATTATAGATTTCAAGAGGTTGCTTTCTGAGTTGAGATGCTACTCCAGAATATTTGGAATTACTTTGGTAACTCCAAAAGACTTTGATTTGAAATTATCGCAATAGCATTAAGTACCCATTATTTGGAGGATTAGATATCAAAAAAATTACTGCATCCATTCAAGTGTACTTGTAGAGATGGAATTATGAATATATATCCAATGGATTTGAGAATTACGTTTTACAGGCACAGAATTTCATTTCTTAAGATTTTAATTACTAGGAAATTCATTTTCTCAATTATAATTGTCTTGGAACCTCATCGATCCTTCTCCCACTATATGGTTTGATATTGAATTGCTCGTCTAAATTTCATTTCCTAGTTTAGCTCTCCACATGCTGAGTAAGAATTATTTAAAGTAAGAAGTACGTGTTTGCTGTTCTGTTCTCCCTGTTAGACACTTGCACTAGTTTTGCTATTTTTAACCACTGCACTCTTTTGCAAGAAGGATGTAGTCTGAGCAAGTATAGATATGAACATACGTCTCTTTTTACCATTGAATAATTGGCCAGAGAATCAAGACTGCCTACTTTGAGGATTATGATTGATTTGGATTTATTTCCATTTATGTTTTAGTGGTGAATGTTTCTTTTAGTCCGTTGAAGTATCTTGTATAAACTGTCAGATCTCCTTCTGCTAGATTAATAAATAGGATGAGCATTTGATTAATTTTAGTCACTGTTGAGCTATGTCCTCTGCCTCCCATCACAACATCATCTGTTCCAAAGTAATGTCAACACTGTTGAAATTTTGTTTCATGTTTTGACCGTGGTGAGGCACCTCTTGATATTGTTCCTACGTTTACTCTTACCTAGTTTAAATCTAAAATGAAAGTAGGAGATGCTAGATTTTCTACTTTCAGTTTCATTTACTTGTATGGTCTGATTTCAATAATCGAGTTCGGTATTCCGACTGCACATGCCCAGGTCATAGGTCACTCGCTGCTGTGTTTTATCAGACCTTCATTTCATCCGTATTTTCCAGCTTTGATTCTTCTAGGTAAGAAAATACTGCTTTCAAACTATGAATTAGTTGTATTGTTCCTTTGTATAAAGCTACGATTATTATTTGTTTGCTTTATGCTTCGGTGAGTGAGTGAGATTGTACTGCTGCGTAGGTGCAGACCTGCGTTTCGTTCATGGCTGGGGTCGGGCCCGGGTCTCCCATGCTGCGGGCACAGTTGAGTTGCTGCTGGGCCGTCCCAGCCTGTGGTGGCCCTTGGCTGGCGGGGGTTCCGGGGGGGGGCATTCCCTGGGTTGGTATGGGGTCCCGGGGGGGTCATTCCCCGGCAGGCCGGGGACCACCGGCAGCGCCTCTCGCCTTGTCAAGTGGCTGTCGGGTTGGCCCCCTCGGTGCCGGCGGAGGCCGAGCGCCAGTCATCGGCCGGGATGCGCATGGGGTGCAGCAGTGGCTCGGTGGGTCGGGCAACATCTCTGGAGAAGGGTCTAGACCCGAAACGTCACCAATTCCTTTTCTCCAGGGATGCTGCCTGTCCTGCTGAGTTGCTGCAGCATTTTGTGTGTGTCCCCGTTGATGGCTGGTGCTCGGCTTTCGAAGGTGCTGGAGGGGGTTGGCCGGCGGCCACTGGGTGGGGCGGGGGGTGCAGCTAGCGGTCCCCAGCCCGTCGGGGAGCAGATTCCTTGAGAGTTGGAACGGGGTTGGGCTGGAGTTGGCGCTTCTTCTCCGCGCTGGCTGTGGGCCTGGGCCGCCGCTGCTTCGGGCCGGTGTTCCGTTGGTCTGGGGCTGTCGGTTGGCCCAGCCAGGCAGGCGGAGTTGAGCTGGGATTGGCTCTTCTTCTCCGCGCTAACTGTTGGCCCTAGAGCGCCGCTGCTCTGGGCCAGTATCCCGTTGGTCCTGGGTCGCCCCGGATGTTGCCGGCTGCCCCTGAGGAGGAGGGGGGGGGGGTCCAGTGGCAGTTCAGCAGCACTTGCGGCGCCGGGGACCTTGGTTCGATCCTGGCTGCGGATGAGGTGCGGGTCTGTGTGCGCACAGGTGGTCCAGTCTCTCCCTCTGTCTCCCACTCACATCTGCCCCCTCTCTCTCGCTGTTACACCCCGCTACCTGGCACCCCATTCCTCAGATTAAATAAATGTTTACACAAAAATTATGAATGAAGATAAGAATTTATACACAGTTTATACATCCAACGCTTAGTTCGCTGTTTCTTTATCGTGAATGACCTTTGATAAATCCCATGATTCCTTGCGTTTTTCGGAATACCGTACTCGCTTATTATAGTTTGCTTTTTTATATACTGCTCTAAGGCAACTTTTTAAAGTGAGGTACCTCTGCACTGTCATGATTTGCTTAAATATCTCCAGTGTATTTAAGTCACTAGAACTACAGTCAAAATTTGGTCTGACTGTAGTTTGTGCATGATTTCACTGACTTGTTTGATTTACTTCTGTAAATGAAGCAGAACAAAGGACTGAATGAGAAGAATGTTCAAATCCTTATACTGGTCTCCAATCAAAGACTGATAACTCAAAGCCTTTTAACACATAATATTAAACAAAACAAAACCAAAAGAAATGTATCGCCAAAATGACCAGGTTATTCCTGAATTAGGTATTGATATTTGTTTACTGTTGTTCTGTGTAGTTGCAGAAATTCACCTCCACACATAACACCTCCCGTCCCATTGAAATTCTTTGTAAAAAGATCCAGTGCACTTTGTAGTAAATGTGGGGAAATATGCAGCAACATTTGTATGTACCTTTCTCCCCTGTACAGTAACTGGCAGAACCATTATTTTATATGTGCCACGTTTAAGGAGGACATTCAACCTATCAAGTGTATGCTGCCTCTCGGAGCCATTCCATTTTCCACAAAATATTGTTTCGTCTCATTCCAGATTCTCCTTGTGCATGCCAAGTTAGGGGTAATTTGCAGTCGTAGGTCAACAATCATTAAAA
Organism: Leucoraja erinaceus; assembly: GCF_028641065.1. NCBI lineage: Eukaryota > Metazoa > Chordata > Chondrichthyes > Rajiformes > Rajidae > Leucoraja > Leucoraja erinaceus. The sequence goes on along the minus strand of NC_073395.1, from coordinate 23,696,798 downwards.
CTTGTCGAATAGTGAAAGGTGGATGTGGAGAGGATGTTTCCAATAGTGGGAGAGTCTAGGACCCGAAGCCATCGCCTCAAAATACCTTAAGAAAGGAGATGAGGAGGAAATTCTTTAGTCAGAAGGTGGTGAATCTGTGGAATACATTGCCACAGAAGGCTGTGCAGGCCAAGTAAATGGATATTTTTAAAGCTGTGATTGACAGATTCTTAATTAGTGTGGGTGTCAGGGGTTATGGGGAGAAGGCAGGAGAATGGGGTTGAGAGGAAAAGATAGATCAGCCATGATTGAATGGCGAGTAGACTTGATGGACAAAATGGCCTAATTCTGCTGCTATAACTTATGAACTTGAGAACATGTATTTGGGAGTAAACTGGAGCACCCAGGGGAAATCCACAAGGTCACAGGGAAAACACAAGGAGGTCAGGATTGAGCCTGGATGGCTGAAGCTGAGAGTCAGCAGCATTTACTATGTCCCATACAATACAATTTATTTGTCACTTGAACCTCATAGAGGCTCAAGTGAAATGTTGTTTCTGCAGTCATACATACAAGAAAAGAAAAAAAAAGAAAAAAAAGACCCAAGCCACAACACAATTTACACAGACATCCATCACAGCGCATCTCCACCTCGCTGTGATGGAAGGCAAAAAAAACGTATCTCTCCCCTGCACTTCCCTCTCCCCCCGATGTCAGAGTCAAAGTCAGAGCCAGAGCCCCCGGCGGGCGATAACAATTGTCCCATTCTATCCAAGGTGTAAATGCTAACACAAATATGGACAGAATTTCCATGTGTTTCAGCTCATGTCTTGCCCATCTAAACAGGTAGAGAGTGTTTTGGTTTATCACAATGTCAACAACATTGTCACTGAAGTAGTCTTGCTGCATCCCTGAAAATTCAATTGCAATAATGTGGAGTCCACAGTCAAGTGCAGTGAGTTGTACTGAATAAGGGAAAATATAAAATAGACATACTAAATCTGAAGTAAACTTTAGAAACTTATATTTATGTAGGTTTTTTAAATTGTAAGGAAATTCAAAGGCATAAGGACTGATAATTTATATTTTAAATTTGGATGGATGACTAAACGAAGGGCAAAAACATTAATGGAGAGGGATGGATTTTAGGAATACAAGAGTAGACACAAAATGCTGGAGTAACTCAGCGGGACAGACAACATCTCTGGCGAGAAGGAATGGGCGACATTTCAGGTCGAGAGGCAGCTTCCCTACATTAATCCATACTTAGGAGTTAAGTTGTTCAGTTGTCATTTGTAGTTGTGTGTTTTGCTAGTTTTAATTATAGTTTGGCAAGATCATTTATTTTTGGTTGATGGAAAATACAATCAAAATGCTTCAACTTTTGGTCTCTAAGTTTAAATTCAATAGAAATCATTGTTCACAACAGATGTACATTTAAAGTAATATCTTTCATGTCAACTGTTGTCATGCCACTGACTATCTGTTCCCTAATGTGACTTTGGGCAATATTCTATATTCTCAATTTGAGAGCCATGGATGGCACTTTTTAAAATTAAAAAAAGTTAATTACATACCCCTCCGCTCTTCTCAGTCGGACCGGATCCGCGCGGCCACATGATGCCCGTGCGCCTTAACGGGACCACGAGGTCGCGTAATTTGCGTGCCAAGGACACGTAAGTGGGACAGGCCCTTTAGGTTTAACCATTCATGTTCTGCATTCTTCTCCATCCATGTTCATCAATTCTTGAATTGCCAAGAATCTGAGCTTGGGATTCCTCTCTCTGTATTTCTTTCCTTTTAAAGCATGATTTAGGATAACACGGTGGTGTAGCTGGTAGAGATGCTGCCTCACAGTGCCAAAGACCCGGATTGGATCGTGACATCAGGTGCTCCCTGTGTGGAATTTGCACATTCTTTTATTTCAGGCAGTTCTGTTTTGTGTGCAAGAGTGCATTTTGTTAACTTTTTCGTTGTCAAGAAAAATAAAGTTTGACTCTCACATAATCCTAAACCATGTAGATTTATTTAGACACAAAATGCTGGAGGGGGCAGAAATGGGTTAATCTAAAACAATTTACCCACACCAGAGATAGACACATAAAGCTGGAGTAACTCAGCGGGACAGGCAGCATCTCTGGAGAGAAGGAATGGGTGACGTTTCGAGTCGAGTCACTTCTTCAGACTGGTTAGGGATAAGGGAAACGAGAGATATGGATGATGATGTGGAGAGATAAAGAACAATGAATAAAAGCTATGCAAAAATGTAACGATGATAAAGAAAATAGTTAGTTGTTTGTTGGGTGAAAACGAGAAGCTAGTGCGACTTAGGTGGGGGAGGGATAGCGAGAGAGAGAGAGAGAGAAGGGAATGCCGGGGCTACTTGAAGTGAGCTGTAAGCTGCCTAAGCAAAATATGAGATGCTGTTCCTCCAATTTGAGTTTAGCCTCACTGACCATAGAGGAGATTTAGGACAGGAAGGCCTGTGTGGGAATGGGAAGGAGAATTAAAGTGTTTGGCAACCGGAAGATCAGGTAGGTTCAGGCGGGCTGAGCGAAGGTGTTCAGCGAAACGATCGTCCAATCTACATTTGGTCTCGCCAATGTATAAGAGAAATTTACCTACACCAAATTTCATCTCACAATAGTTGTACTTTTATTTCTTAAGACATATAAAGTTGGAACTGACAAGACCTGCATTGGGTATTTGTTTATCCTGTACAGGTTCAGCACTGGTGCAACAATCAAGCAGATGTAAAGAGTCTGAAGGAGAAGGAAAATAGGGGAGGGCAAATGATACAGATTTTAAAATACTATTGGAAAACGCGAGTAAGCTGGCAAATAAACAGCTTTCAGAGCCTGCACTTTCTGCTTTTTTCACATTTGCCTGAATCTGGGTTTGAGATGGAGGAAAATTAGTGTTGAACAGATTTTGTTCAACTTGTTCTGATATATTTTGCATCCAACTTGGGAGAACTACATTTTTTGGACGTATGTATCTCACTCAAGTGTTGGTAAGAAGGTGGGATGTGGAATGGAGGCGATGAAATATTTTGCCTTTCTTGATCAGAGCTGTGCCCAGGAACTTCCTTTACCTCACTTCATATGGGTCCTTTGCAGTTATTTATTTATACTTTGGTAAACAATCTCTGTTCAGTTGTACATGAATTTAAAGACAGTTAAAATTCAGTAAATTCCATAGCTTTTTTTGGTTGTTCCCAAAACAGGAAGTGATGCAAAAGAACTTCCTGGGCACATCAGCGAAGAAGAAATTCAAAATGGCATCTCCTTGTGTTCATAGCCTAAGTGAACTATCTCCAATTACTGATACCAACAAATTTTGTCAATTGGACACGAAAAAAAAATGAAACCTAGCGGTAAGTAGTTATTCAGCATGCCCTAATGGACATTGTTTCCTACACTTTTTGCAACTAATGAAATCACCAAATATCCAAAGGCAGATCAATGCATCAAATAGTGGGCACATACAGAAGAGAGTGGTAGACTTTGATAGATCAGTGCATCATCTTTAGACCTGTAGCATTGCACGTTAAAGCCCACCACTGGCATGAAGTGCCTTCCTTATTCGAAGTTCTCCAAATATCTTATTTTATTCCCCACATTTCCTTTCACTTGAAATAGATTTGTGCTAAGAATACAATTGGGGGAGTGTGTGGTGGTGAACAGGGGCTCTCTAAGCCTTTTATAAATTGTAGTGTGAATGATTGTGGCCAGGTTGTTAGATCTGTTCTGTCTGAAGAACGGTCCCTATCCAAAATGTTATCTGTCCATTTCCTCCACAGATGGTGCCTGGCCCACTGTTCCTCCAACAGTTTGCTTTGTTACACCCTTGGTCGTGTTAACGCATAGCCTATTACTTTTATATTGCATTCAGTACTAGTGATGTCTTCTAAACATGGTAAAAATCAGACACAGATCGAGAGATTACTTTGCAGACACTATTGTTTCTGCAAGGGCTGTCGGGAAATTCCATTCATCTTGTCACTTTAATTCTCCTTGCCACTTTCACTCTGATCTCTACCTTGAATCCCTACTTTGGTCAGTCAATACCCAATGCAAGCTCAGAACAACACCGAATCTTCTGCATGGGAATGTTAAGGCACTCGTGACTTAATATCAGAATTTCACAAGTTTGCATAGGTACTTTTTTTATCCCCTTTATTTCCACAGGCGTGGCTATATCTCTGTTTCAGTTTTTTTTGGGCTGCTAGTTTTTAAAGTAATTAATATTTTGACATTTTTGGTTTGCATCGTATCACAGATGTTATTTTCACCCCTCTCTGTTTGATAACTTCTCAAGTTCTGTTGACGAAACCTTGACCTGAAACAGATTTCTCCTAAGATGAAGTGTTGCTTGACCTACTTAGTGCTTCCAGCATTTTCTGGGGGGCAGGGGTTTTGCTCCTTTTTACTTTCCTGTCATTCATTCATATTTTCAGCAAGCGGGGAACATCGCCCAAGGAAAATGTTTATTCTTCCATCCTTGGAGACCAAAGGTGATCACATGAGCTTGAGACCTTTCTCATCTTTACCATTTCAGTTCCAAGCTGGTTAGTGCAACTACTGAGTCCTTTGGAGAGCCTTTACAAGTATTTTGGCTCTGCTTGAAGGGGAGTTAATTGTTAATCTAGGCGTTGGGTATTCTGTCATCCAAATTGTAAAACCTTTTCTCTTCTCAATTTTCTGATCTACAATATTAGTGTTCTTTTAACATGGTTCTCATTTATTATCACAGGTATCTGGTGGATAGCCGCTGGTTTAAGCAGTGGAAGAAATATGTCGGGTTTGATAGTTGGGACAAATACCAGATGGGAGACCAAAATGTGTATCCTGGCCCTATTGACAATTCTGGGCTCCTGAAAGGTTTGGCTACTTGGTTTCATTTTAATTGCAAAATAATTCTTGCATTAATAATATGATAATTTCATTATTCAGTCATTTTAGAAGCACAATAAAAGTGCTATGTTATTAGTAACCATTGTGTCTTCAAGGTACATGGCGATGTCGAGAAGGGCTAAAAACAATTCTGGACAAATACTATTCAATTAGTATTTGAATAGATCCGCATTCAAAAGATACCAAAAGATCTGTTTTAGTCCTCACAAATAACATGTACCTTGTGGGCGGGCACAGTAGTGCAGCGGTAGAGTTGCTGCCTTAAAGCGTCAGAGACCCGGATTCGAACCTGACTACGGGTGCTGTCTGAACGGAGGTTGTATGTTCTCCCGGTGACTGCGTGGGTTTTCTCCGGGTGCTCAGGTTTCCTCCCACATTCCAAAGATATGCAGGTTTGTAGGTTAATTGGCCTCTGTAAATTGTCCCTAGGGTCTAAGATAGAACTAGTGAGCGGGTGATCGCTGATTGCCGTGGACTCTATGGGCCAAAGGGCTTGATTCCATGCTGTATCTCTAAAACTAAACTATAACTTATACAGAAAAATTAAAATATTATGCTGACCCACTTTAGGCCTCCGTGATAATACTTTAACAGTCACTGCCTCTAATTATTATGCTTAGTTTTTGGTAATCTTTAAAGTGTTTTATGAATTTACAAATATAACTACCAATCTGACTTCCTGAAATCTCTTTAAGCCTACTTTTATAGCTCTTTGTGATTAAGCAAAGGGCAGCATTGGGTCCAAATTATGTGAATACATTTGAAATGAAATGGAGTATTTGGTACATTTTCAGCCTATGAAGTAGTGTGCAGTACTTTAGATTGTTGACACTGTCATGTTTGCATTTATATAAGAATGTAGTTGTTAAATGCTAGAAAGTTACTTAAAGTCAACTTGACTCGGTCACATGTAGATTTAAAAAAGGAATAAAATTAAGATGGCTTTCACTAACCAAGTCGTATCGTTAAGTATACAGAATTGTCAGTTGCTTTGTTGAGTCAATATAGATCTTCAACTGTCTGAAGAAGGGTCTCGACCCGAAACGTCACCTACTCCTTTTCTCCATAAATGCTGCCTCACCCGCTTAGTTTCGCCAGCTTTTTTGTCTACTTTCTACTGTTTATCGTATTGTTTCAGCCCCATGGTGCAGTATTTGCTGTCTGGCTTTATTGCAGTTGAAAAAATAGTAACATTTGGAATAAATCTGTATCCTGGAATTTTTTTAATCCTGAACTCATTGTCATTAAAACATGTTATAATCATAAGAGTGCTAATTGAGGGAACTGACTGCGAGCAAATTGGCTGCTTCATTTCCGACCTCACAATGATTACCTTTTAAAAAACATCTGAAAGTCTTTTGATGTCCTTATTTGTTTATATGCTGGCAGCATATCCTATGCTTAGTCTAGTTTAGAGATACAGCGCAGAAACAGACCCTGCAGCCCAACGTGTCCATGCCGATCAACGATCCTCCTATAAACTAACACGATCCTACACACTAGGGATAATTTTTTCAATTATTCCAAGCCAATTAGCCTGCAAACCAGTACGTCTTTGGAGTGCGAGAGGACACTGAAGAAAGCCCACGCAGGTCACGGGGAGAGCATACAAACTTCATACGGACAGCACCCATAGTCAGGATCAAATCCTGGTCTTTGGTGTTGTAAGGCAGCAACTCTACTGCCGGGTACCACGCCGCCCTATGAAACATTACTTTTAAAAACAAAGTTAATACTGTCAACAATCACATGAACTATATTTTTGTCTGAAAGTATGTTTGACTTAACCCTAGCAGAATAAGAATTGATCTCGCAATAAGTGAGCAATTAAGAATATACTGCCAAGTGTTATATATTTGAAAGTATTAAAAAATTGTGGTAAAGTAAAGGCAACTCATTATTTCAACTAAATGGCTTCAAACATGTGCACAGCGCCTTACCCGGGACAAACAAACAAACGCAGTCTTTTCCCCTGGGCAGAGGATTCCAAGACTAGAGTGCCCCCACACTGGTTCCCGCTTTGTCCCCCCACGCCAGGTCCCCATTGTTCTTCACAGCAGTCCGCCGGGTTCTCCTTGTCCCCCACCCCCCCCCACCACAGCACGCTCATCGACTGCGGATCGCGGTTCAATTGCGAGACTCCCGCTGCCGCCTACGTCGACGGGACTCCCATTGCCGCCATCACTGAGACTCCTTCGGCCGAGACAGGTCTCGCCGCCCGGCTTCTCTGCAATCCCCTGGACGGCTGTAGGACGGCTCGGGCCTACCTGGGCACGTTCCAGTCTGCGGCGTGGTTGAGTCGGGCCCACGCGGCTTGCCGGGACACAAGCCTCTGGAATACTGTGCCCTGTTAAATAGATGGAGTAGCACCCCAAAAATATTTGAACACGAGGAAGGCAAATATTTTGAGATTTTGGGGGCGCAGGATTTAGTGATTTGCTCAATTATTTCATATTTTATCATAATTTATATTGAAGGGGGTGGGAGATTGTTGGAGGATTAATTCAAATGCATTGAAAGGCGTTACTAGACTTAAAAGCAATGAAGTATGAATTTGTATTTTTAGTATTGGATATGCCAGAATGTAAGGCATCCTTTGTAGAAAATCATAGAGTAGTATAGTTTACAATCAGGCCATTGAGCCCATCGTACCTGTTCTTTCTCCATGGTAGAGCTGTTGACCGAGTCCAACTATGTAATTATTATAAAGTAGACCCAACTCTAATTTTATTGGTGATTTTATGGTTGGAATTCTGAACTTCAGCTGGTTGGAATATATCTGAAGATGGCTTTGCTGAAATTTATGTTTTTTTGTATTTGTTCAATTTTAGATGGCGATTCACAGGCCCTGAAGGAGCATCTCATAGATGAGCTGGATTACATACTGGTACCCACTGAAGGTTGGAATAAACTCGTTAGCTGGTATGGATTAACAGAGAGTCAAGAACCAATTGCACGAAAGGTAGGTAGTTTATTGTAGTAAGAAAAATGGCTTTAATGATGGGTACCATACCTTTTTAAGATGCTAGGTAAGTTTGATATTTTGAAAGGATTTGCAGGAGTTGTTTCCTCAAAAAGGTAGTCAGCATTATCAGAGACCCACACACCACCCTAGCCACGCTCTCATTTCACTCCTGCCATCACGAAGAAGATATAGGAGCCTGAAAACAGTAATGTCCAGGTTCGGGAACAGCTTCTTCTATATAGCTTTCTGGCTGGGGGCATTGGTTTTGTCTTTTTGTACTATTATTGTGTGTGTCGGTGTGTGTGTCTAACCTTTTTCTCATTTATTATATTGTTTAAACAATACTATGTTTACATATGTAGAGGGGATGCTGGTTTAAACCGAAGATAGACACAAAAAGCTGGAGTAACTCAGCGGGACAGGCAGACCCGGTCTCGACCCGAAACATTGCCCATTCGTTCTCTCCAGAGATGCTGCTTGTCCCGTTGAGTTACTCCAGCTTTTTGTCTCTATCTTCACTACATTTACATATTATGTGCTGCTGCAAGTAAGAATGTGTTCTGTCTGGGACATGACAATAAAACACTCTTGACTCTTCAAAGGATAAAGAAAAAGGTATACTGAGAGATGGATTATGTGGAGCATACATGCCAGCATTGATAATTGAGCCCAAAAGGCCTGTGTTCTTGCTGCAGATTCCATGAAAACCTTAAGGATAATCTGATAAGTTTAAGAATAACAATATTTATATTGCAATATGTGATCGGCTCAATAAATATGCTTTTTGACATTTGTTTTCGAATGTCAATGCAAAGCCGGTCTACACTGTTGCAATCAGTTTGATAAATAGTAAAGACTTTAATTTAGATCCAAATTAAACAGTAAAGTTATCACGTCGTTGTTTTGTTTATGTAGACCACTATTCCCATTTGAATATTATTTTGATCAAAGCTGTTAAATATACATTTTATAATACAGTGTCTCAATAAGTGATTGATCTTTCTCTGCCAATTCACTGAATACGTGCCAAGACCTTGAGTTTTGTTTTGTACAAGAAATATTAGAGAGAAGGAAGAGAAGTAAGTTTGACTAGGGTGCACCAATCTAATTCAAATCCCCGTTTGCATGTCATATGTTCTTTGACCGATTACCCTATTATTTCCAATATAAGCAATCAACTTGAAACTTGTAATATTGCAATTCTCCGGTGATGGCACTGGTGGTTTGCTTTGAGGTTTTACAAGGTGATGGGGGGAAAGAGAACATATAAATGTAGAAGTTGAAACGATATAGTTTAGTTTAGAGATACAAGGCAGATTGATTGGTAGGACTGGATGTTACAATCCCTAAGGTTTTTCACTACAATTGACATTTGGTATTCTTGGGGATGACCACTAGGTGATTTTGCTACCAATCAGTGCTGGACAACTATCCCCAGTCCTCGCCGACATTTTCAATCTCTCACTGGCCCAGGGTGTTGTCCCCACTTGCCTCAAGACATCAACCATCGTGCCAGTGCCCAAACAGTCAGCTACAGGGAGTCTCAACGATTTCCGCCCAGTGGCACTCACCCCGGTCATTGCAAAGTGCTTTGAGCGGCTGATCTTGGCTCACCTCAAAGCCTGCCTCCCCCCCACACTGGACCCCCATCAGTTTGCCTACCGGACCAACAGGTCTACAGAGGACGCCATATCGGCGGCCCTACACTCTGCCCTGACCCACCTGGACCACAACAACTCCTACATCAGGCTGCTGTTCATTGATTTCAGCTCTGCCTTTAACACCGTCATCCCAGCCAGCTTGATCACCAAACTCAGTGGACTTGGCATCTCCACCTCCCTCTGCAACTGGACATTGGACTTCCTCACTAACAGACCACAGTCTGTTAGGGTCAATAACCTCACCTCCTCCACTATAACACTGAACACAGGAGTGCCACAGGGCTGTGTGCTCAGCCCTCTCCTCTACTCCCTCTTCACCCACGACTGCATCCCAAAGTACGGATCCAACGCCATTATTAAGTTTGCTGACGATACCACGGTAGTAGGACTGATCAGCGACAACGATGAGTCAGCCTACAGGGATGAGATCCAGCACCTGACCACCTGGTGTGCCGACAATAACCTCATCCTCAACTCCAAAAAGACGAAGGAGATTATTGTCGACTTCAGGCAGACCAGAGGAGGCAGTCATACCACCATCCATATCAACGGGACTGAGGTGGAGCGCGTCTCCAGCTATAAATTCCTCGGAGTGCATATCTCGGAGGACTTGTCCTGGTCCCTCAACACCTCCAAGCTGATCAAAAAGGCACAGCAGCGCCTTTACTTCCTTAGGAGGCTCAAGAAAGCCCACCTGTCCCCCCAGATCCTGACCAACTTTTACCGCTGTACCATAGAGAGTATCCTGACCACCTGCTTCACGGTATGGTACAGCAGCTGCACTGCTGCGGACAGGAAAGCACTACAACGGGTGGTGAAAACCGCGCAGCACATCATCGGTCCCCCGCTCCCTGCCATGGATGCCCTCCACCGAAAACGGTTTCTGAGACGGGCTGGGAAGATCATCAAAGACCCCTCACACCCCAACCATGGACTGTTTGCCCTCCTCCCATCAGGGAGGCGGTACAGGAGCCTCAGGTCACGTACCAGCAGGATGAGGAAAAGCTTCTATAACAACACAATCACACTGCTGAACTCGGAGTCCCGACGATAGACTTCTCTGGTCCCTCCGTCCCCCTTTGTTTAATCATTCTGTATTTCCTGATTATTCTGTATCTTCTCTCTTTCTATATTTTTTTTTTTTTTCTTGTTTTTTCTCTTTATGTACAACTACTACGGACTGACGCAAAACTGCATTTCGTTGTACTGATACTTGTATTTGTGCGATGACATTAAAGTTGAATTGAATTGAATCTTCAGTTGTGTACCTCAACGTCACTGGGTGTTTCGGCCTTTTATCACAAGACACCCTCAGTCGAGGCAGGCCCACTGCAGGGAGATCAGACCTGGGTGTGTGTCTTGTGATTAGCCTCTAGATGGTCACGTGGCAGCCCACGCAGCATCTTTTCTCTTCAGCCACAGCCAGTGACTGCTCCATTCGGCTGTTTTCCTTCCATCTTCCTCTCTACCGCTGATTGTGGCTGGTTGGGCTCTGGACTCGTGTCCGTTGGTGGGACAGTACTTGGTGGAGCTTCGCTTGGGGTGCTGATACCCTGTGGACTGTGGTGGTTAACCTGCCACTTGTCTTCACTCGACTGATTTGGCCTACCTCTTAGAAAGTAATGGTCAATGCGAGGCCCCATACCAAGCTCTCTCAGGCACTTTTTCCTGCCCTAACGTTATCTTTTCCCAGCCACAGATGCAGCTTCGTAGCTTATGTCCTGCCGGTGCTGCTACTCTGTCAATTACAGTGCTAGCTGTAATATTCATAGTCGATTCCTTCAGGATCCCTGTTTTTACCGAAGCTATATAACCTACAAACCTGTACGCCTTTGAAGTGTGGGAGGAAACCAAAGCACCCAGTAAAACCCACGCAGGTCATGGGCAGAACGTACAAACTCCATTGGGTAGAACGTACAAAGTGTGTGCATTAAATTCATGGGATAAAAAATCTGGTGCTTGTATGTCAGTTTTCTGCAAAAGGATAGTTTGTTTACCAGTTATTTTAGAGGCGCCATGAGATGACATGGCTAAGTAGTCATCATAATTTGACCCAGTCCAAACCACCGTTCTTTAGTCTTCTGTGAGTGCTTTTATTGATCACATCTCACTCAATATCCAAATCAATCAAAGGGTTTGAAAATTAATCTTTGAAAGGGAAATACTTAAAGGCCAATGGTAAAGATACAGGGAAGTGGGATTAATTAGGTTGCACTACCAAATTGGTCAGCTCTTTCTGAAGAAATGGAGGCTCTTCAGCCTCTTCTGAGGCTCAATGGGGTGAAAAAAATGTTCAGTGTGTTCAAAGGTAGACAAAAATGCTGGAGAAACTCAGCGGGTGAGGCAGCATCTATGGAACGAAGGAATAGGCAACGTTTCGGGTCGAGACCCTTCTTCAGACTGATGTGGGGGCGGGGGCGGGAAGAAAAAAGGAAGAAGCGGAGACAGTGGGCTATGGGAGAGCTGGGAAGGGGAAAGAGGGAGAAAGCAGGGGCTACCTGAAACTACCCAAGCAAAATGTGAGGTGCTGCTCCTCCAATTTATGGTGGACCTCATTCTGGCCATGGAGGGGGCCCAGGACAGAAAGGTCGGATTCAGAATGGGAGGGGGAGTTGAAGTGCTGAGCCACCGGGAGATCAGGTTGGTTATTGCAAACTGAGCGAAGGTGTTTGGCGAAGCGATTGCCAAGCTTGCGCTTGGTCTCACCGATGTAGAGCAGTTGACACCTGGAGCAGATGAGGTTGGAGGAGGTGCCGGTGAACCTCTGCCTCGCCCTATAGCTCACACCCTGGCAACATCCTTGTAAATCTTCTCTGAACCCTTTCAAGCTTGACAATATCTTTCCTATAACATGGTGCCCAGAACTGAACACAATATCCTAAATGCGATCTCACCAACATCTTATACAACATGACCTCCCAACTTCTATACATGTACCTATGTACAACGAAATTCTTTTTCGCGTTCAGTTCAGTAAAAAAATCTTCCTATGCATAGACACGATCATATTTATTCACCTACTTCCTGATACCATTGTGCTTATCATGTTATATTATCTAGCTGCTTTTATGGTAATGTAGGTTTAGGGAACCAGTTTGCCTTGGTAATTTATTTGGATGTGACCTAGATTTCAATATGGGTGGCGTGGTGTGTTGGTATGTTTAGTGCACAAGGGACATATTCAAACCAGGGTGATTGACCAGAAAAGCACTTTGTGAGGCTTTCTGATAAGCCAGCTATCTCATGTGAATGTTTGAAGACTAAGGTTAAAAACTTCAAAGATTACATTTATTTACCATAATATGTATGTCTGTATGTGGAACTGGTAAAGTATAATGTAATGCAGACAGGAGAAATACAGAACCAAAAGCAAACAGGCTTTTAAAAATAATCAGGAAGGGGAAGGGTGACCTTCAAGAGCTCACTGGATTATGGATTTGAATGTAAGGAAACGCAAACCAGTGTGAGTTTAATTTGCTGTACAAAGTTTCAAACACTTGTTAATTAGTTATTTATAAAAGTCTATCCCCTCTGTGCATGGAAATGGAGTAAAAACATGTATGAGGACTAACTTTACATTCTGCTACTCATCCATGCCTCGGAGTACTGCAGTTGCAGTTCATTACAGGAGGCAAATAGGGCTAGCAGTTTAGTTTAATAAATAGTGATTCCTCTTCTCCTTCCACCCCCACCTTGTACGACAGAGTATTTCTATGAAACTTAAAGGGAATGTTCTTTCTATCGGCATGATTGTGAGTTTATTGGTATATTTTCTTTCCAGGTAGTGGAACAGGGTATGTTCGTGAAGCACTGCAAGGTGGAGGTATATCTAACAGAACTGAAATTATGTGAAAATGGAAACATGAACAGTGTAATAACAAGGCGATTCAGCAAAGCTGACATTATAGGTATGTGATTATTCGCAAGTCTTAAGCTCTTCACTACTCTACCTCGCCTCTTTTTCCAGAAGACACTGTTTTCACTTGGATGCAATGTGGAGATGTCTTTGTGTCGCTCACTTCAGCATACTTTCTTCATAAAAGTCCACAAAGCCATTATTGATCTTGGCTGTTTGATCATACGAGATGCAGTCTGAACATGATATTCATGTTTTTCATTTTCACATGGTTAGCATTCACTGCTGAGCATGAATGCAAGCTTCTTATATTGTGTCTTTCCAGAGCTTCATGAGGTCTCTTCTATAGTAGGGTAACCAAAAAATCCAAGTGCTGCCTCGCCAATGTCTTACGCAACTGCGACTTAACATCCCAACTGTTATACGCAATGCCCTGACTGATGAAGGTCAGTGTCTCACATACCACCTTCATCTGCCCGTGCTGCCACTTCCACGGAAATTTATGCTGGTACCCCCATATCTCTCTGTTCTACAACACTCCCCAGGACCCTACTGTTCTTTGTGAAAGTCCTACCCTGGTTTGACTTCTCAAAATACAATATCTTACACTTACCTGAATGTTATTTGCATTCCTTAACTCACTTACCTTGCTGATCAAGATCCCATGTAATTGTTGATAATCTTCCCCACTGTCTTCAAAAATACCTATTTCAATGTCATCTGCAACGTGCCTTGCACATTCTCGTGCAAATAATTCATATATTTGACAAGCAATAATTACCTAGCACCGATCCCTGTGGCACTACACTATCCACACATCTTTAGTCTGAAAAACAGCCTTCCACTATCATCCTCCTTCTGCCATCAAGCCAATTATATATCCCAACCAGACCAAGTGCAGACCCATTGGGTCTGTTCCCCCAACGTGCGGTTGCGGGGGGGGGGGGGGGGGGGGGGCGGCATGCAGCGTCACACACACTAAATATCCCCCCCCCCCCCCGCACGCTCGCTAATTACCCCCCTTGATATAATATTAATATTATTAATTTGCTCCTTTTACCCCATATCCACCGTATCTACTGACGCATAGCCCCCAACTTGCATTCACATCTAGAGAGGGGGGGGGGGGGGGGGGGATGAGAGTGAGGTTGGAGAGAGAGAAGGGGCAGAGACAGAGAAAGAGACAGACACAAAGAGAGGGGCAAGAGGGAGAGGAGGGTGGGGAGGAGGAGAAGAGGAAGGGTGGGTGGGTGAGGGGGGAGGAGGAGAGAGAGGAGGGAGAGAGAGAGGGGGTGCTGTGAGGGGGAGGGGGAGGGAGGGTAGGGGGGTGTGGAGGGGGTGGGTTTAGGGGATGGAGGAGGGGGGGGGGGGGGGAGAGAGAGCGGAAGGGGGGAGAGGGTGTGCTGAGAGGGGGGTGAGGTGAGGGGAGCAGGGAGGGTGGAGGGAAGGGGGGGAGGGAGGGTGGAGGGAAGGGGGTAGGGGTGTGGAGGGGGGTTTAGGGGAGGGACGGTGGAGGAAGGGATGGAGTGGAGGAGGGGGAGAAAAAGAGGGGAGAGAGGAGGAGGGGGGGAGAGAGGGGTGGAGAGAGGAGGAGAGGGGGGGAGAGAGAGAGAGAGAGGGAGGAGAGGGTGGGTGGGGTGGGGTTCAGAGAGAGAGAGAGAGAGAGAGAGGGGGGGGGAGAGGGGAGGGGGAGAGAGGGGGGGAGGGGGGGAGAGACAGGTGTGCTGAGAGGGGGGGGGGTGAGGTGAGAGGTGGGGAGCAGGGAGGGTGGAGGGAAGGGGGTATGGTGTGTGTGGAAGGGGAGGGGGTTTAGGGGTGGGACAGTGGGGGAGGGATAGAGGGGAGGAGGGGGAGAGGAGAGAGAGAGGGAGAGGAGAGAGGGAGGGGGGGAAAGAGGAGAGGGGGAAAAGAGAGGGGGGGGTAGAGAGAGAGGGGGGGATGAGGGGGAAGTGAAGTGAGGGGGGGGGAGAGAGGAGAGGAGGGAGTGCCTTTTTATTTCAACCCAAACAACCATTTGCAGGCAGTGCTTTTTTACTTTTAACCATATTTTCACTTTCAAACCACATTAAGGGTACTTACTCATAGTTGTGTGAACATTTGTTCAGTTTTATTCACAGCTCAGAGAAACGTGACCCTCTGCCTTCCTCCAGCTTGCAGACACTGATTGAGGCACACCACTTCCTGGTTTTATAGTCCCTCCCCCCTGCCGCCAGCAGGGGCAGCAGAGAGAATGGGGAATTTTGTAAAATCATTAATATCTCTGTCATATTTCATTGACGGGAAAAATCCTCGGCACACATATGGCGGAGGGGGGCTCTGAGCAAGGTGGCCAAAAATGACAGCCGTAGGTGGCGGCATTCTCTCGGAAATCACAGCACAGATCGCCAAAACCGGTCAAGAACAGAGTTTTAGTAATATAGATAGATATCAAGCCAATTATGCACCCATGGTTGTAGGGCCACTAAACTGATCAAACCCAGCCCAACACAAACTGTTTGCCTGAGTCACCCAACTCATTGAATCTTTTGAGCTAAATTGACTTTGATCAAAACTTTATGCTATGATATATGTCAAGACAGTTACTAGCCTAATGATCCAGAAGCACGAGATCAAATCCCACCATATTCGCTTGGAAATTTAAATTATGCTAACTGCAAATTTAAAGTTAAAAATAATAACCAGTCTCTAATAGTGATTATGAAGCTCCAAAACTTATCCGGAATGTCCCATTTGGAAAGAAAGTCAGCCACCCAAGTTGCATCAGGGCTGGGTGCGACTACAGAGCCTTTATCAATGTAATGGTTTATTATTTGCATGTGTACCGAGATACAGTGAGAAACTTTTGTTTTGCTTGCTATTCAGGCAAATCATACATGCCCAGACAAGTGGTTGACTCGTAATACTTGCTTTATGCTTAATCACATTGATATTTGCGATGGAAACTTATTAAAACGTCACTGCAACACAAAGATTTGAAACTTGTCATGTAATAAAAAAGAACATCAGATGCTGGCTTATACCATAGATAGACACAGAATGCTGGAGTAACTCAGCAGGTCGGGCAGCATCTCTGGAGAACATGAATAGTTGACATTTCGGGTTGGAACCCATCGAGGTTCTGACCCAAAACATCACCTATCCATATTCTCCAGAGATGCTGCCTGACCCGCTGAGTTACTCCAGCATTTTGTGTCTATATTTGAACCCACCATCTGTTTGGGGAAATGTATACAGAATACTGAGTTTCTTTCCCCAAATGTGTCAGATTGAACACACTTTTTTATACTTCCTTAGATGCTGCTTGGCTTCCTAAATTTTCCAGTGTATGTTTTTAATTGAAATCATTCATCTAAATTGTCATTTATCAATCTTTAATAATAGGGTGCTATAGATTCAATAATGCTCCTTTAATTTTATGTTCAAATTTACCTGAGATATACATCTGACATTCCAGTTGCAAAACTAAAGGTATACAAGAGTTGCTTTTGAATGTCAATGTTCGGTATCTCCAAGTGGTATTCAGTGCTGAACTCAGAATGTAAATCGTATCCAGGATCTCAGATTGAGAGAGCCTCAAACATAAAATATTCAGAGGCCAATAACTATTGTACTACTGAATAATTAAACTGATTACTGTTATCAAACTTTAAGTCTACCTTCTGTACTGATTCCTGGGAAGCGCTTTCTAACTAATGTTTCTGCTTTAATTTTCAGATACAATTGAAAAGGAAATGCGGAAATTGTTTAGTATCCTAGATGAAAAGGAAATTAGATTGTGGAATAAGTACATGAGCAACACATTTGAACCTTTGAATAAGCCTGATAGCACAATACAAGATGCAGGACTATATCAAGGGCAGGTATAGTAGTTTAAAATACGGTGTTTGCAATTGAAGTTGAAGGTTTAGGTTTACTATTGTCAGTGAAAAAAATTATTTTGCACCCTATCCAAACAGATCAGATAATATTATACCTAAAAACAATCAAGTTAAAATGGGAAATGTGAAAGATACAGTGTTCAGAATATAGTTTACAGCATTGCAGCTCAACAGTTCTGAGAATAGTCTCATGTCCGCAGTGGGGTAGAGGTGAACCGAACAGTATGGAAGGATCAAAGGAATGTCGTGGAAGTTTGATTCCTAAAACTAATGCCAGTTTCTGGTTCCAAATATGATGGAGGTTTTTAACAAAATTAAAAGATACAGGGATTAGGAAGAAAAATAGGCATGATCATATTGAACTCTGATAAGCTTACCCATTTTCATGGTCCCTTTAGCAATAAAACACCTTAAACCTTTACCTGTGCTTACATTTACTGTGTGTAAACCTTATTTTTTGATGTCACAATTCTTGATTAAGCTTTTGCATCCTGATTATTGCAAATTGCTGTGTGAATAGTTCCTATTTTCTTTTTTTGCCACAAGGTGGTTCTGTGGAGCATATTTGCCATCAGAGTGAATGGTGGTGTGTAGTTTACTTCATTATAAAATAAGAACATGAAAATTGAACCATTATAACATTCCTTTGCTTGGGCATTTTTATTTCCAGGAGTTTTGGTTCTAATATTCCCTCTTTGACTCAGATTAGTGCAATGATATTTAATTGCGAAACAATGGACTCTACACCTGCCCACGCCAAGCAATTGGGATGATATATTTGTTTTTTTCCTTTAATATCCGTCCGTGTAGCAAAATATTATATTATTGTAGGTGGTAAATATTAAAATGCCAACTGCGGTGTTTAAGCTGCAACCAGAGAAAGTTTCTCTCTCCTCTGACTGTCTGAGGAAGGATCTCAACTCAAAACATTACCTATTCCTTTACTCCAGAGATGCTACCTGATCTGCTGAGTTACTCCAGCATTTTGTCTATCTTCTGTTTGTGTCATATATTTGTTTAAATCAGTTCATGCATTTATATCTTTATTTTTAACTTCTTAGTTTAGTTTAGAAATACAAGGCAGAAAGAGGCCCTTCGGCCCACTAAGGTTACGCCCACCAACAATCCTCGCACACTAACACTATCCTACATACACTAGGGACAAATTACAATTATACCAAGCTAATTAACCTGCAAACCTGTCTGACTTTGGAGTGTAGGAGGAACCGGAGCTTCCAGAGAAAACCCACGAGGGTATCAGAAGCAAACCCGGGTCTCTGGCGCAGTAAGGCAGCAACTCTAGCGCTGTGTTGCTATGCCCCTTCTCACCTCATCTCCAACCTTTTATTTGGGGGGTGGGTGATTCTTTCCCTATTTCTCTCCTTTTTAAGACTTTTCTGAAAACCTATTTATTTGGTTTTGATTGAATCACCTATTCTCTTTTCCTCTTTGCCATTAACTTCATTTTTCGAGCATCTTGATGTCATATTTTTTGTCCACTTACACGAATAAAAATTAATGAAAGGATTGATTAAGCCAACAAAAAATAATTTGTTATTTGCAGCAGACTAATTGGCAAAATGTGATTGTTAATGCAATTAAATGTTCATATCAGAGAAGATGCCAAAGGTCCGTTATTTATCTGAAGTAGGGGTTTCTGAAATTAATGAAATGCAATATAAATCTCTATGATATTAAGTTTAATTGTATATCTGAATCAAGCTTGGCTCATTGGAGCTGTGAGGCAACAAAACTACCTGCTTTGCCACTGTGCTGTCCATAAATCTTGATATTCTTGCAATAGCTTCAAATGGGTCCACATAAACTAAACGGGGAATAAATCCAGCCAATGGTGGGTCGTATTCATCCAAATCTCATAGGCATTGGAAATAAATAATCTCTCCATTCCCTTTTTACTTTTGATCCATAATATTAACATAATTAAGCTAAAAACAAACTGCTGGAGGACCTCAGAGTCAGGCAGCGAGAAATTGACATTTGGGGTCAGTCCTTTCTTCAGACTGATCAAAAAGATCAGAAGAACTGCCCCAACCTGAAACATCACGTCCATTTTCCTTTAAGGATTCTGCCTCGGCCCACTGAGTTTGCTCGAGATTCCAGCAACCAGTCTCTCTCACCTTCATGTTAAAATAACTCTTGCTGCTTTTAGACTTCAGAAATGCAGTGCAGAAATAGGCCGTTTGGCCCACCGAGTCCGTGCCAACCAGTGGTCATCCCAAACACTAACACTATCCTACACACTAACGACAATTTCCAATTTTTAACGACGCCAATTAACCGACAAACCCGCACATCTTTGGAGTGTGGGACGAAAACGGAGCACCTGGAGAAAACGCACAGGGAGAACGTACAAACAGCACCCGAATCAAACCCGAGTCTCTGGCACTGAAAGGCAGCAGCTCGACCACTGTGCCGCCCCAAATCTTTGTCTTTGAAAAATATTTGAATCTTTTATAAAATCCAACCAATCGGTTTCAAATCAATTTTCATTTGAAGCATTAGTAGATAAGTATACTCGAAAAGTTTGGGGGGGGAAGGGAAGGAAGCTAGTAAATGTAATATTTTTAATTTCTATATTTATGAAAATTTAATGCACAATAACCAAGCTCTTTTTCCAAGGGAGCACACATATTTGACTATTAGAATCATTGTTTTCAATCGCCTAATTTAACTATTTTTATTGAAAGGTATTGGTAATAGAGCAGAAAAATGAAGATGGAACATGGCCAAGGGGTCCTTCAACTAATAAGTAAGTTTTGTTTTGTTGTATTTTGGTGGTTGAAAAATGTCTTAAACAGGTTGTTGCTAAAGTGTATAAGCAAGCTCACTTAGATTGCAATACCCGTGACCTATATGATCAGGTTGAAGTTCTTTCACACATATCTGTACAGTGAATTATGGTGACTAGGTTCTCAACAGAAAGGGTCATATTATTTTAATTTGTTGCTGTTGCATTTATTGCCTGTGTCAAGCTTCCCCAAGAAGTTGAAGATGCCATCTTCTTGAAAAGGGGAAAACTGCCCTGAAACTCAATTGAGTTCTGGGCTGAGATGTATGATGCAGACAGCACAAAGGAAAATGTTGTGCTTATCGGACAAGAGGGCTCTACTGTAGGAATCACAACAGAAACTGCTGGTGATACTGTGGAGAGAGAAGCAGAGATAACACTTCATTCAGGTTGATGATCTTTCATAATTGAAACAATGAAAAGATAAGCACCTTTTAGAGAGGAGAAGATAAGCACATAGCTGCCAAGTAGTACGGATTTTCCGTATTTTGTATTCAGCGCATGAGACAAAGATGCTGGAGAAACTCAGTGCGTGAGACAAAAATGTTGGAGAAACTCAGCGGGTGAGATGCTGCCTCACCCGCTGAGTTTCTCCAGCATTTTTGTCTCATCCGCTGAGTTTCTCCAGCATTTTTGTTCACCCACGTTATTTAGTAATTTGTACCCGTTATTTGGGGATGTTGTATGAATTAAAAAATAATAATTTTATGTGTGTTGTTTACTCTCTCTCCTTCAAGGTTAGTTCTTCTGTTTGCCTTTATTTGCTTCAGTTTTATTTAGTGCTATTTATCACGTTGTGTTGTAGCTTTTGAACGATTTAAACTTATTGGATTTTTTAAATTCATATAAATTCATAGCGTTTCCCGGCTATCTTTCACTACTTGACGCGTGCTCATGAGATATGATTTCAGGATGCTCAGATGATCTTCTAATGGGGTCATTGTACCGAGCGCCAAATCCCTTCAGCTGTACCTGCAACTGAAGCTAAGGGGGGATTAGTAGACTTTGAAGAGGCATTGACACTTTGTTTTTATGTGGAGGGGCTCCAGACCGCGAGCTCACTGACTGAATGATACAGACGTCCTGACTGAAAATCATACCCTTCCGATCAGTTATGTTAGGATAAGCCTTTCGAGAGAACATGCTACTTTTTGCTTTGCCCATTTTCAAAATATAGAATTTTGAATTTGCCGTTTGATTGGTACAAGGAGACGACAAAGCTCGTAATATTTTTTTTGCACCATAACTTTCTACATTTCTACTTTTAGGTATGTATGTGGCAATTATGGCTCATGGAATTTTCTCCCACACTACTAGTTATATTCTTAAATAAATGAAATTTTCGATCTTTCCCAACCCCTTAAAAAATGTCTGAAGAAGGGACCCGACCCTAAATGTCGCCTAGCCATTCCATCCATAGATGGACACAAAAGCTGGAGTAACTCAGTGGGTCAGGCAGCATCTCTGGAGAGCAGGAACAGGTGACTTTTTGGGTAGAGACCCTTCTTCGGACCCTCCATGGATCCAGCCTGACCTGCTGAGTTCTCCAGGTCTTTATGTTTTGCTCTTAATATAAATTTGTGTTCCGCTGAAGAAACAACCCGATAGACCACTCTGGAAGTGCAAGTTTTGCTGTACTGTAGAACACATCATAATACACACCGATTGATTAATGGGGTTAGATTTTTTTAAATCTGTTGTCTAGAATTAATCAATACACACCCTAAGTATCTTATATCAGATTTAAATCAGAATTCCGATTTTTTGTTTTTCCTATTTGTCAATTTTTTGTGCCCGATTATTTGGCGGCCAATCAACTGCAGTCTCTAAGGGGGTTGCGTCCAATCACCGACCAGTTTCCCTTAGAATTCCCATCCAATCAACAAATTGGTCACCTCCTGTCCAATCAGCCGCTGTCTCCAAGGGCATTGTGTCCAATCAAATAATGCGCGGTCTCCGAGGGGCGTTGCGACCAATCACCGACCAGCTTCCTTTACTGAAGCAGACTGCTACGGTCAGGCAAACGCCTCCGTTGCCATTCTGTGAGAACGGAGAGGATGAGAAGGCGTATCTTCCCAGAGGCCATTATGACTGTAAACTCCTATCTCTCCAGGGACTAACTTTACTGTACCATTTTTTAAATTGCTGATTTTTCCTTTTTCTTCCCATCCCACAAATATGTAATATGTGATTCTGTTCCATTCTGTTTGTAGTTTGTTTTTTGTTTTTTTGCACAATTCGCAATCATTGCCACTTTTCATTTCACTGCACATCTCGTATGTGTATGTGACGAATAAACTTGACTTGACGATGACTGCAGCCAACACAGCAAGAAAGCAGCTATGACCTATAATACACAATAAACTGTATTACAAATACATAATAAACAAGTTATGCAATCTTGCACTTTTACATGGGTATAACCGCACATAAATATTTTTTTATTCAGCAAAATGGCAATGCATAAAAATACTGATTTCCTCAGCAAAATACTGATTTTCAGGTACTAGAATACTGAAATGCTCTGACAAAACTTGGCAGTTCTGTAAACAATGTATGTGACAGGATAGCAATCGGGATTGTATCCAGTGACTTGCATGCTGTTGATGTGGTCCAATGGAGCATTATAAACACTTGTTAATCATACAGTGCCCTCCATAATGTTTGGGCCAAAGACCCATCATTTATTTATTTGCCTCTTATTCCACAATTTGAGATTTGTAATAGAAAAAAATCATATGTGGTTAAAGTGCACATAGTTAGATTTTATTAAAGGGTATTTGTATACATTTTGGTTTCACCATATAGAAATTACAGCTGTGTTTATACATGGTCCCCCCATTTCAGTGCACCATAATGTTTGGGACACATGGCTTCACAGGTGTTTGTAATTGCTCAGGTGTGTTTAATTGCCTCCTTAATGCAACTCTCGGCACCTAATCTTTTCTCCAGTCTGTCCATCACCTTTGGAAACTTTTATTGCTGTTTATCAACATGAGGACCAAAGTTGTGCCAATGAAAGTCAAATAAGCCATTATGAAACTGAGAAACAAGAATAAAACTGTTAGAGACATGAGCCAAACCTAGGCTTTCCAAAATCAACTGTTTTGAACATTGTTAAGAAGAAATAGAGCACTGGTGAGCTTACTAATCACAAAGGGACTGGCAGGCCAAGGAAGATCTAATCAGCTGACGACAGAAGAATTCTCTCTATAATAAAGAAAAATCCCCAGACACCTGTCCGACAGATCAGAAACACTCTTCAGGAGTCGGGTGTGGATTTGTCAATGATTACTATCCGCAGAAGACATCATGAACAGAAGTACAGAGACAGCACTGCAAGATGGAAACCACTGGTTAGCCGCAAAAATAGGATGGCCCGGTTACAGTTTGTCAAGATGTACTTAAAGAGCAACCACAGTTCTGGAAAAAGATCTTGTGGACAGATGAGACGAAGATTAACTTATGTCAGAGTGATGGCAAGATCAAAGTATGGAGGAGAGAAGGAACTGCCCAAGATCCAAAGCATACCACCTCATCTATGAAACACTGATATGAAATTCCAAGATTGCTGGCCAGATGAAACACTGGGGAGTGGGGGGATTTGGGGGGGGGGGAGACAGCACTGCTGGAGGTACTAGCATGGGTTACAGTTTGTGGGCTTAAGGGCACTGGTTTCCAAAGGGGACTAGTTATTGACATTGTAGGCAAGAAAAGTATTCTGGGTTGGTAGCTCAGTCACTCAAAGCATGGCAGGCTGCAGCTCAGAAAACTGCCAGTGAAATGTCGCAAAATTGCTGAGAAACTGAGAGAGAAGGGGGAGAGGGTGAACAATCAATTTTAGGCATTTTCATATTTTGTTTACAGTTGCAAAAGGCACACAGTTGCAAAGGGCACACAGTTGCAAAAGGCACACATTTAAATAGCCACACAGTTGCAAAAGGCATAGTTTAAAACACATAAAGGGCACTTACAGGTCAGTGTTCTGTAGATTTCCAGCTCGGACTGAGAGTTGTGACCCTCTCCCTCCCCCGTCTTGCAGAGACTGAGCCACGCCCACACTTCTGGGTTTTATAGCCCCTCCCCTCCTGCCAGAAGGGGTGTGGCCTTCATGACATGATTGACAGGCAAGAGAATCTCAACATTTTTTAAACATTAATAAGCCTTTTATTTTTCATCGATGGGAAAAATCCTCTGACCCTGACAGCTGGAGGGGGACTCTGAGTAAGGTGGCCAAAAATCACAGCCATAAGTGATCGCGTTTTTTCTAAAATCAATATGCAGTGCAAACAGGAAGTGGTCAAGTTTAGTCTTTTAATTATATAGATAATCTTATTCACTGTTACAATACTTTTTCTGACAAGTGGAATATTTTGCCTCATGCAAACTTACTTTGTTGTACAGATAGAAAAGGAATGTTGCAGTTGGAGGTGGCAACTTCAATATTTTGCACAAATTAAAAGTGAAAATAAATAAACACCCTTACTTTGAGAAACTGAATATTTACTGTGGAAGAAACTACCTGTAAGTGTTTTCTCAACATATAAAACCTAAGACTGCAGTACTAAAAACTGGCCTAGAAATTCTGCTGTAATTTCATTCGATGTTAAATCTTCTCTGAATCCTTTCAAGTTTGACAATATCTTTCCTATAACATGGTGACTAAAACTGAACACAATATTCTAAATGTGGTCTCACCAACGTCTTAAAAAACTGTAACATGACTTCCCAACTTCTATACTCAATCCTCTGACTGATGGAAGGCCAATGTGCTGAAAAAATATCAAATTCCATTTATTTCAATGTTTTTGAGAAGGCTGCTAAAGTTAAGCATATGCAAGATGTATATTTCATATGTATGTTTCAAAGTTTTATATATGCATATGTATATTTCATATGTATGTTTCAAGATGTGTATATGCATATGTATATTTCAAAGTTTTCAATGATTTCTAGTATCTTATGCAACTCTACATTTGAATCTTTAACTTTAAAGCATTGTGAGTTTCTCAGTATCTTTTGCCCTGGAAAGTTGCTTATGGCGAGTTTACAATTGTCCATAATTTGTGGCATGCGGCAAATTAAATCCTTAAACTTGAGATAATAAAAAGCATTAATTTTCATGGCATCCCAAAGCATTCCATGCTTCCAAGTATGGAATTGTTGGGATCACAATTAACCCCTTGCTTTATCAATAAGCAAGGGGTTTCTTAAAACACCAGCTATTTTAAGTTTCTATAAAAATGTAACTTTGCGCCTTCATTTGGGTTAAATGAATTTTGTGCGAATCTGCAAGAATAGGACTGCTGTAAATCATTTTAGCTTTGCTATAAAGTTTGATATGTCATATTCGTCCATTTTTTCAGCTTAAAATAAATATTCCCTGCACTGGTTTGGTTGGTTTAAAAAGCAATAAGTGTTAGAATTGTTCAGCAGATTGGAGAGCATTTCTAGTTTGTGTATTAGTGATCTATTGATTAAAACTGAGGAGTGTGCTTGGTGTGTGCTATTACTTCAATCACTGGTTATAACAACATGGTGAGCTTATCTTTGCTGTCCATGGTTTTGCAAATGAAAATATTGACTGCGTCTCCAGTTGAGCCAATTTAGTGACTGTTACTATAAGACTTACTTGTGCCCGTGCAGTATTCTTAAGGTCAAGATTGGCTTGGGCTACGTTGTCACTTGAAGTCACCTCTCCCTCGGTTACACATGGGAAAATGGGTGGAGAGAATGACCATGATGGAATTGTGCAATTAAAAGCAGGAAAGCAGGTCAAAGGAAATATGCAGGCAAAGCTGTGTGTTATCCACTGGTGAATAGAAAGGGATGGTACGAGAAACCATTTTGTAAATTGTGAGTCGGGGGGGCTGATGTAACTCGCAACGCATGGAAAACAGTGCGCACAGGCCTCGCAAGCAGACCCATTGTGATGTCATCAGCTCGTTTAATTTTCTAAGTTATTTGAAATTTGTGAACGTTGTCATAAATAATGAGAAATAATGCATGAAATTTTCAGATGAGGCGATTTTTGACCATAGCGTAAATCTCTATTGGAATAAGTAAAAATGTCACCGTTAGCGCATCGTGTTTTCGAGGAGATGTGAATCGCACACAAACATCACACAAATAAATACACATCCAAGATCAGGTGTGTGTGTGTGTGTGTCCGTCCGTCCGTTTCCATTGCACGTTATTGTCACATGCACCCACGTACACGGAAATTAGTTTTGTGCTTGCAGGTCAGTGACAATCCTGCTATACATTAGGTACAATCACTCTGTGTAACATAGCAAACAACACCGAGTCTGTACACAAAAGTCACCACGTTTTAGGTGCCATCCTTTCAACCATGTCCTTTTTTTTTTAACGTTTGCGTCTTAACTTGGCCGTTAAGGTCCATTTTTTTTTTGTCACCTCTGCTACATTGCATGGCTGGGAATAAGTACTGATGCATAGCTTAATCTCCATTAATAGAATTGACTGTACTTACAAACTGTTGTCTTGCATCAATGTTGGGAGTTTCCATATAATATTTAGTCCCGGACCATTGTTGGAAGATCTTAGCGGGTTAAGCAGCATCTGTAGAGGCAAAAGAATTGTCACCATTTCACGTCAAGACCCTGCGTCAGGACTGAGTGTAGAGGAACAATAGAAGTGAGACACAAAAAGCTGGAAAACAGTGGGTCAGGAAGCATCTCTAGAGAAAAAGAATAGGTGACGTTTCAGATCGAGATCCTTCTTCAGACTGGGGAAAGTGAAACGAGAGATATACACGGTGATATGTAGAGATATAAAACAAATATGAGTATTGCAAAAAAGTAATGATGATCAAGGAAACAGACAATGAAACTAACCAGGACAACAGTGAAACAAGTACAACAACTAGGGTGAGGGAGGGATGGAGAGAGAGGGGATACAAGGGTTATTTAAAGTTGGAGAAATCATTATTCATACAGCTGGATTGAAAGCTGCCTAAGCAAAATATGAGGTGTTGTTCCTCCAATTTGTGTTTGGCTTCTGACAATGGAGGAGGTCCAGGACAGAAAGGTCAGCATGGGAAGGGGAATTAAAGTTTAGCAACTGGGAGAACACGCAGGCCCAGGCAGAGTGGGCAAAGATGTTCAGCAAAGTGAGACAGACTGGGAGGTGATAGGTGAAACAAAATGAGGGCAGGTGGAGTTGGGAGAGGGGGATGTATGTGTTGACATATGTGGCCCTTGTGGCTAAAGGAATCAGGGGGTATGGAGAGAAGGCAGGGATGGGATATTGAGTTGGATGATCAGCCATGATCATATCGAATGGCGGTGCAGGCTCGAAGGGCCGAATGGCCTACTCCTGCACCTATTTTCTATGTTTCTATGATAGTGATAGTTTGAAATGGATAAGAAGAAAATATAGGCTGATTGAACAGGGTGTAGGAGGGAAGGATGAAGGGTGACTGGGAATAGTCTTATTTAGATTTAGAGATACAGCAGAGAAATAGGCCCTTTGGCATTAACACTATTCTACACACACTAGGGACAAGTTACACATACACCAAGCCAGTCAACCTACAAACCTGTACGCCTTTGGAGTGTGGGGGGAAACCAAATATCTCGGAGAAAACCCACGTGTTCACAGGAAGAATGTACAAACTCCGTTCAGACAGCACTCGTAGTCGGGAACGAACCCAGGTCTCCGGCGTTGCAAGCGCTGTAAGGCAGCAACTCTACCGCTGCGCCACTGTGCCACCCGTCTTATCCACCGTTTATCCAGCATCTTCAAAGATGGCTGCAATGGAAAGTTAAAGGGAAAGTCATTGGCCGTGAACTGACCGCGAGCTGACCTGTGCGTTTGGAAAATGCCCGAATGTTCTGCGGGAAAGCGGTACATGGCGACCTCTGCGCGCAGAAGTGGAGAGCGGCTGCAGGAGATGATGGACGGCGCGTTTGCAGTGGTCGTGTGGTTGGCAGAGGCAGCCACAAGACCCCCTGCAGCAGCCAGGAGAGTGGGCTGATCAAGCACAGTCTGCAACAGCTGCACATAGCAGCAGTAGAAGAAGCTGACGGCTTCATGTGCCATGCAGACCCTTACTTCACAGATCCAGTGCCACCAGGACACTGTGCCTTAAAATGAGAAAATAAAAAATTGCACATTTACTTTGGCCAAGATTGAACTTTTCACAGACTTAGACGCAGCAAGATGGTGCAGATTTGGGTTGTTTAAGAAAGAACTGCAGATTCTGGTAAAATCGAAGGTAGACAAAAAATGCAGGAGAAACTCAGCGGGTGAGGCAGCATCTATGGAGAGAAGGAATAGGCGACGTTTCGGGTCGAGACCCTTCTTCAGACTCTTCGGAGGAGAAGAACTTCTTCAAAGTAGACATACCTTGAGGAGATTTCGCAGTGGAGTAGACAAAATGTTTAAGAAAGAACTGCAGATGCTGGAAAAATGGATGGTAGACAAAAAATTCTGGAGAAGCTAAGCAGGTGAACAGTATCTATGGAGAGAAGGAATAGGCAATGTTTCGGGTTGAGACCATTATATTTGGGTCGTTTGATTGACTGGATAACATGCAGAATAAGCATGTCATTTTGTCTCTACTGGTAACAATAAATAAACTAACTACTGCATCTGAAGTTCACAGGTTATAAATGAGCTCATTGCCTCTCAAATTACATCTCCATTGTGAAATTTGGTTCAGAGACTTTTTTGCCGCAAAAAGAGCTAACCTATATTAAGTCTTTATCGAGCCAGAAATTGAGCTAACCTGTCACTTCTGCAAGATCAATGCTTTGAGGCCTACTGTTCAAAGGATCTTTATATCCGACTGTATGCCTTAATGGTGGGAGAATCTTTAACCCCAGCTGATGAAGGCTACCAACTTTCTGATGGATATCTATGATTATGTAAGGAGGGTCTAGTTTTTGAACACATTCTAGTGGATGAATTTTTGAGTTCTTAGCCAACTCAATAAGAATAAATATCTCCCTGATGTAACTCAATGGGGGGAAAATGGGGGGGGGGGGGAAGCATGATCTCGAGCGAATGCTCAATTGTTCAATAAGGCCATGACAGATGCATGCGCAAATCTTTACTTTCTCTCTCATCATTCTTTTGAGTTGATAAAAATATCTTGACCCTCAATGTACTCATCAACTAATTGAGTTTTCAAAACCAATTGAGTTTTAAGATCAAAGATTTAATATCAATATAGAAAAAATTCACCCACCTCGTATAAAAATAGCTGAACTTTTACTCGGCTCCCTTGCTCTTGGTTTTCTAACCAGGAGTATGAACTTCCTGTTTCCCTGTGTCTTATTTTTATGAAAATATTCGTCATTTTCAAAATCCTTTTCGATT
Source organism: Leucoraja erinaceus (assembly GCF_028641065.1). Lineage (NCBI taxonomy): Eukaryota > Metazoa > Chordata > Chondrichthyes > Rajiformes > Rajidae > Leucoraja > Leucoraja erinaceus. The sequence goes on along the minus strand of NC_073395.1, from coordinate 23,667,389 downwards.
CAGGAATGTATCACAGCAAAACTTCCTATCTCCTAGATTCATTTGAATTTTGTTCGTATTAAAGGTCATTATCCAACATGTTTTTTGATTATATTATGCATTGATGCTTTTAACATTTGTCATGAGCATCTATGTTTACTAATTGGATTGTTTCCCCATTTTTATCAATTGTTATAATCTCATTATTTTTTAAGGTCTCCAAGTACTTCAAATTTTTCAACATTGCCAAAGGTTTCCCCTTCATCTCTGTCAAATAATTATAGCAATTTCAACAACAGAAAGTAAGTAGCCTTTCTTCGGAACTCTGTAATGTCTCTGCATGCTTTTATTGAATACATTTTGGTTTGTAACTGAAGTGGTGACCACTCTTAGCAGGTCACTGATTGACTGGTAGAAGAGATTGCCATGTATCTGTAACATTTTTAGCTATGCAATAATATGAAAAAAAGAGTGGGTTTAGTAAAATGTGATTTATGAAAGGTTAAATGTTTAAATATTACATTGTGTGCGTTTGGGCATGACTAGCCAAGCTAACATTTATTGTCCACTCCATACTTGTCCCTGAGATGTTGTGAGTGGTCATCTCAAGGTTCTTCAGTGCTTAGTTCAGGATTTTTAAGATTTAAGCTCAACATTGATGACAGAATAGTGAGATTTCTCCAAGCAGGATAATGTTGCTTGAATGTACCCTGTTGCTGCTGCCCTTTTGTGTGGTAAAATACATGTTTTTATAGGAGTTATCAAACTAACTTTGCATTGCATCCTTGAGACATTATGTTCTGTCAGTGATAATAGAAGGTTGTATGTATACTTGTGGGCATAATGTTGGTTAGCTGAGTTGTTTGTGGTTTGTACCTAACTTTAAGTTGTTTGAGCTGGGCTTAATTCAGCAAACTGGATAGCAATTCATGACATTCTGAAATCTAGTAAATTATGAATATACTTTGAGGAATTAGGAGATGAATTCTTCACTACACCACATCTAACTACCATCCTGATCTTGCATCCACATTATTGATGCAGCTCATTTAAGTTATCGGTGGATCCGGTCATGGTGATGCCATTGAATGTCATGTGGGTAGATGCTCTTTTTGTTGAGATGTTCATTACCCAGCATCTGTGTACATGAAGACCTTTATCATGCCATTACTTGGACATGGTTGGTTTTTAGGTAAAGATTCATTACGGCTACTCTGGTCATCATTCCACTTCTGGATTTTGTGAAATGTTGTCCAGATCTTCCTGCTAGGACTGCAAACTGCATTTTTTTTAAATAGTTAATAATACAGGACAGTGACTTTTTCATGAAGGAAAGAAGGACATTAATAAAACAGTTAACAATGGTTGGGATCATGCGGTCATAAGAACATACAAACTCTGTCCAGACAGCACCTGTTATCAGGATCAAACCTGTGTCCCTGGTGCTGTAAGGTAGCAACTCAACCACTGTGTCACCAATTAGTTGTCTTTGTTTGAAGAAGGGCTTCGGCCCTTGTTTGTCTGAAGAAGGGTTTCAACTCAACCACTGTGTCACCAATTAGTTGTTGTCTTTGTTTGTTTAGTTTAAAGATACAGCTTGAAATGGGCCTTATGGCCCACTGAGTCCACGCCGACCATTGATCACCAGTTCACATTAGTTCTATGTTATCCCACTTTCCCTACTTACTAGGGGCAATTTACAGAGACCTATTAACCTACACACCAGCACGTCTTTGGGATATGGGAGGAAACCGGAGCACCCGGAAGAAACCCACAGGGAAAATGTGCAAACTCCACACTGACAGCACCCAAGGTTAGAATTGAACCTGAGTCTCTGGCGCTGTGAGGCAGCAGCTCCACCAGCTGTGTCACTGGGCTGCCGAATTTGCATTAATAATGATTCCGGCCAGTGGGAATCTTTCCCATGTTTCCCATTAATTATAATTACAAGGGGACATCACATGCACATCAAATGTGGTCGACGGCAAAACCTAGTGAATCTGGAGCTGAATAGTCCTGCATAACCCAAAGTGGGGATGTACAGTGGCTTGCAAAAGTTTTCATACCCCTTGAACTTTTCCACATTTTGTCACGTTACAACCACAAACGTAAATGTATTTTATTGGGATTTTATGTGATAGACCAACACAAAGTGGCGCATAATTGTGAAGTGGAAGGAAAATGATACATCGTTTTCAATTTTTTTTACAAATAAAAAACTGAAAAGTGGGGCATGCAAAAGTATTCAACCGCCTTTACTCTGATACCCCTAAATAAAATCCAGTGCAACCAATTGCCTTCAGAAGTCACCTAATTAGTAAATAGAGTCCACTTGTGTGTAATCTAATCTCAGTATAAATACAGCTGTTCTGTGAAGGCCTCAGAGGTTTGTTAGAGAACATTAGTGAACAAACAGCATCATGAAGCCCAAGGAACACGCCAGACAGGTCAGGGATAAAGTTGTGGAGAAGTTTAAAGCAGGGTTAGGTTATAAAAAAATATCTCAAGCTTTGAACATCTCACGGAGCACTGTTCAATCCATCATCCGAAAATGGAAAGAGTATGGCACAACTGCAAACCTACCAAGACATGGCCGTCCACCTAAACTGACAGGCCGGGCAGGGAGAGCATTGATCAGAGAAGCAGCCAAGGTAACTCTGGAGGAGCTGCAGAGATCCACAGCTCAGGTGGGAGAATCTGTCCACAGGACAACTATTAGTCGTGCACTCCACAAATCGGGCCTTTATGGAAGAGTGGCAAGAAGAAAGCCATTGTTGAAAAAAAGCCATAAGAAGTCCCGTTTGCAGTTTGCCACAAGCCATGTGGGGGACACAGCAAACATGTGGAGGAAGGTACTCTGGTCAGATGAGACCAAAATTGAAGTTTTTGGCCTAAATGCAAAACGCTATGTGTGGCGGAAAACTAACACTGCACATCACCCTGAACACACCATCCCCACTGTGAAACATGGTGGTGGCAGCATCATGCTGTGGGGATGCTTTTCTTCAGCAGGGACAGGGAAGCTGGTCATAGTTGATGGGAAGATGGATGGAGCCAAATACAGGGCAATCTTGGAAAAAACCTGTTGGAGTCTGCAAAAGACTTGAGACTGGGGCGGAGGTTCACCTTCCAGCAGGACAACGACCCTAAACATACAGCCAGAGCTACAATGGAATGGTTTAGATCAAAGCATATTCATGTGTTAGAATGGCCCAGTCAAAGTCCAGACCTAAATCCAATTGAGAATCTCTGACAAGACTTGAAAATTGCTGTTCACAGACGCTCTCCATCCAATCTGACTGAGCTTGAGCAATTTTGCAAAGAAGAATGGGCAAAATTTTCAGTCTCTAGATGTGCAAAACTGGTAGAGACATACCTCAAAAGACTTGCAGCTGTAATTGCAGCGAAAGGTGGTTCTACAAAGTATTGACTCGGGGGGGCTGAATACTTGGCCACTTTTCAGTTTTTTATCTGTAAAAAAATTTGAAAACCATGTATTATTTTCCTTCCACTTCACAATTATGCACCACTTTGTGTTGGTCTATCACATAAAATCCCAATAAAATACATTTACGTTTGTGGTTGTAACGTGACAAAATGTGGAAATGTTTAAGGGGTATGAAAACTTTTGCAAGCCACTGTACTTGCATAAATAGGATTGACTTTTGCGAATGGCTATTCCTACAGTTTCCAGCTTTTGGTTTTACAATTTATCCAATTCCTGCGTATGATCTTCTCCAGATTGATTTCTCCTTTTCGGGTGCACTATGCCTGCCCTTTGTATGGTCTTCTGTACTCCTTGTTAAATCAGATTTGGTTATCTTGTTTGCTATTGAAGAATATATAGAGCTGTGAGGTTTAGAGAATTTGATGGAATTTCACTCCTTACTATTGCCAATGCTTCCCTGTATGACATTGGTACTCAGTTTTGATTTACCACATCTATTCTACTTAGCCAACTTGTGAATGTCCTTACTGTGAAAATAGATTTCATTTTAATGTATTCTGTGGAGCAATCACGTTAACAGATAATGTCATGTGCAGTCGGATCTGCCTTGTTACTTCAAACTTCAATTGAATCAAGAATTTGGTGGGTATCAAACGTTCTCAAGCTAATGTTTGACAACTGAATCTGAATCTGATACGGGACCACCACCACTTTTCCAGCAATTCGTGCTGTGGCAAAATTACGAAATCTGGACAAAATTACAAAAGCACACTTGAAATCCCCCCCAAACACGTGATGTTTATGCCGCGTGAGGCAACCGATCTCGACCTCATCTAGACATCCGTACATTCCAATTGCCGACTTCTGCGGCCAATCGGCAGATCAAATTTGCTCCCATGCTCCTCTGGAACTCCGGCCCAGCCGGAGCCAGCAGATCCGCTCTCATATCCGGCTCCAAGGTCGCCTTTGTGGAAAGATATCTCAGATCATGGCCGGCCTTGGCAGACCGTTCCAGTGCCATCAGACTCCTCTGTTCGTCCGAATAATCCAGAAAGGTGCTGGAACCAAGTATGCCGATAAACCAGTGATGGACCTGTACCGGGTTCATGCAGATGGTCCATCAAGTTCTATTTCTTTGTAATTTTTCTGGTAACTATTTTATATAATGTATAGTTTATTTAATCATTCTACTTAATCATAATTGTTGAGTTGTGAAAAATCTTTGCCAGAGAAAGTCAATTCATGGGATTTGACCTCCGTTCATATCCAATCAAGTGTTTTGGATTTCCACTGTCACTAATTTATTGTCGAACTATGACTGAACATTAAATAATGGCTTACAATTGATAGATTGTCGTGTTTGGAGGAATATCCTTATGCACCTGTATTTTATGTAAGCTTAGCTTAGAAATATTTTCTGTAGCTTAGAAATATTTTCAAATGACAATTATCTCTCTTGGAGATTGAAGAATGTTGTTGTTCAAAATAACCTGGCTTCTAGTTACTTGCAGGTTTTATTATTCAAATGACATTTTCTGAAGTTCTATTTAAACTAGAATGAAGAAAAATACTGCTCCAAATTCTCTGTGTTGAAAAATGTACTGTCTTTATCTCTGCAGTGTACTTTTAAAGAGACTACTTTATGCCTGCTTATTAGGCATTTGTATTTAGCAATTTTAGCTACTCCTAGAATTGGAACAAGTTTCGCAAATGTAACTATTGATGTACTGCACAGTTGTCAAGAGAGGAGAAAGCATAAACATTTGGGGGAAAATAACAAAAATAACTTGAATCTGCATAAATTATTTTGCTTGCACTTCCTGACATTATGAATTGATTACTAAGTTTAGTTTTTAAATTGTGATTACAAACTGTATATTGGCTATTTACTGTATACTGGCTGGTCAGGGGGAGGAAGATTCATATATAGACACTTATTCATTTTTATCAATTCTTGAGTAACTAGTGCATCAGAACACAAACTCTTATTTCGTGTGCAGTGCCACTGGGTGGTGCTGGTGTACAAGTGCACTCTTCAAGACACTATCTTTTAGTAGAAATAGTTCTGTTAATACCCGTATTTCCATAAAAGGAAATTGTATACAACGCATGTAATGCATTAGGGAACACAATTTACAATACACTGGCCAAATTAGTTATAACATGATGTCCATCAGGCACTAGAGAACCACTTTTTAAATTTGTAAGTTGGAAGAAAGCTGAAACAGTAATAGGGGAAAAAATGTTTCCATGTAGCCGTCCTATTGTAATCAGACACCATTGTCTTTCAAGAACACAGCTGCTTCATTAACAGCTTTCAAATTGACAAACAATTGCTTCTATTAACAATTGTGTAATGATACTCGAATAAAAATGTAACATGCAGCCATTGGTAATTTTAGATTGCAGTTACAAAAGTATACACTGCGATTGAAAAGCCCTTTATTTCTTTGTCCTGTGGGGAAATAACAGTTGTTGCGAGTCTGAAACTCTTATCTCCAATATCCTGTCTCCCATTGACAAAATTATCTTTATAACGTGATTTTCTAAATAGTATCACACTACAGCAGTACGACCAGATTTTATGTATTAATTGCACAGACTTTTTGGAGAAGAAATCAAAGCATCACCAAAAATGAAAAGATTGAGAGATGTCTCCGTTTTTGAAAAGAACAGTCCGGCATAGGAATTGTCACTCTATGTGAGAGGAGACAAAAAATTGTGATGGGTAGGAGACGGTTGAAAGTTCAATTTAGTACCTTGGATTGATAAGGAATGGCAAGAGGGTATCCAGCGCTGAGTGCAACAGTTAGTATATTCACCCTCTCTTGGCAATAAATACAAGAGGTCCTGAGTCTCCTGGTATGAAAGATCTCTATATAACTAAAAGTCTTTGTCTTGTTTGTGCCCACGATGTGTCTCTATGTCAATCTGGTTTTCCTATCTTCTTCCAGACGCTAGGCCACAGCCTTCCCATTTTCGCACTTCCTACTCATGTTTTCCCGTGGTGGCGATAAACATCTTCCCGTCGCATATCCACCTATATTTCTGAAGTTACAGCATTTAAAAAATACCCAAAACCAAGCTTTTAAACGGAAATCTTTCAACCCGCTTCCAAAATGACATCACAATGCCCCGCAATGGGGGTGGGGCACCAGCTTCGAGTGACATCAGGGGGAGGGCCGCATTTCAATAGGGGGGTTGCATGGAAGGTCATAAGGTCGGGGTCGCTCAAACCTTCTGCAGTACCGCACACGCAACACGTACGTTCTTACCTGGTTAAAACCATCACTGCTGCTCACGGACAGAGAAAGGATACAAATGTTTTTCGTGACTGACTTGCGAAAGAGCAGCATGCCGGCAGATTGAGGGCAAGTCCCGGCCCACGACCGCCCGGAGTTGAGGGCAAGTCCCGGCCCACGACCGCCCGGAGCTGGAGGGTGACTGAGAGCTATGAACACCAAAGGACACTCAGGAGACACCCGGTGTAAGCGGCCGAAGGAGAGGATCCCTCGGGACAGCCCACACTCTCTTCCTGGGATCAGCGCTGTCCGGCCACGGCCGCCCTCCGCCCCGTCTCCCCTGGGCGGCCGAACTGTGGTGGGCTGTGGGTCAGCAGCGCCCACACATGGGGCCGGGTGGAGCGGGGCCGCGACTCCGGGCAGCGGACACACGGGGACACAAAACCCGGCAATGTCCCCGTCAGCTGCAGCAGAGTTGTGGACAGTCTGGTCCCTCTGTCCACCCAGAGTCACTGACCGCGCTGCACCGGCACCCGACCACAACCCCCACACAGGGTGACTCAACCCCTGACACCCCCGACCCCACACGGGATGATTCATGACCCCGACCCCCACACATGATTCGACCCAGCCCCGATCACCCGCATTATTTCACTATGCCGAGGATCGGAGGGGGGGAGAAGAGAGAAAGTGGTGGAATAATGCGTTGGGGGGGAACGGGTTGCATGAGGGGAACTGGTGAGTAATGGAATATTGCGTTGGGGGAAGCAGACCCAACGGGTCTGCACTTGGTCTAGTTTACTTTAAATGTGAAACAGTGAAGCCTTTCAATAGTTTGATTAAAAAGAATCAGAGACGTGAGTTGTAGCCCAAGCAAATTACAAAAAACACGGTCATTCATGCACGTTTACCTCATGGGAATCCATGTACGGGTAAATTATTAAGACATGCAGAGTGTTTGATCCTTGTGGAAGTATCCAAGACTATGACATGCTTCCCCAAAGTGTTCAAGCCCAGAATTACGTTGGGGTATAATATAAAGATACAGCCAAGCCAAAGGTCATCCTGATTAGAAAGATAACCAGAGTTTTCAAAATTAATAATTTCATTAATAACATATACGTAGAACGATACAGCACAAGAACAGGCCCTTCAGCCTACAATGTCTGTACTGAACACAATGTCAAGACCAATTCTTGTCTGCCTGCACGTAATCCATATCCCTCCATTCCTACTTATCTATATGCCAATCTATATACCTATCCAAATACCCCTTAAATGCTACTATTGTGTCTGCCTCAACCACCAGCTCTGGCGATACGTTCCAGGCACACCCCACCATCTGTAAAATAAAAAGTTGCCCTGCCTCTCTCCTTCAAAGTTTTCCTATTGCTACTGATTTTTTTTTTAACGAGTAGACCAAAAGTAACATTGAAGTGTTCTTGTGAATACAAGCCATGGCAGAGCATCTTACCAGTATATTTCCCATTGTCACAGTGTGTTCTGGTCAGTCAGAGGAAAACTACAACTAATGACAAAATTATGAGTCTTGAAAAAACGTAATAGTTTTCCAAATAGGTATTTAGTTATTTCAAGTGGTTTTTTAGTATTACAACTATTAAACATGGCAGCTGTACATTTTACGGGGATTCCCTGTGGGCAAAATCAATGTTGCAGTTAAAAGAATATTGTGATCCGTTTAAGTTGATGTGCATTTAGAAAACTTCTTGGGCAGTAAACTTTGCGATTTTGTTCCTTTATTGGCTTGATCCCAACTCTCTATATGATGGTTGCCAATGTATTGATTGCCATTGGAAAAGGGCAAATTATGTGTAAAATTAAAACCAACCAAACAAAATAGAAAACATTTTAAATTTGGCAAAAATGATTTATTTGGGGCAAAAATACAACAATCTGTTTTTAATATGTATTCACCCAAATTGATGCAAAGGCAAATTGCATTATTAATAAGGCAAATGTCTATAGAAAGAAAGTTACTTTTTAGTAAAGGATTTGATAAACATTATGGAATTCCTATTTTAACAAGAAATTTGGATCATTGTTGTTTTTAAAACTGCAAATAATATTTTTTGAACCATATTGATTATTTGCAAGTATGGTTTTGTAATTAGAGTTGCTGGCTTTTCCAGCAACTAATTGGATTTAAATAAAAACGTGAGTTTCCAAGATGCCACCATCTAGGTAACAAATATATAATCCAACCTAGATCCTCTTGAGTTTATCAGGAAGAGGCCGGCCCACCAAGGTTACGCCCACCAACAATCCCCGCACACTAACACTATCCAACCAAGAACTCAACGGTGGAACAGGCGGAGGATGATGGCTGACTTTAGTGGAGCGTCACAACGGCTGGGAAGGCGAATGAAAGCTGCGGCAGAAAAGGGTTCCCGGTCGTCTTGGATTCCATGTCACTGGATTCTGACCCAGATATGTCAAGGACCGTATGGTGGCTGTCTGTGCACCAGTCTCCCCACGTTAAACAAAGTCACGCATAGGCGTCCTCCATGAGAGGACAGTCATACTCATTTTGAGTGACCGCCGATGATGAAAACAGAAACAAGACGCTTGGTGTTCAACCAGTTTTTGTATGAAAGCTGACCTGTACATTTGCTCCATTGCTGGGATCTGATTCTGCAAGTGCTTGGTTCTTGGTGTGACTTCTTGCTCAGTTATTCATGTCACAAGGCTCTTCTACCCAGTGAAGCCTAACATGTTGCACACTGCCTATGGTGGTGGGAAGATGTTGAGAATAAATAATCTACTGTTAGACTTTACAGATACAGCATGGAAGCAGGCTCTTCGCCCGTGTCGACCAACGATTAACCCGTACACGAGCTCCATCCTACACGCTAGGGACAATTTTATTTTACTCAAGCCAATTAACCTACAAGCCTGTACATCTTTGGAGTGTGGAAGGAAACCGGAGCACCCGGAGAGAATCCACGCAGTCACAGGACAGGAAGAATGTACAAACTCCATTCAAATAGCACCCATAGTCAGGATCGAACCCAGGTCTCTGTTGCTGTAAGGCTGCAACTCTACCGCTGCATCACCGTGCCACCCTGGTGTTAAGTGTTGATACTTAATCAGCAGTGTAGGGTCTACATTCAATGTCCAAACTCCCAAGGAAGTGGAAGTAGATTTCTTGTATTTAAATTATACCTGCTTGTTGAAAGAACAGGGCAGATTTATCACAGCTGAACTCTGTACTGCCCACTCCCCATTTACCTTATTGTTTCTTGAAGATACATTGAACAGCATCGGCCTACAGTCCACAATGTCTGTACCGAACATGATGCCAAGTTAAAGAGGCAATATGTTCAGTTTCTTCTAAGATTACTTGTGCTCTGTAAATTAAAATGGTACCCAGTTTCTTGTATATTTGCTCCTTATTTACTGATACTAAGGCTTTAAGGTTAAAGATATTTTCATTCTAGTATGTGAAATTCAACCTCTTGCCCAAAAATTGAGGCATTTTCGTTTATCCTACAATTTCCACTTAACGTAATTTTGCTGCTGATCTGGTAACTTTTGAAATGCAAATAAATTATCCAGCCTGCCTCGCATCTGCTTTTAAACTGTTAAGAAGACTTGACTGTTTCTGGTGTAAAAATCAGATGTGGCTGTTTTACATAGCAATTGTTTTAACTTGAAATATTTTTGGACCATCGCCATTTTTAACGATCTTTGCAGTTTAGTTTAGTTTGGAGATTCAGCATGGAACCAGGCCCTTCGGCCCATAGGGTCTGCGCCGACCAGCTATCCCCGCATGTTAACACTATCCTGTACACACTAGGGACAATTTTTACATTTACCAAGCTAATTTGCCCACATGCCTGTAAATCTTTGGAGTGTGGGAGGAAACCAAATATCTCTGAGGTCCATGGGAGAATGTACAAACTCCATACAGACAGCACCCGTAGTCGGGATCGAACTCTAGCCACCGTGCCGCCCTTGAATTAGGTCCTGGAGCTCTCATCTTTTTAGTGGAGTACTGTAAAAATGTATTTTTATTACCACACTAATTTGTAATATTCTTTCCCTGTATTGCAGTTGCTATGTTATAATAATTAAGCTTTGATTATCTTCTTTACCTCGGGTTCAGGTATATTCTGCAGACTGAGATATGTATTTGGATCTTTGAGCTGTCGCTTACGCTTCTGAGTGAGAGATTCCAATGAATGTTCTGAACTACTACCACAGAGCTGGGGGATGAGGGCAGAGTCGATGCATATATTTAAGGCTGAGATGTCTAATCAGTAAGGAAATTACAGCTTGTGGGAAGGGCAGAGAAATGGACTTTAGGAATGTCAGATCAGTCATGATCCTATTGAATGAGAGAACAGGCTAAAGAAGTTGAATGACTGACTCCTGTACCTTTTACTTAAATTGTATTTGATCATAAATCCCTACTTGACATCTTGCTTCACCTCTGCACTGAAATGGTGCAAGTTCAGATTGAATTTCAAATACGGTTGACTTCAGAATCAGGAATTTAAAGATGTGCTTGATAATTTCTTTTTTGGCCCTCTTACCAATCTAATTTTTTTAAATTAATCTGATGCACGTGAGTTCTTGAAAATTAATTGCCCTTCAATTACATTTACCTTGCATACGTTTCTTTCAGAGATGCAAAATGTATGTACATCACAAAGATTATTGGAAGATGAGAGTACCCAGTACTGTAGGCACATAGATATTGGGGGAATGGAGGAAGGTGGAACATGTGCAGGCAGATGAGATTTGTTTATTTTATCATTATGCTTGTCACGGATATTGTGGGCCGAAGGGCCTGTTCCAGTGCTGTAGTGTTCCACATTCATTTGCTGTATAACATTGGGATTGGGAATTACAGTGAAATTGTACATTTAAGAAGATGTTTTTATTATTTATGTAGTTTTTGCTTTTTAATTTGCTAGTTTCATTTTAGAACATCCCTTTAACCAGAGAGATCGGACATTAAGCTGGCTCTTTGCAGTTACTGTGCTTAGTAGCAGATTGATGTCTTTCTGATCAGTGTAAGTCACCTTGAAAGACTTAATTGATTCACTTGGGTGCATTATTTATTAAATGCTAAAAAAAAAAATTATTGAAGTATATTGTATTTGCGACCTTTATGGCAACGCAGATGTCTAGAATTCCTGATATTACGTCCTGAAGCACTTGATATTGTAATGCTTATTTATTAAGCTCGGCCTTTAGCTCATTGCAGTATTTTCCTTTTTTTTTTGTCCAGACCTCTGCATCCTTTCCAGTATCGCTGAAGTAAGGGCAGGGTTTTTTTTTCCCAGTCCCAAATTGTCAGGGGCGTTGCTTTTCTGCATAGTTTGTTTGCCAGGATGCATTAGTCAGTTCCCTATTCCACCACAGGCTCCTCACTGCATGTGAAACCTAGATTGTGCTGTTTTAGCAGAGCACACTATATATAGATGTTCTAATGCACCGACTCAGTGATGTCATGGGAGGCCCTTTGGAATGCCTACACCCTCACCTGTAACTGAAGCACTCTCTCCTTTCCAGATTCCTGTTAGCCTTGCCTCCATAATGGTTTCATGCAGTAAAAAGGAAGAAATGAGATGATTCTATGTTGCTGGTGCATAAAGTCAAACTGTTTAAACTTAGATGGAGAAGTGGAAAAGAAAGTGAGCTGTGAAAAAGCTTCTGTAGATGAATGGTAGCGATCCTAGTACTTTGTGGGTGATCCGGAAGTGTTACAGATTTATGCATTATGACAGTGATACAACTATTTTTGATGCTCTGCAGTACATTTTTAATTTAAAGTTTAATATTTCCATTACAAATACTCCTTCCTTTTTCTTTCAAATGTTGCCCAATGAAAAAGGGTATTTAATGTTTTTTAAAACTAAATACTCCGTCTTTTTTCTTTCAGTGTGAAAAATTCAAACTACTGTATCCCCCCATATTCTGGCTATAACAGCTACGATTATCTAGAACCAGGAAGACACAGTGAACAAGCAGGTCTCTGTGGCCTCAGTAATTTGGGTAACACGTGCTTTATGAACTCAGCAGTTCAGGTAGGTCATTGTGGAAAGACTTCTCATCATTCAGTATTGTCAGTATTAAACTATTTGAGGGCTGTGTCTTTCATCACACTAGAAGCCTAACTGCAGATTCTTGGTGTGTGAGCACCAGGAATAGAGAAAATATTCCATGCACTGGACCTTGTTGATTAATACGTAATTGTCGGGTTGAGGGACAGGGTCCAGAATTTGCAAGTAAATCTGCCTGGTTATGATGCAGTTTGTTTCCAATTAATCATTTACAGGATCAGAAGCATAACATCTGTCATCCCCCTCAACAAAGTGTTATAGTTTTGTTTTCCTATAAAAATGTATTGATAAACTTGAGAGTGGCAACTTGGTCAAACTTTAAATACTGAAATAATTTTATTGCACAAGATTTTTAATATGTTCATTGCACCACCTGTAGCTGACATTTTTAAAATCATTAATGGTGGTTTCACTGGATAATTTGCTCCATCAATTGCTATATACAAGCTTTTTTTAATGTTAACTGTGCTTTGAATGAATATTCTTTTAAAAAAACATCCGTGTTAGTCGAAGAAAAAGGATCCAGTTTGAACTAATTTCTGGACTAATTCAGTCAATAGAATATTTTTCAATTGCTATGTGAAGATCAGACTATCTCATTTTATTTGAACTGCTATTGAAATAATGTAAAAGGTTGCAGAAACCTCAGCAAATTGATAGATTTTCTCATTACTGGACAGTGAAGGAACAGAAGCTTCTTTCATATTACAGGAAGGATGTGATGGCCCTCAAGAAGGGAAGCAGAGGTGATTGGCAAAAAAAAATTCAAAGCTGGAAAACATTAGTTATGGGAATAGATTGATATGCCCATTTTGTTCATTTCAGAACAAAGAAGGTAGAGTAAAGATTTAATTGAGCTGCTTAAAGATGAGAAGCCTAGATTTGGTGAATGGGAAGGACCAATTATCCTTCAGCAAATATTTAAGACAGTAGAATGAGGGGGAAGTGTTTTTCATTCAGATTGTGGGTGGGCCACTCCTGATGGGGACAAAAATCCCATTGTACTTAAAAAGAACCTTCAAATAGTGCACGGTATTCTTGAGAATAGAAACTGAAAGGATTAGTCTCAGTAAGTCTTTATCATCAAGCATCAGCACAATGGGCTAAATGATAGCCTTCTAAGATTTTCCAGAATTGAAATAGAAATTTATATCCCAGAAGCGTTCTCCCTGTCTCGCAGTTACTGAAATATGTGGATGTCCTTCTATGTTCCAAAAATTGTTGTTGAAATGTTTCTGGGACCCTTATGGAATTGCACAATATGAAATCAATATAAGTAACCATTTGAAGTGTGGCTTACTGAAGCTTACTGTTCAGGGTTTAAGACAAGCCATTTAAACCAATTCAACAAACCTTACTGGTTTTGTAAATTTGGTAAGAGTTAATTAGCAAGTGGGAGAGAACACAATCCCTTTTCTGAACCGAAACATCACCGATCCTTTTTCTCCAGAGATGTTGCCTTCACCTGCTGAGTTACTCCAGCACTCTGTCTATATTTAATATAAACCATCTGCAGTTCTTTGTTTCTACATTCCCCCCTTCTGCACACTCTGCTTTTGTAACAGAAATATACATTTGTATGGTTCAGTAATATTTGGAGGAATATGTGTTCTCTTCCAACTGATACGTGTTTGGAGAATTTGACGAAAGTTACAATTGATTCTAAAGTAGCCACTGAATGTTCTACATTCAATTAAGATGATGAGTGGAGGAGGTTATACTATGTAAGTCTCTATTCATCTTTAGATAGCTGGCGGTGACTGATTCTTTATGGATTTGGCTGCCCAGTGATTTTCTTTCCGGTTGGAGAATTAGCACTCGTAATCTGTCACTGAGAGTCTGACTATTTAAGACTGAGGTGAGGAGTTTGTTCACTCACAGAGTTAGGGAGAGGTCTTACCTCACAGAGGAGAACAGTGAGTAAGGTGGCTTAAAAATCCTAGAAATATAGGGCAGCATTTTTGCGCAAATTTAAATACAACACAGACCAGAAGTGGTCAAGATGAGAGTTTTAGTAATAGTATAGATAAATAGGAGTCTGTTATAGGTGTTTTTTGCTATCACAATATTCCAGGGATGAGTGTAGGGCCAGGGAGATGGCATCTGCGGTGGACCTGTTTTGGAAGATTGCAGTGGATCAAGGCTGCCTGGGAGACTGGAGTATGTATGCCATGACCAGCTTCTTGAAGCATTTCATGATAATGGATGTCAAAGCAGCATGCGCATTTAGATTGGCTGCCGAGTTCTTGAATGTGGACCCAGTCCACCCATTCAAAAGCAGTCATTTAGGATGTCATCTACTTTTCTCAGTCCAGCCCTGCACAAATTTGTGTCGGATTCTTGCGCTTCAGGGTCTGCTTGTGACCAGGGAGAAGAAGCAGAGCTCGTTGGCCTGATTTTCCAAAGTGCAGGCAGTGGGTGGAGTGGTAGGTGTCTTTAGTTGTATTGCAATGATTGAGCATGTAGAAGTCTCTATTGGGACAGGAGATGTGTTGGTATTATTTTGTTAGCACACTATTAAAGCTCATTTATTAGTCCCAACTACAATGAACAAGGCCACAGGGTATTTTGTTTCGAGGGTGTTAGAAGCGGTGTGTAGTACATCTAGTGCAAGCTTTATGTGTGCATGGGGTGGATGCAAACTGTTGTCCGGATGGCCGTGAATTCCCACAGTAGATAGTAAAGACATCACTTCACCGTTAGATATTCCAGGTCTGGAAATCAGGGACCTACCAAGGCTGTCACGTCCGAGTACCACAAAGTGGTATCGGAACTGGTCCAAAATGCTATTTTGGTGGCACTAAACAAGTCGGAGAACCCTTGGCTAATGTTCTGTTCTGAAAACGCAGGGCATCTGATTTTTCTTTTAGTCTACATCTGAATCATAGATCGTTTTGAGATATTGATTGACCTGTCTCTTAATAATTTCTCATTTTATTTTGTACTTCACTCCTGTTGTTAGCTTTGTGTGCCCACTGATTTCTTCTGTCCATGTTCTAAGTGCGTGGAGGATGCACAGATCATTAATAAACATGGTTGTTGGACTGAAACTGAAATATTTGTTGCTGTGTCCAAAAATTCCACAAGAGAAAGCTAATAAACAGACATTAACAGAAAATAAAATTGCTTTTCTCAGCTTTTATTTCCTATCAGACTTAATTACTTGAGCCATCTGGATTGTTAAGCAACAAAGCTATGTTACAGTGCTTAGAGTGAATGAATAAATGCAATAGGGTGACTTTGCCTCCTAATATTTAGTTTCTCGTTTCCTCTGGTTGATATCGCAGGAATGACTCCAATTATTTGTTGTGCATTTCATTTCCTATATACATTGTGTTTGGTTTGTCAGTTTCGACTTTTGGAGAACTACCAATATATTTAAGCGCATGCTGCCTAGATTAGACAAAATTTGCTGACTCCCACTACAAGATGAAATTGGCATTTGGCCCTCTATTTGTTATCTGCATTTTAGCCCTCCATGATTGAAACTAAAGTCAGCTCAAGTTTGTGTTGTGATCCATTCACAGCCACTTTTTCTGCCAGAGGCAACATAATGGAGCAACCTGACTTCCAGGTGCTAATTTTATTTTTTACCAAGTAGCTAGATCCTTTGAACCATGATTTAAACCCTTAAGCACTGGAGCAACACAACGGGTCGGGCAGCATCTCATGTGGTAGACACACAGTGCTGGAGTGACGCAGCAGGTCAGGCGGCATCTCAGGTTACATGGATACGCAAGGTTTCATGGTGGAACCCTTCTACAGACTGAACCCGCTGCGTGATCCGCTGAGTTACAGCAGCATTTTGTGCTTTGCTCAAAATTCCAGCATCTGCAATATCTCGTATCTCCATGATCTAAAACTCTTCTTTAACATGCATTCCCCAAAACCGTTTCATCAACTATAGTTCTTACAATAGTCCATCTTATAGAATTTGCAAGAGCTAGTTAATAATACCATGTGATTATTCTGTATCTTACTATGTATGTTTCTTTGCTTTCTTTAAGTGTCTAAGTAATACCCCTCCACTGACAGAATATTTCCTGTCTGATGAATATGTGGGTGAATTAAATCATGATAACCTACTGGGAATGAAAGGAGAGATAGCTAACGCCTATGCAGACCTCATCAAACAGATGTGGTCAGGCAAATATAGCTATGTTACACCAAGAGCATTTAAGGTATGTATAAAATATACCAGTCTAAAGTTAACTTCAAATTGACGGAGTTTCATGCAGCAAGTTTAGTGTGGTTTATTTTAAGTTGATTTAAGCTTTTTGTTTATTCATTGACCCAAATAAAGTGTTTGCAGCATTCCTTTTCATCCTGGATGTCATTGTTGTCCTAGTTGTTGAGAAAACCTAAATTAACAGTTCTGCAACTTGGAAATAAAAGGATAAATTTGCATGTTAAAATTGAAGTTTTAAAAAAATGGTTAGGTCTCAATATCATATTATATAGTGTCTAACCAAGGTTCTTTTGAAATTACAAATGAGGAATGATGGCAATATTGATATATATTGGAGTTTGGGATACTAGTGAAGCTACATCTGGTGGTCCTTGCATAATTTTGGTCTGCTTATTTAAGTGAAGAGATAGTGGAATTGGACTAATGAGTCCATCATTATGGACGCCAAGAATTTTTCAACATGTTGAAAAATTAGCGGTGACTAGAATGAAGACGCCATGGAGAGGAGCGAGAATTCTCGAGCCGTAGATGGGTCGCCAGGAGGTCGAAGGTTCTCTTAGGTTCTCGTAGGTTGTAGCCGGTGCTGACCGGTGAATTTCATTGGCTCATTGGGGAAAAAAAAACTTAAAGCAGTAGCTTTCAGAACCAAGGATAACCGACCGGTAATGTTAAATGCCGCAGAACTTCACGGCCATGTATCTCTGGCTTTTTAAATGGTATCTGGCTACTTAATAGTTGTGTCTCCACTTCCATCCTTAACCAGGTTGGACTTACCGTATGGTATTAACCAAAAGTGTTACAGCTCCAACCTTCCTGTTCCCTCTGTGTGTGTCTGTATCACATTGGCTTTGCACCGTGAATTTTAGACAACGTCCCCCCGCTTGCCCTGGCCCCCGCCTTTGCGATGTGTTTGTGTGTGTGTTCCACTCTGACAGTCGTCGTTCCAGTTGCTGGTTTTTCAGGCGACTGCCGGCAACAGACACCTGAAAAATTGCCTAAGTGGGACAGGCCCATAAAAATCCAAGCTTAGTTGTTCATGTGGATCGTGGGATAAACATGTTTAAGCACCAGGCTGAGATTTTAACCAGGTAACTTTAGTGTTCAGAAAGTATTTGTGGAGATTCGGACACATGTCAGCTGCAATGTTCACAAGTTGCTTCAGGACTTGATGAGTCTCCAAAGAATATTTATTTTTGTCGTTAATCAGTCTGCACCCATACTTCTGTATGTTTGCGTGGATATGTCTTTTCCTGGAAGCAGGTTTCTGAAAATATTTCTCTTAATCTCAATAGTGTGAGGTGCTATATCTTGGCAGGACAAATCAAAATAGGACGTACAAGGTAAATGGTAGGGAATTGAAGAATGCAGGTGAACAGAGGGATCTGGGAATAACTGTGCACAGTTCCCTGAAAGTGGAATCTCATGTAGATAGGGTGGTAAAGAAAGCTTTTGGTGTGCTGGCCTTTATAAATCAGAGCATTGAGTATAGAAGTTGGGATGTAATGTTAAAATTGTACAAGGCATTGGTGTGGCCAATTCTGGAGTATGGTGTACAATTTTGGTTGCCTAATTATAGGAAGGATGTCAACAAAATAGAGAGAGTACAGAGGAGATTTACTAGAATGTTGCCTGGGTTTCAGCAACTAAGTTACAGAGAAAGGTTGAACAAGTTAGGGCTTTATTCTTTGGAGCGCAGAAGGTTAAGGGGGGGACTTGATAGAGGTCTTTAACATGATGAGAGGGATAGACAGAGTTGACGTGGATAAGCTTTTCCCACTGAGAGTAGGGAAGATTCAAACAAGGGGACATGACTTGAGAATTAAGGTACAGAGGTTTAGGGGTAACATGAGGGGGAACTGCTTTACTCAGAGAGTGGTGGCTGTGTGGAATGAGCTTCCAGTGAAGGTGGTGGAGGCAGGTTCGTTTTTATCATAAAAATAAATTGGATAGTTATATGCGGGAAAGGAATGGAGGGTTATGGTCTGGCGCAGTATATGGGACAAAAATACGTGTTCGGCACGGACTAGAAGGGTCGAGATGGCCTGTTTCCATGCTGTAATTGTTATATGGTTATAGTGACCAGATTAACCCAAAGCCACAATTTATTTCCTTGTTCAAACTTCTTGAACATCCAGGAAGCTCCTTTTCTATTTGTGGGTGAATAGTTGCATCTGAGCCTAAGTTGGTGTCATATTCTGGACCTAAGTTGGTATAAGACCAGGTCAGTCTTGCTTTGCAGTACATGTACTGAGTTGTTGGAACACAAAATAGTAACACGTGGTTTGTTGGTCAATTATTTATCATTATGATACAATAGCCTAAATAATAGAAAGAGTTTTATGAAAGGAAAAGAAAATTACTCAAATGATCACAGATGCAATAGATGAACTGACCTATGAAAATTTTCTAGGGCAGCAGCAGTAGAGTTTCTGCCTCACAGTGCCAGAGACCAGGGTTCAATCCTGACTGGGTGATGTCTGTACAGAATTTGTACGTTCTACTCGTGACCATGTGGGTTTTCCCCAGGTGCTCCGGTTTCCTCCCACACTGCAAAGACGTGCAGGTTTGTAGGTTAATTTGGCTTTGGTAAAAAAAAATGTAAATTGCCCACAGCCTGTAGGATAGTGCTCGTGCACGGGGATCGTTGGTTGGCGTGGACTCAGTGAGCCAAAGGTGCCTGTGAAGTACTGCAGTTCAGTGAAATAAACTTAGACTATAACCCATAGTCTTTGATTTAATGTCCGTCCTCTGCGAAATGCTTGCAAATTATGTTTGTGTCATTCTTTGCACTTCAGCCATTAATTTGCTGTATAACACCTGTTTTCCATTTCATGCTGTAGACTCAAGTGGGTCGCTTTGCTCCTCAATTTTCGGGCTACCAGCAACAGGATTCTCAAGAATTGCTTGCCTTTCTCCTCGATGGTTTACATGAAGATTTGAATAGGATTAGAAAAAAGCCATATATTCAGCTGAAAGATGCAGAAGGAAGACCTGATGAGGTACAAACAAATCCATATTCATATTTTAGTAAGGAACTGTTTTGATGAAGTAATTTCAAGATGCAATGTTCTCCTTTCCCCATTCGCTGCATTGCTAAAATTGGTGCTCAGAGCTCCACAGACTTAGAACATCAAAGCCAACTCATTAGCCTCTGATCCCACAGCGAGAGCTTTTCATCAACAGACTCAAAACGTATGTCAGCAAAATGGCTCTCTATTGACTAAGCTACCCTAAATGGTAAGTTTCCGGCAAGAATCAGCAATAGCTCTATGTAATTCTGCCTTCTCGCAGGTAGGAGATTAAATAAACTGTGAAAAATATAAAAGTATAGATATTACAGTATCTCCGGGCAATTAAGACGCACCCGTGTTGAAGACGCACCCCAATGTAAGTTGTTAAATTTTGAGAAACGGATGGCGGGACAGGATCAAGGGCTTGGTTTAGTCCAGGGGTCGGCTTCAATTCCCTGATCCTCGCATCCGTGGGACTGGCTTCAGTTCCCAGATCCTCGCATCTCCGGGACTAGCTGCAGTTCCCAGCAAAGACCATAGAGCGGAGCTCCATGATCTATGGTTCCCAGATCGCCTGCGAGCCCCAGGACTGGCTGTAGCTCCCAGGTCGCCTGCCCTGGGACTAGTAGAGAGAGAGAGAGAGCCCAGAATGGAGCAGCCAGCATTCCGCCCAGTAGCTACCCGCTAAACCACCACCTCCACTGGTTGCATCTGTGCCAAAGGATACCTTGGCTGGCTAGCTGGCCGGCCGGCAGAAGGCGCTGAGGTGGCGGCCTGTTCCGCTGTCCGGTCCCGGCGGCTGCTCACATCCACCCGAGCTACTTCCCTCCCTGGCCACAATGCGGTGGCTCCGCGCCCGAAGCGCCGTGGCAGTGATGAGTGAGTGAGTTGTTGGCATGATCCCCGACCCCCTCCTTCTCAATGCTCCTGTCCTCCCCGCAACTTTACCCCTGGCGAACCAGCCAACTTGCGCTGACCGGGTCCAGACTCCCCACACGCTGTGAAAGGAACTCTTCCCGCCCCCAGCGGCGCTGCCCTTTTACAGCCACATCCCACTTTACAGCCGCTTCCCATCAGCTTCCAGCAATGAGGGATAGACTTGGCTACCCCTCAGTATAGCAACATCGTTCTTGATGTTGCTGTACTGAGGGATAGCCAAGTCTATCTTTCTTAGCTAACAACCTAACCTTCGGCTTCCAAGACGAATGTTAATTACCGTGTCTTATTTTTGGGTAAAAAATAACGTCTTCGTTGCTGTGAAATATGGTAATTGTTCAATCTCCTCCATCCCCAAATGATCCTACTAGCATAGTTCATCAGTTTCTATTCACAAGTGCCGAAAGGTTAATTGTATGCATTCTCATGTAACAACAGTGTTTATTTCCGATATCCTAGTATATTATTGTAGTAATGATTCCAGTAGGATGCAACATTTCTTACTGTCCAGTATTTATGACTATATTTGTTGAATGACTATGACCACTGAAATGTAGGGAATAGAAATTGTATAATGGCTCAGATGCATATGGAACATAGAGCACAGTGGGGTCATTTTAAGAAAATTTCACTGCACAAAAGACCGAAGGAGAAGCTGTATCATCATGAGATGTAATGGCTATTCACACAAGGCTTGGATGAAATGGCTTGTGAGAAGAGAAAGCACTATCATTTACCTGATTGTCCAGTAGCCTTTTGGTGTGCTTTTAATACAATAATATTATTATTTTTTTAATTCAGGCATAAACATTTTAGTTCAAATCTTATTCTTAAAGTAGTGGTAACTTGTAAAGTAGGCATTGATAGGTGATTAATTGGATCTGTTGTTTTGTGCTCTGATACCTATCTCAATCTTTTTTTCCCCCATTCCAAGGTGGTTGCAAAGGAGGCCTGGGAAAACCACAGGAAACGAAATGACTCTATCATTGTTGATATTTTTCACGGTCTTTTTAAATCTACACTCGTTTGTCCCCGAATGTGCAAAGATTTCTGTGACATTTGACCCATTTTGCTATTTAACACTTCCTTTACCCTTGAAAAAAGAGCGCACTTTGGAGGTTTTCCTTGTTGGAAATGATCCGCTCACCAAACCTATGCAGGTACGATGAGCATTGTTTAATGTAATAGTTGAAACATGCAAGTTCTGGCAGTTTTTAGCCATGGTTTGATTGCCACTTTTATACGTAGAACAATGGGCATCTAACTGAGTAATATATTCAATAGATTATTACATTTACATATTTATTTTAAGTTTCTGAAGCCTTTTACCAAGCCATACCAGAACAAGAGAAATTAGGAAGAAAAAGAAAAAAAAACCTTCCCCGAGCTAGTAATAAAAAGACATTTTGGAATGTGAGAAGAAATAGGAGACCCCAGAGAACACCCAGGCGGTCACAGGAAGAACGTAAAACTTCACACAGATGGCACACATAGTCAGAATCGAACCCGGGTCTCTGGCAATGTAAGGTAGGAACTCTACCGCTGTGCCACCTTGCTGCCCTCTATGATTTTTTTTGTTGCAAAACTGTAACATCCGCTCCAATTCATGGGGATCCGTGGATTGTAATCACTCAACGGAAGAGTGTTTGGGAAGGCATTTGGACACCTCTAGCATACAGTATTCCCACGCACCCCTTTAAGCACCACCCGCCCCACCTACGGCAGGATCTGCCGATTCCACATGGACCTCATCAGCCACCTCAAAACTAGCTGAAGCAAGTCATCCTGGTCAGAGAATGACTAAGGGAAATAGCGTTGGGGTAGGAAATACAAGGGTAAGTGACTGAGTTTGGAGAGCAGAGATAAAAACTCATCCTTGGTGAGAAGGGCTGAAGTAAAGGGAGAGGAATTGGGAAGTGATTGCAGTGTGATGGGGTGCTGTTTGTGCACTGAGGTCTGATACTGAAGCAAGCTGCAGAGGGGGGGGGGGGGGGCAGAGATGCCATGATGCCAATTAGAGAGCGATAGAATTTGTAGTATCTCAATTTTTTTGACAGTTTAAATGTTCTATTTTTAAATATAATGTGTTCACTCAAAGGAATGTCTGAAAAGATTGGCGGCTACAATAATTCTAAGCTACCTTTAATATCGCGGCTCCTCGCATACTGTAATTAATTTGTCAACTTGTCTCAGTCATCAGAAGACACCTCAAATTTCAACATTTTGGAGAAATCTAATCCCACTTTCTGGCTACTAAACTAGATGCAAGACCGATGAGCACAGAAGGGTGCCAGAATAGTTAGTTATAATAGAGAAAACTGTTGGTGCTTTCACTAACTCAAAAGTGTGAAAAAAATACTGCTGGTGACTAATTCGTATGGGGCAGTTTAACTTTCTTTTCTCATGCCAAAATAGATTGTATTGTTTTAATTTGTTTTATTGTTTATCCCTGCCTGTGGCGTTAAGTAGCAAAATTGCAGGATCAGGCATTTCCAGCTTTGGAGAGGTTAAACCAGGGGGAAGGTCATAAGGAGAATAATGGAGTAGCAAGGAACTTTGGAATATGGAAATACAGCATTTATGGAAAGAGAAACAACTAAAATGTTTCACACAGTTTCTCCAACCTGAAACTTTAACTCTGTTTCTCATTCCTTAGCTGTTGCTTGAGTGTTTCCAGCATTTCCTGAAATTCAATGGCCAGACAGAATATCTAGTGAGGAACAGTTATGATTTGGATGTGATGGCCTTTTATCACAGCTGGAGGAAGTTGAAGCAAGGGTTACACAGATGAGAAGCCAAAGATACTGGACCAAGTAGTGATCATGGACCTGGGGCGGCACAGTGGCTCACATAGAGCTGCTGCCTTCCAGCGGCAGAGCCCAAGTTTGACTGTTTGTACGGAGTTTGTGCATTCTCCCTGTGATAGCGTGGGTTTTATCCCATCACAGGTTTGTAGGTTAATTGGATTAAGTAAAATTGTAACTTGACTCTAGTGTGTAGGATAGTGATGATACAAGGACAAGTTGATTGCTGGTTGCTGCAAATTCGGTGGTCCAAATGGCCTGTTTCCACGCTGTATCTCTAAAGTCTAATATCTGAAAAGGTCCATACTGCCATCGGTGTGGAACAGTTTGACTGCGTCACAGTGTCTTAATAGTAGAATGATCCCATGACCATACAAGACTTCGCTCAGAGACAAAAAAAATAATAAAGTAGATGAATGGGTGTTATGGGGTGCCTGAAGTGGCCACGCAGAGGGAGGAGTGCATCCATAATGGATAAAACAGTCAACAACAAATTTTGCTCCAATTTGAGTTGAGGGTAGACGGGTTCTGTGGAAGAATGAAACTTGGTTTACAGAACGATTGCACTAAAATATCTGCATGTAAGCATTTCAAAAGATAATTTTCCCCGAAAGATGAAAAACAAATGTTGAACTGAACCTTCTGTTTCATTCCAGTATAAAATAGTTGTTCCCAAAATCGGCATAATTTCCGATCTGTGTGCAGCGTTGTCTACTCTTTCACATGCCCCTGCAGACAAGGTAAGAGTTGCAGTTATTCCAATTCTGAATAATTGATTTTATTTTACCTTTTGGCATATCCATTGAAACCATTTTGTGCTTCATATTCAGATGGTTGTCACCGATATATACAATCACCGGTTTCATCGAATCTTTTCTATGGATGAAAACCTGAGTAGCATTATGGAAAGAGATGACATATTTGTGTGAGTAGTGAAACAACTTGCCTTTTTTTATAGTATTTAATTATCATTGAATATAAACAGCAGACAAAGGGATTAACAGGTCAATATTTTCCATTTAGACTTTAGATATACAGCACAGAAATAGGCTCTTCGGCCCACAGTATCCTACATACAAGGGACAATTTACAATTTTACCGAAGTCAATTAACCTGCAAACTTGCACATCTTTGGAGTCTTGGAGGAAACCAGAGAACCCAGAGAATACCCACAGAGTCACATGGAGAATGTTCAAACTCCGTACAGACAGCACCCATAGTCAATATCGAACCCAGATCTCAGCCACTGTAAGGCGACAACTCTATCGCTGTAGATGTAAATTTAACATCATAAAATTGCTTTACAGTGTGAATATATGAGAATAGGTTGATAATTGGACTACCAAATTGATTTGGAGGAGCTGATTTTCTAATTGATTGAGATCTGTTTTTGTTTTTCTGCTGAGAAGCGGATCTCTCTGGTACCTTTGACGATGTGAATAATTCAACCCTCAGCACCACCCCAAAGCTCTATGATATACTGAAATAATACTATTTGCTGCTCTCCCGTGGGAGGCGTCTTTCCAATCATTCCCTCATTCCACCTTTTTACATGTAATAGCAGTGGCAAAACAATAATGCTTTGTTGAACAGTTAGCACTACCCTGCACTTAAAAGACACCTGTCTAAAAGACACCTGGCTATTACTGTAGTACAATGGAAAATGGCCCAAAAAAATTGCATTTAAATCTCATCTATTCACAATAACTTTTATTTCGATATAAATATGAATTAGGATTAGGAATGGGTCACAATGCTGCTCTAACATTTCATAAGATAATGATTGTATCCTCAACTTTACATTTCCATCTATGGAACCTTCAATCCCCTTTTTTAATCAAGATTTTGTCCACTTGCCTAAAAAATATTCAGATTCTGCTTCTACCATCCTTCGACAAAGAGTTACAACACTCTAAGAGTGAAAACTTTACCTCATCTATCTCAAGTGGGTGTAAGTCATCAAACACAGGAGACTTGGGCTTGCTTTGAGTTGGAGAGTTTTGTTGGCCTCGCATTTATCAAAGGAGATTAGCCAAGAGTGCATTGGAGATGAGAGACGTCAAGGAGTCTGCCACCACCAGATGAACTCTGGCAAGACTTCAGAAGTTCATGTGTAGTTTACTAATGAACTGCTTCTGAAGCAATTTGCTCATGGGTTTTAACTAGATAAATTCAAATTTATATCTTTCTAAAAAAACAACATATTTTATCCAGCCTTGTATAATTTTCTAAAATTGCACTGATTAAATATATATTGAGGAACTCAATCCTTTGAGATTGAATACTTACATGGTACATTGACTACTGAATAATTGCATTTGTTTATAGATTTAACAATGGGTAGATTACAAGTAAAGACAAATTTGTAAAAATGTGGGTATTTCTGAATCTGCAGATGATAATCAGTCATACAGCATGGAAACAGGCCCTTCAACCCAACTTGCCCAAGCTGACCAACATGCCCGATCTGCACCAGTCGCACCTGCATGCATTTGGCCCATATCCCTCCAAACCTATCCTATCCATATATTTGTCCACATGTTTTTTAAACATTGCGAGAATACCTGCCTCAACAATCTCTTCCGGCAGATCGTTCCATATACCCTTTGAGTTTAAAAAAAATTGCCCTCTAGATTCAATTAAAACTTTCCCCCCTCACCTTCAACCTGTTACTATCTTGCTTGCAATTTATTTCAGAAATCAAGTTTGCCTGAAGTTTCTAATTGCCAATTTTGCTCAGTGTGACAGAAAAATATCGCTGAACTGAACTAGAAATGCGAAAGGAAAAATTCAAACCATAATAGCATACTTTAATGTCTGTTTGTCACTTTACCCACAATAGTGAGTAACTACTGCATATGACTAGATATTGCACCACGACTAGATCCAAACTAAAGAGAATGAAGAATTACTTAATTTGTTGGGAGGCTTTGGAAAGGTCGCAAAGGATGTTTACCATAATTATGTCTAGTTTGGTTACAATGAGAGGTTGGACAGACATGGATTGTTTTCTCTGGAAAGCATGAGTTTGAGGGGAGACCTGATAGAAGTGTATAAAGTTATGAGAAGGCTCAGATAGGGTACATTTCCACCCTTTTTCTCGGGGTGTAAATGTGACAGTCTAGAGGGTATAACATTAAGTGAGAAGGGGAAAGTTTAAAGATCTGCAAGGCAAGTGTTTTTTTTTTTTACACAGAGGGTGGTGGGTGCCTGGAATGCGCAGGCAGGGATAATGTTGTAGGCAGGTAGGAGTGGCATTTCGGAGGCTTTTGGATAGACACATGGATACACTAGGAATGGAAGGATATGGATTATGTGCAGATAAGAGTTTGGCATCATGTTTGACACGGATATTGTGGGCCGAAGGGCCTGTTGCTGTGCTGTACTGTTCTATGTTTGATGGTAACTTTCCATCAAAGGGCAGCAACCACCAAAATGCAGCATATCTGAAGAATTGTACTTAATTTTGGTTCAATGTTGACAAAATTCTGAATAATACATTGCCATTTTAGTATACCAATCTAAGATAATATTGGAGATAGACACAAAACGGTGGAGTAATTCAGCGGGGCAGGCAGCATCTCTGGAGAGAAGGAATGGGTGACGTTTCAGGTCGAGACCCTGCTTCAGACTGAGTCAGGGGAGAAGGAGTCTGAAGATATGGGCAGGTAAGGTGTGAAATTGACAGATCAAAGCAGACAATGATAAGGAATCGTAGAACGGTACATTGTTAGCTGAGGGGAAGGTAACAAGGAGGCATACAATCAGTATAATTAATCAAAAGGACAGTGAAAATAGTCAGAGAACTAGGGTTGGGGAGGGATGGAGATAGAGGGAAAGGAAGGATTACGTGGTTAGAGAAATCAATATTCTTACTGCTGGGTTGTAGGCTGCCCAAGCAAAATATGAGGTGCTGTTCCTCCAATTTACGTTGGGCCTCACTCTGACAGTGGTGGAGGCCCAGGACAGAAAGGTCAATATGGGAGGGGGAGCGGAGTTGTTCAGCGAAATGATCGGGGGGGGGGGGCTTGCAGATATGTAGGAGTCCACACCTGGAACAGCGGATGCAGTAGATGAGGTTGCAGGAGGTGCAAGTGAACCTCTGCCTCACCTGAAAGAACTGTCGGGGTCCTTGGACAGATTCAAGGGAGGAGGTATAGGGACAGGTGTTGCAGGGGAAAATACCTGGAGAGGGGGTGCTTTGGTGGGAAGTGACGAGTTAACCAGGGAGTTATGGAGGGAACAGTCTGCAGAAAGGGAAAATGTGGCTAGTGGTGGGATCCCATTGGATAATATTGGTGCACTTTAAGAAAAATCATGAAGAAATTAAAAATTATGTATAGGTCCGTGGAGACTTAATTAGATTGGTTCTTGTTCATGCTTCATTAAAATGTTCAAGTTGAAAGGGCAGCTATTTACCATAATGATTTCTCACCTTTCAAGTGACTGTATTAGGATGTTTATAGCACTTGAATAATTAAGCACTTTATTGTTCTGAGACCTTGTCAGTAATTTAAAATTGCACAGCTGTGTCATGCACCAAACTGTTTTGCTGTATGCCTTGATTGAGTATGTGAGCCATATCCGTTCTACCCCTCCCACACATGAAGATTAATATTTTCATGAAATAAGGCGCCAACTGATTTCTGTCGAAAGATAATGCAGAATGTAGTGAAATAAAGTATTTTGTGGTTGCAGTTTTGAAGTGACGGGCAGTAGGACGGATGACACGGACATGGTTGTGATTCCAGTGTATCTGCGGGAGAAGTATCGGCAGCCCAGCTATGGCCATCACAGCAACACTTGCCTGTTTGGCCAACCCTTCATGATATCTGTGCCGAGAAGCATAACAGAGGAGAAGCTTTACAACCTATTGCTCATGAAAATGTGGTATGTAGCTGCCTGTTTATTATCTTCCTTCCAAAAACTTATTCTAATCCGCCTTACATCCTGATAAAAGATCCACTTCATTTTGGTTGTAGTCAGCACATGTGCACTGCCATCTATGTTACAGCAGCTGCTGTGGTGTTGCATCCCCCATCCCACAGCCAAACAAGTTTGCTCAAAGCGGTAGACACAAAATGCTGGAGTAACTCAGCGGGACAAGCAGCATCTCTGGAGAGAAGGAATGGGTGACGTTTCGGGTCGGCACTTCAGACTGAAGAAGGGTCTCGACCCAAAACGTCATCCACTCCTTCTATCCAGAGATGCTGCTTGTCCCGCTGAGTTACTCCAGCATTTTGTGTCTACCTTCGATTTAAACTAGCATCTGCAGTTCTTTCCCACACATTTTGTACAAAGTAGTGTTTTTTTACAAGCAGTGTCTGATTTACAACCCGAGCCACTAGGTTTTAGAGATAGAGCATGGAATAAGGCCCTTCAGCTCACGGACCATTGATCGCCTGTTCACACGCTATTTCGAGGTTACCCGCTTTCTCATCCACTCCCTATATATCAGGGGCGATTTTACAGATGCCAATTAACCTACAAACCCACAAGTCTTTGAGATGCGAGAGGAAACCGAAGCACCCACAGGAAACCTACACGGTCACAGGGAGAACATGCATACTCCACACAGACAGCACAAGGTCAGGATCGAACCTGGGATTCTGTGGCTGTAAGGCAGCGGCTCTACCAGCTGTATCACTGTTCCACTCTTTTGCCATAAGCCATTTTAGTGTATACATGACTGATACCTTTTATCCTGGTTCTTGCCACCTCATTTCCCCAGAGCCAGGCTGCTCTTCTCCTTGCCATTTCCTTTGTCACCTCACAATGTAATCATTAGGAAATTTAATTTTCTGAGATATTTTTCCTTTTTCTATTCCTTTTCATTTTAGCCGATATGTTAGAACCTACAATGAAAATGAAGATGAGGAAGGAAGTCTTCATTTTGTCAAAGACCTTGGTATCAATGGGAATGGACAAAATGGTGTCCATGAGGAGGGATCTCCAAGTAAGACCTGTGTGTTTCTAACTTGGTAATGCCATAAATCCTAACAAGAGTTTATGGCTGTTCTTTTAACATTTTTCCATTCCTCTACCAACAGGAATGCTTGTTAATGCCTAAGTAGTAATTGTTTATTGATTGAAAGATACAGCATGGAAACTGCCCCTTCATCCACCAAGTCCACACTGACCATCTATCACCCGTACAAACGAGTTCTGTTATTTCATTTTGCATCCATTCCCTACAACTAGGGGCAATTTACAGAGGCCAGTTAACCTGCAAACATGCACATCTTTGGGGTGCGGAGGAAACTGGAGCACACTGAGGAAACCCATATGGTCACAGGGAGAACGTTTAAACTCCACACAGACAGCACCCGAGGTTGGGATCGAACCAGGCTCTCTGGCGTTGTGTGGCAGCAGCTTTACCAGCTCTTTCATTGGCAAAACATCTAATGGGCAGTAGTTTACAATTCCTGCCTTGGTATATTTCAAAATTTCAATATAAATTCTTACAAATTGTATGTATCCATATTTAATGCAGTTCTGTTTCTACCTATGTCATGCAGTGTAACTTGACTGATTATTTAGACTGATTAGATCTGGAGGCAAGTGAAATACATACAGTGTCCTCCATAATGTTTGGGACAAAGACCCATCATTTATTTATTTGCCTTTACTCCACAATTTGAGATTTGTAATTGAAAAAAATCACATGTGGTTAAAGTGCACATTGTCAGATTTTATTAAAGGATATTTTTTTTGCATTTTGGTTTCACCATGTAGAAATTACAGCTGTGTTTATACATAGTCCCCCCCCCATTTCAGGGCACCATAATGTTTGGGACACATGGCTTCACAGGCGTTTGTAATTGCTCAGGTGTATTTAATTGCCTCCTTAATGCAGGTATAAGAGAGCTCTCAGCATCTAGTCTTTCCTCCAGTCTTTCCATCACCATTGGAAACATTTATTGCTGTTTATCAACATGAGGACCAAAGTTGCACCAATGAAAGTCAAAGAAGCCATTATGAGACTGAGAAACAAGAATAAAACTGTTAGAGACATCAGCCAAACCTTAGGCTTTCCAAAATCAACTGTTTGGAACATCATTAACAAGAAAGAGAACAATGGTGTGCTTACTAATCACAAAGGGACTGGCAGGCCAAGGAAGACCTCCATAGCTGATGACAGAAGAATTCTCTCTACAATAAAGGGGAAAAAACAAACATCGATCCGACAGATCAGAAACACTCTTCAGGAGTCAGGTGTGGATTTGTCAATGACCACTGTCCGCACAAGGCTTCATGAACATTAAAACAGGCTACACTGCAAGATGCAAACCACTAGTTCGCTGTAAAAATAGGATGGCCTGGTTACAGTTTGCCAAGAAGCACTTAAATGAGCTACCACAGATCTGGAAAAAGGCCTTGTGGACAGATGAGACGAAGATTAACTTACATTGGAGTGATGGCAAGAGCAAAGTATGGAGGAGAGAAGGAACTGCCCAAGATCCAAAGCATATCACCGCATTTGTGAAACACGGTGGTGGGGGTGTTATGGCCTGGGCATGTATGCTGCTGAAGGTACTGATTCACTTATCTTCATTGCTGATGGTAGTAGCTGCTGTTAAAGGTACTGACTCATTTATCAACTCCGATCAGCTCAAGTTCAAACAAATGCCTCAAAACTCATTGGCCAAGTTCATTCTACAGCGGTTCATTCTACAGCAAGACAACAATTCCAAACGTATTGCTAAAGCAACAAAGGAGTTTTTCAAAGCTAACAAATGGTCAATTCTTGAGTGGCCAAGTCAATCACCCGATCTGAACCCAATTGAGCATGCCTTTTATAAGCTGAAGAGAAAACTGAAGGGGACTAGCCCACAAAAGAAGCATATGCTAAAGATGGCTGCAATACAGGCCTGACAGAGCATCGCCAGAGAAGACACCCAGCAACTGGTGATGTCCATGAATCACAGACTTCAGTTATTGCATGCAAAGGATATGCAACAAAATAATAAACATGACTACTTTCATCTACATGACATTGCTGTGTCCCAAATATTATGGTGCCCTGAAATGGGGAGACTTTGTATAAACACTGCTGTAATTTCTACATGGTGAAACCAAAATGTATAAAAAATGGCCTTTATTAAAATCTGACAATGTGCACTTTAACCACATGTGATTTTTTTCTATTACAAATCTCAAATTGTGGAGAACAGAGGAAAATAAATAAATGATGGGTCTTTGTCCCAAACATTATGGAGGGCACGGTATAACTCGGAAACATAAATAATTGACATTCCCAAACACATTTTAAACAGATAACTTTGTCATTTTCATAGTTGTAGGAAAGCTGAGTTGAATTTTCTTTTATAAGTCTCTGGTGAAAGACTAAAGTTTATACTCAAACTGTAGAGCAGCATCATCCCATTTTTCATCATTATAGAGTTGTGCCTACACAGTCTTGTTACATTTGTTTTTTTCAGATGCAAATCTATTTCACACTTTTTCCTTCATTGAATAAAGATGTTAATTCTTTGCATCTTTGAATTACAAACACTTCAGTGCAATGTTCATATTGGCTCTCAAGATTGCAAATACTACCCTTTCTCTGCAGATTCCTTTGTTCACTTATTTATTTCCATTTTGGACAATGTTGGCATTCTGTTTGATTAGAGCATTCTGTCCTAACAACCTATGGTTTACAAAAGAAAATCTAACTTCTTTCAAATTCTCCCTTCACATGAAGTTCTAAATTTAAAATGGGTGGAAATATCAAATGACAAATGATTTTTTTTTCTCTCTCCGTTCTGTGAAGGAACAAGAGAGTGGAACTAATTGGATAGATCTGGCAATGAGTTGGCACAGGAATAATAGGCCTCTTTTTAATGATTATTCATTCTATGAGTTTGGAAGAAAGTTTGACAAGGGAGGGCTGTGTGGAAACCCTGAAAAATCAATATTGTTTTTTCTGCTTTTTAATGAATATAAATGACTGGGTTTAGCATCCTTTCATGGGATAATTAGATTTTGATACTAAAATAGCTACTTGTTGAAAAAGTGTGATCAAAACTCAACAAAACGAACATTTCCGTTGTACCTTTTTAATATTGTATAGCAGCTGCGCTCATTTGCAGAAATATGATAAAATAAATCGGCTACTTAGGCAGACTGCAAATTAAATGTTATTACTAATGATAACTGTTGTAGGTAGGTTATAATCTGTGGGAAACAGTAGATTAATCTAAATTAGCATAATTTGGAGAAGCAATTTATAAATGAACAAATACAGTACAAAGACAAGCTACAGAGCTTCATTAAGATTTTTAAATGCTTTGACCAAACAATACTGTTTTGAGAATTACACCATAAACGATATACATACGAGTTTAAGAGACCCAAGTTTCATAATTGAGTTGCACTGAGCTACATGATCTTAGCCAAGGCTGTGTTAAGGGCAGTGTCTCTCCTGGTTTGTGCATAAGAAAATTAAACCTGGGTTCCCATATCTGGCTGTTTCCTTTAGAGACACAGATACAGCACGGAAACAGGCCCTACGGCCCACTGAGTCCGTACCAATCATTGATCACCCCGTACGCTAGCACTATCCTACACGCTAGGGACAATATACAATTTTACCAAAGCCAATTAACCTACGTCTTTGAAGTGTGGGGGGAAAACTGGAGCACCCGGAGAAAACTCACGTAGTCACGGAGAACATACAAACTCCGTACAGACAGCACCCACAGTCAGGATTAAATCCGGGTCTCTGATGCTGTAAGTCGGCAACTCTATCGCTGCGCCACCGTGATGCCCCACAAATGAATTTCAAGCAAGGATGTACAAATGTTGGGAACTAATTGGATGCAAAGTTCACACAAGCATTGCTAAAATTCATGAGGACAGCAGGAATATAAATCATACAGAGTTAATCTTTTGAGAAGGTGTCAAATTCCCCATTGAAAGAATGAAATGTTAATCAAATAACAATCTGCCAAGATGGCCATGGCAAAGAAAATTATTGGGGTATTTGAAGTAGAATTGGGTGCCTGGATCACAGAGTGGATACGCTGGAGGAAAGAGTTGCATGATTTATTGTCAATAATCAGATTTCTACTATGTTTTAAATCAAATGTGCTGTATGATTTTACTGTTAGTCCAATTTTTTGTCCAATTTTCCTTACATAAATGAGGCAGTATGGTGTTATGGATGAGGACTAGACTGATCTACTGAGGTCCACATCACTATAGTTTACATTAATTTAGAGAAATGTATTACCCTTCTCCTTTATGTTATTCAGTGTATCCTTTTAATTGAATTTTGTTATACTTCTGTTACCTCCTTACCTTCAGGGTTTCTGTGGCATAGATGAGGGAGTGAAGGTAAAGATTATGTTCAAGCCCTAGTTTGGTTTCCTTAACTACGTGAAACTGGGTAATCTATTTTGCTCTTCTGGGAAGCCAGCATTTTAGGGCATGAACATGAAATTTCATTTTGTTGAGCGACCTCTATTAGCTTTTAATCCAATGTTTCACCTGCGTTAAATAGTGTACTATCATGCTCATGTTCATGTTATAGGAGCAGAATTAGGCCATTTAGCTCATCAAGTCTACTCCACTTTAATCTTGGCTGATCTATCTTTCCCTCACAACATTCTCCAGCCTTCTCCCCATAACGCCTGACATCTTTATTAATGCAGAATCCCAATGCTGCCAAAGTTAATTCCATATATAGTAATAAAAGTAGTAGACCAAACATACGATGTTCATGCTTTTCACACTGTAGTTACTTCAATGTCCTACACAAGTTGACTTGGTAACATTTATAAGACATCTCTCCCTCGTGTCTTCAACATCCAATACTTAATCTATTTGTATATTGAAAAATTATGTTTGTCTTTCATTTTAAGAGTTTTAAACGGAGCTCTTATTTATTTTTTTTATCTGAAATTATTATTTTTTTGGCCGGACAAACAAAATCCCAATGAACAATGGATCTTTCATCAACTACCTTCTGCGGATTTCTTTGGTACCACTTAAGTCAAATGCATTTACTCAGTTACTTCCAGCCGAGTACAGAACATTTATTTTTGTCAGAGTAATTTTGTCCTCATTTTAGATGAATGTATACGATTTGCCTTTGGAGGATTATGTTGGCATCGGTAACCTTGCACTGCCCTGCTCTGATGACTAAGGGCAATTAGCAAAGTAATTTAGTCTGATCGGGCGTAATTAAATTAAGGATAAGCTTTCGTGGAACTAACTGTGAAGCAAGAAAATGGAAGTTAATTGGAATAGTGTGGCATGTTCCAGCCGGCCAAGTGAGGTGCTGCTTCTGAATTCTTAGCAGACTATACATTTTTACCATCCTCGTTCCATTCCCTATGATATATATATAGATTTTACAGTATTTTATCTCTAGTATTTTAAAATTCTTACCATTCAAAATAGGGTCCTTCCTTTCTTTCTAATATTGATTAAGAACTCTGTCAAGGGCAGCACAGTGGTACGATCCTGACTATGGGTGCTGTCTGTACGGAGTTCGTCCTGTGACCACGTGGGTTTTCTCCGGGTGTTCCAGTTTCCTCCTACACACCAAAGACGTATTGGTTTGTAAGTTAGACACAAAGTGCTAGAGTAACTCAGTGGATCAGGCAGCATCTCTGGAGAAAAAGGATGAGTGACATTTCGGGTCGGAATCCTTCTTCAGACTGTTGAAGAAGAATTCTGACCCGAATTGTCAGACATCCTTTTTCTCCAGTGATGCTGCCTGACCCATTGAGTTACTCAAGCGCTGTGTGTCTATCTAGGGTCTAAACCAACATCTGCAGTTCTTTCCTCCACAGGTTTATAGGTTAATTGGCTTCAGTAAAATTTGTAAGTAGTCCCTAGTGTATAGGATTGTGCTAGTGTATAGATTTGTGCTAGTGTATGGGGTGATCGCTAGTCAGCGCCGACTTTGTGGCCTGAAGTGCCTGTTGCTCACTAAAAGTCTAAAGTCTGTGTAATAAGTTTAAACTCATTTACAGTAAGAGGTGGCAAGGCACGCACCTCCAAAGCATCAGTGGCGTTGTGACTGCAGTGATTTTTATTTTTCCCGTGGATTCTTTCTCTGAGCAGGTGAAATGGAGACGGATGAACAAGATGACGAGTCAAGTCAAGATCAAGAACTTCCGTCTGAAAATGAGAACAGCCAGTCGGAGGAGTCTGTTGGGGGAGACAACGAGGACTCTGAAAACGGCATCGGCACTGATGATCCTTATAAAGGGCAGCTATGCCATGGACAAAAGAAACAGCTCTTTACATTCCAGTTCAATAATTTGGGGAATCCGGACATCAATTATGTCAAGGACGATCGGCAAATACGATTTGAAGAAAGCAGGCAAATCCGGCTCGATGGTATGTGATGCAGGTCAGAAGTGTCAGGCCACTGTTCAGTAACTGTATGCAAAAAGGAATTACATGTGACAATAAAATACCATTGAACCAGCAGGTCACATGCATATTGTCACCCAGAAGATGACTTCAATCCTGCATGGTGACCAAAGTACTTTTGCTTACCAGTCTATTGCTTAAAAATACACTCTTTGCCAGTGGTTGGTGTGCCGTGGGTCAGGGAGCATCTCAACCTTCTCTTCCATTCCATTAGTGAACCCTGTTGTGGCATAGGCACTATGTTTGTAACAGGATTTCAACAGAGTATACTTTGCAGGCAGATTTAGACTTTAGAATACAGCGCGGAAACAGACCCTTCCACCCACCGAGTCCTCGCCGACGAGGGATCACACCATACACTAACACTATCCTACACACTAGGGACAATTTACAATTTTACCTAAGCTAATTAACCTTCAAACCTGTATGTCTTTGGCGTATAGGAGGAAACCAGAGCACCTGGAGAAAACCCACGCTGTAATAGGGACAATGTACAAACTCCATACAGATAGCACCCATAGTCAGGATCAAACTCTGGTCTTTGGCACAGTAAGGCAGCAGATCTGCCACTGTACCACCCTTATGTTTACATTATTTGTGTTTAGACAGTCCTTATTTAAATATTTTTTCACATTTCCTCCCTATTGAAATTGTCAAGGACACTTGTAATTCTACCCGCACTTCAGTCTTCCAGTGTTCTTGGTCGAATATCTGTTTTTAATATTTTGGTATCTGTGTTAAACTACAAATGGCATCACAGCCAGTTTCTATAGAGGTTTCATTACATTCTGTTAATATGTTGAATCTTCACATTTAGTTTCTTAGTCAAGAGACTCTCAAGAGTCAAGGGAAGATAAAGAGTGTTTTATTATCAAATGTATCAAAACGGAACAATTAAATTCTTACTTGCAGCAGCACAACAGGGTTGTAAACACTACTCAATAGATAATATAATCAACAGTTCAATATATAACAAAGCCCAGTGTAGTACAAAAGAAAAGGTCAAGGCATTTTGTAGCACAGAGTTTAGTTGGAGTGTGTACTGGTCAATAGCCTGTTGGTTGTTGAGAAGAAGCTGCTCCTGAACTGGGACATTACAATTTTCAGATTCCTATACCTTCTTCCCAATGGCAAGAGTGAAATGAGAGTGCGGCTAGGGTGGTGTGGGTCCACGATGATGCTGGCTGCCATTTTGAGACGTGTCAATGACATGTCCTGGAAATCAGCAAACTTAACACAGGCCGTGCCTGTAACTTGCTTGTTATAGCACCAGAATACTACTACATCTTTCCAGAACAAGGCATACTTTTTCTTTAAGCTGACCACCTCCTGTCCATTAACTCACTCAGGGCAGTTTGTGTCCCTGGCTTTGATCGTGGCAAATGTTCTATGCTCTGTCTTTGCAAGTGGTCCTGACATTCCAGGTGCTGAACTTCATATTGAGG
Source organism: Leucoraja erinaceus (assembly GCF_028641065.1). Classification (NCBI taxonomy): domain Eukaryota; kingdom Metazoa; phylum Chordata; class Chondrichthyes; order Rajiformes; family Rajidae; genus Leucoraja; species Leucoraja erinaceus. The sequence goes on along the minus strand of NC_073395.1, from coordinate 23,629,853 downwards.
ACTGGAAGTTGCCCATGTGTGTGACTATTGTTAACATGGGGTCTGTATTGCCCACCGACTATCACCCAGGCTTTTCAGAGCCAGGTCGTGGTACAATTGCAATAGGGTTAAAGACAATTGACCACTGGACTCTGCTTCATGGAAATGGCACCAACACGCACTCCCCTGCACATGTTCAGCTGGGCACCATGTGGAAGGGATTTCTCATCTTGCCAATATTAATTTCCACTCCTTTCTTGCTGATTGAATTTAGCTGCTTGTTCTTTGTTTGCGTCTCCACCTTTCTCCATATGTTGCTTCAGGGCTCTATTGCTCCTGGATGTGTGAAATAATTAAAATTGTAAAAGGATGGAAGAATGAGGTCAATAGGTAATGGGACATCTGTTTACTGTCAAGGGGGTTGATTTAGAAGAAAGCTTTAGCTGTGTCTGTCTGGAGATGTATGATTTATAGCTGTTGTTGAAACATTCTGAGGAAGAGGAATGCTGGAGTGGCTGTGTGAAATATGTTACGGTTAATGGTGTAAATAAACACCAAAAAGAAAAAATTGATATAAAAGATCACAAGAATCTCCGTTTTTACTGTTCCCAGCGGCCATTGTATTTGATGCCCTTAACTGAAGTGTAGCCTTGATTGCCTTACCCAACCTTTGTGTGTTTTAAAATTCTCTTCAATAAGATGACAGAAAGCTTCTGATATGCCGTACCTCAGCCGTGATGTGGTCAGTCTGTTGAACTATTGATGATCACAGCCGACCGCAAACCTGCAAAACTCGCCAATTCGATCACTTATTCTGGAATGTGTCAACAGATAGCTGTCAGGATGTAGAAACCTTAAATGGTTTCTACCTCATTTTAATAAACTGAGTTGCGTACCTACACAGCAACGTTGACCAGATTAGTAACCTTAACCTGGGATTCCAACTCGAGAGCCGTGATCTCCCGGTTGCCAAACATTTTAATTCCACTTCCCATTACCACACTAACCATTCTGTCCTGGGTCTCCTCCAATGTCAGAGCGAGGCGAAATGCAAATTGGAGGAACAGCACCTCATATTTCGCATGAGCAGCTTACAACCCAGCAGTATGAACATTGATTTATCTAATTTCAAGTAACCTCTGCATCTCCCCCATCACCCCCGCACCCTAGTCATCCTGCCAGTTCCACCGTTTGCATCCCTGTATCCATTCATTATCACCTCTTCCCCAGTGAACAACGGGCCATTATGGGCTCTACCCTCCCTTGGTCATCTGTTGCCTGACCCGCTGAGTTATTCCAGCTCTTTGTGTCTATCTAGAGAACTTCTGATCTCCATTCAGCTGGATTTTTTTACCGAGCGAGTCATTGTTTTCTAATGGTTTGCACTTTTGTTATGTCACCTTAACTGCTTCATTTAAGAAATCACTGTCAGTGACATTCTACGTTTTTTGTACAGAAGTTCATTTTTAGAATTTACTCTACCTGCTTTTATCCTCAGAGCGAACATATCTGGCATTAGACTGGGATCCTGAAGTAAAAAAGCGATGGTTTGATGACAATGCAGCAGAGGTAAATGTGTACCATGTTTGTACTAAGAATAAATGGCTGTAATGGTGCTTGATGGTATAGTGTAAAACAAAAATTCAACAGGGCAAAACATTAAAAATGCCTGCACAGTTGTTTAAATACTTAAGGATTCACAAAGTAGATACAAACCATATTGTAAAAACACAACTTTTTAGTGTTGTGACGAGGGAATACAATGCACAAGTAATGTCCAAAGCAGCTTCTTTTACGTAATAGATTTCTAAAGTTTGAACTTTTTCTGAAAATAACTACATGTTGTCTGGTTGTATCACACTGCCATGTTTAGTTTTAGAGATACAGCGCGGAAACAGGCCCTTCAGCCCACCAAGTACGTAATCCCCACACATTAACACTACCCTACATTCACTAGGGACAATTTACACATACACTGCCAATTAACCTACAAACGTGTACATCTTTGGAGTGATGGAGGAAAACAAAGATCTTGGAGAAAACCCATGCGGTTACAGGGAGAACGTACAAACTCCTTACAGTAATCAGCATCGAACCAGGGTCTCTGGCGCTGTAAGGCAACAACTCTACCGCTGCGCTATCTTTGCTGCAGAACAATTTTTTTACAGTCATACATCTAAATTTTTTTACTGCATTCTGTCTTTGCTTGATCATTTTAAAGCACCAGATTAGGATAAAATGTGATGTGATGTTATTTTTAAAGTGTAAAGGAAGACATAGAGATGGTTAATTGGATTTTTAACAATGCATTGAATTTGGCAAACCTTTAAAAACATGCAGTGGACAAGTAGTTTTTCATTATAATTTTACAAACTCATTTGATATGTTCATTTGTTTTAATTCAGGATTTTGAGAAACATGAAAGTATGGAATATAGGCCTCAGAAAAAAATGTTCGTAAAATTAAAAGACTGCATTGAACTTTTTACAACGAAAGAAAAACTTGGTGCAGAGGACCCCTGGTGAGTAATTTTGGATAGAATTAAAAGTTTGCAGTTAATAGATGGAGGATATTCTTACGTCACATGGTTATGTAAACTGCTAAGCTTGATGTTTACAAAGTTACTATTGGTTTTCCAAGATTACAGTTATGACCACACTTCAGAAATGCTCCAGGATGTAACGGAAGAGACAATGAAGATGTGATATAAATGTTTTACTTCATCATAAAGTACATTGTTAATTGGAATCACTACAAAAGAAAATCAGAATAGAGCTTTGTAGTGTAATTAATTATGACAGTAAATATGGCAGATCAACAAGCTGCTATTTGAGCTTCAGTTACATTTTCTCTTTGTGAAGAATTATGCTTTACTATATTAAACCGTTTTTTCTCTTTACCTGATCTCGCTACAGGCTTATTGATGGTGAAATGGAACAAGGAGCTGCTGTAGACAATACAGTGCCCTCCATAATGTTTGGGACAAAGACCCATCATTGATTTATTTGCCTCTACTCCACAATTTGAGATTTGTAATAGAAAAAAATCACATGTGGTTAAAGTGCACATTGTCAGATTTTATTAACGTGTATTTTTATACATTCTGGTTTCACCATGTAGAAGTTACAGCTGTGTTTATACTTAGTCTCCCCATTTTTGGTACATGGCTTCGCAGGTGTTTGTCATTGCTCAGGTTTCTTTAATTGCCTCCTTCATGGAGGAAGCTTGGTTCTTGGTTTCTTGGTCCTCCAAAATATTCCAAATGGAATTTAAACTGGAGGTTAGGGAGGGAGGACTTAAGCCAGAAAGAATAATAGAGCTTTCAGCATCTAGTCTTTCCTCCAGTCTTTCCATCACCTTTGGAAACTTTTATTGCTGTTTATCAACATGAAGACCAAAGTCGTGCCAATGAAAGTCAAAGAAGCCATTGTGAGGTTACGAAGCGATGTTAGAGACATCAGCCAAATCTTAGGCTTACCAAAATCAACTGTTTGGAACATCATTAAGAAGAAAGAGAGCACTTGTGAGCTTACTACTCGCAAAGGAACTGGCAGGCCAAGGAAGACCTCCACAGCAAAGCATGGAGGAGAAAAGGAATTGCCCAAGATCCAAAGCATACCACCTCATCTGTGAAACACAGTGGTGGGGGTGTTATGGCCTGGGCATGTATGGCTGCTGAAGGTACTGGCTAACTTATCTTCATTGATGATACAACTGCTGATGGTAGTAGCATAATGAATTCTGAAGTGTATAGACACATCCTATCTGCTCAAGTTCAAACAAATGCCTCAAAACTCATTGGCCGGCGGTTCATTCTACAGCAAGACAATGATCCCAAATATACTGCTAAAACAACAAATGAGTTTTTCAAAGCTAAAAAATGGTCAATTCTTGAGTGGCCGTCAATGACTCGATCTGAACCCAATTGAGCATGCCTTTTATATGCTGAAGAGAAAACAAGCATAAGCTAAAGGTGGCTGCAATACAGGCCTGACAGAGCATCTCCAGAGAAGACACCCAGCAACTGGTGATGTCCATGAATCGCAGACTTCAAGCAGTCATTGCATGCAAAGGATATGCAACAAAATGCTAAACACGACTTTCATTTACATGACATTGCTGTGCCCCAAACATTCTGGTGCCCTGAAACGGGGGGACTATGTATAAACACTGTTGTAATTTCTATACGGTGAAACTAAAATGTATGAAAATGGCCTTTATTAAAATCTGACAATGTGCACTTTAACCACATGTGATTTTTTTCTCTATTACAAATCTCAAATTGTGGAGTACAGAGGCAAATAAATATATGATGGGTCTTTGTCCAAAACATTATGGAGGGCACTCTATTTAGGGCAAGCAAACTGTTCTCTATTCAGAATACTTTGCTCAAAAAAACCTGTTTGCATCATCAGTAGTACAATTGCCGCTCAGTTTTGCACAAGTTGCTCTCCCCTACTCTCTTTGTTCCCTAAATCCGTATAAGAGCGCCCTCCACTGGATAGATTTAACATTACATCCTCAATACCATTCGGATGTGGACACAATACAATACAATACGGTTTTATTCATCACATTGCACATAAAGTGCAAGTGAAATGAATTTGTCAGCAGTGGTACAATGAGAAAGAACACACAATAAACAATAAAAATTTAGCACAAACATCCACTACAGCATTCATCACTGTGGTGGAAGGCACAAAATTTGGCCAGTCCTCCTTCATTTCCCCCCGTGGTCGGGACCAGGGTCCAGAGTCAGTCCAGAGTCGGCTCTTCCCCACCAGAGACCGCGGCTTTAGGTTGCCGCAGGCCGGCGGTCGAAGATTTAAAGTCCCCGCCGCAGCCAGAAGCACCGCAGACCGCAGGGCCGGCGGTCGAAGCTCCCCTCTAGGGGTGATGGTAAGTCCACGCTGGGTCCGCGGTAGAAGTTGGCCGCGGGCCGGCGGTGGAAGCTCCTTCTTCTCCCGGGTCTCCCACAAGGGATCCCGGGCTGCGGACGCCGCGCCAGCTGAACCTCTGCAGACCGCGGCTTCAGGCTGCCGGCTGCCGCGGGCCAGCAAAACGGAGCGCTCCCCTCCGGCGAGCCCCAGCGAGGGCTCGCCCGCCACGCGCCGAGAGTCCACGCTGTGCCCGCCGCTGAAGCCCCGGGCGCGTCTCCGGGAAAGGCCACCCGATCCTCGTTGTTAGGCCACGGGGGAGGCAACCTGGAAAAAGTCGCCTCTCCATGGAGGAGGCGACCGAAACGGTTTCCCCCTTACCCCCCCACACCACCCCCAACACAAGACACACAAAGATCATAAAAAACATACTTTAAAACATACTAAAAAAAACAAAAAAAGTTGGGGGGGAAAAGGACACGCTGCTGACAGGGTGCCGGCTTGCAGCGCCCCCACCGCTGCATGTTGAGCACTGTCGCTTAATGCTAAATTTAGGTTTAGAAGGATAAGGGCTAAACACAGGCAGATGGGGCACGTTGGTCGATGTGGTCAAGTTGGGCCAATGGGCCTGTATGACTTTGACTGTATAATTTTCTTTCTCAGGATCTTTGGCTGGGATTGCTGTTTGACAAATAAAATGAAATGGAAATAATAACAAGTATTTTAAGCCTCTTGATGTGTTTTTCTTCAGGTATTGTCCGAACTGCAAGCAACATCAGCAAGCCTCCAAAAAGTTAGATCTGTGGTCACTGCCCCCTGTCTTAGTGGTCCACTTGAAGCGGTTTTCCTATAGTCGATACTGGCGAGATAAGCTGGACACACTGGTTGATTTTCCAATTAGGTATGTCCTAGAATGACAAACTTGGCCATTGACTCTAGAGCAGATTGTCTTTGATTTTGGGCAGCACAGTGGAGCAGTGGTAGAGTTGTTGCCTTACAGAGTCAGAGACCCAGATTTGATCCTCTCAACGGGTGTTGTCTGTACGAAGTTTGCACATTCTCCCCGTGTCTATGTGGGTTTTCTCTGGGTGCTCCGGTTTCCTCAAACATCCCCAAGACATGCAGGTTTGTTGGTTAATTGGCTTCCGTACAATTGTCCCTAGTGTGTAGGATAGGATAGAACTGGACGGTGCGGACTCAGTGGGCCGAAGGGCCTGCTTCCAACCAAACTCATTTGTGGGGAGAATAATGTTGATAATATTAATAACGTTAATAATCTCTGTGTCAAGTGCAAGCCTTCGTAAACTCATTTGAGTCCCACATTAGACAAACTGCTTTGCCAAGTACCAGAGTTTTCGTATAATATGGATATTAGTTTAACCAATTGGAAAATACATGTCACCATGGTCCTAGTCTCTGGCAGGGGAATGAACAAAGCACATGGATGTTTGTGGGGAAGAGAGGGAAATCAGTTTAGACAGTCTGCCTGCTGCTGCTGATTTTAGGGCTAAATTGTTCTATTCCAATGATGAAAACCAGACAGCATTTAATGATCAATGCCTAAAGATCTGGAGGAACTCAGCAGGTCAGGAGGCATCAGTGAAAGAAATGGACAGGTAACATTCCGGGTTCAGACTGAAAACGTCACCTGTACAATTCCCTCCGCAGATGCTGGTTAAACAGAAGATAGACACATGAAGCTGGAGTAACTCAGCGAATTAGGCAGCATCTCTGGAAAAAAGGAATGGATGATGTTTCAGTTGGAGAACCTACTTCAAACTGTAGATGTGTCTCGACCCGAACGTCACCTATTCCTTTTCTCCAGAGATGTTGCCTGATCGGCTGAGTCACTCCAGCTGATTGTATCTACCTTCCCTCCACAGATGTTGCCTGACCAGTTGAGTTCCTCTAGCACTGTGTTTTGCTCAAGGTTCTCACATCTTGTGACATAATTAAATTATGTTCATCGACAGATATGATTCTTAGATTCATAAAGATTTAATATATCTGATGGATAGATGCCTAACAATCCCAAGACCTCAAAGTATTCCTTCATTCTAGGAACATCACTTTTAAATCACTCACTGTTTCCTCTATGAAGGAGATAAACCAGTGACAGAACAGATCCGATGGAGTATTCGATTCCAGGATTGTTACTTCTAATGTTAAAAGATTTGTTTGGCTTGATATAAAATAATTATTTTTAGCATGCGTACAAGTAAGTTTGTAATTTTAATTCTCTCTGTTTTCATCAGTAATTTAGATATGTCAGAATTTCTTATCAATCCAAATGCTGGCCGCTGTGAATATAATTTGATTGCCGTGTCTAATCACTATGGTGGAATGGGTGGAGGGCATTGTAAGTATTCCCAATCAATTGTGATGGTGATTTAATTTTTTTAAACCTTTAAATCCAATTTCATTCACAAAACTCATAAATCAACTATGCACAATTTCCTGTTATGTCTGGTTCCTATGCTGAATGTGTTTAATTCAAGTCAAGAGTATTTTATTGTCAAATGTCCTGAATGGGACAATGAAATTCTTACTTGCTGCAGCACAACAGAATATGTGAATATGTAAACATTGTATATAACGGGAAAAAAAAGAAACGGTTCAGTAAATAACAAATAATAATATAGCCTTTTGCAGTTCAGAGCTCGGGGATCCAATTGCAGAGGGATGCGCAGAGGCCCAGTTCCATGAGCTTGGTAACCAGCTTGGAAGGGGTAACTGGAGGGAGGAAACTTTGAAGTCTCATCCACAGTAACCCAGTGAAGTTATAAGAGTATAACCATATAACAATTACAGCACGGAAACAGGCCATCTCGACCCTTCTAGTCCGTGCCGAACACGTATTCTCCCCTAGTCCCATATACCTGCGCTCAGACCATAACCCTCCATTCCTTTCCCGTCCATATAACTATCCAATTTATTTTTAAATGATAAAAACGAACCTGCCTCCACCACCTTCACTGGAAGCTCATTCCACACAGCCACCACTCTCTGAGTAAAGAAGTTCCCCCTCATGTTACCCTTAAACTTCTGTCCCTTAATTCTCAAGTCATGTCCCCTTGTTTGAATCTTCCCTACTCTCAGTAGGAAAAGCTTATCCACGTCAACTCTGTCTATCCCTCTCATCATTTTAAATGTAACTGCATGTTGAATCTCTGCTTGGGGTGTCTTATTGCTGTAAATTTTTAGACTTTTGGAAAGAATTGACTGAAGCTGGCAAGCTGAGAAACTGCTGCTCACAATTCAACCAGCCAGAATGAGTCACTTTTTATGGCCTTCTTTACTGCCCAATATAAAGCAGAGGGGAAAGATTTAATAGGAACCCGAGGGGCTACTTGTTCAAACAGGGTGGTTCGTATATAGAACAAGTTGTCAGAGGCAGTGGTAAAAGTGGGTATATTTACAACATTTAAAAGACACTTGGACAGATACATGGATCGGAATGGTTTGGAAGGATATGTGCAGCAGCAGGCAAGTGGAATTAGCTCAGTTAGGCACCTTGGTCGGTATGGATAAGTTGGGCTGTTATCCATTCTTCTATCCTGCATGACTCTATGACTCCGACTCACGACACTCTGGGGATTTGTTTAAAAGGCTACAGATCTAGAAAACATTTGCAGGATATATCCAGCCTGCATTTTCTGTCATTGTGCTCACTTCTTATCTTGTAGATACAGCCTTTGCCAAGAACAAAGATGACAATAAGTGGTACTATTTTGATGACACCAGCGTTTCATCTGCAACAGAAGACCAAATAGTGGCAAGTATCTTCAATGTAGTTATCCCCTCACACATTTAAGAACCCACTGTATTTTTTTTTTAGATAATGCAATGATGAGAATATTGGAATGTTTGCAAAAGTTTATTTTTACTTTGAATCCAACAATGCACATCATTTTGAAACTTCTCTTTACAAGGTCTTAAAAGAAATAAAGTTTGCAAAGCAATGTCTTTGTGAAAACCTATATTATTCTCAAAGAAATAATATGGAAGTGTATTTAGTTTTGTTTATTATCAGGTGTGCCGAGGTACAATGAAAAGCTTTTTGTTGCGTGCTATACAGTCGGCGGAAAGACGATACATGATTACAATCCAGCCATGTACAAATATAGGATGAAGGGAATAATGTTTAGTCTAGTAAACTCTAATCAAACTCTAGTAAACTCTAATCAAAGATAGTACGAGGGTCTCCAATGAGGTAGATGGTAGCTCAGGACCACTCTCTAGTTGGTGATAGGATGGTTCAGTTGCCTGATGACAGCTGGGAAGAAACTCTCCCTGAATCTGGAAGGGTGCATTTTCACACTTCTATACCTATTGTAGTAGGCTGTGGGCCGAGGAGCTTTTTCGTTCAAGTTCGTGACCCAACTAACGGAACTACCTGAATTTTTAACATATTGTGTAAAAATATTATGTAAATCATACCTGAAACTGAAAGGATCATGGCTGCCTCCTAATTACATCAATGTTAATAGCAAGGTTTCCAAGGAATAAAGGCAATGCTCACCTTGTTGATAATTTTATTTTTCAATTGATTTATCTTCATCAAGTTATGATGTGAACTGTTAAATAAAAATGATAAATAACAAATGTAAAGCTAGGATTAGGGTCAGGGTCAGTCGGTCGGTCAGTCTGTTGGTCGGGCTTGTCGGTAGGCCGATGGATGCTGTGGAGGATCGGTCCGGCTGTCGGGCCGTTGGGTGAGAGTGGCCGGGCCGCCGTTGGATGGTGAGAGTGGTCGGTCCGCCGGTGGGTGCTGCGAGGGGTCGGTCGGGCTGTCAGTAGGCCGGTGTTGTAGCGAGCGAGCGTGCAGTCTGACGGAGCCGGCGCTATGGTGCTGCTGAAAGCGGCCCGGGCGGCATGCAGGGCAATGCTGCTCCCCACCATCATCACCACGATGATCCAGAAGGGCATGCTGCAGGACCACACGTACGGAACCCGCAGCCGGTCCCAAAGCGGCTCCAGCTGCAGCCGTAGGCAGCTCTGGAACGGGGGCAAGTTGGGGGTTAGGCATTTTCCTGTCAGTGGAAGATGCCTTGGCCTTCCCTCAGCCTGGCACTGCCCCTGTCCCAATATAGCCGTGACCCCCACTATGCACACTGGCAGTCAGTGGGGTTCAGTAAACGGGGGAACCCACAGGAACTGCCCTCACCCATTAGATAGATATGCCATTTATTGTCACTATACAGACTAGTACATTAATTAGGCTGGTTCAGGAGCCGAACCTCTGCGGCAGTCTCATTCAAAATATACACTCACAATTATATTAATTATAATATATATATACATTATAATAATATATGGTGTAATAATATATAGTTTAAATAGACTGCAACACGGAAATAGGCTCCCCATGGTGTAATGTGGGTATTGGACACTAGATAGCAGTTACTTTTTTTGATCTCATTTTCTAATTAGTTTATACTTTTGGCACTGACGAATCATGACTTCCTTCTCAATTATATTTTATCTAAATCTGTGCAAAATTTCATGTAGTTCCGAAAATTGATTTCTAGACACATTGTTGATGCTCGGCCCACAGCCTATAGTCACTACTCAAATAAACTGGATCTTGTTGAAGAAGGAATGGGCTGATCAGGCCTGCTGGTATGCAGGCTAATTGCCCTCTGTATAATTGCCCCTGATGTTTAGGGAGTAGATGATAAAGTGGGATAATATAAGACTGGTTAGTTCACTCGTGTGTCAGATGACGTATAGCTCGTCATCGTCCAACATGTTGAGAGAATTGGTCGCCCGACGCGTCACAGAGTACATCGTATCGTCGTTTCCAGGGATCGCCGCGAGGAGGTTTCTTACATGATCCCCATAAGACTAGTATGAATGGGTGATCGACAGTTGGCGTGGGCTGAAGGGCCTGTTCCTATCGAAGATTGACCCAAAATGCTGAAGTACCTCGGCGGGTCAGGCAGCATCTTTGGAGAAAAGGATTCCTTTTCTCCAGAGATGCTGCCTGAACCGCTGAGTTACTGCAGCGTTTTGTGTCTATCTTCAGTGTAAACCAGCATCTGCAGTTCCTTCCTGCACATTGGGCCTGTTTACATGATGTACCTTTAAAACTAAACTCAATTTTGCACCTTGTGAACTGCCATCTACATTTGCATCCCTTTGTAATTTTTAGCCAAATGTTCCTGTTCTTTGCTCCTAGTATTCCTTTATTGTCCAGTTAATAAGTTTGTGTTGGCTTGCCCATATCATGAAAGGCATGTTAGATACCTTGAGATCCCTTCTAGCACTCTCCTGCACAATGGGGACAATTTACAATATTTTCCAAAGCCAATTAACCGACAAACCTGCACGTCTTTGGAGTGTGGGCGGAACCCGGAGCACCCAGAGGAATCCCACGCAGTCACGGAAAGAACGTACAAACTCTGTACAGATAGCACCCGTAGTCCGGATCAAATCCAGGTCTCTGGCGCTATAAGGCAGCTACTCTACCATTGCGCCACCATGCCTCAAAGAGTCAATGGCATTATAGAAGCGAGGAACTGCACATGCTGGTTTATAAAAGAAGACACAAAGTGCTGGAGTACCTCAACGGATCAGGGAGCAACTCTGGAGACCATGGAGGTGACATTTTGGTTTAGGACCCTTCTTTAGACTTACTGTAGGGGGAAGAAAGAAAGCTGGAAAGAGGATGGGCAGGACAAAATCCCTGGAGAACATAGATAGGTGATGTTTCAGGTTGGGACACTTCAGTCTGAAGAAGGGTCCAGACTTGAAATACCATGTATCCATGTTGTCCAGAGACGCTGCCTGACCAGCTGAGTTGCTCCAGCATTCTTTCCTCACTGGAAGGGAAGGTGGAGGAGAGAAATAGGTGTGAGTGCCAGTGGGACACGGGAGGAGAGGGGTTATGTAGTTGTATGTACATAAAATTGGAGAGTGTAATGTTCACACCGTTAGCACTGGTGCTTGTGGGCAGCCATGAAGTTGTGGTCACTGACTTGGTGTGAATAGACAGCCTATTAATAAATCACCCTTTTTCAACAGTCCAAAGCTGCTTACGTACTCTTCTACCAGAGACAAGACACAGTCAGTGGGACGGGCTATTTTGCACATGATCACAGTGCCAAGGAGGAAACTTCTGCTGCTTTAGGCGCTGCTCGGGACAGTGATGAGGACTGCAATGAGAACGATGCAGAGAATGAAAACTGCATGCACACAAACTGAGCTGTACAATGCCATGTGAAAACTCTCCAATGCAGACTCCTGCACAGACACTGAAACGCTGGAAGCAAACCACAAACTAGGAGCGCGAGATCATCTGGAAAAGAGGTGCTGCATCAGTCTGAGCGAGAAGCCATTTTGGACTTTGTGTCAAAATAGACAAGTGAATTACTTGAAGCTGAACTGTGTTAGAAATGCGATTAGATGCTAATTGCGGTATATGATCCATGAAATCTATGTCTTACTGATGTATGCAGGTTCTTTACACTCAATATATGCAGAAATATTTAAGTGATTCCCATCTTCACTCTATAGTTTTTGACAATATACCTACTGGCTAATGTTTTCACCCCAAAAATTGCCATTTTTAAAAAAAAGTTTTGTGTCTGAGCTAAAAGTGTGCAATGTATGTGCCCTGCTTCAGCGACAGAGAATGTAAGCACTTAAACTGAGAGGACGGCTGCTTCACTCATTCTGTGACAAAGTTTGCTGTTTGACATGGGTTAAACAATCATCGCAAAGGGCCATAGAGATTAAGCACGAGTGACAGAGTTGCCACTTGAAAATGATGTGCAGTGACTTCAAACTTCCCATTAAGCAGTTAGCTTCCATTACGAACCGCTGACCCGGATTGAGCTTTCGAAACACGCGCTGCCTGTGGATGTTTCTGAACTCTACTTTAACCCTTAGAGGACTGCACTGGTATTTCTGCACCGAACCACAAAATCACGGCTGCATTCGTTCAAAGTATCAACCGCAGTCCCACTAAATTTCTCAAGCTCCTCTCTCTCCGAATAGCTGTGAGGTGCATCGTTAGAAAATCGTTTTTGCAGGTGTTCTGTGACAGAAAACATTTTTTTTAAACTGCAAAGAACTTGCAGTACTCAGGGTTAAAAATAGAATGTCACAACAATTAAATTGATGTGCTGGATGGTTTTTCATTTGTTCAGCAAACTGAAAGTTTGCATACTTTCATTATATTGTACAACCTGTGGGGGGGGGGGGGGGCAAGGGGGTAATCAAACTATCTTTGTGTCGAAGATGGTGTATTAAAACTACACAACTTTAATAATAGAGGTATAAATTATATAAAATTTGATAGAATGTGAGCAAGTGGGTTGATTTTATTTTAATTCCTGTTTGGAATTCACCATAGCCTTACTGCATATCTGCATATTAAATTATGTATTTGCATGTTGCAGTTACCAAGTTTGGGTGTGTGTGTGAGTGTGTGTATATATTACAAGGTACGTTGCATTTTATTTACGGGGCCAGGATGCCAACAGCTAGAATGAGGATTTTCAAATTTTTTTGTGAATTGTAATTCAAATGATTTTTTTTTTCTTCATTTGTTACTGCCAGTGGCAGATGCTATATAATGCTAAAGATTTGCTCCTCTACCTGAATCATTTGCTATTGTGTCCTATTACCATAAACAAATGATGGTCTTCATCATTTTTAAAAGGCAACAAAAACACTTTAAAAATGGATTTGAATGTTGTAGTGTATAAATAAGTTCACTCTGTGAGTGTACACTTGGTAAGTTATTATTGAAATGTTATAGCTAAAAAGACATAGAAACACTATAGGTCAGAATGAGTTGCGTATGTCAAGAATGGCTTTGCAGAATATTAGTGCTGATATTTCTCTTGATGTTTTACAGTCAGTATCTTCGCCTTTTAGATTTTTTTCCTCTTTTTTGTAAAATAAAAGTCACAAACCTCCAGCATGTTCGAGGTAAACATTTTGACTGCACTTAGTTTCATTTAATTTTACATTTGAGACTTGCATGTTTATTTATATAAATCTACAATAAAGTTAGACTGCGCCTTATTCACAATGCTCTGTACTGATGGCTGTGTAAAGAGACTGCCTAACTCAGTAGTCACTGGTACTTTGCAGGAGAGGTGGGGAGATAAACTGCACTACTGTGTAGCCAGGTATAGTGTGGTCTTGTCGAATGTTTTTCAATGAAGGTTTACAAGTGACATCTGACTGGAGAGGATGAGAGTTTATTTCAGTAGAAATTGCGTCATTCTCTGCCATGGGATAAATTTTAAGACTAGAAATTGCTACCTTCTACTTGAACCTATTGACAGCAAAGGTGGGAAGTTGGCTCTCTCTTGCCATGTATGGCCCTGATTACCAGACCAGCTGTAGACTCTGAGAATGTCTGCTTCACCAAAAGGAAGATGTTTGCTTTCGCTCAGCTGTTCATAAGATCATAAGGCACAGGAGCAGAATTAGGCCATTCAGACCACCAAGTCATGGCTGATCTATTCTCAACCCCATTCTCCTGCCTTCGCCCCACAATCTTTGACACCCTCCCTAATCAAGAACCTGTCAATCTCCGCTTTAAAAGTACCTCATGTCTTGGCCTCCACGGCCATCTGTGGTAATGGATTCCACAGATTTAGCCCCCTTTGGCTAAAGAAATTCCTCCTCATCGTTCTCCATTCACCGACTCTCCACTGGTTGGTTTCTTACGTCAAGGCAGGACAGCAAATACGTATACTTTCCAGCTGTGTCCATTTGCAGATGGAAAGTAGCTGAAAATACTGGCTGAAAGAATTGATGCAGATGGATGGAACTGAGTTAGCATGTGTGGGTGTGAGATTGGGAGTGGCCAGCAGGTACATGGAGCCTTTCATATTCCCACCATAAATCCCAGCTAATCTATTTACAAGGAGTCAGGCTTTTCTGTTCTCTCCACTACCAAAACATCAATGGTAGTGGGAGTGTGTGAATGTATTTCTGTCGGTGAAACTACTGATGTTGATCAGCTACAGAGCCCTCCATAATATTTGGGACAAAGACCCATAATTTAGTTAACAACTCCACAATTTGAGATTTGTAATAGAATTTTAACAGTTTTATTCTTATTCTTGGCAATTAAACACACTTGAGCAATTACAAACGCCTGTGAAGTCATGTGTCCCAAACATTATGGTGCCCTGAAATGGGGTACTATGTATAAACACAGCTGTAATTTCTACATGGTGAAACCAAAATGTATAAAAATGCCCTTGAATAACATATGACAATGTGCACTTTAACCACGTGATTTTCTTTTAATTACACGTCTCACATTGTGGAGTACAGAGGCAAATAAATAAATGATGGGTCTTTGTCACAAACATTATAGAGGGCACTTTATGTAGACATGATTCCATGGTGTTTTTCCTGCCGAAGAAGCATCCTATCCCAAAAACATTGATTAGGAGTATGCAGTGACAATTCATTTTTTTCTTGCAATCTTTTCTGAGAGATAATCCAGGTTTTTGTGTGCTAAGGTTGGGACTAAAATCAGTTTAAAAAATGTAAACCAGAAACTGCAGTTTCCTTCTTACGCTATAAAATTGGCTGCATAGCTCAGAAGCAGGTAATCCATCCCGTTTCTCTGTGTTTTTCAATTCTTCTGCCTCACACCTTCTGTTTTAATATCTGGTCTTTGTTCCAAACACCTGTCTATCAAAAAAAACTTTCACCTGTGTCCACACTTTGTCCTGCCCATCCTCTCTCCAAAATTTCTTTCCCCACCCCCCTCTTCCGACCACAATCAGTCTGAAGAAAAGTCCCAACCAGAAATGTTGCCTTTCCATGTCCTCTGGAGATACTGCCTGACCCGCAGAGTTACTCCAGCATTTTATGTCCTTCTGTCTGCTGCCATTTGACATAAATATCCAGCTGTTCCTGCAGTCTGGAATTGTCTTTCCCAAGTTGCTGCAGAATCTGCCTTCTCTGTCCTTTTCAAGCAGTGTATTCTAGACCACCAACTGCACGGTGCATTACAATAAGTCTACATGCCTGCAAGCTCCTATGGTAATTTGCTGCCTGGCCTTGCAAATCATGCATCCAAAGTAGTGTATCAAGTACTCTGGATCAGAAATGTTTCAGATCTGGTGGTAGATACAAAATGCTGGAGAAACTCAGCGGGACAGGCAGCGTCTAGAGAGAAGGAATGGATAACGTTTCAGGTCGAAACCCTCTTCAGACTAATGTCAGGGGAGTTGGTGGGACGGAGCAAGAGCGTAGTCGAAGATATAAGACAGGTTGGAGAACTGGGAAGGGGCAGGGGATGGAGAGAGAGGGAGAGCAAGAGTTGGAGATCTGGTGTTGTGTGTCTCACACACGTTAGCAATAACATAGCAATTTGTACCTCAATGATTGCATTTAAACCAAGCCAGTAGAAAAATAAGTGTTTAAATCTATTTAAAATATTTGATCAAGATTTCTTATGTTCAAGGAGGCCATTCGGCCATACATACTAATATGCCAGCTCTACAAGGGCTTTCCCTATTAGTACCCAATACCCTGAACAATGTTTTCTGATATATTATTGTGGTGATTCTAAAAGCACACTAGGCAATAGATTGCATTTTGAAAATATTTTGTTCAATAGTTTGCTACTTGGCTGTTCAGGGAAGTATAGAAACAAATACTGGAATCTTATCAGCTGGGAAAGAATGGGCAGAAACAGTCTCGCCAGCAGCTTCACTGAGGGGAGAAACAGCATTAACACTGAACCCACAAACAAAATGCTGGAGGAACTCAGTGGGTCAGACAGCTGAGTGGACAGACTACATCTTGGGTTGGGGCCCCTCATTGTGTCTTGTAGAAGGGTCCTGACCCGAAATGTCATCTGTCCATTTCCATCCACAGCTGCAGCCTGCTCTGCTGACTTCCTCAAGCAGTTTATTTTTTTATTATTGCTCAACCATTCCAGCATCTATATTCTCTTGTGTCTCAATATTAAAGTCCGAGGACCTGGGTTAATGTTACACCATGATTAACAAATATAGAGGAGGGAAAGGAAAGCAGAGGCACAAGGCCTAGTGCGGAAGCTGCAGATAATTAAACATGAATAGTGTAGAGCAAAGGAAATCAGACAAATCTGCAAACAAAGGATGGATGTTAAGGAAGCATGGCCTGGTGTGTGGAAGCAAGGCAGCTGGAGTTAAAGGTGCAGGCCACCTTGCTGGTTATTCCCAAATGTTCTACCCTCAGTACCTGCCTAGACCCCCCCCTCCCCTCCCCATGGTGCCTCTGCTGCATCATACCTTTATTGGAGAAAATGAATGCAGCGATCAAATCTTAAAATTGCAAGACACAAAGTACTGGAGGAACTCAGCGGGTCAGGCAGCATCTGTGGAGAAAATTGATAGAGGTTGTTTGGTGTTGGGACCCTTCTTCAGATCAATCCGTCTGATCAAGTGTCCCGACCTGTCCATTCCCTCAACGGAGGCTGCCTGACCTGCTGAGTTCCACCAACGCTGAGTGTTTGCCTCAAGATTCCAGCATCTGCAGATCCCTGTGTCACTAAATGTGTTTGAATTGGTGTTGAGGCTGGAAGGCAGCAAAGTGCCTAATGAAACAGATGCTGTTCCTCGAGCTTGCATAAACAGACTATCATGGTAGAAGCAGGAGGCTAGAGGTTGGGAAGTAACGTTGGCACAGCGCCAGAGACCCGGGTTCGATCCTGACTACAGGTGCTGTTTGTACGGAGTTTGTATGTTCTTCCCTGTGATCGTGTGGGTTTTTCACAGGTGTTCCCGTTTCCTCCCACTCACCACAAAAACGTACAGGTTTGTAGATTAATTGGCTTTGGTAAAAATTATGAATTGTCTCTGGTGTATAGGATAGTGTTAGTGTACGGGGATCGCTGGTCGGCAAGGATTCAGCGGGCCCAAGGGCTTGTATCCGCGCTGTATCCCTAAACTAAATAATAAGTAAATGGAAAGTCAGGGTTGTAAACTTGGGTTGATCATAGTTTTTTTTTGTGAATCAATCCCTTGGTTTCCATTTTGCCTCCCAGCTGTAGACAAACTTGACAGCTGCCTGAATGAAATGTAGCTTTATAAACAGCTTGAGCTTGCTGCAAATCTGTTCACGTCTTAATTAAAAATTATAGACATATATCATGATCACTTGATTAACAAATCTGTCTTGTTATTTGGCTATTGGAAAACATTCTTTCAATATGGGACGAATGGTTATCTCACTGCAAAGGTAGATGTCGATTTGCCTCATATCAGAAAATAAATCCCCCCCCTACACTCTGTTGTTGCAATTATAATTATCTCAAAACAAATTTTCCACCTTTTCACATTTGTTTCTTTGGTATTTTAAAATGTCTTTCTGCTCATGTAGAATGTTCTACGTATTAATGCACAGTCCAATAAATGTGAATGATTTAATTTCAGTATATACCTAGGCAAATGAACTTTACCAAGAAACTCAAAGATGTCCTCAGATTCTTAATCGTTTGAGGTTCATTAGTAATTATGATAAAGCAATGTACTCAATGTAAATCAATTACATAAATAGCTGCTGTGTACCTGCGTTTACAATAAAGATGTGTTTGGATATACAAAGGATTACTGTTTTGTGAATGCATCTATAATTGAAATGCTCTGGAATTTCAGGTTTATATTCCGTCCATATTTCCCCTGCTTTAAAAATCCTTCGGTTTTCCTTAAAACACACCACATTGCTCAAGGGTTCGATCCTGATTACAGGTGCTGTATGCACAAAGTTTTCACGTTCTCCCTGTGACCGCGTGGGTTTGCTCCGGGTGCTCTGGTTTCCTCCCACATTCGAAAGACATGCAGGTTTGTAGGTTAATTGGCTTCTGCTATTTGTCCCTACTATGTAGGATAGAACTAGTGTATGGGTGATTCCTGGTCGGAGTGGGCTCAGTTGGTCGAAGGGCCTATTTCCACGCTGTATCTCTAATACCAAATCTAAAAACACACCACATTGCTCAAGCTATTTTGTACATATTCATTGTGGCTAGGTATCAGTTCTGCTTATGCATCTTGATATCTTGGGAAATTAGTCCCAAAGATTTGATGGAGCTTATAGTAATAACCCTCATACAAATAGTGTAACAAACGTGAAGGGCGGCACCCTATTAAACGATGTCCACATCTAACTAACTGTTCATAAAACATAGAAACAGAATTAGGTCATTCAGTCCATAGCATCTGCTCTGCCATTCGATCATGGTTGATCTATTTTTCCTCTCTCAACCCCATTCTCCTGCCTTCTCCCCATAACTTTTGAAGCCCTTTACTAATCAAGAACCTATAAAATCTCCACTTCAAATATATCCAATGACGTAACCTCCCCAGCCATTTGTGGCAATTAATTCCACAGATTTACCACCCTCTGTCTAAAGAAATTCCTCCCCATCACTATTCTAAAGGTAGATCCTTTTATTCAGAGGCTGTGGTCCTGGACTCTCCCACTACTGGAAGCATTTCCACATCCACTCTATCTAGGCCTTTCATTATTCGGTAGATTTCAATGAAATTCCCCCCTCGTTGATTGATACTTTATTGTTACATGAACTTGGTATAACAAAATTATTTGGTTTGCTTGCTATACATAAGTATGCAGAGTCGTCATGTATAGAGCACCGACAACGTTACAAAAAGTATTCAATATAGTGCCTGAGTTTCTCCAGCTTTTTTGTGTACCTTCGATTTTCCAGCATCTGCAGTTCCTTCTTAAACACTCAATATAGTGCCGATGGTCCCCCTTCCTTCTTGCCCTTGTTTGGACAAATGTCCGTCTGCGTACGTACGATCTCAAGAAACTATGCCAAAACTGTACACAATAGCACAAAATTGCACCACCTTACTCATCATTGACCTGTGGTTGTTTGTATCAAGTTTCGTTCAGATTGATGTTACATTTCACAAGCTATCATATTTCTACGTTTACTAAATCCACATTGATAATCCTGGGGAGGGGGTGGTTTAGGTGGGGAGGGACGAATTGACAAGGGAAGTATGGAGGGAACGGTCTTTGCGGAAAGCAGAAAGTGGTGGAGATGGGAAGATGTGGCCAGTAGTGGGATCACGTTGAAGGTGGCGAAAATGGCAAATGATTATATGCTGTATGTGACGGCTGATGGGGTGGAAGGTGAGGGCAAGGGGGACTCTCCTTGTTACGATAGGGGGAGGGGGAGTAAGAGCGGAGCTGCGGGATATACCCTGGTGAGAGCCTAATCTATAATGGAAGAGGGGAACCCCTGTTCCCTAAAGAATGAGGACATCTCTGATGCCCTAATATGGAAAACCTCATCCTGGGCACAGTTGCAGTGTAGACGGAGGAATTGGGAGTTAGAGTCTTTACAGGAAGCAGGGTGGCAAGAAGTGTAGTCTAGATTGCTGTGGGAGTCAGTAGGTTTGTAGTAGATGTCAGTCAATAGTCTGTCTCCTGTGATGGTAACAGATCCATTCCCATAGCCAACTTTGCTGGCCGGTATCCAGGCTCCTCGGCGGACATTTCCGGTCCTGGTGGATTCCTCTCACAGGCAGTGACCTCTGTTGGTCCGGGAACACGGATAATCAGGCTCTGGAACCGCTGATGCCGGGAGATCGGTGTTGTCACCAAGACTAGGTGTTCTAACCAGAAAGGCCGGTAGGGGGCCGGTGGCTGCAGAGTGACCTCCGCGGCGAGAGGAGGCGCTGCCGGCAGCTCCGTGCTCGGTGAGGCGCCCTGTGGCCTCCAGTGCTACAGAAGGCGCTGCAGGCGGCCCATCCACCCCCGCCGGCGCCAACACGCTCCTAGGGTCACGTGGGGCCGTGGAGGGGCGGGCACGACGTCACATCCCCTCAAGCAGTGTTTACGGAAGCGCGGGTGACGTGTCTGCGGCGCGGGGGGTTGTGGGAGTGAGGGCGGAGGCCTGTGTCTTGCCCGGGAGCCGAGCGCCGCACTGTGGGGGAGAGAGCCGGGACACACGGCTACCATGGCCACCTCCTCACCCGAGGCCGTGAAGAAGTTGCTGGACAACATGCAGAGCGACCTGAGGAGCCTGTCGCTGGAGTGCAGGAAAAAATTCCCCCCCGTCAAGGAGGTGAGGAGGCTGGCGGCTGCGGCCACGGATGCTTCAGGGGGCAGCGGCCCCGTTGCTGGGGAGCAGCAGATTGGAAGGAACGTCTTCTCTCTGACAGGAGATATGGGAAAGGAGGAGTGGAGAGAGAGGGAACAAGGGAGGGCAAAGAGTGGTAGAGGGAGGCGTGGTGGAGGGCGAGGGGGGACGAGGGGAAGGAGAGGCAGAGGGTTGAGGAGACGGACGGAGGGAGGGAAGGGTGGGCAATCTGATTCACAAGTCAAGTCAAGAGTTTATTGTCGTGTGTCCCAGATAAGACAATGAAATTCTTCATTGCTGCAGCACAACAGAATATTGTAGGCATAAATACAGATCAGGTCAGTGTGTCCATATACCATAGAATATATATATACATATAAATAAACAGATAAAGTGCAATAGGCTATTACAGTTCAGAGTTTGTTTGAAGTTGTGTTTAATAGTCTTGATGGCTGTGGGGAAGAAACTGTTCCTGAACCTGGATGTTGCAGATTTCAGGCTCCTGTACCTTCTACCTGATGGCAGCGGAGAGAGGAGTGTGTGGCCAGGATGGTGTGGGTCCTTGATGATGTTGGCAGCCTTTTTGAGGCAGCGAGGGAGAAGTCCTGTCACCACTTTGTCAGCAGAGCCGACTAGTATTGTAGATCTTAAACACACGCCTGCAAATGCTTGGAACTGGAGCAACAAACAAACTGATGTGGGAACTCATCGGGTTGAGCAGCATTGGTGAAGGCAACAAGAGTATTGACATTTCAGGATAAATTGTAAACCTTCCATGGTTTTGCATGAAAAAGGGGTGGGGTGGCTGCACGCTGCTTTATTGTATCCATAACCCACTGGAAGACAGATCTAAGATCATTTTCAATGTGCCTTGAATGGATCGTGATCCAATCTGTTTCTCCAGCAGTTTTTTGTTGCATATTCCAGCATCTGCAGTTTCTTAATCTCTAGATATCAAAGGCACATGATAGTTTCTGCATAATACTTGAAGTTTCATTGTAGCCCCAGGATGAAGTAATTCCCCACATCTCAATGAGGCTCTTGTTGCCTTTATTCCAAGCTTTTGTGAAAGCAGTATAAAGTTTAAATAATTGTACCACCACTGCTTTCAGTGTTTGTGAATGTGTTTGAGCTGGATCTGCACATTCTCAAATGCATTACAATCTACATTTCCAGGAGGTTGTACACGATTTAAGTTGCCTATTCAGCTTCCCTCTCTGGCCATCTAGCATGCAGCCAGCCAATAACATGCCGATTGCATGATTGCTTGATTCTGAAGAAGTTCAAAGAGACTGAAATGACATTTGATTTGAATAGAATAATTTATTATCTTGAAGACATTATTCATTGGAGCAAATACAGACACTCTTTATTTGATGGGCTGTGCTGTGCTCTTGGGGGGGGGGGGGGGGGGGGTTACATGGCTGAAGTTTCACTTTATTAATATTTAGTGCCAGAGTAATTGATATTAGCACATTGCAAGCTGCAGAACAGAATATTTCATGTTTTTTTCATTATTAATAACACGCAAGGATTGTTCTTAAAATGTCTGCAAATCTAAAGAACTCCCCAATACATGGGATTTATGCAAGATAATTTTTATAGGAGAATGGGGTTGAG
This sequence comes from Leucoraja erinaceus, assembly GCF_028641065.1. NCBI lineage: Eukaryota > Metazoa > Chordata > Chondrichthyes > Rajiformes > Rajidae > Leucoraja > Leucoraja erinaceus. Next base: position 23,607,293 of record NC_073395.1, on the reverse strand, counting down.
AGGGAAAGATAGATCAGCCATCATTGAATAGCAAAATAGACTCGAATGGCCTAATTCTGTTCCTATGACATGTCTGATATAAGGCAATTAAGCAGTGATGTTTTCCTTGTTCCAGTTGAAATGATGACAGTATTGTTGGTAAACTAGACACTCAAGGAACAGCAAATGCTGGAGTAACTTGGTAGGTCGGGCAAAATCTCTGAAGGACATTCCCTTTGAAGAAGGGTCCCAACCTGAAACAATGCATATTATTGTCCTCCTGAGGCACTGCCTAACCCACTGAGTTACCCCAGCACTTTGTATCTCACGCAGTACTGTCAATTTGATTGCGCTGCTGTGAAGGTAGATTGTTCTTCCAGAGATTGATAAGATCTATCTTTCCTCCAGCAACTAGTGATTCAAGAGGAGATGCTATAAATAAGATGTAAATGCGCAACTGACTCTGCAGTAGTCTGGTTTATACAATAAGACTGTCACGTTTTAATTGACAATTTTGAATCATGAAATAACAATCAAAAGTAAGAAATCAATGACTGAAATGGTGACACTTTGCATTGTGATTTCAGTACTTCCCCTGTTCTCGCAGTGCTCGTTTTAATCTGGTATTTTGCTTTGAGCACTTTGAGCTGTGACTAGAGGTCATGAAGCAGACTAGAAAAATGTTGTACTTTTTAAAAAACTTGTTCACTTATTGAGACGTGCAACATTCACCATACTAGTGGCTTTTGCCTGTCCTTAATAAGTGGCTTGTAGGATCAGAGGACATCAAGGAGTCAGCTACACCGTGGGTCTTGGGTCACAGACTCCAGATCGAGTTCAGAAGGCGATTTTCGTTCCTGAACGAGTAAAAACTGAAAGTATGGAAAGTATTGTCAGTAAAATGGTGACACTAAGAACTGCAGATGCTGTGGAGTAACTTGGCGGGGCAGGCATGCAGAATATCTGGATGTGGTGTTTGCCAAAGGGTCCCAACCCAAAACGCCATCTATCTTCTGAGGTGTTGCCTGACCCACTGAGTTATTCAATTTTCTTGATATAAATGTAAGTTCTGACATTAGTGATTCCTCTTGCTGTGAAAGTTCGTGACCATTGTGTTCATGTTGTGGCTTTCCTGAGAAAGGTTGCATTTTTCACCTCTGGCTGGATTTATCCAAAGATATTGAGGGCTCTGGTTTAAATCCTGCTGTTGACTTCAGTATGGCCTTGAGCATTCTATTTCAGCTCAGAACAGGTAATGTTGAGAAGGAAATATGTACTTGTGTGTCCCAGAATTGCAGACTCTATTATGACTTGTAAAAACGTGAATGTGTATAAAACATTTTGTATTACTTTGATCTTGCTACTCATGAGGCTGTTGAAAAGTAGTTAAAATATATTTAGATATTTTTAAGATTTAATATGTGTTAGTATGCTATATAAAGAAAATAAAGTAACTTTTAATAGTTGTCATTCAGCCATTATCACAAACATTATCTTTCAAAATCTAAAATGTGATCATACTGTGAAAGGTTTGGTTGCTGTTTTCTGCATTACTAACATTCAATAAGTACTACTGGCTGGTAAATGTGCCCTAGTTTGAAAGGCTTGATGTAGTGAAAGATTGCCCGTTACTTGAAAATTTATATATATTTTTTATCAATGGAAAAGAAAGAGCCCTATTAGCTCATTGTGCTCTTGCCAGCTCTTTACCAAATCAACTCATTACTTCCACTCCTCTGCCCTTTCACCGTAACCTTGCAAATGTTTTCTTACTGTATATTCAACTCTCTCTTAAAAGCAATACTGGAACCTGCCTCCATCACATCTGCATACAATGCATGATTTCAGTCACATGCTGCGTAAAATAGTTTTTCCTCATGTCCCTACTAATTCCTTTATTTCGTAGCTATAATCTCTAGTCCTCGACCTTCCAGCAGAGAAAATTGGCCCACACTAACTTCTCCATCCAGACTGCCTCATTATTTTATGTTCTTCAGTCAGATCTCCCCTTTATCCCATACAAAGCAGTCCAAGCCTCTCCAATCCACGTAACTGTAGCTCCTCGTCAAAGGGACCATTCTCATAATCTCCTGCGGACCTTCTCCAGAGCCTTTGTATCCTCCCTTTCGTAAGGTGGCAAGAATTCAGCGGCATGTTTTACAAAGGTTCCGCATGACTTCCTGCTTTTATACTTGAAGCCTCTATTGACATATCCCAGGATTGTGAATTTCCAATTAAATTATTTTTCAACCAGCCTTACCAGTTTCAGCGACGTGTCCACCCTTAACTCCAGGTCCCTCTACTTTTCAAGAGCTATTCCTTTTTTTAAATATTATCTCAATTTTTCCTAACAAGATATATCCACTCGCAGTTCTCAACAATATTTGCCACCCGCCTGACCATTACACAGTATGCTGTAATTAGGAGCTGATGGTGAGGATTATCTTCAGTTCTTACATAATGCGGTAGTGCTTCTAGTCCCAGTCGCCAATTGTTTGTACTCAACTATTTTCAGGAAGGGCATGTTAACTAAACCCATGACTGCATATTACTGAATAAGTTTGTTGAAATTGCTGTCGGGTCTGAGAGGGTATTATCTTCCAGTTAAAGATCAGGGAAAATCCTTCCATCAAGCTTCAATGTTGCTTGGCCATCTGTGGCTTTAAGGGGCAACTGGAGTTGACTACCTGTGGCTTTAAAGGGCAAGTGGAGTTGACTACCAATTTATTATTGATGGGGGGAGGGTAGCCAGGTAGCAATGATCCCTGTCATATATACTTGAGATCTGGTCTACTCATAGAAGACACTGAAGTGACACCACCATGGATGCCTCTGCAAAATTCTCTCAAACCACTTGAACGATAATTGAACCAAGGTCTGTTTTACCTCATACCATCTCTAGCACTGAAGATTGTTCCATTGGACTGACTTGGTTGATCATGTACCTATTCCGTTCAATATATTCTGTTATGCTGCTGCATATGTCTGGGACATATGACAATAAAAAATGTAACTCTTAACCTTGCACCAAGCTCTTGAAGTTAACACTCGGGGAAAAGGTTACAAGAGGAGAGAGGAAAAGTTTCAAGGATGCATTTAAACCCTCCTTGGGGGGAAAAACGCAATGTCCCCATGACTCTGGGGAATCCCTGACCCAACACTGCGTAAAATCAAGGAGGAGCATTTCAGATAATCCATGAGTGCATGTGTTGGAAGCACATGGCAGTCCAGTGTAAATGGCAGAGGGAGCGCCCCAAATCATAGGATGCCCACGCCAGGCACACTCTGCCTTACCCACGATAATCTGCAGTTCCCACATTGAAACCATCCATCAGAACACAAAACACACAGAACCCAAGTTAAAGTACAGTCCTCGATCCCTCAGTGGCTGTAAAAAGTTTTTCTCCATGTTTTGAAAGACAGGTACATGGATAGAACAAGTTTGGAGGGATATGGACCCTACACAGGCAGGTGAGACTAACTTAGCTAGGACATGTTGGCTGGTGTGGCAAGTTGGGCCGAAGGGCCTGGTTCCACACCATCACTCTATGACTCTAAGCAAGATTTGGATATGGCAAGAAATGACTGAACTTGCTACTGAGAAAAATATTTGCTTACTGGCTTAGTTCAGGGTGGCGCAGAAGTAGAGTTGATGCCTCAAAGTGCCAGAGGCACAGGTTCAATCCTGACTATGGGTGCTGTATGTACGGACTTTGCATGTTCTTCCTGTGACAACATGGGGCCCAGTTTCCACCCACACTCCAAAGATGTATAGCTTTGTAGGTTAATTGGCCTGTAAATTATTCCTAGTGTGTGGGATGGTGCTAGTGTATAGGGTGATCGCTGGTTGGTGTGGACGCAATCGGCCGAAGGACCTGTTTCCACACTGTATCTCTGAAGTCTAAGGATAACATAGGGGTGGGTTTTAATTTCTTTCTATTGACACTGAAACTTCGTAGATAAATTCCTGGAGTTTAAGGAGGCTTCCCTGATTATGGTCACTTACTTTATTTTTAAGTCCTGGCGAGGAAAAGGTGAGAATGACTCTTTGGAGTTCAATGTTTAAACATTGATCCCCGAAATGATTGAAATATACAGCATGGTAACAGGCCCTTTGGCCCACTAAGTCTATGCTGGTCATCGATCACCTGTTCACACTAGTTCTATATTATCGCACTTTTACAACCACTCCCTGCGGTCGGGACAATTTATAAAGGCAGATTAACCTATAACCTGCATGTCTTTGAGATGTGAGCAGAAACCAGAGCACCCTAAGGAAACTCATGTGGTCACAGGGAGAATGAGCAAACTCCGCACAGATAGCACCCAACGTCAGGATGGAATCAAATTCTCTGGCACTGTGAGGTTGCGGCTCCACCAGCTGCACTACTGCACTGCCCTATGATGTTTGGCGCAAACACAGTGCTGGAGTAACTCAGCGGGTCAGGCAGCATCTGTGGAGGGAATGGAGAGGCAACGGGTTTGGACCCTTCAGATTGATGGCAGTGGTGGGGTAGAAAGCTGGAAAAGAGAGAGCCTGGCGAGTGATAGTTGGATGCAGGTGAGGGTGGTTCGATTGGCAGATGTTTGGTGCGTGACTAATATACACCCAGGTAGACACAGCTCTGTCTGTCCTGGCTGACCAATTCCAGCTTTTTGTGTCTATCTTGGAGCTCTTTAAAACATGTTGTACGATTCAAATACGAGCCACATGGCCAGAAGGCTTCACGACGGGTCACGGCTGTGGACTGGGAATGCAGCCGGAGGCCTTTATCGAGGCGCCGCGGTCTCGATGCCTCCCGGATCGCCACATAGAAGCCCGGGTCGGGGTCTCGTGGGTGGAAGCCTGGGTCGAGTGAAGCGACCGATGGAGCCCAGGTCAGCACCACAGAGGCGTGAAGTGGGGCGAGACCTTGGCGGCTGCAGCGGCAAAGCCTCACGACGATGGGACCTCCACGGTGGTGAAGCCCCCTTGGTGGATGAGAGCATTAAGAATCACTGTGAGGGAGAGGGGAAGAACAATGGACAATGGGGGGGGGGGGACGACAAAGGGCAATGGGGACCCAGCGTAGGGGACAAAAACGGGAACCGGCGTACTCTGGAACTTTGTCAGCGCCGTAAGTGGATGCTATTTGTGTACATTGTGTATGTAAGCAAAGAATCTCATTGTGTTTAGTCACATGTGACAATAAATTCCTATTCCTATCTCCCATTTTTCCAGACTCGGTACAGGCATTGTGAGTTTAATTTCTCTTCGTATGACAATCTCTCATTCTCAGTAATCAATCTGATGGGTTTAGGAGGCCAAATCTGTGTACAATATTCTAGATCTAATCTCACCACACCGTTGTAATAGGATGGAGGTTTCTCAAATTCAAATAAACTTGCCATAAAAGCCACCATACCTCTATCCTTCCTATTGTTTTCAGTAATTGTATGGTAATTTTCAGTGATTGATATTCATGAACACCTCAGTCCCTTTTCCACAGCAACACCTTTCAATCTCACATTTTTCAAAAAGGACTGCCTTTCTATTTTTTATCAACATAACCTAATTTGATGGTACACAAAAAAGCTGGAGAAACTCAGCGGGTAACCTAATTTGATGGTTGACCATCAATCACTCATTCACACTAGCTCTATGTGATCCAACTTTCATGTTCACTCACTGCGCACACAGAACAATTTGTAGCGGTAATTTAACCGACAAATCCACATGTCTTTGAGTTGTGGGAGGAAACTGGAGCACCCAAAGGAAAGACACGTGGTTACAGGAAGAACGTGCAAACTACACACAGGCAGCACCTGAAGTCATGGCCAAACTTGGGTGAGGCAGCGACTTCAGACTTCACCAATAGGAAGAAGATGCAGGAGCTTGAGAATCATTCCCTCCAGGTTCAAGAACAGCTTATTCCCATCAGCCAACAGGCCCTTGAACCAAAAAAAGACACAGCTGCATATGGTAATTAAACCATGTTGGAAGATTAATTGGCTATTGTAAATTGCCCCTTGTGGTAGAATCTGGGAGAGTGGATAGGAAATATAGAAACAAGGAACTGCAGATACCATAAAGGATTCAAAGTGCTAGAGTAACTCAGCAAGTCAGGCAGCATCTGTGGATAACATGGATAGGTGACATTTCGGGTTGGGACCCTTCTTCCGACTTCGAATCGGAACCTTTGAAGGCCTTTGAACCTTTTATAGCGATTTTCTGACAACCTTTGCTCAGCACTGAACGGCTACAGACTTTGCGTAATGTTGTACTATGGTTTTGGGCTTGCAGTATTATTGCTTGATTACCAAGTATATTGATAATTTATTATTTTTTATAGTACATTTATTCCCGTTGCATTAATGTACCTATAAAGCTGCAGCGAGAATGAATGTCATTGTTTCTTTCCTGGTGCATAAAACAATTAAACACTCCTGACTCTTAATGTCACTGCCATTATTCCCCATTATTTCTGCTGTCCTAGTCTGTAAGGAGCCCACATCAACCTCTGCTTGTATATTCCTTTAAATATGGTCATACAGCATGGAAACAGGCTCCTCAGCCAAACTTGTCCATGCAGATCAAAATGCCCCATCAAAACTGCGTTTGGCTCGTATACCTCTAAACCTTTCCTATTTGTGTACCTGTCAAAATGTATTTTACATGTTGTTATTGTACCTGCATCAACTACATCCTCTGGCAGCTCAATATACACACTGCCCTTCTTGTAAAGGTGTTGTCCCTCAGATTTATTTTAAATCTCTCCCCTCACTTCTTAAACCTATGCCCCATAGTTTTTTATTCCACTTCCCTGGGAAGAATATTGTATGCTTTCACCTGATCTATATTCCTCAGGATTGTATGCACCTTTATAAGGTCACCCCTTAGTCTTTTAAGGGCCTATCCCACTTGGCAATTTTTTTTCGTTGACTACCGGCGTCATATCTGTGTCGCCAAAAGATTTTGAACTTTTCAAAATCCAACGGCGACAAAACACTTGAAAAAACACTGTTGCGACACTTGAAAAAACACGCGCGTCATACGTCATCACGCCATGTCACCGCCGCATCACGTTGCAAATTTTTCGGTGACCTGATATGTCAGTCAATGATGCTGGCAGTTGCCGAAAAAATCGGCAAGTGGGATAGACTCTTTCCCCTCCAAGGAATAAAGTCCTCATCTGACCAAACTCTCCCTATAACAGGCTCTTGAGTCACAGCAACATTCGTGTAAATCGGTGCACTCTTTCCAGTTCAATGACATCTTTCCTATAGCACAATAACTAACCTGAAACATCGTCTGTCTTTAACCTTGACAGATGCTGCCTGACCTGCTGAATTTGTCCAGGATTACACTTTGCCCCTGCCTGTCCCCTTTCCGTTCCTATGTTTTTCCTGCACCTGATCTCCGATGTACATGCATACTGACACATTACTTAGTTTTAAGCTTATTCTACAGTCCAATTGAAGTAAAAAGCCTGTTCCATCAGAACAATTCCCTCTTTCTACATTTCCACTAATGTCAGTCACCCATGAACTGAAACTTATTTTTTGTACTTTGGTAGTGAGTGATTATGCTCAATGTTCCGGCTTCGATTTTTGTGCTCGAGCTTGTAACATGGGACTCAACTTTCTGAATAGGGCCTCAAATGTTTAATCCAAGTCACAGTTCAAATCAGCTATGATCCAAATAAGTGAGGTTGGAGCAAAATTGTGTAAGCTGTCTCAATCACTGGCTCTGTTTTAAATAACTTATGGTTGCGTAAGAGTGTGAAATTAACCTATTTCTAAAGAAAAGCTAACCAAAACCGTAACGGCTTCCACGTTGCTAAAATCTTTGATCAATTATTTTGGATAAAAAAGGACATAATTGGAATATTTTATGTTTAATCTGTGCAGTGGTTTACACCTTAGTAATAATGATGGATGGAAGGCTGTTCGTCGAGTTGAAGATTATAATTGCAAGATTCTAAAGGGCCTGTCCCACTTGGGCGACCTATTCCGCGAGTCCAGAAGAGTGTCTTCGACCTTCAAACTCGAGGGCACTCGCCTGGAAAGCCTCGAGCTGGAACGACCGGCCGCGTTGAAACCACGAGCTGGATCGACCGAATCGCGAGCTGCATCTACCGACCGCACACATACGCACACACACAAAAACATTGTTAAGGTGGGGGCCAGGGACAGCGGAGGAGCGCTGTCTGCACGATGAAGAGGAAGGTAAATGGCTGCCACAGAGTACCGCAAGTCCTTTAGAGAGTGCGGGAGGGGGGGGGAGAGAAGCAGACAGAAGGTGGGGTAGAAGGAGTGGAGACACTTTTAAGAAGTTTAATAAAGTTTAGCGGGCATTTTACAAGTAGGTCTTCCTAGGTCGTGAAACTCCAATTCCAATCAAAATGCCCGGTCAGTGAAGGAGATGGGTAAGTAAATAGCGACCTCACTCCACTGCACTACGAGTGAAAAAGACCCATGCCGACCAAATTTTATTTGCGGAACATACTTCAATATGCTGAAAATGTTTCCCCGACCAAGCTGAGGCCAGTAGGCAAGAACCTCCCTCGAGCATGAAGGAGAGTTCCAGCCACCTCATACGACCTCCTAGGACCTTGTGTCGACCATGCTGCGAGTTTGAGTCCAGGGCAAACTCTTCTGAACTCGCAGCTTAGGTCACCCAAGTGGGACAGCCCATTAACTTGCTTTATTGCTGGATGCAAAAGCCCACAGCGTTGTCAAGCTGCTCCTGCACAATTGTCTTTTTAAAAAACTAAACTGCTGTTAATTGTGTGATGAGCTTGCTTGACCTTTATTCTATAAATGCAGTCATTTACTGATCCCACAACATTGGAATAACAGCTAAGCTGTCTGCGTAGTTTACACACAACAAAGTAAAAATGTAGGCTCTTGTGATGACTGGGAGTGTTGTCCGATTACACTGCTGACTATACATTGCTATTCACCATGCATTAAAGACAAAAATGAATACATTAAATCCAATATATCTGCCATTAAGTGATGGGTATTTTGTATTTCTGCAATGCTTCACTTTTAGCAGTTTTTATTTGTGTTCTGAATTAAATAATTTGGGATTTCTTCAGAAACACATCATCGGAATTTCAACTATATTTTAATTGCAAAACAAACAACTTTGTACTATGGTTGCTTTAAATAAATAAACGCAGGTAAATGTGATAAAATAATGGGCTGAGTTATGATAGCAGTTTCAATGGAAACCATTACATTCATGCAAATGTCAGAGATATTTAAAAACCATTAAACTCTAAGACAGAAGATAGAAACAAAAAGCTGGAGTAACTCAGTGGGTCAGACAGCATCTGTGGAAAAAAGGAAGAGATGACATTTCGGGTCGAGACCGTTCTTCAGCCAGTTGAGAAAGGGAAACAAGAGATATAGATGGTGATATAGAGAGATATAGAACAAATGAATGAAAGGTATACAAAAAAGTAATGATGATAAAGGAAACAGGTCATTGTTAGCTGTGTGCTAGGTAAAAATGAGGCAATGAGAATCAACAAGATGACTGAAGCTAGTATGACCATGGTGGGGGAGGAATGGAGAGAGAGGGGATACAAGGCTTACTTGAAGTTAGGGAAGTCAATATCCATATTTTTTCTGTTACACCATCAAACTGCCTGAAGCTAATTTCTCTTTAGCAAATGGTGAAATGCATACATTCTGAAAGGTTTTCATTTGTCTCTTAAATAAAATTGTCTTTGCCGAGTTTTGTGAATTAGATGTCTTTAGTTGCTGTTTTATTAAAAAGAATTCCAGTGTGTGATAGGACATGATTGAACATTCTAAATGAGATTCTGAATCTATATTACTAAAACTCTTCTCTTGTTTGGGTGTATGTATACATGTGTGTGTGTGTCATCTGGGCACAATCTGGTTCATTCCTATTTTCTTCTAAACGCTAGGCCACAGCCTTCGCATTTTCACACATTCTACTCATGTTTATCCTGTCGAGGCAATAAACATCTTCCCGTCGCATTCCCGCCTATATTTCCCAACTTTTTAATTGCTTAAAGTTTTAAAAACAGCCCGCAATCTCACCCATTTCGTAAATAAACCCCAGAATAACGTCACAATGCACTCGCAAGGCAGGATGGGAGGGAGAGGCACTACAGCGCTCGTGTGGCGGCTGCCGGTGCCCGACACCTAGTGGAGAGGGTGATGCCATGGGCCCTGGCTGGAGCCGAGCCTGGTGCTCGAGCTGGAGTGAGAGCTGGGGCTTGGGATGGGGCCATGGCCGTGGCCGAGAAAGAAGCCGCCACTGGAACCAAGGACAAGCCCGGGTCCGTGGTCAGACACAAGCCCGGACATGAAGTCGTAGCCTGCACTATAGCCCAGGCAGCTGCTGAGCTGACGGCTGGAGTCTGCACCCAGGGCTGAGCCAAATACGAGTTCCAGGCTCTACCGCTGCTCTGCGATCTGGGTAGGTCTGGAGCAGCGAATGGGAGTGAGAGGATGAGGGAAAGGAGGAGGGAGATGGGGATGGGGAGTGGGGTGTGTGGGGGGGGGGGGGTGGAGGAGGGAGATGCCCCCTCCCTCCCAACCCTCACTCCCACCCTATCTACCTACCCCCCCCTGTCCCTCTCTACCCCCCCCCCCCCCTCTCCTCTACCCCCCCGTCCCTCTCTACCCCCCCGTCCCTCTCTACCCCCCCCCGTCCCTCTCTACCCCCCCCCCCCGTCCCTCTCTACCCCCCCCCGTCCCTCTCTACCCCCCCCCCCTCTCCCCCTCTACCCCCCCCCCCCCTCCCCTCTCTAAACCCCCCCCCCGTCCCTCTCTACCCCCCCCCGTCCCTCTCTACCCCCCCCCCCCGTCCCTCTCTCTACCCCCCCCCCCGTCCCTCTCTCTACCCCCCCCCCCGTCCCCTCTCCCTACCCCCCCCCCCCCCGTCCCTCTCTACCCCCCCCCCCGTCCCTCTCTACCCCCCCCCCCCCCACACCCTCCCTCTCTACCCCCCCCGTCCCTCTCTCTACCCCCCCCCGTCCCTCTCTACCCCCCCCCCCCCCCCCCCTCTCTACCCCCCCCCCGTCCTCTCTACCCCCCCCCCTCCCTCTCTACCCCCCCCGTCCCTCTCTACCCCCCCCCTCTCTCTACCCCCCCCCCGTCCCTCTCTACCCCCCCCCCGTCCTACTCTCTAACCCCCCCCCCGTCCCTCTCTACCCCCCCCCGTCCCTCTCTTCCCCCCCCCCCCCGTCCCTCTCTCTCCCCCCCCCCTCCCTCTCTCCCCCCCCCCCCCCCCCCCCTCCCCTTCCCCCCCCCGCCCTCTCTCTCCCCCCCCCCCCCCGTCCCTCCCCCCCCCCCGTCCCCTCTCTAACCCCCCCCCCGTCCCTCTCCTACCCCCCCCGTCCCTCTCTCTCTACCCCCCCCCCCCCTCTCTACCCCCCCCGTCCCTCTCTCCCCCCCTCCCCCCCCTCCCCCCCCCTCCCTCCCTCCCTACCCCCCCCTTCTCTCCCTCTCCTACCCCCCCCGTCCCTCTCTACCCCCCCCCCCCTACCCCCCTCCCTCTCTCCACCCCCCTCTCTCTAACCCCCCTCCCCCCCCTCTCTCTACCCCCCCCTCTCTCTACCCCCCTCTCTCTACCCCCCCTCTCTCTCCCCCCGCTCCCCCCCCCCCCCTCTCTCTCTCATCCCCCCCCCCCTCCCTCTCTCCATCCCCCCCCTCCCTCTCTCCATCCCCCCCCCTCCCTCTCTCCATCCCCGCCCCTCCCTCTCCCATCCCCGCCCCTCCTCTCTCCATACCCCCTCCCCCCCCTCTCTCCTCCCTCCTCTCTACCCCCCTCCCTCTCTCTACCATCCTCCCCCAATTCTACCGCCCTCCCTCTCTCTATACCCCCTCCCTCTCAGCCCCTCTCCCTCTCTAGCCCCTCCCTCTCCCACACCCCCTCCCTCTCTGCCCCCGCTCCCTCTCTGTCCCTCCCTCTACCGCCCCCCTCCCTCTCTAGGGAATGAAGAGGGAGGGTGAAGAGGAGGGAGTGCTGGGGCATGAGGAGAAATGAGTCATGCCTGCGCAGTTGGGGGCTGTGCGTGAATGGAGCAATATTGCGTTGGGGGAACAGCTTGCGTTGGGGGAACGTGTGAATCTTGCATTGGGGAGCAGGTCTGCATTTGGTCTAGTGAGAAATAAAATTAAGTCCAGACTAAACAAGAGCTTCTCCACTGCTATCACCAACCTATCCTATAACTGAACCAACCATCTTTCTCACACCCAGTTCATGGAAGAGCTGCCAGCTACTCTTACTCTTAACTATCTCATTTAAAAGACATGAATAGCAAAAAAATGTGAGCCAAATGCAGGTAGTAAGACTACTGTAGATGTGGCAGGTACACAAAAAAGCTGGAGAAACTCAGCGGGTGCAGCAGCATCTATGGAGCGAAGGAAATAGGCATGTAGATGTGGCATGTTGGTTGGCATGGGCAAGATTGACCAGAGGGCCTGTTTCCATGCTGTATGACTCTGGCTCATACATTATTGCACCTTAGAGGATTTTTTGCAGCATTTTGGATTGCACTGCGATCTTTCCACCATTCTGCTGTTTACCATTTATCGTATTTGTTGTTGTATTTATCATAACTTAGTTTACTCTTAGCTTCATGTGAACAATGAATTTATAAGGTCATAAGTAATAGGAGTGGAATTAGGCCATTCGGCCCATCAAGTCAACTCCACCATTCAATCATGGCTGATCTATCTCTCCCTCCTAACCCCATTCTCCTGCCTTCTCCCCACATCCCCTTACACCCTTGTTACCTATCCTGTGACCTGGTCATTGCATTCTAGTGACTATGATAATAAACAAATCTGATCTGACATTTTAACTGTCCAAAGATTTGCTGGCATGTTGCAATGATTTTTCTAGATAAAATGAATTTTCTAGATTAATGCATTTATTACCATTGAAACCTATATTGAATTTAGATTGCCAAATGTCTTTTGAATTCCTTTCTGAAATTGATTGGACTGTTCCTCAATCAAATTCTAATGGATTATCAGCGCTGAATTTGGGTAGAAATTTGCTTTGGGTGGAAATGAAGCAAGGATACACCTAAGAGGGAAGTGATAGGGAGGATGATTAAAACCATAGTGCGGCAGACTGTAGTGAAACTTATCACCTATCCTGTGACCTGTTTTGAAAATTTGCATGACCTCGTTCTCCTTTGCAGCTGCCTCCAGCTGTACAGCCTTCTGAAATTTCAGCTGCCCTCCAATTCCTTCTGTGCAGCCAAAAATTGTTATCATTAGTCAAATGCCGCTCTGCCTTCCACTAAAGTGCCCCAAGCTTGGGGTGCCAATGTAAATATTTCCAACTACCTAGAACTCAAATTCTCTTCCATTTCATTCTTTCCTCCATTAAATTAGTACTCAAAGCCTACCTCTGACCAAGATTTTGTATCTTCTGTATTAAATACAGATTCTGTATTAAATTTTGTTTGATCATCCTCCTGGGAAATAGCTTGATGTTTTACTACCGTAGAGGGTGCTAATATAATTGGGAGTTGATGCTGCTCCTGATTTGCATGCTTGGCATTAAAACAGAATGGGAAAAATGTGTGCGCGTATATATGTATACATAATGTGTGTGTGTTTATGTATGTGCGGTAAACTTTTTTTTTAACCCTCACTTAACTTTTTCTCTGTTTTCCAGCCGGGCAACCTAGCAGCTTTTTAGGTTGTCAAATGACAGTTTATGTGGTCATTTAAGACTGCTTGCATGACACGTGCGATAATGTGCTTGGACGAAGTGCGTAGTTAACAGTTTGAATTCTGCTCAATGAAGTATTCACATATTATTTCTGCTTCAAATAAAGTCACAAGCTGAAATGTAAGATTCCACCACTCACCTGTTTTCCCCCAACGCAACCCGTTCCCCCAATGTAATATTTCATCACTTGCCCATAGCCCCTAACTGTGCAGGTCGGCTCATTTTTTCACCCTCCCTCATTTAAACTTAAAAGAAAATGCAATTAATGTGATGTAGGTGCCACCGACAAGACCATTAAACTTTGCTCTGGCTTTGCAATCGCATATGTGCTGGGTTAGGCTGGCAGATTCTTTCCCCGAAGGACTCTGTGTCATGGGATAATAACATTGTAGCTTTGATTGGCAGCTTATGTAAATTAGATCCCATTGCGGCGTCATAGCTTCAAACTGCCATCTGGCACTGGAGTGTTCAAGTTATTCTTTCTCAAAGTGTGATTTTGTAACTGGTAAAATATAACATCAATCTGAATGAACCATGACGCAAACCACAACAGGACTATTGTGAATAAGGTGGTGCAAAATTTTTAGCGCTATCATGTACTGTTTTGGTGTAGTTCAGGGACCACATAGGTGCGCATAGATAGATAGAAACAAACAAGATGAGAGCTTTAGTTATATATATGTGTGTATTATATATGTGTGTATATGACCAAGTGGGCCCCGTTCCCCAACACAAGATTCCACCACTCGCCCGTTCCCCCAATGCAACCCATTTCCACCACTCATCCGTTCCCCCAACGTAATCTGTTCCCCCAACACAATATTCCACCACTCACCCATAGCCCCCGTCTGCACAGGTGCGGCTCATTTCCCCTCATGCTCAACACTCCCTCCCCCTCCTCTTCACCCTCCCTCTTCTCTCCCCTCCCCTCTCCTCCTCCCCTTCCTCACCTCTCCCTCCCTCTCCTTTTCCCTACCCACAGTCACTCCCTCCCACCCTCCATAAGCCCTATCTCCCTGACCCGTTGGGCCCCGCTCCCCCAATGCAATATTCCACCACTCACCCGTTCCCCCAACGCAACCCATTTCTACCGCTTACCCATTCCCCCAACGCAATATTCCACCACTCACCCATAACCCCCAACTGCGCAGACGCGGCTCATTTCCCCTCATCCCCCAACACTCCCTCGCCCCCTCTCACCCTCCCTCTTCTCTCCCCTCTCCTACCCTCCTCCCTCCCTCTCCTTTCCCCTCCTCCCTCCCTCTCCTTTCCCCTACCCTCAGTCACTCCCTCCAACCCTCCATGACCCCTCTCCCCTCCCTACTGCCCTGACAACTTGGGCCCCATTCCCCTAACATCATATTCCACCACTCGCCCGTTTCCCCAACACAACCCGTTTCCACCACTCACCCGTTCTCCCAACGCAACTCGTTCCCCCAACGCAAAATTCCACCACTCGCCCATAGCCCCCAACTGCGCATGCGTGGCTCATACACTCCCTCCCCATCCTTTTCACCCTCTCTCTTCTCTCCACTCCCTCACTTCCTCCCTCTCCTTACAACAATGTAACAAATCTCATTGCATTGGGTGGAACACTGTTGATTGGCAGCTTATGTAAATGAGATCCCATTGTGACGTCATAGTTGCAATCTGCCAGCAACTGCCATAGCACTTATTCTCAAAGTGAGGTTTTGTAAAGTTTAAAATGTCAATAACTTGTGAAATATAACATCAATTTGAACTAAACTTGACACAAACCACTACTGGAAAATTGTGAGTAAGGTGGTGGAACAATTTTAGAGCTATCGTGAAATTGTTCGAACTGTTTCTTCACAATCTTGCCCCATCTGTCAAGACTCCTCCAGCCATTGGGGTCGGCCATTGAGAAAAAACAGCCATTGTGGGTGGCTCTGGGGAAACATCAGGAAAATAAACACAAGCACATGTCTCACTGTTGCACAAAAAGGGTGTGTACCATAATAAAAATTTAGTTTACAAAACATTTTACAGGGTACTGGAGAATAAGTAGGTGTAAAAAAAATGAAATGAAATGATTCAATTTATTGTCATTGTCAGTGTACAGTACAGAGACAATAAAATGCATTTTTAGCATCTCCCTTGAAAGGGAGACACAGGGCGTCGCGGTGTGCCCGCGCCTGCCGCCGTACATTCCATTACAGGCAAAGGTGGGTGAAGTTTTTGCCCAAGGACACAACGACAGTATGCAAAGCGGGATCCCGGATACAGTTGTAGACACAGTTTTTCCTAATATGGTCTTTTGCAGAAGAAAAATCCCGATTTGTTTTTATTTCTCCTTTTGTACCCCAACCATGACCCAAAGAATGTATATTGATGTGTATCATTTGACTTTTGCTGGCTTTGGTGAATCATGGATCTCTTCCCCCCTCAATTCTTTTCTCTCATTACCATCTTTTGCTTAATCTCCATGTGTAAATATGGCTCTGGGATCAGATATTCTAGCACCACTTCTAATCCCACACGTGGGATGAGACCATAAGTGACTCATTTAAAACGGGGATCCCAGAAAAACATTGGCAAGAGGAAGCTTATGCAACACTTGTCCCTTTACCTCCCCTCTCGACTCCATTCAAGGACCCAAGCAGTCGTTCCAGGTGCGACAGAGATTCACCTGCATCTCCTCCAAACTCATCTATAGCATCCGCTGCTCTAGATGTCAGCTGATCTACATCGGTGAGACCAAGCGGAGGCTTGGCGATTGTTTCGCCGAACACCTCCGCTCGGTCTACAATAACCAACCTGACGTCCTGGTGGCTCAGCACTTCAACTCCCCCTCCCATTCTGCATCCGACCTCTCTGTCCTGGGTCTCTTCCATGGCCAGAGCGAGCAACACCGGAAATTGGAGGAACCGCACCTCCGCTTGGGGAGTCTGCATCCTGCGGGCATGAACAATGAATTCTCCCAATTTTGTTAGCCCTTGCTGTCTCCTCCCCTTCCTCAACCCTCAGGCTATCTCCTCCCATCCCTCAGCCCTCGGGCTCCTCCTCCTCCTTTTTCATTTCTTCTCCCCACCCCACCATCAGTCTGAAGAAGGGTTTTGGCCCGAAACGTTGCCTATTTCCTTCGCTCCATAGATGCTGCTGCACCCGCTAAGTTTCTCCAGCATTTTTGTGTACCTTAGTGATTGAGGCACCTTTGCTCAGCCGTACAAAGCTACCAGGTAGAGCTGATATTTTAGATACCTCAAATGTCAGTGTAACAGTCCCCCAACTATGCTTGTCATTCTTCATTCTGTGTACCAACAATATTCATTTGCCATGTATATGTTGCTAAATCGGCAGCAAGGATACATATAGTAAAGGAGTCAGGATATCCTACAGTAAAGCTCATTTTATGGCCTTCATGCATATAAGTTGGCCACATTTAAGATCTCAACGTCCTGTGAGAATCAGGGGGCTCTTCAGAGAACTTTTTTAAAACAGGATGTGGACTGAAATTGCTGAAAATATTTGAATAGTAGTAACCTTGGCCTCACCAAGGCTGGATTAATTCCCCAGTCTTTCGATGAATGAAACCCATTCATCAACCTTAAAAATAATGATTAAATCCAAATCCTCTCCCATCAAAAATCTCTGCACGTTAGTGGTGAAACTTCAGACAAAATGGCATGTTAAGGACAACCGACTGGCTCCCTAAACTGACCAATTCATGGGCTTCCATTCAACAGGATGAATGTGGGGTGAGAAAGTAGCAAAACCTGGATGCTGAAAGACATGTAAATTTGGCAGCTATATTTCATGAGGAGTGATTTGATTGTAAGTCTGTGATCTATTGAGAGTGAACTTAAAATAATGTGATGGACAAATAAGCCAGTTGGTTTCATGTACTCAGGAGACCTGATAACAGGCTTAGCAAATGTGGGGAAGATTGAGTGATGGGAATAAGTTCATAATTGATGATTTCAGTGGTCATCGTTGCATCTATTGCTTAAAATGATTGTAATCTCTCAACTCAACTAAGGATAGATCATGTATAGAAGGGAACTTAAATTGTTGGTTTATACCAAAGATAGACACACACAGTGCTGGAGTAACTCGATGGGTCAGGCAGCATCTCTGGAGAAAAAGGATGTGTGACGTTTCAGGTCGGCATCCTTCAGGCTGAAGGGTCTGAAGAAGGGTACTGACACGAAACCTTACCCATCCTTTTTCCCCAAAGATGCTGCCTGACCCACTGAGTCAATCCACTTTGTGTCCATCGAAGGATAGATCATCACAGAGAAAGGATTCTAGTTTGTCATTATCTATTAAATAGATAGTAGTCATGGCGTGGATTGCCTAGCATACTTTAGAACCCTGCCCATTGTAAGGCATATTTCAAGCAATTATCTTGCATACACAAATGTCTGAAGTATTTGGGTCATGTTGCACTAACCAAAATCCAGAATTTCTTATAATAATAAACTTTATTTCGGACCCCAGGTCCAGACGAGGGACAACATTACATAAAATGCATTGCATATAGAAACATCATAAAATACATAAAATCCTAGTATCTATATAATTAAAAGTCTAAACTTAACCATTTCCAGTTTGCACTGTATATTGATTTTAGATAAAACGGCTGTGATTTTTGGCCATCTTACTCAGAGTCCCTCTCCGCTCATCAGGTGCCAAGGGTCTTTTTCCCATCGATGAAAAGGGTTATTTAAAAATGTTGAGATTCTCTCTCCTGTCAATCATGCCATGAAGACCACGCCCCTTCTGGTGGGAGGGGGAGGGACTATAAAGCCCAGAATTGTGGGCGTGGCTCAGTCTCTGGAAGGGGGAGGTCACGACTCTGTCTGAGCTGTGAATCAACTGAACACACTGAATGTCTACTGAACTGTGAGTGTGGGTTTTACTGAACTGAGTATACGTACACCCATAAATATCCTCATCATCTGTCATTTGTTCTGTAATAAAATGCCCAAGATATTTTACCTTATTACAGACACAAAGATTAATGTCAGATAATTAAAAATCAGGAAATTTTAGACATTTATCCTATGTGGTTCTACAGATCATAACAGCACTCTTACAAGCATTATATTTAATATCATGTTCCACACCATATACAGAACATAGAGTACGCAGCTGCTGAAGACCAGAGTTAGATGGACTAAAGACCACAAGATCATCTGCATTCATAATATGGTTCACTAAAATATTACCAATCATGCACCCAGTATTACAGGCTTTCAATTGTACAGATCATCGCTATAAAGATTAAAAGGGACAGGGGACAAAATTCCCCTTTGTCTAACACCATTGCTAACACCAAATGGGGCTGAGACCCTATTGCCCCATTTTATTTGCATAGTCTGGTGGGCATACCAGTGAGCCCAAATTCTCACAATGTATATAGGCACCCCTCTTTGACTCATTTTAACAAACAGCTTTTTGTGACTAACACGATCAAAGGCTTTGGCAGCATCAATAAAGCACATAAGAATTGAAGAGTTTTTGCCTCTATATTTGGTTACAATTTCCTATATGCACAAGTCAGTGCCATGTTTAGCTTTAAAACCAAACTGGTTATCTGGAGTTAACAAACTCATTTACTCTATCCAGCAGAACTCGTTCTAAGACTTTTGACAATATGCTGGCTAAAGCTATGGGCCTGTAATTATTTAGGCTGCCTACTTTACCAGCTTTGTTCTTGATGACCGGCACTAACAGAACAGACAGCATTGAGTCTGGTAACAAGCCATGAATCATAAAGCCTGTAAAACAAATAGCAAGGAATAACTTTTATTTTTCTAATTTATGCTTGAATAAGATTACACCTATGTCTAATAATCCAGTTATTGAAATAAATTGTGGTATAATGCTTGAATTTGTTTTTCATTCCATAGAAGTTGAAATACATTTCAAGTACTATTAATATATTAACAATGACCATTATTGTGGTATAATAAAGTCATTACTACCGTTAAGACTGCCAAATGATCACAGAAAAATCATACAACCTGTGCCTTCTTAATAGACTAAGGAGGAAAGAGTTCATGTAGTACCATGGTATCTTAAATTATTTGAACGAGGGTGTTTAACACATCTGTTTAATAAGTTAGAAACATAGAAAATAGGTACAGGTGTAGTCCATTCGACCCCTCGAGCCAGTACCGCAATTCAATATGATCATGGCTGATCATCCAAAATCAGCACCCTGTTCCTTCTTTCTACCCATATCCTTTGATTCTGTTAGCCCTAAGAACTATATCTAACTCTCTCTTGAAAACACCTAGTGAATTGGCCTCAACTGCCTTATGTGACAGAGAATAGTAAGATTAAACGAGAACTTACCAGTTTGAAGTTTGATCTTTATTTGAAGAGGAGTTACGATGAGGGATTACGTGATGAGCCCGCCAGCACGCATGCGCGTCAATCTTCAAAGCAGCGGTGCAAAGTCACAGACAGGAAACATTGACCTGAGAATAGAAAGATTTGAGAAACTAGAACTACCAGCTGAGTTTTCTGAGGAGGGGTTGGGAGCGGAGGGCACGTAATCCCATATCGTAACTCCTCATAAAATAAAGTTCAAACTGGTAAGTTCTCGTTTAATCTTACTATTTTACTTCGGAGTCACGTGAGTGACTACATGAATATTTTAAAGCTCTGTGACCTCATGCCGTGGAACGAGTCCATGTGTCACACACTACATCAATTGACCAAGGATGAGTAAACATAATCATGCATTCAGACATGTCATAGATGTAGACATGCTGATACTCTTCTATGAACCAATAATCACAATAGTAACCCCTGGTCATCCAGGAGGAACTATAGACAGAACTAAATGAGTTGGCAAATACCCCCGGACTGGCAATGGGTTGTACAATGTATTGAAAGATCGTTTGTTTGGCCACCCTGGAGACACTAGGATGTGGTACCGTAGAACGTCCATACCCCTACCGCTGAACTGTTACAGCCGTGGTGGAGTAAGATTCTAAAGTCAGTCACTCCTGCATAAGCCAGAACCCGTTTAACCTGGAGATGGTATATACTGATACCTTCTATGAGGTTTATGTAACTGACAACATTGCTAGATCCATGCCCCAAAGGCTCCAAGTGACCTAACGTATAGTAGTAGATAACCACACAACCAAAGGTCCATGGGGTGTGCCCAAACTGTAGTTACAGACCTGATGCGCGTGACTAAGCTGCAACATAAATAGTTATTTGTCTGCAGCTGTAACCATGCTGACCAGTCATGCTATGCAATGACTGGACCCTATGCGCTGAACCAGTGCCATGAGCATAACCACTTTAAGTGAGTTCGGCCAAGGACAGGGATGAACCCGGGGCCGACTGGCAAGCGGCGTCAGCACAATGTGAACATTCCATTTCTCCGAGTGCCTAAGCCTGGGAGGTTTGTGTTGAAGATACCCTTCATGAATCTGGATATCAGAGGGTGAGACCCAACAGGGTGTGCCCTGCTTCTAGCAGGATATGATGAGAAGGCACATTTGGCACAGATTATGGTACTATAATTAATTATGTCAAAACCCCATTCGAAAATGAACTCCCAGTCGTCAGTATCCGTGCCGTATATGTGTCTCCGAATTAATTATCATGCATAGGACGGTTTCCCCAGTCACGGCTGAGCCAGCAACTCTATGTTAGTATTAACCATATAAGGTTCTTATATGATTCCCAACATTAGCGGGAACCATGCCTGCATATATCTATAAAATATACTAGACCAAGTGCAGACCCGTTGGGTCTGTTCCCCCAACGTGCGGTTGTGGGGGGGGAGGTGGCATCACACACCCTAACTATCCCCCCCCCCCCCGCACTCACGCTAATTACCCCCCTTGATATTATATTAATATTATTAATTTGCTCCTTTGGATCAGTCAACCATTCGGGACCTTGTCAAATGCCTTACTAAAATCCATGCACACCACATCCACTGAAGAGAGGAGAGGAGGGGGGAGAGAGGTAAGGGGGGGGGAAGATGAGAGGGGGAGGAGAGGGGGGGAGAGGAGAGGAGGGAGGGGAGATATAGAGAATGCCTTTGAACTCAGACATCCAATGAAGAGAGGAGGGGGAGAGGGGAGAGGGGGGGGAGGAGGAGAGAGGGGGGGGGGAGAGAGGAGAAGGGGGGAGAGGAGAATAGGGGGAGAGGAGAGAGGGGGGGGTTACTTTAACCCAAACCTGCCCCCCCCAAACAACCATTTGCAGGCAGTGCTTTTTTCCTTCAAACTAACCATAACCATATTTTCATTTTCAAACCAAATTAAGGGTACTTACTCACAGCTGTGTAGACATTTGTTCAGTCATTCAGAGCTCAGACCTCCATCTTGTAGAGACTGATTGGAGCACACCACTTGCAGAGACTGATTGAGGCACACCACTTCCTGGTTTTATAGTCCCTCCCCCCTGCCACCAGCGGGGGCAGCAGATAGAATGGGGAATTTTGTAAAATCATTAATATCTCTCGTTCATATTTCATCGACGGGAAAAATCCTCGGCACACATACGGTGTAGGGGGGTCTGAGCGAGTTGGCCAAAAATTACGGCCGTAGGTGGCGGAGTTTTCTCGGAAATCGCAGCACAGATCGCCAAAACCGGTCAAGAACAGAGTTTTAGTAATATACTAGACCAAGTGCAGACCCGTTGGGTCTGCTCCCCCAATGGTGTGATCCCCCAACCCAATATTCCACCATGCACCCGTCTCCTCCATTGGAACTGAGCCCGTTCCCAAATGTAAGATTGCAGCCCTCCCCTGCCTGCTGCAGCAGTGAAAAGTTCAGTGTTCCTCTCTTGCAACTTTGTTTCGAAGTGTGTTGGAAGCTGACATGTAAATGGAGAAGCCTGTTTATTTTTGAAATACTTGGGGGTGGGTGGGGGTGGGGAGGGGGGGGGGGGGGAGAAGGATTTGATTAAAAACATGTACTTCAACACGACGAAATGAAATGAGGAGCGGATACTTAGAAAGAAAAGCGAAATCTCTACCGAAATGGAAAATATCTCGGAGATTGAGCGTCTGGATTGGGCGTGGCAATGAATCAAAGGAAGAAATGCAACCGGACGGCAGGCGGACTGATTTGAGTTTTATATATATAGATATATAGATAGATAGATATCTACTGGTGATAGAGCCTGGATGCAACATCTCGATCTAGTGTTCCATAAGTCATCAAGTCATTAAAATACCAGTGATCCTTCATCTATTCTGATTTTGACATTGATTTAACATGATGCTACACTCGTGCCAAAAGATAAACATCCCTGGCTACCTAGACTTGATTGCACCCAAGTGATTAACCTATGACACCACCAAAGCGTACGAGTTTGGACTTGAAGATGCTGATTATGCATATGCTCATAACTCTTAACCCATACCATGCACCTATTGTCTAAAGGTAGCCGATACCATAGAACTGAAGAATAGGTAATTCATGCGTCCCATCACCTCCGTGAGTAGAGATGGTATTAGTAATTTCTCATCTTAAGCCCTCGCATCTGTTTGTAATATAACTGATGATTCGCTGACGAAATTAGGTGGAGCAATGCTGAATAATGTTCGTCCACCATAGTGACTTTCATGGAGGTAAATAACGAGGCCTACTTACCAATGTCTCTAACTCCAGGTCCCTTACCTTACTGGAGTTCTAGCGAAATTTCATTCACAGACTCTGTCCATGTTGTCATTTCCATAAGGTCGCTGATGCTGCTGGCCAGCTTCTCTTCTAGTGGCTAGTCCGTCACCAACAGAGCAGCAATTGTAGAGGCAAAGCACCATTTTCTCTCATGCTACCATCGTGCATTATGCATTAAGCATGGGACCCCGGCACAGTCATATTCCATTCCTGTTTGGAGTCAATCCATACTAACCTTGGGCACCCTTTTAGAGTGGAAGAAATTTACCTGAATCCGTTGTCACCATCTGCCTCCTTAACTTGTCTGTGCATGTCTCTGTATGCACCATGTTTTGCGACTCCATCTCCCATGGTCTTATAATATATATGGCTCCATCTTCATCCTTTATATATCCGATTAGGAGGACTTATGCGGTGAACCAGATGTGCCTCAGGCATGTGTGCATGTATTTTTGCACCATCTACATTACTGCGCTCAACCCAGTGGGAGGAATGGCAACCCTGAACCAGGCATTGCTTCAGGCACATGTGCATACTCCTGTAGCACTCCCTCTACCACTTCGTCCTTTGAGTGGGAGGAACTTGCAACCCTGAACCAGTAGCTGCTGCCTGAGATGCCTTTAGATGGAGCGTTCTTCGACTGCGACAAATCGCAATCTCACATAGATGTCCAAGCCTTGGCACTCACTCCGAGTTGGGTTTGTCTGGTTGCTTCCTTCAGCAGCCGCCAGGACTAGCTGTGCAAATCGATGCTCTGTTGGTAACCTCATTCCGCAAACAGGCTGCACGTGCTAGTGACTCCGAATCCTGCTCCTTTCCGATGCTGATGCAGTCTACAGAGAAGGACTGGCCCCGTATGTCAGACATAGTGGGAGAAATGCTGGACACAAAACCTGCCAGATATTTGACATGGCCGAAGCCGTTTACCTGAATGAAGACGCCCATCCCAGTTAACGAGAGATTTGATTAATTAATTGATATCGGCAATTTGGGGAAGAATCTACCACAGTCCCCTAATGAGCGCAATTACCATGACGCCACCCTGTATAGCTCGCACAGGTGACGATAGTTAAGCTCAACAAGGCTTTCCAAGCCAGTGATTAAGACTGTCATGGCAGGTCCAATTCTACTACACAATTTGTTGGTGTAAGGGAAAATAAATCCTTTTTGGTATAATAGTGACAGTGCAATTTCTCAAATTCTGTTCTAGATTAGGAGGGCAGAACTGTTGAGTTCGAATAGTATATTTTACCTGAAGGCCAGCTTGGCCCGGAGCTTTCTCCGACCACAGAATCAGTTCCCTGGTAAACAACTGCTGTAGGAGACGTAAGGGTGATAAGTCATAAGTAACATGACCCCCACCCCCCCAGGTGTACTGGAATCTAAAGTAGAATGTGCTCTAGACACACTTCGAGGATTGCACTTCTCTCCACTGAGGGGAGATTAGAAAGCAGCCCTGAAAACAGGTGCTGCCGCAGTCCCCCGAGGACATGCGCTGATATGGCCTTGTCCGTGGACCATATCAGGTGGTGTAGAAGTCCAGCAGTAACGGAGGGAAACCTCGTGGCCGCCTCGTCCAGCCCAAGACTCTGTCTCTGCAACATTTCCTCCTATGAGCTGCCGTGGTCGCTGACGGCCCTCTACCACAAACCGTGCCAGCATAACCCGCAGTCAACAACCCCGCCGGCCAGATAAAACCTCATGAGTCCCTGACCGCTCTGTCAGCTAGTCGGGATGCGGACCCGACGGCCACCGCTACACACTCTCCCATAGCCAGCATGACCCTCAGTCTATGCCACCCCGCGGCCCAAATTGAATTCCTCGGGTCGCTGACCGCACTGTCAGCAAGTCGGGAAACGTGGTCCCGACGGCCACCGTCTTCCCGCATATCACAGTCCAGAGCCAGCACCAGTGAAAAAGAACCCCGCGGCCCGAAATTAAAATAGCTCGGGAGTCGCTGACTGCACTGTCAGCGACTCGAACAGCAAACCCGACAGACCCGCTACCCGCATACCACGGCCTGTAGCCGGCATCCCCGCAGTGTATTTAGTTACCCCGCGGTCCGACCGGGTTACTGAATGCAATATCCCACAGGAAACTCTGCGAGAAGAGTTTCCTGGAACAAAGGACAACCTAAGAAGTAAGTTTAAAACTTACCTGTAGGCTTTTAACTTACCGGTGCAGGAGCAGCGCGCCTGTCGAACCGGCCGCTGCGCCATGCGTTAGACGTAATGACACGCATGCGTGCTGGCGGGCTCTTCACGTAGTCACTCACGTGCCTCAGAAGTAAAATTCCACAGATTCACCACTCTCTGGGTGAAAAAGGTTTTCCTCATCTCAGTCCTAAATGGCCTACACCTTATTCTTAAACTGTGACCCCTGGTTCTGGACTCCCCCAACATTGGAAATATTTTTCCTGCATCTAGCCTGTCCAATCTCTTAAGACTTTTATATGTTTCTATAAGATATCCTCTCATCCTTCTAAATTCCCAGAAGATCCATTCTTTCATCATATGTCAGTCCCGCCATCCCGGGAATTAAACTGGTGAGCCCATGCTGCACTTCCTCAATAACAAGAATGGCCTTAAATTAGGAGACCAAAACTGACACAATATTCCAGGTAATTGTTTGTAGTTTATAATGGTGCAGCAAAATGACGTCATTTGGAAGCCAGAAAGCTTGCTCTGTGATAATCACAACCTTGCATTTGTTGCATGAATTTTAGTCAAGCACATGCGCTTCTGGTTATAGCCAGTTGTGTGCAATTAGTTTTTAGTATGTGCATGGAGTATACAAGCCCAACCCCTTCATGGATCCCACCCAAATTAGTCCTATTTCCCCTGTTTGACCAATATCCCTCTAAGCCTTTTGTATCCATAAATCTGTCCAAATGTATTTTAAATGTTATCATTGAACTTCTCTAAACCACTTCCTCTGGCAGCTTGTTCCGTATTTGGTGCCCCTCAGGTTCCTCTTAAATCTTTCCCCTCATTTTAAACCTATGCCCTCTAATTCGTGATTCCCCAAACCTGGGAAAAAGATTGTGTGCATTCACCTTACCCAAGTAATTTGTGATTTTATACACCTCTGCAAGGCACCGCAGTTTCCTATCCACCAGAGAACAAGTCCCAACCTGCTCCTATAACTCAGGCACTTGAGTCCTGGCAACATTCTCATACATTTATTTTGCAGTCTTTCCATCTTAATGACAACTTTCCTAAAACAGGGATAGCCAAAACAGTACACAATACTCCAATTCAGCTTTTTCAACATCTTATACTATCTGCAACGTAATGTCCCCAATTCCCGTACTCAATGACCTGACTGATGAAGGCCAGCTTGCCAGATATGTTCTGCGCTGTGTCTACCTCACTTTCAGGGAATTATGTATCTGTACTCTTATGTCTCATTGCTCTACAAGGTGCTACCGTTCATATGAAAGTCATACCTTGATTTGGTCCAAAAATGCAACATTTCTCATTGATCTGAGTAAAACTGTTTGCCATTCCTCGATCCAATCTGGTCAAAATCCTGCTGGCATTCTCAATAACCAATTTTACTACAATACCACCTATTTTAGTGTCATCTGTAAACTTACTGGCTTGTACATTCTCGTCCAAATCATTGATAGATGAACAGGCCCAGGACCAACCCCTGAGGCACACCACTTATCACAGGCTTTCACTCTTCAAAACAATCTTCCACCATCCTTCCATGCTTCCTACCATCAAGCTAATTATGCAGCGTATTATTTAGCTGTCCTGTACCTATGCAATCTAACCTTCCAGCACAACCTGCCAGGTTGAACCTTATCAAAAACCTTGCAGCGGTCCATAAAGGTCACGTACACCACCCCACACACCCCACCCCCGCCTAATTGGCCTTCTCAGTCACTTCCTCAAATTCAATAAAATCTTTGAGACGTGGTCGCTCATGCACAAAGCCTTGCTGATTTACCCCCTAATTAACCCTTCTTTCCAAGTATATTTGTATATCCTATCCCACAGAATTTGTTCCGGTAACTTCAACGATGTTATGCTCAATGGTCTCAAGTTGCCAAGTTTTTCTTTGCCATGCATCTTAAATAAAGGCACAATGTTAGCCATTATTCAGTCCTCTGGCACTTGGTCAGGTCCCAGTGATTTGTCTACCATTAAAATCTTAAAATGCCCTGCAATTCCTCAACCATAACGCATTCCAAGACATTCCCATTAACTTTCCTAGTCTTCATGTCTTTCTACACAGTAAAAACAGGTGAGATATTCATCAAGGAACTCTCACATCTCTTGTGGCTCCACACTAAAAGCCCTGTCCCACGGTACGAGTTCATTGCAAGAGCTCTCCCGAGTTTGCCCTGATTCGAACTTGGAGATTAACGGTAATGGCCACTCGTCGGTACCTGGGGCTCTCGTTGCCATTTTTTAACATGTTGAAAAATCTTCACGAGTCATCCTGTGCTTACCTGCCGTTAGCGACTCTTCCCGAATACCTGCCGTTAGCATTATGAGCCGCTAAGAGACGTCCCCGAACTCCGACGTACCCACTACGTTCATTCTCCATGCTTACCACGAGTTTGATTTTTTTTTTAACTCGGGAGAGCTCTTGGAATGAACTCGTACCGTGGGACAGGGCTTTTAGATGTCCACTTTGATCTTTGAGGCACTCAATTTTCTGGTTACTCCATTTCATTTCATGTAAAATCCCTCTGGATTCTCCTTAATCTTCTCTACATAAATTGGCCTTGGCTATTTTAAGTAGAGAGAATTGCACATCAATGGAAAACTTTAAATGCAAACTCGGACGTCTATGGCTTCCATGATGTCATGTCATTTTGGAGCATTTGAGAACCATTGAGCTACCTTTCAAATATAATTGTAATGTGAGAGAAATGGTAGCCAATCTTTGCACAATAATCTCGCAAACAGCAGCAGGCTAATCCCTTGATAATCTGTTCTAGTGAAATTGACAGAGGGGAAAATATTGGCCAAGGCACAAGGGATATTTGCTCTACACTTTTACAAAGTAAAGCCAAATCAACAATGTAAAGGTGGTATTCTCTTTGTTTTTCTTTTAAGGAGAAGCCGTACCTTTCACCTTATCAGAGGTCAGAATCGAACCTTGGTCTCTGGTGCTGTAAGGCAACAACTCTACTGTTGCGCCATTGTGCTCCCCTTATGTAGTTGTTTTGTTTTAGAGATAGTGTCGACCTGGTATTTTCCATGGGAAATTTACAATTGGCACTTGTCAGTAGTCAACACAGTCCATTACCTTTAGTGGGAAGAGGTTAAAGACGGGGAGGGGACAGAAAATTCATCAGTGGGGTATATATCAAGGGACTAATTTCTACTGCTTAGCTGAACTTCTTCATCTGTTGATTAGAAAGTGAATCTAGATCAGACAGCTGAACAACAATCTAAATTCAGATACAGTGTGTTGCAAAGTTTGTGGGTAAAATAGATCGAACAGCAGATTGAAAGGGCGTTTTCAAAGTTGAATTCTTCCTCGGCTACTGAATAGTATTAGATGTTTAAGTAAGCATATTCATCACGTTCATTAATCTTGAAGATGTTTTCTACCAGAAATAGAATTTATGTGTAAACATGTGTCCCATCACCACACCTGTGTTTCGCTAAAGCTGCTGTTAGTTAAAGCTTTTCTGTAGGTCATGACCTGGAGATAAATGTCTGAATTCCAACTGAGGTATACAAGTGGTTGGAACGCCCAAGTACTATCCATTTTTAACCATTAGAACATCTATCTATATATCTATCTATCTATCTATCTATTATTATATAAAGCTCTGTGGCTGCCGCCTGCCTTCCGGCTGCCTTTCTGCCTTTTGATTCTTTCCATCGTGTGATGTCACAATGCCCAATGCTCGCAGATGTCCAATCACAATGCCCATTGCTCGCAGATGTCCAATCGGAATGGATCCATTTACATGTACGGCTGCCGGCTGCCTTTCTTCCTTTGATTCCTTGCCACGCTGAATCCAGACGCACAATCGCCGAGATCTTTTCCATTTCGGTAGAGATTTCATTTTTCTTTCTAAGTATCCGCTCCTAATTTGATTTTGTTATGTTTATGTACACATTTTTCATCAAATCCTTCTCCCCCCCACTCACTCATTTTGTCGCCTCCTGCTGGCCAGCGACCATAACGGCTGCTGGCGCCCGCATCTCGCCTCAAAGACGCCATTTAAAACCAGCCGCACTGCTGATTCCTGAGCCGCTCTATTTACTTTTCCACATAACTAATCTGTCCTAATGTGGCTTTCAATATTTCACTGACAAAATGTTTCCATGACTTACTATAAAAAAAAACATTTGCCTTGATACAAGGAACAACATTGGGATGTCTCAAAACACCACAGAAATCTTATTTCACATTGTTCCCCCATTTTGGTAAACTAGCCATTTTGAAGTTTTATACAATAAAAAAGTATTGCTGATAATATACAAAATGGAAGAAAACTCAATGTTTTTAGTTCATTATTTTTGAAGAGCTATCAAAGAAGTCCTAGTGAGATGCAGCACTGACATAGGCCCCTTGGCCCTCTGCCTCCACCCTAACCATCAATCATCCATTTTATACCAATCCTGCATGAATCTGATTTTCATAGTTCCCACATTCTCTTCAATTGACACCATATATACCAGGGACAATTTACAAAGGTCAGTTAACCTACCAACCTGCACATGTTTGGGATGTGGGAGGAAACTGGCCACTGGAAGGACCAAGGTCAGGTTTGCGTAATGGGATGAATAGCGTACTGAATACTGAACTGTCATCACTCTATAATTTTTGTGAAGTTTCAGTTGTACGAATAAGGAAATGTTCCAACAGGCTCTGTACCTGTATCCCAAACACACTGAAACGGCTTGTCACGTGGAGTAATGACTTACTTTAACATTCCTGCCATCTTTTCATTGATATTACTTCACCATTGTAAGGATTCCTATTGAAAAAACAAGGCATTGCTGACGTTTGGATTCATTATTTTGCAAATCTGTACTTGGGTCATGTTGCCTATATATAAATATGACAAATAGTATTTAAAAATCTGGTCATTAATTTTTTAGACCATGGATAAAATTGCAAATCACTTCCTTAAGAGTTAATTTAGACTTTGTATAATCTGCATGAAACTGCATGAGTCTGCATGAAAGTGTGCATTTTCTTGGTTATAATTGATTGCATATTTTAGTGTGCAATGATTTGGATACTATCCTCCTACATTCTGCTCTCGAAGAATTGTTATTGTCATAATTAATTATTTCAAATAGTTTTATAAACGTTTTATTGCTTAATTTACAAGGCAGACTTCACAATTTACAAGGCAGACTTTACAATTTACAAGGCAAAACTGGATGACTCCAGTCCCTGTACTGTATTTGAATCCACTGGTTGCTATTACAAAGCTAGATTGATATTAACTTCAGTGTGAATGGGCAACATGGTTTAGAACTATCCTCTGCGGAGTCATTGGTTACTTACTTCAACCTGAGTACAGCCATAAAATGTCTCTAGGGAGAAGCGGAAGAGTTTTTAAAAATTGTTTAAGATCAAGTTATTTATTGAAACCTTTTATGGGCGATATGGTCGTGCTGCGCTGCCCTCTGCTACCAAATAAGTACCAAGAGGTGATTGCTATCACCTACTTTAAACAGTATACAATAAATATTTAGTTCTGTGAGACATAGAAGCAAAATTTGGATTGTTTTCTACACAACTGTTTCCCTTCCTGAAGGTCTTTAGTTGTGTAATGCAGGCTCTATTGTATATTTTTAATTCACTTTAGAACTAAACTAGAATTAAAATTTGGATTCTAATGGTGGAGGGATATAATATCTATGCAAGAGGGGTATAATGTCCAAAGTGGAGGGATACAATATACAAGGTATTTTTTTGTTCATGCTAAATGTTTTTTACGTGGAATCAGAACTTGAGTGATAATATACAGGGAGCTGCTATTCAGTTCTGATTCTGTGATCAACATAGTTGAAATCCCCTTCAATAACTCTTTGCCTTGTATTCTCAAACTTCGATCACTGCAAAATATTTCCAAAGTTACCAACTATATTGTAGTTTAATTTTTCATTCTTTTGAAATTTAATGTGACAAATGTATTTGTTTCTCATGATGTGGGCATCACTGGAAAGGCTAGTATTTATTGTCTGTCCTAACTTGCCCTTGAAAAGATATTGGCAATTGTAACTTGAAACATTTCCGTTTAAGGTGTTCACATAATGAAATATGTACAGTACTGCATGAGATGGAAAAATTACGTGACCAACAGTTTATTTAACAGTGGTCCGGGGTCTTAAGTTTACAAGTAGATCTTCATATTATTTTCTAATATGTCTTTGTTTTGAGGTTTAGCTTTGTATTTTAATTTTTAATCAATATCAGAAAAACATTTTTAAAGGAAAGAACAAACAGTATTCACTTCTGGAATGGGCAGGTTATCAAATCGTCTAGAATTTAAATAGTGTACACAAAAATGAATAAATAAAGGAAACAAATGTATATTGCTTGGTTTCATCCTAAAATCAATCCCTGGCCTTTAAGAAACAAAAGTTCTAGATTCATTTTGTGCAAACAACGTTCATTTTCTCTGGCAGAGAACCCTCCAACTGTTTATCAGTTAGAAAATGTATAGCTGCTTGACCGAGTTGGGTGTGACGGATAAGTAAAGGGCCCATGTGTTCCTTCTCCTCGGACCTTCATACCCAATGCATGGTTGCTCCAGTGTTTAGGGCCAATGGAAAGCCAAGTTGGCTAATAATTAACATGCAAAGCAATCATCTGACCTATTGCCCACGAGGGGTTTTACTGTGTGTTCCAGGTAACGTTAGTGCAATTTGATTTAACATGAATCGACAAATTAGGAAATAATTTTATCAATTATTAGACAGTAACTTTTTGCGTGCTCTAGAAATTGTACACTTTTAAAACTTTTTTGAAAAAGATTAAATTAATGTGGCAACAAGTTAAAGAAACCTGAAATCTTTAATTATCTCTAACTCCTTTTAATGTTTACTGAGAGCCCGTCTTGTGAGAGCAATGTCTGTTTTTGTACATCCCATTCAGGAATATTGAAACAAGTGAACCTACATAGAATGCCCAGTCATTGCCAAATCATTAAAATAAGCAAAATAAACAAAATTGAGTAAATCTAGTTGTCATTCATCTTAGATTAGCTGCTTTAGTAAATGCCGTGTGAATGGCTTGAAAACTATACATCTAAAGTTTTCATCTTGGGTGGTCTGTCAAGGTCAAGGATAACTTGCTCACTCAGTGAATGCTGAAATGGGAATAATGTGGGATCAGCAGACCCAGCAGTAGATGGAGCAGGCAATGCCTGATAGTGCAAGTGGATGCAGGCTGGTGAGGTTCTTCTGGGGCTCAACCCCCCCCCCCCCCCTCCCCTCCCATCAGGCAAGAGATACAGAAGTGTGAAAACACCTCCAGATTCAGGGACAGTTTCATTACAGCTGTTATCAGGCAACTGTATCATCATCCTATCACCAACTAGAGAGCGGTTCTGACCTACCATCTACATCATTGGAGACCTTCGGACTATATTTAATCATCTTTTACTGGATGATTGCACTGCGTCATTCGCTTTATTCTGCATCTGTACGCAGTGGATGGCTTGATTGTACCTCAGTACACGTGACAATAAATAAGATGAACAAACCTTTTATATGGGCTTCCATATGCTGTCAATGCAGATGTGAAATTCTTTGTGTCACCTGAAATAGTCTTTATCCAATTTGCCAAGTCGTGGGCTGTGAGTTGCCATGAGTCGGCGAGGATGTTGCTTATTTTTTCATGAGCTTTGAGAATAACTTAAGGTTTTCCTTTGGCTCTCGGGGAGCTAAAGGAGTTTGGAGTAGAATGCTTTTGTTGTGGGAGTCTAGTATCGGGCATAAGACGGGTATAAATTGCCCATCAGAAAAGATTTTTCAATATAATTAGAGCTGTGGGTGATAGCAGGGAGAGGCATTGAACACCACTGATACACCACAGGAACAGACGCTTCGGCCCACAATTTCCCTGTTGACCACAGACCAATCGAATGGCTTATCGTGATAGTGGATTTGGAAGACTCTGCAGAATGTTATTGGTAGTTTCCAGTGCTTTGAGAAGCCTGTGTTTTAAGTCGTCTGTCTCGGAAGCACACAGGAAGTCACTGCCAGTAGAAATTTAGCTTCTTGTTTTATTTGAGGCTTTGATCTTCAAGACACATTCTGGACCACAAATCATTACATACTTTGTATAATACACTCATATTGCCATATCTGAGTTACTGTGTGGAGATATGGGGTAACACCTACAAAACCAACCTACAGCCATTATGCACATTACAAAAAAGAGCAATAAGAATTATCAATAACGTTGGATATCTTGAACATACCAATTTATTATTCTTAAAGTCACATACACTGAAGTTCACTGATCTGGTTAAATTTAAGACTGCGCAAATCATGTACAAAGCAAGAAATAATTTACTTCCAAGAAATATACAAAAACTGTTTATGGAAAGACAGGGTGGGTATAATTTGAGAGGGGAACATAATTTTAAAAACTCAATGTCAGAACAACTCTTAAAAGTATGTGCATAGCAATCTGTGGTGTGAATTTGTGGAATGGTCTGGAACAGGAGATAAAACTTAGCACAAGCATAATTCAGTTTAAAAAGATGTACAAAAATGTTTAAAAGGATATTGGGATGAGGATAGGTGATTGTGATATTTGTTATACTGATTGTATTGGGAAGGGTGATTATAGAGTGATGGGTTGTAAATATGACTAAGATACTGTATAGTATTTGCAGGTTTTTTCTTTTCTTTTTCTTTTTTTCTTTTTTGTATGGCTTTGTAAATATTTGATTAGTGTTCAAATGTAAATAATTTGGTGTACATATAGTGGCTGGTGTACATATGGTGTACATATAGCTGCTAAATTTGTATGAGATAATTACAAGCAGTTGAATAAGGGGTGGGAATTAATAAGCTTTGGCTTCTTCCTGCTCCTTTTCGGACACATATGATTTTATTTATTTATAGATATTGTTTATGACACTTTATAAATATTTGTGTTTTGTTTTTTGTATGCTGTTTCACGTTTGCTTTTTACCCTTTTATTCTGTCCGAAATAAATAACTAATAAATAAATAAATAAATACAATTTATTATTGCTTTCAGAAAATGAAAGCTGCTGAAATGAAGGTAATGATCATTATCTTTGCATTCGGAGATAACATTTTCAGTAGTTAATTAATCCAGTTAAATCTAGTTGATAAAAGAAACCTTTCTACAAATTTGCCATATTATTAACACTGCACTGTAGCGTCTGGTACAGAGAAAGTGTTCTGCACACCCGAGTGACAATGAAAGTAGTAAAGAGCATGGACTAGATACAGTGCTAGAATAACTCATCATCTCTGGAGGAAAAGGCTAGGCACCGTTTCGGGTCTGGATTCTTCTTGAGATTCGAAAGCATGGAATGTTTAGTTTGTGCTATAATGCAGAGTATTTGGGCATGCCGAAATATTTCAAAGTTTGCTCAGTTCCAGAAGATTGAATAATGACCATTGTGACTCCCTTGTTCAACAAAGGAGAAAGACTGAAGACGAAACTACAAGTCAATTAGTTTGCATCTATTGATGGCAAGAATCAATAATATGAGGAAATAACCAATTATTTAGGTAAGCAGAGCAAAACACAGTTCTGGAAGAACTCAGTGGGTTAGGTAACATCTGTAGAGAGAATGGACAGAAGACATTTTGAGTCAATGTCACTTGTCCATTTCCTCCACAGATGTTGCCTGACCTGCTGAGTTTCTCCAGCTCTTTGTGTTTTGCTCAAGATTCCAGCATCAAGAAAGCTAAATTAATTCAGCTCAGTCAATATGTTTTTCTTTGCTCATTCTTCGAGGTTGCATTAATGAATGGGAATCTGCTTAGATTTAGCAGTGTATTTGGATCCAAAAGGCATTTGTCAAGGTACCATTTCAGAGGTTAATGCATAAATTAATGATTGGAGGCAGTGTGGTGCAGATTGATAATTGGCTGTAACATATAAAGCAGAGTTGGATGAAATTATTTATTGTTATGATAGGCCATGAGATTCAACCTTCAATATCTGGTGACAATGACCAGTGGATTCCCAACCCAACATACCCAGCTTGGAATCTGGAGTCTTAAATCCCACTGGATAAAAGTTTGAGCTCGGATTTTTGTTGCAGCGTGCTATCTATTATAACATGGATATACACTTGCATTAGTTAGGGAATCGTCTGCCAAAAGGCTCTAGACCCAGAGGTGAGGACTGTACAGAGCTGGGCGGGGGGGATGGGGGCGAGGAACAACTCCAGGACTGTTTGGAGTCTGTAGACTGGGCAATTTTCAGGGCAACGGACCTGAATGAATACGCCACAGTCGCTACAGACTTCATAAAGAAATGTGTGGGGGATGGCATCCCAACAAATATGGACACACTGATCTGATCTGTATTTATGCCTACAATATTCTGTTGATCTGCAGCAAGCAGGAATTTCATTGTCCTATCTTGGACACATGACAATAAACTCTCTCGACTTGTCTTGACTTGACTTAACTGTATTACTGTTGAGAGGCAGGCACCAGAATCTTTGAAAACTGTTACAAATTTTGATAGACCTATGAAATGGTCATCAAATTATTTTATTGATCGCTTTTCACCAACCAAAAAAAATGTATAATAGTGAAGTTATAACAAATATTGACATATGTGGGGTAAACCTTGGGATGAGCCAAATACACCGTTCCTCATCCCTCGAGCATTACCCTTCTCGGCCCTTATGACTTTGGAGGCCTTAAATGTCTGTACCTGATGGTTAGCATCCTGTCAAAACTACTGACGGGAATAATGCAACACACAATACATGGAATGTCTGAAATGGTTATATTATTAGCTACCTATTTTATAAGCTTCTGTTCTATCTGTTTTTACCAGGCTGCTGAATCGGGAATCGTGAAGGTTAAAACCATAGCAGCTCGAAATACAGATATTTTAGCAGGTGGGTGTGAACTTTGTTAAGCATATTTAGTTTAATAAAATGATTACTAAACATCAGATGCCATTTTGTAACAGGTGATGTGCAGATCTTTGAACATAGAGGTATTAGCTTCAGCCTTAAATTTCATTATAATTTCTCAATAAGGCCAACTGGATTAAAAATGAATATCATCAAGTGCACCACAGGTTTTAGAACATTTGATAGACTCCCATAAAATAATTCAACGTAGATTTAATATTGAACCATTGTTTTAGAAAATAGAGATAATTTCCGTAAAGAACCAAATGGGTTGTACTGGAGGGCACAGGCTCTTCTGTCAACAAATGCAACCTGACTTTCACCCTCCTTCCAAGTACACAATCACAATCACACTTTCCGATCCTTGCTGTTCCTCCAATTTGCGCAGATTGTTCCTCCAAATGCAATGGAGGAACAGCACCTCGTATTTCGCTTGGGCAGCCTACAGCGATATGAATTATGATTTCTCTAACTTCAAGTAACCCTTGCATCCCCTCTCTCTCCTTCCCTCCCCACCCTAGTCAATGTACTAGCATCACTGGCGTCCTGTTGAGTTCCATTGCATAACTCGGTTTCATCTATCCCACACCTAACATTTCCTTGATCATCGTTACTTTTTTGCTTATCTTTCATTTCTTTGTTCTATATCGCTGTCTATATCTCTCGTTTACCTTTACCCTGGCTCTCAGTCTGAAGCAGGGTCTCGAACCGAAACGCCACCCATTCCTTTTCTCCAGCGATGCTGCCTGTCCCGCTGAGTAACTCCAGAATTTTATGTCCACCAGAATTACATGCTGCACTTAAACTAGAGTCTACCAAGTATGGAGTTCTGTGGGGTCCTACTGGTGACACGCTTCTAGTTATAAAACCATTCCCTTTTACTTCCTGCCAATTTTGTATCCAATTTAGTATTTGTTTTTACTCCTTTGAGCAGTCTGCTATGTTGTATTGTGTCAAAACTCTTGATAAAATCCACAAAGTCTGCATTAAAAACACTCTGCTCTTTGAAATATGCAGTTATGAAATGTGGATAGTCGTGCCCCTTTTGCCAAATCTGCACTGTATTTTAAACATGTTTTGACCATTAAAAGATGAAAGAATACCACCCGTGAAGATCTTCTCCTTGGAAAAATGTAGTTTTCAACTGATCAAACGCCCACACCAGCAAAATATGGCACCCATGCAAAATTTATAATTTCATTTGCTTTGCTTTGAGAATGTCAGTCATAGGTTTCAAAATGCATATGCAGATCCCGACCACTTCAGTTACTTCTGAAATGCATTGGTCGGTGGAGTGTTGCTGATAACAAGCAAGCTTCGAATATACATGTGTTGTTATCAACACCTTTCAGGTTACTTGAACTTTAGAGGCTAAGCATTGATGCATGTCTTGACTGAAATTTTATTTTAATAATTGAAGGTAGCCAAATTTTCCAAACACAACTAAACTCTGAAAGAACTTACCTGAATAGAACCACCACAAAATTAAGCCCCAAATAGTCTCACGGTTTTGAGGCATTGTTGTATGCATACCTCCACTCTGCTGGAAAACGTGCTGAAAGGTTGGAGCATACACTTTTGTTTAACACACCCTTCAGTATAGTATGGATTTCTGGTGGAATTTCTAACAAACTCTATAAAAATGGTCTGCTTACTACATGTTTCTATTGGACATCTTTAATTTTGCACTTCTGATTTATGTATTAGGATCTGTGGTCTAGCTCTAAATGAATGCTAACAAGAAATCTGAATAAATTGCTTATTACATTAAGTAACGTTCATTGTGAACAATTCCATTACCAGCACTTAAGGAAAGTAGCTCCGAGGTTGTCCAGCCATTGCTCATGGGATGTGGAACCAAGGAACCCAAGATTGCTCAGTTGTGTCTGTCGGCAATTCAGAGGCTCATGTCTCATGAGGTAGTTTCAGAGGTATGTTGAAAATCAACTGTAAAAATCATTAGATACTTGCAAAAAAGTAATTTGTTTGGCTGCATTTAATAGCTAGAAGCATTTCATGACGAGACTTTGCGGCGCCCTGTTATGCAAAACAATTGTAATTATTAAAGGCAGAATTTTCTTGTGATCAATTGATTATGAAACAAAGTAGAAATGCATAGTTGTCTTCAGAAGTCTTTAATCCTCACTGAGAAATTGCATGAAATGGTTAATGCATCTGGTCCGCTCGTACTTATGCTCCTTTCTGGCTTTCTCTCACGTTGTAGAATCTGTCTATCACTCTGAAGAAGAGTCTCGACCCGAAACCCCACCTGTTCCTTCACTCCATAGATGCTGCCTCACCCGCTGAGTTTCTCCAGCATTTTTGTCTACCATCTCAGCTATTTTCCATTGCTTTCTCCTTCACATGCCTCGTGGCTTTTTTTTTTAAAGAATCTGCCCCAGCCTCCACAAATTGCAAACAACATCTGTGTCCACCTTTTTGAATTATTTATTATTTTAACGACCTGTCACGTCACTTTTGGCACAGGCAAAAATCCCTTGACTGTGAAGCCTTTCACATGAGACCTGATGTTATAGTCTACACGCTCTCTCCTGAATTCCAGTATTACAGAGCCTCCTGGTGTAACTTGATCTGTTAAACATTTCCAGTATTTGTTTTAATTCCAGTTTTAACTTTCTTTTGCAGACAACATTCTCTCAATGTTAACATAATTTCTTGAAACTGTATTGAGTTGCAACAAAATATGGTAAAAATAAAAATTGCAAATGAGAAGATGCTATGAAACTTTTCAATTCCTTAATATTCTATATCTATTTTAGCTGCTAGAAGTGCTTTGCCATAAAACTGAATATACTGCTCACTATCTGGTTGGTGTATGTTCAATAGGCTGCAGCTGGGAATATCATTAACATGCTGTGGCAGTTGATGGAAAATGGCCTGGAGGAACTCAAGCTTCTTCAAACAGTCCTGGTCCTTTTGACAACAAACACTGTGGTGCACGATGATTTCCTCTCTAAGGTAAAGGAACTGTCACATGCTCTTAAATAGGACTGAGAGAAGAAGGGTGCTCAATAATTGATAATCTTGTGAAATGATGAACATAAAGATATTTGAAATTACACAATGTTGTATTTTCTTGAGCCATAGGTCTACCCTGGAGGGATTAACATTTTTCTTGAAACCCTTATTTCAGTAGATATAAATCCTCATTTTAATGTGAAAAGTTTGGACAAGAATATTATATCAGTGGAAAATTATATCCAACAATAAACTGACAATTTAATGAAAATTTAAAGAACAGTTTAGGATGAGGGGAGACCTCATTGAAACTTACGAATAGTGAAAGGCCTGGATAGAGTGGATGTGGAGAGGATATTTCCACTAGTGGGAGTCTAGGACCAGAGGCTGTAAAAGGATGTACCATTAGAAAGGAGGTGAGGAGGAATCTCTGTAAATCTCGGTAAATAGGTGGAATTCATGACCACAGAAGGCTGCGGAGGCCAATGGATATTTTTAAGACGGAAATTGATAGATTCTTGACTAGTACATGGGCTATGGGGAGAAGGCAGAAGAATGATGTTGAGAGCAAAAGATACATTAGCCATAATTGAATGGAGGAATAGACTTGATTGGCTGAATGGACCAATTCTGCTCCTATAACTTATGAACACCAATATTGTTGGAATTTCAATATGTGAGTGTGGTGTTCATTTTCTGTGTGTCTGTCAATTTATTGAGACGGGTCATAACATTTTTGAATGGAAAGCAAGAGGAATTATTTTCCTTCATTGAGCATGAACAATGATTCTAACCAGCCTGTGTAAATTGTTCCATATGCGATCCATGCTTAAGACTTTGCTGAGCCATAGGTATACCAAAAGGTATATAGACCTGAGAAATTGCAGATCCAGGAATCTTGATCAAAAAACAAAGAGCTGGAGGAATGCTGGCAGCATCTGTGGTGGGGATGGACAGGCAATGTTTCAGGTCTGGCCCCTTCAAACTGATGGGAGCAGGAAGGAGAAAGCTGGAAATGAGAGGCGGGGTGGGACAAGCCCGGCAAATGATCGGTAGATGCAAATGAGGGGTCTCTGATCGGCAGATGGGCGGAGTAAGTGAAATTGAAGGCAGGTAAGTGGAACACTGCCATCTACTTTTTGTTTCATTTGCTAATATGATCAAATTGTTTCCTCAATCTCCCGGTTATAAGAAATTGGTGCATCTTTAAGTGTTTCAAAGAAAATATATGTAGCAACTTTTCGCTGCATGTGTAAAATCAATGTTTTGTAATCCGTATTGCTGTTTTATTTAAGATTGATCTCATGTCCAAGTTCCTATGGAACTATGATTAAATTAGTGAGCCTTTAAATCGATGATGTGACTGGTGGCAAAGATCTTATGTTTACAGTTGGCGTATGTGGAGCTTGGGGCATTGCCAATCCCGTCACAACTGAAAATAGCTCCATGTGATCTTTACCTGAGAAGTTTGTTGATTCAGCAGTGCAGTGCAGTGCAGCTGATGCTTGTAAGGGCTAGTTCAGCCTCAAATGCTGTCTGCTTTGATGCATCATTGGACAGTTCTGACGTTTGTAGAATTTCTATTCTTGTTCTGCCATTCCATCGTCCAGGTAAATATTCTCCAGGGCATGAGATTATTTTGCCTCGGAGAATACTGATCATGGTAGCCAAATTTTCTCACCGTCCTCTGCACATCATTTTGGTTTTAACCCGACTTACATTTATTGTTTTCAGTTTGCCGTCAAATCCACATTCTTTTCACATTTTTCCTGTAAATGGAGAATGTTGTCAGAAATAAATTCTTAGTACAGAAGTAGTTGTAAATTTTAACGACGTTTGGCACAACTTCTTTTCACTTATCCTTTCAAAGCTTACTACAAATGTTTTCTAAAGTATAGAATAAACATTACTTCCTAAAGTATAATTATTGACTGCGTTTCCATTGACGACAAGGTAACAGATGTTGGCACTAATGAAAATGTTCAGTATTTTGTGCCTCAAATCTTCTCTGCGACTTCTCATTAGGTGTAACATAACTAGATGCAGACTAATCATACTTCAGCCTGACTGACTGCATTTATTAGCTTAGTTTAGAGATACAGCACGGAAACAGACCCTTCAGCCCACTGAGTGTGCGACCAGCAATCCCCGTACACTAGCACTTTCCTACGCACTAGGGACAACATACAAATTTTACAGAAGCCCATTTAACCTACAAACCTGTACGTCTTTGGAGAGTGGGAGAAAGCTGGAGCTCCTGGGGGAAACCCACGCGGTCATAAGGAGAACATTCCAACTCTGTACAAACAGCAGCCATAGTCGGTATCGAACGTGGGTATCTTTCGCTGTGAGGTAGCATCTGCTGTGCCATCATGCCGCCATATAACCTATAACATAGAAGATGGCCACAGGAAAGGCTATGGATCCAGGTAAATTGACCTAATTGAATATATTGACGCAAGTCTCCAAGTTGTTAATTTCTGACATATTTAAATTAAATGTGCAAAAATAGTTCTAATATTGGGATATATTATATTGATTTGTCACCGATAGTTTATATTTTTAATACCCACATTTAGCCATTTGTTTCCCTTGAACTGTTATATTGTAGTGGCCTGGATGAGGTCAGGAAAAGGTTGTTTAATGAATCATCGCAAAAACCAGAACGCTCGTGAGCAGGAAACCCCTTGGGCAGACAATCGTCCCTGTCCCTCAAGAGCCGAGGGGTATGACCCAAGGAGTGGCCTAACCCCCAGGGATCGCCACAGGACCCCCCCCCCCTCCCCAAGAACGAGAGGCACGAAACGGACAGGAGGACGCAAGTGGCGACCTGCCCGAGTGTACACCATGCCCAGCACAGGAACAGGCAACCGGCCAACAGGTGCAGGGGACAGAGCAGCCACTGGAGGAGGTACCCTAGAGGGAAGGCGTCCTCGCTTGCGGGGCCACTCTACCAGCGCCAGCCGATCAATGTCAATATGCGCCAGCTTCAGCCGCGCAACCGGAACAGTCTCATGCCGACACCCCATGTCCAGGACGAAAGCGGACGAGCCATGTTCCAAGTCCCGGAAGGGACCCTCGCACGGCCGCTGGAGTGTTGCCCGATGAGCATCCCTACGCAGGAAGACGAACTGGCAGTCCTCCAGAGCAGAGGGAACGTGCGGACGGAAGGATCCATGACGAGACGTGGGCACCGGCGCCAGTTTGCCCACCGTCTGCCGAAGATGTTGCAGAGCGTCCGAAGGCTGCTCCATCTGGCCCCGTGTCGGCGGGATGAACTTCCCCGGGCACCGTCAACGGGGACCATACACAACTTGGCGGAGGAGGAGGCTAAGTCCTCCTTGGGTACCATCTAAATTATTTAATGACAGTATAGTGCTGTCTTCACTGTTACAAGAAAAAAAAATCACACACGCGCACTCATATTGTGGGGGAAGTCAGTTGTAGTGGCCTGGACGAGGTCAGGAAAAGGCCAGACAGGTTCAGAAGTCGTTTAATGAATCATCGCAAAA
The DNA here is from genome assembly GCF_028641065.1 of Leucoraja erinaceus. Classification (NCBI taxonomy): domain Eukaryota; kingdom Metazoa; phylum Chordata; class Chondrichthyes; order Rajiformes; family Rajidae; genus Leucoraja; species Leucoraja erinaceus. The sequence continues at coordinate 23,564,394 of NC_073395.1, read as the reverse complement.
ACCAGAACGCCCGTGAGCAGGACCCGGGAAACCCCGTGGGCAGACAATCGTCCCTGTTCCTCAAGAGCCGAGGGGGATGACCCAAGGAGTGGCCTAAACCCCAGGGACTGCCACAATATAATATTTATTGATCATCTTTTCCTCCCAAGTCTATATTTTTTAATTGACTTAGTTATTAATAATGTTAATAGCAAATGTATGTGAGAAATGAGTCATCACTCAAAATACTGGTGCTGTGACACTTTAGATATTCAGCAAAAACCCATCCAAGGTGATTCGTTTTCAAAACCTAGCTCTTGTATTTTCTGTTTAGTTTTCAGATTTCTAGCTTCTATAATTTTTTTCTTGGTATAGTTGACTGCCAATTATTTTTTTAATACTTTTCCTTAAGCCATTAATTTCTATTTATCTTTTTTAAACATATTGAATTCAGTCTCATTCAATGATGGAAACTTGAAATAAAAATAGATTGCTTGAAATATTCAGTAAATCATGCAATATCTGTGTAAAGAAGAGCAGACAAATGTTTCATGTTGATAACCTTTCATTTGCTTTTCAGCAATAACAATCTGTTTATTTAATTGTGTTGATTTTTCAAATTGATTCTCTCCACGTAAATTTTCAAATCAATTCCCACCATAATGACTTTTAAATTGTATTTTGTTAGGGAATTCTTTGAAATAATTTGAAATAGTGATAATAAATTTATTTGTATAGCACATTTAAAAACAATTCACGTTAACCAAAGTGCTTCACATCAGTGCAGGTACTAATTTGATACATACAACGGTAGACAGACCTAATGATACATACATTTTTAAACTGTTTACCCCCCCCTCCCCCCCCCCCCCTCAGAGGGGCTCAAAAACGCTTGAGAGTAGAAATAGGTTTTGAGTCGTGACTTAAGGGAGTCGATGGTGGGGGCAGTTCTGATGTGGAGCGGGATGCTATTCCACAGTTTAGGTGCTGCAACCGCAAAAGCGCGGTCACCCCTGAGCTTCAACCTAGACCTAGAAATGATATACGTATATCAATAACCATTCCAATTCAAGCAAGATCTCTATTAATTTTATATGCATGACATGTTTGTAGATTACCTTTCCTTAAAACTCTGAAATTTGCATTTGCAATTTCTTCCAGGCAATTGTACTCTGCTTTCGACTGCATTTTACCAAAGACACTATCACCAATAATACGGCGGCCGCAACGGTACGCCAAGTTGTTACAGTTGTCTTCGAGCGATTGGACGCAGAAGATGCGCAACACAAAGGTTGGTTAACATATTTATGGGTTGGAACTGCTCATTGCCTGTATCACGGGAAAATATTTAATGATTCATTTATTGTCACATGTACCCACGTTTGATGAAATTCTTTGTTTTTGCATACAATGCATGAAGTACACAAAAGAGACTCCATGTTTCTGTCACTGAAAAAAGTTACAAAATAACTTGTTAAAGTCATGTTGGTGCCTCTGTGCAAAGGCTCCTCTAGAATCTTTGTCACTGTGTTGTTGGTGTTACTGCCCCCTCCCCCCGTTCCCTCTATGTTCTCAGTAGCCTGGCCCAACAGTCTCTCCATGGACTATCCTCCGCCCAACTCCCTCTCCTCTGCCCAACTGCCAGGACTTCTCGGCTCGTTGGCTGTGGGCGCTGTGACCGTCATTGCCAATGGATCCTCGGGTCTTCCGGGACAAGAAGGGCCGAGTTCAGCGACAGCTACTCTCGACCGGCCACAACCCACTGGTCCTAGTGTGTCCAGTCGAACATTCCATCTAGATACTGGAATGGGCATAATGAGCATTTGATCCAACAGGACTCTGCACTCCTCTGGAGAATTGATGACTAATTGGATGGCCACAAATGTTATACCTGTATACATGGACACCATGTGCAAGAAGGAACTGCAGATGGTGATGTGGAGAGATAAAGAACAGTGAAGGAACGATAAGCAAAAAAGTAACAATGCTAAAGTAAACAGGACATTGTAAGCTGTTTGTAGGGTGAAAATGAGAAGCTTGTGCGACTTGGGTGGGGGAGGGATAGAGAGAGTGGGAATGCCGGGGCTACTTGAAGTGAGAGAAATCAATATTCATACCACTGGGCTGCAAGCTGCCCGAGCGAACTATGAGACGCTGTTCTCCAATTTGCATTTAGCCTTACTCTGACAATGGAGGAGACCGAAGACAGAAAGGTCTGTGTTGGAAGGGAAAGGAGAATTAAAGTGTCCAGCAACCGGGAGATCATGCCGGCAGTTAGAAGTATGATCATGGATACCATGGTTGGCCATGCATTTCTAAAGATGAAGAACAAACAGCACAGACAGTGAACAATAAACCTTAGCCTCACTACCCAAATTAAGTAAAACATTTCCATGTTCTGCAAAATGAAATTTGTATCGGTACATCTTAGTACTAAACCCTTTCAGGCAGAGATGAATTTTGAATTTTTTATTCCTTTTTGGGGAAACTGCCATGCAAATCAATGTCCAGATTAAACACTGGGTTCTATTAGTAAGGTCTCTTTATTTTCATTTTAACTTTGCACAATACTTGAATTCATTTGATTGTAAACAAAATCCAGTTATATGGCCAAATACAGCAAGGAGAGGTCTAAAGATTGCCTGGTCTTGATCTGTGTCTGGACACGCTAATTGTGTGGAACTCCATGCTGGCTCAGAGAACTTCACAAGCATCTTTCTGCCAATGTGCAAGTTCTACGTCTACAGCAGTCAAAGGTCCACTGCCCGGAATTCCTTTGATTATTTGTGCAGGTCTTTCCAATTGACAACAGGGTTCCGGTCCTTACAACTGTTTAACAGTTTGCAAGTTGGAAATATGGCCACTTGGCAATATACTTAAATAGAAACCTAGGTTAACCAACTGCAATGTGTAGATAAACCAGAGGGTAATAGAGAGAGGCTGGATAGGCTGAGACTTTTTTCTTTAAAGCATAGAGGACCCTTTTGAAGTAATGAAAAATCATGAGAGGCATTATAAAGTGAACACACATTCTTTTTCCTAGAGTAGGGGATTATAAAACTATAGGCTCAAGTTGAGAGGAGAGAGATTTAAGAGGGACTTCAGGAGAAACTTTTTCACTCAAAGGGTGGTCTATACCTGGAACAAACTGCCAAAGCAAGCTGCAGCAGCAGATACATTTACGACTTTTGGATAGATGTAGGGGTAGAAGGAGAAAAGAGGGATATGAGCCAAATGCAGTTAATGGGACTAGGCCTGAATGCCAACATGGTCGGGTTGGACAGGTTGGGTGAAAGGGCTTGTATAACGCTATGGCTCTGACTGATTCTAATTTCACCCAGCCTGACCATTCTTGAATGGAAATATTATTGAAAAGTAGTTCTTGCATTTATTTCAGCATCTTTTGAGTTTTTACCAAAATCAGACCTTTTCTACCATCCATGGTTGTGCAAACTAACGCATGATGTCTTTGACTGATATCATTGCCAGAAAGTTTTTTTCCACTGTTTTGTAAGTTAATTAAAAGAAAAAGAGCTTGACGATAAGGCCTAGTGATCAAATAAATAGTCAACCATCTTGATTAGACTTTATACTTTTTACACTTAGGCTTTAGATATACAGCTTGGAAACGGGCTCTTTGGCTCACTGACTCCACACCGACCAGCGATCACCCCGTACAGCAACACTATCCTATACACCAGGGACAGTTTACAATTTTACATAGTTGGAGTGTGGAAGGAAACCAGAGCACCGGAGAAAACTGGCTCGTTCACATGGAGAATGTGCAAACTCTGCACATACAGCAGAGTCAGGATAAATCCCAGATCTCTGGCACTGTAAGCAGCAGCTCTACCGCTACACCACTGTGCTGCCCACAATTTGATCTGCAAGTTGTTTCTTCAATCCATATAATATTTTGCAGTAACATGTCTGAGTGCTTGCCCAAAAATCATCCACACGCTCTCTGTAAAAAAATATATTGAATTATATTATTAAAAATATATTAAATATATTAGAAAGTGAGCAGATTTGCTTTGCCAACAATGCTCAGATAGCCAAAATGAATACATCAAAAAATGATTGGAAAGAGGCAACAGGATTGTATTAATACTGAAAGCCCACATCCTGATGAGTGTTTGATTTTGTTTATTTCAGATGGTGACGCTCACCCTCCTGCTGTACAAGGAAATAGCAACAGAAGAACAGTCAGTGCTCTGAGGCCCTGTGCCAAAGATGCATACATGCTCTTTCAGGTAACGCTTCCTGCGCAATTTTTTGTAGTGTTAGCTCAGAGATTCATGTGATTTGTCCTGTAAAATGGTCAGCTGCATTGCATTGTGCTTAATGTCAGCATTCGATAACTAGCCTTCATCATTTAGGGATTATTTATATCATATAAAGATTATAGCACTGACCAGATTAGAAAAATCTATTAATTCATGCAGAATGAATCTCTGTTATTGTCTGCTGCGAATGCAATTTTATTCAGTTATTGCACAAGCTCTCTTTTGACATCAGCTGCCTAATTAATTAAATTTAATATTCCAGGACTTATGCCAGTTGGTAAATGCAGACGCACCGTACTGGTTGGTGGGAATGACTGAAATGACCAGAACATTTGGATTGGAATTGCTGGAGTCTGTTCTGAATGACTTTCCACGAGTATTTTTGCAAGTAAAGTGTCTAACAAGCAGCATATCAAACGTCTCTTTGTTGTTGTAACTTAACTGAAGTTACAAGGTTTTGTGTCCAAGTCAACTTAAGAATTGAAGCAAATCTGAATATTAATCACCAAACCACAAGGGAGCTAGGAACTGAAAAGATCTAAATATCAGTAACAATTTATGTGGGAATCAATTTATGATAGTTTGAAATGCAGTAAAATGGCAAAATTCATCATTGCAAGATCTTTGAAATATTTGCCAGTCAGTAGATGGGGGCAGAATCTCCTGGTAAATTTGCTGTGTCGGGTGTGGTAGCTTTCAATTCTGAAGAGATTTCTGAAAGGGAGCAAATTTTAAAAACAACGAGATTAATGGAGAAATTAGTTGACAAGCTACAGTGCCCTTCATGATGTTTGGGACAAAGACCCATTTATTTATTTACCTCTGTACACAATTTGAGATTTGTAATAGGAAAACAAATCACTTGTGGTTAAAGTGCACTTTGACAGATTTTAATAAAGGCCATATTTTATACATTTTGGTTTAACCATGTAGAAATAACAGCAGTAATTATACATGGTCTCTCTCCGCACTATTTTTTGTAAAAACAATTTCAAAATCTTGACTGATTTTAGGAATACTAGGAATAAAAGAAGCCCTTGTAGCTACTCATGCCAAATTCATCAACTCTTTGATATCATGGTTGATATGTGCCTTGGCTCCAGTTTATTTTTCTCCTTGTCCCTTGTAAGAATGTAAATATAGAAACATGAGCAGGGCCATGCATCTCCCCAAACCCGCTTCATCATTAAATAACCGTGAAAAAAAGTGCAGCTGTTACTTAATGCACATGACACAGAGTGCTGGAGCAAGTGCGGGTCAGGCATTATCCCTGGAGAACATGGGTAAGTGAAGAAGAGTCTCAACCTAAAACCTCACCTCCCATGTTCTCCAGTGATGCTGCCTGACCTGCTAATTTACTCTAGCACTTTGTGTTCTTTCATCATGAGATAAGACGATGCCATTCTATTTTACCTATTGTCCTATCTTTTGTTAGCCTTTCATTAATTTCATGGAGTGCCGATGTATTGAAGATTTTTTTTCTTTGCTTTTTAAATTAATTTATTCTAAATAATTTTCTGTATTGACTTTTCTTCATCTTTTGTTTCATGATTCTACCTTGCCTTTTGTTCCTTTTATTTATTCTTCCTAGGCCATTTGTGTAATTTCTATTGTCCTCTGATAAGCAGTGATGCAAGTAATGTATTCCATGTTTTTTTTACCTTTTGACTTGAACTGGGATTTGTGTATAATTCAGGATAGGAACTCATTTTAAAATAAGTTGATGCATCAGGAAGTAGAATAGGAGTTTCACATGAACATATTATGCACTGCAAGAAAAGGATCCTTAAAGACAATTATAAACTTTTGCGTGTATTCACTGCTGTGTTATATAGACAATTGCATCATATATAGTTTAAACCTTTTAATATACCACAGCCAGCAATTAAATAATTGACTAATCTGCTTTGGTAGTGCTGCCCAGACCACAGGGAGAACTCACTGATCCTCTGGTGCCTGTTATCTTCTGTATCCTTCTGTGTAGACAAATGTCGCCATTTAATGCAACATCTCAAGATGGCATTATTTGATAATGGTGCACACAGCGAAAATTATCTGAAGTATCCAACAGTCCACAGTTTAATTTCACTACAATTTGTTAATTCTTTATGATTCTTCCTGGAAATTCCATGGCTGATTAGATAATGCCATGCTTTCAACTCCAATCAGATTTTTTGTGGCTGTGAGACAACTTTTTAAATAAAAATCTTGTCCCTTTATAATAATGTTGACAAGATTTTGATTTGTTAATGACAATTTCAATATAATGTTGTACAATATTTTGTTCCCTCAATGCACTTCCTGTGTTGAATTTCTTGTGATGTGTCACGTCTGTTCTTTTGTAAGTTTACTGTAGATCTCTGACTATTGGGGATTCCCTAATACCGAATAGTGAAAGGCCTGAATTCAGTGAATCTGGAGAAGATATTTCCACTGGTGGGAGAGTCCAGGACCAGAGGCAATAGCCTCAATAAATGTTTGTAACTTTAGAAAGGAGATGAGGAATGTCTAGTCAGAGGGTGGTGAATCTGTGGAATTATTTGCCACAGATGGCTGTGGGGACCGTCAATAGATATTTTTACGGTGGAGATTGACAGATTCTTGATGAGTAAGGGTATCAAGGTTTACGGGAAGATGGCAGGAGAATAGGGTTGAGAGGGAAAGATAGATCAGCCATGATTGCATGGCGGAGTAGACTAGATGGGCCGAATGGCCTAATTCTGCTCCTAGAACCTATGAACTTACCACCTAGATTATGTTTTGATAATGATCTGATTTTAGATTTTATTTCCTTCCTCTACAGCACCAAGAGTTCAGTTTCCTTCTAAAGGAAAGAGTGTGTCCTTTGGTGATCAAGCTGTTTTCGCCCAATATCAAGTTCAGACAGGGTACAAATACTCCATCTTCCCCAACTCCTGTGGAGAAACCATATTTTCCCATCTGTATGCGTCTTCTACGAGTGGTGTCTGTTTTAATCAAGCATTTCTATGGTCTTCTGGTAAGATAGTAATTTTTTCCTGCCTATTTTAAGTCTTCAAAAGTTTTCCAATAACGATTTGTGTCTGCTTTGATCAAAACTACATTCATATTTATAATTGTGCCCATTCTACACCTAAAAATATCTTTCAGCAGATTTTGTATGTTTTGTAAAAGTCCTGTAATGTTAAAATTGTAAATGGGCTAATTGATCTCATTACTGTGTCACCAGTTAACATTAGTGGCGGTACTGTGGTACAGCGGTAGAGCTGCTGCCTTACAGCGCCAGAGACATGGGTTCGATCCTGAATACAGGTGCTCTGTCTAGAGTTTGTATGTGTTCTCTGTGACCGCTTGGTAAATAGGCGGCAAATTGGGACTAAGGAGAAGAGGGGGAGGAAGGTGGTTGGGACCTTCAGTATTCTTTTTGCAATAATACCATAACTCTTGCATCGCAGTTGCATTTAGATTAATGTAGATTAATCCAAAGATTTATAATTGTTTGAGTAAATCATTTCTGTATCATCAAAAATTAATTGTTTTTCGGGTTACTGCTGGTAAAGAAATGCTTTGCTTCCCTATTTGGTTGCTCACTTATGTGCTGCTAATCTTGGCCCTTCTGTATTTCACAGGTTACAGAATGCGAGATATTTTTGTCTTTGCTGGTGAAGTTTTTGGATGGTGATAAACCACAGTGGCTTCAAGCAGTTGCTGTGGAATGCATTCACAGGCTGTGTATACAGCCCCAACTACTTCGGTAATCCTCCTGTAACATTTTCTAAACGACTTGCTTGATGTTTCACAGTTAAATTACTTGCCTAAAGATTAAATAGTTTGCGAAAGCAAAGTTGCTTTGAAAGAATACCAGTTTGCATGATTTAAGCTTATTTCTGCCTGTGAAACTGAAATTTATGATCCATTTCAACTTGTTAAAGAAGATATTTAATCTCCAAACTATTTTGTTGACATTAGTTCAATATTTAGACTTTCTCAGAATTCAGAATTAATCAAAATCATACGCATGACTGTGTATTGCCTCTATTTGGTTGAGACTTCAAAACTGCACGACTTTAAGTTATTTTTGGAATGTTTTTCTCTATATGCACAGTACACAAAGTACAATAAATTGTAAAATCTCCATATCTGAAAATGTTGAGCCCCACAATATTTGAAGCCTGAAATGTTTCTGTTTGCTTTTGCAGGTCTTTCTGCCAGTCGTATGATATGAAGCCACACTCAACAAAGGTTTTCAGAGATATTGTGAATGCATTGGGATCTTTTATACAATCGCTCTTTATTATTCCCACTGGAAGCAACCCAATTGTAAATGCACAGACAGGTATGGAGACCTTTCCTGAGACAATTTACTGTGAGTGCTTCACTTAAAACGTCTCCTCCAAAGTATTTATAATGTAAATGCAAGCTTCACATATTTTGTAATCCTTCAAGGATTCACTTGATCCCAGTTACATGTACCGAACCCATGCTGACTCCTTTTGGATAACCAGAGTCACAGTATCACTTGTCTTCTAGGGTTTCCTCCAACCTTGCCAAACTTGACTTTTTCTCCTATGACTACAATCTACAAATAGAAGCCAGAAGAACTCAATTGTAGGGAAAGGGCACTGGAAATACTGGAATCTGGAGCAATTTGCAAGAGGTGCTCAGCTAGCATCTGTCGAGGGAAAGGAATTGTCGACATTTTGGTGCAAGCCCTTGCATCAGGACAGAGTTTAGTTTAGAGCACATCATGGAAACAGGCCCTTCGGCCCACTGATTCCACGCTGGCCATCGATCACCTGTTCACACTAGTTCTATGTTATCCCACTTTCACATGCATACTAAGGACGATTTATAGAAGCCAATTAACCTACAAAAGTGTGATCCCCACACATTTACACTATCCTACAGACACTCGGGCCAATTTGCACTTATACCAAGCCAATTAACCTACAAACCTGTATGTCTTTGGAGTGTGGGAGGAAACTGAAGATCTCAGAGAAAACCCATACGGTCACGGGAAGAATGTACAAACTCCGTACAGACAGAGCCCATAGTTAGGATCGAACCCAGGTCTCTGACGTTGCAAGCGCTGTAAGGCAGCAACTCTACCGCTGCTCCACCGTGGCGCCTAACATGGGAGTTTGAATATGGGGTATACGTATAAAGATTAATTTTCATGAATTATTTTTGTTGTTACTGGAATAGTGTGATGGACAACATTAAACAACAACTGTAATGTTGTACCAATTTGTACTGCAATACTAAATCATTGCATTCAGCTAGTCACTGTTTAACAAGAGGATTGTCAGTGGGAGCTGATCCAGAGCAGGCACAATGAGCCTTTTATCCAGCTACTATACTGTTCTATTCACACTGTTCTCATTTACTGCACTGTAATACAGTTTTCAAATCCATAAAAACATCTACTGGGAATGACATAACGATTTGCATTTTGCAATTTTTTGCAAAATATGCCAACCAACTGTACATAGCATAGTCTTTCAGTAATTTATAGAATTAATTAAGCATAATTTTAGCACACAGAGAGCTCCACTGTGGCAGCAGATTTTATATTACACCTAAAATGAATATTGACCAATAACAGGACCAATATTTAAGTATTATGGTGAAACTCTGTACATGGTGTCTTCTAAGGCTTTCAGATGAGAGGATTGTATACAAGTATGTTCCTTTCAGATGATTTGGGAATGTGGTTCAAAAATTGTACTCAGAATTTCTGGGGGGTGATAGGTGAGTCAATAGTGTTTTATTGCCTCTGGAATCATTGAGATTAAAGAAATTCATGCAATTGAGGGGAATTGGCAAGGCCAACATTTATTACCAGTCCATGACAAAGCACAGTGCTGGAGTAACTTAGCGGGTCAGGCGGCATCCATGGAGGGAATGGACAGGTGATGCTTCGGGTTGGGACCCTTCTTCAGACTGATTATAGCAGGGGGAAATTGGGGAAGGACTAAGCTTGGCAAGTGGTAGATGGATGCAATTCAGTGGGGGTTAAATTGGCAGATAGGTAGAGTAAGTGACAAGGACCAGAGATGAGAAATAGGCAAAATGGTGTCAGATCAGGAGAGGAGTGAAATGTACAGTGAGTTGGGGATATAGGCGGAAGGAGAAAGAGGGAGGGCAGAAAAGGATTTGAGGGTCTAGTCCAGTGTAGTCTTTAATATCTCTGAACGTGATGAGTTTGCTCAGTTGAACTAACTCAGGCTTTGGTGTTGGAATGGCACAGTAGCGCAGCGTTATTGTTGCTGCCTTAGAGCGGCAGACACCCGGTTCAATCCTGACTTCAGGTGCTGTCTGTACGTACTTTGTACGTCCTCCTTGTGACGATGTGGATTTTTTCTGCGTGTTCTGTTTTCCTCTCACACTGCAATGACGTACAGGTTTGTAGGTTAATTGGCTTTGGTAAAAAAAAATTGTAAAATTGTCCCTAGTATGTCGGATTGTGATAGCTTACAGGGTTATTGCAGGTTGGCGAGGGATATGGGCCGAACGTGGGCCGAGGGTTCCATTCCCACGCTGAAAGTCTAGGGTGAGGAATACCCTAGTCAACATTTCAGGTTAATGATTTTCTCTATTGGAAGGTTGCTGAAATATTAACACTGTTTCTCTCTCTGTGGATGCTGCCTGATCTGCTGAGTTTCCCACCACCTTCTATTTCCAAAAGGTCCATGAAGTGAACCAGGTAGAATTTTATGATAATCTGGTAGTTTCATGATCAGCATTACCAATACCAAGACTGATTCTGACTCCGGCTTTATATTTAATCAAAACTTTAAATTCCCCAGCTCTCTTGCTGGGACTTGAACCTTTCTCTATTTCATTTTCCCAAATCTAGTTTCAAGGCCCAGTAACATAGGCACAAGGAACCATGCCTTTGATTTTTGCACCCTTAACATGCACACGGTGGAGACTTTTAAATCATGTATGTAAACAACTGCTTGCAATAATAGGATTTTCTGAAAATTCATTATGTCCTCCAGGCCAAATTTGTCTTGAAAGTCTGTTTCACAGTTTTATGTGCCGTTTCCTTAAATTAATGAGAAGCTAGGGCACAAGCATCTGATCCAACTTTCTTGGATTAAAATTAAAAAACAAGGGCACCTATCCATGTTTTTCAGGGATGCTGCCTGACCCGCAGAGTTTAGTTTAGAGATACAGAGCGGAAACAGGCCCTACGATCCACCGAATCTGCGCCAACCAGCGATCCCCGTACACCAGCACTATCCTACACACAAGGGCAATGTACAATGTTTACAGAAACCAATTAACCTTCAAACCTGTACCTCTTTGGTGTGTGGGAGGAAACCGGAGTACGTTGAGAAAATCCACGCGGTCACGAGGAGAACGTACTAACTCCGTACAGACAGTACCCATAATCAGGATCGAACCCAAGCTCTCTGGCGCTGTAAGGCAGCAACTCTACTGCTGTGCCACCGATACGTTTTTTTTCTTAGATTAAAGCCTTAGGTGACCTGGTCAACATATGTCATGGAACCTAATGTTCATTAATGTATAGATTGTTCATGTGCATGAAATGTAATAATTTCCTCTGCACTTCAAAGAAGTGAACAAAGTGAGCCTCACAATTCAAAATATAATGATCGGAGTGAAAAACACTCAGCAGCTACTGAGAGGGAACCAGTTTTAATGGTTCAGATAGACCATTTTGTGTTGGTCAGAAATATATTTTCTCCACAAATGCAGCAAGATTCCCAAAGTATAGAATTTTTGCTTTATTCCAGATTTCAGGATTTGCATAATTTTGGTGTAGAAAAGTTGTATTCTAGGAAAGGATGGAATGATGGAAAGAAAACACACCTCTAAATAAATGAGCAAAGAATGTTGGTCCATTTTTTGAGTAAATTTGTTTTTGTTAGTGTTTACTCACTAAATGTAATCTTATTATTTGTGCAGGCACGAGTGGAATTGGTGGTCCTGCTGCAGCTCAGAATGGGACAGGGATGGGTGCCACAGTTGGATTCACCCCACAGCCGGCTTTTGAGTACAGAGGCACATGGATACCAATTCTGAACATCCCTGTCCAAAGTCCTTCTAAAGCAGGCTAGTGAGTGCAAATCTAATAACGCAGTGACATCCAAAGACTTCAGGGAGACGGGTGGATGTGGGATACGTTTAAAAGAAAATTATATTGGGGATATTTGGTTGTGCTGGAAAACCACAAAATAAGATAAATTAATATTCTTGGAACAATATCTGAAATCTTATTTATTTTAACTTTTATGTTTATAATACCATTTTCAGTTGCTCTGTACAATTATCAATTATTTTATTTGAAAGGATTTACCAAAAAGATTCCAGTGCAAGCCTGATGCAATTTGGTAGAAGGCCAGTGGTCATCTGTTCTTAAAAGAAATTTAAGAAATGTGTTCTGACATCAGTTCATGTGGAGAAATATAAATAAATAAGCCATAAATAAATGTAAATAATCCAATCCTTTAAAGCACCTCTGAAGCATCTCCCAAATGTGAGAATGTGTATATAGCATCATACAGCATGGACACAGGCCCTTTGACCCAACTTGCTCATGCTGACCATAATGCCCCATCTACACTAGTCCCACCTGTCTACTTTTGGCCCATATCCCTCTAAACCTATCCTATCCATGTACCTGTCTAAATGTGTCTTAAACGTTGCCCTGACTACCTCTTCCAGCAGCTCATTCCATCCACCCACCACCCTTTGAGTAAAAAAAAAGTCACCCTCGGGTTCCTATTAACTCTTTCCCTCTCACAAAAGTACTGCAGTTATACACATTAAAATATTTTATTAATTGTATCTGCAATTTAGCCTAGAATCACTGGACAAAGTGGAACCACCTACAATTCCTGATGGCTACGCCATGTCCGTGGCATTCAGTTGTCTTCTGGACCTGGTTCGAGGTATTACTGCCATGATTGAGGCAGAGTTGGAGCGCAAAGCTGCTGCTGCCAAGCCAGAAAAAGGGGTGCCCTCTTCAGAGCAGCAGGAAAAGCCATCAGTGACTGAAGAAGAAAATGGTAATAATCTTGGTTTTAAATGCCAGATCTCTTATTTAATTCTGTCAACTTAACACTCGTTACTTTATAAACTGTTTTCCCTCTGGGGGTAGAAATAAAGTTACTCAGGACGGAAACAAGCCCTTCAACCCAACTTGCCCAAGCTGACCAAGATGCCTCATCTGCACCACTCCCACCTGCCCACATTTGGCTCGTATCCCTGTATACCTTTCCTATCTATGTATGTGTCCCAAATATCTTTTTCAATTTTGTTAATGTGCCTGCCTCAACTACCTCCACAGGAAGCTCATTCCATTATACCCACCATCCTCCCTCTAGAAAAAGTTGCCCCTCTGGTTCCTATCAAATCTTTCCCCTCTCACCTCAAACCCATGTCCTCTGTTTCGTGATTCCCCTACACTGGGTATAAAAGTATATGCATTCTATTATTGATGCAGCAGAATTATTAACATAGTTATAAATAACTTTTTTTAATCAATATAGGCTTTAGGATAGGCACATGGATAAGCAAGGAATGGAGTGATTTGGATTTCCTGCAGGCAGATGATATTAGTTTATCGTGGCATCATACATTGGGTAGACTGATGTGACTGAAGGTTGATAAATCCCCAGAGCCTGATGGTCTGCATCCAAGGGTACTCGAGGAGATGGTTCTAGAAATTGTGGACGCTTTGGTGATCATTTTCCAATGTTCTATCGATTCAGGATCAGTTCCTATGGATTGGAGGGAAGCTAATGTTATCCCAGTTTTCAAGAAAGGATTGAGAGAGAAAACAGGGAATTATAGACCAGTGAGCCTGACATCGGTGGTGGGGAAGATGCTGGAGTCAATTATTAAAGAAGTAATAACGGCGCATTTGGGTAACAGTAAAGGATTGGTCCAAGTCAGCATGGATTTATGATGGGGAAATCCTGCTTGACTAATCTTCTGGAATTTTTTGAGGATGTGACAAGTAATATGGTTGAAGGAGAGCCAGTGGATGTGGTGTATCTGGACTTTCAGAATGCCTTTGATAAGGTCCCACATAGGAGATTAGTGGGCAAAATTAGAGCACATGGTATTGGGGGTAGGGTATTGACATGGATAGAGAATTGGTTGGCAGACAGGAAACTAAAAGAGTAGGAATAAACAGATCCCTAACAGAATTGCAGGCAGCGGCGAGTGGAGTGCCGCAAGGCTCAGTACTGGGGCCGCAACTATTTGCCATATATATTGATGATTTAGATGATGGAATTAAAGGTAACACTAGCAAATTTGCAGTTGACACAAAGCTGGGTGGCAGTGTGAACTGCAATGAGGATGCTAGGAGGTTGCCGGGTGACTTGGACAGGTTGAGTGAATGGGCAGATGAATGTCAGATGCAGTATAATGTAAGATGCAGGAAAAATGTTCCCAATGATTGAGGAGTCCTGAACTAGGGGACACACTCTAAGAATAAAGGGGAGGCAATTTAAAACTGAGATGAGAAAATACTTTTTCACCCAGAGAGTTGTGAATTTGTGGAATTATCTGCCACAGATGGCAGTAGAGGCCAATTCACTGGATTAATTTAAAAGGGAGTTTGATTGAGCTCTAGGGGATAGCGGAATCAAGGGATATGGGGAGAACGCAGGCACGGGTTACTGATTGTGGATGATCAGTCATGATCATAATGAATGGCGGTACAGGCTTGAAGGGCCAAATGTCCTCCTCCTGCACCTTTCTTCTATGTTTCTATGAATGCATCTTTGTTGTCGTGGAAGAGTTGAACTGAAAGGCCTGTTTCTGCGTCATATTAGAGTTGTAACACAAGTTATCAGGAGGAATTTTACAGAGGAGATTGAGATCTTTTGCAGGGAAGAGTAAACCAAATTATTTTTCATTCAATATTTAAATCATGTGACAGTCCATTATCTTTCTATTAATCTTTTCACAAATATAATCACAATACTTTCCTTCATTGGTCTAGGAGGCCTGCTCAAAACCATAGAAGAGAGTACAAAGCAAATGAAGGACACTCGTTCCATTGAGTCTGAGAAAAGACTTTATCTGGTTCTCTGTGATTAATAGTTTAATTTCTAAATGACTTGATAAACTCTGGGAAGTTCAACACCTGGAAATGTTACGCAATCCAAAGTTCCACCATGTTCATATCTTTTCTTCAGTTTCTCGAGCGGTTTGGGAAGAGATGGTCGGTGCTTGCTGGTGTGGCCTTCTGGCAGCGCTTTCATTAATGCTGGACGCCAGGTAAATGCAGATGATTTTTTTTTTTTATCCCTTTGTAGCTCAGTCATTGTAGTTCATAGATTAAACAGAAACTCTCTTCAGGATTCATGGCAATTTACCCTAAACATTATTTGGACCAAACATGAAAATGAGCTATTTCAAGTTATGACCTGAAACATCATCTGTCCTTTTCCCTCCACAGATTAGTTTAGGTTTAGAGATATATAGTGCAGATTCAGATCCTTTGGCCCACTCAGTCCACGTCGACCAGTGATCCCCACATGTTAACACTATCCTGTAAGCCTGTGCACCATTGGAATGGGAGGAGACAGGAGCACCCGGGAAAATCCCACAAGGTCACAGGGCGAACATACAAACTTCATACAAAAAGCACCTGTGTTCAAGATCAAACCCGGGTCTCTGGCGCTGTAAGGCAGCAACTCTACCACTGTGCCACCGCACTGCTGTCCATTTCCCTCCACAGATGCTGCCTGACCCGCTGAGTTCCGCCATCTCTTTGTGTTTTATTTCTAGCTTCCAAGTGTCATTGTCACTTCAATGCAGTTGATCAAAAGAATTCTGGAAGTTTTATTTATTTTTTAAATTACAATTATTAAATGAAAATAAAATCTACCATCTGCAATTTCAGACTTTTCCATCAAAATATGTCACCTTTGAAAGAAAGTTTTTATATGACTTGAGTATGAAAATTATTTTCCTGCCATAGAACGTTTAACCAAAGTATATATTTTATAAATCCCATCATTCTAAAACTTAATGTTTCATCGTTAATTGGTAATGCAATCACTCTTGTAAATATTTTTCTGCATAACAAATCCAATTCAAAATGTATTTTTTGCAGCCATCTAATACCAATCTAGCTTTCAGCTGTCACTGACGCTTCAATTTAGTTGATTAAAAGAATTATGGAAGTTTTATTTTTTTGAAATTATAATTGTGAAATGAAAGTGGGGGGAAAACTGCAGTTGTCAGAACCTGGATTAAAATGCTAGAAACACTCAGCAGGTCAGGCGGCAACAGTGGAAAGAGAAACAGTAAAGTTTCAAGTCAAAAATCTTTCATCAGAACAGTTGTTAAGTTTGGATCAATGAGTTCCAATATATGGAAATGTCCACATTGTTGATTTATTTTCAATAAAAAAAGAAATTGTGAACTCGGTAAAACATAAAGTGATGGACAAACTCGGCAGATCAGGCAACATCTGTGGAGCAAATAGAAAGGTGATGTTTTAGATCGAAACCCTTCTTCAGACTAATTGAAGTGGGGGGGGGGGGGGGGGGGGGAGAGATAGCTCAAAGGGGTGGGATAAACCCTGGCAAGTGTTAGGTGGATACAGTTGAGGGGGTTTTGATTGGACAAAGGCCAGTGGTAAAACAACAGTAAGTGTGAGAAGGATAGAAGAGGTATGAAATGTGAATCCAGTGGAAGGAATATATGTGGAAGGAGAAGGAGAGAAATGGGTTGGCATCCAAGCGGTTGATGTTAGAGCTACTGGGTTGAAGTCATTAAGACAGATCACTTTACTTTCCTTTGGAGAGTAGAATGATGGAGGTTTTCATGAAGCAGATGGGGACAGTCGACTGTTGAAACGAGAGATTGAAGCTGTCATCGATGACTGACCAGTTGATTGCACTACTTTCAAAACCCATCTAGGATCATGGAGATGTATGGGACATAGCCAATGGGGTTGAGGGGGGGTGGACACTCAGAGGTGGAACATTGTTTGCCAGATCAACGCAGTTATAAAGGCATTGAACTCATCCAGTAGAGATTGCGCCTCCCCTCCGCGATACCATCATTGGTATCCCCTTGTAACCAAGATATTATCCAGGCCCTGTTGCCACAGTTGCCTAGCATCTGCCTGATTGAATTGAGCCTCTAGCATCTGTCTTGGCATCGCCATTCGGAGAACATGGTTGATGTACAGTATGGGCTCGCCCTTCTTGACAGCCTCTAATGTGCACTTTAGCAAAGAGTGGATCTCCCAGTTCACTCAAGGTTTCTGGTTAAGATAGACCCTAATTCTCTTGGTCGGAATGCAGTGGGTAGCTATAGAGAATAACGTTTCTGACAATGGAGAAATCGGCTTACAGACAGACAGTTCTCAGGAAAATAACCATTTTGTAGCCTGTGGACTGGCTGTACTGGTTTTCTAAAACTATGGAAAATATTTAAAAACCGGTGCTTGCTCAATGTAGCTTTACAAAAATTATCTTTAGCATTAAGTAGATTATTGGCCAATGCTGTGCCCAGTTCCAACTGAGTAACAATAGTCTATTTTGTGCAGTGGTGTTCCTGTTGCTCATTGTCCCCATCTTGAGGAAGTGTTGAGCATTGCATTGGGGTAACGTGAGTGCTCCTAAGCATATGCCCCAACTGAAATGATCTTATTAGCAGTTTGATGTCTCAACATTGAGTTTTGTTTTGTTTTACTGGCTTATAAATGCTGAGGGCATCATTCAGAAGCAGAATCAAAAGAAGCAGAAGACGCAAAGAACTGCAGATGCTGGAATCTCAGGCAAAACAAAAAGTGCTGGAGGAACTCAGTGGATCAGGCAGCATCTGGGAAGAGAATGGACAGGCGTTTTTTTGAGTCAGATTGAAGAAGGGAACTGACCTGAAACGCTGCCTGTCTACTTTCTTCCCAGATGCTGCCTTGCCTGCTGAGTTCCTCCAGAATTTTGAATTTTTTTTAACGAAAATTGCCAGGTTCCTGGTCACCAAACCCAGTCTTGGCTTTTCATTTAGGCACTATTGGATTATACATTGCTGCATGTGCCGAAATCCAACAGATTGCTGAACTCACTGGGGTTTGTGGTAACCAGATTATAATAACTCTGAATCGAATATTCCATTGAATAGAATCATAGAGTTACACAGTGTGGAAATGGGCCCTTCGGTCCAACTAGGCCATGCTGACCAACATGTCCCATCTACTCTAGTCCGACCCGCCCTTAACCCTCTGTCGGCCAACAAATTTTTTTTCCATGTCAATACCCTACCCCCAATACCATGTGCCCTAATTTTGCCCAGTAATCTCCTATGTGGGATCTTATCAAAGGTTTTCTGAAAATCCAGGTACACTACATCCTCTGCCTTGTCCATTTTTCTTGTTACATCTTCAGAAAATTCCAGAAGATTAGTCGAGCATGATTTCCCCTTCGTAAATCCATGCTGACTTGGACCGATACTGTTACTGCTATCCAAATGCGCCACTATAACATCTTTGATAATCCACTCAGCATCGTCCCCACCACTGATGTCAGGCTAACTGGTCTATAATTCCTAGCTTTCTCTCTCCTTCTTTGAAAAGTGGGATAACATTAGCTCCACTCCACAGGAACTGATCCAGAATCTATAGAACATTGGAAAATGATCGCCAATGCATCCATGATTTCTGGAGCCACCTCCTTGAATTCCCTGGGATGCAGACCATCAGGCCCTGGGGATTTATCAGTCTTCAGTCCCATTAGTCTACCCAACACCATTTCCTGGCTAATGTGAATTTCTTTCAGTTCCTCCATCACCCTAGTCATCTGTCCCCAAGTACGTCTGGAAGATTGTCTTCCTTAGTGAGATGATGGTATAGAATAAACATGCTTGAATTCCACTATCACAGCTAGGTGATATAAATTCAATTATTAAATAAATCTTGAATGAAAAGCCAGGACCAAATTTGGTGGTCAGGAGCCTATAAGCTATTCATAAACACTCACCCAGTTTACCATTTCCTTTCTCAGGTCATTCTTATCTGTCTAGCCAATGTGATTCCAGAGACAGTGATGTGGCACATCTTTTAACAAATTTCTGAAATGGACCAGCAAGCCTCTTAGTTTATGCTCAGTTTCAGACAGAAAATACATTCTGACTCGGCCAATAACGGTGGCGCAGTGGTAGAGTTGCTGCCTCTCAGCGCCAGAGATCCTGACTACGTTTGCTGTCTGTATGGAGTTTGCATGTTCTCCCTGTGACCACGTGGGTTTTCTCTGGGTCCTCCAGTTTCCTCCCACACCCCAAAGACATACAGACGTAGGTTAATGAGCTTTGGTACAAATTGTAAATTGTCCTAGTGTGTAGTAGGATAGTGCTGGTGTATGGAGTCCGCTGCTCAGCACGGTCTTGGTGGGCCAAAGGGACTGTTTCCGCACTGTAACTCCAATCTAAACTAAAAGTTACTGAGACCAATCTCGGATCAACGGTTTCTACTCAACTGATAATGTCTTGTAGTTCAAGTAAAACAGAACACCTTTATGAACTGTGAGATTCTAATTTAGAGATACAGTATGGAATAGGTCCTTCGGCCCACCAAGTCCATGCCGACCATCAATCACCCCGTTCACATTAGTTCCATGTTATCCCACTTTCTCATCCACTCCCTACACACTATAGCAATTTTGACAGATGCCAATCAACCTTTCAACCCGCATGTTTTTAGAATGTGTGAGGAAACGGGAGAAAACTCACATGGTCACAGGAAGTTTAAACTCCACACAGACAGCATCCGAAGTCAGGATTGAACCCGTGTCTCTGGCACGGTCTCTGAGGTAGTGGCTCTACTGAGTGCACTACTGTGCTTCCCTTATTCTGTACAACATCATGAAGTGGTGCATATTCTCTGTATCTGAGCAGTTTAAATACAACGTTTAGGGCAATTGCACATCATTCAAAATTACAGGAGAAACTCAGCGGGTGTAGCAGCATCTATGGAGCGAAGGAAATAGGCAACGTTTCGGGCCGAAACCCTTCTTCAGAAGGGTTTCGGCCAGAAACGTCGCCTATTTCCTTCGCTCCATAGATGCTGCTACACCCGCTGAGTTTCTCCAGCTTTTTTGTGTAACCTTCGATTCTCCAGCATCTGCAGTTCCCTCTTAAACATTCAAAATTACAGGGTTATTTAACCACACTGGTTGGAGATGTGAGTGTGGAATAACTCAGTAAGAGAAGAGAACCTAATTTGCCACTCTACCTTCCTTCTGTCCAGTTTGTCTACAACATCTATCAGCTCACTTTTGAAGCAATTAAGTGAAAATGTTTTGACTTTGTTGATGGCCTCATCATTTTTTGTACTGTTTATATCAGAATCCGAAATTCCAGAATTTATGTTGTCCATTTAAATTCTGAAGTTAGAAACTGATAAACATAAGCCTGTTCAGCAGAGGTGGTGAAATGCTTAGTACTGGCAAAACAAGCCACAGCTTACACTTATTCCTAAATATTTGCAACAATTTCTCCAGCCTCTGAGGAGTAAAATAAATTATGCAGCCTTTGAAATATTACATATTATGTTCTTAGGCTGGATTTAATTGGCAATATGTATCCAACCTCCACAAATGATCTTAGCAAGTGTCCTCTGGGATAAACATGCCAAAGGATAAAAAGCAACACGTTTTCTGTTCCCAAGACACTTACTTGGAAAGCAAATAAACCAAGCATAAGCAAAGAGATTATTAAAATGCAAGGGCTCTGACATAAATTGAAATCTTATACCTGTGAGGTGTGGGTGTTAAGCTATTGTACACATCTTCCATACTGAGTCATCCACTGAATGTCTGATTCAAAACAAGTGGCTTTATTGTTGTATGTTAGCAGGCATCTTTAAATTTTGCTTTCTACCCAAAAAAAGATGAATATTAAAATTGATATGCGGCATGTTAACTGTTAGTGATTCCCACATTTAGAATGTTCTTAGTTTAGTTTAGATACACAACACGGAAACATGCCATTCGGTCCACCGAGTCTGCGACGACCAGTGATCCTCCTACACTAGCACTATCCTGCACACTAGGGACAATTTACAATCTCTACCTACAATTAACCTTTAAAGCCAATCAACCTACAAACCTGTATGTCTTTGGTGTGCGGGAGGGAACCGGAGTTCTCAGGGAAAGCCCACGTGGTCACAGGGAGAACCTACAAGTTCCAAACAGACAGCACCCGTAGTCAGGATAGAACCCTGGTCTCTGGCGCAGTGAGGCAGCAACTCTACAGCTGCGCCACCGTGTGGCCTCACGGTGTTGAGCTGGTAAAATGGAACTTTCTTGAATGATTTGTTCATTGTGTTATGATGTGGGTATTGTTCACTACAAAATAAAGTGTAGTGAATGCACTTGTGCAAGCTAAAAAAGCTTGCTTGTTTTCACAGTACGGATGAGACTGCCTCAGAAAACATCTTGAAAGCAGAAATGACTATGGCTTCCCTTTGTGGGAAGTTGAGTCTTGTTACGCCAAGAGATGCCTTCATCACAGCCATTTGCAAAGCCTCACTGCCCCCACATTATGCACTGACAGTGCTGAACAGTTCTTCTGGTGGTTTCCATAAAAGTGAGTAGCTTTTACATTTTTCAGATTTCAGATGTCCAAGAATTTGATGGCATTCAAATCACTGGCATATTGTGTTTTTAGTTAGCATTTGTATGGTTAAGCACTTTTGTTTATTTTGGAAATACCACATGCAAATGGGCCCTTCCGCCCACTAAAGATAGATACAAAATGCGGGAGTAACTCAGTGGGTCAGGCAGCATTTCTGGAGAAAGGCAGTCTGAAGTAGGTCACGACCTGAATATCACCCATCCTTTTTCTGCAGATGCTGCCTGACCCGCTGAGTTACTCCAACACTTTGTGTCTATCTTTGCTTATAAACCAGCATCTGCTGTTCCTTGTTTCTACCTTCAGCCCACAAAGTCCACACCGACACCCACTCACGCTAGTTCATATGTTGTCCAAATTTCTCATTTGCTCCCTGCACATTAATTTTATATTACAGAGGCCAATTGTCCCCCAAAACTGCACATCTTTGGGATGTGTATGCAAACCAGAGCACCCGTAGAAAACCCACAGGTTCATGGGGAGAAGGTGCAAACTCCACCCAGATAACACCTGAGGTCAGGATCATGCCCAGGTGTCTGGCACTGTGAGGCATCAGCTCTACGAGCTGTAGCACTGTGCCACTCTCAGTCTGTGCAACCTTTTGCTAAAGCCTGAGTTTTTAATTATTTGTACTCTACTAAAAGTGTATCTTCAGGCAACTTCATAAGGAACGTGCTTGTATATTAGCTAGCATCAAAGCAATGTAAAATGACACACAGTGCTGGAGTAACTCGGGGGTCAGGCAGCATTTCTGGGGAAGATAGATAGATGACCTAACCCACAATATCATCTATCCATGCTTTCCACAGATGCTGCCTGACCCGCTGAGTTACTCCAGCACTTTGTGTCCGGTTGTGTAAAGCAGCATCTGCAGTTCCTATTTCTATATCAAAGCAATATATTATGGATTTCTTTAAGAGTGATCAATAATCAGTTTTTTGCAATAGACTAAGTCACCTTTGCTGTTTTAACTCAAAGACACAGGTTAACATGATAGTTTATGCGGAAGTGGTTGATTTCTGCTGGGCCAGTGGTGGAGGCCGTACAGATCTATTTGATTTGTTTAAGCAGTGAGAAAAAACTAAGAATACCAGTTCTTGAGAACAAAAGCAGATTGCTCAGCTGCTGAGTTTCTTCTATCTGTCACACATAGAGATATGCCATGGAAACGGGCCCTTCAGCCCACCAAGTCTGCACCAACCAGCAATCACCCATACACTAGTTCTATCCTACACTAAGGTCAATGTACCGATGCCAATTAACTTTACGTCATTGGAATGTGGAGGGGCGACTGGAGAAAACCCACACAGACACCGGGAGAACGTACAAACAGCACTGTAGTCGGAGTCAAACCCAGGTCTATGGAGCTGTAAAGCAGCAACTCTACCGCTCCGTCACCGTGTTTCACCTGTACTTTACCTGTTTTATATCCTATTCAATCAGAACTTGTATCACCGCCTCTTCTTTGTGTATTTGCCTTTCCAGCGTACTCCATTCAGGGTCAAAGTGTGCAGATGATCAGCCCTTCCAGTGAATCTCACCAGCAAGTGGTTGCCGTGGGTCAGCCACTCACAAGTCAACCCCAAGGAACAGTCATGGTGAATATATGCTGTCTATATTCATTGCTCCATTTGCTCCATTGCAATGTGCCGTTAAGTCGAATTTTTGTATTTTTATCATTTCATGAGTTAAGTCTTTTCTTGTTCTTCCCAAGTTGACTGCGAAGAATATTCAGTGCATGCGAACATTGCTGAATTTAGCTCATTGTCATGGATCAGTACTTGGAACTTCATGGCAGCTCGTTCTGGCTACTTTACAGGTACGGTAAACATCCTTCTTCCTTTTTTTTTTGTTCCTTAACAACCGGGATGGTGCTCTAATGTGCAATGGAATTGTTCCACCTTTGTTTGCTTTCATAATACTGCAGTATTTTGTTTAAAGTTCACAAGACTATCAATATGGTTGGAAAGATTATTGGGTGTGAGGCACACCTCCCAGTGAAAAACTAATGTCTTTCAGAATGACTGCAATGAACTGCACATTGTTGGTTATGAAATTGTGCCAGATCGACAACTATGTTCGCCTACATAGCAATAATCACGTTGCTTCAATATGATTTCATCAAGTAAATTCAGTAAATACATAGCTATATTCTCTAAATTTTGTAATAAAAAGGAGCTGCAGATGCTGGTTTTATACCAAAGATAGACACAAAGTGCTGGATTAACATCAGCGGGTCAGGCAACATCTCTGGAGAAAATGGATACGTGACATCTGAAGAAGGGTCCCGACCCGAAACATCACCTATCCATTTTCTCCAGAGATGCTGCCTGACTCGCTGTTTACTCCAGTATTTGCATCTATCTGTGATATATTCTCCCTGTTTCGTTCAGGAGCAGTAAAGTTGTTTTGTCGTTAGACATACATTCAACAACTTATCTCTAAGACTTTGCATAACTGTAGAATTGTGATCTTTAACCAACAAGCATGCAGTGTTCAACGTTTTGAGATTTTCTGTTCACTCTCCAGGGGAAAGGGAATGTGCATCTTAAGATTAATTTATTCCATACAGTTCAGTTTCATACCAGTTTCAGAAATTATGGGGTTGAATAGGTTTAAGCAGATGATTGTACAGGTTTCATTCGAGATGTGGCGCGGCACAGTGGCGCAGAGGTACAGTTCCTGCCTCACAACAGCAGAGACACTGGTTCAATCCTGACCACGAGTGCTTTCTGTACGGAGTTTATATGTTCTTTGTGACCCATGGGTTTTCTTCGGGTGCTTAATTGTCCCTAATGTGTAGGATGGTGTGGGTCGGTGTGGCATGTTCTGTGCTGCATCTGCGCTGTCTCTAAACTAAACTGAACTAATGTAAATTGCAAACGAGCTAAAAAGGGAAGATTGAAGGATAAAGTTATAGTGAGATAGAGATGTAACTCAACAAAGAGTTGGTTTAAGAGGAAATAAATAAGACTTAACACCTACATCTCCTCCTACCACTTCCTCCTTAAGATGTGCAGTAGCACCTTGATCATGTTATGAGAAAGATTAGATGGAATACTCTAGTATGTTACCTAAATTTCAAACTGCTGCTGATTAATCTGAATTTCAATTAAACATTTTTATTCCCCAAATATTTCAGCACAATATCTGGAATGTATTTGCTTTGGTCAAAATCCGCCAGATCCACTGGTTTGGAGGGATATGGTTCAATGTGGATAAATGGAACTAGCTCCAAAGGGCATGGATGAGAGGATGAAGGGGCTGTTTCTGTGGTATATGACCTAGTAACCAAATACCAAATGTCCGTCAACGGAGGTGTGATACCATAGTTTTTGAATATTTAACATGTCTCTGCACTCAGTGTTAAATAATGAACATTTTTAGTCAATGTCAAACTAAATTAAGTTTTTTTTTTCCCCAAGCATCTTGTGTGGATTCTGGGTTTGAAACCTGCAAGTGGAGGTGCTCTAAAACCAGGAAGAGCAGTTGAAGGTCCCAGCACAGTGAGTAAGCTTGTTCCATTTGATTTAAAGTTCAGGTCATTTCATCTTTTGTCTCAGAAAGAGTTTGTGTGTTGTGGCAGTAGAGCTCTTGTATGGATTTTGGATGCAAACAAAGGCTATTTTCAAATATGTGTGGGAAGGACCTGCAGATGCTGGTTCATACCGAAGATAGGTACAAAGTGCTGGAGTAACTCAGAGCGTCAGGCAGCAGCATCTCTGGAGAAAAAGGATGGGTAACATTTTGTGTCGGTCCCCACCCGAAACGTTACCCATCCTTTCTCTCCAGAGATGCTGCCTGTCCCACTGAGTTACTCCAGCACTTTGTGTCTATCTTTTATTTTCAATTATTTTGTAAAAAATATATTTTGGAAAATATATTAATTTAAAAAATGAATCGTGTATCACCTGGATTATAATGGCTTCTAAGGATCGTTTGAAAATGTTGATATTTAGAGCCATACTCTAGGTGTTTCACACCATTTGATAAACTTTTTGACTTGTCATACTCACCACACCATGTATTAATTTATGGTTGTAACACTCTCTTTAGGTTTTGACCACAGCTGTCATGACTGATTTGCCTGTGATTTCAAATGTTCTTTCAAGACTTTTCGAGAGCTCTCAGTGAGAATTGTCTTTTATTTACTAATCAAAATTAGTTATTTTCTTCCAGCAATTAAGGCTCTTTAATTACATTAACTTTTTTTGTAGGTATCTTGATGATGTATCACTCCATCATTTGATAAATGCTTTGTGCTCATTATCAGCAGAAGCTATGGATATGGCATTTTGGAACAACAAGGTAAACATGAAAAATATACGTCGTTTTGTGGTATATTGACACCATGATAGTTGCTTTAAAAAGAATCGAGTGATTCCATCGTTGAATTTTCATAACACATTCTGACATCTCCTGCAGGGAGTGGAAATCAATGTTTATGTTTAGAAAAATGTAGGGACTGAGACTACAAATTGGAATTGTACATAAGAGCAATTATGCTTCCAGCCTTTTTTTCCAATCTGGTAAATAAATTGATTTTAAATTTCAGAGGTTCAAAGGTCTGCTTATTGTCACTGAACCTTTGAATTTGCACTGAAATATGAGGTGCTGTTGTTTGAGGTTTGGTCACAGTGGACGAGTGGCACTGTACACATGTTTCCGTACTGTGTGACTCTTCTGCTGGACAATATTTACCAATTCAACTTCCCTCCGTCAATTCATTCGATCATTTTCAACTTTTTGATTAATGTACCTCATCACCTTCCCACTTCAAGTGACAGGAGTCAGGTCAATGCGATTGGTCCTCATAATTCGCCTCTTTGCCTCGTGTGTCATTCTAGTGAATTTCCTTTTTTCTGTAGCTGAGATTTTTAGTTTTATTCTCGATTTAGGAGCCTTCCCTATTTGCCGTGGCTAAGTTGCTAGAAACAGGACTGGTGAACATGCATCGAATTGAGATTCTCTGGAGACCATTAACAGGGCATCTACTGGAGGTAAATCATTCAATTTATTCCTGATTCTCTTGTTGCCATGGCTATGAAAAAAATGTATGTGCCCAATAATTATTTCCCCTTTTAAAAATGTGTTTAAATCATAAGCCAGCGCATACCAGTCATTTTTAACGGTATCCCAATTGGATTATTTTAGGAATGTCAAGTTGGCTGTATTGTTTGAAACCTAACTAAAATTTCTCAAAAAGAATCCATTTTGTTGACAATAATGTAATAATTTAAATTCTATATCCCCGTGAACTATATTGTGGAATGGATTTGAGTGGAATCATTTCTAATGTACTCTGCCAACTAAAAGAATTGAATATTTCTAGTCGAGTAGACATGGTTCTTCATGTTCATAAGTCCTAGGAGCAGAATTAGGCCATTCAGCCCATTAAGTCTACTCTGCCATTCAACCATGGCTGATCTATCCTTCACTCTCAACCCCATTCTCCTGCCTTTTCCCCATAACCCCTGGCACCCGTACTAATCAATCTCCACCTTCAAAATATCCATTGGTTAAGGCTCCACAGCCGCCTGGCTGATTATCTTGGAATTCAGCTCTAATGAGTCAGAAGGACAGCAAGGGAGATGCTGAAGCAAATTCATTCCCATTCCGTTACTTTAGTATGATCTCCTGATGCACTACTTGAGGTTTACCTTTCGAATTATGAGAGAAACATTCGGCTGCACGCAATTTTTTAAATTGGGCCATTCATTAAAAAATCATCCACGTAACTGTGTACTTCTCATCAGTGCCAGGTGAAACACTTTGAATTGATGCTTTTGAATTGTTGATCTTGCCGTGTTCTTTGTAACCCGTGTCAGCTTCATACTTTCCCTTTCTGTTTTCCTTCCTATTGCTTCCTCTTGTTGTCTTTTACAGAAGGTAAGTCCTTCCCTGTTATTTACCTGCCCTTGAGACAGTTTGTCCTGTGCCATATACTTATTGTTCTGACCTCCATTTGTTCCTATTTGGCCCACTAATAAATGCCTTAAATTCACTCTTTTAAATGTCTGCTACATTCAAGTGGTAGAAATTTGTACTGTTGGACATTTGACTCCCTTGCTGAATTCTGTTATTAAATTTGTAAAAGATTGGGAGAACCCTTTGGGATACAGCAAGATGGTGTTGTGGGGAAGATTCAATTTTTGAATTTGAAAGTGAATCTTTCTCCAGTACTTGCATGTATCTACGGTGAAAGTATCCCTGCAGAGTTGTACCAGTCTAAAGAGGAACAAAATATATAGTGAAAGTTGCCATCATACTTTTGTTGGTCGGTGAAAACTTGCATTTAAACACTTTTTTCTTCAGTAAGCCGTCACAATTTTACAACTGCATGTTATTTTTGAAGTACATTTGATTTTGGTTGTTATGTGTAAATTGTCACTGCCAGTGGCTTCCCAAGATATCCCAGCAATCTCTTATAATGTAATAATGGTTCAGCAGTAAAAATTGGCTGTGGATAGTCATGATAGCGTTGGAATGTGGCGTCTCTTTGCATGCTAGTCCCAGAGCAGGATCTGCTACCATCCTTTACAATCATTCCATTCTTTTAAAGTTTTATTTCTATGGAGGGCTTGATTGTATTTATGTACATTCTTTTTTGCCGGAAAGCACGCAAACAAAAGCTTTTCACTGTACCTCAGTACGCGTTCATAAGTCATAGGAGCTGAATTTGGCCATTCGGCCCATTTAGTCTACTCTGACATTCAATCGTGGATCTATTTTTCCCCTCTCAACCTGCCTTCTCATAACCCTTAACACCCATACAAATTAAGAGTCTTGTCAATCTCTGCCTTGAAAATACCCAATAACTTGGCCTCCATAAACGTCTATGGCAATGAATTCCACAATTTCACCACCCTCTGACTAAAGAAATTCCTGCTCATCTCATCCTCATTTCCTTTCTAAAGACATGTGACAATAATAAATGAAACTAAACACCTTGAGAGATCGTGTTGTGTAATCCTTCGTGCCCATCAGAAAGAAGCAGTTGGGTTTAGCTTCTCTTCAGTTCACTGGTTTATTTATCATCATGTATACAGAGATACATTGAGATCTTGTTCTGTGTGCTATGTAGTCAGGTCATACTATGCATGAGTACAATAGATCCTCTTCTGGAACAGCGTGCAGTGTGTCACCACATTATGGTGCCATCTTACAACTTCCAAGTCTGAAAAGTTTAATCTTGGCCAAGAAGAACTGCAGTTTCTTATTTTCTCCATTTAAGACCCAATGCCCTGACAGTTTTGGGTTGATGAAGTATAGGTATGATCCCTTTAACAATGCTAAGTGGTTTTCACTTATGCCAGTCTAGATTGTGTCCTGGAATAGAGTGCACACCCACAGTGTATTACTGCAGGTGTACAACTGCTACCACAGAGCTAAATTGGTTCTGAATATGTAGAAATAAATATATTCAAGTTGCTTTAATAACAAAAGTTTATGATACTAAATATCTTGCTGGTTTTACAGAAAATGTTGGTCACGTATGGATGTTGAGTTGGAGGCTAGATCATTAGTTATATTTAAGGTGGAGATAGATAAATAAGGGTGACTGGCATGCAGGTGTTGAGGCCAGTGTCGATCACCCATATAGGCTTGAGATCCTAGTGGAATTGTGATGATATAGTGTGATGTTCCTTCAAAAAAATAGTGCTAACATAATCTTTTTAGTTTAGTTAGCTTAGTGATGCAGTGTGGAAACAGGCCCTTCAGCCCACTGAGTCCGCGCCAACCATCAATCACCTGTACACTAGTTCTATCGTACACAACAGGGACAATTTACAGTAGCCAATTAACCTAAAAACCTGTGTGTCTTCGGGATATGGGAGGAAACCGGAGCACCCGGAGGAAACCCATGCGGTCACAGTGAGAACATACAGACAGAATTCTGTCCCCATAGTCAGAATCAAACCTGGGTCTCTGGTGCTGTAAGGCATAAAACCTTTTCTGTCAAAAGATAATGAATCTTTTCCCCTGAGGGTGTTGCAGGCCAGATCATTGATTATATCTAAGGTGGAGATAGATAAACTTTTGAAAGATCGAGGAAATAAGGTCTGCAGGTAACTGGCAGAGAGAACTTTGGGCTCCTCAGCCATTTATTGAATCACTCTTCTGCTGCACCACTGTGTGCCGTCCCAAGCTTGTCTTTAAGTTGCTGCATAGTTTCCTCAAATGTTTGTTGTCGCTTTACATCTGAACTTCTTTGTTAAATATTTGGGTCCACAGGTCTGCCAGCACCCGAACGCCCGGATGCGGGAGTGGGGAGCAGAAGCTGTCACTGCTCTGATTAAAGCCGGACTGTCTTTTAAATACAATCCACCACTATCAGAGAATCAGGTTGGTTCAGTGTGGGGAGTGAAACAAAAGATAATTTAAAAACCCATTCATTCATGTTTGTATCTACCCCAAGCTTTATGGAAACTGGCATGTGTTTATGGTGCCCGTGCTATACCTGCCTCATATTTTTCATGTTATAGGAGCAGAATTGGGCCATTTGGCCTATTAAGTTTACTACGCCATTCAATCATGGTTGATCTATCTTTCCCTCTCAACCTATTCTCCTGCCTTCTCCCCATAACCCCTGACACCCTTAGTAATCAAGAATCTGTCAATCTCCGCCTTAAATATATCCATTGACGGCCTTCACAGCCCTCTGGCAATGAATTCTACAGATTCACAACCCTCTGACTAAAGAAATTCCTACTCACCTTCTTTCTAAATGTACATCCTTTTATGGTGAAGCGAAGGCATCTGGTCCTAGACACTCCCACTGGTGGAATCATCCTCTCCGCATCCACTCTGTCCATGTTGAAGAGAGTATCAAACTACGACCTCTAGCACCCGCAGTTATTTTGATTTTCAGAGACGTGTTCATAATTTTACTTTTGATAAAACCAGATTCAGTTTAAATGAATAATAAAAAAGAACTGCAGATGCTGGCTTCTACCAAAGATGTACAAAAAATGCTGGAGTATCCCAGTGGCTCAGGCATCTCTGGAGAACATGAATTGGTGACGTTTTGGGTGGTGTCTGACGATGAAGGGTCCCAACCCAAAATGTTTCCTATCCATTTTCTCCAGAGATGCTGCCAGACCCGCTGAGTTACTTTTGTGTATACCTTCAATTTAAAGGAGAATAGTTTGGAGAGAGAATTGCCGAGCGTCAGGAAAGAACCAGAGAATGGTGCCAGCTGAATTAATCTCTCAAAGATCAATCATCCTGTGTAAAATATTTTGCAACTGTGCGGGATGTGGCTGAGGAAACTGAGGAGTTGTGCCTGTGTTATCTTCAGGTTATCTTCAGACTGGGCTTGTTTATTTTGGGATTGAATATTAGCTCCCAATACTGTAGACGACTTCTGTTATTGATGACTAGGCCCATAGATCTCCAGTTTGCTTGAGAAGCTAGGTCCTTTGACAAAGTCCAGTTTGTTCAAGTCTAAATTTGGTTCTGTTTTCTCTCAGAGGCTGCAGTTGCTGCTGCTGAATCCACTGAAGGAATTATCCAATATTGCACACTCTGACATCCGGCAGAAGCAATTGGAATGCGTGCTCCAAATCCTGCAAAATGAAGGCGACAGCCTGGGACCTGGATGGCCTTTGGTGCTGTGCGTTATCGGGGCAATCCGAAATGACCAAGGGTGAGAATATATCCTGCATTATTCCTTTGCTTTCATAGGTGAGCTACACAGTGGCGCAGCGGTAGAGTTGCTGCCTCATAGCACCGGAGACCCGGGTTCGACCCTGACCTCAGCTGCTGTCTGCATGGAGTTGCACGGAGTTTGTACCTCCCCTCTGTGACCGTGTGAGTTTTCTCTGGTGTGCTCCGGCTCCCTCCCACACTCCAAAGACGTGTAGGGTTGTAGATTAATTGGCTTCTGCAAGGGTGTAGGATAGTATACTACTAGATCATTGGTCGCCTTGGACTCGATGGGCCAAAGGGCCTATTTCCACACTTGTATCACTAAACTAAAACTAAAGCTCATGACTAAGGCCTGCTATTCCTAGACTGTAAAATTTGTATTTGTATCGCCTTTTTTTTTTCCAACAAATATTACACAATTAAAGTACATTTTTAACAACTTTGAACTGAAAGGGTACAAAATGACACTGAAACGTGGCAAATCTTGTGTACAGCCTCAGTGTAATCTATTCTTTTCACTAGTACTTTATGATTGTGCCTATGTTTAGTAAGATTTTTACAGAACTGTATGCTAAAAAGGAATTTCACTGTACCTAGGGTCATGTGACAAAGTACTATAGAATAAAATACTTACTTTAGTAGGGAACATTGTAGTTTTATTTCCGATATTAGTTCATTGGCCTTTTCTATAGTTGTTACTTAGAACCGCTCTCAAACTATATGAATTGCAGAAACTATCATGTATTTTTTGTTATCAAATTATAATATTAAGCAACTTAAAATTTTATGAAGATAGTTGATGTTATACAGATCTGCTTCACTAAATAGCATGTCTGCCACTGTAACAAAAATATATCCATATACTTTATGCATTAGCAATTTGTTTAAGTAAATATTCTTTTTAGGTATCCCATCACACAATTTAAATTTTATTTGAAAAGAACCCAGGGCTTGATCACCTGCCTTTTTATTCTGTGAAGCTCCTTGGAATGGTTTAGTAAATGAAAACCACTATGTACATGCACAAGATACACACAAAATGCTGGGGTAACGCAGCAGGTTTGACAGCATCTCTGAAGAAAAAGAATAGGTGACGTTTCGGAGCCCTTCGTCAGACTGAGTGTAAATATGCATTGTTGAACAACGTCTGAAGCCTAATGCCCCTGTCCCACAAGCCATTTTTTTTTTTTTTAGCAGACTAGGCTGTTGCCGGTGTGTTGCCTGTATGGTTGTGAATAGTCTTCTCTGTCGCCCATAGAATCGTAACGTTTTTCTGGTCGCCGCTGGATTTTGAAATGTTCAAAACTTTTTGGCGACCGTTGGCTTGACACCAATGAGCGTAGCTTGACTTCTTCTGACGTAGGTGCTGTCGTAGGTTGACGCCAGGATGACTTCAGTGGGTTTTTTTGTGTTGTTAAAGTTTGATTCCAATTCAAATTTTATGTCGAAGGGGGGCGTCCAGTCGCCGGTTTTTCGGCAACCTGCTACGGCTATGCCAGTCGCCGGCAGTCGCCTAAAAATAGCCTAAGTGGGACAGGCCCATAAGTTTGGTATTCATGCAGGTGAGTGAGAGACCTGGTTTTATAATCCACAGTATGTGTACTGCCTCCAGAGAGACATAATAATCTCTACTTTTGCTGCCCAGAAAATTCTTCCCCTCCCCGCCCCCACCAATGAATGAATAAAATTACTCATCTAGAATTCATAGTTTTCTCTTGTATTTGCAGGGAATCTCTAATTCGCACAGCCTTTCAGTGTTTACAGTTAGTGGTGACTGACTTTCTGCCCACCATGCCCAGCACCTGCCTTCAGATTGTTGTGGACGTAGCTGGCAGTTTTGGGCTTCAGAATCAGGAGTTGAATATCAGCTTGACATCAATAGGATTGTTGGTAAGAACCTTACTGCTTAATTCCTTGGCTACCATTGAACATTTTTGTGGCTGCATAGATGGGCCGGTGCCTCCTTTAATCCAGACAAAATTACCGGAGCGCACTTGAAATCCCCCTCCCAGAAGTCCCCGCGAAAATGTGGCGTCTTGGTTGGGTGAGGCGGCCGATCTCGACCGCAGCGGGATTTTCGCGACCGATCAGCGGGTAGAATTTTCCTCCTTCGGATGAGGCTCTGGAACTTCGGCTGTTCACCTAGCCGACCTCCGAGGCCAATTTTGCAGGCCCGTACCTTGGCCCCTGGATGGCCTAGGCGGACCATTCTGGTACTTTGGATTCCTCTTAGGGACCATGACCTCTTGATGGTCAATGGCAAAACGGATAATCCAGAAAGGCTCTAAATCTAAGGGTGCCAGACAATTGGTGATAGACCTGTATATATTTTTTTAAAGGCCGGTCGACTGTATTGAATAGGATTTACTGCAATCAAAGTGTGGTATCCAAGTCTACACAATGCCAACCTTTTGAAATGGAGGGGGTACAGTGGAAATCCACCACTGAGCGGCCACAAAGACTTTAAGATGGTTGATGCGGAAGGATCAACATTTTCGTGGACATAAGGACATGGGGTGGTATTTTTTGAAATAGGTGGAAAGGGACAGGAAAAAATGGGTGCGCATCCAGGTGAGACATAAGGAAGAGAGGAGGAAAAGGGGGGTAGGATGAGGGGCTGTTTTGTGTTTACTCACCACTCAATATCAGTCTCCTGAAATACTTACTGTTTTGTGTTCCGATTTGGGAAGATATTTACAGGAAAAGATTTTAGAATTCACACAATTGTGGACGGCACAGTGGGCAGCGACAGAGTTGCTGCCTTACAGCGCCAGAGACCCCGGTTCCATTCTGATTAATAGATTCTTGATTAGTACGGGTGTTGGGGGTTATGGGGAGAAGTCAGGAGAATGGGGTTGAGGGAGAGATAGATCGGCCAGGATTGAAAGGCGGAGTAGACTTGATGGGCCAAATGGCCTAATCCTGTCCTATAAATTATTAACTTGTTGTTGATGCTAATTAGCCTTAGAGAAGCTATTCCTAAGTCTGGTACATGCTTTCAAACTTTAGGTAGAAGATACAGAAACTTGAATGCACACACAACTGGACTTGGGAACAGCTTTTTCCCCTCTGCTATCAGGATCTAAGTGTATCATTATTTTATTTCTCTAACAGCCTTTGTTGTGTGTTTTCCCTTCAGTGGAACATTTCAGATTACTTTTTCCAAAGAGGTGAGACCATTGAGAAAGAGCTGGAGAAGGAAGAAGCACTGCTACAGAAACAGGCCGAGGAAAAGGGAGTGCCTTTACATCGGCCATTCCACCCCGCTCCGCCCTTTGACTGCCTCTGGCTGTGCCTTTACTCCAAGCTGGGCGAGCTGTGTGTGGATACGCGGCCTGCTGTGAGAAAGAGCGGAGGGCAGACCTTGTTCTCCACCGTGGGTGCACATGGAACGTTGCTCCAGCATGCCACATGGCATACAGTGTTGTGGAAGGTACAAGAAAATAAAGTGATTACATGAACTACAAGGCCAAGGGAGCCATTTGACCACTTTACCCAAGTGTCCTATTTGGGGATGCGACCCTCTCACTTGGCAGGTCTCCGCTCTCAGACTTGCAATTCTCCATTGTGGTTCTTTGCTGCTTTCTCTTTGCTCCTTGACTCATCCCCTTTTCAACTTTCCTTTTGGGTACTGTATGTATCCCAAGCTGCCTGAATGCTTCTCCCTGTCTTTTGAGCCTGTGATTGTGCACATTTGGAACTTGTGCAGATAGTTCCTCCACATCATCGTTATCTCATGGCCCTGACCACCACCTGGTGTCCCCTGCCACTTGCTCTGTCCCCCATAACGTGAGAGTTTAGCTGGTTAGAATGAAGAGTGTAACCTTTTAGTATGGGCTTATTTATGGATATCGTCTGCACTGAGTTATATGGATTATTTATGTTTTGATCAACATTTGAATTAAGTCATGTTCATTTTGGGCTTGCATTAGGTTTTATTTCCCCTGTTGGATCGGGTAAGAGAATCGTCCACTACAGCAGACAAAGAGAAGATCGAATCGGGTGGTGGCAACATCCTCATTCACCACTCCAGAGACACAGCTGAGAAGCAATGGGCAGAGACGTGGGTTTTAACATTGGCAGGGGTGGCCAGAATCTTTAACACCAGGAGATACTTGCTACAGTCTTTAGGTAATGTCGCTCACCACTTCTAAATCGCTCTTTTAAAATACGATTTTAATGTTGATGGTAATTGAGAGTCTTGGAATCTCTATCATGGTTCTATATTCTATATTCATGGATAGTAGCATTTATTTCAAGAGGATTAGTATATAAAAAACGGATGTAATGCTGAGACTTTATAAGGCACTGGTCAGGCCGCATTCGGAGTATCGAGAGTAATTTTGGGCACCATATCTGAGGAAGGATGTGCTGGCGCTGGAGAAGGTCCAGAGGAGGCTTACGAGAATGATTCCTGGAATGATTGGGTTAACATATGAGCGTTTGTCAGCACTGGGCCTGTACTCGCTGGTTTAGAAAGATGAGGGACCTCATTGAAACTTACCGAATAGTAAAAGGCCTAGTTAGAGTGCATGTGGAGAGGATGTTTCCACCAGTGGGAGAGTCTAGGACCAGAGGGGCACAGCCTCAGAATAAAAGGACGTACCTTTAGGAAGGAAATAAGGAGAACATTCTTTACTCAGGGTGGTGAATCTATGGAATTCATTGCCACAGAAAGCTGTGGAGGCCGTCAATGGATATTTTTTAGGCAGAGTGATAGATTCTTGATTAGTACATGTGTCAGGGCTAATTGGGAGAAGGCAGGAGAATGGGGATTGAGAGGGAAAGATTGATCAGCCATGATCAAATGGCGGAGTAGACTTGTAGGGCCGAATGGCCTAATTCTGCTCCTATCACTTATGAACATATTCATTTAATGTGCTGCAGGAGAATTTTCCAAAGCTTGGGACGTTTTGTTGGATCACATCCAATCCGCCGCACTGAGCAAGAACAGCGAAGTTTCATTGGCTGCGCTGAAGAGTTGCCAGGAGATCTTACAGATCGTGACACCTGTAAAAGAATGTGAGAAGCCAGAAGGGCTCTCTGGGGTCAACATGCTGCCTTTCGTGGGGCCGCTGATTCCGCCAGGGCCGCCCAGAGTCTTGAGCAGAAGTGATTCGATGGGGGAAAGGCTGGGGCGATACACTGTTGGTGAACTGAATGTGGCCGGAGATGAGATTGAGGATTCTGCCCTTTGGTGGGCTGCGTGGAACACCTGGTACAAAATAGGCTCGGAGAGCACAAAGCCTCCGGCCACTTGCGACAAGCTGTTCTTCATTCCAAGCCAACCATTCCTCACAGCGCTCGTGCAGATCTTCCCAGCTCTATACCAGCACATCAAGTCAGGCTTCAGCATGGAGGACCTAAAGAGGCTGGGTGTTATACTGCACGGTGCTGTATCAGTTCCTATCAGCTCTGATGCCTCTCCATTCATTCTTCCCTCATACACTGAAGCGGTACTGACCAGTCTACAAGAAGCAGTACTGATCGCTCTGGATGTCCTTCAGAAGGTAAATACACACAATATACCATCCAGTGCCACCATTTTGCTGGAGTATAATTACATTGTTACTAAATCAGTGCTGGACTATAAATCAGGAGGCACAAGTTCAAATCCCACTGCCCCCCTTATTACAAGAAAATTACTAAAACAAAATGTTATCAATCTCTATAATCGTGAAAGTTTTGCATTGGTATAGTAAACCTATCTGGTTTTGTCCTTGCTGATACCATTCCACCCCATGCATGTCTAAACACAATGGTTCAATGGTACTTTTATTGGCATGTGCAAATGCACCGGGAAATTCTCCACAAGTGAAGTTTACTCAGAACTGATGGCTTGGTTCGGAAGTGAATCGAAGCTTGAGATACTAGGAACTGCAGATGCTGGTTTAGAAAAAAATTGACAATACAGGAGTAATTCAAGATTGACTTTTGGGTCAGCACCCTTCTTCAAACTGGAGAAGGGCCCCATTGAAAGTAGGTGCAGGAGTTGGCCATTTGGCTCTTCGAGCCAGCCATTCAATATGACCATGGCTGATCATACAAAATCAGTACCCCATTCCTGCTTTCTCCCCATATCCCTTGATTCCATTAGCCCTAAGAGCTATAACTAACTCTCTTGAAAACATCCAGTGAATTGGCCTCCACTGCCCTCTGTGGCAGAGAATTCCACAGATTCACAACTCTCTGGGTGAAAACATTTTTCCTCATCTCAGTCCTAAATGGCCTACCCCTTATTCTTAAACTGGCCCCTGGTTTTGGACTCCCCCAACATCGGGAATATTTTTCCTGCATCTAGCCTGTCCTGTCCCTTAAGAATTTTATATGTTTCTATAAGATTCCCTCTCGTCCTTCTAAATTCCAGTGAATACAAGCCCGGTCAACCCTTTCATCATATGTCTGTCCCGCCATCCCAGGAATTAACCTGGTGAACCCTCGATAGCAAGAATATCCTTCCTCAAATTAGGAAACCAAAACTGCACACAATACTCCAGATGTGGTCTCACCACGGCCCTGTACAACTGCTTCTATACACAAATCCTCCCGCTATGAATCCTATACTCAAATCCTCTCGCCATGTATTTCCCAACCCAAAATGTTACCCATCCATGTTCTTCAGACATGCTACCTGATCCACTGCGTTACTCCAGCACTGCATCTTGTAGCAAAGCACTGCAATAGAATACTATGTGGACAGTACTGTCTTAGGGGGTTTCAGCGCCTTTTCGGGATCGAAAAGTGTGGATGATGATTTCTGCTTTAAACTGAAGCCCAACGATTGGTTTAGTTTAATTCTAGTTTAGCAAAACAGTGTAGAAATAGGCCATTTGACCCAACAAATCCATGCTGACCATTGATCACCTGCTCTATCCTACATTCCAGGGACAATTTACAGAAGCCAATTAACCTACAAACCTATGCGCCTTTTTTTTTTGAAAATACAAAATAGTTTTATTCAAAACAAAACAAAAATACAGAAAGGTAACACGATCAAAAACTGTCTGTATTGGCAGTTTACAAACAAACAGTTATCAAATTAAAATAACGTAAACATTATCAATAATACACTCAACCTCCCACGGCGGCCAGATCTCCAGAGTCCCTGTGGACACCGCGTATTCTCTCTCCAGGGACACGCGAGCACGGACATAGGCCCGGAAGAGGGGCGGGCAGCCGACTGTGGTGTGACCTACACGTCCTTGGGATGTGGGAGGAAACCGGAGCATCCATAGGAAACCCATGTGGTCACAGGGAGAATGTACAAATGCCACACAGAACAAAGAACCCGTAAGGATTGAACCCGGTCTCTGACACTGTAAGGCAGCAACTCTACCATTGTGCCACTGTGCTGTTATATATATATATTTTTTTTTAATTAAAAGACAACAAGCATGAGATTATGGGTTGTATTTCTGTTCTTTCCTTTGTTTAGGAAATTTGTACAGGACCAGAAGCCATGCAGGTTATGTACCCAGCCATCTTTGATCAATTGCTCTCATTTGTTGAGTTCTCCTGCAAGGCGCCAACGTACGGAAAATTAGAAACAAAAAATATAGCAAATGCAAAGTTTAATCAGGTAAGCGGACAAATACGTTTCCATAAGGAAATGTGTTATTAGATTACAATCTAATTATGCCATGATTGCAATGCTAACTGTGAACCTGAAGTTTGAACTTGTTATTTCACAAGAAGCTTCGACCTTAGCCACATTTGTGGTTTCAAAAGATTGTTTGTGTTTTGTCTTTTTTAATCGGATGTGTATTAGCTTGAAGCTGAATCTATTAATATCAATGGAATTCTGAATGGTATCGTCGATAGAAGGAAAGAAAATTCATCCAATTCATTACACAACAGCTTAATTTTAAACCTTTGAATTGAGTATCTGCAGTATATAGCCTGCACATATAAAGTTAGTGTATTGCTGGAATGACCCAGTGTCGGCAATTTGTCTTTGGCTTATTTGATCTGAGAGGAAGCAAAACAATAAAATTAACTTTGAGTTAGAGGGGAGAATTGGGGTAGGTTTGCGTGTACATTCAACATCCATCCCTGCAGCCCTCCTTTCCTCCTCAGACTTTAGACCTCCAGTGATGCAGCGCAGAAGCAGGCTCTTCCGCCCACTGAGTCCACACCGACCAGCTATAGGCGAGCATTATCCTACAGACTAGAGACAATTTACAATTTTACTGAATCCAATTAACCTACAAACCTATATGTCATTGGGGTGTGGGAAGAAGCCGGAGCACCCAGAGAAAACCCACGTGGCCATGTAACCCACAGAGAAAACCCACACAGAGATGGTACAAATTCCGTAGTCAGTATCGAGCCCGGGTCTCTGGCGCTGCAAGGCAGCAACTCTACCGCTGCACCACTGTGCCGCCCAAATCATCCTCACTCAATAATATCACCTCGTGCATCGGGAGCGGCAATTCTCAGTTGTTTAGGTCGAATGTGAGCCAGTGTATCTGCAGTGCTCTTTGCTGTAAAGAATAGAATATGTTTTGTGAGGTTACTTAAATACAAGCATTTGATGAACAATTGTTGTGGAATAAAGAATAAAATAATATATTTTCAACAGTAGCTAAAGTGCAAAAACAATTATTACTAATACAGACAGAGCAAAAGGAAAATGTTCTGGCATTGATTTGTGACTATGGGGTGCATTCTTCCAAACTTTCACTCGCGTTTACTTTGGGTCACATTTATTCTGGCCATTCATCTCACAGCTTCATGTTAATATCGCAGCTTGGGAGCTGAGAGAACAAATACAAAAGGCATTTGTTCACTTCTTTGGAAAATAATGAAAGCAGAATTTAAACTTGACCATTTCATTTAGAGTCATGGCGTCTTACGGCGTGGAAATAGACCCTTCAGCCCAACTTGCCCACACCAACTAGCATGTCCCATCTACACTAGTCCCATCTGCCTGCGTTTGGCCCATAACCCTTTAAACCTGTCCTATCTATGTTCCTGTCTAATTGCTTCTTAAACGTTGCAATAGACCCTGCCTCAACTACCTCCTCTGACAGCTCGTTCCATACACCCACCACGCTTTGTCTGAAAAAGTTACCTCTCGGATTTCTATAAAATCCTTTCCCCTTCACCTTAATCCTATGTTCTCGATTCCCCTACTCTGGGCCAGGAACTCTGTGCATCTACCCGATCTATTGGCATATTTGATATAAATGTAAAAAATTCTGAGCTACATTTCTGAACTGAATTTATTTAAGGCAACTACATTTCTGAACTGAACTACTATTCTGAACTTAACAGCCAGCATTTTGGTCACCACATAACATGACAAGTTTGCATTTCAAAGTGTTAATAATGATTCTGATCTTCTTTTATTCTGTTTATGCTGCTTCTGTACCTGATGGATATGTAATAGATTCAGCTATTTGCTCCGGTAAGTTTCAAGCCTCTCCAGTAGGTTATTTTTGATTTGACCCTGTTCAATTTGGCCTTTGCCCACTTTAAAACCGCATGCCGACCGCCTCAGTGCACCATTAACACAAATCGTTGCTTCCTAGTTTTTCTGATTCTTAAAGCTGCAGTGTCCTTTTTCTGATGATCTATTTAAATTTAATTTTATTGATCTAAAATCAGGTCACGCTGTTAAAACTGTAATTTAGATGACCTGCCTTCAATAACTAGAAATAAAAAAATTGCCTCCACGTTAAAATGAACATGTTTTATGGTACGGATTTTTTTCAGTTGCATATATCCTTCAAGAGTCAAGAATGTTTTATTGTCATATGCTCCAAAATGGAACAGTGCAGTTCTTAATTGTCACAATCTTCAATAGGTCTGGAAATTGGTAATTGGACTATTCACTACGGTCCATTCAAGACTTTGTTCTGAAGTCTCCCTTAAGTTCTTCCAGTTTCAGATGCTATTAACGAGCGTTAAGAACGTTTGACGGCATTGGGCCTATATTCGCTGGAGTTTAGTTGAGGGAGGATCTCATTGAAACTTACAGAATAGTGAAAGGCTTGGATAGAGTGGATGTGGAGAGGATGTTTCCACTTGTGGGAGATTCTAGGTCATAGCCTCAGAATTAAAGGACGTTCTTTTAGGAAGGAGTTGAGGAATTTCCTTAGTCGGGGTGGTGAATCTGTGGAATTCTTTGCTGCAGAAGGCTGTGGAGGCAAAGTCAGTGGATATATTTAAGGCAAAGATAGATAGATTCTTGATTAGTGCGGGTGTCAGAAGTTATGGGGAGAAGGCAGGAGAATGGGGTTAGGAGGGAGAGATAGATGAGCCATGATTGAATGACAGAGTAGACTTGATGGGCCGAATGGCATAATTCTACTATCACATGATCTTATGGTTGATGGACTGGGTGACCAGGACCTGCGAGATTCCCATTTATTGGAAGACTAACACTTCATTACAACTAATGTCAATAGCCTTTGGACAGGGATTCATTTAAGGTCAGTCCCACTGAAACCTAAACAGGGGAATGACTGACAATATAAAAGCTCACTGTTGGTTCTTAACTCTACAATCACTTTGGAATATGTAGATAAATTGGGTGCTGTTATCATTAACTTTCATCTTTGCCTTTTAGCTTGATTTCAGGTGATGCCGCATCTGCACTCTGGTCCTCCAGTCCCCTATTTATTTTTCACCTTTAAAGAATCGTCTTTCTGGTGTTGACCTCTGGGATGTCTTCTCTAATGGGAAAGATAGCATTCTTGTGCATGGCATTTACTGTCTGGTTCATTAGTTAGTTACATGCCTGAAGAAGGGCAAGTTGGGTAAAGGGAGTTTTGAGTTTCATCTCACCAGAAAGTTATCCACCAGGTGGGTGGCAGGAAATTATAATCAAAAGAAAGTTAAAAGATCACTGGAGTTAGCTGACCCTTTTAATAAACATTCTCCAGTGGAATTGTGTTTCTTCTTGATTGCTTGGAATGTAGTGTCCTGGCCCTGTCTCTTGTCGGGAGAGTGTAGTTGGGGACAATGGGGTTGGATTTCTTTAAGCCAGCTGCATCGTTGCTTCGTCAACCTCGGAGCAAAGAGATCTCTCACTGATGTTAGACACAAAGTGATGGAGTAATTCAGTGGGTCAGGCAGCATCTCTGGAGAAAATGGATAGGTGATGTTTCAGGTTGGAACCCTTGGTCACATTGAACGGTCCCGACCTGAAATATTATCTTTCCTTCTCCTCCTGAGATGCTGCCTGACCCACTGAGATACTCCAGCACTTTGTGTCCATCTTTGTATAAACCAGCATCTGCAGATTTTTGTTTCTACGTTTTGGGATCTCTCACTGAATTTGTTGATGCCTCTAGGAGCGCTGTTATCTATTCCTAGACCAGAGATGTAGCATAGAAACAAGGTATACAGCTTGATTGCATGAACACTGGGTACATGGATATGACTGGTAGCTGTCAGTTGAATGCTGCATCTTGACTTCCCTGCGGTCACCTCTTCTGATCTCACTGGAGCCCTGTGCCCCACAGTCATCAATGTACCACCGAGCTGAACTGAGGAAAGATCACTGTTGATATGGCTGCACTTGGTTGAAGTTGCTTTCAAAGTACACACGGTCTGAGGCGGAGCTCAATGTGGTGGCGTGCCCAAAACAGGCTGCTTGGTGGCATCTCACGGGGACTACAGTGATCTCTCAGTTGTAAATCACTGAAAGGAGACATTCCCCTTTAAAGGCTAGAAGTAAAAACTGAAAGACATAAAATGCTGGAATAACACAGCTGGCCAGGCAGCATCTCTGGAGAACGTGGACAGGTGAAGCTTAGGGTCAGGCCCCTTCTACAGACTCAAAGTCTGAAGAAGAGTCCCGAACCAAAACATCATTTACCCACGTTCTCCAGAGATGCTGTTTGACTCTTGAGTTAAGCATTTTGTCTTTTTTGTCCTCTTTAAAGGCCACTAGATATTAAAATCTGACAGACCAGTCGTTTGAAATATGTTCACCCACACATTCCTGAGCAGGTCAACAGCAAGAACCTTCTGCAACTAATCAACTGCAAAGCTCAAGTCAGTTTTAGTCAGATGACAAGACAGCTATTACTAAATCCTACACAAAAGTTATCCCTAATGATCGTTGGGTACTGGTAATTGGATTATCTACAACTATTTTTAAACTTCACCTTTGTAAATGACTTTTGTAAAACCCTTTTGTATATTGTTGGTGCAAATCAATTGATTGCAAGCCTTTATTGTGGGTGAACATTAACTGTTGTGATGCTTAGAACCAACTTGCCAATTGTAGTCCAAGTGTCAGCCATAACATCAGCGATAGTGAGTGAGCAGGTCGGGGGAGCCAAGTCAGGCCCAGCTATCCGATATGTTACATAGAAACATAGAAAATAGGTGCAGGAGGAGGCTGTACGGCCCTTCGAGCCAGCACCGCCATTCATTGTGATCATGGCTGGTCGTCCCCAATTGATAACCCATGCCTGCCTTCTCCCCATATCCTTTGAATCCACCAGCCCTAGAGCTCTATCTAACTTTCTCTGTTCTGCCTAACTTGCCTATTCTATTGTGCAGTATTAAGAGGCATCACTGCACAAAATCACTGCTGCCAATGCTCTGTTTACTTTTGAGAATGAGTGATATCTCCCTTGTAATTGGCCATTTTCCCTACGATCACTGATTATCGGGTCTCAAAGCTACAGAAGTGTCTTCTCTGTACGCAGTCGGTCCATCAATGACCGCCAGGAGATGATGGATAGACAGTCAGAACCTTTCCACCGGGTGGAAATATCCAGTACTAGAGGTTGAGAGGGGGAAAGTTTAATGGAGATGTGTGGGGCATGTTTTTTATGCAATAGCGGGGGCTTGGAACACACTGCCAGGTGATGGAGGAAGATATGATAGTGGTGTTCAAGAGGCTCTTAAATGGTTACATGGAAGTGCAGGGAATAGAGGGATATGGATCATGTTCAGACAGATGAGATCAGTTAAATTTGACATCATGTTTGGCACAAACATTGAGGGCCTTATTGTCCACCCCTGCGCTGTACTGTTCTATATTCTATGAATGCTTATGTCAATGAGTTTGGGTCTTGAACTTCCGACAATTTGGACAGCAACCCTAATGTTCATTCGTTATGTGATGCTTCAGCTACT
The DNA here is from genome assembly GCF_028641065.1 of Leucoraja erinaceus. Taxonomy (NCBI): domain Eukaryota; kingdom Metazoa; phylum Chordata; class Chondrichthyes; order Rajiformes; family Rajidae; genus Leucoraja; species Leucoraja erinaceus. The sequence continues at coordinate 23,519,764 of NC_073395.1, read as the reverse complement.
AGCACGAGGGGAAATAGAAATATTAATTATAATGATTCACTGTAGTCAAGTAATTTAGTCTTTTAGTTTTAATAAATTTGTGACACAGCAATAGAGCTAGCTGCTGCCTTACAGCGCCAGAGACCCGGGTTCGATTCTGACTTCGTGTGCTGTCTATATGGAGTTTGTATGTTCTCCCTGTGACCACATGAGCTTTCTCCAGGTGCTCCGGTTTCCTCCCACATTACAAAGACGTGCAAGATTGTCGGCTAATTGACTTCGATAAATTGTCCCTAGTGTGTAGAATAGAACTAGTGTACTAGGTGAATGTTGGCCGTTGGGGATTCTGTATGCTGAAGGGCCTGTTTCCACGCTCTATCTCTAAACTAAACAAAAAATATATATAAGCACAGGAACACATTGGAATTGTGCTTGAATTTTGGCACAAACTAAAGGAAATTTCTAGGTATGAACGTCTAAAGAACAGCGATACTGCAACTTTAAACTCAGTTCTTTATCTCCCTGTTTCTTCAGTGATTTTACTGCATGTGAACCAGCAAAATTAATCTGTTCTCTTCACTATACAGTGCCTTTTTCAGGATCATGTATTTACCCGTTTTAGTGTTTTAAATGTTGTAAACTCTGTGTTCATGCAGGCCGAATGGGTAGCTTTGAATTATGTACCATTTGCTGAAAAGTCGTTAGAAGTTGTTGTGGATTTATATCAGAAGACAGCATGTCACAAAGCTGTGGTAAATGAAAAAGTCCTTCAGAAAATCATCAAGGTAAATTTTGTTGAAATAAATTAAAATTGTTTATCATTATTACCTTTTTCTCACGGATCGGGGTGGGTACATAAAATGAGCTGCCGAATGAAATAAAAATGAGGCAGCTGCAATATCAACATTTAAATAACACTTGCACAGGATAGCACAGTTTAGTGGGGTATGGGCTGGGTGTGGGGAAATGGGATTAGCTTGTACGGACATTTTGTTGGCATGGATGAGTTGGGCCAAAGGGCCTGATTCCATGCTGTATGACTGACTATGACTATACTATATTTCTTTCATCAGACGTTGAGGATACCTCTCAGCCTGAAGTATGCCTGCCCATCGGAAACCACATGGAAAATGGCTGTTTCCGCTCTTCTTAAAGTGCTCTCTATTGGACTTCCAGTTGCTAGGCAGCATGCTTCCTCAAGAAAATTTGACACCATGTGGCCGGAATTATCAAATACATTTGAAGACTTCTTGTTTACAAAAAGGTGCAGAGACTAAAATTATATGAACTTCTATTCAGTTTCAAAATCATTTTGCATTTCATATCCTTTAGATTATTCTAAACATGGTATGGTAAAATATGTTGAACAGTGATTCTCTGATTGGATTATGCCTTTACAACATGCTGGATCTTGGGCTGTTACATAACCTGGCTCGTTTGTTAGGTCACGTGCCTAACAGCTTATTTTGAGTCCTACCAAGGCCCTGTTATGAACTGATGCGTCAGTGCTCCTCTCCGGGAGCCCTAGTCTATATAAACTGTTCCCTCCTGGGTGAAATATTGATTAAATCTTTTGTCAACTTTCCTAATTGGAAGTAAGGGTCTTTATGATGTACTTTTTATTTTTTTTAAAAGCATTCTTCTGGTCCTCTTTGATAGTCAGCCAATACCATAAAGATATATGTGTAGAAATGAACTGCAGATGCTGGTATATACCGAAGATAGACACAAAATGCTAGAGTAACTCAGCAGGTCAGGCAGCATCTTTGGAGAAAAAGGATGTGTGATGTTTCAGGTCGGGACCACTCTACAGTCTGAAGAAGGGTCCCAAACTGAAAAGTCACCCATACATTTTCTCCAGAGATGTTGCCTGACCCACTGAGCTGTTACTCCAGCATTTTGTGTCTAACATAAAGATACATTTTCCTTTTCATTTACTTTTCTAAGACCTTGCTGATTGCAAACATTTACAGCACTTGCCTTCGTCAAAACTATAAGTCCATGATTGATTGACATGATCAATAAATTAATTGTAGATAGTTTTCAGTCTTCCAGATTACATAATAACAAAATACTAAATTTATATTGTATGTAAATAGTTATTCTGCATTAGTTTCCACATGATACAAACTTCCATAATTCACAGTCTGTCCACCCAAATATTTCTAAATTCAGTTATTCAATTTGCACTGAAGGTCAATTCATAAATAGGATGCAGTCAGGCAGAATCAACAGGCATGTTTCAGGTTGGGACTCTTCAGACTGAAGAAGAGTCCCGATCTGAAATGTCATCTATACATTCCCTCCACATACGTTTTCTGACCTGCTGAGTTACTCCAGCAGATTGCATTTTGCTGAAGATTCTGTCTTCGTTTAATAGAAAGTTGTCAAATTGGGTTGGATGGGATGGGCAGTCGGAGTCATTTTCCCAGGATGGAAATATCAAATACTAGAGGGCATATCTTTTAAGGTGAGAGAGGCAAAGTTAAAAAATGTGCATGGCAAGTTTTTTTAAAGGATGATGAGTGCCTAGAACATGTTGCCAGGGTTAGTGGTTGGGGCAAATATGATAGGGGCATTGACGAGACTTGGATGGGTATATGGATATTGAGGGATTGGGATTATGTGAATGCAGATAAGGGTTCATCTTCGCATCATGTTCAGCACAGACATTGTGGGCTTAAAGACCTGTTCCTGTGTTGTACTGTTTCTATGTGCTGTGATCATGTAAATGATCATTACACTGTCGCTAATAGTCATACTCATTTTATTTCACAGCTCACCCCCAGATAATCTCTCTATTCAAGAATTTGAGAAGAATGAGAATATAGACGTTGAGGTGAGAGTTTAGTTTTATATATGTCAGTAAATTTTGAATATATTAAAACGTGTGTAGATTTGAATACATGTGCTTACATTGGTTCAATGGTGCTTTATTGTCACATGTACGAAGTGCAAACACACAGCAAAATTATTTTCTTATGAACAGTTCAGTGGAGTATCACCATACCATCCCCAATTAGCAATTGTAGAGAAATAGTCCACTGAGCCGGCATGCAAGCGGCGCCATGTTTTGGCTCCATTTTCCAAGTCCAGTCCACGCTCCAGTTGTTATGAGCAGTGCCCAATTCAGGCAAGCCCCAGGCTGCTGTTGGCCACCAACCATCACCTTCCCTCGGACGTGCAGGTCCACTACGAACCAATGTCCCTCTCCTCGACCATCCACCTTTGTTCCATGGGGGTGCCTCTCGAGGCCAATCTCGAGGGCGCAGTTGGCTTGACCCCGGTTCCCTCTCCACTCCCAGCAGCCTCGGTCCTAAATTGAACAAAACATTTCTGTGGAATTACCACTGTTTATTCAATACATAATATTTATATTGTTTTTGTAATTCATTTTAGGTTGTACAGCTTATCAGCACAGATATCTTGCCATATGCAAACTTCATCCCAAAGGAATTTGTTGGCCAGATAATGACAATGCTAAACAAAGGTTCGATCCATTCTCAGTCAACATCATTCACAGGTAGGTCACAATGATAGTGATATTCATGAGTCGGGCAGAAAGAAATGAGAAACTGGAAGAAAACTTGTAGAAAATACCCACAACAGTAAATTACAGGTCGTGTAAATGATCTCACGTAAAATAAGGACTTGAGTATCTTAAGAAAGTTTAGAGAGAGTGCAGAACCAGACCCTTTGGCCCACTGAGTCCAAGCTGACCAGCGATCACCATGACAACCAGCACTTTCCTACACACTCGGGACAATTAACCTACAAACCTGTACGTCTTTGGAGTGTGGGAGGAAATTAGATCACCGGGAGAAAACCTGGTGTGGTTCTCGACATGTTATGGTAGTAATAATTTGCATACAATAAATAGAAGTTTTGTGTGTGATCAGTGACTTTGAGACGGATCTGATGAACGTGAAAACATACTGATGGGAGTAACTGCTTTCTCTCTTCTCCAGAGGCAGAAATTGACATTCGAATGAGAGAAGAGTTTTCTAAAGTCTGCTTTGAAACACTGCTTCAGTTTTCCTTCAGCAATAAGGTGACAACTCCTCAGGAGGGTTATATTTCTCGCATGGCTTTGGCTGTCCTCTTAAAGAGGTCGCAAGATGTGTTGCATCGGTACATTGAAGATGAGAGGTTGAGTGGACGATGTCCTCTACCAAGGTTAGAATGACATTGCTAATATTACTTGAATCTCATGAAGCACTATTTCTATAGAGTTATACATCATGGGAACAAGCCCTGCGGCCCAACTCACCCACACTGACCAACATGTCCCATCCACACTAGTCCCACCGGCCTGCATTTGGCCCATATCCCTCTAAACCTGTCCTATCCATGTACCTGTCTAAATGTTTCTTAAACGTTGCGATAGTACCTGCCTCAACTAGTTCCTCCGGCAGCTCGTTCCATACACCCACCACCCTTTGTGTTAAAAAGTCACCCCTTGGGTTTTATTAAATCTTTCCCTCCCCTCCCCTCTAAACCTTCGTCCTCTAGTTCTTGATTCCCCTACTCTGAGCAAAAGATTCTGTCCGTCTACACAATCTATTTCTCTCATGATTCTGTACACTTGTTCAACTCTGTTGAAAGGAGAATTGTATTTCAACGCGTTATTGCTATGTATCAATGTTCTTGGTAAAATTTAAAGACATACATGTTAACGGTTGATAGAATTTGTATCCACTACTGTTAATATAATCGTGACATTTAAGAGGCTTTTAGATAGGCACATAGATATGGAGGGATATGGATCATGTGCAGGCAGATTGTTTTGGTGGTGATTTCTATAAATGTAAATTTTGTGAATTTCTTAAGTATAAATTTCTGATTCCTAACAAAGAGGTTGCCTGCAATATAGAAAATGAAAGAGCAGGATCCCGAGCTGTTCCACCAGTCCAGTCCTTGGGTTTGTCACTTGGGTTATAGCTACTCGGGATTTTTTTTAAATACGTACAGATAATATTTCCATGGTTTGAGTTGAATTGCTGTCTGCATAACAGAAGACCTTAACTGAAGTATTTTATGGTAAAAAAAAATGAAGAAATGCTGCCATCGTGTGGCCAGTGTTCAATAATCAGAAAAGCATTAATTTTATGCCATGGAAATTTGTAGTGTATTTATTTAAATAATTCATGTGTACTCCTTTAATGAGTATGTAACCTGGTCTTTTCTTCTAAATACAGGCAACGAGTGACAGAAATAGTTTTTGTTTTGAAAGCAATCAGTACACTTATGGATTCACTTAAGAAAACAAAGCCTGAAAATGGTAATTGTTTAAATTATTTTCTCAGAATTACAGACAGTGCGGAGAAATACTAGATTTATTGCCAACCTCTGTTCTGAGTTTATTTTGGCGGGCATTAAGACTGCCGTGCTTTGTATTCTGAGTTGTGGCTGAGGTGTCTGGTTTCCCTCCCAGAAGACTATTTGTGAATCAGCAGGGATTTTGCAGGCTGCTGGCTGTGATGACGTAGCTGGTGTATTGAATTCAGTTCACATATTAACCAAGGTGGGATATGAAAGTGACTTCTGCAAGGCAAGTATTTTCCACCCCTGGGAGATCTTTCTCAAGAGAAATGAGCAGAAGAGTTTACAAGTGCTTGGGCATCTTGCTTTCCATTCAAATAAAGGTGCGCTGTTAATGACCCAGATCTGACCAGTCATGGGTCCAATGTGTATCTGATGGGTTCAATGGGCTGCTCCATGCATTCAAAGCGGAGTCTACATCGGAACACAGAAGGGAATCATCAATGAGGCTCAGCCAAAAAATATCCACATATACATAGGATTTCCAAATTTATCGATGCTGATGGAGATTAGCCTCGGGACACAGAATGATGACGATTTGGCATGGAACAGCCCAGCATTTCCCAGTAGGTTCTGGCCAATTATTACATACTAAACATTCAGATAAAAGTTATTAAGATCATATGCTCATTAAATTCAGATTTAATTGCCTAAAGTCAAATAAAATTGGAAGAGACCATTCAACCCAATTTACTGGATTCTGAACTATCCAGTGAATCCCAATCCTGCTCGTCATCTTTGTCTTTGAAACAAGTTCCTTTTTCAAGGTTGTATCCCATTTCCTTGAAAGTTAATATTGAATCAGCCTTTACCAACCTTTCTAGTAGAGCCTCTTCAGCACCAAGTTGCATTTTGAGTGAAGTCAAAGTTTATGTAACATCTGAAAGATTACATTTGTTTTGCTTGACTTGTTTTTTTTTTTCTTGCACGCAAGTTTGAATTTATTAAATTAATGTTAACAATAACTCAACCTTGTGTGGTTTTAACATGCTGCGATGCAATCTGGCATTCTGTGCAGCTAAAGTGGTTGAAAAATGTCAACTTTCTGACAGTATAAAAAAGATACTGTTCATTTGGATTCCTACATATAATCAGATTCTCTAAAAACATGAAATGAATCAAGGTGAAAAATGAACAAGTACATATTATATGAAATGTTCTGTTTTAATGTAATAATGATCCATGGATTAATCAACCAGAAGGAAATTCCATGAAATAATCTAGTGAAGCAAATGTCTTGAAGGACAATTGTTCAGGTATAACTGGGGAGTTTCATTGCAAGCACGACACAGATGATGGCTCCACTCTTGGATCAGTCACCCTTCCAAAGCTACACTTCTTAAGGGATCTTTGTGGAGTTGTGATAGGATCCAGCTGTTTCCTCATAAGGTCATGTGATAAGAGCAGAAGTTTGACAACGTCCTTGGAATGATCAACTGGTAACTTCCTATTGTGATGGAGCTCGGAACAGTGTGTGTTTTGGGAATCTGGATTTGGGATGTGAAGCCCTGGGTCAGCCCATTGGAGCCAAATAAGTGTGTATAGGGTCACTATGTTTGGGAGAGAATGGATGCCCATGGATTTGCAGAATATTACAAATGTAGCATTGGTGGCATCTCCGCTGCTGCTAATAGTCCATGTCTCAGGTTCACAAATTAACCAAGGTGGGATTTGAAATTAACTTCTACAAGGCTGGTATTTTCCACCCTTGATAGATCTTTCACAAGAGAAATGAGCAGGAGATTTTTTTAAATGTTAGGGTATCTTGTTTACAAATAAACATGCACCGTTCCTGAGCCAGTTCTAACCTGTCACATGTTAAGTGGACTTCTCAACACATACAGGGAGGTGAGCTTCACTGGTGTAGTTGGAACACAGTGCCTGAGGGGGTGGGGATACTGTTACCACATTGCATAGTGCACAGACAAACAAATGAAGCATGTGGCATAGCAGACCAAGGACCAAATGCTGGTAAATAGAATTAGTAGAAATAAGTCCCTGATGGTCAGCGTGGACATAGTGAGCCCAGGACGTTATTTTTATACGGTATCGTTTTATGAGAATCTTAACGTGCCAGGTCCTAGATAGGTTGCATGGCTGTGACGTCTGCCTCTTGTCTCTTTGATTAAACGGTATATTGTTTATGACGAGGACATGTGCTAAGCATTTTCTCTGAAGGAGAACCTACATTTATTCATTTTTTCTGAATTTTATTATATGTGCCAAGTTTTACTTTGTTGTGTTTTGTCATTACAGTTGACACCAACACGTGGTCGCAAGTGATTGCCTTATATCCAACATTAGTTGAATGTATTACCTGCACTTCCTCTGAAGTTTGCTCGGCTTTGAAAGAGGCATTAGTTCCGTTTAAAGATTTTCTGCAGCCACCTGTAGCTAAAGTACAAAACGGAGAGTCTTGACAAATATGAAATTGCCGCATCTACAGGACTATTAAATGTTGGCTTCGACAGTTTACTTACCAGAGCACAATGGGTAACGGTCTGGAGCATAATTGAATGTAAAGATCTTCATGTGCAGACTGGACTGAATAACAATCAGGGGCCTTGTTTGGATGCAAATCTTACTGACCATTGGGTTTATTAGAAATGCATAGAAGAAATAAGTTGTGTAGTTGCCCCACCATTTTTTAGTTAAGCTGGCCAGGGGTTTTGTTTTTAGTTAACCAACCTAAATCTGGTGCAGTGATATGAAAAGTGTTTGAGGGAGGGTATGTGTACAGTTTGTGTTTAAAAATGTTGCTGATGTAATTAAATAAGATATATATTCAACGTCATATATTTGAGAAAGAGGCTGGCATTTGGTACACTTTTTAAAGGTACTAAATATGTGCTCAGACCTATATGCAAGTGAGTACCATAACATTCCATGTCATGTGTGACCAGCCTTTCCAAAGTAAAGGGAAATTATGTACTTGTGTGTAAAATAAATTGTCCACTTCTGTTTCAGAGTGTGACCTTTTCCTGTGATAGTTTGAAGAGATTCGGTGCATCAGCACACTGCAGTGCTCAATAATGAGTTCTTTACATAGTTTCTGTTTGTTATTCTCCACCTTCCATGTCAGTATTAATATTATGTAAATTATTTTTAATCTGACAATTTTTTTTAAGAAGTGTTTATTGGAAAATATTTGGTACTTGACACTGTTGTGCTCGAATTGTGATTTTCCCGCTGGAATACAGTTTATTCCAATTACAGCTGTACATTACAAACTGTCTTTGTGCCCTGAAATAAAACTAATATTTGGAGGGAGTGTTTTAGATCCCTACTTTCTAAGTTTAATCTTCCAAACTGACACAAGCTTGGAGCTGTAAATAACTTGATTCCAACTGCAATGCTTACCTTGTTAGCCTATCACATTTTTTCCATAGACATTTACACAATACACAATGTACAAATCTTTTAAAGCTGCTTTTGTACATACTGTAGTTTTAAATCTATTTTTGTCTGAAGTAATATAAAAGATACATTTGTACAATTAAATATGCTGTTCAACTTGATTACTGTTAACTAATTAGATCCAAATAGCATTCCTTGGGTAAATTGTACAATCTTTGTTTGCATTTACAGTGCTTATTTATATTTAATAGTGCAGATATCTACAATATCATTTTCTAAAAGGACCTGTAGGATCTTCTGTTCAGTGGATGATTCATCCGGCAACTCCAGTCATGGAAAAAGTGGCTTCTTCCATTTAATACCTTGTGGTGTCACCATATTGTCTTCAGCTCCTTTACCTCCCATCAGCCACATCTGCAGTGCTGTTGTAATTAACACAAAGTGAAATTAGTTTTTTTTGATTTGTAGTCAAGAACTCAAGTTGTTTCTGCAAAATCTATGCGGCACTAGCTACAGTGCCCTCCGTAATGTTTGGGACAAAGACCCATCATTATTTATTTGCCTCTGTACTCAACAATTTGAGATTTGTAATAGAAAAAAAATCACATGTGGTTAAAGTGCACATTGTCAGATTTTAATAAAGGCCATTTTAACACATTTTGGTTTCACCATGTAGAAATTTCAACAGTGTTTGTACATAGTCCTCCCATTTAGGGCACCATAATATTTGGGACACAGCAATGTCATGTAAATGAAAGTAGACACGGTTAGTATTTTGTTGCATATCTTTTGCATGCAATGACTGCTTGAAGTCGGCGATTCATGGATATCACCAGTGTCTTCTCTGGTGATGCTCTGGCAGGCCTGTATTGCAACCATCTTTAACTGATGCTTGTTTTGGGGGTCAGTTTTCTCTTCAGCATATAAAAGGCATGCTCAATTGGGTTCAGATCAGGTGATTGACTTGGCTACTCAAGAATTGACCATTTTTTAGCTTTGAAAAACTCCTTTGTTGCTTTAGCAGTATGTTTGGGATCATTGTCTTGCTGGCCATTGAGTTTTGAGGCATATGTTTGAACTTGAGCAGATAGGATGTGTCTATACACTTCAGAATTAATTATGCTATGACCCTCAGCAGTTGTATCATCAATGAAGATCAGTGAGCCAGTACCTTAAGCAACCATACATGCCCAGGCCATAACACCCCCACCACCGTGTTTCACAGATGAGGTGGTATGCTTTGGATTTTGGCCAGTTCCTTCTCTCCTCCATACTTTGCCCATACATTCACTCTGATATATGTTAATCTTAGTCTCATCTGTCCATAAGACCTTTTTCCAGAACTGTGATTTCTCTTTTAAGTACTTTTTGCAAACTAGCCTGGCCACCTATCTTTGTGGCTAGCCAGTGGTTTGCATCTTGCAGTGTAGCCTCTGTATTTCTGTTCATGAAGGCTTCTGCGGACAGTGGGGTCATTGACAAATCCACTCCTGAAGAGTGTTTCTGATCTGTTGGACAGATGTTTGGAGATTTTTCTTTATTATAGAGAGACTTCTGTCATCAGCTGTGGAGGTCTTCCTTGGCCTGCCAGTCCCTTTGCGTTTAATAAGCTCACCAGTGCTCTCTTTCTTCTTAATTATGTTCCAAACAATTGATTTTGGTAACCCTAATGTTCGGCTGATGTCTCTAACAGTTTTATTGTTGTTTCTCAGTCTCATAATGGCTTCTTTGACTTTCATTGGCACAAGTTTAGTCCTCATGCTGATAAACATCAATAAAGGTTTCCAAAGGTGATGGAAAGATTGGAGGAAAGACTGGGTGCTGAGAGCTCTCTTATACCTGCATTAAGGAGGCAAACACACCTGAGTAATTACAAACACCTGTGAAGCCATGTGTCCCAAACATTATGGTGCCCTGAAATGGGGGGGACCATGTATAAACAAGTCTACTACATTTTCTACTACAAACCTCAAATTGTGGAGTACAGAGGCAAATAATCTTTGTCCCAAACATTATGGAGGGCACTGTAGTTTAATAATAGAGTTGATTGCAGAAAGCTGTCCCTGTCACTTAGTGTTTAAAACCATGACTTGCTCGACAGTCAGTGAGCCATGCATTGTACATTAGCAATGAAAGATGTAAGTATGATCTAAAGCCACCACATCATTGGAACTGTGTAAAAAAGAACTGCATATGCTAGTTTAAATCAAAGGTAGACACAAAATGCTGGAGTAACTCAGCGTCATAGGCAGCGTCTCTGGAGAGAATGAATGGGTGATGTTTCGGGTCGAGACCCTTCTTCAGTCTGAAGAAGGGTCTTGACCCGAAGTGAACTTGCACTTCCCCAGATTAAACTCCATTTTGCTAGTCTTTTGTCCACGTACGCTGATCTATATCCTGTTGCAGTATCTCATTATCCTTATCACAAAATGCCTTATTTTTGTATCATCGGCACATTTGGAAACCTTGCTTCTTCCAGGCCATTAATATAAATTATGTTTTCTGCTCACAATTCCAGCATCTGCAGCCTCTTGTGTTTCTACTCTCACTTTCTTTACTATTATTAATTCACTAGCCTCATTCTCTATAGGTTCCACATTCACCTCAGCCACCCTCTTTCTATTTATATATCCCTAGAACCTCTCCTGTTAGTTTTTGAAACTTTAACTGTTTCTCTTTCCACAGGTGCTGCCTGAACTCCTGTTTCCAACATTTTCTGCTTTTGTTTTGGATTTCTTGCTTCTGCCTTTTAACAAAATCCTCAATGAATGTTATCTTTCATTACATGTGAGTGGTGGGCCAACTTGACATAGATTAGACACAAGGTTTGGTTGTGTATTGCAAAATGAAAGATTCAGTTCACTGGAGTGATTTCTGAAGAGCAGGTAAAGAACCTAAAGTGCAGAGTAGTGAGGGTTGAGTTAAAATAAGTGGAGAAGTAAATAATTAATTATCTTCATTTCACAATGTGGAGAAATTTGGAATGTGAAGCAGCAAAATCAATAAAGCTATTGAAATAGGAAAGCTTAGCTCTAATAATTGGAGTGAACATACAGAGAAGGACAATTAAAGATAATGGGAGCTGAAAATACTATTGTAAAAAGGCCAGGGGGATAACAAAATATATCAATATTAGAGGCCTGGATTAGAAGAGTGTAACAGCTAAAAGGAAAAGCTGGACAAACGTGGAATATATTCTCTAGAATATCAGGTTGAGGGGAGACCTGATAGAATAGAAGTATATAAAATTATGAGAGGCAAAGATAGGGAAGACTGATAATCTTTTTCCCAGAGTAGAAATATCAAGACAAGAGGGAATAGCTTTAGGGTTAGAAGGGTAAAGTTTAATGGTGATGTGTGGGATATGTTTTTTTACACAGAGTGATGGGTGCCTGGAACACACACTGATAATATTGTGGTACTTGAGGAATTCAGATAGGCACATGGATATGCAAGGAATGGAGTGATATATATCACATGGTAGCAGAAATCAATTTAGCATCAGGTTCGGCACTGATGTTTTGGGCCGAAGGGCCTGTTCCTGTGTCAGACTATTCTAAGTTTATAAATGAGAAAACAAGGAAATAGAATAAGGATTAAGTTTGTGCAGTGTATGTAAATGAGGGTACGGATTAAGTGGATTTTATATAAATCCACAAGGATTTCAAACAATTATAAAGTCAGAAGTAATACTAACCATGGATAAATTAAGAGGGATTGTGAGTTGAAGGTTGATCCAGAGAAGGGCTGCTGAAGATTCAAGCTTTGCTAGGAGATGCAAGGTTAAAAACTACTATACATGGAACTTGAATGCAATCTAATGCCACACTGTGAAGATGTACATGTCTTGGGAGCTTCAAACAAGAGTTGCTCTCCAGGCAACAAGTCTAATCATCCCTGCTATGTTCCAAAACGAGAATGATGCAATCCCAAAGGCATCCGACATGGAAATCGCAAACCAGAAGCACCTCGGGTGAATCAGACACAAGAAGTTGAAGCAGCGCCAGTACTTGTGGGCCCTTTGCCATTCAATGAAATCATGACTGCTGGTTTTGCTCTGCACCACATTCCGCCACCCATAACCCTGATTTTCCAAATATCCAATAAGCTATCAATGAATATATTCAGCTATTGCACCTCCATAGCCCTTGACCCGAGAGTGCCAAAAATGTATTGCTGCTCTGGTGAAGAAATGTCAATCCTGAATGGCTGAGCTTTTATTTAGAAACTCTGATTCCTGGTTCTCGACATGAAGTCAGATATGAAATCTTCACTCCAAGGCATGCAAAACAAATTGTATGTTTCAATAAAATCGCTTTTCTTTCTTGATTTGAGTGTACAGACCAGTCAGTTCATTGCGTCCCTGTGTAATCTTTCTGCATAAGACAATTCCATCCCCTTTCTCCCCACTTCCTCTAGCTTCACAATCCAGAACTCTTCAATCTTTTTGTCTCACACCTGTCTTTTCATCTCTGGCCTATTCAGCTATTGTCTATCAACCCAGCCCCCTCACATGTATCTGTCTATTACCTAGCGAAGAAGGGTTCCGACCCGAAACATTAACTATTCCTTTTCGCCAGAGGTGCTGCCTGACCCACTGAGTTACGCCAGCATTTTTTTTGTCCATCTATATTACCTGCCAGGCTCTGTCCTACCCCTCCTCTCTCCCAGCTTTCTTTACCTTCAGATCCCTGGGGCGGCATTCACCCCAGTGACAGGTGCCCGCCCCCGGAGCTAATCACACCCAGCAAGGAATATCTGGAATTTATGGAAGGCAATCAATCGTCTTGCCTTGTGTCCAAAGACCAGGATCGTGGGACTAAAATGCAACCAGAACTTGAGCAGCCCCTTCACATATTTGTACTGGGGCAGCAACCATATGCACGTGGAACACGGTCTCTACCTCGCCGCAGAAAATACAGGAGGCTGTCAAGTCCATTTACCGGCCCTGTGCAACACTCTCCATCTCTCTCTCCCCCTCCCTCCTCCCTCTGGCAGCTTTGGCCAGGTCCTCTCATAGATGAACTGTGAGGCCCAGACCAATTTCAATTTTAGAGGCCCCTCAATTTTACTGGCCCCCAAATCAAGATCCCTTTGAAGCAGACAGGCATGAGGCCCCCCCTCCCCCCTCCTGACGTTCTTCACGTAGCGTTTGTGAGGAATTGATACAAGCTTAATATAGACCGACAGGTGACACACACACACAAGCGCTCAGAAAGGCTTTGTGATAGGTATTTTGAGATATCCTCTAAATCACTTGACATCATCCTCCATCCTGATGAGGTCTGGAGGGGAACTAAATAGCAGAAGTGCCAATAATATAGACCGACAGGAGAAGGGTATAGAGAGTTCCTTTGCCATCTTCACCATTCTGGCTAGAGCACTTACCATTGAGTACCTGCCAAGCAGTTTAGTGGATGGCAAGTAGAGTGTGTGATGCCCATATTCTTAAATGTCCTTAGTGTCAATATCACAATGCAGCTACAGTGTACAGTACTTTGGTCAGGATGCATTTGGAATATTGTGTGCAATTCTGGTTGCCCCATTACTGGAAAGATGATGCTTTGGAGGGGGTGCAGTTGAGGTCTACCACAATGCTTCCTGGTTTAGAGGGTTTCCATCTATAGTGAGAGGTTAGATGGGCTTGAATTATTTTCTCTGTAATGTTAGAGATTGAGAGAAGTATATAAAATTATGAAAGGCATAGATAGGTTAAACAGTCAGAACCTATTTCCCAGGGTGGAAATGTCCAACACTAGAGGGCATAGCTACAAGGTGAGAGGGGGAAAATTTAATGGAGATTTGCAAGGTAAGATTAGTGGGACCTGGAACACATTGCCAGAGGTAGTGGTGGAGGCAGATGCGATAATGGTGTTTAAGAGATTGGCACATGAATGTGCACGGAATAGATGGATATAGTTCTTGTTCGGCATAAACATTGTGGGTCTAAGGGCCCGTTCCTGTGCTGTACTGCTCAATGCTTATATCATCGACATTTGCCGTGGTCCAGCTGCAATGATGCTGTGGTCAAGAAAGCATACCAATGTCTCTACTTCCACAGAAGATTAAGGACATTCAGCATGACTCCAATAACTCTTGCCAATCTCTACAGTGGCACCATGGAGCGAATCTTATCAGTATGCATCACTGCTTGGTTTGGCAAAAGCTGTGCCTGAGACTGCAAGAAATTTCAAGAGTTGTGGATGCAGGCCAGTACATCATGCAAATTACTCCCATCTCTCCCTTTGACATTACTCATCATGCTGCCTCAAGAAAGCTGCCAACCACATCCTGGATATTCCCTCTTCTTCCCTCTACCATCGGGCAGAAGATACAAAAGCTTGAAAGCATGTACCATCAGATTCAAGAACAACGTTCCCCACTGTTTTCAGCTTCTTGAACAAATATTTAATTAGCCAAGGATGTAAACCCGATCTTGAAACTACCTCCTTGCAGCCCTTGCACATTTGTTCTGCACTTTCTCTGCAGCTGTAACACGATATTCTGCACTCTATTCCTTTCTCTTTTTGCTTTACTTGTTATACTGACATGGCTTGATTGTACTTGTGAAATGTACCGTTTCCCTGTGTCTTGGTACAGTGCGGAGATTAAATTATAATAATAAACTAATACCATAGCAAATTTCTTTTTTGTCTCTTTATTATGTCTGATTTAATCTCCGCAAGTAAATCTCAGGTTTGAACGTCCTTGTTCTGTTTCGGAAATGTCTATTCCTTATTAATCTTCTTTGAAGGCTTTTGCTTTGTTTAATTACAAATGTTTTATATCACTCATCCTGTGCAAGATCCCTTTTCAACTCGTTGGTTAGCCTTTCTCAAGGTAAATATTGGAAACAATTGTATATTTTATCTTACTGTCCTAAATTTCATATTAGATCATAGTGCCCAAAATCTTCTCCCCACACAAATGCTGAAAAGCTCATTCCCAGAAGCAGTTTCAGCCGTGCGTTCTTTTTGCTGACTTGGAAACACATGTATCAAAAGAAGTTATTTGGTACACACGTTTAAGGAAATTTCCCATCTCTTTGCTATTCACATAGTTACAGTCCCAGTCTATAATTGGAATATTTAGATTCCCTATTATCACTGCTCAGTGATTTTTGTATTTTATTGAGAATTTATTGTTATCATTCCATTATTTGATGGTTGAAGAGCTTTTTAATACTTTCATCTCATATTTTTACCCTTTCTATATTTTTTGAGTCCGTTGTCGCCAGGAATATTTTCACAATCCTTGTCTCATAATTTGAGCCAGATCTCCATTCATTACTGCATCATAGGATCAACTGGTGGGTGACTTGTGTCTACGGCTTGCCAATATTATTTACTTTGCATTTACAGCCACCTTATTCATGAATTTTAATGATAGATTCCTAGGGCCTGATCATAACTCTTGTCTTTGAACAATTATTTGAACAATTCATTATAAAAAGTGATATTGTAAAGTGACCACCATTGAAGAATTATAGATTAGAGGCTAAATATTTCAGTACTTTAAGGCAGTTAGTGTAGTCAGCAGCAGGTAGCCAAAACAAAAACATGCTTTTTGTGATCTTCCCAATAAGAACTTGCAGAAATTGTTTGGCAGGTTCTCCATGCCAATGCCCCTGCAAGCAAAAACTGAGAGCAAAGGAAAATTGCCACCAGGTTCAGTCATCCCCGACCCACTCTGGGTCTGACTCCGAAATAGTTCACGGAGATTCTGTATGTTGGATATTTTTGTTTAACAGAGGTAACACTAAGTTATGAAAAAACTTTAGAAATGTTTAAAAGTAACGTAGGCATTTAAATAGCTAAATACCATTGAACTCATTAAAAAAATCTACCAGAAGAAACCATTGGAAATTAAACATCTTCGAGCATGTTGGGTATTTATTAACAAATAACCTATTTAGAACTGTTTAAATATTAGAACCGGCAATATATTAAAATATTAGAGGCTACGGCAACTGTTCTCTTCCATTTGAAGGGGAGAATAGCTCTTCATTTCCATCAGCCTGAAATTAGAATTTTTCAGTGGATGCAAAATGTAAGTGTGTACATTTAGCTTGAGTCCCCTGTACCACAATGAGGGATCCAAAGCAGGATTGCAGCCTAAATGTGTAAGAAGGAACTGCAGGTGCTGGTTTAAACCAAAGATAGACACAAAAAGCTGGGGTAACTCAGCGGGACAGGTAGCATCTCTGGAGAGAAGGAATGGGTGACGTTTCGGGTTGAGCCTGTTGCCCTGCCATGAATAGTTAGCATTAACATCATAATGCCTCTGTTTGCATACGATAACATATGCAGAAAATACCATTATTTTGTCCGCAGTCAGTGCAGTGGAATGAGGAAAAATAGAATGGAATAGAATACTTTATAGTCACATGTGACAGTCACAGTGAATATTTTGCAAGGTATACAAATAGTAGCCACCTACGGACGGCGCTGACAAAATTTACAAAGTACGCCAGCTCCTCATTTGTTCCCCTCTGTCAACAAATGTTGACCGTTGTAATTTCCCCACAAATGGGGAAACACTACATTTATTGGCATTAGTTATTTTCATCACTCAGTACCACTCATACTTATTTGTGTTCAGATAGGAAAGTGTTCACTGTTGCTGAGAGAAACCGGATTCATTTGTAAGCTACTGTTGGTTTTATTGTGTGCTCACTACATTTGAGAATTTAGGTTCAGTACCCTTTTGTGGATTCCATTTCCATGGCAATATTTGATTTGGCTCTAGTCTTTCTACACTATAGTTTTCATTCCACCCTACCAGGTCGGAGGTAGGTAATGCAGTGAATGTGTGCCACGCACTCCAAAAATTACTTGGTGAGAGAAAAGGTTTAATAATTACCTTCTTGACTTAATCTAACACCTGGAAATATTTCACTATGTACGCAGTGTAACGAACAATATATCTGCTAAAGGGCAATCGATGCAGTATTAATAGACTAACCAAATTAAAACAGTAAGGTTTCATATTAAACTGGAACATTTGTTCCAATGATTTGGATTATACTGTATATGCTTTGGAGGCTATTTAAAAATATTAGAAATAAATGCTCTTATATTTCAACATATTTTCTGGACCTGCATTGTAGGTACTGGAGATCACATGCAAACTAAAATGACTTTAATCATTGATATGTGTCCAGCTGGTGAAGGAGGATTCAACAAAGCTGGAAAATAAATGCAATGATCATACAAGACTGTGGAAGCAGAGGAAGTGTGTGCAAAGCCTCACAAAGGATTGTGATTAAGCCATGTGCCGTGTTTAACTCTCCATCCTCCCAGAAATGAAATAATCCTAGTAACAGTCATCAAACTGGAAATAGGGTATGACTGAATAATAAACAAATTACTGAAGGAACCCAACAGCCAGGCAGCATTTGTCTGATGGGAAATGGTCGGGACATTTCTTCAGACATGGAGCAGAGGGAAAGTATCTGGCACCTAACTTCTTGTTTCTCTTTAATATATTGCTTCTCAAATGCCCAAGTTCTCTCTCTAATTCCCCTATCACCCACCAACACAAAAAGTAAGAACGACACCTTATATTCAGATTGGGTACAAACCAACTGCATGAACATTAAATGCTCCAGTTTAAGGTAATGCACCCTACCTAACTAACCACAAACCTAACTCCACACACCCCTCCCTACCAGTGCCTGGCACACATCACCCTGCCCCACCTTCCCCTCACCTCTCTCTACAGGCAATCTCCCTTCTACACCATCAATCTGAAGAAGGCATCTGATTCAAAGTGTCATGTCTATTTTCCTCCACAGATGCTGCCTGATCCGCTGAGTTGCTTTAACAGTTTATTTTTTGCTCGATTCCAGCATCTGCAATCTCTTGTCTCCAAATGACAGTTTACTTTTCACTGAACAGCATAAATGTTAATTTATAAAATAATACATTGTAGGAAATTATGAAACTTGAACAATTCACAGCTTGTTATTTTGACCCAACTGCATAAAATGTTTGAATACACCATAGGATGATTGTCAATCCAGTGTTTTTTAAGAGTTACACTTAAGTGATTAGAATCGTGGGGGATGGGGGAACTTGATTCCCACAATTAGATAAAAATTATTACCGTTGGAGTAAGTCATTCTATTGGAGTAAGTCTTAATGTGATGAATATTCCTCCAATCTAGGGAACTTCTTTCAGCAAGACACTTTCTAAAAGGTTTGGTTAAATGCTTGTAATGACCTGTCGTTTGTGTTTCATCGGCAACTCCATCAACATCAGCTTTAGGTGTGCCTTTATAAATTCAGGTGGATTTTTTTCTGGCCACCCAATTACGTATTCAGTTGAGTTCATTAATGTAGTGCTACACCCAGTGTTATGTTCAAATGTCACATCTCCATCATTCGATTTCATGATTATAACTTTAAATTAACCCTTTTAAAATTAATTTGCCTTCTATATGCAGTGAGAATGGTGAAAATGTCAGAAAATTTGAATACCTGTAACTTCCTTTAATTCTGTTTGCTTGACTTTATACTCATTCCTACAGGCACTGGTGGTTCTTCTTCTTCTTGCGTGTGGCGTGCACAACCTGAAGTTGTAAAACAACTTGTTCTGTTTGATCTTCTGTTTGTGCACGCCAGGTTGATTGCATTCATTGAAACAGGGTGGACAATGTGAAGGTTGCAATCTCCCACCCCGCCACTGGTGCTGTGGCTTTTAAAATCACATATGTAGTATTTTTCTTGTCTGAATCGTGTTTCCTTCCACAGCCTATTTACCTTTTTAAAGTGGGAAAGCGGGAAAAAGAAAGGAAGAGGAGACAGTAGGCTGGGAGAGCTGGGAGGGGGAGGGGAAGGAGGCAGAAAGCAAGGACTATCTGAAATTAGAGAAGTCAATGTTCATACTGCTGGGGTGTAAACTACCTAAGCGAAATATGAGGTGCTGTTCCTCCAATTTGGCTGAGCCTCAGTCTGGCAATGAAGGAGGTCCAGGACAGAAAGGTCAGATTCATAGAAACATAGAAAATAGGTGCAGGAGTAGGCCATTTGGCCCTTCGAGCCTGCACCGCCATTCAATATGATCATGGCTGATCATCCAACTCAGTATCCTGTACCTGCCTTCTCTCCATACCCCCTGATCCCTTTAGCCACAAGGGCCACATCTAACTCCCTCTTAAATATAGCCAATGAACTGGCCTCAACTACCTTCTGCAGGAGAGAATTTCAGAGATTCACCGCTCTCTGTGTGAAAAAAGTTTTCCTCATCTCGGTCCTAAAAGATTTCCCCCTTATCCTTAAACTGTGACCCCTTATTCAGAATGGGAGGGGGAGTTGAAGTGCTGAGCAACCGGGAGATCAGGTTGGTTAGTGAGAACTGAGCGAAGCAAACACCGAGCCTGCTCTTGGTCTTGCCGATGTAGAGAAGTTGACTCCTGGAACAGCGGATGCAGTAGATGAGGTTGGAGAAGGTGCAGGTGAACTTCTGCCTCACCTGGAAAGACTGCTTGGGTCCTTGGATGGAGTCGCGGGGGGAGGTAAAGCGACAAGTGTAGCACCTCCTCTGGTTGCAAGCAAAGTACCCGGGCAGAGGGTGGTTTGGGTGGGAGGGGACAAATTGACCAGGGAGTTACGGAGGGAATGGTCTATGCGGGAAGCAGAAAGGGAACGAGATGGGAAGATGTGACCAGTGTTGCGATCCCGTTGGAGGTGGCGAAAATGTCGGAGGATTATATGTTGCATGCGACGGCTGATGGGGTGGAAGGTCAGGACAAGGGGGACTCTGTCCTTGTTACGAGTAGGGGGATGGGTAGTAAGAGCGGAGCTGCGAGATATAGAGGAGACCCTGGTGAGGGCCTCATCTATAATAGAAGAGGGGAATCCCTGTTCCCTAAAGAATGAGGACATCTCCGATGCCCTGGTCTGGAACACCTCATCCTGGGTGCAGATACAGCGTAGGCTGGGAGTAGGGTCCAGAGTCCTTACAGGAAGCAGGGAAGGAAGAAGTCCAGATAGCTATGGGAGTCAGTGGGTTTGTAGTAGTTGTCGGTCAGTAGTCTGTTGCCTTCGATGGAGATGGTGAGATCTAGAAACAATAGGGAGATGTCGGAAATGGTACAGGTGAATTTGAGTGCCGGGTGGAAATTAGTGGTGAAATGGATGCAGTCTGGGTGCAGGAGGTTGCACCAATGCAGTCGTCAATGTAGCGGAGATAGAGTTCGGGGATAGGGCCACAGTATGCCTCGAAAAGGGATTGTTCGATGTACCTTACAAAGAGGCAGGCAAAGCTGGGGCCCATGCTCGTGCCCATAGCCTTGTATTTGGACGAAATGGGAGGAGTCAATGGAAATGTTGTTGAGGGTAAGGACCAGCTCTGCGAGGCGGAGGGGAGTATTAGTAGACGGAGATTGGTTGGTTCTGCGGTCGAGGAAGAAACGGAGGGCTTTAAGACCCTTCTGTTGGGGGGATGGAGGTGTAGAGTGAGTGGAGATCCATAGTGAAGATGAGGGAGTGGGTGCCTGGAAAACAGAAGTCATGAAGGGCGTGTGAGGTGTCTTGGACAAAGGTGGGGAAGGATTTGACCAGGGGGGATAGGATGGAGTCGAGGTATGTGGAAATAAGTTTGGTGGGACATGAACAGGCAGAAACAATGGGTCTGCCAGGACAGTTAGGTTTGTGGATTTTGGGGAGAAGATAAAATCGGGCCGTGCAGGGCTGGGGAATGTTGAGGTTGAAGGCTTGGGAGGGCAGGGAGCCGAAAGCAATGAAGACAGTGATGGTACTTGAGATAATGGCCTGGTGCTCGTCTGTGGGGTCATGATCCAAGGATTATTCGGAGGAGGTGTCTGAGAGTTGGCACCTGGCCTCAGACCTGACCTCTGGTAGAGATCAGCATACCAGACTACCAGGACACCTCCCTTGTCGGAAAGGTTTGATCACCCAGTTGGGGTTGATGCAGAGTGAGTGAAAGGCTGTACGTTCAGGGGGGAAAGAAGTTAGAGTGAGTAAGGGTAGTGGAAAGGTTGAGGCGGTTGATGTCCCAACGGCAGTTTTAAATGAAGAGGTCAAAGTTAAGCTCATTCTTCAACAAATCCCCTGTTTAATTTTCAGGTTTTCCTGGGATGAACAGGTTTCCCACTGAACTGTACTTAGGAGCTCCCACCGTACTAATTGAAAAAGACCTCTGTTTATTCTCATTATCTGTGCCATGAGTCCCATTCTCCTACCAATTTCTCTGATCTATTGTCTCTCGTATGCCCACAATATTCACCCAAGTCTATGTTTGAGTCAAATGCTGCAATTGAGTCTATGGTTCTGACCAGTTCCCCTTACCGTATTATATGTTTATACCTGACAGTTACACTTCTCTTCACTCTCCCATTTCATTTTATAAAAGGGCTCCATTTTGGCTCCACCAATTGTCATTTGGCCCCACCTGAGGGACTTTGGAAAACATTTTTTTGTATAGTATGTTATTTCATAACATAGATAATAGGGTGGAGGATGAGGCTCTTCCCTACGGAAGTTTATATATCACTTTAAAATCCTGATGGGTGCACACATCTGCTAACATAGTATTTGTAGAGAAGATAGGCACAAAATGCTGGGAGCAACTCAGTGGGTCAGGCAGCATTTATGGAGAAAAGGAATAGGTATAAACCAGCATCTGCCAGTTGTCTGCCAATTATCAAAATAGTGACAGAAGAAATAGTACAAAAAATACCATAAGCCCTGCTGGTTTGAAGCAGAGCAACTATCAATTATATATGAGAAGACACAAAGTGCTGGAGTCACTTAGTGGGTCAAGAGGCATCTCAGGAGAACATGGATAGGCGATGATTTGGGTTCAAACCCTTCAGGCTGATTAAGACATCAGCATCTGCAGTTCCGTGTTTCTATCAATTATATATATATATTCAATTATACATTTACCACATAAATTACATACATTACTGCAATAATCATAATCATATGCCTAATATGTTTGCAAATTATCACTCACAATAATAGTGAAATGAATGTCCCTTCAAAACTGGTCAAATACCAGCAAATTCTCAGAGTAACAATTTACTAAAATATGGTAGCTGCTGATTCATTACACACCATACACTGAGGAGCCAAGCTAACTGAAAAATCCCTTTAAGGTGATGTTTCTGCATGAGCCACGTGTTCCTGCTTTCCCGCAGAGTAGCCATATTGCTATCTGCTATATTACATAAAAAGCTATTCTCACAACCTGTCTGTTGTAGTGGGTTTGGTATCTTGTAACTTTATGTTTACTTTGAGGATTTTTGAGTTTCCTTTCATCTCGCTTTTTCCAGTGCCCGCCAAGCCATTATTTTGCTTTAAAGGAAGGAAGCTATTTTCTGCTTTTCTCTGGGTCTAATCAATACTTTCTGCCCAATCCCTTTGTATGATTCTTGCCTTTACCTTCTGAAATGGTTAACATTATAATTGTGATCCCTAGTGAGATATTTTATGGATTGCAGGAGCAAGTAGCAGCATCAACATTTTTAGAACATTGATCTTTTGAAAACCCACACATTTTAATAAAATTCTACAGTGGATGTTGCAATGAAACTTCCATGGATAACCCACATTTTATCAGTGATGATGTCAGTAAAGATCCACTGTCAGGAGGTAAGAATAATTCTTCAGGAAACCACCTACCATTCCAGTAAATACTTCAATTGTCTACATCTTTCAAATGGAAAGCAAGCTTGACACTCTAATCTTGGCATCAGGTGCAGCAATCAGGAACAAAAAAAGCAGTTTCTATCTCCTGGGACTCATGGCAGATGGGTCTCTGACGCACCCCTGATCCTATAGGCCAGCATTACACTGTCAACCCCCGATCTATCCACGAAATATGCAAAATCAACAAACAGTTCCATTTTTTATCACATCAAGTCACCTGAAATAGACCGACAGTTATTAACAAGAAAATTAGTAACTGCACAATGTTATGTATACTCTGAGCATCTCCCTCATAATGCTTTTCATTCTGTGATATAACATTTACAAACATGTGTTTATTTGCTGTATGTTTATTTAATATTCAATAGGTTAGATAAATCTATCTTGTCGGCTGAAAGATGGATTTTTAAATGTAAAAGTAAATTTTTAATCTATTTTTAAATAGAATTTTTAACTGGTCTTTCATATTATAATTGTAATGAATAATACAAATTGTATTTATTAAGAATGGTATATAAGGAATTGCTAAATTAGGTACATTCATTTATTTTCAGACAACATAAATCTTCATAAGTCGAGTATGCTATGCTTGCTTGTCTCATCATCAAACATAACCTTTGCCAAAGAAAGAAAACAACTAATATTCCAAGAAGTAAAGGTAAATACATATACGAGAGGAAGAAAGCAATCAATCGATTGATGCAACATAACTCTTCAGGTATCTTTCAAAAAACACAATGGAAAATCTATAATACAAGTAGTTGAAACTTTAGGAACTGCACATCCTGATTGATAACTTCACATTCTGCATTAGATGGTCAATGCTGTTTCCCGTGAATTGATAATTGAGCCTCACTGAAACTTAAAATCCTGATGGAATTCTACAGACTAAATACAGGAAAGATGTTCCAAAAGGAAAATCCAAAACGAGGGGTCACAGCCTAGGGATGAGGCTAAGTTATTTAGAACTGAGTTGAAGACAAATGTCTTCATCCAATTGCAGTAATAAGCTTCCAAGTTTACATCTAATTTGTCCTGAGTTACCTGACACAGATGGGTGGTATATGGAACAAGCTGCCAGAGGAAGTAGCTGAGGCTGTATAATAACAGCAATTAGGAGACATTTGGACAGGTACATGGTTAGGAAATATTTAGAAACATAGAAAGGATATGGGCCAAAAGCAGGCAAATGGGGCCAACATAGACGGGGCATCGTGGTTGGCATGGACGAGTTGGGATGACTGGCTTGTTTTTTACGGTGCTGTATGACTCTGTAGCTTGGCCTTGGTGCCACAACCCCTGGTGATGACTTGGAAATCAACTGATGTGAACACTGTTATTCAGCACTTTGCGCTAGATTTCAAATTGAAGTTAGGCTGCCAGAAAATAGTTTAAGACCTTTCTATCTCAGCAAGCTGATAATGTCTGCAGATTTTTTTTAAATATATCGTAATATAGAATGTGCACCTTCTCAAATCATTCTCTTGTGCAATCTTTAAAAAAACACAATAATTTATTAATGCTGTGCTTATTTTAATATTCTATGTCTGTAGTTACAGTAGATGTCGGTGCTAAATCATGCCTTAGATTGTGACTTGCTCATTTTATGTTTTAGTCTCTGAACTTCCATAAACACAGGCACCATTTTCATATTGCAGTTCAACTATTCAGATTCTGAAGATTAGTCATCATGGATTAGAGTTTCAATTAGCTCTGAAGATCATTCCACTTCCGTAGTTATTGGTGATGAGGTCCAACATTTGCTGTGAGAAAAATTGTGACAAGGCGCAGCATGTCTGGCAGTAGTCTTCACAGAAATTGGCTCTATTGGAGATTCACTGGTTGGTACATCATTAACATGCAAGCATAAATTAAAGATGAATTACAGTGGACAACTAAATCGGAGTCCTCCTTGATTAATGTGTAGGAAGGAACTGCAGATGCTGGTTTAAACCATAGTGGGACACGCTTCAAGAAACCCCTGCATTCCCTCTCCCTCCATCCCAAGCTAAAAATGGCCTGTTTCCCATTATTATTGTTACTTTTTTGCATAACTTTTATTTGATCTTTATCTTTCTACTTCACTGCCTATGTCTCTCGTTTCCCTTTCCCCTGACTCCAGTCTGAAGAAGGGTCTCGACTCGAAACGTCACCCGTTCCTTCTCTCTAGAGATGCTGTCTGACCCACTGAGTTACTCCAGCATTTTATGTCTATCCTCCTTGATAAAGGTTTTAGTTAGGATGAAGAAGGTATAGTGGTTTTATGATCAGAAATTTATTTGCGAATGTTTCACTCCCTAAGCTAGTGCCATCAAAGCAACCTTAATGTTAACTCAAGTAAGTAACTTTGCACCAACTCTATTTTAGAACATAGAACATATTACAGCACAGGAACGGGCCCTTCAGCCCACGTTGTATGCGGCAAATATGAATCCTAACTGAACTGATCTCATCTGCCTTCACATGATCCAGGTCTATTTTTTGAAATAGTATCTGAATTTTTATCACTTTGTGTGGTTTGATTCAACGCCAGGTTGTCTATTTTCCACAGAACATTAATATAGAAAATAAAAGCACAAGTAGGCCATACATCAAATTCAATCAGCACTGAAGAAGCTCTCATTATCTGTCATGGATCTCTAAATGGAAACCTGCATCTACATATTTTGGGATAATTAATCCATCCATTAATCTTTAGGGCATAAAAGGGGAATTATTAATTTGCCACATAATGTTTGCAGTTAGTGGAAAATGTTGCTTCTTTGGCAAGGCATTTCTGCCAGTTTAAATTTGATTGGTATAAAGCCGTAGAATCATAAAGCAGGATATAGGTCTTTCTGCCCATAGTCCATATTGGCCATCAAGCACTTTAATTCAACACAAATCCTGTTATATTCTCCCTATAGTCTCATCATGTCCCTTAGATTCTGGTACGCACTATGCACTAAAAGAAATTTACAACAGCCAATGAACCGAACATTGGGATATGGAAGGAAACCAGTGCATTCGGAGTCACTGGGGATCAGGGTTAAATCTGAATTGCTGGGATATGAAGCAGTAGCTGTGTGGGAATGTAATGTAGCAGTAATGCTACAACTGAGTGGATTGCTTGACTATTTAAGAACCATTTAGACAATAGACAATAGGTGCAGGTGTAGGCCATTGGGCCCTTTGAGCCAGCACCGCCATTCAATATGATCATGGCTGATCATCCCCAATCAGTAAACCGTTCCTGAATTCTCCCCATATCCCCTGACTCCGCTATCTTTAAGAGCCCTATCTAGCACTCTCCTGAACGTATCCAGAGAACCGGCTTCCACTGCCATCTGAGGCAGAGAATTCCACAGACTCACAACTCTCTGTGTGAAAAACTGTTTCCTCATTTCCGTTCTAAATGGCTTACACCTTATTCTTAAACTGTGGCCCCTGGTTCTGGACTCTCCCAACATTGGGAACATGTTTCCTGCCTCTAGCGTGTCGAAACCCTTAATAATCTTATATGTTTCAATAAGATCCCCTCTCATCCTTCTAAATTCCAGAGTATACAAGCCCAGCCGCTCCATTCTCTCAGCATATGACAGTCCCGCCATCCCGGGAATTAACCTTGTGAACCTTCGCTGCACTCCCTCAATAGCAGGAATATCCTTCCTCAACTTTGGAGACCAAAACGGCACACAATAACCCAGGTGTGGTTTCACTAGGGGCCTGTACAACTGCAGCTATTCTCAACTCCTCGTTATGAAGGCCAACATGCCATTCGCTTTCTTCACTGCCTGCATACTTACTTTCATTGACTAATGAACAAGGACCCCCAGATTCCGTTGTACTTTCCCTTTTCCCAACTCGACACCATTTAGATAATAATCTGCCTTCTTGTTTTTACTACCAAAGTGGATAACCTCACATTTATCCACATTAAACTGCATCTGCGATGCATCTTCTCACTCACCCAACCTGTCCAAGTCACCCTGCATTCTCATAGCATCCTCCTCACAGTTCACACTGCCACCCAGCTTTGTGTCATCTGCTAATTTGCTAATGTTACTTTGAATCCCTTCATCTAAATCATTGATATATATATTGTAAATAGCTGCTGTCCCAGCACCGAGCCTTGCGGTACCCCACTAGTCACTGCGTGCCATTCTGAAAGGGACCCGTTAATCCCTACTCTTTGTTTCCTGTCTGCCAACCAATTTTCTATCCATGTCAGCACTCTACTCCCAATACCATGTGCCCCAATTTTGCGCACTAATCTCCTATGTGGGACCTTATCAAATGCTTTCTGAAAGTCCAGGTACATTACATCCACTGGCTCTCCCTTGTTCATTTTCCTAGTTACATCCTCAAAAAAATCCAGAAGATTAGTCAAGCATGATTTCCCCTTCGTAAATCCATGCTGACTTGGACCGATCATGTTACTGCTATCCAAATGTGCCACTATTTCATCTTTTATGATTGACTCGAGCATCTTCCCCACCACCGATGTCAGGCTAACTGGTCTATAGGGTGATTTCACGAAAGGTCACTGGAGCGTAGATCCGCACCTACGTGACCGAAAATCTGAAGTGGAGTACATGCTATACATCCGGTACATGTTAGTGAATGGGAAAACGCGCACTTTCACACCCGTTAAAAACATTGAAAACGGCCAGTTTTTGAGCTGCAATTTACTGTGCCTGTTGGGGTGACTGTGAGGCACAGCTACCTACATTTACAGTCCAAAAAAAAGATAGAAACTAAGGTAAATTCAAGAGGGAGTTGAAGGTGCAAATCCAGCGGAAATGACCAGCGGACATTTGCCGTGGAGATTTAAAGATCCAAAATATCGGGAATTATCGCGTTTGCTCGCTGCATTTCATCAAAAGTAAGGCATTATTGACTTTTTTTATCTTTATTCATTTGTTATATGAAAAGTTTTAAAAGTGAAAAATCCCTCAGTAAAATTGCAAAATCGCCCATGGTTCTCAGGTGGGTTTTAACATGCAAAATGAAAACGCTTCTGAAGCTACATTTACCATTTAAATAATCGTAAACTATCAATGTGTTTTGAATTTATTTCAAAACACATTGATAGTTTACGATTATTTAAATTTCATGTAGTTTGGTGACTTGGGTCACAAAACTGCAGAATAAAGCTCCTCGGCCCACAGCCTATCTTCACATACCGAAAGCTTTTACTACCCTCCTTTATATTCTTGGCTAGGTTACCTTCGACCTCAACTTTTCTCCCCGTATTGCCTTTTTAGTTATCTTCTGTTGCTCTTTAAACGTTACCTAATCCTCTGGCTTCCTGCTCATCTTTGCTCTGTTGTACTTCTCTTTTATTTTTATACTATCCCTGTCATCCATTGTCAGCCACGGTCGCCCCTTACTCCCCTTGGAATCTTTCTTCCTCTTTAGAATGAACTCATCCTGCATCTTCTGTATTATTCCCAGAAATACCTGCCATTGTTGTTCCACTGTCATCC
Source organism: Leucoraja erinaceus (assembly GCF_028641065.1). Lineage (NCBI taxonomy): Eukaryota > Metazoa > Chordata > Chondrichthyes > Rajiformes > Rajidae > Leucoraja > Leucoraja erinaceus. The sequence continues at coordinate 23,490,960 of NC_073395.1, read as the reverse complement.
CTGCGAGGGTATCTTTCCAGTCAACTTTGGCCAGCTCCTTCCTCATGGCTCCATGGTCCCCTTTATTCAATTGTAATACTGACACCTCCGATTTACCCTTCTCCCTCTCAAATTGTATTATGGTCACTACCTCCTAATGCCTCCTTAACGTCAAGTTCCCTTATCAAATCCGGTTCATTACACAACACTAAATCCAGAATTGACTTCTCCCTGGTTGGCTCCAGTACAAGCTGCTCTAAGATTCCATCATGGAGGCACTCAACAAACTCCCTTTCTTGGGGTCCAGTACCAACCTGATTTACCCAGTCTACCTGCATGCTGAAATCCCCCATAACAACCGTAATATTACCTTTACGACATGCCAATTTTAACTTGTTTCGATTTGCACCCTATATCCAGGCTACTGTATGGGGGCCTGTAGATAAGTCCCATTAGGGTATTTTTACCCTTACAATTCCTCATGTCTATCCATACTGACTGCATCTCCTAATTCTATGCTACCCCTCTCAAGGGACTGAATTTCATTCCTCACTAACAGAGCTACCCCATCCCCTCTGCCTACTTGCCTGCCTTTTCGATAGGACGTACACCCTTGAATATTCAGTTCCCAGCTCTGGTCCTCTTGCAACCTTGTCTCTGTAGTTCCCACATCATACTTGCCAATTTCTAACTGAGCCTCAAGCTCATCCACCTTATTTCTTATACTTCACACATTCATAAACAACACTTTGACCGGTATTCACCTCCCCTCTCACACCAGTCACTATTCAGATTCAGATTCAATTTTAATTGTCATTGTCAGTGTACAGTACAGAGACAACGAAATGCATTTAGCATTTCCCTGGAAGAGCGACATAGCAAACGATTTGAATAAATAATAATAAGTGTCCGGGGGGTGGGGTGGTGATTGGCAGTCACCGAGGTACGTTGTTGAGTAGAGTGACAGCCGCCGGAAAGAAGCTGTTCCTCGACCTGCTGGTTCGGCAACGGAGAGACCTGTAGCGCCTCCCGGATGGTAGGAGGGTAAACAGTCCATGGTTGGGGTGAGAGCAGTCCTTGGCGATGCTGAGCGCCCTCCGCAGACAGCGCTTGCTTTGGACAGACTCAATGGAGGGGAGCGAGGAACCGGTGATGCGTTGGGCAATTTTCACCACCCTCTGCAATGCCTTCCGGTCGGAGACAGAGCAGTTGCCATACCATACTGTGATGCAGTTGGTAAGGATGCTCTCGATGGTGCAGCGGTAGAAGTTCACCAGGATCTGAGGAGACAGATGGACTTTCTTCAGTTTCCTCAGGAAGAAGAGACGCTGATGAGCCTTCTTGATCAGAGTAGAGGTATTGTGGGTCCAAGAGAGGTCATCGGAGATGTTGACTCCCAGGAACTGGCCATAACCTTATTCTCTTGCCCCTTCTCGAACTCTCCTTCCCAATACTTCGGGAGTCTTATGTAACTTTACCTGTACTCGCTTTCCTTTTAACTCCATCTGTATACTCCCGATTTGCCAATCCCTCCCCCCCACTATTTAATTTAAAACCCACAGGTGTAGCACTAGCAAACCTTCCTGCCAGAACGTTGGTCCCCCTCCAGTTAAGGTGTAATCCATCCCTTTAACACCGTGGAGCTTTGGTCTGCTGAGCTTCCAGCCGCGGACGCAGCGCTGATTTTAACATCGCGGAGGCCTGGGATCCCTTGCCGGGGATCGCCAGTGTTGGAGCTCCGCCCAGCTCGGCCTGTGGACTTCGGAAGCCGCGGTCTCCTGTAGGAAGCGGTCGATTCGGAAACTCCAAGCCGCTGAGTGTGTTATTCCATTCCGACGTCGGAGCTCCGATCATCCCAGCGAGAGGGCTTGTACATCGGGCCGTCCTTAGGCTCAAAGGCCCCCGACCACGGGTGAACAAAAGGAAGATGACTGAACTTTATTGCCTTCCATCACAGTGGGAAACGCTGAATCCGCTGTGTAGGATGTTGATGTTAAATTCTATCGTGTATTGTGTTCTTTTTATTTGTATGGCTGTATGGTAACTCACATCTCACTGTACCAATTGGTGTATGTGAAAATAAATGTAACTTGAACTTGTACAGGTCACCCCCTAACCCAGAAGAGATCCCAGTGGTCTATAAGCTAATTCCTTGAAGGTCCCTAGTCACATTGAGTTATATTTAGTGTTGAAGGTCCCTAGTCGCATTGGCCTAACCAGGAAGCATCATTCTTGCAAAAGACACATGAAATACATAGGAGCTGCATCTGTAGTGGATGAGTCTCACTGAAAATCTTTTGATTTGAGATAAAGGGCATTCGTGAATCAGAAACCAGTTTCCACAACTGTCCGGTGGTTTCAAGACCAGTTGGTTTGTAAATTCCAGAACATTAAATTCCGCAGCTGCCACGATGGGATATGAACTCATACCTCTGGATTGTTAGTTTAGTCCTCTGGGTTTCTAAAAGGAAAATCATCCAGTATTTTTGCATCTACTTACAAATGAATCCTGTTGTAGAACTGTGCAAACATTCGCTCAGTATGAGCAACTAATTGAGCCAATGCAATATAGAATGAGAACAATTAATATAGTCATAAAGGGTAAGAAAATACGTATGGAGTGGATACAAGGGACTACAGATGCCGGTTTACAAAAATAGTAAATATTTATAAAATACTATATTTTATATTGCTAATTTGGCTAGTGACTGACTCATTTTGATGCAGACCCCTTTCCACGTCTATATTCGCATTTAATTTGAATTCACCGTTTTTTTCTCTTTGGGTTTGGTAGGAACATCGGTTTAGTTCGCCGTGAGCACAAAGCCAAAGTTTTAATGGTGCGAAAATGGCGCGCTTCTGGGGAAGGTCACGTGACGGCCCGGCGCGGGGACTGCGGGGTGAATCCCTGACGTCACGAGCGGAGAGAGGGGGCGTGTCGGCGGACGCGAGCCCGATTGGCCGAGGAGTGACGCGCGGGGGGAGGGGGAGTGGCCTGTGGGCCAGGGAGGTGGGGGGGGGGGGGGAGAGGTCGCCTGACGCAGAACGAGAGGAAAAAAGAATGGATAACGGACGCCCGCCCGACCGCCGGTCGTCACACTCGCATTCTTTCTTTCCTCCACACACATACAAAAAAAATATTATTATAAAGTGACCGATCGCGGTGACGGGGACTCGTGGAGAGGCGGCAAACGACGGGTGAGTTGGGCGGTGAGAGCCGGTTCCTCGATGGGCGGGAATTATTCCTTTCCGCCGCCTTCATTCCCTCAGCGTTTTGGGCGCGATCTATCTCACTCTCTTTATCTCTCTCTCTCTCTCTCGCTATATATATATATATATATATACAAATTATATCTCTATGATTTATTATTTCCTTTCACCTGCGGGTGGTTGATGACCGTCACCCCGCTCCCTGCGGCGGCGACTGCGGCTGCCGCGAGGGTGGGTGGGCACGTGTCACCGGGCCGGGCGGCGGTGGCGGGCTCGCGCGCCCTGAGCCGTTGCGCTGCTCGCCTCGCACGCGGGGGGGGGGGGGGGGGGAGGTCGTCGTCCATCAGTGGACGACGATCGTTAGCGGGGCGATCGTCGCTGCGTCGACCCTCTGAGGTACTCTTGGTTTTATTTGTTTTTCGGGTTCGCTGGATGCTTTAAAAATTGCTTTTTGTCCTTTTTTTTCTGTCTTTCCCAGCCGTAAAAAATTACCACCCGGCAATTTTCCCCTCAGAGAAAAAAAAATTACCCTTGTCCCAGAGGATCGTGAAGCTGACAATGGGTTGGGTTTACAAAGGGTTGCATTCAATGAGAGAGGGAGGGAGGGAGGGAGAGCACTGCGGTGATTGCATTCACCAGCTCGCCGTCATGGTTGCATGTTGTTGATTTTCTTTTAAAATGTGATGTCTTTTGAAAATGAACCTTGCGGCTTTCAGGTGGTGGCAGTGGAGGAGGTTGGGGATTTATGTTTGTGGACTGTATGATGCAGGGAATGGACGTTTTAAAAGAGCTGCTGCTGCTTGAGGATGAAGACGACGAGCTGTAACGGGATGCCCTCTTTCCCTCCCGTGTTTGTGAACGTGTGATTTTTAAACCAGTCCACTGGCTGAGGTAGTAGTTTGTGTTGTTGGAAGGGTCTGTGACACTGCCCAGTATGGAGATAACTGCGCAAGCTACTGCCTTGCTAGTGCTGGTGATTGACTCTCCTCCGAGACACCATTGCAACATCCACTGGCTGTCAGAGTAATTCGTCTAATATTCTATATTTGGACTTTTCTCTTTGCAAGTTTAAACTAATTGTATTGTGCATTGCACGGGATTTATGTTTTGCTTTTCTAAAAAAATTGCGATTTGCAACACCGGTTGTTTTTAGGCCTTTGCTTGACCCCTATCCTACACAAATTACAGTCATAGGATGTTATGGGTTATTTGATTTATGTCGAATGTACTGTCAAGTATGATGCTTCGTGATCCTTTGTTATATAGCCTATTATAAATGTGTGTGCTTCCAAAGACGACATTTTTTTTTAAAAAGGCACTATTTTGTGGCAAAGACCGATTTAGAGAGACTTTGGTGCTTTATTTCAATGCGAGGATGTTTTATAAGGCATATTGTATGGACTAGGGAGTAAACAAAAGATCCAACATATGCCGTTCCTTGTAGAATCAGTCTGAAGCAGAGCCCTGACCCAAAACCTCGCCTGTCCATTCCCTGCATGGATGCTTCCTGACCTGCTGAGTCACTCCTCTTTGCTCAAGATTCTACCTTCTGCAGCTCCTTGTATCTCCAAACAGATCATCTACTCTGCCACTGTTTACATAGCTTCCCTTCTCCCATGAACTTTTAATCAATATTTGTTTCTTGCAATGCAGTACAAAATGATTACGGCCCTGAGTAGGGCAGCAAACCAAAATACATGCCAATTATTTATAGGATGTTAAGTTTGCTGTTAACTTATTAACCTGTTAAAACTGCACCAGTGCTATCAAGTTTAATTTCAAGTACATATCTGGAATTAATGTCATTTGTATTAACTAACATTGTATTGCCATTTATTCAAATTAAAGCCGATTTTAATATCAAGCAAGGTCTTGTTTCTTTTATATGGGTAGGGGCATTTGATATGTACAGCGATTACATCAACATTATGTAAATGTGATTCAGTAATTGTACAAGGGATTCACAGCTGTTTGCCTGACACAGGTGATCAGGATGGTAAGAGGTTAAGTTACCTTGTTTAGAAATTCACAGTAAGTGGCTGTGAACCACCTTCTGATATTAGAGATGTGTATTATTTTTGACATGTACTTAACTTGAATTTCTTGCAGTAAATCAACTTTGCCATTACCTTGTGTGAGTTGGGACAGTGTGGTTGGAGGCATCAAAACAGGCACCCAGAATCACTGGTGAAACCTGAACGCATGTGAAAATGAAGCCAATTGACTCGGAGGAATGGCTGAATATGTCAATTGTGTCATGGCTGAAATAACTAAAAATGTGATTAATACGGGGGGGGGGGGGGGGGGGGGGGGGTGAATGAAGGAAATTTGCATTGACCTAAATGATTTATTGGTGGATAAAATATGATTGCAAAAGATTCACCAGTGGTGCATTTTCAAAAATATTTTAAAGTAATCCTTCTGAATATTTGTTGCGAGTTGGATAAATTTGGCGAATTGAGGTGATTTAATAAACTCTTCCAAAGTTCCTTAATCATACCTGAATCTAAATATCGCAAAGATGAAACGCTGTTTGTAGTAACAATGGATTATCCATGTAATTTTTACTTTAAAAATGTGAGCGTCCAATGGTAAATTATTTGTTTTGTTTCCAGAGAAAATTGTAGAATGAGTAAATTACCTGCGCAGTAGAGTATGAGCCTGTCTTGAATTACATTGTCGTGACTGGCTAGGTATGGTCAGATAGCAAAGAATGTTTTGCAAACTGAATTTATTGTGTAATACCTAACCTGACGGGGCTTCTTCAGCTACATCACCTCTTAATACTCAAGCATAATAGTGTGTTTGATTTACAATTTTTAAAAATATACTTCCACTTTTTTGGATTAAATCCAGACTAGTTAATTGAATTACAAGTAAACATTACTTGTGAAGCCTTTGAAAGTTGGTGGTCTAGTCCTGATTTTATGTCTGGCATGGAGTTAAAATTGTATAAGAAAACCCTTGAGAAAATTCACATAATTGGAGAATTATTCTAGAATTTGGTTTTAGTGGGTATGAATTGCTCTTAGAATAGAAATAATTATTTTCATATATATTTCAAGCATAAAATGCATTTATTAGAACCTGGGCAGCTTTATTTGATATTCTTCTAGTACATAACTTTTTCTGAACAACAATCTCATGGAATTAATCATTTTTAATCTCCAATTTTAGAGCTTTTTCAGTTTTGTTTCAATTCATTTTGAATGATTGTCTTCCAGTGGTCTACCATTCTGTTATATTTAACATACTTGAACATTTGTCAAGATTTTTGCCTGTACTTATTACCTCTATAATTTGATATGTTTTAGATGAAACTTTCCAGATTATCTTCTAGGGGAGGTGAACATTAAACCTTGCAACACCCACAGTTCCATTTAACACCTTCACATTTGAATAGATTGGTTCCAGAATTTGGCTCAGCTTAGTTTGCTACAGTCATTTTAATTCTTGTAAGGCTTTATAGGAAATAAAGTCTTGAGAGAAAATCAGATTATATTTTTATCCCCTTCCTGTCTGTCTACTACCCACGCACTTCTTCCGCTGTCACCCCTTGCCTATCTGTTCTATCTGCCCTTCTCCCCCGCCTTAATGATTCCCATTATTTCCTTTATAAAATTCTAGCACTTGTAGCCCTTGTGTCCCTTATCACCCTCCCCCTACCAGCCGTTATCATTTTTTTTCCATGTCTACTTTCACTATTGCCCATGGTGCTCTCTGTTTCCTAACCTCAATTATTTTCCCTTCTACCCATCATCCTTTGGCCCTCCTCAGTCCACCTATCACCTACCCACCCCTGTCTCACTATACCAAAGATCTTTGCTCTGTACGGGCTATTTTCTCTCTCCACTCTCAGTCCTGATGCAACATCTCAATTTGAAACGTGAAGTGATTCCTTAAACAATACCTCAATACCAGAACTCAACAACACCAAAGCTGTTAAGGACGAAACAGACAATAAGGACATCCACCCATGCTTGGCTATTGGTGAGAAGGGCCCTCCCTGTCCGATCATTCCTGTATGGTCAGAATCACACTCCTAATACGCCACCTTTAAGGTTGTGATAAGGACGAAACAGACACCCGCCTCTTTGTGGACTGTATATGTGTAAGGAAGGTCTAGAGAAAGAAGCATTTTGACTTGTTCACTTGCTCGGGTTCATCCTGAGTAGCTGTGCAACAGAGGACTCTGATTTATGGGGTGTTCCGAGGGGCATGTTACCAAGGCAGGCATCAAGTGCTGATGAAAGATATCAATCTTTGTGTGGATGCTGTTTGATTTACCCAAAATGTCTTCCAGTACAAGATGTCTGTCAGGGAATGCTACTGTTTGGCTGAGGAACCATGGTGCAGCCAATGCCAAGACTGGGGAAGGACTGCAGTCTTGGTTACTTTTCAACCAGACATTGAGGGCTTAAGTAGGGTGTAGAAGTCTAGTGTTAGTTTGTATGACAGTGGTGCTTTGCCCAAACAAATGTGTAGAACATCAACACCGAATGCATAGGCCGAACAATACTATGAATGTAAAGAGCCATGCACTATTTTTGTATGTATTGTGTTTTATGAATAAAGTTTTTTTTTTTTTTTTTTTTTAAATTTCTCTCCATACACAGGTACTGTTTGACCCACTGAGTTCCTCCAGCTGTTTTTTGCTCCGAATTCAAGTTCTTGTGTATATCTTCCTCTTAGATTCTTTTATGTTTTTATGTCTATTTTAGTTTTTTTAAAGGACAAATCGTACACACGTCCAAATTTGCCACGATATTTGGATGAAGATTTTTATTATTGTAAGGTAAACTCCACAAGATTTTCACCATTTAATTTACCCACTGGTGAAGCTCACATTAACTATAGGTTGGCTTTCTGGATATGAACCTCCCAGTTTTCTTAAAGGTATTGTTCAAAAGCACACCGTGCCCCTTCCATTTTCCAGCAGCGAAATTGTATAATGATAAGAGTGTCTGCAGCTTACAAAGCCAGTAGATGTATTTTCTAATTTGCTGATCTAGAAGAATGAGTGTATAAGATAGAAAACATGTGAGTAAATAAATTGCAGTTGTGCATTATAATCTGGGGACAAGGCAGGTAAGGTATATTAATATGGAATAGAAATTGAAGTACAGAATAAGACGATGGGTCTAAATTTTGTTTGAGATGAATCTGCCCTTGCTACTAGCCTTGTGTTTAAAAATTAGTCACGCCACTATATTTTAGCCACATACTTTGAATTAACGTTCCGTTTTTTCGTCTTGTTACCAATTCATATATCTATCTCCCAGAATTTGCCTTCTAACCCATTGTACCAATCCATGGGGAAAAACATGGCACAGGCAGAAAAAATACTGATTTTGATAAACATCCAATGCTCCTACAATCACTTTTGCATAATTGCTTTCTATGATAGTACATCAGTAATACAGTACTTTATTAGGTGTTGGGGATCTATATTTACTACATCGGATGCTTTTTGCTCAACAATGCCCTATTATTTCTAGTAGACATAATTTGCTTTGCTAACCAAATTATACTAGCCTTTTCTAATCATCGAGAATTACTCAATGGGTTAGGCCATATTGAACAGGAGGTGAAACAGTTTTTTACAGATAGTTGAAGTATCTTTGTCCTGACACATTACCTCTTCTTCCCACAGATTATATCTTGATCTGAGTATTTGCAACATTTTCTGTTTTACTTTTATTCTAGCTTTTGCAGTTTTTAGACAACCATTTCTCCCTTCCACATATTTTTTGATTAAAGTTTGTTTGTGTAATAAAACTTATTCTAGAACCATATCTGCAGTGACAAAAAATGAATCTCCACTAACAGGTACAGATTTCCCTTTACCTATTGCAGCCTTTCTCCTACCTGCACAGTTCAGTGATTCATAGAAGTACAGTCTCGGCTGTGGCTGCACTTCCCAGTAGAAATGTCAGCATTGAAAAGTGCCTATTTGTCAACAAGCTGGCCCCCAGACAGATTGAACCACCTACCTGTTTTTTTTTTAATTTGGTAGTTATTCATTTCTTATCTTCCATAAAACATATCCACATTAATCTCACAACAGTGACATTGGCTGCTGATCGAGCTCCAAAACCTGGACCTCAAGCTGTTGGAGTTGATGACATGACCTATATGATTTGTCAGACAAGGGATACACCTTGGACTTCCCATGTGGCAAGAATCGATGACTCGTGGATCGGAGGTGCTCAGCTTTATCAGAATAACCCAGTTAACAAAGAATATATTTTTACTATTAAATTATTTACTGCTTAAAAAAAAAATAATGGCTCTTTGTTTCAACCGAATTTGTGCTTTCACTCACTGGGACTGGTTCCAGGGCTGTTAAACTCACCAGCACTCTGCTTTTAAACTCACCCATCAGGGTTCTGTGTCTGCTCCTTTACCTCTAGTGCCATAATACTGTACATCCGATGTAGTTACTATGTTTAGAAAAGAGATAGGTGAACAAGATTTTAGGAAGTATATTCCAATTAGTTTAACATCAATGGTAGGAAGATAAGTGTCCTTTCATTCTATAAATAGACTACTTTGTGACATATCTGTAATCCACGTTGGAGTCTTGCCTCCCTTCTCGAAACTTTTCCACCATGCACAAGGCATGTCAGGAATGTATTGGAATGTTCAACACTTAAAAGAAGCTTCAGCGTTTAAGAAGATTAACGCCATCTAGGACAAGGCAGCGCAAATGATCGACTCCCCATCTACCACTGTAAACATTTAAGCCTCCACCACTGGCATACCTATCTTAAATATGTACCGTAAACAAAAGGCAATGACATTAACTTTCTGAAATCTTTAATTCTATCGCACAATTCTGAAACTTTCACTACCAAGCAAGTGATTTGCAGTGTAGAGAAATGTCATAACCATATAACAATTACAGCACGGAAACAGGCCATCTCGACCCTTCTAGTCCGTGCCGAACACGTATTCTCCCCTAGTCCCATACACCTGCGTTCAGACCATAACCCTCCATTCCTTTCCCGTCCATATAACTATCCAATTTATTTTTAAATGATAAAAACGAACCTGCCTCCACCACCTTCACTGGAAGCTCATTCCACACAGCCACCACTCTCTGAGTAAAGAAGTTCCCCCTCATGTTACCCCTAAACTTCTGTCCCTTAATTCTCAAGTCATGTCCCCTTGTTTGAATCTTCCCTACTCTCAGTGGGAAAAGCTTATCCACGTCAACTCTATCCCTCTCATCATTTTAAAGACCTCTATCAAGTCCCCCCTTAACCTTCTGCGCTCCAAAGAATAAAGCCCTAACTTGTTCAACCTTTCTCTGTAACTTAGTTGCTGAAACCCAGGCAACATTCTAGTAAATCTCCTCTGTACTCTCTATTTTGTTGACATCCTTCCTATAATTAGGCGACCAAAATTGTACACCATACTCCAAAATTGGCTTCACCAATGCCTTGTACAATTTTAACATTACATCCCAACTTCTATACTCAATGCTCTGATTTATAAAGGCCAGCACACCAAAAGCTTTCTTTACCACCCTATCTACATGAGATTCCACTTTCAGGGAACTGCACAGTTATTCCCAGATCCCTCTGTTCACCTGCATTCCTCAATTCCCTATCATTTACCATGTACGTCCTATTTTGATTTGTCCTGCCAAGATGTAGCACCTCACACTTATCAGCATTAAACTCCATCTGCCATCTTTCAGCCCATTCTTACAACTGGCATAAATCTCTCTAGACTTTGAAAATCTACTTCATTATCCACAACCCCACCTATCTTAGTATCATCTGCATACTTACTAATCCAATTTACCACACCATCATCCAGATCATTGATGTACATGACAAACAACAGTGGACCCAACACAGATCCCTGTGGCACCCCACTAGTCACTGGCCTCCAACCTGACAAACGACCATCCACCATTACTCTGGCATCTCCCATTCAGCCACTGTTGAATCCATCTTGCTACTCCACCATTAATACCCAACCATTGAACCTTCTTAACCAACCTTCCATGAGGAACCTTGTCAAAGGCCTTACTGAAGTCCATATATACAACATCCACTGCTTTACCCTCATCAATATCCCGAGTAACCTCTTCAAAAAATTCAAGAAGATTAGTCAAACATGACTTTCCAGGCACAAATCCATGTTGACTGTTCCTAATCAGACCCTGTTTATCCAGATGCTTATATATATATTATCTCTAAGTATCCTTTCCATTAATTTGCCCACCACTGTCGTCAAACTAACAGGTCTATAATTGCTAGGTTTACTCTTGGACCCCTTTTTAAACAATGGAACAACATGCGCAGTACGCCAATCCTCCGGCACTATTCCCATTTCTAATGACATTTGAAATATTTCTGTCATAGCCCCTGCTATTTCTACACTAACTTCCCTGAATGTCCTAGGGAATATCCTGTACGGACCTGGAGACTTATCCACTTTTATATTTCTCAAAGGTGTCAGTACTTCCTCTTCTTTGAATCTCATAGTTTCCATAGCTACTCTACTTGTTTCCCTTACCTCACATAATTCAATATCCTTCTCCTTGGTGAATACCGAAGAAAAGAAATTGTTCAATATCTCCCCCATCTCTTTTGGCTCTGCAGATAGCTGTCCACTCTGACTCTCTAATGGACCGATCTTATCCCTCGTTATCCTTTTGCTATTAATATAGCTGTAGAAACCCTTTGGATTTACTTTCACCTTACTTGCCAAAGCAACCTCATATCTTTTAGCTTTTCTAATTTCTTTCCTGAGATTCTTTTTACATTCTTTATACTCCTCAAGCACCTCATTTACTCCATGCTGCCTATAATTATTGTAGATCTCCCTTTTTTTCCGAACCAAGTGTCCAATTTCCCTTGAAAACCACGGCTCTTTCCTATTTTTACTATTTCCTTTCAACCGAACAGGGACATAAAGATTCTGTACTCTTAAAATTTCACCTTTAAATGTACTCCATTTCCACATCTTTCCCATAAAACAAAATGTCCCAATTTACTCCTTTTAAATCCTTTCGCATCTCCTCAAAGTTAGCCTTTCTCCAATCAAAAATCTCAACCCTAGGTCCAGTTCTGCCCCTCTCCATAATTATATTGAAACTAATGGTATTGTGATCACTGGTCCCGAACTGTTCCCCAACGCATACCTCTGCCACCTGACCCGTCTCATTTACTAACAGGAGGTCCAGCACCGCCCCTTCTCTAGTAGGTACTTCTATGTATTGCTGCAAAAGACTATCCTGCACACATTTTACAAACTCCAACCCATCCAGCCCATTTACAGAATGTGTTTCCCAGTCTATGTGTGGAAAATTGAAATCTCCCACAATCACTACCTTGTGCTTACTACTAATATCTGCAATCTCCTTACATATTTGCTCTTCCAATTCTCGCTCCCCATTTGGCGGTCTATAATACACCCCTATAAGTGTTGCTACCCCTTTCCCATTTCTCAGTTCCACCCAAATAGCTTCCCTAGACGAGCCCTCTAATCTATCCTGCCAAAGCACTGCTGTAATATCTTCCCTGATAAACAATGCAACACCTCCACCTCTTGCCCCTCCAATTCTTTCACACCTGAAGCAACAAAATCCTGGAATTCTTCCATGTGTCATCTTGATTGAAATATTCCACAATGGTCCTTTATTGTCACGTGTACCGAGATACAGTGAAATTTGATTTACCATACAGTCATACCAAGATACAACAAGATATAAAAATACTTAAAGATTAATTGACACTTCAAATTTTTTATTATCTTCTCAGGGGTAACTAGGATAGAAGTAAACATAGGTCTTAGTAGCTACGCTCTACCGCTATAAATTAATTCAAAAGCAATGGTGTACTTCCTTAACTAAAACGATGGAAGAATTAATAATGGTCACTGGAAGGTCTACACAATAAGTATACTTACAAAGAATAAAATCAATGCAAAAATCATCAAAATGAAGTGAATTAGAGAGAAAACAATAGACAATAGGTGCAGGAGTAGGCCATTTGTCCACATTCAGTACCCCATTCCTGCTTTCTCACCATATCCCCTGACTCCACTATCTTTAAGAGCTCTATCTAACTCTCTTGAAAGCATCCAGAGAATTGGCCTCCACTTCCTTCTGAGGCAGAGAATTCCACAGATTCACAACTCTGGGTGAAAATGTTTTTCATCATCTCCCTTCTTTAGCCTACCCATTCTTAAACTGTGGCCCCTGGTTCTGGGCTCTCCCAACATCGGGAACATGTTTCCTGCCTCTTGCATGTCCAATCCCTTAATAATCTTATATGCTTCAATAAGATCCCCTCTCGTTCTAAATTCCAGAGTATACAAACCCAGCCGCACCATTTAATCAACACATGACAGTCTCGCCATCCCGGGAATTAACCTCGTGAACCTATGCTGCACTCTCTCAATAGCAAGAATGTCCTTCCTCAAATTTGAAGACCAAAACTGCAAACAATGCTCCAGGTGTGGTCTCACTAGGGCTCCGGTACAACTGCAGAAGGACCTCTTTGCTTCCATACTCAACTCCTCTTGCCATTAGCTTTCTTCACTGCCTGCTGTACCTGCATGCTTACTTTCAGTGAGTGATGAACAAGATCCCCCAGATCTCTGTGTACTTGCCCTTTTCCCAACTTGACACCATGCAGATAATAATCTGCCTTCCTGTTTTTGCCACCAAAGTGGAAAACCTCACTTTTATCCATCTTAAACTGCATCTGCCATGCATCCACCCACTCACCCAACATGTCCAAATCACCCTGCATCCTCATAGCATCCTCCTCACAGTTCACACTGCCACCCAGTTTGGTGTCATCTGCAAATTTTAATGTTACTTTGAATCCCTTGATCTGTATCATTGATGTATATTGTAAATAGCTGCGGTCCCAGCACTGAACCTTGCAGTACCCCTCTAGTCACTGCCTGTCATTCTGAAAGGGTCCCATTAATCCCTACTCTTTGTTTCCTGTCTGCCAACCAATTTTCTATCCCTGTCAGTACCATACCCCCAATACCATGTGCTCTAATTTTGCCCACTAATCTCCTATGTGGGACCTTATCAAATACTTTCTAAAGTACACCAGGTACACCACATCCACTGGCTCTCCCTTGTCCATTTTCCTAGTTACATCTTCAAAAAATACCAGAAGATTAGTCAAGCATGATTTCCCCTTCGTAAATCCATGCTGACTCAGACTGATCCTTTTACTGCTATCCAAATGTGCCGCTATTTCATCTTTTATAATTGACTCGAGCATCTTCCCCACCACCGATGTCAAGCTAACTGCGTTATAATTCCCTGTTTTCTCTCTCCCGCCTTTCTTAAAAAGTGGGATAACATTAGCTACCCTCCAATCCACAGAAACTGATCCTGAATCTATATAACATTGGAAAATGATCACCAATGTGTCCACAATTTTTAGAGCCACTTTCTTAAGTACCCTGGGATGCTGACCATCTGGCCCTGGGGATTTATCAGCCTTCAGTCTACCCAACACCATTTCCTTCCTAATGTAAAAACAACAGGATTGAGAGCTGAAAGCAGGGAAAAATGAACTTGAAGTTTTGGTTCTTAAAAAACCCAATAATAATTACCAGTGGACAGTTTCCACTTCCATCGCGGAGCCAGAAGAAAGGCTCCGACCACCGGTCTGCTAACTTTAACATCATGAAGCCACGGTCTGTGGAGCTTCTAGCATCAGGAGTAGAGCGGACCTTACCATCCCGGAGCCAGGGATCCCTTGCCGGAGAAGTGCTCCGACCGCTGGCCTGCCTGCGGCCTATAACATCGAGAAGCCATGGTCTCCGGTAAGAAAGTGGCCGATTCGAGCACTCCAAGCCGCGAAGTGTGTTCCATCCGTCCCGACGTCAGAGCTTCGATCATCCTGATGAGAGGGCTTGTACATTGGGCCGTCCATAGCGGCGACTGCGGAGGGTCAAGGCCCAAAACACGGGTGAACAAAAGGAGGAAGATTGACTGAACATTATTGCCTTCCATCACAGTGATCTGTGGTGGATGTTCATGTTACGTTCTATTGATCTTTTTAATTGTGTTGTGTTCTTTTAATTGTTTGATTGCATGGTAACTCAAATATCACTGTACCTTAATTGGTGCATGTGACAATAAATGTGAATCTGAATCTGAATCTGGGACTTCCTGCTAGTGAAAGTTAATATTTAATTCTGGAGAAGTCATTTTACAATACATAAAAAGTGCTGCTGGATTTTTGGAGTTTAGTTGTCCTCTAGCATACAAGGATTAAATAACATTCACTGTAATAGAAAGGCTACCTAGTACATTATTTCCAGTGTTTCTTAACCTCATATAGCCATCTAAGAATATTCACATCCATTATTTGCCATTTTATTTATCTAATTATCGCTTGAAATTAATTTCTATAGCTCCTATAGATTCCACATTAACACCATTCTCTTGATTTAAAAAAAGGCCCAATTTTATTTTTTGATATCCCATAGTTCATTGCATAATTTGAAAGGCCTATCTATATTCACATATTTTCAATAAAAAACAACCCCAGGCCGTTTAGTCTATTCCCCCCCCCCCCCCCCCCCCCCCCCCCCCCCCATAACATTTTGTGTGCATTTAAAAGTGAATCACACCGTTAAAGCAACATTGTAATAGTAAATGCCGAATAGGACATGCAAAAACAATGTTTAATCACACAACTGGCCATGCCTGAAATTGATGTGTGATTTGTGCTAAATAGGGGTAACTACGTCTCATTAAATAATTTCCTCCTATATTGTTAGGAAAATCTGAACCGACGTATGAGTCTTTTGGTAAAATTCTGTTGCCAAAATGTGGATAGTATATCCTAATAAAACTATAAAATCCAATTGTCTTACATTGAGTAAGTTTAAATAATTGAAATTGGAGATTGATATCCAGCTTTGTAGGAAGACCAGCTGATGTGTGACTACCATATTGTTGAGTTTTTCTGAAAATTGGAAATGTATGAGGTGTTACTTAATATCTGATGTGTGAGAGCTATCTTAAACAGAATAGACATAAATAGACAGAAGATGCATGCTCAAGCCAAATTATGATATTTACAGACTATAAGACCTACAAAGGTAATCTCTGTTTGTATTTTACTCGGCCATTTATTGTTATATCTGTATGGTAGAAATATGAATGTTGCTGAGCTTTGCTAGGCTGTCAACATTGCTTTCAGATATGTAGAAAGTACCCTTTGCTCGATAAAAATACGTGGTCTTAAATGTCTCATCATATTGCAACTTCTTCATTGAAATACTTTAAAAATGTGTGTTAGTTCCCCTCCATGTTTATACTAGTTAAATCGTGATGCTATTCAGCCAACTTAATTTGAATTATAGTCATACAGCACAGGAACATGCCCTTCCTCCCAACTTGTCCTTGCCAACCAAAATGCCTCATCTAAACTGATCCCATTTTGGTCCATATCCCTCTAAACCTTTTCTATCCATGTACTGTCCTAGTGCCTTTTAAATGTTGTTATTGTACCTGCCTCAACTACCTCCACTGGTAGCTCATTCCATATACCCACCACCCCTCTAAGTGATAACAAAATTTTTGAGTAACAATTAAAGCTGAGAAATTTCCATTCAAAATTATAAATGTTTAGCATGTTACCCATATTTTTTTAAG
Source organism: Leucoraja erinaceus (assembly GCF_028641065.1). Classification (NCBI taxonomy): domain Eukaryota; kingdom Metazoa; phylum Chordata; class Chondrichthyes; order Rajiformes; family Rajidae; genus Leucoraja; species Leucoraja erinaceus. Next base: position 23,474,111 of record NC_073395.1, on the reverse strand, counting down.
TTTTAATTTCACTTTGCTTCTTACATATAAGACATCATAATTCAAGCCATTATTTTCAAACACAGACCATTCTTAAAAAAAATTAAAAAATCAGTCATTAACTAGTAATCTGAAATTGACACAATTTCTTCGTGGCCTTTGCAGTTAAAAATATCTCCTGTTTCTTAAATTTCCTATTGAGAGAGCAGCCTTAAAGATGGGCCAAATTACAACCATATGTGAGACACCCAAAAAAAATATCTTCTCATGGATTTTGAGATGTATCAGAATATAATGGAACAACAGAATGTGTGAATTTGAGAACAAAATCTAAAATTATTGGGTAATCATATGGTACCACTCCCATTAAATTTTATTTGTAGACTTCAGTTAACCTATTTCAAAGTATGTCTTTGAAAATGTTTCAAAATTCAGATGTGAATTTGACAGTGGTTCCTGTATGTGTAGTGCAAAGGCAACACAATTAATTTATATTAGTACCTCAATGAAAACGTGAAGCTCTGCAATCCTATCTGCAAGCAATCAGATGTAAAGTTCATGTTATTTTGGAAAATAACAGCAAATTTTATGATGGCATAAATAATTGAGATTTCTGAAGGTTCCTTTGCATTGGCTTCATTTTTTTGTTGCAGTTAGTAAAACACCAACATACTCTAGCGTTTTGAAATTATTTCAGTTTGCTTATCAAAAGCGAACTGTTTCTGATTCAGCAACTTTCTGCATAGTTACGCTACACATCTTGAAGGCAAAATTACTCTGCATTAATGTTTTCAAATTGGCTCATTTCAAATTAATGATGACCTAATATTCCATTGCAATTTTTTTAACCAAAATGAATACACTTTATATAGGATTAATGACTTGATATAATAATATGAGTCTGTAACTCTATGACAATAAAATGAAGCAGCTTTATCTTTTGATTTTATTGTAGTGCACTGTAGCCATGCTATTCTATCCTGGAAAATAAAGAGATAAAATATTTCACAAATATAAATAGAAATCGAGCAGAAGTAACCATGTAACTGTCTCATTATGCTTACATCTGGGTCTTCCAGACTGCTTGCTCTTCAGATGGCACCAATGTCTCAACTGTGGTAAAATAAATCAGTTCCAGGCCATTAATTGCATAGCAATATATCAGTGTTTTTATGGCGTCTTGTGAAAATTCACTGGCTACTATTATCACAGCTACATAAAAGTGCAGCTTGACCAATAAAACCAGTTGTGGTAAAATATACATTCTATTTTTGATTTAAAAATTACATCCAACATCGTTTTGCATCATGCACAAAGCATACCAGAGCTCAAATCCATCTTGCTCACTCTTATTTAAATTAAACACAGCTGCTTAAATTCTGCCGCCTTGATTGCTTTGGTCCCCAGGTGCAGCGTCGCCATCTGCACAAGTTTGAGAGACTATTTACAGAGAGAGTAGGCCACTGATTGCTAGTATGGAGAACTAATTTCTCAGCCCGGTTGTTATTCACCCAATGTTAAAGATCCCTTTACTTTTGTTGGGGGTTGTAGTGAGATTCTGGATCTCTGCCAGACAATGAAAATTAGCGTTAGTGGCAGATGGGCTATTTTCATTTTCCCCTTTCACCTACATTGTACGGAAAAGGAACCGATTCACGTCCTAAAGGGGTGTTAGGGAGGCAGTGATGCAGGGTGGTGAGGTGATGCAGTAAACAATGCCACTATTTAATGAAAAGGGACTATTTTTAACACAATTTTGTATTACTTATAACTGCTAAATGCAAACTGCCCATATATTATTAGAAAATTTCATCAAATCAATAAGAACTCTATGAAATAATAGGTATTTTAATGTGCAAATGGGTATTTAATTTGTATAATAATCTTCATGTTAATTTTAAAAGCGTACTTATACACAGTTATATATTATTTATCATTGTATAATTGTTTTGTTTGTTGTATATGACCTAAAGTAGCCGTGGTTAATTTTTGTTAGCTATAATTAATTTCTGCCTTGTTTTATGATTGTACTTTAACAACCTTACAACAACCTGTATATATTAAGATCATTTTCTAAACATTCTTTCATTTCCATTGTTGGCTATAGATATTAATAACACATGTTTGTTTTTAAATAAAGATCATATTTAAGAACATAAGAATCAGAAACAGTAGGCCATTAGTTTTTGGAGTCTCTGTGCTATTTGCTGCATTCTCCCCATATCCCTTGATTCCCTTTAATATTCAGAAATCTATCTATTATTGTTTTGGATTAATTTAATAATTAAGCATACACAACTTTCCACAGTAAAGAATTCCAAAGATACACTAAGATTCAAGAGAGTTTATTGTCATGTGTCCCAGATAAGGCAAAGAAATTCTTGCTTTGAGTGAAGCCATTCACTATCCTCTGAGTGAAGACATTTATCTTAATTTCAGTTCTAACTTGTCAATTTTTTATTTTGTGATTGTGATTCCAGGCTCCTTAGCCAGGGAAACCATACTCGCTAAATCCACCATATTGTAAGAATTTTGTAAGTTTCACTGAGATTCTTCTTCTAAACCTTTGAGAATGTAAATGTTGTCTATTCAATCACTTCCCACATGGCAAATGTTCCATGGACATTTCGCTCCCTCTTTCACTAGATGCTGCTGCACCCGCTGAGTTTCTCCAGCTTTTTTGTGTAACCTTATATTCTAGGTATATACTTGTACAATATTATACGTATAATACACTAGGTCTAGTCTCACCAAGCTCTGTATAACTGCAGTTAGACATCTTTACTATACTCAAATTCTCCTCTAATAGAGGCCAACATACCATTTGCCTTTCCAATTGCTTGATGCAGATGTACGTTAGTTTTCAGTGATTTGCATAGGATTCCCCGTCAGCTTTGAAGATCAACATTTCTCATTGAAAAAAGAGTCAATTTCTCTGTTTTTCTTTCCACCAAAGTGGGTGACCTCACATTTTTCATTAGGGTAGCTTCTCTGGCTGATGACCCAGAGATGCTGCCTGTCTGGCTCAGTTACTCCAGCATGTCTATCTTTGTTTTAAAACAGCATCTGCAGTTCCTTCCTTCACATTTTTCATATCGGTGTTTTTCACACCTTACCATATTATATTCCATCTCACCCACCTATTTAGTTTGTCCATATCCCCTTGAAACTTCTTTACCTCTTTCTCCAACTCAAGCTACCACCTGAGTTTGTGCTATCAACATACTTGAAAACATAACATTTGGTCCCGTCAATCAAGATATTGATACAGATTGTAAATAACTGGGATCCAAACGTCAATACCTTAACTTCCCCTCTAGTCACAGCCTGCCATCCCTAGAAAAACCTGTTTACCCATTATTTGCTTTCTGTGGACCAATCCTCAATCTATGTTAGTAAATGACACTCATTGTACTTTAACTTTGGTTGAAAATCTTCTGAAATGTAAATACACCACTTTACCACAAATTCACTGGTTACACCTTAGTTATTTCACTAATCACACAAAGAACCAAAAACATAATTGAATATGATTTCCTTTTCATAAATTCATGCTGCTTCTACTCGGTCGTATGTCATTTCCTAATGTTTCTATTATCATATACTTCATTGTACATTCCAGCATTTTCCCTCCTACTAATGTTAATCTAACTGATCAGTAGTTCCTTGTTTTCTCTCTCCCTCTTGCAAATAAGGTCACATTTGTGATCCTGTGATTTGCAAGAACAGTTCCAGAAGCAGCACAATTTTGGAAATGATAACCTGAGCATCCACTATCTCCTTAACTACAATACTCTTCAAAACTCTAGGGTGTTGAGGATTAGATCCTTGGGATATATCCATATCCACTATCATAACAATTAGATTGCACATCTTGCTTTCATTGTAAAGGTGGAGCACATATGGCCCAAAGTGCAGAATTGTTCCTCAACTGTCATTCAACCAATATGGCCTAAAGGTGTCATTTCTACAGTATTGGTGGTGCAGATAAAATCCTCCACTTGAAAATAAAATTGCAGACAAGATTACTAAATCAATTCTTGATTATGTGTTGGGGAGAGTTTGTGTTGGGGAGAGTATTTGTTTTTGTATTTTCTTATATTTGTAAACCCTTTTTATGAGCTTTAGCCAAATACAAAATATTTAAAATACATGCATATACATAAATAGAGGTCACTGAGGAAACCACATAGATATGGTTTGTTCGTGACTGCAAATATTATATCATCACTAGTGCTCATTTTTTTTGTTCAATCAGCATCTGAATTCCTTTTGAAATGCAGTACTTTGAAAAGTACTCCTCTTGTAAATTAGGAGTGAATCATTCAGCTCTTCAAGCCTGCTCTGTTACTCAACATGAATAAGACTGATTATCTCTCAGTTACACATTCCCACGTTTTCCTAGACCTTTTAATATCTTTTGCATCCAGAAACTTATCGACCGTGACTCCATGACTTCTGCAGTGTTTTTAAAAAATTCAGTAACTTGGCTTCTACAACCTTAAGTAGTTGCAAATTCCAGAATTCACCATCCTCTGGGAGTTCAAAATATACTCAGTTCCCTCATCCAAATAATTAACGTATAAAGGTAAGCTTTGGGCCAGACACTGATCCCTGTATCACCCCACTAATTGTCACCCGCTATCTTTAAAAAGACCCAATAATTCCTACTCTCTATTTTCTCTTTCAGAACTAATTTAAAATATATGTCGATACAATACACTTTACTTTCTTGTTTTTTCTCTTTATGAACTAATTTAAAATATATGTCGATACAATACACTTTACTTTTGCACATTAATTTTCTAGTGAGCCATTATCAAGTTTTTCTGTAAATCCAAGTGCACCACATTCACTCATTTTTCTTTATCCTATCAGTTATATCCTCAAAATAAACCTCTAGCAGGTTTGTCGAAAAGTATGTCCCTTATTGAAATATATTCCAATTTGACTATTTTCTTACATTTCCAGTTTCGACGAAAGGTCACCAACTGAAATGTTTACTCTGGTCCTCCAGGGTAGCTATCTGACTTGTTGAATAGCTACCAAGTCATTGTGGATCCCAGCATTTTAATCTTCTTTACCCTCAATATTTACCGTGGGGGGAGTGGAGTTCTAGATTGGGGGGTGGCAAGGTCCTGCCAGATTTAAAGGGGGAAACTCAATATCATGCAAGGTAAAATAATTGTTAAACCAGAAAACAAGGAGCATCTAGCAAAAGTGTTGCAAATAATCCCCAGAAACCGAATTTGGTATATGATAGAATTTTGGCTATAGAAAGTTAAAAAAAAACTTAGGGGTAAAAGCAGAGGTTAGAATCAGTAACTATGGAAGGGATAAGCAAAACGAATAGACTACTAGGGTGAAAGCAAGGGAGGGGAGATCGTGAGCCAGTACACTCGGGAACACTGCTTTTGCTGATGGCGTGGCAGCAAGTTTATTTCAGAGACTTGGGTAGTGGGAGAGTAGCACTCATGTGGGTATTTTCGGAGTTGGTTCTGGTCGAGTTGTAGTTTTTATTTTTATAATTTACGGGCATATCAAAGTTAATCCCCACACTATTACGATTGTAGGAATTAATATACAATGCGATTTGAACCTCAATATTCTACGAGCAATTTTATTATAAGACAATTTAATTATTTTGAATATGTAATAGCAAAAATCCAATGCAAAGATTTAATTCTATGGCTAACCTAAAAACATAGAATCTACAATTACAATAGTAATTGCTGCTTAAATTGTTTTCTTCTTTTCTGATAATCAATTTCTCATGGAGTTTATTGCTGATATGGTTCAACAAAAGCAAAGGTTCATTCATATCCAGGACTTACTTTAATCAAATAGCTCGCCCCAAAGCAAAATAAATATCTGCGAGTGGGTAATGTTGAGTGCACTAAAATACATGAAAGACGATTTCATAACCAGAGGTATAGTTGTAAAGGATAGTGAATCTAATTTACATGTCACGTATGCAGCCATTTAACCTCGATGTAGTCTTAAGTGTATTTGATCGGCGTGATGTTGTAGCTTCCTCGTTAGTATAGTGGTTAGTATCCCCGCCTGTCACGCGGGAGACCGGGGTTCAATTCCCCGACGGGGAGTATTAAGTATATTTTTGCATTATTTTAAAAATACGATTTTGTGCTTTTATGAATATGCTATTAAAGCATCTTAGACTTTTATAATGTGCTTTGAAAAATCACTGTAAAGTTGATTTTACTTGCATTTCAATCCTTCGAAAGGAGAATAATGCTGTAGGAACCATCGTGGGAAATCTAACGACTTCCTACATTCACTGTTGATTATCTGCAACCATTAATTGTTGTGAATATTTGCAGATAACCTTAGGCTCGATACGTATTTAGCCATGTATCTGTGCACGTTTTTCCATTTTGCAGATATTTAATATTTGTAGATATTAACGTAGAAATGCGATTGAGGGGAGATTGGCAGGATCTGTGTTGTTTTCTTGGGAACAAAGGAATGGTTGAGGCACAAGGAACTGCAGATGCTGGTTTCGAAAAAAAGACACAAGGTGTCGGAATAACATGCAGTGGATCATGCAGCATCTCTAGATAACATGGATAGGCAATTTTTCATCTTGGGATCCTATTTCAGACTGATTATTTATTGTGCGTTGTGCGTTTGGGGGAGGTGGGGGAGGTGGGGGGGGGGGGGGTGGGGGAAGGGGGGGGGGGGGGGGGAGAGAGGTGCCGCGTGACGAAGTCTGGGAAGTTATAGGTGGATACAGGTGGGGTTGATTGGCAAATGATTGGACAAAGTCCAGACATGACAAGGCATAAAGTGTGAGAAAAGTAGTTAAGAATAGAAGATTTGCAAACTGTGAAGCTAGAGGAAGGAATATAGGTTCAAGTTCAAGTTCAAGATCAAGTGAGTTTATTGTCATGTGTCCCTGATAGGACAATGAAATTCTTGCTTTGCTTCAGCACACAGAACACAGTAGGCATTTACTACAAAACAGATCAATGTATCCATATACTATAATATAAATGTATACACACATGAATAAATAAAATGATAAAGTGCAAATAACGGATAATTGGTTATTAATAATCAAAGTTTTGTCCGAGTCAGGTTTAATAGCCTGATGGCTGTGGGGAAGTAGCTATTCCTGAACCTGGTTGTTGCAGTCTTCAGGCTCCTGTACCTTCTACCGGAAGGGAGATGAGTGTGTGGCCAGGATGTTGTGGGTCTTTGATGATACTGCCAGCCTTTTTGAGGCGGCGACAGCGACAGTGACGAGGGCACTGGGAGAAATGGGTGCACATCCAGAGAAAAACGGTGGGTGATGTTTGTAGGTTAGTTACCTCTAATTGGATAATTCCATGGTCATACCATTGGATTGGAAGCTGCCCAGGTTGAATATGAAGTTCATATCGTTGGGTTGCGTTGTCCCCGTATTCTGCTCACATGTAACTCCAGCACTTTGTGGGTCTTTTTGCAGTAAAGAATTGAATGGAGGTATATAAAATTGTAAGAAATCAGACCGGGTGAACAGAAATTATCAAATTTCCTTAGCAAAGAGGACTATAACTTGGGGGTACGCTTTCCGAGCCCCCACTCCCTCATCTTTACTATGGACGTTCAGTCACTCTACATCCCCCCATCAGGAAGGCCTTACATCCGTCCATTTCATCCTCTCCCGCAGAAACATCCAATTTCCCTCTACTAACACTGGTCTCACCTTCAATAACTTCTGCTTTGACTCCTTCCTCTTCCTCCAAGTCCAAGGCATAGCTATGGGCACCCCCATGGGCCCCAGGTATGCCTGCCTCCTTGTAGGGCAAGTTGAACAATCCCTGTTCCAGGCGAAGACTAGCCCCATCCCAGAACTCTATCTCCGTTACATTGATGACTGCATCGGTGCTACCTCCTGCACCCATGTAGAACTCATGGACTTCATCAACTTCACCACCAATCTTCATCCTGCACTCAAATTTATTTGGACCATCTCTGACACCTCCCTCCCATTTCTTGATCTCACAGTCTCCATCACAGGAAAATAGGCTATTGACTGACGTCTATTACAAACCCACTGACTCCCACAACTATCTCGACTACACTTCTTCCCACCGTGCTTCCTGTAAAGGCTCTATCCCCTACTCCCAATTCCTCCGTTTACGCCGCATCTGCACCCAAGATGAAGTGTTCCATACTAGAACATCCGAGATGTCCTCATTCTTTAGGGAATGGGGGTTCCCCATTTCCATCATAGATGAGGCCCTCAGTCATTTCTCCTCGATACCTCGGAACTCCACCCTTGCTCCCCCCCCTCCCATAGTCGCAACTGAGACAGAATCGCCTTAGTCCTTACCTTCCACCCCATCACCGTCGCCTACAACACATAATCCTCCAAAATTTCCGCCACCTCCAATGGGATCCCACCACTAGCTACTTTTTCCCATCTGCACCCCTTTCCTCCTCCCATGGAGACTGCTCCCTCCGCAACTCCCTGGTTAACTCATCCCTTCCCACCCAAACCACCCCTTCCCCTGCACCCGCAGAAGACACAACACCTGTCACTATACCTCATCCCTCGACTCTGTCCAGGGACCCTGACAGTCCTTTCAGATTTGGCAGAGATTCACTTGCACCTCCTCCAACCTCATCTAGTGCATCCGTTGTTCAAGATGTGAACTCTTATACATCGGCGAGACCAAACGCAGACTGGGCGATCGTTTTGCGGAACACCTTCGCTCAGCCCGCCTGAACCTACCTGATTTCCCGGTTGCTGGACACTTTAATTCTCCTTCCCGTTCCTACACAGACTTTTCTGGCCTAGTGTGTAAGAAAGAACTGCAGATGCTGGTTTAAACCGAAGATAGACACGAAAAGCTGGAGAGAAAGAATGGTCTCCTCCATTGTCAGAGTGAGGCTAAATGCAAATTGGAGGAACAACATGTCATATTTAGCTTGGGCACCTTACAGCCCAGTAGTATGAATATTGATTTCTCTCATCAGGTAGCCCCGGCATTCCATCTCTCTCTATCCCTCCCCCACCCAAGTCACACTAGCTTCTCATTTTCACCCTACAAGCAGCTAACAATGGCTTGTTTCCTTTATCAATGTTACTTTTTAGCATATCTTTCATTTATTGTTCCTTATCTCTCCACATCACTGTCTATATCTCTTGTTTCCCTTATCCCTAACCACCCTGAAGAAGGGTATCGACACGAAATGTCACACATTCCTTCTCAAGATTCAAGATTCAAGATTATTTAATGACCACACAGTCAAGCTGGTGGAATTCATGTTCAGTACAGGATTTTACACAATAAGCTGATTCCAGTCATACAGACATACAGTTTGTGGTACAGAAGAACACAGTAAGCAGAACATAACATAACATAGAACACAGACAACATACAGTATACAGTACATGCACATGGTGGCTTTGTGATATTATCATAGAGTGTTCAGAGTTTGAATTGCATATGGGTAGAAACAGTTTTTGAATCGTGATGTTTTGGCAGGCAGTGAACTGTAGCGCCTCCCTGAGGGCAGCAGGTGGAAGATGTGGTGAGCTGGGTGGGAGGGATCAGAAATGATTTTCTTCACCCTTGACACGGACCGTTTGAGATTGAGTGATTTTATTGATGGGAGGGGGGTGCTGATGATTTTGGATGCTTTGTTGACAATGCGCTGTAGTTTATTACAGGAGTGAGTGTCCAAACTGCTGAACCAAACTGTTATTGATGAAGTGAGCATGCTTTGGATGATGGCTGTGTAAATTCGGATTAGGAGATGTTTCCCCACTCTAAACTTCTTGAGCTGGCGGAGAAAGAAGAGTCTTTGGTTGGCTTTTTTGTAAATATGGTCTGAGTTGGTTTTCCATTTGAGGTTATTGCTTATGTGAGTTTTCCATTTGAGGTTATCGCTTATTCTCTCCAGAGATGCTGCTTGTCCCATAGTTACTCCAGCTTTTTGTGTCTATCTTTGGTTTACACCAGCACCTGCAGTTCCTTCTTACACTATAACTTGGGGAATGTGCATGGTTGGGGAGCAGGGGCATGGAACATGCTTTGGTAGGATTAGGGGGAAGAATAAAAGTGGGAAAAGTAATCAAAATTGTGCTGTCTGGAACTTGTGGTCCATAAGTGGCGGATAGAAACATAGAAACATAGAAATTAGGTGCAGGAGTAGGCCGTTCGGCCCTTTGAACTTGCACCGCCATTCAATATGATCATGGCTGATCATCCAACTCAGTATCCTGTACCTGTCTTCTCTCCATACCCCCGATCCCTTTAGCCACAAGGGCCACATCTAACTCCCTCTTAAATATAGCCAATGAACTGGCCTCAATTACCTTCTGTGGCAGAGAATTCCAGAGATTCACCACTCTCTGTGTGAAAAATGTTTTTCTCATCTCGGTCTTAAAAGATTTCCCCCTTATCCTTAAACTGTGACCCCTTGTTCTGGACTTCCCCAACATCGGGACCAATCTTCCTGCATCTAGCCTGTCAAACCCCTTAAGAATTCTGTAAAGTTTCTATAAGATCCCCCCTCAATCTTCTAAATTCTAGCCGAGTACAAGCCGAGTCTATCCAGTCTTTCTTCAGATGCAGAGACATTGACCATTCTTGGTCAAATTTATGTCGGTAACCACTTAAAGAGACATAAACTAGATGGTAGATCAAAAGTTAGAAAGTTAGGTTTATTTTATTTGATTTTGATGGGTGGCGTCCTGTGCTATCAATGAAAATGAATGATTTATGTACAAAGCACAAATGAGGAATAAAGCACTTCTTTTACCCACTGAGTAAAAAAGCAAGACATCACATGACAACTCAGAAATGATCATCAGCAACAGCTTACCATTGTTATTGAAGCTCATTTCTATTAAACTCCAATATTTTAAATTGACAGTAGGGAACAGGGCTAGATGGGCCTTGTAAAGACAAAAGGAATGCATGTGTTGATAATACCATTCTCATTGAACTGTTGCAAAGGAAAATACTATACTTAAACTATATTTGATATTGAAGGATAATATTTTGACAATGGTTACGTAGTTACCTCTGAATATTATCAAAAACATGTGCAGCGCTAAAATAAGCCATTTCATCCTCATGATCATGCCAACTCTTAGAAAGACCAATCCAATCATCCTATTCCTTTGCTTCATCTCCAAAGCCTATACATATTTATTTTTGTGTTTACTGTGTCTAGGAATTATATTAAATACCAGGTCATGCTCAAAATGACATCTAGAACAAATTTGTTGTGAAAGTTTTCCAAATGCTTGCAAAATGGTCAATAGAGTTAATTTAGAAATTAGGATTATACCATACCTGAGGATATTGAAAAAGACAATTTGAGTGCTTTAATTCTGATTTTGTATGGTGTGAATTAATTGCATTGCTGTTGTAAAGCACAGCTCACGATAAACCTAATACCATACATTAAGTAATATATTTAAAATTATTGGAGAATAGCATAAGAATACACACATGAATCAATGATCTTACCTGATCTTGTATATGCTGTATAATTCTCTATCCACAATGAGTCAAAACGAATTTTTCCTACAACCAATGAATGTTCAGAATCATTTGCATTTGAGTTAACTAACCAAGTCGTGATGCAACCACTCAGAATGCTTTCTACCATACACCTGTGAAAGAATGATAATGTATTTGGCAACTTACAGGAAATCCAGTAGAACTGTATATCCAGGAGAAAATATTGGTGGAAAATGTAAACAAAAACAAGTGGACCGATAGTGGACAAAATATCTGTGACAGGCAAAATCTGTATCAGATGTGATTTTGCCTGTCACAGATATTTAGTCCACTATTGGTCCACTGCAAGATTAATACTACAAAGATGTCCACTGTGGCCACCCAGGTACTGAGGCTATGCTTGCCCGTGCCCAAAGCATGTTTTACTGGCCAGGAATGACATAGAAACATAGAAAATAGGTGCAGGAGTAGGTCATTCAGCCCTTCGAGCCTGCACCGCCATTCAATATGATCATGGCTGATCATCCAACTCAGTATCCTGTACCTGCCTTCTCTCCATACCCCCTGATCCCTTTAGCCACAAGGGCCACATCTAACTCCCTCTTAAATATAGCCAATGAACTGGCCTCAATTACCTTCTGTGGCAGAGAATTCCAGAGATTCACCACTCTCTGTGTGAAAAATGTTTTTCTCATCTCGGTCTTAAAAGATTTCCCCCTTATCCTTAAACTGTGACCCCTTGTTCTGGACTTCCCCAACATCGGGACCAATCTTCCTGCATCTAGCCTGTCAAACCCCTTAAGAATTCTTTAAGTTTCTATAAGATCCCCCCTCAATCTTCTAAATTCTAGCGAGTACAAGCCGAGTCTATCCAGTCTTTCTTCAGATGCAGAGACATTGACCACTCTTGGTCAAATTTATGTCGGTAACCACTTAAAGAGACATAAACTAGATGGTAGATCAAAAGTTAGAAAGTTAGGTTTATTTTATTTGATTTTGATGGGTGGCGTCCTGTGCTATCAATGAATATGAAGAATATGTAAACGGGCATTGGAAGTAAGTAGACAAAAATGCCGGAGAAACTCAGCGGGTGAGGCAGCATCTATGGAGTGAAGGAATAGGTGATGTTTTGGGTCGAGACCCTACTTTAGGCTGATGTGGGGATGCGGGGGTGGGGGTGGGAAGAAGAAAGGAAGAAGCGGAGGCTGTGGAAGAGCTGGGAAGGGGAGGGGAAGGAGGGAGAAAGCAAGGACTACCTGAAATTGGAGAAGTCAATGTTCATACCGCTGGGGTGTAAACTACCCAAGCGAAATATGAGGTGCTGCTCCTCAAATTTGTGGTGGGACTCACTCTGCCCATGGAAGAAAGTAGTTGTTTTAAACATGGTGTCAACAGTAAATAACTTAATTTTAAGCTAGTGGAGATTGCATAAAGAAAGACATAGAATTATTTGCTATTTGCATTGGCGTATAGTATCTAGAATGTTGATTTTTTAACTTAGAAATCTGAGAGTATCTAAATGCCCGAAAAGAACTAAACACGGCGGTAATTAGGTGTATAAGAAGCACTGGTTGGAGATATGGATTTGTGTTTCATTTTTTAATTTTTAATTTGATAATATACAAATAATTTTAAACAGAAAGTTGAGGAAAGGAAAGTTCTCCAAACTGGTATAATTTTAAGCACAACTTGTGCCTCAATCACCAATCACACCCAAAGCAGTGAATGTATCCCTAGGCATTGGTAAATAAATAACGCATAAGATTATGGAAACTCAAGGTGCATTGAAAGCCATGTGTTGAAAATTCAATTATCTTTTCAGTAGATTGTGTCAAATTTTGGTAAATTGCAGAAAAAACCCCAACACATTTAGAATTTGCACCCAACTACTGTCCCTCACCACTTTCCCACTGTTTTGCAATAATGTATCATAGACATCACAAATGACTTGCAGGAATCGTTAAATTTGCTCCAGTGCATCTGGTGTGTCACTCAGCTGCTAACATCTCCTATCACTGATCTGTGCACCCACAGCTTGAGGTCAAAGGGCTTAATAATATCTAAAGCATCCAGACAACAGATGTCCAACTATATATCTTAATATTTTTTAAATACATAAATTTATACCAAAGACATTTCATTTACTTGTTAGGTGTTCTTCGATATAGTTCTCCTTTAAATAATTAAAACTTTGCTGAATAGAAAGTAACTCTAGAGCAATTAGTCACATAGTGAGACTTATGTGATATAGCGTGCTTTCATTTTACAATTTAGCTGTGGGTTATGCACCACATCCTTTCATATGGGTGCTTTCTTAGAACTGGCTATTCCCTGACTAAACATTTTTTTTTTACTGTAACAGACATAAGCCACTCTCACTTTGAAACCTTTAAAATATGAAAGCAGTGACAGTAATTTGTTGTGATTGTGAACATATTTCCTTCAAGTGCTGTTTATGAAGCTTAAATTGCCATAGGCTTTGACTGTCACTTGTAGTTAAGTACAACCGGGGTAAAAAACAAACCTCACCAAGGTCAAACCATTGTCGACAAAAGTGCGTAAAAATATATAGTAATTAGATATTGAAAAAAAAGACTTTTTCACATCATTAAGATATAATTTAAAAAATATTCATATTCTTTCCTGCCGATTCCACAGTATTTTCTTGCCATCTGTACGGTGGAAACATTGCGTGTAAAATAATTTGACAATGTGTTTTTCTTCAGCTTGTCTATCAAGATTAAGTAAATGGAGAAAAGAAGGTCTTACATTTGCATCATGCCTTTCATATTTTTTACAGCTTGTTTAATTGATTTTGAATCCATTGAAAACTTCTGAAGTGTAGTCATTAATGTTGGTTCACAAAATGGGAGTTGATATCTTTTTATCCATACATGGGATTTCTGTGCCTCTGGCTGTTCAACATTTATTGTCCATCACTAATTGCCCTTGAAAAGATGGTAGGCTTTCCTGAATAACTGCAGTCTTTCTGGTGCTGTTCCCAGAGTATTGTTACTAGGCAATCTTGATTTAGACCCAGAAATCTTGAAGAAACAAAAATATATTTTAATGTCAGAATTGTGTTGTACTTGGACAGGAACTTACTAGTGATGGTGTCTGATTTACGCTGAATATAAGACACTTGTGTACAAGTGCACTAGGTTGACTCCCATAATCACTTAAAAAGGAATAGTTTTTCTAAAAAGTCTCTAAATAGTGCCTTTCATGTCCTTGAGATATTCTAATAGCCAACGTGGTACCCCTTTATAAAAATGCTAATTTTTAGAGTGAAACCATCAGCATACCAAAATGCTGTTGACAATGACAAGGTAAATAATAACATAAATTGTCAGAGACTTTGGTCATATTGGATAGGATATCCAGGAGAGTTCACTGTAAGATAGTGTTGAAGGATCATTTACATTGGTTTTAACTTACCATGTAAAATACAGTACAACAGTTTCCGTGCGATGCGCTATTGCTCTGGTGTGAGAGATAGATTTAGCTCTTAGGGCTAAGGGAATCAAGGGATATGGGGAAAAAGCCGGAACAGAGTACTGATTTTGGATGATTAGCCATGATCATATTGAATGGCGGTGCTGTCTCGAAGGGCTGAATAGCCTCCTCCTACATAGAAACATAGAAACATAGAAAATAGGTGCAGGAGTAGGCCATTCGGCCCTTCGAGCCTGCACCGCCATTCAATATGATCATGGCTGATCATCCAACTCAGAATCCTGTACCTGCCATCTCTCCATACCCCCTGGTCCCTTTAGCCACAAGGGCCACATCTAACTCCCTCTTAAATATAGCCAATGAACTGGCCTCAACTACCTTCTGTGGGAGAGAATTCCAGAGATTCACACTCTCTGGGTGAAAAATGTTTTCCTCATCTCGGTCCTAAAAGATTTCCCCCTTATCCTTAAACTGTGACCCCCTCCTGCACTTAATTTCTATGTTTCTATGGTGTAGTTTAAAGACAAGTCTTTGGTTTAATTCAAAATATACAGACCCGAAGGGAAGAGTGCTACACCTGAGCCAAGGCTGCTTGAGGGATTGAGGGTTAACTGTCCATTATACAATCCCCTTGATTTTCCACATCTTAACATTAAAATAACGCAAAATATGCCTGTATTCACTTGTGTCCCTATATTTTGATATGCTCCTTTGGCATTTAAAACAGATGAGGAATAGACAATGGAATTATCATAAATAGTAATCCTGCAAATGACAGCATCATACTTAGTTCACAATAAAAATTTAGTCAGTGCAAAAGTATACATTTAGAAATAATAAAACTCTCCCCAAAAAGGGTTAGAAGTGGCACAATGCTTAGCAACTAATGCTACTGTCTGTGTGGAGTTTGCATGTTCTCTTCTTTGATTTATTCTGCTCCACTTTGCTCCCATCTCCCAAAGGCCAGCTGATTGGTGGATTAATTGGCAACTGCAAATGACCCCAAGTATAATAGGTGGTAGATGAATCATAGAAACATAGAAACATAGAAACTAGGTGCAGGAGTAGGCCATTCGGCCCTTCGAGCCTGCACCGCTATTCAATATGATCATGGCTGATCATCCAACTCAGTATCCTGTACCTGCCTTCTCTCCATACCCCCTGATCCCTTTAGCCACAAGGGCCACATCTAACTCCCTCTTAAATATAGCCAATGAACTGGCCTCAACAACCTTCTGCGGGAGAGAATTCCAGAGATTCACCACTCTCTGTGTGAAAAAAGTTTTCCTCATCTCGGTCCTAAAAGATTTCCCCCTTATCCTTAAACTGTGACCCCTTGTTCTGGACTTCCCCAACATCGGGAACAATCTTCCTGCATCTAGCCTATCCAACCCCTTAAGAATTTTGTAATTTTCTATAAGATCCCCCCTCAATCTTCTAAATTCTAGCGAGTACAAACCGAGTCTATCCAGTCTTTCTTCATATGAAAGTCCTGACATCCCAGGAATCAGTCTGGTGAACCTTCTCTGTACTCCCTCTATGGCAAGAATGTCTTTCCTCAGATTAGGAGACCAAAACTGTACGCAATACTCCAGGTGTGGTCTCAGAGGGTGTTGATAGGCATTTGAGGGGGAAGAGGGTGTAGAGAGGGATAAGATGTTGAGTAGAAGAGTTAGGGTGTCTACAGCTGTACAAGACATTGGAAGCATGATGCACAGTTCTAGTTGCCCGGCTATCGGAAGGATATCTTTAAACTAGAAAGAGTGCAAAACAGATAAACAAGAATGTTACTGGGTGGAGGGTTTGAGTTATAACGAGAGGCTGGATAGACTGGGACTTTTTCTTTGTAGTGAAAGAGGCTGAGTGATTACCTTATGGAGGTTTATAAAACCATGAGGGACATAGATACGATAAATAATCACAGTCTTTTTCCCAAAGTAGGGGAATTTAAAATTATAGGGTATAGGTTCAAGGTGAGAGAGGAAATGTGTAAAAGGAAGGCGAGAGCCAATTGTTTCACATGAAATACGACATTTAAAAGTTACAGACAGAAACATGGATAGGAGAGATTTGGAGGTGTAGGGGCAGGCACAGGCAAGTGGAACGGGCTCTGCTAATCAACTTTGTTGGCATGGATGAGGGGCCAAATAGCTTGTTTCCATGCTTTTGTAACAGCTCTATAATTCTAGTGGTGTGCAAGAGAATTTGATTGTCATAATTACCAAAATCGAATAATGAACATCAGTACTTAACATAATAACATGAACAAAAAAATGTTGCATAAATAAAGCCCAAATATTAGTGCAAAACAAAACAAAGCCCATAGTCCCTATTGCAAACAAGACAGTTCGTAGTTCGAAGTTTAGTTGTGGTGTTCAATAGCCTGATGGTTGTTGGGAAGATGCATAAAGAATTCCAGGATTTAGATGAAGAAAGGAAGATGTATTTCTAAGTCAGGATGGTATGTAAGCAGGAGAGAAGAATACAGATGAAGGCATTGTCATGCACCAGCTACACTTGTCTCTGTTGATCATAGGGATGGATTTGGAAAGTGCGGTTGGAATTGCGTTGGTGAACAACTACACCATATTTTGTAAATGGTACAAATCAAAAGTTTTGATCAGAAATGCATCAATTGGTTAAAAAGTAAATGTTGATGTGTGCAAGTCTTCAAACTAGCATGGAACAGACCAGTTCATATTCATGTGATAAAAGCAGAATTAGGCCATTCGGCCCATCAAGTCTACTCCGTCATTAAATCATGGCTGATCTATCCCTCCCCCTCAACCCCATTCTCTTGCTTTTTCACCATAACACATGACACCAGTACAAATCAAGAATCTATCTTTCTCTGCCTTAAAAAATATCCATTGACTGCCTCCATAGCCTTCTGTGACAATGAATTCCACAGATTCACCACCTTCTGACTAAAGAAATTCCTTCTTATCTCCTCCCTAAAGGAATATCCTTTCATTCTGAGGTTATGACCTCTGGTCCAAGACTCTCCCACTAGTAGAAACATCCTCTCTACATCCACTCGATCCAAGTCTTTCACTATTTGGTAAGCTTCAGTGAGGTCCACCCTCATCCTTCTAAACTCCAGTGGGTAGAGAGAGGCCCAGCACTGTCAAATGCCCATCATATGTTAACCCACTGATTCCTGGGATCATTCTCATAAACCTCCTCTGGGCCCTCTCCAGTGCTGGCACATCCTTCCTCAGTTATGGGGCCCTGAAATGCTCACAATACTCAAATGCAGTCTGACCAGCGCCTTATAAAGCCTCAATATTACATCCCTGTTTTTGTATTCTAGTCCTCTCGAAATAAATGCTACCATTGTGTTTGCCTTCCTTACTACTGATTCGATGTACAATTACATTTTTTGGGAATCCTGCACCAGCACTCCCAAATTGCTTTGCACCTCTGATTTCTGAATTCTATTAGTTTTAATAAAAACTATGTGCAGATGCTTTATTTTGTATTTAATTTAAATTAAAAGATAAATCCAGAAAAGACAGAATTGGGCAACGATTTAACTAGAGATTAGCTTTTAAAATATCTGCATTTAGACATCTGAATAAACAAGCCCAAAATATCACAACCTGAGATATCTGCAAAATTGTAACACCATTTTTCAAAAAAGCTAGATTCTGCTTCTTATAATGGACAGCGTTGGATTGATAAAGTTAATAACTAGTATTTTGGACCAAAATATGTACGCTGTCCCACCTGCTGAGTTCATTCAGCATTTTCTGCTTTTGTGCCAATATTCATGTATTTTCCACTTAAGCTATTAACTAGGTTATAACCGGCAATTGATTGTTACGAATGTATTCCATTACAACAACAATTGAAAACTGCTAGTCATGGCCATGCTACATGCAAGAATATGCAACTTATTTTATGAGATCTGGGAATAACATTGAAAATTGTGCTGCCATCAGCAAACTTTCCCACCTCCGATCTTATTTGGAAAGGAAAGTCATTTCTGGAACAGCTGAAAATTCAAGGACACTACCCTGAAGTCTCCAGCATTGATTGCTCAGATGGACGGAGACCCCTAATAAACATAACCATCTTCCTTTGTGAGATATGTAATTCCACATATTGGAGAATTTTCCCATTGATTCGCATCTGTTTTTCTGTGCCTGTAGTTATCATGTGCAGTCAAATGATATTTGATGTTAAGCCAATCACTCTCACCTTATACTCTGGAATTCACCTCTCCTTCAGGTTTGGAATAGTCTGCAATGTTTGGAAATGGCTGGCCTTGGCAAAATCCAGAGCAGGAATCGGTGAGCAGATTAATTGTTGGTTCTTAAGTGGCATGACTTTACTGATGATTGAATAGAAACTGATGGGGAAGTAATTAGCCAGATTTTGAGGTGATTCCTGGGCAATTCTTGAATAAATACCAGTGCTGTAACTGTACAGGAACATCTTGCTAGAGATGTAGCTAGTTTTGGAAAGCTAGTCTTGAGCAGAACAGCCAGGACATTGCTTTGTGTGTAGCTTTTGAGTATCCAGTACTCCATACCATTTACTGATATATACTGTTCATAGTTTGAGTGGCTGAAGGTGGCTGATGATGGGGACTTCAGGAGGGAATATGTTCTCTACTTCTCTCCTCAAGCAAATTTTATGAAGTTCTATTTTGTCTTAATTATAAATATCACAATACATGAGATGTCAAGCTTTTGCTACTCATAAAGTGCCCAAAGAGAGAGCTGAGCTTACCCATATGCTCAACTTCGATTGACAAGAGAAGACATTTAGCACTAAATATCTAGCGTTTAATGAAATCATGACGGACATATATTTTAATTCCATGCATCCGTCTTGGCTCTAGACACTTTAACATTCTGTTTACATACCTAAAAACAAAACTAATTATGTTCTAAATTTAAGGCAGCTCCAATAGCTTGTATGTAATGACTTTTGGTGATGTCATAGTCATAGAGTGATTCAGTCTGTAAACAGGCCCTTCAGCCCAACTTGCCCATAGCGGCCAACAGTGCCCCAGCTACACTAGTCCCACTCGCCTGCGCTTGGTCCATATCTCTCCAAGCCTGTCCTACCTATATACCTGTCTAACTGATTTTTAAATGATGGGATAGTTCCAGCCTCAACTACCTCCTCTGGCAGCATGTTCCATACACCTACCACACCCTTTACGTGAAAAAGTTACCCCTCGGATTCCTATTAAATCTTTTCCCCTTAACCTTGAACCTATGTCTTCTGGTCCTCGATTCCCCTACTCTGGGCAAGAGACTCTGTGCAGCTACCCGATCTATTCCTCATGATTTTGTACACCTCTAATAAGATCACCCCTCATCCTCCTGCGCTCAATGGAATAAACATCCAGCCTACTCAGGTTCTCCCTAAAGCTCACACCCTTTAATCCTGCCAACATCCTCGTAAATCTTTTCTAAACACTTTCAAGTTTGACAATATATTTTCTATAACATGTGCCCAGAACTGAACACAAACATTTGTAAAATTAATGTGCTTGTAAAAATGTGCTTTCTACATGTCTATATTTCCTGTTCATTTTAATTCTTGGAAGGCTGTATGGACATAAAAGATGTTCTATGCAAAGTAAAAAATAGGTTTATGTGAAAACTCCATTGCCATTTGTGCGGACTAGAAAATGAAAAGTAATTCAAATCTTTAAACATGAAGCAAATTTAATTACTGTACAGTGCAACAATAACTTTATTTTACAATTCACCTTTGTGTCAAATGCAGTACATGAAGTAGCTTACATCTCAAATCTGGCCTTATACAGTACTTTTAAAACATAAATAAACATCATATATTGCTGAAATTAACATTGCTTTGGAATGAAAATGATTCACATTTCAATCTCAGAAATTATTTTCTTTTAAAATTAGTAATTTTCTCTTGGCACCTATTAAATATTTCATTGTAGCATTGATCAAACCTGAAATACTTCCATGAGATGAACGTCACTTGCAGAATACTTTAAAACTACAAACGGTGCTTCAGTAAGAGATTGGCATAAGTAGTGTGTGATTATCGCAGCATTTTGACTCTTGCCAAGCAATATAATCAGTGGAGGAACCCAAGAACAGAACTGTGCAATCAAATTTTCTTTCATGATAAGTGCAATATATGTTGACAATGACAATAGACAAATTTATGAAAGCCTGTTGGAAATCTTGGCTCATCTCTACTCAATACTTAAAAGAAAATCATTTTACAAAAATAACCAGCAGATTTACATATCTTGTCCCGCAGTTGCCGATATATATATACAACAGTTGGTGCTTTATAGTATTTTTCAATGAAGTATGATGTCTAATGGATTTCATCTTTAAACAAAGCCATAAAAATTGAAACAATATTTACTCCACTATTACATCATTTTCCCTTAAGGGATTGCCATACAGATCATATAAAGAATGCTAAACACAGGGCAAACAAAGAAATTATCTTCCACTAACATTACAGCACTTGGAAAATATACATCAAAATTTTCATAACATAAAGACTCCAGAGATTTTGATAAATATACTTCCTTTTAGATTTATACAGGATATTTTTACTTGATTGCAGGAAAAAAACTAAAAAAAACAGAAATGGAATTTAAGAATTACGAAAGTTGAACTGCAATGGAATCTGCTGATGCGCAGTTTATTAATCTCCTGACTTTTCATAAGACTTGCTTGAATCAATTCTGGTCCTCCTGCCTCACTTTCTGGCTACCCTAAAGATTTCCTATTGTTTTCTATTTGTAGTAAAACTGCACAGGTAATCTTTGCTACTAGTAACAAAATCAAAGGAAATCCTCCATCAATATTATTACGGGGCACAGCAAAACAAAAACTACCCCTAACATGCTATATTCATTATCATGTCCACTTATTCCCCTGC
Organism: Leucoraja erinaceus; assembly: GCF_028641065.1. Classification (NCBI taxonomy): domain Eukaryota; kingdom Metazoa; phylum Chordata; class Chondrichthyes; order Rajiformes; family Rajidae; genus Leucoraja; species Leucoraja erinaceus. Next base: position 23,452,293 of record NC_073395.1, on the reverse strand, counting down.
AAAAGTGGAATGACATAGACAGAGATGTCGTCCCCTGAGCCAAGCCTATCATTTGATATCCTCCATCCTCGGTCCTTCAAAACACCTCTGGCTCTCATCACCAAGTCCTGGGCTGCCAGAGTGTACCTGTAGAGAAATAATATCAATTATGTACCGTTTAGAGTGATAATTACTGTAATGTGAAACTGTCTTGGATAACTTCCCAAACCATCAAATATTCTGTGTATGCCCATCGAGGTTGGCTGCAGAGGTTTTGCAGGGCAATCGCTCTACAAAGTCTTGAGTGCACTGGGCATCAACGGAGTGGCAAGGAGAAGGGCCATCAAGAACACCACAGAGGCAGCGGAGAAGGCCTCGAGATGGCTCTGGATCAGGAGAGGAGGTCCATGGGGAGGCGCGAATGCCACCTGAACACAAGTCGTGGTCTGATCAACCACGGCTGGGTCGCCTGGGTGAGGGTGTCTGATGTTGAAAGACCCGAAACACCCAATGACCCCAGGTTACATCACTGATGATGTGTTCAGGAGCATCTATCGATGTATTTGTATCAAATGTTGACGACAGAATGATTATCCAGTAAACTTATTAAATACTGTAACTTGTCCAATTCTCTTTGATTGCACTGATGCATTTGGATAGATTCTGACTGCAAACAACTGTCTACGATAGTAAATTGGCAATTTGCATATATCCCATTCTCATCGATCGAGGTAAAAATAGGGAAAAGTGGATCTGCTATCATACATTACAATCACTCCACATTTTTAATCTTTATTTCAGCAGATACCCATTATCCTGCATCTGTACACCGAAGGACGGCTTGATTGTAATTATGTAGTCTTTCTCTGACTGGATAGCAGACAACTAAATGCTTTTCACTGTACCTCGCTACTTGTGACTGTTGTAAACTAAACTAAAGATGTAATATGGGCTGCCAATTTGTCTATGCATGTTTTTCACCATCAAATGTATTATTACCCCCAATCAGTACATTTTTGTGGACAGAAATGTGCCAGTGGGTATAAGGTCATAAGTGATAGGAGTAGAATTAGGCCATTTGGCACATCAAGTCTACTCCGCCATTCTATCCATCCCTCCTAGCCCAATAACCTCTGACACCTGTACTAATCAAAAATCTATCTATCTCTGCCTTAAAGGTATTCACTGACAGCCTCCACAGATTTCTGTGGCAAAGAATTCCACAGATTCACCACCCTCTGACTAAATACATTTCTCCTCATCGCCTTTCTAAAAGAATGTCCTTCCTAAAAGCATGTAGCCTGTACCTACATAATTTAAATAATATTTCAACATTCTTAAAAGGAGAAATGGGAAGAGGCTTAATTTTAGGAGTCACTTCCTGCAATCTTATATGACAACCTTTTGTCTCCTTATCATCTCTAATCTTTATCATTTACTCCACCCGTCTTGCCAATTCAACCCCCTCCCCATCTGTATCCTCCTATCACTTGCCAGGCTTTGTCCCGCCCTACCTTTTTCCCCCACCTCTCCCCCTACCACAGTTAGTCTGAAAGGGGGTCCCAACCCAAAACATGACCTATCCATTCCCTCCACAGATGCCGAGATACCCGCTGATTTACTTCAGTACTTTGTGTTTTGCTAAAGCCAATTTCTTGATGGTCCCTAATTTCCTCCGAGTTCCAACCATGGATAAAAATTATTTTGAAAATACCTTTTGAAAGTTATTTTGATACAACACAAACACAAATAAAAGTAACTGCATGTAAAAAGCAATATTTGCTTGATCTAGCTGAGAACAGATTTTACTTTAAGCCACAGTAGAATTTACACTTTGGTAATTTATCATTGACCATCTGTTACTTCATTAGATACAAATAGATCATGATTATGTTGATTATTGTTAATTTTACTGGCTACAATGCAATCACACAGGTGAACAGATTGAGACCACACGTATAATTAAAAACTACAGGTGAATGATGACCGTGGGTTGAAATTAAATGTGACAGGTGTTTTTTCATGTGCTTGGTGGCAACAAATTATCATGCAGTTCCCCACTAAGTACAAGTGTTCTGCAAATGTGATTTGCCTTCATACTCGACAAAAAAAGTTGACGCCATTGTATCTCTCTGAACTGCAATGCATTGAAAGAAATCACAGCCTCACAAAGACATAATTCTCAAATCTTGAGTCCTGCCAAGTAGTTCCCCTTTGAAGCTCTGCAACCTGTTTTTCATTATGGAAAGGGAGCCACTGGGGCAATTTTGCCAATCTGTTACCTTGACATGTGACCACAGCATGAATCCACGTGGATATTTTATAATTTGAACAAGAGGATAGAACTTGCACGAGATCAGGGCAGGCATATTGGGATCTTTTGCAGACAATTGCAGGATTCAGTGCATTTTGCCGATATTTTTTTTATAGAATCAGAAAACCTTTCAACAGAGAAGGAGGCCTTGTGCCTGTTCTTTCAAATGTCCCCACATGTGTCTCTAGTCTCTTAGATGCTGCAGTGTAACAAGGCAGATAACAGAGCTGGAGCTAACGAAAAGACATCCTTTATTGAATTTAAAAAAAACTAGAGTAACTCAGTAGGTCTGACAACATCTGTGGAGGGAAATGGACAGTTGATGTTTTGGATCGGGACCCTCCTTCAGGCTACAGAGTTCATGGCCAGCTGAGTTCCTCTAGTACTTTGTTTCTTGCTCCAGATTCCAGTATTTGCAGCCTCTTATATATTCTCTTTTTTATTGAACGTAATTAATTTCAACTAAAAACAGCGGCTGGTAAAACAAAATCTTGAATGTTATACCACGTTACATTCAATTATTAATTGACCTCATTTTATTCCATTGTTGGACTTTCATTTATGCATATGCTTAAAACAAAGACTGAGTCATTGAATTAAATGTTTCATATCCTTCTTAAAGTTTCTCTTACTTTAGATTTTGTTTAATGTTACAATAACTCATGAATGCACTATCTCAATTTTGCACCCAGAACCAACTGATATGCAAGGAGATCATTGTTGTCATTGAAATGACTAACAATGGCCACTCCCAGGACAATTTGGTCTAGTTTACCTGGGATTGCTCCAAAGCTGCATGGTATGAGAATCAGTGTCATCCTGTGAAAGACTGATGCATCAACTGTACATTAAGAGAGAAGGCCTTATATTTCATGAATTGTTATAAAAATGCAAAATGTCCTGGGAGTGATTGTCACAGTGTTTCACATTGGTTCTATTGCACATCACTGGAAGAAGAACCAGCCATGTCATTGAATTTCTGGGCAGTAGCTTATACAAAGTGTCATAAACGAAGCAGAAAGGGGTGGGAATAAAAAGCCAAGGCACCACAAAGCATTGAAGTCGATAGTTTAGCTATGAAAATAATTTTGGGTCACTAGGCCTGAAATGGAAGAGCTGGAAAATGTTTGGTGGAGGATATTCTGGATGTAGAGAGGCCATGGTGGGATTGGAAAACAAGTATGAAAATCTCTAAACTGAGTCAGTCCAGCATTCATTGCAGGTCACCAAGTAGTGGGCAAGACTTGGTGGGATTCAGGCTCATCAAGACAGCATTGACATGTTTGAACATTTAAAAAGAAATCAGAGGAAATTTACAAAAGCAGATAAACTGAAACAAGGCGAGGTTTGGCTATTTGACAATGTAGGCAACATGTTGAAGGACTGAAATGCGTATAAAAGTTTAAGACAGTCAAATACATTAAGATTTGAAACATATAGTTGCCAAGGAGGTGGATGGAACAGATGGTTGAGGAATGAAGTTTACTACAGGTTCCAAAAACAATAGCCTCCATCTAATAACCTAATAGTTAGTTAGTGGAAATCTTTGTTCATTTGGTGCTAAATGTCAGACTAGCAATATAACAATTTTGAGACAATAAAGGGGCTGGTGCTGTGGGAGGCAGAGGGTTGGGGTTTTCAAGAGATCTAATGTCTTCACCAACCAGACAGTCAAAGCTCAGCCAAAGGTAACTGCTGACAAATAGTGGTCTCACAGAATGAATAATTGTTTCAATAAGATGACGACAAAGATGGGAGACTGAAGTTAAGAGGAAGAAAATATGACACTGTTGGACTCCTTATATTGCATCTGAGACATGAAGTGCAGATTTAATGGATACTTTCAAAACTGTGTCAGGATTTAATGCAGTGAATGAAAATAGACTACTTCCTCTAATTTATGGATTAAATGAGCATTGTGCAGTAAATTAAATCTTTGTAAAGAGATTGAGGAAATGGGTTAAAATGGGTTAAATTTTTACGAAGTGGAAGGCCGTTGTGAGTAATGCATGGGTTATTTTTCAATATCAATATGGGATAACATAATGGTCCTTTGGTCCACACCGACCATCAATCACCCATTCACACTAGTCTATACTATCCCATATTGATATTAAAATTTAGGTGTCTGTGTATTCAAGTCACTAAAAACGAATATGCAGATGCAACAAACAATTAATAAGGTAATTAATAAGGTAAATTATATGTTTGCTTTTATTATAATAAAATTTGAGGATAGGAGAAAAAGTATGTCTTACTGCAATGTTATAGTCTCTTGCACCTTGAGAATCATGTACAGTTTTAGTTATTACCTCAAAAAAGAACATACGTGCTATAGAGGAAGCACAATATTCACTAGACTGCTTCCTGAGATGGTGGATTTTCTGCATGAGAAGAACTTGTATTCTTTAGTTTTGTAAAAGGTGAGGTTATCTCATTGAAACTTACAAAATTCTTCCATGGCTTGACAGGGTGAACACAGGGAGTTGGTTCCCTGACTGTAGATTCAAGGGTCACAGAATAAAGGGGAGGCTGTTTAGGACTGAAATAAAGAGAAAATGCAGAGAAGGGTAAATCTTTACAATGTTGTATCCTGAACGATGATAAATTGTCTTCAAGTTCATTCGAAACAGAGACATATCACGTTCAGAATATTAAGGGAGTTGAATGATATGCGAGCTGTGAAGGAAAATAGAGCTAGGGTGAAAGATCAACTATGACCTTTGTGAATGCAATGATCTGATTGTTTGGAACTTTGATGGTTTGGGATTGGGCTTGGAATATGAGCCCGGGGCCCAGTATACAAGCTGAGTGAGTGGCCAGAGCCATTTTCCAAAGTGCAGCCACAGCCAGGGTCCAGTCTGTGTGTCAGATGTGTAGCTGCACTCCCTTTAACCTCACAAGATTAACTGGACAATGTATTACACTGCTGTGTAACATGTGAAAAAGTGAAATGGACAAATGTATGCATTTTAATAAGAGTTACATTCAATAGTCTGAAACATCTGATGGCCTGGTGTTGGATTATCAGAGTTTTACTATAATAAACAAGCGTGTAACATCAGATGTCTAGACACTCCTAATCTTTATGTTAGAATAGACAAAAAAGAATATGGCTGATTCTGTACCCTTTTCAACATTTCAATCTTATATTCCTCGATTTTCCATAAATCTATTGATATCAGCCTTGAATGTGATTGACTGAATATCAATCAATAGGGTTGACTCATTGACTGAACATCTATCCAAAAACCACTGGAAATTCATAGATGCTCAACGACCCTGCAAGAAATCGCCTAAACGCTCCTAAACCGATATATGTTAATGGCATAATAAGTATTTTCACTAAAAATATTTCCATTACAGATTATTCATTCTAGATTATTAACTAGCAACCGATAACCAAATGGAATTCTTCACAGACCTGTGTGGGTCATCGGGATCACAGTTAGCAAGAAAGCTGGTGATAGCATCAGCTACTTCTTTATTTGACAGAACGTCCCAGAGGCCATCCGTGGCTAGAACCAGTGTATCGTCTGCGTCGTGTTCTTGCTCTATACAATCGTAGACTCTTACCTGTACACACATCAATTAAAATGTATTTATTTGAAACAAATATTCCAAAGGAGGCAAAATGTTTTTCAAGCACGAACAAATTCTCTCACCATTATTCCATCATTTATTCATGCAACCAACGCATTAAAGATTCCCATGGTTGTAAAATCAAACTGACAGTGAGTAACAATAAATCTTAAATGCCAACAAGCAAAAATACAGAATAATCTATTCCATTCATCTTTTATGTGGGAAACCATCGCTTTCTTTGTTTATAAATGCTTTTGATTGCAAATGTGCTCTATTTTAATTTCAGGAGAAATGTTGTCACCCATCACTAGCGTAAGGCTCTTAGCTTTAAAATGCATTTAGGCCAACAGCATTTCACTGGCTTCTCCGTGGAAATTCGACAGTTAAAATTCCCATGGCAACACCCCGTCTCATCGCAGTAGCTCATAAACCATGCAAGATAGGCTCAACTCTGCTTTGTAGATTTACACCCTTGAATTGAATTACTCTGAGCAGAGAAGATGCAAAATTCTCATATGTAGAAATTACAGTGACTGGAAAATCTGTAGAAACTGCATTCTTAACGTATTGTTTAACTTACATTGGATTAAAATAAATAGATATCATGCTTTTATTTAAGGAACTGAAAATCAGTCCTAAAGTTTTTGTAATTAATCGTTAGATCCTACAGCTGGTTATATCTGGTAGATTGCAAAATGAATAACAAAATTGTTTGAAAGCAACAGAGCAAAATAAACTAAAATACATATCTGTATTGTGTTGGAAACAAGAGCAGTGCCTGAAAGGGAAACATTCTGTATGTCTGCTAAAGGTGTTTTAAAACACAGGAACAGTTGCAGAGACAGTTGTGGGTACCTGGAATGTATTGTCAGTGGTAGTGTGGAAGCAGTGACGATAGTGGAATTTAAGAGGCTTTTAAACAGACACACGGACATAATGGAGGGATATGGATTATACGCAGGCAGATGAGATTAGTTGATCTTGACATCATGTTTGGCACAAATTGTGGGCCGAAGATCCCTCTCCTGTGCTGTACTGTTCTATGTACTATGTAAAATCGTTGGGTGTAAAATCAGCACACCCACCGATGTGCAAACTGAACTGTTGATGTGAAAGAATGTCTGCTTTTGTTTGCATTCATTTAAGTTATTGCTTTTATGGCTTCAGGGCGCAAGCACAATTTCCAGAAAGTACAGAAGTAATTCTTGCCCATTGCACTGTGAACGCTGACATTGATTCTCTGACAAATATGCGCAAACTAGAAAGAAAATGAAGATAAATTTTATGAAATTACAGGGTCACTCACATTAATCATTTAATATTTTTATGCTTCAAGTCTTCAGTGACTTTATGGCTTTGGGCTGTCAGATTCGGGAGTGAAATGAACATTTCTCCTTCTGAAACTGAATTACAACATTCACTCTCCCGGATGCACCTTCACTCAATATTCGGCACTCATTTGCAAAATTAAAAAATGTATATTAAGTTTGCAACCAATAGAATAAATCAAGTATTTAATTCAAAAATGTTTTGGTTAGTATGCTGATTGATTAAACTGCAGGACTGGATGTACAGGGGTAACATGCTGCATGGGAAAACACTGTCATATTAATGTTATTTTCTTCTTAGGCTATCCCTTGGGTCAAGGATGATTTGTTTCCACTCTAGTTTTAAGAAGTGGAATATGCCTGTGCATTAATTTTTTTAACATGGAATGGACATTGCACACCAGATACTATGTGGTCTTGATGGCGTATACCTTGGTCCAATGGCAAGGAAGTCCAAGACAATTGGAGACCAGGCTCTTGTTGTACATTAGTGGAGAAATAAGTACACCCGTATATTTACAAAATCTAGTCCAATGCCTCTGCCTTGACGTTCTTTCTCTTACCATTATTACCTGTCTCCTACAGTTGCCTTCCTTCAGACTGCCTATTTCTATCTCCCTCCTCCCAATCGCCACCCTTCGTGACCCTCTCAACTACGATCCCTTCACTCACCCCTTTTCCCTCCTGGTATCTTCCTCCATTTTCATTCACAAAACCTCTGCATCCCATCGTCCACCACCCATCCCAACCTCTCCCAATCTGCTGACCATTTTCTCTCTCCATGAGCAAAACTGTTCGTTCAACTGCTGTTGCTTGCCCTCCCTAGCGACCCTCCCAGAATGCTAATTGTTGCTCTCAACCCCACCTCCACCCCGAGGCTGTAGCAGCTTTGCTGTCACAAGGTTCAATTTGCAGACCCTTGCTGGCTGGGCCCACGCCCCACTAACCTCTTTAACCGTCCTCCCTAGGCTGCCTGATGACAGCAGACCACACACTTCTGCTGTTCTGTGGCTGGGTTTCCATTTTCCCAGCCAGTAGTCCACACTGTTCTATATCTTGAAATTAAGACTCAAAGATAATTATTTAAATTTCAAATCGGATGGCCACATACACAAGCTTCATTTCAGCAGAAGAATTCAGATGAGCCAGCAGATACTTCACTTTAATGGGAATAGAACAGAATCCTTGCTCTGCATTTAAGATATCCGCTTCCTGTGTCAACCAAGTCAGCATTAAGTCTCAAAACACATTACTTTTCTGATTGCGAGGCAGAATGCACCCTGGTTACTATTTTATTGGCTAATACCAACATTGCTGATGAGGGCTACAATGCTGAACTATTTTCGTTGCATCCATTGAATACTGCAATACTGTGTTGGCAGAGCACTACATTGTCATGGCTGCCTTATAAAGAAGCACCAACTCATTTTACAGGGAGTTTTTCATTTGCAAAGCATTCCGTTTGCAATTGTGGAGGACCAATGCTCTACATCTGTGTCAGGCTTTGAGTCATCCTTTCATTTAAGCTGCACGCAGGTGGCCATTCCACAAGAAGGATTTCAATCTGTTTTCTTATTTACGTTTTGTGGGAACAGACGGTGTGACAGAGATCTTCTATAGAAATGCTGCAAGCTCACTGCGTGTTTTTCTTTCAAACGCCCTCTGTGTCTCCCACCGCCCAGTTCTCTCCAAACTCCCATTGCCTTTGCCTGAAACTGTATTGGCTCAACCCGCCAACTGATTGACTTAAACCCTCGGGTATCAAGATGCAGTGAAGCCTCAATAGCAAATACACAGTTTACTGATCCAGCCCACAAAATGTCACATCTTTGTGCCCACATTGGACAGAATTAGAAATCCCTTTCACAACATGAGCAAAATACAGATTACAAGAGACTCTAAAGCTACCGGAGACAATGAAGATTGTAAGCATTAGTTTGTTTGTAATATTTGTTCTTAAAGTGACAGTCCAAGAATACATTTATTTTCTCATATACAAGAACATAGAACAGTACACAATAGGCCCTTTGGCGCATAATGTCTGCGTCAAACATCATACCAAATTAAGCTAGTCCCTTCTGCCTGCATGTGATCCATTTCCCTCCATTCCTTGCATATTCATGTATCCATCCAAAAGCCTCTTAGACACTACAATTGTATTTGCTTCCACCATGACCACAGGCAAAAGTAGGTATTGGAGTCTAAAAGAAATGGATGAATGTGATTTTCCAACTGTCCACATGCGGGGGAAAGATCAATTTAAAAACACAAAAAACAATATGGTTTCCAGCTAGTCTGAGGAGACAGCTATGGAAATTGAGGTCAAGAAATATGAAAAGGATAACTTGTTATTGTCAATATTGAATGACAGGAAATTTGGAGTCATCCAATCTTTTGTTAGTAGATTGGCGACACAAGGAACTGCAGATGCTGGTTCATCTGCTAACCATTTTAACTTTACCTTCCCTGTGCCCCACCCGGATTAGCACCCGTTTCCCCCCCAACCCCCATTCCTTCCTCTAGCTTCACAATTTGCACCTCTCCTATCCTTGTGTCGAACATTTTATGTTTTAATCTCTGACTTTTGTCCAACCACCTATCAACCCCACCCCTCCCGTTACCTGTATCCACCTATCACATGCCAGGTATTGACCTGCGCGCACCTCTCTTCCAGCTTTCTCCCCGCCCCACCCCATAATCAGTCTGATGAAGGGTCCTCACCCAAAATGTCACATATCCATGTTCTCTAGAGAGGCTACCTGACCCGCTGAGTTACTCCAGCAACTTGTGTCCTTTTTTGTCAGTAGGTCACTGGTTAAAATGCTAACTGTAGTTAAAAGGGAATGGACTAAAATTTACAAATTACACAATGTAGTCGAAAGTAAGATTGCTTTACCTCAGGTGCGCTTGAGAGAAATGGCTTTATGTGAATATTTGAATCATGAACCTTCAAATCATGGTCTCCAAATCCTCGGGTCACACCAATGGTTGCCATCACACGTGCCTAATGAACAAATCACATTTTCCCCCTCAGTTTGCACGTCACTTATCAACCGATAAACACTGTGATTTCAAAGAAAGATTTTAAATTAATAGTACTTTACAACATGCTTCACAGGCACTTCATTATCTGCATGGTGGTTTGAGACACCCATTGTATACAAGACAGCAAATAAAACCAGCATGTTGGTGTCATAGTGCAGATACCAGTCCTGTATATGTGTGAACCCAGGATTGCAAAACACCAACCTTTGTTTTTTACGGTGAGAAATAAACCTTTGGGCACAACAGATTATTAGTTGCTCAATATTAATGCAGGAGAGGTGTGGAATGAGCTTCCAGTGGAAGTGGTGGAGGCAGGTTCGTTGGTATCATTTAAAAATAAATTGGATAGGCATATGGATGAGAAGGGAATGGAGGGTTATGGTATGAGTGCAGGCAGGTGGGACTAAGGGAAAAAAAGTTGTGTCGGCACGGACTTGTAGGGCCGAGATGGCCTGTTTCCGTGCTATAATCGTTATATGGTTATATGGTTATATGGAGTGGAATTGGAGAAAGTGAAGAATGAGTGAGGGCAATAATGAAAATATTGTGTGTTGGAGGGGGGGGGAGGTGGGACTCCAGCTGTAGCTGCTCCATGTACGTTGAGCAAACCTAGCACACTCGACCAAAAACGTCACCCATTCCTTCTTTCCAGAGATGCTGCCTGTCCCACTGAGTTACTCCAGCATTTTGTGTCTACCTAAGATTTAGAAAGATGTAGGTTGTTTTGAACAGAACAACCAAATGAGGTTTGGCTTAATATTAAACTTGGCAAATACTTTTATGATTACAGTGTATCTTTCAGTTATCAGGCATAAATATACAGTTGTACCATACATACATGGACGGACGTTGACTGCTCTGCCTTCTCCTTCAACCACAAATGTGTAAGGGAGTTTCAGATTTTTCCACCATTAGCAAGATATTTTAATGACTAAACATTATGTCCCATCCTCACAACTATTCCTGTGAGATTCAATGGTGGAAGCATCACTTTGTAAAACAGCACCCTTAAACACCTACATTTTCCAAAACTATAGACATGGTGCATAGATTTTCCAAAGCATATGCTTCTCACAGCCTTTGGTCTTCAGATTTGCTACATAACATGACACTTGTTATGTAAGTATGCAGTGACAAACGGGTCAGCCTAAAATACAGGTGAATCATTTATAAACTGACAAATAATTCACTGAAATAAACCACTTAATTTCAATCATAGAAAGTTTTCAGCAGTGTAGTAAAATGACTGGTTTCATACCCAGCAAAGAGAGGAAAGACTTGTACTTTAATAACACCTACCATAATCTCGGGATAACCCAAAGCACCTTATTGGCACTGACCTGCTTTGGAAGAATAGTCCCCGTTTAAATGAGGAAACACCAGAATAGAAATGCACAAAGAAAACCTACACAAACAGCAATGACCAAATAATGTATTGTTTTATTATGCAACTTAAACGATAAATATTGGCTGCTGTGTAAAGGAGAAGTATCTGGCTCTTCTTTTAATTTCCATGATGGGCTCTTTTATAAACAGCTGACTAGACCTTGTCTGACACCTGTCTGAAGAAGGGTCCTGGCCTGAAACATTGTTTGTCCATTCCCTCCACCAATGCCTCCTGACCCTCTGGGTTCCTCGGTACTTTGTGTTTTGTTCAGCTCAGGCACCTTTGACAGGGCGGCATTGGGACTCCCTTTACTTTATTCTTTAAAATTCTGGAGTAACCCAGGAGTAGATAGTGTGTCTCACTGGTGACCTTCCAGTGTTATGTAGCAGCCTATAGTCATCATGAACTGGACACATTGAACATTTCACATCTTGCAAATGTTCAGTCAGTGAGCCTCTGAATATTTATGAGCTCCAGTATCTATCCACCAGTGAAATTGACACATGAGGTGAATTTCAATAACCATGAAAAGCATCAATTTCTCAATCATTTTTTCATTTCTTTGCGATACACTGATTGGACTGAGGCAGAGATTTTCTGCAACAGAACTAATTTTCATGAGAATGCTTTAACCATAATTTGGGATTTGTTTTGTGCACAAGCATTTGTGTTTTTCCCCTGTGCTTCATTAACACAATCCATAATTCCAATTTGTGTTATTTGAGCTGTGAAGACATTCCTGTCCATGGAGAGCGACTGTCAGCATGTTTTTTTCCCTTTGGCATAGATTACTCGGGGCAGAGAGATAGGACATATTTGGCAAGAAAGGGAGCCATTGGGATACCAACAAAGAAAAATAAAGTCAGTAAAGAAACCCAGCCCCATGAAAGGGCGAAAGAACAGAAAGGCTCACACATGCAGATGAGTGAACAGCTGGGTTTTCGCAAAGCACGTAAAAAAGTGCTTTTAAAATATGTCAATGTTGTAATTTCTGGAAACATGGCATCCAATTTGTGCACAGCAAATTGTAACGCGAGGGTTAAACAGACTGTGTCAGCTAAAATGGAGTTGTCAGCTAACAGCCTTATGCATGTTTTTCAGCTAAATTAACAGCACCACATGTCAAGCAAGTATGTTCGCTTAGAAAAACAATTAAATGGTTAGGAAAATCCTTGGGGTAACTTGGAAGAACCTGTAAATCATGAGGCCACCTGCAAGGTCACTAATATAAACCTTTACCTTCTCAGAGTAATTCAAAACAAGCTCAAGACTAACTACTTGAATTAGCTTCTGAAGACTAACTAATAATCAGTTATTAGCCTGATTCGACAAACAACTGTTTTCAACGCTAGGAGGATAGACAGTTGTAAAATAAAGTCATCTGTTGTTCTTAGATTAGCATAGAAGCTTGGGCTTTAAGGTATAATAAAAGTGTCTATTACACAGGTGCTCTGGGGATTTCATGTTGGGCCAAGATTCTGGTGAGGCACCAGGACACAGAGGTTCTTCAAAAGATCTCCAGTCCAAGCCTTTATACAGAGTTCCCAACAAGCTTTTGAAGTTACAGCCTTCAAGGTTAAAACAATTGTCAGACTCAGTGTCGATATGGTATATTCTGCTGCTATTTATATTGCAGTTTATTTGTCATTTTCGTTGCTTTAACTGAAGTTGTATAGCTATCCTATTGCTATATTCTTGGTACTTTGATGCAGCCTTTACTAAATGTTTGTGCTTTAAATTTGATACAATTGTTCTTCTTTCATCATTGATCCGAATCCTTACAACCTCCTTTTATTCCATTACATAGGCTTCCAAAAATGATCCATTGGCACCACTTCAAACAAGACCAGATAAATTATCTTTGGTGTTCTGGTATCATAGAAAGAAATTTGGGTGGAAATTCGTCTGATGTTATGCAATTTAAAGTGACAAATGTCACTCAAAATGTGCTTTGAACTCTGCACGTCAAAGTGGATTGCAACATGTATATTTTATTGGACTGTGCATTTAGAGCACGTGGCTGAGGATACATTTTACCCCAATATTTTGTCCTTTTGTGGGAGCTTGCCATGTGCAAACTGGGTGTCGCATTTCCGACACTGCGACAGGGACAATTCTAAGAGCATGTCATTTCTTCTCACAGTCTTTGAGACATTCTGATGTTATGAAAAGCATATATAAACACAAATCTATTTTTCTTTCGATACTTAAAAACCAAAAGAAAAGGGTTCACATAATTATACCATAGAACAGACCGAGATGGTGAGACAGGCATAGTATGAACTTTACATCTGTCAAAGCAAAAGATTAGATTGTTAAAAATGGATGGAACAATAAAAGCCTGAAGAAAGAATGAGATTGACTCGAGGGACCAGCGGAACTGGTCGAGAAAGAAAAAATTTGCATTTATATAACCAATTTATCAGAAATGCTCCACAGCATTTTGTGTAAAATGCATTCATCATGAGGCAGAATCATTGTAGTTACATTGAAAAACTCGGTCAGTGGCTTGCATTTATATAGTACCTTACATGGCCATTTCAAGTCATCCCAAAGCACTTGTCAAGACTATGCAAGCAGTAGTATGTTGAGGGGGGAGTGGGTATCGCAGGAGCGTTTGCTGTACACCTACCCCATCCCCACTGTATGTCTAAGGTTTACCTTCAAAACATAACCTGGGCCAATTAAATACTTCATGAAAACATAGATGCTATAGTGTTTAAAGAGATAAGACACATAAGTGTACACACAGAACATTTTCAGAAACAGTAATGTGATGCCAGCCAATATTATGTCAAATTGAGTGAAGGATCATCAAAGGCCAAGCCTCCAAGGATAGCTCACTGCTCTGAAATCCTTTACATCCACCTGAGAGGACAGGTGGGACCTCGGTTTTGCATATTATCTGAATGGTGGCATTCCCAACAGTGCAACATACCTTGGGTAACACAAGGGAAAATAAACATACACTTTCATACTCCAATTTCTGTATCTGCACTTAGTTTGTAGAGCTGCACAGTTTGAAGAACTGGGCTCTCCAGTTTTCTCCCACTTCCGATTAATGTTCAGGTTTGTAGTTTAATTGGCTCTATAAAATTACCCCTAATGCATAGGGAGTGGTTGGGAAAGTAGGATGACATGGACCTTGTGTGAAAAAGTAAACAAAAATAGTCAGCGTGGGCCAAAGGGTCTGTTTCTATGCTGTATCTCTAAACTAAACTACTGACTCAAGAGGCAAGTATATTATAAATGGAGTCCCTCAAAGGCAGCCATTTGGCACTCTGCTAAGAAACAATAGTAGGAATCCCTTTGCAGTGTTGCCTTAAGGGAAGAAAGTTGCCCAGGGACAACTAACCAGTGTGGGACCACTAACATTCTGTTGAATAGTGTATCCAATAACTTAGCATGGTTTTAGCATGGCGGAATCACCTTAGGTGACTCCAAGAATAAAACACCAACCTACAATTCAATAGTTGAGTTTAACATGGTATCTGGTCATGATTGTAACATGATTTGGTTCCATCCATTGTTACATTCTAAGTAAAATAATCCACAGCAGATAAAGTAGCATAATAGGAAGAAACAAAATTGTAAACTAGAAGAACATAAACAAACAGAATAGATGCTCTGGAATTCTCTGCCACAGGAGGTAGTTGAGGCCAGTTTGTTGGCTATATTTAAGAGGGAGTTAGATGTGGCCCTAGCGGCTAAAGGGATCAGGGGGTATGGAGAGAAGGCAGGTGCAGGATACTGAGTTGGATGATCAGCCATGATCATACTGAATGGCGGTGCAGGCTCGAAGGGCCGAATGGCCTACTCCTGCACCTATTTTCTATGTTTCTATGCTTCTATGCAATAAAAAACTGAAGATAAAATAAGGCAACAGAACCAGACGAAGGAAAAATGTAGGAAAGAACATCAGGCAAATTAATAATTTTTTTAAATGCCCTGGAGTTTAATGGGTACATTTTGGCCAACTGAGCATATACGTTATTTTGTAAGAGTTGTCCATTTTATGCTATTACCCTGTTCTTTACCCGTAGGTTCTATACTTTATTTTCCAATTTATCCCATTTTCTTTAAATGTTGTTCTTTTCTCCTTTGAGATGCTCTTTAAAACCTGCACCTCCAGCAAGCATTTGCTCCACCATCTCCTTATATAGCCCAGCTTGGTGCCAAGCACCTCTTGGTGACACTCCTATGAAATAGTGTTGTGCTCTGCCACATGATGCAAAGTTTCTAAATGCAAGGTACTGCACAGTTAAATTGAATCTACCTCCACCGCCCACTTCCTAGTGCCTCCTAGATTTTAAAATTAATGAAATAAATGTTTTGTTGCCTTTGGTAGAACAAGGAACTGCAGATGCCGGTTTACACAAAAGGACACAAAGTGTTCGAGTAACTCAAAGGATCAGACAATATCCCTGGAGAACATTACATTTTTTTGATGTTTTTGGGTTTGAGAAGGGTCCCTACCCAAAACATCGCCTATCCAGAGATACAGCTTGACCCGCTGAGTTACTCCAGCACTTTGTGTCCTTTCTTTGTCTTCCCTCTGGTTCTCTGGAGTAATTCCCATAAATCTACATTCTCTGAACGAAGTAACAGAAGAACAGCTGAGAAGAGATTAGCAGAATCAGCAAACCAGAAAAGGGAAAGGGTAGAAAATAAAATGGAAATTACTTGCAGAAATAACCATTCAGCAAATACCCTTGTTTACTCAACCAAGGCATGTGCATTAAAGTATTGGGATGAAAAATGTGGCAGGATTAATTCACTGAGTGCAGCTTATGATTGACAGCAAGCCCAGTTTCATGATGTGCCCTGTTAAAATTACCAGAGTGTGACTTTTGGAAATAATTACATTTTATAGGTCGGCATAGTAATCTTGCAAGAATAATAATAAATGGAGCTGTGTGCTTATAGGTGGGGGTTGGGAATGAAAGGGTGAAATAGTTCTTATTTCATTGCTACAATCCCCATCTAACCTGCTCACCAAATGACCTATAGAAATACAAACACTCCTATTCATATGCAACACAATTCCCTACCTTCTTTCCCTCCCCGTATACCAAAGGAAACTTTAGATCATCTTCTTCGATGGTTTTATAGGCCCTGTGGTGAAAAGAAAACAGTTTTCATCAGCAGAATAGATTCATTATCCCTCCCACCCCAGGCCATTTCTGCATTAACTACATAGTCTAGCGTGCAGCCTCACTGTTAATGTCCGTTAGGGTTGAAGGTGTGCATGGTGCCAATCCCATTCCCCCCCCCCCCCCCCCCCCCCCCCAGGCCTTGATTTAATTAGAAATTGAAGGACATTATATTTTCTTGTGGCTAAAATATCTGGAATTAGACTGCAGTTTTTAAACGCTTCCAAGCAAACCTTTGAGTAGTTTTCTTTCAGTGGTGGAGCGCCCATAATGAGATGGATGCTCTTCCCTCCCCAACCTGCCCCCTCCACCAAATGAAAGGCGCATCTCATCAGCTTGCAGTGTAAGTGGTCAATTTGAAAATACCTCAAACCTGTGCAAAATCTGCATTGGAATCGGTTCAAAAATGAGGAGAGAAAAATTACTCCAGCCAGATGTGCCAGAACACGGAAAAATGAAAGTCAGAGAATGTTTTACTAAATTATCCATCTGATTTCCATACTTCTTGCTACTGTCAGGCAATCATCCTGCTCTCCCCCATTCATGCACGTGTGGACACACACAGACAGACAGACAGACAGACAGACAGACAGACAGACAGACAGACAGACAGACACACACACACACACACAGACACACACACAGACAGACACACACACACAGACAGACACACACAGACAAACACACACACAGACAGACAGACAGACATACAGACAGACAGACAGACAGACAGACAGACAGACACAGACGCACACACACACACATAAACACACACACACACACACACAGACACACACACATACACACACACACACACAGTCATCCATCATTGTCAGAAAAGCCATACAACTCAGGCCAGGTTCCCTGCTGTTTCACTGGGTCCATGCAAATACGTTGAGACATTTGCATTCAGTAGCGTACAATCCACCATTACTGTCAACAATCTACTCTTGGCTGCAGCTTCAGGAGTCATTTGCCAGTGATTTCCCCTCTTCCAATGCGTAAAAACACTCACCCTGCACCGCAAATTATAATACATTCTCGCAATTGTGCGCCTGGCAACAATGTTTAACAGCACCGCAAAAGGCATGACTTAAATAAATATGTTGCATCAGAGATGTACATCAGAGCTGTGAAAATTATTTAATTGTGCAATATTTTGGAATGATTCAACCCACGTACAAAAAGCTTTTGTAATTATGATTCTTCCTGAGCTGTTATGGAACATCTTTAATCACATTTGCCTGGTTAGCTGCCACTCATAATAAAGTGACAATTATACAGCCAGTCAAGGGTGCTCAATAGTCTGGTGTGGGCTGAGATAGAGAGTATAACTGGGAAGTGCAAGGATCTGTGTGGAGTTTGCACGTTCTGTGGTGACGACATGGGTTCCCTCCAGATGCTCCGGTTTCCCACCACGTCCAAAGATGTGCAGGTTTGTAGGTTAATTGGCCCTCTGTAAATGACCCATGGTTTGTAGGGAGTGGACAAGAAAGTGGCTTAACCCAGTGTGATCAATGGCCGGCGTGGACGTGGTGGGTTGAAGAGCCTGTTTCCATGCTCTATCTCTAAAACATAAAAACTATTTAAGCCCTGCTTTGACACGGGTGACCTATGATGTTCAAAGGTCATGGATGTGCAGAAGAATTTAGTGTGAGTGATGTCAAGATGTGTGCTGCACATTGGAGTTACTTCATGAATCTGGGACATGTGCCTTAGTTATTCTTGTCCCTCACTCATTCTTGAGTAAGACCATGTTCTCTACCTTACAGTGCGGTGAAGTGTACAGAGACCAATCTGGGCTCAAAGGTTTTTTTTTCACACAGGTGTCAGAGGTGTAAGGACACTAGCATGTGGTTCCTGATTTTTGAGATTCTCTTTTCCTCTCTGCTTCCTCCATTCAAACTCCCTTGTGAGCAAGCACAGGGAACCTGGATTGAATTTTCACATGTGCACCATATGCACACAATGCATCCACTTGTACCAGTTTAATTTAGTTTAAAGATACAGCGCCGAAACAGGCCCTTCGGCCCACCGAGTCCGCGTGGCTAGCAATCCCCAAACACCAACACTATCCTACACACTGTGGACAATTTGCAATTTTTACCAAAGCCAATGAACCTACAAACCTGTACATCTTTGTAGTGTGGCTGGATATCGGAGGACCCAGGGAAAACCCACCAGGTCACGGAGAGAACGTACAAACTCTGTACAGACAGCACCCGTAGTCAGGATCGAACCCGGGTCTCAGCCGCTGTAAGGCAGCAACTATCACTGTGCCACCACTCTGCCTTTCTAAGTGTACAGAGACCAATCTGGGCCAGATTTTAAATAAAATTAGTTTGTATAATGCACAAAAAACACTGCATTATGTGAAAAGAATTTGAGCTCACTGTACCTAGTTTGCAGTCACCGTGAATTTCTGCAGCACAAAACCTAACTACAAACTTCATACATTGATGATAAATGTGGGATCTTCCTATTCTGTATGCTCGGTGTGACAGAGAGACAACTTGATTTTGAATGTAAATTAAGAGCATGGTTTGGAGAATAATTTCTCCAACTGGATATCATGATCTGGGCTTCAGGTAAATCCATGAAGTATGATATATGGTTTATTAATTGAGTGAGGTGTGATCACAATTGGATAGTGTCATCTTTTGATGCACACTTTGGTTTTCGTTTATCAGCAAAGCCCCCATTGCCATAATCTCCTCTCAGTGACTCGTTCCATATACCTGCCATGCTGTGTGAAAAACTTGTCTCTCAAATCCCCTTTACATCTTCGCTTCTTAGTTTAAACCTATGCCCCCTTTTAAAGTTTTAAACTTTATAAACCTCTATAAGGTCATCTCTCAGCACTTTGGAAAACAGTCCCAGCCTATCCAGCCTCTCATTATTACTCAAGCCCTCCAGTCCTGGCAACTTCCTTGTGAATATTTCCAAAGTTAACCATTCCCTTCCTATAGTGCAGCTACCAGAAGTGTACACAAGTGCTGTCTGACCAACAACTTGTACAACTTGAACATGATGTCCCAATGCTAGCATTCAATAATCCAACTGACAAAGGCAAGCAATCCATATGACTTCTACCTGTGTTGCCATTTTCAATGAACCATGTAATTGTACCCTATGTTTCGCTGTTCAACTACACAGTCAGGGTCTTTCCATTCAACCTATATGTCTTGCCTTGGTTTAACTTCCCAAAATACGTGACTTTGTACTCCTGGGAATTAAGTAGTTGGCACAAATACAGGAGAGCAGAAGTACAAGACGCGAGGGAGGAGAGTTAGAGAATCTGAGGAGAGAGCAGTTTTGTTTTGCACAGAGAATTGTTGTTGGAATCACACACAATTACTAGGTTTAAGAGGGATTTAGACAGATACACATAAATAGGCAAGGTATAGAAAAATAGGGTAGACAAAAATGCTGGAGAAACTCAGCGGGTGAGGCAGCATCTATGGATCGAAGGAAATAGGCAACGTTTCGGCACGAAGCGTTGCCTATTTTCTTCGCTCCATAGATGCTGCCTCACCCGCTGAGCTTTTCCAACATTTTTGTCTACCTTCGATGTTCCAGCATCTGCAGTTCCATTTTAAACATAGAAAAATAGGGTCCTATTTCGAACAAAAGGGATTACTGTAGCTGGGCAAAAAGGGCAGCAAGGACGTGGTGGGCAGAAGGGCCATTTCTGTGCACTAAGACTATTGTACCCGAACACCTATTGTATGCATTAAATGTATTTATTAGGGAACTCCCCACAGAACAGACTCAATAACCTTTATGGTTACAGTCTTACCAGCCAGTCATGTGGAAATCCCTGAAAAGCATTTTCTTGCCAAGTTCTTTGCGCTGCACTCTTCTGGAAAACTCTAGTTGAGTAAATTCATTCCCCAGTAAAAGTGGTTGCAAAAAGGCCTGTGGACATAAACGTAAAATAGAAAATGTGCAGGTTAAGTTAAAACTATCCCCAAAGTATTTTTGAGATCCGGTGCAATTCCAATTAAATCCAATTTCATTCTTGTACATTATAATACCAATGTATGCAAATCAGCCTTATTACTGATAAACCCATAGTTATGAAAGCATCAGACTTCATAAACCTAGGGTGAAGTGCCTCATTGTTGCTTGCTCCAAGATTACAAAGAACAAACATACAGTAAGCCACTAAATGTAATCAGGAACGTTAAAAACTAAAATTAGCTTGCATACAACAGATGGCGATGCCTTACAAGGAATTACTTCTACAATGTGCACACACTTACTACATTGCTGAGGGAGAAGGGGTTAAGTGATTAATATGGTGTTTCTTATGCAATTCCCCAACCTGATTGTTGCACATACAGGTGTGAATGAATTGTGCGACTTTTAATCAAAAATCAATTTTAAGCATTTGGCTAACAAATCTAGGAACTGAACCTTTTTAATACACATCACTGCCTCGTCCATTTCACATCTCAATACATACATATGCCAGGATTTCTCAACGACGAACCAAGTTTAACCCTAACCCTAACAACAGTGGTAGTAAATGGTGAAAACACATCTCAAGCAATGAGACCAGCACCAGAGGGGATGTGTCCCACTGCCCACAAACCACAACCTAACCCTAACAATTTTATCCCACTGCCCAATAAATGACAAACTGGCCCTAATCCTAAAAATATCTCATTGTCTGTCTCTACTGAGAGCATCCTTGGTCTGACTCATTTTCAGCCACACCACTGAGCCTTTGCCCTTAGCTTTATCAGCAATACAGGGTGCCTATGTCTTTAGTGCTGCCTCAGCCTCTCATTATTGATTAAGTTCAAAACCATAATCTATTTGGTAAAAAATGTTGCAATCATATTTCACAACTGGCAAAAAAATCCCAATCCTCAAAAACAGATAATTGGAGGCATCAAAAATCAATTCACTAGTCAAGGGTTAGAATAAAAATACGGCAAGAGTAAATAAAGAAAAAGTGGCAATGTTCTGATGTGTCAGTAAAATATAATTAAAATGTACTAATCTAATCATTTCACTGCTCCAAATAATAAGTAAAACAATAAATTTAACTTAACAATAGTATTTGGAGGTCCATATGATTTATAATAATACATCTATATCGGTCTGAAGAAAGGTCTCAACCCAAAACGTCATCCATTCCTTTTCTCCAGAGATGCTGCCTGACCCGCTGAGTTACCAGCATTTTATGTCTACCTTCAATTTAAACCAGCATCTGCAGTTCTTTCATATACATCTATAACAGATGTTGTCTATAAGACTTCACAGAGGCCTCTGACAAGGTCACAAGGAAGGATAGTGTGGAAGATTAGATTGCGTACATAGGCGGTTTGATGTTCGGAAGCAGAGGATGATGATGGAAGGTTGTTTATTGGGCTGGTGGCCTGTGGCCTGTGATGGGGCACAGGGATCAACACTGTTGTTCTTCATTTTTATTTATTATTTGGATGCGAATGTACAAGGCATGGTTAATAAGTTGTGTAGGAAGGAACTGCAGGTGCAGAACTGGAGAGGTCTCCACAGAGATGCTGCCAGTCCCACTTAGTTACTCCAGCATTTTGTATTTATCTATGGTTAATAAGTTTGCAGATGACACTAAAATAGGTGGTATTGTTGACAATGAAGAAGGTTAGTAATAATTCCAGCAGGATCGCAATCAGCTAGGTAAGTGGGCTGGAGAATGGCAATTGAAATTCAATTCAGATAAGTGCGAGGTATTGCATTTTGGAAAGTCAAACCATAGCAGGACTTTCATAGTGAACGGCAGGGCCCTGCGGAGTGTTATAGAACAGAGAAACCTAGGAGTATTAGTTCACAGTTTCCTGAAAGTGGCATCACAGGTGATGCAGAAGATATTCGGCACTTTGTTTTAATCAGTCAGCAGTGTGAATAAGAATTGGAGTGATGTTAAATTACCAAACTGTAGTAAGGGATTCAACATAGGACGAACAGGCCTTTTAACCCACAATGTCTATGCTGCACATGATGCCAAGTTGAACTAATCTCCTCTGCTTGCATGCGATCCATATCTCTCCATTCCCTGCATATCCAAATGCCTCTTAAATGCCACTATTGTTTCTGCTTTCACCACCACCCCTGGCAGCGAGAAATGTTGTGGTTTGATAATGGAACTAGAAATGAAGGAATGTAGAGATCTTAAAGAATTATACAGCCAGAAATAGTAACAGACATTGACAGAACGATGTTCCGGAGGCATTTACAATCAAGGTCGTGAATCTTAAAATAGCCAAGATATTAGACTTAGAATCGGTATCATAGATCCATAATCATTACACTATTAAAATACACATAGGCGGTACCAAGACCATTAAATTATTATATGAATAATTTTGTCTGACAGCGACAAAGAAAACAAAACACAGAATAGTGTAAGTCTGTGAGACTGCATCCTTGCCGACTGAGTGGCCAGACAAAGGATTGGGAGTGAGCCTGCTGCCATCTAGCTTCAGTCTTTTATTCATAAAGTTCAGAATGAACAGGTTTAAAATAACGCCCTCGACATTTGATTGTACAGTGATTTTTTTTCAATGAAGAAATTCAGCCAGCCAGTCTCTTCTGGTTGAGAATGACCCTTGCGACCCGGATGATATTTCCACATTAAGATCACACGGGGTGGTGTTATTCCACGTGCAACAATCTTTTTCCAAGTATAGCAGAACATTGTGGTCCAAATCACTGCAGGGCATTCGAAGATTCGAAGAGAACAAGGTATGAATTCCCCAGTGCTCACATTCTTAACGTCAGATTGGCCACCTCTCCGCCACAGTGAGTTGCCATAGATTCCCCACCTCCACAACCCCAGCCTACAATAGCCCCCTGCATTCCCCACTTGAGTCACAACTTCCACTTGTTGCCAGAATCTTGATTTCAGTTCTCCTGATCCCTAACCTCCCTCCTCCTTCTCTGGAATGGCAGCCACAAACTTC
The DNA here is from genome assembly GCF_028641065.1 of Leucoraja erinaceus. Lineage (NCBI taxonomy): Eukaryota > Metazoa > Chordata > Chondrichthyes > Rajiformes > Rajidae > Leucoraja > Leucoraja erinaceus. The sequence goes on along the minus strand of NC_073395.1, from coordinate 23,428,549 downwards.
TTCCCTCCCTTTCCTTTTAATCCCCAGCCAATTCCCCATACAATATGTCTGAAGTGCTTCAAATCTTCAAATTACTCTTCGAGTGCTGTCTCTGATACCGAGAGATGGAAGCAACTAATTTGAAAATAGCCAGGCCCCCAAGCACTTTGTTTCTCTCTTACCAAGTACTGGAGTCGTTGTCTTTCTGACTCTGGCGTGAACTCTGAAGACATTGGAACGATTTCCCTATTTCGAATAATAATGGCCCTGAAATGGAAGAGTCAGAATATTAAAGGAGGATCTGCTGACCCACCGGGATTCATGATGTAGGTATAGGATGTAAAAATAGACTTGTGTGGGTAGAGAAAAGTGATGGAGAAACTCAGCGGGTGTGGCAACAGCTATAGAGTGAAGGAAATAGACAACGTTTCAGGCCGAAACCCTTCTTCAGACTGATGCAAGGTGGGGGGTGGGGGCGGGAAAGAAGCAGACTTGCGTGACCTTTAAATTCACACGATGATGCTTAGTTTTAATATTGTCACATGTACCAAGGTTTGTTCTGCATCCTATCAAATCAGATAATACAGTACTACACGCATATAGGATCAAGTCAAACAAAAACAACAGGTACAGCAAAGGGGGAAATACAGAGTGAAGAATATAGTTCTAGATTCTAGGAAACTCTCTGCCACAGAGGGTAGTTGAGGCCAGTTCATTGGGGGGAGTTAATGTGGCCCTTGTGGCTAAAGGGATCAGGGGGTATGGAGAGAAGGCAGGTACAGGATACTGAGTTGGATGATCAGCCATGATCATATTGAATGGCGGTGCAGGCTCGAGGGCCGAATAGCCTGCATCTATTTTCTATGTTCTATGTTTCTATGTTTCTATTTACAGGTAAAAAGGAGATATTAATGAGTAGAGTAATTGTATCACATGGTAGTAAATCTCTTGGAAGAGGATACAAAGAGCCACCCACTCACGCACCATCGTCATGGCTGCGGCATCTTCACATGCAATCAAAGTGAATACCATGGAGGTGTAAGGGTTTTAATAGCACCGTGAACATTCATCTCTATGGAGCTCAGTCAGCAGATTTTTCTATCCCAATGTTCGCATGCGGTAAATGAGGGAAATGGGCTGGAGTTTGGAAATCTAGAACAAGAGCAAAAACCGAGAAGGCTGGGAGAGCCCGTTGGTCAGGTGATATCCATGCAGTGAGAAACTGAGCAACATTTCATTAGGTTGCAGCATTTCCGTTTGTCCCATTGTCAGTTTTAAACTGGCCTGGCTAATTTAACTGTTTGCAGTTTTTTCTGTTGCAAACACTCTTGGTGTTGCTTGTTCACTTTAATTGCCATTTCATTCAGGCCCCGCATGCCATCACATTTCAGCCACTTTGGAGAGGCAAAGTTTATGAAAAATAAACAGAAAAACTGAGCTTCAGCCAAATTCAGACTGGTTGTGATCTTTAAAATGGCGGAGATGGCCCAAGTGCTCCCTACTGCTGTGCCTTCATCCTACCAAGGGCATAAAAGTCACTGTCACTCAGACAAGTATTTTACTAGGCGTTTTATCAGACCTCGAGATAGGACTGTAAATGATGCAATTAAGCATGACTGCGCCATTAGTCACTGGTCAGTTTTTAACATGATTTACTACTTAAACTGCATTCCAAAGGTTCACACAGTAAGACCTCCCCTGACAGTCACTGAATTGCCTTTTCATACCCTCTTGCTTCTGGAATGCAACCTACACAAAGCTCTCCAATATAAAATCATTCCCTCAGCCAAGAATTTATGTACTTGTGCTATTAATTTGACATTAAAGCAAGGGGGGAGAGCTAGCACAGTATAATTCACACCAAGTCACTCACAGTGCACACAAATGCAAAGACATTGTTATGAATTACAGTCAAGATTTTCACAAACCCCTCCTGTTTATGGTCACAATTCATTACCAAAATGAATAATGAAGCCAGAAGCTGACATTTAAAGTAATGAAATTAATCTAAGCAGCAGATTGGGGTTGCATCTTACTCTATGTGGAGGTGTAAAGGTGGGGTGGGGGAGGGGGGGACGACGACTCAGTAGCTGCCCATTATATATTTCTCCCTTTGACTTTAATGAGAAAAAAAACATTTGTAACTCAAGCTGTCAATTCACCAACTCTGACTTACTCTATCGCACAAAGTTAATATTAACCCCAGCATCTGCAAACATGTCTTAATCTTTATGGTAAATAGAAACAGTGATACGTATCTCAGAAGGCAATTATAATGCTGAACTATGCTATTTACCAGTGGGGAGATTGACAGTGTGTTAGTTAATCTAAAAGTCGATAATTAAACAACATTGCCAGATATCTGGTGTGAAATAGTGGTGGCAGTTATGCACTTGTTTTGGGATAAGAACTCAAATGAAAATTTAATTCAGTTCTTTCTATCTTCAGGAATGCTGTTATTTTGTTTCCTGCATAACTATGGATATGGAATATAGAATCTTACTGAACAACTTCAGCCGGTGTTCTTAGGTATGAAATCCACAATCAGGTGTATTTCACATCCAAGGGTATGCAGCCATGGAGGACAGCACAGTAGTGTAGCTTTAGACTTTAGAGCTATAGTGTGGAAACAGGCCCTTCGGTCCAGCAAGTCCGTGCCAACCAGCTACACTGGCAGTATCCTACACAAAAATAGGGACAATTTACAATTTTTACCAAAGTCAATTAACCTACAAACCTGTACGTCTTTTGAGTGTGGGAGAAAACTGGAGCACCTGGAGAAAACCCCTTGCAGTGACACGGAGAATGTACAAATTCTTTACAGAAAGCACCCGTAGTTAGGATCGAACCCAGGTTTCTGGTGCTGTAAAGGGCCTTTCCCACGGCGGGGACCTAATTTGCGAATTTAGAAGAGTTTGCGCTCGACTCAAACTTGCAGCATGGTCGACACGTGGCCCTAGAAGGTCACTGGAACTCTCCTTCATGCTCGAGGGAAGTTACCGCAAACTCGTGGCCTCAGTTTGGTCAAGGAAACATTTTCAGCATGCTGAAAAATTTTCCGCAAGTAAAAATTGGTCGGCATGGTTTTTTTGAACTCGTAGTGCGGTGGAGTGGGGTCGCTATGTAGTTATAGGCAGTCGAGGTAGCCGTAGGCAATCTCCTTTGCTGACTGGGCATTTTAATTGGCTCATTGGAGTTTTCAGAACCAAGGAAAACCGACCAGTAATTTTAAATGCCCGCTAAACTTTCTTAAAAGTTGCCTGGTGTGTGTGTGTGTGTGTGTGTGTGTGTGTGTGTGTGTGTGTGTGTGTGTGTGTGTGTGTGTGTGTGTGTGTGTGTGTGTGTGTGTGTGTGTGTGTGTGTGTGTGTGTGTGTGTGTGTGTGTGTGTGTGTGTGTGTGTGTGTGTGTGTGTGTGTGTGGGCCAGATGCAGGTAGAATGTTGATTAAATGATTCATTAAAAGGATATCATCACCAAACGATGATCACACTCTCTTATACTGCACAGAAGCATCAGTGAGATTTTTATACTCAAGTCTCTGGAGAAAGTCTGAACCATCTGATTCAAAGGGGAGGTTCCCACATTTGAGTCTGATATCAAACACAGCCTTTAGTGAGCAATATGGTCTTGCTTGAAACCTTCACCTCACATTTACTCTTAGAGAAACACGACTTGCCAAGTTGATCTTACCTGCTATCCCCTGCATTTGCAACGTAAAGCTTGCCCATCAGAAATATCACAACCAAGGAAGTGCATCCACCTGAGATATTGTAAACGCTTCTCTCTTGTTCAATTTGAGTGTCCTGCAAACAGCAGTAAGAATGAGACATAAACAACAGTATTCAATAGTCACAGGAACTTCTGGCACTCTCTAAGAGGAAGGAAGTGTATGAAGGTGAGTGCAAACAACCTTTATTACTCGTGTATGCACGGACATCCACGTACTGTATTCCATTGACTTCAATGACACAAGAAATGCATACAAATTGCTGACAATTCAATAAGTGCTTGGTAATGCCAACCAATGATGAAGTATAACAAGTCTTCAACCACCTGTCCATCAAATTTTCCAAGAACCTTAAAAACATTTAATAAGGAGATGTGCTGATTTAGCAAGTTTTTGCCATCTCATAATAAATGTGGTGAACCCTGGGGGCGATGGAGTTAGTATTGGATAATGGAGCTTGAATGTTTAATTACATGATAGAAAGTTATGAAAATTGGCTCAAATAACAGACTATAAACTGCTTGTGGTGTTAGAAATCTGACGTGCCCAGTTGATCCTACCTGCTATCGCCAGCATTTGCAACATAAAATTTGTCGATCAGAAATACCACAAACAAGGAAATGGGTTAAAATATCATTAGAGTTTAGCAAACACAAGTACACAAGCCACAAAGGGTCATTCATTTGCTTGCTTCAGCCCCCAGTGTGTAACTCTATACAGTTCATTAACCTCTTGGAAAATTACGTGATCACCTTCAACGATTTGGGGTTGTTAGCATTTTTGTCCCCCTTTATAGAAATATCCAGCTGTTAGTCAATGAAGTGATGTTACTTCAAGATGTAATTTTGTGCGTTTAATCTCAATGCATGATTTTCATTCTCACTGCCTATAGAGGATTGATATTTGTATAAATCTGATAAATTAATTTTTGCATATCAATTTCTACTCTCCACAATATTGACCATAACTGAAAGGCTCAATGCCCTATAGTTTTCTAGCTTATACCTTTAGCTCTTCAATAATGGACACACCATTTACCAAACTGGAACCTTCTGCACATTGTGTCGTTTTTGATTGAAAGGCCCCTCAGCCACCGAGTCCATGGCGACCATTCGTTCCACTAGTTCTATGCTATCTCACTTTGGCATTCACTACCTATACTAGGGGACATTTTGCAGATGCCAATTAACCTACAAAGCTGCATGCTTTGGGATGCGAGAGGAAACTGGAACACACTTATACCTCTTCCTTAGACATGAATTGGGTCCCACGTTCACCATTTACTGAAGTAAAATATAAAGCACATCTATAACTCTCACATACAAACTGGTTCCATTCTTACCTATTTTGGTTACTTAACTCGTGACAGTGGTGCATTTACAGTAGTTAAAATGGTGAACGTGATATTGGAGGGAGCTGAAACTCATGGATAGGGGGATGAGTTTTAAGAAGAGTCTGGCAGATGGAAAGGAGTTTAAGAGCTGCAGAGGTTCATGGAATTCGAGGGACGAATGGTAAAACCATCAGTGGAGAGGCAGGGGGTGTGAATAGAAAGAGAAGAATTCTCGGACTTAAAGATTTGGTGGGAAATGGTTTGAAGAGAAAGAAAGGAAATGGAATGTCAAATTTCAGAAGAGGGGCCAGGAACCATTCTGCAAGGAGAGTTGTGAAGGGTGAATGGAACTGGATACAATATGGGAAATAGCAGCAAGTTTGTAAGCGACAAGGCTTACAGAGGGACGCTATCAGGGTGGTGTTGGACTGTTTGAAATGACGGAGCATTTTATTTTCTATTCACTTTTTCAAAGCCTTTGTGTTGCTTTCTCAGTCAACTCCAAGTCATCATTGTATAGGAACAATTGAAACCATTGTTTAGGAAGGAACTGCAGATGCTGGTTTATACTGAAGATAAACACAAACTGATGGAGTAACACAGTGGATCAGGCAGCATTTCTGGAAAAAAGGTATAGGTGCCATTTTGGGTCGGAACCCTTCTTCAGACCCCTTGGTCACCTATTTTCTCCAGAAATGCTGCCCGACCCGTTGAGTTACTCCAGCATGTTATGTCTATTCCAAGTCATCATTGATGTTTCATTAAGATCCATTTTGATTTTTTGATTTTTTTCTGCATTATTCGCCACATTAATTTTTAATCATAATCATACTTTATTAGCCAAGTATGTTTTGCAACATACGAGGAATTTGATTTGCCATACAGTCATACCAATAAAAAGCAACAAAACACACAAATTACATTTTAACATAAACATCCACCACAGTGACTCCTCCGCATTCCTCACTGTGATGGAAGGTGAAAAAAAAGTTAAATCTCTTCCCTTCTTTGTTCTCCTGCAGTCGGGGGCCTCGAGCCTTCCGTTGATGGGGCGATCTTGGAAAAAAAGTTTTCCCGACCCCCCCCACATAAAACAAACCAGAGATCGTTAACATAAACGTTTAAAACACACAAAAAATAGAACAAAAAAACGACGAAAAGACAGACAAACTGTTGGCGAGGCTGCCATCGTGGCGCCACCCGGTGGTCAAAATGTGACCTACACCAGTCCAACACCACCCTGATAGTGCCACCTGGTGGTCAATTATCTTGCATTATTCTTTAGAACATCAATTCACTTTAACAAGACCACAAAAAAACAGAAGCAGAATTTTGTTCCTCACAGCCAGTCAAGCTTCCTCAACTCCATTTTCTTGTTCTATACTCATATCCCTTTCAATGAATATTGACAAATTCATTGAATTCTATTTGAATTATGACCCCTCCTTATTTCAAGATTGTGCCTTTCCCCCACCACAGTTCTAGATTTCTCAGACATAAGAGAAATATCCTTACTGCATGGAGACACAGGTCAAGTGTTTTGAATCCTGAGCAAAACAGTGGGTCAGGAAGCATCTGTAGAGAACATGGATAGGAGACATTTCTGGTCGGAATCCTTCTTTAGACTGACCATGGCTTGTTTAATGGTATTGAGCTTCACCACATTGCAGCTGCTTTAAGAGCAGCCCCTTTTCTACATGAAATACCTCTTGCAAACACATTTACCTGTCTACTGAAGAAGGGTCCTGACCCGAAATGCACCTGTCGATGTGTTCCAGAGATGCTGCCTGACCCGCTGTTTTGCTCAGGATACACCAAGCCTCTCAGCATTGCTCTCATGGATATTCCTGCCTCAGCAAGTGTGACTAGAATATTGCTGACAGGAGGTGGTTTCATTGATTTCAAAATAATAATCAGTCCAAAAATGGTATTTGGGATGGAGTTATCATGTTGAACTCGCTGGATGGCACTTTTGTTTAAGTCCAGCATTGGATCATCAGACCATTTGTTCAAGGTACTCTCTATTCAGTAAATTATGATATGTATATTCAGAACATTATCCTCCCAGTGTCACCGAGGCAGATCAGGCCAATGTGCACCAAACTAGCAATTTACAACGGATGTAATTTCATTTCATGAAATCAGAATTAGCATAACGTCCAGCTTTTGCAATGAATATAAAAGGGTTGCCTCAGGTATGAACCAAATCACCATAACTTGCTGATTAACTGTATTAAAATGGAATGGAAGCTACACTTTTTATTACCCCTGAGCAGCAATAATCAGTTCAATGCATTCAAGATTGTATAGGTGAACCTAGCAAGATTCGACTTACGGAACTGCTTGAAGTAAGACAGACCTACCTGTATTTCTTCAGAACAAAGCAAAAGTACTGTGGATACTTTTGAAAGCATGAAATACCTTTATGGTGTGTAGTCACTGTTGCAATATAAAGAACGTCAAAGGCAATTTGCACACTGCATCCCCCCCACATCCAGCAAATCAGTAATAACACAATAATCTGCCCTTGTAATGTTGATGGATAAATATTAAAATCTGCACATGGTTTGTGATCAGATAAATATTTCCAACCTTTCCTGTTTACCTACTGTGGTTTTTTTTAATTGCCTGCCAATTTTCTAAGTTATTGCCTTTAAACATTGACTCTTGTTTCTCTCTCCACAGGCATCACCTTTTCCCGGCATTTTCTGTCTTTATTCATATAGACATAATGTCTTTATTCATAACCTCTTTAATGTTCTTCTAACACCTTTAATGGTTTTGTGCTATTTGTACTCCAAGAAATGTTGCTTGTTTGAGCACTTTCTCTGCACGACCTCATGAGGGAGCTGAAATCATGTATTTAGAAAAAGGATAACAAAATTATTTTAGTTCGACTCTGAAATTTATCCCAAGCTAGTCACCTGGTGTTAGGAGTTAAAATTAACGTCCGAGAGAAATCAGTGAATGAAGCAATATTCGGGGCGGCACAATGGCTCAGCAGTAGAGTTGTTACCTCATAGCACCAGAGACCCACATTCGATCCTAACTATGGATGTTGTCTATAAGGAGATTGTACATTCTCCATGTAACCATGTGGGTTTTCGCTCGGTACTCCGGTTTCCTCCCACACTCCAAAGATGTACTGGTGTGTAGGTTAATTGGCTTCGGTAAGAATTATAAATTGTCCCTAATGTGTGGGATAGTGCTAGTGTATGGGGGAATTGCTGGTGGGTGCAGACTCGGTGGGCCTGTTTGCGCACTGTATCTCTAAACTAAACTAAACCATGGAGGCAAAGAACTGAAGCAGCGCCTCAACACAAAACATCGCCCATCTCTTTACGTCCACAGAAGGTGCTTGATCCAGTGAGTTTTTCCAGTCGTCCAGATTGCAGTCTCCTGTATCTCTTTGATATTAGGCATGGTCTGAAGAAGGATCCTGACCCGAAACATCACCTATCCATCTGAGAATCCCAAAATCCTTGGGCGCCGCGCGCTCCTGGGGCGCCGCCCGCTATCGTGCGTCACTGCCTGCGCCACCACATGCCATACGTGCGTCGTGCGGCGTGACGCGTAAATGATGGCAACGAAATGACGCCCAAGTGGGAACTTAACCTGCTGAGTTACTCCAGCACTTTGTGTCTTTTGTTTGAAGACAGGTTTAATTGGCAACAACCTTGTGTGATTCAGATGGTCGTGAGTTCAGGCCTTATTTCAGACAGCATAATCAGACTGATGCTCATATTTGGTGCCATATTTTAAATGAGGTGTTAAAGATGTGGCAAGTAAATGCAAAGCATCCGACATTACATCAACGCATGCTGTCCCTGACGAGATTATGGCACGTTTTTTGCTAAAGTAAAAAAAATCTAGGTTGGATTTCACCATTTTTTTGGTGCTCTATCTAAAATTTATACTATGTACAGTGCCAATGTACCATCAGATCCACTGCAATATGATGAAATAAGGAGCAAATGCACATAAAGTAACTTCTTTGCAACCCCCAGGTCTTTGTTGCACCGATTAATGGGAAGGACATCAGATTGCTGCATCGTAGATGGACTGGTGCCCGTTATTGCCGATTGTCCGCTATAACTGAGTAATAAATGATCACTGTGTAAGTACATACCTTTAGAAAGGTGATACGGGGACATTTCTTTAGTCAGAGAGTGGTGAATCTGTGGAATTCATTGCTACAGACGACTGTGAAAGCCATTTTTAAAGCGGAGATTGACAGGTTCCTGATAAGTACGTGTGTGTATTGTTATGGGGAGAAGGCCGGATAATGGGGATGAGAGGGAAAGTTAGATCAGCCATGATTGGATAGTGGAGTAGACTCGATGGGCTGGATGGCCTAATTCTGCTCCTATGACTTATCAAGTAGTGGAAGCAAACAACTGCATTGCTGGTTAATGCACAAAATGACACAAAGTGTTTAAGTAACTCAGCGGATCAGGCAGCTTCTCAGGAGAACATGGATAGGTGATGTTTTGGGACCAGACCCTTCTTCAGACTCTCAGTCTAGAACTGGGCCTGGAATCCGGCTTGCTGACGGCGGGGGAGAGGCGAGGATTGGCGGAGTCCATGGTCGCAGACGGCTGGTGGCTGTAGTGCAGGTGAGGGTCGGCAGTAGCAGTTACAAGCAGGGCAGGGAAGCGGCCAGTGAGACATTGCGGGCAGGAGGTGGCATCGGCAGCCGGGCCTGGCGGTGAAGGTTGGTCGCTCCATCTGCTATAACCAAAATCCGTTATAAAGAGGTCCATTAAAATGAGAGTTTACTGTAGTTTAGTTTGGGGCTACACCATGGTAACAGGCCCTTTGGCCAACAAATCCACAGCGATCACCCATTCACATTAGTTCTATGTTATCCCACTTTCTCATCCACTCCCTACACGAGGGGCAGTTTACAGAGGTCAATTATCCTACAAACTGGCACGTCTTTGGGATGTGGGATAAAACGGGAGCACACGGAGGAAACCCACACGATCACGGGAAAATGTGCAAACTCCACACAGAAAGCGCCCGAGGTCGGTATCGAACCTGCATCTATGGCGCTGTAAGGCAGCAGCTCTACCAGTGTTACCTTAAAAACAAAGACAAAGGCATTAAATCCAAAAGATACAAAGAATGTTACAATTCGTCGCAATATGCCGCAGAGAATTCTCAATGGAATTTGCTGGTCTATTGAAGATATTTTGTGAACCACACTTTAAATGACCATCATGAACTTACCATTTCTTTAAAAGCATTTTCCATTGCTCCAATAACCAAACCCTCATGTGCAATTTTCTTCTCGATAAAGAAGCGGGTGGGAGGGCTGCACGGTGACCCCGGGGTCCCCATTGACCCCCGCAGCGAGGCCGCTCTGGTTAACGTCCTTGTGTTGGTCACCACCTCCGGCTCATCGTTGAGGCAGGTCGGGGGCAGAACCGCTGAGTTGCGCAGCACGCCCATCACCTCTTGAAGATGCTCCGCGATCTTGTGATGGAGGACTTTGGAGGCCACAATGGCAGCGCCAGCTCCTGCATGCCCATCAAATAGAGCCCAGTAGTTAAATGACATCCCCTCCGACTCCTAGATAAAGAAAGCACACCATAGATATCCTCAGCGATACATCTCACATTCGAGTGAAACAAGAACCCGTAGATGCTGCTTTAAAGTCTGAAGAAGGGCCCCGACCCAAAAACGTCACCCGTCCTTTTTCTCCAGAGATGCTGCCTGACCCGCTGAGTTACTCCAGCACTTTGTGTCTATTTCCCGTATGTGCTGCCAGACAAGTGGAAATTATTCCATAATCTATGACCCGAAGCTCTTGAAACCCCGGTACTGAGAGGGAGCAGCTAGAGAGGTCAGGTACGAGGAGCAAGGATTGGAAGGAGGGTGAACCGGGGTAATGCCTCCAGTGCCGTCAAGCTTGGCTGCAGGAGGCTCGCTGGGACACAAAGATGGCCAGGCGAGGAGAGGGGCATTGGTTCGCGGTCCGATCCTGTCGAAGGTGACGGAGGTAGACAGAGCGCGCGGGACTTTGGAAATGGCGCCAAAACATGGCAGCGTCTGCAAGTGTAAATATGCAAAAAGGATTTCACTGTGCAGTTGCACATGACAAACAATGCAACATTGAACCACAAACAAAGACACAAGGTGCTGGAGTAACTCAGCGGATCAGGCAGCATCCCTGGACAACATGCACAGGTGACATTTCAGGTCGGGACCCTTCTTCAGTCCCATTCAAACACACACAATCTATACCGTCTTGTGTGATCTGCATTGCCGGAGAATGTACTAACTGTGCCTTAAATTGACAATTGATGCCAACAACGATGGAATCGAGAGATCAACAAAGCAAAAGACAATTAAACCCATACATGACGACACCATCACTTCGCTGGAAATATCCAGCTACTGCTCCACACTCACTCTTCCTGTCTAACCCTTCATTTATTTCCCAGTTGAGTGGCACAGGATTTCAGTGGTGTACTTACATCTTCAAAAGTCACCATGTTAATTATCATTCAACGTTCCAGTGCTTCTTGCATTTATATAGCTAATTTAATATTTTGCTCGACACAAGGTTGGCACAGAGTTAGAGCGGCACAATGGCGCAGCGGTAGAGTTTCTGCCTTAGACTATGGTGCTGTCTGTACGTAGTTTGTACGTTCTCCCTGTGACCGCGTGGGTTTTCTCCGGGTGCTCTGGTTTCCTCCCACACTCCAAAAATGTACAGGTCTGTAGATTAATTGGCTTCAGAAAAATTGTAAATTGACCCAAGTGCGTAAGATAGTGCTGGTGACGGGGGTCGCAGGTCGGCACGGACTCGCTGGGCCAAAGGGCCTCTTTCCGCACTGCATCTCTAAAGTCTTATATAGCCTTTTTAACATTTTGAAGTTGACACAAGGTTGCAGGGAGAGCTGATAGAAATATATTAAATGATTGTAGCCAGAGATACGATAGACAATCAGAACACATTTCCCCAGGATGGGAAAAAAATCAAATACTAGAAGGCATAGCTTTAAGGTGAGAAGGGCAAAGTTCAAAGCAGACATGTGGGACAAGTGTTTTATCCCCCACACAGTGGGTGCCTGGAACGTACTGCCAGGGATTGTGGTTAAGGCAGATATTATAGTGGAATTTAAGGGAGTTTTGGACAGGCATGTGCATTTGCAGGAAATGGAGGGATATGGGTTATGTACAGGCAGATAAGATTCGGCAGAGACATTGTAGGGTGAGGGCCTGTTCCTATGCTGTACTGTTTGAAGTTCGATGTTCTACAAAACTGTAGAAGCTGGAATCTTAAGTAAACACAAAGATACAATTTTTAAAATCCTTCATTGTAGCACATCAGACAATGATTCGATACTGAGCTGTATTAGGAGCGCTTTGTCCATAAGATGGGTTTTAAAGGGTAAATGAAAGAAAAACAAGAAACCAGAATATTTTAGAATAAGGTGGAAGTATGATTTTCAATGATAGGACCAAGAAATTGACAGAAGCACAAAGGCTAGAATTAGAGAAAGATTGCAGGATATAGCATTCATACTGGCTTTTTTATTTCAAATTGCGTTTAATTATATTAACTTTATTTTCACAGCTTCCATCCCATCATTGGTCCAGGTTATTGAATGCTAACCCACCAATTAAACACTAATTGTCGTGGTGGAGAAGCTTGTGTGATCCTGAGAGCGATGCCGTCCGGAGCGATGCTCCTGGTAGGGTCACCCATGGTGGTAAGGTCTCTGACAAAGAGCAATCCAACCAAGACCTCAACGGTGGAACAGGCGGAGGATGATGGCTGACTTTAGTGGAGCATCACAACGGCTGGGAAGGCGGATGAAAGCTGCAGCAGAAAAGGGTCTCCGGTGGTCTTGGATTCCATGCCACTGGATTCTGACCCAGATCTGTCAAGGACAGTGTGGTGGCTGTCTGTGCACCAGTCTCCCCACGTTAAACAAGGTCACGCACAGACGTCCTCCATGAGAGGACAGTCATACTTGTTTCAAGTGACCGTCGATGATGTTGAATCTGTGCCACAGGCTGCTGTGGAGGCCAAGTCATTGGGTATTTTTAAGGTTTAAAATTTAAAGGTTCTTGAGTAGTAGAGGCTAGAGTAGAAGGGTTATGGGGAGAAGGCGGAGAATGGGGTTGAGAGGGAAAGATAGACCAGCCATGATTGAATGGCAGAGTAGACTCGATGGGCTAAATGGCCTAATTCTGCTCCTATGACTTGTCAATTTATGAAACTGAGCACCATTCCTTTATTTTTTTTAGGTCCAAGCCCTGAGACATCCCTTTCCTTAGTATCATTGGGGGGCTGCAGCACTTCATGAGGGCATCTTACCAAAACATTCTCGGGTGCAAGTAGGGATGAATAATTAAACGCTGGTCTTGGCAGCTATGTCTAGAAAGATGAATAAAAAGAGGAATAAAAAACCTCACCGTTGTACCCTTGACGCACACATATATCAACACGAACCTCCCAACTGCAGACTGCCATCAACTCAACCAGACTTCCAGCACCCTAACTATCAGCCACCCTCTCATGATCCCCTGCAACTGTCCCTGGCCTGCAAATACATTACCGCAGTTTCCACGCTGTATCTCTAAATTAAACTAAACAAAACTCATTGTACACCAATACTTTACAGGTCATCATCTCACTAGATGCATTGGAAAAACCGAGTTCAACCTAACAATGGTTTTAAAATGGGACAGGCAGCATCATTGGAACGAAGGGATGGGTGACGTTTCGGGTGGAGACCATCTGAAGAAGGATATCGATCCGAAACGTCACCCATTTCTTCTCTCCAGAGATGCTGCATGTCCCGCTAAATTACTCCAGCGTTTTATGTTTATCTTCGGTTTAAGCCAGCATCTGCAGTTCCTTCCTACACAATGGTTTTAAAATGGCATTTTCAAATGTCTGCTGCGATTCCTATCTCCCTCGGCTCTCATGTTACAATATTTGAGAAGCAATGGGCGGTTTGTAGTCATGGATCATTGAGTGCTGGCATTGCCTTTCTCCTTGCCCTGACCTCAAGCACATGATGCACGCCATACAGCCCAAGCACGGGACCGTTGGTTTCCAGATCACTGGCACTGCCTTGTGCCAGCTTTGTACGATGCACATGATTTACTTTAATGTGCTTGCTTCACCACTAAGTCAATGAGGAGGAACAATTTTTTAACCAGTACTCCCCCGAGTCACCTGTGGTCACAAAACCACAGCAATCGCTTTACCTCAAGTGTACTCGAGCCCCGAGCTGTGTAATTTGAATTACTGAATATCCACATTCTTTCACTTCATATTAGCTACTTTGGAGAACATCTCAATTATGGTGGCCTGGGAGGGTGACTTACAATCATTGTATTTGGGTGTTTCAACCCAATGAAAATTTTAGGCTGTGGTGATGATAAAACAGGAAGGAGCAGTTTTTAATGTGACGGGTGCAATATAATCTAGTGTTGCAAATACCAATAGGCCATTACTCTACAGGTTTCATCATGCAACTCACAACCACCCACCCTCACACCAGACATCTACGTGTTCATGATGTGCTGCCTTCCCACTGCAATATAGTGTCAGAATGGTATTTTTCTACATTAAAAAGATAAATAAAAACCTGCACCAATAAAAGTAATCTATGTAAGAAACATAATTATAGAAGATGATTGTGTGTGTCACTTTGTCTAATCCAGTCTCCAGCATTCACTCAGTAGTATAATTGGAGCACTGGAGATGCAGCACTATATGGAGTTACTCCAGCATTTTGTGTCTTTCCTTGGTAAACCAGCACCTGCAGTTCCTTGTCACTACAGCACTATATGGAACAAGCTGCCAGAGTATTTGAGGTCGGTACAATAACAACATTCAAAAGGCATTTGGACAGATACGTGTATAGAAAAGGTTTAGAGGGAGATATGGGTCACATGCAGATAAATGGGGAAACAATGAACTGCAGATGTTTACACAAACGGATATAAATTGCTGGAGTAACTCAGCGGGTCAGGCAGCATCACTGGAGACATGGATAGATGATGTTTTGGGTCGGACTCTGAAGTAGGGTCCCAACCCTAAACGTCACTATCTCTCTATATTCTCCAGAGATGTTGCCTGATCCGCTGATTTACTCCAGGACTATGTGTCCATTTACAGGTAAATGGGAGCAGATTAGATGGGCATCTTGGTCATCATGGATGAGTTTGCCGAAGGGCCTTTTTCCGTGCTGTATGACTCTACCAGCATGTCTCAAAAGATCATCATCGTTCAAAAGTGTGGAATAGATATGTAATGGAACTGAAAAGATAAACAGGAATCATCTGCGAGGAATGCAAGATCTTGCCAGATGAACTCTGAAAAGCCTTTTCTCCTGTTATCTGTGACTTATTAGTTTTGTGCACTTGCATTCATGAATGCAATTCACAGGCATAGAGTGAGAATGTAACACAGATTATTTCTCTTCCAGCTCCATGATCCCTGCACATTAAAGCAATAGTGCACATCCAACAAGCAAAACGGCACGTGTTACACTAAGCATTTGCATTTATTCAGTGCTTTTAGCAAGACAGGCACCCAAAGGAGTGTAACAAAAACCTGGGATGCTGAACATATGGGCAGTCGCCTACTGTGTATCAAAGATGAGTTTAGTTTAGTTTATAATCACGTGTACAGTGAAAAACTTTTTTTTTGCATGCGATCCAGTCAGCGGAAAGACTATATATGATTACAATCAATCCATCGACAATGTACAGATATAGGATGAAGGAGATAACATTTAGTGCAAGATAAAGTCCAGTAAAGACTGAGTAAAGATAGTCTGAGGGTCTCCAATGAGGTAGATGGTAGGTTAGGACCGCTCTCTAGTTGGTGATAGGATGTTTCAGTTGCCTGATAACAGCTGGAAAGAAACAGTGGCTGAATCTGGAGGTGTGCCTTTTCACACTTCTTCATCTCGTGTCTGATGGGAGAGAGGAGAAGAGGCAGTGTCCAGGATGAGACTCGGCCTTGAGAGTTTTTCAATCAATTTTAAAAGGGGAAGGAATACATGCTGTGAACAGACATTACAATGATGGGTTTGGATCGATGAAGACAGTTAGCAAAATTGCCTTTTCTCTGCAAAAACCTGGACTACTAAAAACCATGTTCAAAATTGTGAAGCAGTTTCCTGGGGTAGCGACAGAGAATATGAGGTGGAAATACAGCATTTAGAATCACACTGGAAAAAATATATAAAATCATGATAGAAGTGTAAAAACGTATATAGATACGGTAGATAGCTACAGTGTAGGACCTTCCCTCCCTCCCCAGGGTGAAAATATCAAAGACCAGAGAGCATAGCTTCAAGGTGAGAGGGGCAAAGTTTAAAGAAAAAAGGAACTGGAGTAGCTGGCTTACAGAAAAGGACACAGAATGCTGGAGTAACTCATTGGGTCAGGCAGCATCTCTGGAGAACATGGATAGTTGACATTTCAGGTCAGGACTCTTCATCAGACTGATAAGTAACGTTTCAGGTTGGGACCCTTCTTCAGAGATGTGCGGGGCATGTTTCTCTTTACAGACAGGGTGCCTGGAATGCGCTGCCAAGAGTCGCTGTAGTTGAGACAGATGCAATAGTGACATTTCAGAGGCTTTTGAATGGGTACATGGATATGCAGGGAACGGAGGCATATAGATCCACGCGGGCAGAGGAGATTAGTTTAACGGCCAAATGTTCAGTATGGATATTGTGGGCCGAGGGCTGTGTTGCCCTATTTACCCAGAATATGGTGGGATTGACATCAATACTGCAATGTTGTTAAGACGGAAAGGGCGTGGAAAAGATTTATGTGGACGTTGCCAGGACTCGAGGGCCTGAGCTATAGGGAGAGGTTGAGCAGGCTAGGACTTTATTTCTTGGAGTGCAGGAGGACTCTTCTAGAGGTGATCTTACAGAGGTGATCTTTTAGAGGTTTATAAGATCACGAGAGGAATAGGTAGGGTAGAAGCACAGAATCTCTTGCCCAGAGTTGGGGAATTGAGAACCACATGGGTTTAAGGTGAGGGAGGAAAGATTTAATAGGAACCCGAGGGGCAATTTATTTTTACATAAAATGTGGTGGGTGTATGGAGCGGTTGCTGCTGGAGGAGGTAGTTGAGGCAGGTAGTCTCACAACATTGAATAAACATTTATACAGGTACATGGATAGGATAGGTTTAGAGGAATATAGCCAAATGCAGGCAGATGGGACAAGCATAGATGGGGCATGTTGGTCTGAGTGAGGGCCTGTTTTCAAGTTTTAAGTCTCTGTGACTATATTACACAAATAGTAATTGAGATAGATATCTTTGGGGAGAAGTTAGATAGCACATGAAGGGGGCTAGAGTGCAAAACTAAAACAGGCAATAATTAGATGTAGTGGTATATGACAAGAACCATTTACAGCTGGCATAGACCAGTTGAGCCAAATGGACTGATTCGGTACTCTTGGCTCTATCTACTGTAACTCTACATCACACAGTATTTACACATTATACTTAATCTTCCTTTATTTAATTTAGTTCAGTTTAGTTTAGAGAAACAGGTCTTTCGGCTCACCGAGTCCGCGCCGACCAGCGATCTCTCCACATCATTGTCCCTATCTCTTGTTTCCCTTATCCCTCACTAGTCTGAAGAAGGGTCTCGACCCGAAACGTCACCCATTCCTTCTCTTCAGAGATGCTGCCTGTCCCGCTGAGTCACTCCAGCTTTTTACGTACACTGTTCTATTCACTAGGGACAATATACAATTTTACCAAAGCCAATTATCCTACAAACCTGTGTGTCTTTGGAGTGTGGGAGGAAACTGGAGCACCCGGAGAAAACCCACACGGTCACAGGGAGAACCTACAAACTCTGCACAGACAGCACCCACAGTCAGGATCTCACCCAGGTCTCTGGCGCTGTAAGGCAGCAACTCTACCGCTGCACCACTTTAGTGTTCTAGATATTTCCAGGTGATTGCCATTGCTCATTCTTCCCTCAGTGTTCACAAAGTAGAATGAATTAGCACTTACTGAGTTGTCTTTAATCTGTAACCCTTCACCATTTGGCAATGAAGACCTCCTTTTGACTGAAGAGTTCTTACTTGGTGTGGTCTGAGCACTTGCTTTCTTCTTCACTGTCACCACTTCACATGACCCCTGGTCTTCATTGTGCGTGCTTTTCCCTGCATTAATCACCCTGGAAAAATATAAAGAGTTTGGTAAGATAATTGTGCACAAAAATAAAGACCAATGCAACGATTGGCAAATAATCTGTTGGGGGAACTCAGCGGGATGAGCAGCGCCCGTCATTCACCGGCCTCTGCTCCCAACTCCATCTCTCCCCCTCCTCTACCGGGCTCAATATACCCATCGATCTTCCCCTTCTCCCCAGTTCACCAATCACTTTTTTCTCATTTCTGTCTCACCACCGTCCGGCTCTCCTCTTTAAATTAACCACCTTCCCTCTCCACTCAGCGTCGACCCAAAAGACCGGTTGTCCATCGGTAGATGCTGTTCGACCAACAGAGTGTTTGTTGCTCTAGATTCCAGCATCAGCAGTCTCTCGTGTCTCCAAATGCATTGATCAACCCATTTAGACATAAAGTGCTGGAGTAATTCAGCGGGTCTGGCAGCATATTGGGAGAAAGAGGGGTGACATTTCAGGTCGGGACTCTTCTTCAGTCTGAAGAAAGGTCCCGACCCGAAACGCCGCCCATCCTTTTTCTCCAGAGATGCTGTCTGGCCCGCTGAGTTACTCCAGCACTTTGTGTCCATCTTATTGTTGGAGTAACTCAGCAGTCAGGCAGCATCTCCCTCAATTCCCTGCAGATACAAAAGTATTTTCAATGCCACTAACATATCTGCTTCAACCACCACCCCTGGCAGCATGTTCCAGGCACTCTCTGCCCTCTATGTAAAAAATATTGCCCTGCGCATCTCCTTTAAACTTTGCCCCTCTCAATTTTTCCCTTGCAAATGTGACTTGTTGCACTTGTATTCTAATAGATAATGGAATCCTCGCTGGTCATTTTAGTTATTAAGTGTACTCTGGGCCAATTATTAGAGTAATGAAGAAATTTCATTTGCATTAACAAAATGGCTCATGGTAGAATTTTGAGACAGTAAGAATGAAAGAATTTGCATTTATATTGGGCTTTTTGCAATTTCAAACTCTCCCTGGCAATGAATTTCCGATGTTCTGTAGGCAGACTTAGCGACCATTACACACTGAGTGAGGTCCCAGAACGAGTTAAGTGTTGAAAGTCCAGTTAAACTTTTTTGATAATGTTAAGTGGTGGACAACCATTATCTGAACACGTGGTGGATCTTATCCTGGGCTGCCGGTAACAATAACGACCCAACAGCAGGCAGATCCTCGATATAAAGTCACAGAGGCTTGGAGATTCCTTTACACAACCCTGGAAATTGAACCTATTGAAAATAGGCCAGTTGAAACTTTCTTCTGGCAAAAATTCCCTGAAATGTCAAACATACAATATCCAAAATTCATCTTCGGACTCGTGTTCAACCGCTCTTCTGTGAGAAAAAGAGTCCTTATTTACTAACAGAACAACTGGCTTTTTTACTGGGTTCAACATTCTTTCTCCTCACGGAGATCTGTGACTCCTTTAGACTTTGGAGAATCAGAGCAGAAACAAGTCCTTCAGCCCACTGAGTCCGCACCAACCAGCGATCACACAGTACACTAGCACTTTCCTACTCACTAAGGACAATTTATAGTTTTACCAAAACCAATTAACTTACAAACCTGCACACCTTTGGAGTGTAGGAGGAAACCAGAGCACCTGGAGAAAAACCCACGTGGTCGCACGTACAAACTCCATAAAGATATCACCCGTATTCAGGCTTGAACCCGGGTCTCTGGCGCTGTAAAGCAGCAACTCTACCTCTGTGCCACCGTGATACCCATTTGTGACAGTAGATCTGTGACTGCCTATGTTCAGATTTTTACCCCTGGTCAAACTCATGATCAATCTTGACTTTCAACCGTTACTATAATTTTAGGTTACATAGAAACATAGAAAATAGGTGCAGGAGTAGGCAGTGTAGGGGAGGGCGGTGTAAGGGAGGGGGGGTGTAGGGGATGGGGGCACTGTAGGGGAGGAGGGGGGTGTAGGGCAGGAGGGGGTGTAGGGCAGGAGGGGGTGTAGGGCAGTGGGTGTGTGGGAGGGGGGGTGTGTGGGCTCACCGGTTCCCGGCCCCAACCGCACTCCTGCTCTCGGACCCGGCTCCAGACTCACTCAGGTGCTCCAGACCCCAGCACGTATCGCGCTCACAGCCCCCACCCACGAACACAGCCCTCCCCCGTGAACACAGCCCGCCCCTGCCCACGGAACACAGCCCACACTTCGCTGCTTCAGCTTTGTTTTCGGCGGCTTCTGGACAGGCGGCTTCTGGACAGGCGGCTTCCTGACATGCTCATGGACTCAGCCCCACCTCCGGGGTTTTATTCTCCAGCCGGTGCCGGAAGGGTGTTACCTTCATGGTGACTGACAGGCGAGAAGACCAATTTGACGCTTTTTTAAAAACCCCCTTCATAACTTTTGCAATCTTCCACCGTTCGGGACAAAAACTTGGTGCGCTTGGAGCAGAGGAGAACGGTGAGTATGGTGGCGAAAAAATCCTAGTGATATAGGATACCTTTTTCCCGCAAATTTAATAAACAACGCAGACGCAGTGGTCAAGATGTAATAGTAATTGTAGTAATAGTATAGATTCGCCAGTCTATCCTAGCCAATTCCTGTCTCATACCTTCAAAGTCTCCTTTATTCAAGTTCAGGACCCGAGTCTCTCCATCCTAATGCAGAATTCCACCATGTTATGGCCCCTGTTGCACAACAAGATCGCTAACTAATCCTTCCTCATTACACAATACCCAGTCAAGGGTGTCCTGCCCTCTAGTCGGTTCCTCCACATACTGGTTTAAAAACCCACCCCGTATACATTCCAGGAAATCCTCCTCCTCAGCACTGTTACCAATTTGGTTGGCCCAATCTATATGTAGATTAAAGTCACCCATGATAACTGCTGTACCTTTGCTACATATCCCTAATATCCTGCTTGATGCCGTCCCCAACCTCCTTACTGCTTGGTGGGATGTATACAACTCCAATAAGCGTTTTCTGCCCTTGGCTATTTCGCAGTTGTACCCATGCCGATTCTACAACATTCAAGCTAATGTCTCTCCTTGCTATTGCATTAATCTCCTCTTCAGGAGTGAAAAAGACTACAAAAACTTGTGACCATTGCCCAGTCCATCACTGGCTTTGACCACCCCACCGTTGAAGGGATCTATCGTAGTTGCTGCCTCAAAAAGGCAGCCAAAATTATCAAGGACCCACTCCATCCTGGCCACACACTTATCTCACCACTGCCATCAGGAAGAAGGTACAGGAGCCTGAAGACTGTAACGTCCAGGTTCAGGAACAGCTTCTTCCCCACAGCCATCAGGCTATTAAACACAACGAATAAGCTATGAGCTCTGAACTGCAAAAGGCTATACTATTATTTGTTATTTGCACTATATTTGTTATTTACTGAACTTTTTTATTTTTCCCCTGCTATATACAATGTTTACATATTCACATATTCTGTTGTGCTGCAGCAAGTAAGAATTTCATTGTCCCGTCCAGGACATATGACAATAAAACACTCTTGACTCTTTAACCAGCAAAGACACCCACACATCCTCTTCCTTTCTGTCTTTCCTTCCTGAATATCGAATCCCCCTGCATGTTTAGCTCCAAGCATTGGTCACCCTGGAGCCATGTCTCCGTAATTCCAACTATATCATATCCCTTAACTACTAACTGCGCATTCAATTCATCCACCTGATTTTGAATGCTCCTCGCATTAAGGCACAACGCTATGAGGTTAGTTTTTCTTATCTTCCTTCTACCTTTTGCTTCTGTCCTCCTTTTATGACCCTCTGTCTCCTTGCATTGGGTCTCACCCCCCTGCCCTGTTAATTTAAACATGACCTTTCCTACACGCTCTTTCCCATTAGCTGCACGAATACGCATCCACTTTGTTGACTCCAGGTTGCGTACGCATGTGCCTAAACAGGCTGGCTGCTGGGGTTACATCTGCTAGCTAAATGTTAATAGCAGTAGTATCAGTAGTGTGGTGCATTCTGAAACTGACATCGCGTGGCATTACACAGGGAACCCTTAGAAAGCTGTTCTGGAGTCTTGCCATTGAAGATGGGGAACTGCATGTGATTCTTTCAAATACTGCTCAAAAACAACATCATTTCAACACCATAAATAGTAGCGAAGCATTAAAAGTTCATTAACTTTCCATTATTCCCTTAACAGTCAGAGTACATCTTTAAGTCACAACATGGAATCAGGTCTATTGACCCAACATATCCACACTGACCTATATGCCCCACCTATGCTAGTCTTATTTAGCCCTGCCCTCTTAATCTTTCCTAGCAGCATATTTGGCCCCATAGCAGAAGCGTTCATGTCGTGGGAAACTGGAAGTATCTTGAGCTAATTCTGCTACCACCATCATCTATTGCAACAAGTGATGGCTCGCACTGATTGTTGCTGGAAGCTTGCGTCCTTTCAGGATAGAAGATGACAGCGATGTCAACATTTGAAACATGGAAGATGGACACGAAAGGAGAAGTGTCTTTTAAATGTTGTTCATTTAAATGCAGCTCATTCTATATACTCACTACTCTCTGTGTAATAAAATTTAATCCTATTAAATCTTTCTGACTCAACTTAAACCTATGCTCTCTTGTTCTTGATTCCTCCACCATCGGAAAAAGCCGATGTACATTCACCCGTCTGTTCCCTCATGATCGCTCCTCAAACCTCCTGCGCTCCAAGGAATAAAGTCCAAGTCTGCTCAACCTCTCCCTATAGCTCAGGCCCTCGAGTCCTGGCAACATCCTTGTTAATCTTCCCTGCACTCTTTCTATCTCAGTCTTGGGAATTTGTTTTGGGTCTACAATCTTCTCACCAGTTTTAACTATGTCAAGCTAAACTTGTAGAAAGGAGGCAAGGGTCTGAAAAAAATGCTCTTACTTCCATCCAAATATCAAATCTGTGAGGATATATTAAAAAAAAACAGACATAAAGTGCTGGAGTAACTCAGCAGGTCAGGCAGCATCTCTGGAGAACATGGATAGGTAATATTTCGGGCCGGGATCCTTTGAGTCTGAAGATTCCCAACCCGAAACATCACCTATCCATGTTCTCTGCGAGTTACTCCAGCATTTTGAGTCTTTTTTTGTAATTCAGAATCAGTAGATCTTTGCGTCTACATCTCTGTGATAATATTTTTTTCCTTGATAGTCACCCTGTTCTGCTTTTTGTTATGCAAGGTCTCAACCACAAGAGGGAGCTAACAGAAGGCTCTGCGAAAATTCCATCACCACCTTCAGATATTCACTTAACTGCTATTGAAAAGGACGGCGAATATTTTGTGAATAATAGTTCCTATTCTAAAATAGAATATGTGATCCAAGTAAAGGCCTAGGAAGCTGGAGTAACTCAGCAGGTCAGGCAGCATCTCTGGAGAAAAATAGGTGACGTTTCGCATCGAGACCCTTTTCTTGACACGAAACGTCACCTATTCCTTTTCTGCATGGTGATCTCTGCTGAGTTATTCCAGCTTTCGGTGTCCATCTATGGTTAAAACCAGCATCTGCAGTTCCTTCCTACACATGTAATCCAAGTATCTTGCTTTCTCAGCTTCTTGCAGTACACTTTTAGTTTAGTTTAGAGATACAGCACGGAAACAGGCCCTACTGCCCACTGGTTCCACGCCGACCAGCAATCCTCATACATTAACACTATCCTAACACCCTCTAGGGACAATTTTTCATTTATCAAGGCAATTAACCTACAAACCTGTACGTCTCTGGAGAGTGGGAGGAAACCAAAGATCTCAGAGAAAACCCACACAAGTCACGGGGAGAACGTACAAACACCGTACAGACAGCGTCTGTGGTCGGGATTGAACCCGGGTCTCGGGCGCTGCATTGGCTGTAAGGCAGCAGCTCTACCGCTGTGCCACCGTTGGGTGCAGTAGAGGACACTGTCGAGGGCATACTGGCTGGTTGCATCACAACAACTCAGATGCCCAGGAATACAGAGATTACTGTGAGGGGTGGACACTGCCCGGCCCACCATAGCTACTGACAAAGGGATCTATCTTAGGAGGCATTGCCTCAAAAAGGCAGCCAAGATCAAAGACCTACATTTTGGCACTCTCAGGGGTATTACTTTATTCAAGAAATAAGGAACTACAGATAAATTGTGGATGAAGGAACTGCAGATGCTGGTTTATACCGAAGATAGACACAAAGTGCTGGAGTAACTCAGCGGGTTAGGTAGCATCTCTGGAGAAAAGAAACAGATGACGTTTGGGTCAGAGCCCTTCTCCAGTCACCTGTTCCTATTCTCCAGAGATGCTGCCTGACCCGCTGAGTTACTCCAGCACTTTGCGTCTAAGGAACTGCAAATGCCAGTTTACAAAAATCGACACAGTGCTAGAGTAGCTCAGCGGGACATTACTGATCCGCTGAGTTACTCCACCACCATGTTTTTAAAATTAATTAATGAATTAATGAATCCGATTAATCATCTATGTATGTTGCATTTATGGGCCTGTTAACATGCTGCATGTTAGATTTTCAGCGTTTTATTGTGAAGCTAAGCGAGAGCTAGCTGTCTTCGTTAACAACAGGTGCTTGGACTTCAAACAAACACCCACTTACCTCGGCGTAAAGCTGGACAGGTCGCTTACATTTCGTCAACACCAGGCTGGTCTCCGCGACAAGGTCATGGCACGCAGCGGCCTCATCCGACGCCTGGCAGGAACAAATTGGGGAGCCAGTCCATCAACTCTTTGTACCTCTGCCTTAGCTCTTGTGTATATGCCAGCTGAGTACTGAGCACCCGTATGGAGTAGTGGTAGACATATTAGCCTGGTAGACACGAGCCTGAACAGCACCTTGTGAACCATCACTGGGTGCCATCAACCTCCTCCATTCAAGCAGCTCCCTATACTTGCAGGCATTCCACCTGCAGGGATCCAAAGGCAAGCAGCAACTCTGGCACTATCTCGTCGTGCCGTGGCCCCAGATCACCTTCTCCATCAGCAGAGAGCAGAGGCCACCCCGACTGAAGTCCCATCACTTTGCTCCACATGGAAAACAACTCCTAGCATCCATCCAGCTAGCCAACACACAAAAGCACACTGGATAGCCACCAAGTGGTCACAGGAGTGGAAGGCAACCTCATCTCCATTACACAGCTACATCTCTTCACCAGATAAAGAGCTACA
This sequence comes from Leucoraja erinaceus, assembly GCF_028641065.1. Taxonomy (NCBI): domain Eukaryota; kingdom Metazoa; phylum Chordata; class Chondrichthyes; order Rajiformes; family Rajidae; genus Leucoraja; species Leucoraja erinaceus. The sequence goes on along the minus strand of NC_073395.1, from coordinate 23,403,187 downwards.
TCTCTTCACCAGATAAAAGCTGCACAGGGTCTGACCTCCCCAGAGGAGCAGGGGTGAAGCTCAACAGACTTCGTACTGGAGTTGGGCGTTTCAATGCCAGCATACTGGATGGATTTAAGAAAGTTAGATAGAGCTCTAGGATCTAGTGGAATCAAGAGATATGGGGAGAAGGCAGGCACGGGTTATTGATTGAGGAAGATCAGCCATGATCAGAATAAATGGCGGTGCTGGCTCAACGGGCTGAATAGCCTCCTCCTGCACCTATTTTCTATGTTTCTATATTTCTATGTGGAGGTGGGGGCTCCACTAGAGCCCAGCCTATGAATGCGGAGCAGAACCACACAACAGCCAACCATGTCATCTCCAGTTGCCCGCTCTACCACCCACCAAATGGAGCTCAGGGCCTGGCAGATATTGACGTAGAGACAACAACCTGGCTGCTCAACATCCGGCTTGAGATCTAACTATTCCTTTGGTTTATGTTTCATTTGCAAGAAGAAGTGTTTTATTGTCAGTACATATACTAATTAAACACTCTTCACTCTTGCTGTGTCCTTTGCTTAAATAGATTATTTGTAAATTAAAGAACATTAGTTTTTGCCTCAAATGGTCACTCAATTATTTAGCTGACACTATGATAATTATCTTTCTAAGTAAACCCAATGCCCACAATGCTCCAGCATATGTGGTTATGATGACTAAACTCTTCCATCTCTCTTTGACCTCCTTAAAACATATCCCTTTGACCAAGCTCTTGAAAATTTGTCCTAATATCTCCCTTTGTGGATCAGTGTCAAATTGATTTTGGTAACATCATGCCATTGGACATTTTTTTTAAAAGGTGCTACATAAATCCAAGAGGTTATTAAAATGTGGTCCTTACCAACATTTAGAAAACGCAGCAATTAAATTGCATACTACAGCGTCTTGTAAATAGCAATGTAATGTGATAACATATTTTGTTTTAATAAGGTAGACAAAAATGCTGGAGAAACTCAGCTGGTGAGGCAGCACTTATGGAGCGAAGGAAATAGGCAACGTTTCAGGGCTGAAACCCTTCTTTTAATAATGTTGGTTAAGTGGAAAATATTGGCTAGACACAGACAATGGTGTAATAAGTCTTCTTCATTAGTCTGAGAAGGTAGGTGGGGCATCTGATTAATGCCGCATTCAAAAAAATTGCACCTCAGTGCCGAACCTAAATGCCAGGCAGATTATGTGTTCATCAATGAATGAAGGCAAGAATACTTTATTGTCACATGTGTCAAGTCTTTGCTTGCAGACCCCAGGTATGCGATTAGTCGCCACATACGGCACTGACAAAGTTACAAAGTATCCGTGCCAGGTCCCCTTCATTCTTCCCCCCCCCCATGGTGGGCCTCCCACACCGGGTCCTCAATTGTTCCTTCCCCCGGCAGCAGCGACCTCACTCCCACGTGGTCCGCCCTCGTATGTCGGTCGGCGCCATCCTCGACTACCACACCGACCTCTCCACTGTCGCCGCCGGGCCCGATCCAGACGCCTCCGTGGTGCCGACCCAGGCCCCAGCCGCGGGCTCCATCTGCCCTGGTCCCAGCTGCGGGCTCCATCGACTCGGGCTCCAGCTGTGGGCTCTGTTGACCCAGGCACCACTTTGCTTAATTAGATTATTTATAATCCACTTCTGAATCGAAATAATTAGATTATTTGTCTCCACTTCTGACCCGTGAGGCTGCGGCCTTGGTGTCTGCCGCAGCAGCAGTGAAGCCGCAGTCAAGGAACTGACTTGGATGTGAACACAAGTGAGATTGCACCATCATTATAGAATTATGAAAATCAATTAGCTGACCCATAACAAGACATTCCAAAGACAGCAGTTTAATTAATACAAGATTTTGCTTTATATAAAAATTCACTCTGCATAAATCACACTGTTGTTTTGCTCTAAACCCAAGCGTCAAACAGAGAAAATCCTGGCAGTCAGAGATTAAATGGCAAGATGTTTGAGAAAGAACTGCAGATGCTGGATAAACCGAAGGTGGACAAAACTGCTGGAGAAACTCAGCGTGTGAGGCAGCATCTATGGAGCGAAGGAATAGGTGATGTTTTGGGTCGAGACCCTTCTTCAGACTGATGCAAGATGTGTTATGGGCCTGTCCCACTTGGGCGCCATTTGCGCGTCATTTGCGTGACATCCTAAAACTTGGTTGGCGCGTGGTGACGCGCGCATGCCGTGCATGATGCGTGGTGAGGTGTGGTGGCGTATGCAGTGACGCTCAGTAGCGCGTGGCGCCCCAGGATTTTGGGATGCTCAAAATCCTCGCGCGCCACATGTGTGATGCGCAAATGACGCCCAAGTGGGACAGGCCCTTTAATTTGCTGAAAGTTTAAACTGAGCTTTGGTCGAACTTACAGATACTATTAAATGGAGAAGGGGCACTTGAATCTGATGAAGCAGCTCATGAAGTAGGGTGGCACAGCTGGTAGAGCCGCTGCCTGACAGCGTCAGACACCCAGGTTTGATTCTGACCTCAGGTGCTGTCTGTGTGGAGTTTGCACGTTCTCCCTGTTACCATGTGGGTTTTGGCCTGATGCTCCAGTTTCCTCCCCCATCCTAAAGAAATGTGGGTTTGTAGATTAATTGCCTTGTGTAAAATGCCCAGTAGAGTGTAGGGAGCGGATGAGATAGAAGAATGATGGTATAGAATTAGTGTGAATGGGTGATTGATGGTCGGTGTGGACTCGGTGGGCCAAAGGACCTGTTTTTATGTGCTATCTCTAAAATGAAAAGTAGACATATACAAAATGCTGGAGTAACTCAGTGGGTCAGGCAGCATCTCTGGAGAAAAAGAATAGGTGATATTTTAGGTCGGAATGCTGTCTGAGGAAGGGTTCCGACCCAAAACATTACCTACTCTTTTTCTCCAGAGATGCTGCCTGACCCGCTGAGTTACTCCAGCACTTTGTGTCCATCTTTGGTATAAACAAGCCTTCCGACACAAAAAAAGTTGACATAGTCTACAAATGGGCAAAATTATGACAGATACCATTCAATGCAAGGGAATGAAAATTGGCAAAAAGATAATGGCTGAAAGAGATACAAGATTGACACCAGGTTCAATTTATCATTGATAAGCGGCAACCAGCAATCAAACAGAACTATGGCGTTTAACTAATCAACGTGGCGAGTTGAAGCTGTACAATGAGACAATCAGGGCAACCATTCGCACCATCATTTCTCGTTACTGAAGCATTGTTCTGACTGTGCTGCCGGAACAGAACAGAACACCCCCCCCCCCCACACACACACACACACACACACACACACACACACACACACACACACACACACACACACACACACACACACACACACACACACACACACACACACACACACACACACACACACACACACACACACACACACACACACACACACACACACACACACACACACACACACACACACACACACACACACACACACACACTGCCATTTCTGTACTCAGCCTCTGGTAGCTCTTTCTCTTCTACATGCAAAAGATAACTTGTACTATCTCCTTAAAATGGCTTCCGAGAATTCCACCAAAGATAGACACAAAGTGCTGGAGTAACTCAGTGAGTCTCCGGAGAAGATGGATAGGTGACGATTCTGGTCCAAACCCTTCATCAGACTGAAAGGGGGTGGAGAACTGGAGGTAGGAAAAGGCCAGAACAAATCAGCCAGCAACAGATGACCAAGGAAGGGTGGAGCCCATTAATGGCTGCAGAAGAGGTGATAATGAAGGGATACAATGATGCAAACAGTGGAATTAGTAGGACAACTAAGGTGAGGGAGGGTGGGGGTGGGAAGAGAGGGAATGCAGCGGATACTTGAAATTAGTGAAATCAACGTTCATGTCGCTGGATTGTGAGCTGCCAAGTAAAATATGAATGTCCAGGTGCAGACTAACATAAAAAATTCTTAATATCTACTTGGACTGGTACTACCTTTAAAACAAACACATAAGGAGGTTGATCAGAGCAAGGAAACTGAAGGACACAGATTTAGCATAAGGAATACAAGAAGCAGAGGGGATTTGAACTTCTACAGGTGAACAGATGAGAGCATATTGAGTGGTTGCATCACGGCCTGGTTCGGCTACTTGAACGTCCAGGAGCGTAAATTACTGCAAAAAGTCATGAACACTGCCCAGTCCAACATTGGCTCTGACCTCCCCACCATCGAAGGGATTTATCGGAGTCGCTGCCTCAAAAAGGTAGCCAGCATCATCAGAGACCCACACCATCCTGGCCACACGCTCATTTCTCCCCTACTATCGGGAAGAAGGTTCAGGAGCCTGAAAACTGTAACATTCAGGTTCAGGAACAGCTTCCTCCCTACATCCATCAGGCTATTAAACACTACAGGTTACACAAAAAAGCTGGAGAAACTCAGCGGGTGCAGCAGCATCTATGGAGCGAAGGAAATAGGCAACGTTTCGGGCCGAAACCCTTCTTCAGACCTCAAAGTACCTCATAGTGTATTAAACACTACAACCTCAAATAAGCTCTGAACATCAATAGACTATTATTATTATTACACTACTATTGTTTGTTTTTAGAGTATGTGTGTGTGTGTGTGTGTATATATATATATAGTATGTGTATGTGTGTGTGTGTACTTGTGGGTAAGTGAATATATATATATATATATATACACACACTGAACGTTTTATTTTCTCTTGTTTATCGTGTTGTTTACAGTATACTATGTTTACATATTCTATTGTGCTGCAGCAAATAAGAATTTAATTGTTCCATCTGGGCCGCATGACACCGCATTTCATCAGTTTGTTATCCCGTGCAACTCTGTGGGGTGAATGTATTCAGTTAAATTGCCACCAACTCAACGGGGCAAGGCTTTGTAATCAGATAAATTAATCAAATGGCTTCAGGAACATTTGTTACATCAAACAAACAAGTTATTTTTAGCTAATGTCAGATGAATAAAACATAAATACTTCTGCGTGGGAAACACCAGATTAGCCTATTTGCAGCAGGTAGATTTTCAGATATGAAATGTGATTTTTCTTTTTGAAAATGCAAATTAACTTTGCTAACACTCTGCTGAATAATGTTCCAAGAAAGCCGGTTATCTTATCTCAAACTGATTATTGTTTTGTGTTATTACATTATCGGTCGCTCCAATATAATTTTGCAAACTACTTAAAACCAGCTGCTGCAAGCAGGGGTAAATAACAAGGCAGCAAGTGAGGGTACAACGACACAACGACCGTCACCCTCCCACATGCCCCTTCAATAATCACATGAAGGATGTCAGGACATCAAGCGCTGCTGGAACATCTTCACCTCGGTGAAAGACACTTTGGTCTGCTCGGAACATGTTGGCCCCACAGCAGGAGATGTCCGCCAGGGAATAAGGTCTTAAGGTCATAAGGAAAAGGGGTAGACAGGCCATTCGGCCCATCAAGTCTACTCCGCCATTCAATCATGGTTGATCTATCTCTCCCTCCTAACCCCAATCTCCTGCTTTCTCCCCATGACATCTGACACCTGTGCTAATGAAGAATCTACCTATCTCTGCCTTAAAAATATCCACTTACTTGGCCTCCACAGCCGTCCATGGCAAAGAATTCCTCAATGTTGCTGACTGTCCTGCTCTAGACTGCTGGAGTACGTGCTGAGGGAAGCATTGAAGCTCGGTGCAGCCAACGCCAAGGCTCTGTGGGGGAGGACTACAGTCTAGGGTCCTTCCGCTGCTGGACATTGGGGGGCAGAGTGTGGTGGAGACGCCCCTCAAACAGGGGAAGGGATGTCACTCCAAGAGGCCACCAGAGAGCAAGGTTGCTTGGTTTAAGGATTGTTGCGAGTCATTTGCCCAGAGTACGGGAATCGAGGACCAGACGACATAGGTTCAAGGTGAAGGGGAAAAGATTTAATAGAAATACAAGGGGTAACTTTTTCACACAAAGGGTGGTGGGTGTATGGAACAAGCTGCCAGAAGAGGTCATTGAGGCTGGGACTATCCCAACACTTAAGAAACAGTTAGACAGGTAAATGGATAGGACAGGTTTGGAGGGATATGGACCAAGCGTAAGCAAGTGGGATTAAGGTAGCTTAGACATTGTTGGCCGGTGTGGGCAAGTTGGGCTGTTTCCACACTGTATCACTCTATATGACTACTGAATATGACACTAATAACTGTCTGAGGAGTTTTTGCACTGTTCTCGTTTTGTATATATTTCCTACTCTGAAAAGTTTAATTTGGGGAAAAAACAAAGACTTAAGGTCAGATTATGGACGTGCACAAGTACTCCCTCCAAATGTGAGCACATGTATGTGTGCCCCTGGCATCAGGCAAAAGTGTCCAAACAAACACATCGCCCAAGATAGACACAAAATGCTGGAGTAACCTAGTGGGTCTGGCAGCAGGTCTGGAAAACAGGAAAAGGTGACGTTTCGGGTCAAGACCCTTCTTCAGACTGAGTCAGGGGAGAGGGAAACTAAAGGTACGAAAAGGTACAAAACAAATCAGAGGCAGCACCGATGACTCAGGAAAGGTGGAGTCCACTGTGGTTCCTTTGTTGGCTGTAGAAGTGATAATGAAGGGATAGAAACAAGAAACATAAAATTAGGTGCAGGGTAGGGGGCCCTTCGGACGGCACCGCCATTCAATATGAGATGGGACACAATCCCGGTCTCTCCACTATCCCCTTAGCCAGGTAACTCGACAATACACCTAACTCGGATACAAACAAAACTAGTGGGGGAGGGAGGAGAGAGAGGGGACACAAGGGTTACTAGAAGGTAGAGATACACCTCACCAAAGTGGAGCAGTGCTGGTGATTCTTTGAGCCACTCTGTAGTCTATACACAGGCCCATCTCTACTGGAGCTGCACAGTTCACCCCCGCTCATCTTATTAAATATTGAGAATAACAGTTCTGCTAACTAATTACATCTGTGAAGCAATGGCAGGCTACCGATTAGCAGCCCACTCATTACCTCCCTTTACAAAGCGGGATGGCCCAAGGAGACATAGATTTCCATTACTCTGTACCAACTTGAGGCAATTTTCTATTGCGAAGAAAACAAATTACACTAACAACCTTTCTGTGATCAGATTATAATGGCGCACAGCACTTTTACAATGACTGCATTGAAATTAACATAGAATCATTTTTCTGCAAAAAGGTTTTTTGAAATACAGTAATCATTGCTTTCAAAGTCCATCTTGTGTAGGAAGGAACTGTAGATGCTGGTTTATACCGACGATAGACACAAAACGCTGGAGTAACCCAGCGGGTCAAGCAGCATCTCTGGAGAAAAATGATGGGTGACGTTTCGGGTCTGAACCCTCTTCAACTGAAAGAAGAGGGGAGAGAGGGGTCGGGGGGGGGGGGGGGGGGGGGAGATGGAAATAGGAAAAGGCCAGCAATAGATGACCAAGGAAGGGTGGAGCCCATAATGGCTGGGATAACAGGGATACAACTAGTGGAACTAGTAGGATGACTAGGGTGGGGGAGGGGGGAGGAGTGGGGGAATGGAGAGGTTACTTTAAATTAACGTAATCAGTGTTCATACCGCTGGGTTGTAAGCTGCCCAAGCGAAATAGGAGGTGCTGTTCCTCCAATTCGCCTGTGGCCTCACTCTAACAGTAAGCGAGGCCCAGGACAGAAAGGTCAGTGGGGGAATGGAAGGAGATTTGAAATGTTTTGGCAAATGGGAGATCATGTAGGCCAGGGCGGATTGAGTGAAATGATCGCCCAGGCTGCGCTTGGTCTCGCCGATATATAGGGGTCCACATCTAGAACACCAGTTACAGTAGATGAGGTTGGAGCAGGTGCACATCAACCTCTGCCTCACCTGAGCCTGGATGGCCCACATTTTGTCTGCATTGGATGATCACTTTCAAAATACATTGAATCGTAGTTATAGGCCTTTGGCCCAGTTCGTCCATTCTAAGCAAGATATCTATAATCCCTATTTTTTAAGTGTCGTTTAGTTTAGAGATAAAGCGTGGAAACGGGCCCTTCAGCCCACCGAGTCCGCACCGACCAGCGACCCCCGCACATTAACACTATCCTTCACACACTAGGGACAATTTACACATACACCAAACCAATTAACCTTCCATACCTGTACGTCTTTGTAGTGTGGGAGGAAACCGAAGATCTTGGAGAAAACCCACGTGGTCACGGACAGCGCCCGTAGTCGGGATCGAACCCGGGTCTCCAGCGCTGCAGGTGCTGTACGGCAGCACATCTACTGCTACGCCACTGTGGCTGCCCTATTATCCACGACACATCCCATTTAAAACAAAGTACAACAGCACCGTGTCCCATGCAAGGCTGTTGGGCACGCACTATGATGAGTATTCCTCCCCACTCACTCGCCCACCCCACCAACAATCTGTGAGACTCGCTGACTGTTTCGCTGAAGGCCAAGGCCTACTGGGTCTCCCAGTTGATTAAAAATGTTTAACTCCCCTTCCTAATCCCACAGTGACCTCTCTCACCTGGGCCTCCTCCATTGCCAGAGCGAGGCTACAGGTAAACTGGACACATATTCTTCTTTGGTTGCCTCCGACACAATGATATGACATTGAATTCTCCAATTTTAGGTAACCCCTACAAACAACTCCTTTCCCCCTCCCCTTTCTCCCCCTCAAACATCTGGGATGTTTTTCCCCCTCCCCCCACCCCCTAATCCTTTCCCTTGAATCTTGGTTGATGTCGCACCAGTTCTCCCCCTTCTCCTCCTCGAAAAGAGATACAGTGTGGACACAGGCCCTTCGGCCCACTGAGTCCTCGCCAACCAATGGTCACCCGTTCATACACACATACACACCTGCACGTCTTTGGGAAGTGGGAGGAAACTGGACAAAACCCACCAAGTTACGGGGAGAACGTACAAACTCCGTACAGACAGAACCCTTAGTCAGGATCGAACCTGTATCTCTGACGCTGCAACCGCCCCTCTTCCTCCTCTTTTGTGTCACTCTTCATCACTCTTCAATACAATGAAACAAAGAAGCATAGCTCGGTGCTGGGACCACAGCTATTTACAATATACATCAATGATTTAGATGAAGGGATTCAAAGTAACATTAGCAAATTTGCAGATGACACAAAGCTGGGTGGCAGTGTGAACTGTGAGGAGGATGCTATGAGAATACAGGGTGGCTTGGACAGGTTGGATGAGTGGACAGATGCATGGCAGATGCAGTTAAATTGGATAAAGGTGAGGTTATCCACTTTGGTAGCAAAAACAGGAAGATAAGATTATTCTCTAAATGGTGTCAAGTTGGGAAAAGGCGAAGTATAACGGGATCTGGGGGTCCTTGTTCATCAGTCATGAAAGTAAGCATGCAGGTACAGCAGGCAGTGAAGAAAGCGAATGGCATGTTGGCCTTTATAACAAGAGGAGTTGAGTATAGGAGCAAAGAGGTCCTTCTGCAGTTGTACAGGGCCCTAGTGAGACCACACCTGAAGTATTGTGTGCCGTTTTGGTCCCCTAATTTGAGGAAGGACATTCTTGCTATTGAGGGAGTGAGGCGTAGGTTTACAAGGTTAATTCCCGGGATGGCGGGACTGTCATATACTGAGAGAATGGAGTGCCTGGGCTTGTATACTCTGGAATTTAGAAGGATGAGATCTTATTGAAACATAAGATTATTTAGGGTTTGGACGCGCGTGAGGCAGAAAACATGTTCCCGATGTTGGGGGAGTCCAGAACCAGGGGCCACTGTTTAAGAATAAGGGGTAAGCTATTTAGAATGGAGATGAGGAAACACTTTTTCTCACAGGGAGTTGTGAGTCTGTGGAATTCTCTGCCTCAGAGGATGGTGGAGGCCGGTTCTCTTGACACTTTCAAGAGGGAGCTAGATAGGGCTCAAAGATAGCGGTCAGGGGATATGGGGAGAAGGCAGGAACGGGGTACTGATCGGGGATGATCAGCCATGATCACATTGAATGGTGGTGCTGGCTCGAAGGGCCGAATGGCCTACTCCTGCACCTGTTGTCTGTCTATTGACAGGAAATATTTTTTATATTTGTCCATTGAAAGTGAACATCCCTGTCAAGGCTGTTGTTTATATTCCTTTGGTAAATGAGTGCCTTTCCAAGTTACACGAGAGGGCAGTTAATTGTCAGCGCATCCTTTGGTCCGAGTGGCTCACAGACCTGCTCTTGTTCTCTGAAGGACATCAGTCAACCAAGTCCAGCTTTTTGTTTTAAATGACAGTGAGACCAGCCTTTCAATCCCAAGCTTCGGTAATTCCCCAGCTGCTGTTGTGAAGTCTGGCACTGGATCAAGGGCACAGGCCACACTCACGGAATCAAGGGATATGGGGAGAAAGCAGGAACGGGTACGGATTTTGGATGTGTAGGAAAGAACTGCAGATGCTGGTTTAAATTGACGATTGACACAAATTGCTGGAGTAGCTCAGGCAGCATCTATGGAAAGAAGGAATGGGCGACGTTTCGGGTCGACACCCATGTGATCATGGATGATTAGCCATGATCATATTGAATGGCGGGTGCTGGCTCGAAGGACCGAATGGCCTACTCCTGCACCTACTTTCTATGTTTCTACATTAATGCTAATCTAGAAACTTGCCCACTTTGTTGCCCCACCCTCTTGGTACAATATCTCAAGCCAAACTTTCAGTTGCTGACCTGAAATTGTATGGACCTGACAGTATAACATAGAACAGTAGAGCACAGGCCCTTCAGCCCACAATGCCTGTGCTGAACGTGATGCCAAGTTAAACTAATCTCCTCCGCCTGCATGTGATCCACATTTCCTTCATTCCCGGCATGAATAAAATCCTCTTAAACACCACTATCATACACGCTTTCACCACCACCGCTGGCAGCATGGGTGTCCCAGTGAGAGGAAAAGGGGGGGGGGGGGGGAGGGGGGAGGGTTGTTTGTAGGTTAGTTACCTAAAATTGGAGAATTCAATTAGATTTGTTTGTTTATCATCTCTCCTTTGTCCAACCTTCTGCCAATCATAACCGATCTTGCTCTTCACCTGCATCCACCTATCACTTAGTTTTTATTTTTGTTTAGTTTAGAGATACAGCGCAGAAACAGACCCTTCGGCCCACCGAGTCCGCACTGACCAACGATCCCCGCACATTGACACTATCCTGCACACACTTGGGACAATTTACACATACACCAAGCCAATTAACCTACAATGCTGTAAGTCTTTGGAAAGTGGGAGGAAACCGAATATCTCGGAGAAAACCCACGTGGTCCTGGGGAGAACGTACCTTAATTGGTATATGTAACAATAAACTGACCTTAAAACATACCTTGATATAGAGATCTAAGGATAATTGGGTTTGGTATAAATGTAAATTGTCCCTAGTGTGTGTGTTAATGTGAGGGCATCGCTGGTTGGCGCGGACCCAGTGGGCCGAAGGGCCTGTTTCCACACTGTATTTCTAAACTGAACTAAACTAAAGTGAAAGCCAACTACCAGAAGACCCATTGCCTTTAATATGATGGTCTCTGTGATTACAAGAGTTATGGGGAGAAGGCAGGAGAATGGGGTTGAGAGAGAAAGATAGGCCATGATCCACCTCTCTTCCACTTTCAATGACATTTTCTCTCTCAGTGAGAGACAGAGAGAGATGGTATGTCAGTGAGAGACAGAGATGGAGAGATGGAATGCGTCAGTGAAAGAGGGAGACAGATGCAGTCACTGACACCATCTGCCTATGACAGTCTATCCCTCACTCTCACTGGCTCCATCTCTCGCTCTCTTAATTATGCACCCTCTCTCCATCTTCTTACCACACTCTCCTCACTGACCATTTGTGCAATCACCATTTAAAATGATACAGAATTTGTTGTACCCTTCCCAAATTCCCCATTTACTGGTGCCCTCCGCTAAATGCCCATTTACTGGTGCCCTCCCCTAAATGCCCATTTACTGGTGCCCTCCCCTAATGCCCATTTACTGGTGCCCTCCCCTAAATGCCCATTTACTGGTGCCCTCCTCTAAATGCCCATTTACTGGTGCCCTCCCCTAAATGCCCATTTACTGGTGCCCTCCCCTAAATGCCCATTTACTGGTGCCCTCCCCTAAATGCCCATTTACTGGTGCCCTCCTCTAAATGCCCATTTACTGGTGCCCTCCCCTAAATGCCCATTTACTGGTGCCCTCCCCTAAACGCCCATTTACTGGTGTCCTCTCCTAGTTCCAGGTTTCGTCTCGCACTGTGGCTTAATTGGTAGTATAAATGTAAAATTGTCCCTATGTTGTAAAGCAAGATAGTTTCAATATGCGGGGATCACCCTGGGGTGTAGTCCGACATCCTCCTTTAGACCCGTAAGCTTCCCCAGCACCTTCTCCTTAGTGATAGCACCACTAACTTCCACCCCCTGACTCAAGAATTTCAGGCATGTTGCTGGTGTTTCAGTTCAGTTTCAGTTTAGTTTATTGTCAGGTGTACCGAGGCACAGTGAGAAGCTTTTTGTTGTGTGCCGACCAGTCAGCAGAAGGACAATACATGATTACAATCAATCCTTTTACAGGGTGTCTTCCGCTGTGAAGACTGACGTATAAAAAATGTATTCAATTAATCTGCCATTTCTTTATTCCCCATTACTACTTCTCCAGCTTGCCGAATGCAGGCAGGTGTGACTAGTGTAGCTGGGACATGTTGGTCAGTGTGGGCAAGTTGGGTCGAACGGCCTGTTTCCACGCTGTGTGACTGTGCCGCACTTGTCAGACTTTGTCCTGCCCCCACCTTTCTCCCACCTCACCACAATCAGTCTGAAGAAGGCTCTGTCTCGAAAGGTCATATATCCATGTTCACCAGAGATGCTGCCTGGCCCACTGTCTATTTCGGGGATTATTTTTGTGACTATTTCTCTCCGTTAATGACTGTTACCATCATTCCTCACACTTAATTGCGACGTAGGCCTCCGAAAGACTACAAATCCCTCATCGACGCTTAGGAACAATAAACAAATTCAATATTGTGAGCTTCAGGCCAGATGCAGCCCAGTCAAAAGGGAGTGCACAAAGTCACTGTGCGTTTGTATTTCTGCAAAGGGATTAATCAGGAAGGAGATAAGAGAATATGAGAATAAGCTTGTAGGAAACATAAAATTTGACTGTAAAAGTGCCTGTAGATATGCAAAAGGGATAGAATAGTACCAGCTCCGTACAGACAGCACCTGTGGTCAAGTTCGAACCAGAGTCTCTGGCACTGTAAGGCAACAACTCTACTGCTGAACTCCCTTGTTCCCAGAGAAAGGTATTGAAGCCAAATTATCAGATGTATCCAAAAATGAATTGGATACTTGCCTGGAGGCTAGAAAGACCAAGAGATGTGGAGAGAAACTGGAACAAGGTGTGGCATTTGGATGTCCAATCCTTGCTCATATTTGTTATGTTTCTATATTCCCACATGCACTGAAAAATCAAGTTTCTTTTGGCAAAGCTGGATATTTGCAAATGCCTAATCAAAACATAGCTGCAGTATTTTCCTCAAACGGAAATACAACTGGAATATTCGATTTTCATATCAAAAAATCACATTGTATTGGGACCTCAAAAAGGAGAATAACCATGAATTTTATAAAAGGAGTTTTATATATGATTCTAGATGTTTCACATTGAATAATAAAATATAAATGAGCTTTCTTTACAAATCACCTGAAATGCCAAGCCTTGTGAATATTTTATATTGAAATCACACCCCAGCAGACATTAAATGCACTAATTTGCTCGCGTCGCAGTGGATTATATTGTAACAAGAATGTTGAAGTAGCTAGTGAATAACCTTTATGTAAGACCCAGCCAAGTCTCATTGATTCAGCTCAAATGTTGGCATCGTGGTGCAGCGGTAGAATTGCTGCCTCACAGCACCAGAGATCCTGGTACGATCAGGATCTATGTGTGCTGCCAAAAGAGAGTTTGCATGTTCTCCCTGTGACCGCGTGGGTTTTCTCCGGGTGCTCAGGTTTCCCCCCACACTCCAAAGACGCACAGTTTTGTAGGTTAATCAGCTTCGGTAAAATTTGTAAATTGTCCCTAGTGTGTAGCGTGAGATAATGTCACGGGGATCGCTGGACGGCATTGATTCGGTGGAACAAACGACCTGCTTCCGCACTGTGTCTCTAAACTAAACTAAAATGTTCTTGCTATTCTGAGGTGTTCTCCCTCACTGCATATCCTCATTGTGCAAACATTTAAAATATGTCAATTAATTACATTAGGCAAAAAATGAATCAAAATAATTTTTCAGCATTGAAACTCAATTAGCAATTTGAAGCATGTAATTTTAATTTAGAATTGCCTGCATGCAGATAGTTTTGATAATTGCAAAATTCAATCTTGCAGTACACGTCACATGCTAAAGTAGTTTAGTTTAGAGATACAGAATGGAAACAAGCCCTTCATCCCACCAAGTCCTGGCTGACTGGTGATCACCCAGTACACTAGCTCTATCCTGCACACTAGGGACAAACCTCAGAAGGCAATTACCTGCACACTTTCTTTGGAAACTGGGAGGAAACTGGAGCACCCGGAGAAAACCCATGTGGTCACAGGGAGAATATGCAACGTCTGTGCAGACAGCACAGGTAGTCAGGATTGAACCCGCGTCTCTGGCGCTGTGAGGCAGCAACTCTACCGCTGCGTCACTGTGACACTCCTAGTATTGATGACAAAACCTTATAACTAATTCACCAATCTCGTATTTAAAATGAGAAGGAGTTGGAAAATTGAAGACTACAGCTCTACATTTGGGAGAGTTTCCATCAGTGGATCAGTGGTGTGGGAGTGCATAGCTGTAACTTAACAAGTGTACACCCCACAAACCATTCATGCAATTGACAACTACTATTTATTGTGCTTTTGTTGGAGCGTAATTTTCCCACGACAATTCGCAGCATAAAGAAAACCAATGCCCGCTCTCTCGGATTGAGAATATCCTTCTTTTGATGCAGACAGGCTAGCAAGAAGCAAAACAAAGAAGGATATAGAGGTTGCATTTTCCACGTACAGGCAAATAGCGCATACACTGAATAAAATCAGCACCGTAGCGCAGCAATAGAGTTTCTGCCTTACAGCGCCAGAGACCCGGGTTCAATCCTGGCTGTCTGTGTGGAGTTTATATGTTCTCCCTATGACTGCGTGGGTATTCTCTGGGTGCCTCAGTTTCCTCCCAAATTCCAAAGATGTACAGGTTCGTAGGTTAATTGGCTTTGATAAAGATTGTAAATTGTCCCTAGTGTGGAGGATAGTGTTGTGCCCCTGTCCCACTTAGGAAACCTGAACGGAAACCTCTGGAGACTTTGCCCTCCACCCAAGGTTTCCGTGCGGTTCCCAGAGGTTGCAGGTGGTTGCCGGAGGTTGCAGGTAGTGTAAGCAGGTAGGGAGACTGACAAAAACCTCCGGGAACCGCACGGAAACCTTGGGTGGGGCACAAAATCTCCAGAGGTTTCCGTTCAGGTTTCCTAAGTGGGACAGGGGCATTAGTGTGCGGGAATCGCTGGTTGGCGCAGACTCAGTGTGCCGAATGACCTGTGTCTGCGCTATATCTCTAAACTAAACATCAATGGCCAAGACATCTTACAAAATGATGCCAGCAATACTTTACCATTATTGCACTGTAAACATGATTTCTGTCACACTTCCTATGCACTAATGGCCACATTGTGCATCCTTTGTGGAATATTTTAGGTAAAAGTGGAATTTGGCCATCAGTCTGTTCATCAAATGAATGACAATTTGCTCTGCTCAAGACTGCAAGATATTGGAGAAAGTTGTGAACGCAGTTCAGTCCATCAGGCAAACTAGCCTCCCCCTCCCACTTGGGATGGCAGCCAACATAATCTAGGACCACTCACACCCGGTCATTCCCTCTTCTCCTCTCTCCCACCGAGTGAACGATACAAACAGCTTTCACAAACAGCCTCTTTCCACCTGTTATCAGACCTCTCATAAACAGGATGTATTCCTCATCTCCCAATCTACCTTGCTGCAGGCAATGCACTTTTTCTTTCTATACACTTTCTCTGTAGCTGTAACATTATAATCAGCATCCTGGTTCTTTTGTCTGTGCCACCTTGTCACCTAGTGCCTGGTGTGATTGTACTCCTACATGGTATAATAAACTTTGGGGTGGTACTTTGGTGGCGTGGAAGAGTTGCTGCCTCACAGCGCCAGAGACCCGGGCTTGATCCTGACTATGGATGCTGTCTGTACGGAGTTTGCACGTTCTTCCTGTGACCGTGTAATTTTTTTCCTGGGTGAACCGGTTTCCTCCTGCCCTCCAGGTTCCTGCCCTTTGTATGTTAACTGGCTGGTAAAAATTGTAAATTGTCCCTATTGTGTAGGATATGTTAATGTGTGGGGTGATCGCTGATTGTCATGGACTCGATGGGCCGAAGGGCCTGTTTTGATGCTGTATCTCTAAACTAAACTAAAACTAATACCTAACAGCAAGCAATGCAAAGAGCAGGATGTTGATTCATGTGTCATTCTCTGACAATCGCCCAACACAAATTTCACTGCGACTACCTTCTTTCATGCGAGCACATATACAATGGGTCAGCAGTCCTGGTAAAATAAGTCAAGGTTAATGGCATACACTATTAATAACGTCCAGTGACTTGGGATGTGGAAGAGATAACACCAACAATTATGAATTGCTTTCTTTCAGATAAGTCTTATGAAAATGTCAGCCAGCCCTCAGTCATGCAATGTGTTTTATGGAACTGCTGCAATAGCTCACCTGGCAACCAAATGAAACAGCAAGTTAACAGCTCGAGCCGCTTCAACAATGACTGATGAAGGCCAATGTACTGAAAGCCTTCTTGACTACCCCAACTACCCGTGACTCCATTTTCAGAGAACTATGTACCGACACATTACAATACTTTCCAGGGACCAAGTATTTTTTATTAAAACTTCTATTTTCTTTCTTGCTTTAATGAGCCCGATCTTCCGTCCCCTCATTTCTCCTTCTCAATGATTCAATGGTTCTTTATTATCACGTGTGCCAAGGTACATTGAAATTATTGTTTTTCCCATTTGAGACCAGTAAGATTATTGCCATGCATGCCAACCAGTCCCTGATTAAGTACAGAGTGCATTGAAACAGCCCACTGAGTCTATATGTAAGAGTGGCCAGATTTTGGCGCCATTGTACATGATTTGCGTGGCACGGTGGAGCAGCGGTAGAGTTGCTGCCTTACAGCACCAGAGGCCCAGGTTCAATCCTGATAACGGGTGCAATCTGTACACAGTTTGCACGTTCGCCCAACGACCTGTGTGGGTTTTGTCCGGGAGCTCCGGTTTTCTCCCACACTCCAAAGACATACAGATTTGCAGGTTAATTGGGTTGGTACAATTATAAATTGTCTATAGCATGTGTAGGATAGTGTTAGTGTATGGTGATCACTCACTAGTCAGCGTGGACTCGGTGTGACGGAGGACCTGTTTCCATGCTGTATCTCTAAAGTAAACTAAAAATGTCTCTAATCGTCTTAGCTTTGTGTGTATCTTTCATGTACATTCTCTGTTACAGAGATACACAGTTGACTGATTGTTGGAAAGGTCCCAGAAGTACACTGTTGCCCTCAGTCTTTGTCAGGCTTCACCTGCTGCATAAAAAACATCTTCCAGCTGGAGGGCAAAGGAGAAAGATCACACCATGAGATATTCTGCATCAGCGGTATCAGAGTCCTCGTCGTATTCTTTCAGGGACTCTCAAAGTCGTTCCAGACACAAGGGAGCAACAAACTGCCACTCAGCAGAAAATGTGATATTATCCCTGCACATTGAGGGTTTGAAGCTAACTTATCTGGAGAATCCCTTTGCACAATGGAAGTCCATGACATGACATTTCCTTTGGCTGTTTGCATAACTTCCTTGACGTGGAATAACATGGATGATAATAATGTTCTGACCATCATTAAAAGATGCACAAACCAACACTGTTGGTTCATCACTATTCACTACTCATTGTTGATTTTATTAACTTCCCCACTAACTTCCACACTGCTCTCAAATTCACTGGAATGAGTATGAAGAATGAGTTGAAGTGTACAAAAACATGAGAGGAATGGATCCAGTAAACGCACGGAGTCTCTTGCCCAGAGTAGGGGAATTGGAAACTAGAGGGCATAGGTTTAGTGAGGGGGGGGGGGGGGGGGGGGGGGGGGGGGGGGAAAGATTTAATAGAAACCCGAGAGGTCACTTTTTAACACAAAGGGTGGTGGGTGTATGGAACTGGCTGCCGTAATGTTTAAGAAACATTTAGACAGGACAGGTTTAGAGGGTCAAATGCAGGCAGCTGGAGTAGTGTAGATGGGGTATGTTAGTCTGTGTGGGCAAATTTGGCCAAAAGCCAATTTCCATGCTCTTTGTCTCTGTTATAAAGATCCCAACCTGAAACGTCACCTGTGCATGTTCTCCAGTGATGCTGCTTGACTCGTTGAGTTACTCCAGCACATTGGGACCTTTTTGTGTAAACTAGCATCTGCAGTTCCTTATTTCTACTGTTCATCGATGCTGCACTAGTTTTCAAAACACTGCCTGTTTCAGATAATGAAGAGTACATACAAGGCCAAACAACGTAGGCAAGAAAATGCAGAGGACATGACAGAATATTCCGTTACGTTAGCATTTTTTTTTTGTCCCTCTGCTAAAACAATCATTGGCAGCAAAATAGCAATTTCTGGAGGCGCGTGAGATTGCAGATAGAAACTTGACTTAAAAAAACCCAATTAGAGTTGTTGGTGGAGCAACTCAGCAGGTCAGGCAGCATCTGTGGAAGTAAATGGACGGACGACTTTTTAGGATGGGATCCTTCTTCCGATTGATGGAGGAGGGTGGGATTGTTGATGGAAAGAGGAAGGGGCGGGGCAAGGGCTGGGAAGTGAAATAATTTCCCTCTCCTCATTTCAGCTCCAATTGACCTGTGCCTTCTTCTCAAACTCAGCCTCCTGTTAACAGACACCCGAGCAAGAGTAAATATCCTCCCTGCATCCAGCTTCACAAGCCCTTTAACAATTCCGTAATCTTCAATGAGATTTCATCGCCTAAACGCTGGAGAAACCTGTCCCAGTCCACCCAGTCTCTCTCTGTACAACAAACCTGCCAGCCCTCTATGCAGTCCAGTGACTCCGTTACACTCCCTCTAAAACCATTACAATCCCCTAGTTCCTGGAATCATGCGTCACCAGCGACTTGTCCTGGACCACCCGTAACAAAGCAATGGCCAAGAAAGCACATCAACTGCAGAAGGGTTTCTACCCGAAACTTTGCCTATTTCCTTCGCTCCATAGATGCTGCCTCACCCGCTGAGTTTCTCCAGCATTTTTGTCTGCCATCAACCCTTCTACTTCCTTTGAAAGCTTAGGAAGTTTGGCATGTACCCAACAACTCTCACCAATGTCTACAGATGCACCATAGAAAGCATTTTATCAGGATGCAAAACAGCTTGGTTTGGGAACAGCTCCATCCAAGGCCACAAGATATTCCAGAGAATTTTGGATGCAGCCCAGACCATCATGCCAACCAACCTCCCTTCCATTGACTCCAGCTACACATTTCACGCTGCCTCGGCAAAGCCACCAGCATAATCAAGGACCAGTCTCACCCCAGTCACTCCCCCATCTCCCCTCTCCCATCAGTCAAGAGGTACAGAATTGTGAAAACGCACACCTCCATTCAGGGACAGTTTCTTCCTAGCTGTTATCAGGCAACTGAACTATCTTATCACCAACTAGAGAGCGGCCCTGAGCTACCATCTAGCTCATTGTAGATCCTACTGGACTTTATTTAGCATTATGGACAGCTTCATTGTAATCGTGTGTAGTCTTTCAGCTGACTGGATAACACGCAACAAAAAAGCTTTTCACTGTACTCAGTAAACGTGACAATAAACTACACTAAAGTAAACTATCCTTTCATGATAAGGAAACCAACAATGTACACAGTTCTACATGTGCAGACTTATCAAGGGCCCATTCAGTTGTATTAAAACATGCTGCCATCTGTATCAAACACTCTTACGCTCAAAAATACCACGTGCCTTTCTAATTGCATGCTGCACTTTCACATGGGCTGCAGTGACCAGTGTACAAACATACCTCGGTCCTTTTAAATGTCAGAACACCCCAATATGGCGGTCAACCTGGATAAAGAGGGACTCGGTGAAATGCTTTTTTGTTGCGTGCTAAATGATTGAAAGAAACAGTATGGAAACATGTCCTTCGGACAACCGTCAACCATGTCCAATCGGACCATAGATCACATGTTCTGACTTTATACCACTATTGCATCCGCTCCCTACACAATGGGAGATTTTTACAGAGGGCCAATTAACCTACAAACCCGCACCTCTTTGGGATGTGGGAGGAAAACGGAGTGCCCGGAGGAAATCCACACGGCCATAGGGAGAACGTGCAAACTCCACATGGCGAGCACCCGAGGTCAGGATCGAACCTGGGTCTCTGGTGCTGGGAGGCAGCAGGTCTACCAGCTGCGCTACCGTGCCATCCTTGTGCGTATATGAAGAAAACAGAGACTGGAAAGACAGAGGCCATGGACAGATTTGAAAATATGGACGTAACACAAAGTTATTGTTAACTACACTGTCCTTTCTTGTTTCGGGCAATTATCTAAAAGGATGCTTATCCCTCCCCCACTAGCATGTGTGACTGGGCTTGACTTAGGTCACAATCTCACAACCTGAAGCTAACAGAATTTTATAATCCTCTCTCCTCAATCCAACTCAGTAAAATGCAGAACACTGTAGAGGAAAATGCTTAACATGTCAGCAAAACTCTGCAGTAAAACACATCAACATAAAACCAATCCCACCTATTAATACAATACTAAATCTATGCAAGATCCATTTTACCAGCATCTGCCCGACCTACTAAATCAATGAATAGGTGACGTTTCGGGTGGAGACCCTTCTTCAGCCTGAGAGTCAGGGGAGAGGGAAAGTAGAGATATGAATTGGATGGATGATCAGCCATGATCATATTAAATGGCGGTGCAGGCTCGAAGGGCCGAATGGCCTACTCCTGCACCTAATTTCTATGTTTCTATGAAAAGGTACAGAGCAAATCAGAGCTGGCACCAATGGCCAAGGCGCACACAAAGGGGCTATTGTTATCACCTCCTCAACAGTATCTGTTATGCTGCTGCTAATAAGAATTTCATTGTTCCATTTAGACATTAGACTTTAGAGAGATACAGCGTGGGCACTAATTCTTTAGCCCACTGAGTTCATGCTGACCAGCGATCACCTGTACACTAGCGCTATCATACACACTAGGGATTTACAATTTACAAAGCCAATTAACCTACAAATCTGCACGTCTTTGGAGTGTGGGATGAAACCGGAGCACCTGGACAAAACCCACGCGGTCACAAGGCGAACCTACAAACTCCGTAAAGACAGCACCCATAGTTGGGAGCGAACCTGGGTCTCTGCCGGTGTAAGGCAGCAACTCTACCGCTGCATCACCGTGCCGCCCACATGGTGCTTGTGACAATGTAACACTCTTGAATCTCGACTATCCCGACAGCAGGGGGCAGTTGCTGGAAGTCAAATGAAACATTTCCACTGGAGTTGAAGCATTGATCAGTCATGATCTATTCGAGGGATAGAATCGGCTCAAAGGGCCGAATAGCTGGCTGCTCTGGCTGTTTCCATCGGTTTCCATGGTGTTGACATTTATTGAGTACAGAAACCTTTGCTGCTTCTCAGCACAATGGGACAATAATTACAGCAGCTAAATCATTGTAAACACTGACGTGTCCCCACCAGAAACACAGGGACCGGATTCACATCAGGAGCCAACGGTAAATCATACACGGGAGCACAGCGCTCGACAGTCGATGAATCATCCGGCCAAGATTGTGAGTTTGAAAAGATAATGCATGAACAGCACTGCAACACAAGTATAAATAACTCCTGCGGGCAGCAACTTCTGTACAATCATCTCCCTGCCAGAGTACATCACGGCCACAGTCCTGAGGGAAAAGGTGCCTGGAACATTTCTTCAGCATTCCTTCCTTTTGTGCTGCCCCTCGTGCTTGAAGATGTCTCACTTTCACTCCAATTTGTGAGCTCTGATGTGAAGAGATGGCTGTTGGAACTGCAGACTCTTCAGGAGATGGGTAGTAGGGAGAGCACCGGTTTCACACGCACACGACACACACACGCACGCTGCACATACATGCACAAAACCCATCACATTCACCTCATAGCACCAAAGACATGGCCTCGATCCTGACTACGGCTGTTGTCTGTACGGAGTTTTAACGTTCTCCCTGTGGCCGCCTGGGTTTCCTCCAGGTGCTCTGGTTTCCTCCCACATCCCGAAGACATACCTGTTTATAGGTTAATTGGCCTTTGTAAATTGTCCCCCGTGTGTGGGTAGAGGGGGAGAGCCTGATGGGAGTTGCTGAGAATGTGGGGAGAATAAAATATAGGTTTAGTGTAGATGGGTGATTGATGGTCATCATGGACTCAGTGGGCCGAAGGGCCTGTTTCTGCGCTGCATGACCAACCCTAACACAACATGGCCAGCCCAAGGTAGCAGACGGACGGCAACTAGGGCTGAGAATGTCATGCTAGGGAAGACACAGATGTTTGTTTGCATGCAAAGAAACTTTCAGTGATTTGGAGGATTTTGCACAGATAGCATTGGTGATATCTTTCCAGTGACTTTAACCTTAAAAGATACCGAGATATAACTAGATACCTGATTGGCGGTACGGTGGTTACTGTCTTACGGTGCCAGAGATCCAGTTCGATCCTGACTACGAGTGCATTGTGTACGGAGTATATGCGTTCTCCCCGTGACCACGCAGGTTTTCTCCGAGTGCTCCGGTTTCCTCGCACATTCTAAAGACGTACAAGTCTGTAGCTTAATTGGCTTGGTAACATTGTAAATTGTCGTGTGTGTGTGTGTGTGTGTGTGTGTGTGTGTGTGTGTGTGTGTGTGTGTGTGTGTGTGTGTGTGTGTGTGTGTGTGTGTGGATAGTGTTAGGATGTGCGGGTGATCACTGGTCAGCGCGGACTCGTAGGGCAGACGGGCCTGTTTCTGCGCAGTATCTCGAAACTAAACTAAATATGCCACAGTGCATTCACGGTGCATTATACAACAGTTAGGCTCTGTACGAGAAACAAGTTGCACCTTTAAGGGCCTGTCCAATTGTACGAGGTAATTCAAGAGTTCTCCCGAGTTTTCCCCTGATTCGAACTCGGAGAATGTCCGTAGGAGTTCGTGGATGTCTCGTAGCGGCTTGTACCAGTAGACAGTAACCAGTTTTTTCATCACGAGTATTTTTATTTACTCGTGCACATTTTTCACGGTGTTGAAAAAAAACGTCAGGAGTTTACCGGATTTCCAGAGTACCTACCGTTACTCGTGCGAGCCACTACGGGACATTCATGAACTCCTACGGACCCGCTACAGACATTCTCCGAGTTGGGGGAAAACTCGGGAGAACTCTTGATTTACCTCGTACAGTGGGACAGGCCCTTTACGAATACACAAGGAACTGCAGATACTGAAGTCTTGAGCAAAACACAGTGCTGGAGTGCATCAGGCAGCATCTGTGGAGGAATTGGTCAGTGACCTTTGACCTTTGGGCACTTCTATGAATGATTTTGTAGCTTCTTTTTTCAATTACATTATTCTTCTGAACAAAAACTGATTTAAAAAAAAGGATACATGACGAAATAGCCGGTAAATTATTTCAGTTATGAACATTTACTTCCTGGTATATTGTGTTTAGTTCTGGAACATATAGCAGCCCAGAATAGGTGTCACTCAAGCTTTGTCAGAATTCCAACTCTAGAACACATACAGGTTACAATTGACCCGTTTTACATTCCTTTATATTTAGAAGATTAAGGAATTACCTAATTGAGGTAATTTGAGGAGTGGTTTGAGGTAATTATAGCATTTGAATGTGTAAGTCCTCCAATGTTGGAGAACAAAACAGAGGCATAACATTAAAATTGGTGCTCGACAGTTCAAGCTGTGTCAGTAGGTCACAAACAGTTGGAGTAACTCAGTTGGCCAGGCAGCATCTCAGTAACATAGACAGGTACATGTATAGCACAGGTTTGAGGGATATGGGCCAAAAGCAGGCAGGTGGGACTAGTGTAGATGGGACATGTTGGTTGGTGTGGGCAAGTTGGGCCGATGGGCCTGTTTCCACGCTGTCTGACTCTATAGACCGGTGACGTGTCGGGTCAAGACCCTTCTTCAGACTGTTGACCCTTCATGAATGAATGGAGTTTATTGGCCAAGTGTTCACATACAAGGAATTTGCCTTGGTGCTCCGCCCACAAGTGACAACATGACATACAGTGACAATTTGGAATGACACATAAAATATTAAACATTAATAATAAAACGTCAATTAAACATGTGAATTAAATAAAATACCAGAGCTAAAGGAGGCTACAGATTGTTGGTTATTGAGTAGAGTTACTACTTATCAATCTGAAGATGGGTTCCCACCCGAAACGCCACCTATCCATGTTACTCCAGAGATGCTGCCTGACCCGCTTAGTTACTCCAGCATCTTGTGTCTGTCCTTTTGTGCAAACCAGCATCTGCAGCTCCTTGTCTCTATAATGATGTCAGTAGGTAACTCGTGCACTGTAATGGTAATCTCAAAATCTATTGAAACCGAGAGGCAGGTTAGAAGGGTGGGTGAGTGGAAAGTGTCAAGCTGAGCTTAATGGTGGTGTATGGAGGTTTGCTGAGTAGATGGAGTTAAATCACAGAACAAACGGTGGAGCTGAAAGGTGGAAGAGGATCACACAGATAATTGCCTAATCCTGTTCCTATCATCCTATGAATGCTGCTACACGACATAGAACAGAACCGGAGAGTACATGTGCAAACTGTAGGGGCAGCACACATTATGCTTGTACAGTTCACAACCCAGTGATAAGAATCGTCATTGTGTTTAAGAAGGAACTGCAGATGTTGGAAAATCGAAGGTACACAAAAATGCTGGAGAAACTCAGCGGGCGCAGCAGCATCTATGGAGCGAAGGAAATAGGCAACGTTTCGGGCCGAAACCCTATTTCGTGATTTCTCTAATTTCAAGTAACACCTGCATTTCTTCCCCCCCCCCCACCCTCTCTCTTCCTCTCCTTCACCCTAGACATCCTACTGGTTTGACTGGTCGCATCCTTGTGTCCATGTCGTTAGCACATCTTCCCCAGCCAACAATGGGTCATTATGGACTCCACTCTTCCTGTGGTCATCTTTTGCTGGTTCTGGTTTAGTCTGGTCCATCTTTGGTCTGGCCTTCTCTATCTTTCATTCTGTGGAAGGATTCAACCTGAAACGCCATCTATTTCCTTTCTCCAGCAACGCTGCCCAACCCACTGAGTTACTCCAGCATTTTGTGTCTATCTTTGGTATAGAACAGCACAGCACAGCAACAGGCCCTTTGGCCCACAATGCCTGTGCTGAAAGAAGATGCCAAGCCCAACTCTTTAACAGCCTGCACATGATCCACAGTCCTCCACTCCCTGCATATCCATGAGCCTGTACACCTTTGTTGCCTAATCATCTTTGTCAGCAGATAGCTATCTCTTGTAACGCATGGTTAGCATACGGATTATAAGCAACATAAATAGGAGCCAAACAGGAAGAAAAAGCATGATCAAAATTAAAGTGAGGGTGGATATTAGTGGCAAAGGAGTAAATAGAGTTATGGAACGAGAGACTAATAAGATAATAAACATTAACTGAAAGGAAATCTAATTAAAAATAAATTAGACTGTCGGCACAGCAACACACACGCACAGTGTCTATAATTAAAATAAAAGAGGAGCGAACTGCAATTATGCATTAGGAAAACACAAACATTGTAGGGATTACGGAGGCACTGCAACAGAAAGATCAGACTGGAATAACAACAGACTGGAGTCCAACTGGAACAGATAGACTGGGAAAAGGGATCGAAGGTGGATGAACTGCTAACTATTTAAAAGTAGTCATTACTTTATTGTCACATATTAAGAAACATTTGGACAGGTCCATGGACAGGACTGGTTTAGAGGGATATGGGCCAAACAAAGGTAGGTGGGACTAGTGTAGATGGCACATGTTGGGCCGAAGGGCCTGTTTCCACGCTGTAAGACTCCATGACTATGTACCGAGGTACAGTGAAAAGCTTTTTGTTGCATGCTAACCAGTCAGCAGAAAGACACCACATGATTAGAAACTTAGAAAAATAGGTGCAGGATTAGGCCATTCAGCCTTTCGAGCCAGCACCGCCATTCAATATGATTATGGCTGATCATCAAAAACCAGTGCCCCATTCCTGCTTTTTCCCCATATCCCTTGATTCCTTTAGTACTGAGAGCTCGATTGAACACTCTTGAAACTATACAGTGAATTGGCCTCCACTGCCTTCTGTGGTAGAGAATTCCCCATATCCAGAACTATCTGGGTAATGGCCTACCCCTTATTCTTAAACTGTGACCCCTGGTTCTGGACTACCCCAACTTCAAAGGTTCTGTAAAAGTATTGTGCAATACAGACGATATTTGCATTTGGAAACTCCTGTCATCAGAATGCTGTGCCCTTACAGGCCAAGAACCACACACAATCAAGAAGTCATCAGGGATGAAGTAACTCCACCCGTACCTCAGGGCAGCCCTTGGGTGCCAGCTTAGAGAAAGTTCACAGAGAAGCTCATGTACTACTTTCCTTCATGTTTATCTACCATACGGGACAAAGTCACTTCAGGAAATCCAACATTATGTTCATCATTGTGTACGTTACAAAAGGCACAAATAATCATATTGGAACTAACAGGCTAATGATAAATTCATGCCAGCAGAATTTCACTTCTCAACGCGAGATAAACTGCAAATTGTTTTTCTTTTGAATAACAACTGTTTGGTTCTGGGATACAGCATGGAAACAGGCCCTTCGGCCCATCCAGTCCTCGCCAACCATCGATCACCTATTCACACTAGTTCTAAGTTATCCCACTTGCCCATCCACTCCCTACACACTAGGGGCAATTTTACAGAGGTTAATTAACCTGCAAACCCGCATGTCTTTCGAGATAGAAACATGGAAAATAGGTGCAGGAGGAGGCCATTCGGCCCATCGAGCCAACACCGCCATTCACTGTGATTCAATTCAATTCAATTCAACTCAACTTTAATGTCATCGCACAAATACAAGTATCAGTACAACGAAATGCAGTTTTGCGTCAGTCCGTAGTAGTTGTACATAAAGAGAAAAAACAAGAAAAAAAAATAGAAAGAGAGAAGATACAGAATAATCAGGAAATACAGAATGATTAAACAAAGGGGGACGGAGGGACCAGATTGTGGACGATCAAGGCTGATCATCCACAATCAATAACCTGTTCCTGCCTTCTCCCCATATCCTTTGATTCCATTAGCCCCTTCCATTATTTAACTCTATAGGAAACCCACACAGTCACAGGGAGAATGTGCAAACTCCACACAGACAGCACCCAAGGTTAGCATCGATGATGGAACTCAGGTCTACAGCATTGCGAGGTGGCAGCTGCATCAGTGTACCACCCTCACTCTTCACAGGTTAATTTACCTCTGTAAATAAAAATTGTAAGCTATAAAATTAAATTCCTACTCCCAAATAATAGCCAAACATTTCAGTGAAGTGCAGCTTGACACAGAGTTACAAACAGACACAATACCAAGGCCGGTGTGGCGGAGGAGGGGAAACATTACAAGCGGATAAAACTAACAGTCGCCTACTGTGAAATATGTTGCAATAGCGAGTCAAGTCAGGAGTTTCTGAGATTCCCAGTTATCAGAGGGAGGACTTAAACCTCTCAACCTTACACTTTGCTTTCACTGCAGTCAGCAAATGCAGAGCTAGTTTAGTTTAGAGACACATTATGGAATTTCTTCACCAATTTCTTTTCTCCAGAGATGCTGCCTGACCCGCTGAGTTACTCCGGCATTTTGTGTCTATCTTCGGTGTAAATCAGCATCTGCAGTTCCTTCCTACTCATGGGAGCCAAGCCCTTCAGCCCAGCGAGTCCTCGCCAACATCGATCACCCCGTCCCCGCTAGTTCTGTGCCCAACACGCTAGGGACAATTTACAGAGGGACAATTAACCTACAAATCCGTATGTCTTTGGGTTGGGGGTGGAAACCGGAGCCCCCAGGAGAAAACCCGTGGGGGCACAGGGAGAACGTGCAAACTCCGCACAGACAGTACCTGAGATCAAGATCTCTGGCGCTATAAGGCAGTAGCTCTCGCAGCTGTGCCACAATGTCCCCCTTCATATGGAGATAGAGCAGGGCTCTAGTGGGGTAAAACAAATGATGAAGGGTCCCGACCCGAAATGTCATCTATCCATTCCTTCCGCAGATGCTGCCTGCCCCGCTGAGTTCCTCCAGCACTTTGTGTGTTGCTTCTAGTTATTTTCAAGATCAGGCACAACATAATGGAATGGACATCAGTGAAGAGTGACTGGCAGCATAATTTAGCCCAAACCTCATATCAGATGCAACTCAGAACATAGTCAATGTCAAATAGACTGAAATTGCAAAAACATGAATAACCTGTGCTAGATAGCAGATAACTATCAGTCTGAAGAAGGGTCTCGACACGAAACGTCACCCATTCCTTCTCTTCAGAGATGCTGCCTGTCCCGCTGAGTTATTCCACCATTTTGTGTCTATCTTCATTTTAAACTATCTGCAGTTCTTTCCTACACATAGATAACTGTCTTATCTTCACAATTTAATTTCCTTTCTGCCTTCAAATATCACATCTATACAAGGAGTCCAAATTATAACAGCCCTGCAGTGAATTGACAGAAGCTGCTGCACAATTTCAGTGTCATGACTACTAGGTAATTATCTTTTAAATCTGCCGTACTTATCCCGGCATTTTCCCCGGCTTAAGAGCACAGTATTGATCACTTGTTCACTTCACCATGTTGCCTCTTCACACAGACAACAATGGACCATTGTGGGCTCCAAATTTTCATGGCCATCAATGCCGGCTCTGATTTGTTCTGTATCTTTTCATAGCTCTAGTCTCCCTCTCCCCTGACTCTCAGTCTGAAGAATGGTCTCGACCCGAAACATCACCTCTTCCTTTTCTCCAGAGACGTTGCCTGACCCACTGAGTTACTAAACCGTTTTGTGTCTATCTTTGGTGTAAGCCACCATCTGCAGTTCCCTCCTACACTCGCGTCAACGTTGAGAAATAGTAGAAAGTAAAAGAGAAAATGTTGGGAGTGCAGGGATCGGACACTGCTGGACGATCCACTGAGGCCGAGAGAGGGCATGGCTTGCAGCGTCGCGGAACGGTGGAGAAGAGTGACAGCATTGCCAGGCCAGGCTGACCACTACAATGCTGAGCCAGTGCCTCCAGGACAACAAGGCCAAGATAAGACTCTGTACTACTAAGAACTTTGAAACTTGAAGGACACAAGTTGGCACCAGAAGCATGGAGACTCTTTAACTTTTAGAGATACAGACTTTAGGGATACAGCGCAGAAATAGGCCCTTCGGCCCACCGAGTCCGTGACAACCAGCGATCGCCCCATACACTAGCACTATCCTACAGACACTAGGGACAATTTGCTATTTTACCGAAGCCATTTAACCTACAAACCTGTATGTCTTTGGTGTGTGGGAGAAAACTGGAGCACCCGGAGAAATCCTATGCGGTCACAGGGAGAACGTAAAAAATCTGTACAGACAGCACCCGCAGTCAGGATCAAACCCGGGTCTTTGGCGCTGTAAGGCAGCAACTCTACCACTGCTCCACTGTGCCGCCCTCGTGGAGCTGTACATACTCTTTATTGAAGGCACAAACCCTCAAAGTAAACCACAAAGTGTCTTGGGACAGCAATGTGTCAGGCTTGTCTCTGTGATGTCTACTATTCTTACACTATAATCATTGCATTTCTCTACCTATCTGTGATTGTGCTTATCTACAGTATCATTTTACCGGGTAATTTGCAAAAACAAAGTATTCCACTGTTGCTAGGTACACGTGACAATAAAGTATCATTGAATCATTGGCTCCAATCATCGTCAGCATGATGAATGTAGTTGCATGAATAAAATGTGAAAAATCTGTGTCAAAATGACCGGTAGCAGGACTGGCCCCACTGTCGATATCCATAGTCCATTGACAGTTATTTCCAACAGTGTCACCATGGTTAAAGGGAACTTCACTGCATGGATGGATTTTTTTATTACACTAATTATATTTACACAGCACATTTTAGTGTGAAAGGGGGCAATGAGTCAAGAGTACATTTAGAAATACAGCATAGAAACAGGACCTTCGGCCTACCGAGTCCATGCTGACCATCGATCACACTCGCTCACAATATTCTACATATTAGCCCATTTTCACATCCTCGTCAAGAGAGCTTATTGTCATGTGTCCCAGATAGGACAATGAAATCTTGCTTGCTGCAGCACAACAGAATATAGTAAGCATAAATACAGAACAGTTCAGTGTGTCTATAGAGCATAGACCATACATATATATCTATATTACTAAAACTCTGTTCTTGACCGGTTTTGGCGATCTGTGCTGCGATTTCCGAGAGAACGCCGGCACCTACGGCCGTCATTTTTGGCCACCTTGCTCAGAGCCCCCCTCAGCCGCATGTGTGCCGAGGATTTTTCCCGTTGATGAAAAAAGACAGAGATATTAATGTAGGCAGAGGGTCACATTTCTCTGAGCTGTGAATAACACTGAACACATGTCAACTCAAATGTAAGTGCCCTTAGTGGTTCTAAAATGCTTGCAGAATGTGTCTATTGGTTCTAAAGCTTGCAAAAAATGTCTATTGGTTCTAAAGCTTGCAAAAGGTGTCTCTATTGGTTCTAAAGCTTGCAAAAAATGTCTATTGGTTCTAAAGCTTGCAAAAAAAATGTCTATTGGTTCTAAAGCTTTCAAAAAATGTCTATTGGTTCTAAAGCTTGCAAAAAATGTCTATTGGTTCTAAAGCTTGCAAAAAATGTGTCTATTGGTTCTAAAGCTTGCAAAAAAATGTCTATTGGTTCTAAAGCTTGCAAAAGGTGTCTCTATTGGTTCTAAAGCTTGCAAACAAAATGTCTCTTGGTTCTAAAAGCTTGCAAAAAAATGTCTATTGGTTCTAAAGCTTGCAAAAAAATGCCTATTGGTTCTAAAGCTTGCAAAAAAAATGTCTATTGGTTCTAAAGCTTGCAATAAAAAATGTATTGGTTCTAAAGCTTGCAAAAAAAAATGTCTATTGGTTCTAAAGCTTGTAAAAAATGTCCATTGGTTCTAAAGCTTGCAAAAAAATGTCTATTGGTTCTAAAGCTTGCAAAAAATGTCTATTGGTTCAAAAGCTTGCAAAAAGTGTCTCTATTGGTTCTAAAGCTTTGGTTCTGTCTATTGGTTCTAAAGCTTGCAAAAAAAATGTCCATTGGTTCTAAAGCTTGCAAAAAAAGTCTCTATTGGTTCTAAAGCTTGCAAAAAATTGGTCTCTATTAGTTCTAAAGCTTGCAAAAAAATGTCTATTGGTTCTAAAATGGTTCATACTAGCGCTCCATAAAGTTGAAAGGCACTACTTACTCCCCTGGTGGCTTGGGTGTTGCCTGGTTGGCTTGGCTTGGGTGTGTCTTGAAATTGAAAGGCACTACTTACTGCAAATGGTGGATTGATTGCTTTGGCTTGAAGTTGAAAGGCACTACTTACTGCAAATGGTGGCTTGGGAACTTTGACCTGAAGTTGAAAGGCACTAACTGCAAATGGGGAGCATGGGTGCATTGGCTTGAAGTTGAAAGGCACTATTATTGCAAATGATGGCTAGGTTGGTTGCTTTGACTTGAAGTTGAAAGGCACTACTTACTGCAAAATGGTGGGGGGGGGGTGCAATGGCTTGAAGTTAAAAAGCATTACTTACTGCAAATGGGGGCGTGAAGTTGAATTGGCTTAAGTTGACTGCACTACTTACTGGGAAATTTTGGTTTGAAGTTGAAAGGCACTACTTACAGCAAATGGTGGCTTGGGTGCTTTGGCTTGATTGTTGAAAGGCACTACTTACTGCAAATTGTAGCTTGGGGGCTTTGGCATTAAGTTGAAAGGCACTGCAAATGGTGGCTTGAAGTTGAAAGGCACTACTTACTGCAAATTGGGACTTGAAGTTGAAAGGCACTACTTACTGGAAATGGTGGCGTGTGGATTTGGCCTGAAGTTGAAAGGCACTTCTTACTGCAAATGGTGGCTTGGGTGCGGCTTGAAAAAAGGCACTACTTACTGCAAATTACTGGCCTGTTTGCACTGGCATTGATTTTAGATAAAACGTTATCACTGTACGCTTGGGTGCTTTGCCATTAGTTTACTGCAAATGGTCCTGGCATGAAGCAGAGAGGCAGAGAACTTCTTCCCTTCAATTAAAAATAAGTGTTGGGAGCATTTTTTGAAGTTGAAAGGCAACTCTCACTGCTAATCACTCCTTGGGTGTGCCACAGTTTTCTGGGGGGGACTACTTAAACCCGGAAATGTGGTGGGGTGCAGTCTCTGCAAGATGGAGGAGGGACAGGTCACTTACTGCAAATTTAGTGGCTTTGCACCCTACTTCAAGTGGTAAGGCACTACTTACTGCAAATGATGGCCTTATACCCTGCTTGAAATAGAAGTTGGAAAGCTGTGACTCAACTACAAATGGTAGCCGTGAGTGAGTTGCCAGTTGAAAGGCTTGATTACTCACTGCCCAAGAATCCATTGGCTTGGGGTGCATTGGCTTGAAGTTCTGGAAGGCATCCCTTCACCCCATAATGCACCCACTTAGCCTGTTTGGTGGACTGTGGATATTGATTTTAGATAAAACGCTATCACTTACGGCTGTGATTTTGGGATCTTACTCAGTCTCTCCCTCGGCTGAGTCTAGATGCAGAGAATTCTATATATCAATATAAATAAGTGTATATTAGTTTTTTATAAAAATGTATAGATATATCTCTCCTGTCAATCATATCCTTGAAAGCCACACACTTTTTCGGGGGGAGGGGTGTAACAGGATGTTATAAAACAGAGTTTGTTTGATGTGGCTGAATTAGTCTCTGCAAGATGGAGGAAGAGAGAGGTCATGACCTGGATGTACCAGATTTCAGGTGGCTGTGCCTTCTACCTGATAGCTTCAAATGGTATGAAACCAGCATGGCATTTGGTGGCCTTGATGATGCTAGAGCCTTTTAAGAAACGACACTTGAATATGGTCCCTTCGACCCTGGGGAGGTCAAAGCTCATGATGTACTGGGCACTGAGTCAACTTTCGGCCCACGCAGCTGAGTGAGTTGCTGAACCAAGCCATGATGCAACCAGTGAGCACTGAGACGCCAGCCCGAAGAATCTCTTTAACATACCAACTCTCCGTATACTAAGGAAGTCTGGAAACCTGCTCCCTTTTTAGCCCATCAGTGTTTGCATCAGCCCTCCAGAATGGTGGAGAGGTGGAAATTGCTTGGATGACCAGCACATCTGGGACCCAACATTTGAAGTTCTTGACCCTTTCCACCATTGATATTGATATAATTTAATTGCCACACAACCAGGGTCGGTGGAATTTTGGGTTGCCAGCAGCGGTTCAATAATAAAGAATACACAACCACAATAAAAATGTTACACAAACATCCACCACAGCAATCATCACTGTGGTGGAAGGCACAGAACTTGGCCAGTCCTCCTCCATTTTCGGGACCTCCACCCTCCACAGCCTTTGCTGCGGGCGTCCAGATGGTAAGGGACAATGTCAAAGTCAAGGTGAGTCCAGGATCGGCTCTTGCCAACCAGAGACCGCGGCTTCAGGCTGGTGTAGGCCGCAGGCCGGCGGTCAAAGTTTTAAAGTAGCTGCCGTGCCGCAGCCGGAAGCACCGCCGTCTGCAGGGCTGGCGGTCGAAGCTCCCCTCCAGGGGAGATGGTAAGTCCATACCGCGCCCGCGGTAGAAGACGGTATAAACGGGATTGTGGGTCCCTATCCTACCCTTTCCAAAGTCCACAATCAGTTCCTTGGTTTTGCTGGTGTTGAGAGCCAGGTTATTGTGCTGGCACCATTTGGTCAGTGGGTCAATCTCACTTCTATACTAGGTGCAATTAAGTCCTTAATTTATACCTTTCAAACCATGAATTTGATTGAGTTGGTCCTGACCTGAAACATCACTCGTTCATGTTCTCCAGATATGGTGCCTGACCCATTGAGTCACTCCAGCACTTTGTGTCTTTCTTCGTAAACTAGCATCTGCAGTTCCTTGTCTCTACATCACAAGGGGAATCTGGTTATTGGTATGCATTAGTGTTTTCATTGGACCAGTTTCATTTGCGAATCATCTGAATGATGATGCATGATCAGCCCCATTTAAGACATGGTATAGTGACAGATGGTATAACAAGAACAGTACATATTGGAACCAGAAGGTTCCTCACCTTGGAGATTATAGAGATACAGCCCGAAAAAATTCCCATTGGACCACCGAGCCCGTGCTGGCCAGTGACCACACTGTACATTACACTAGGTGGCGCCAGCAATGGCTGCCTCGCCAACAGTCTATATGTCTCTTCCTTCTTTTTTTAATCTCTTATCTCGACGGAGATGCAATTTTTTTTCCGTATCATATCTCCGACCGCACTGTGGCCTAACATCGAGGAGTTAGCGGCCTCTGCTGGAGACCAACTTCAGGAGCTCCAACCGCGGGAGCCTGCGGACATTAACATCGTGGAGCTCACGGTCCCTGATTAGAGACCGACTACGGGAGCTCTAACTGCAGGAGTTTTGATCGCCCCGACGCGGGATCTTCGACTGCCAGCTGCGAGAGCTTCGACCGCCCCAACGGATGGTTCGACTGCCACGATTGTGAGAGAATAAAGAAGGAAGAAGCCTTCCATCACAGTGAGGAATGTGGGGAATCCGCTGTGGCGGATGTTTATGTTAACTTTTATGTAGTTGTGATGTGCCTTCAGCAAAGTGCCTCCCCTTTTCAGACTCCTCGGAGCTTGCGATTAGACTTTCCCTTTCTAAGTTTACCATCAATTCCCTTTGAAAGAACTTATTTTAGTTTAGGGATACAGCGCTGAAACAGACCCTTCTTGTTGTGTCTTGTTTTTTTTTTTTAAAGTACGGCTGTATGGTAATTTGAATATGACTGTACCTTAATTGGTACACGTGACCATAAAAGAAATTTGAAACCTTTGAAATATTAGCACTATCCTACACGAGGGACAATTTACATTTTATAGAAGTCAAAGGATCACGGCTTGCCAGGCAGCATCTGAGGAGGGAATGGACAGGCAACATTCCAGATCAGGACCCTTCTTCAGACTGAAGCATCCCAACCCAGGGGCGAGGGCCCACAGTGGCACAGCGATAGAGTTGCTGCCTTACAGCACGAGAGACCTGGGTTCGATCCAGACTACGGGTGCTGTCTGTGTGGAGTTTACATGTTTTCCCGCGTGGGGTTTTTCCGGATCCCAAAGACATGCAGATTTGTAGGTAAATTGGCTTCTGTAAATTGTCTAGGTTAGAACTAGTGTACGGGTGATCGTGGTCAGTGTTCCCTCGATGGGCCGAAGGGACTGTTTCTACGCTGTATCTCTAAATAAAAACTATCCCCTGTCCTTTCCCTCCACAGAGGCTGCCTGACATGTTGAGCTCCTCCAGCACTTTGTGTTTAGCTCATAGCCTAGATAAAGCCATGATAATTGGAGCACCTGACTTACTTCTGCAATCAAGAACAAAAAGATTAGCAGGGCTGCAGAAAAAGCTTTTACCCAATGAATAGTAAATAAAGAAGAAGAAAAATGGTGTCTAATGGTATTCTTTAACAGCATAATTGATGTGATGTGATGCAGCTACTGAGGGAAAGTAGAATTAGAATGCTCCGAATGCATTGTCTAGCAAGGAAGCACAACATGATATGAAATATTCATAATTTTATTGATTTAATAACTAACCTATGAAAATCAAATCGAACACACATTTCTGCAAGAACAGAGAAGCAAAGGACAACAATACATGTGGAGTGCAAGAGGTGAATGATTGCAGCCATTTATCATTTATAATGGTCGGGGCACTCCATCACCTTGCTGCCTGGGCACGT
This sequence comes from Leucoraja erinaceus, assembly GCF_028641065.1. Classification (NCBI taxonomy): domain Eukaryota; kingdom Metazoa; phylum Chordata; class Chondrichthyes; order Rajiformes; family Rajidae; genus Leucoraja; species Leucoraja erinaceus. The sequence continues at coordinate 23,367,060 of NC_073395.1, read as the reverse complement.
GATGTTGTTGAGGATCTGACAAAACAAGTCCATGTGTGGAATTACAACATTCACTCACCTTCCTTGATGGCTGAAGGTGAAGGTGAATCTGTGAAATTCATCGCCACAGACGGCAGTGGAGCCCAAGGCATTGGGTATTTTTAAATCGGAGATTGATTGGTTCTTGATTAGAAAGGACGTCAAAGGTTACAGGAGACGGTTGGAGAATGGGTTTGAGAGGGACAGATAGATCAGCCATGATCGAATGGCAAAGTGGACCCGCATGGCCTCATTCTGCCCCTATGTCATGTGGCTGCTCATTACACCATCTCCATATCAAAATCCAAAATTCTAACTCCCCTTTCCATCCCCCTTACCTTTCTGACCTGGGCCTCCTCCATTGCCAGATTGAGGCCACACATAAATTAGAGGAACACAAGTTCCTGAATGTTGGGAGGTGGAACATATTCCAGAACATGGCTTTTCTCCGGGCTCTCCCGTCTCCTCCAACACTCCAAAGACGTACAGGTTTGTAGGTTAATTGGTTTTGGTAAAATTGTAAATTGTCCCCAGTACGTGTGGGATAATGCTAGTGTGCGGAGATCGCTGGACGACATCGACCGAAGGGTCTGTTTCAGCGCTGCATCCCTAAACTAAAATAAGTTCTTTCAAAGGGAATTGATGGTAAACTTAGAAAGGGAAAGTCTAATCGCAAGCTCCGAGGAGTCTGAAAAGGGGAGGCACTTTGCTGAAGGCACATCACATCTCCTTGGGTGGTTTACAACGCAATGGGATGATCATTCACTTCTCTCATTCTAGGTACCTTTATACAAACACCTCTTCCCCTTCCCCACTCAGTTAATCTGTTCCATAGTTGACAACGATGTATGCCTCTTGGGGTCACACCGTTCCCAGACCACAATCGGCCTATCAGGCAACCTCCCTACCTGAGGTCATCCGTTGCCGGCCCTGATTTGTCCTGCTCTTTTCTTGCTTCCAGTTCCTCCACCCTACAATGAGTCTGAAGAAGGGTCCCAACCCGAACACCACCTATCCATTTTGTCCAGACCCACTAAGTTACTCCAGCAATTTCTGTCTATCTTTGGTTTAAACCAGTATCGAAAGTTCATTTTTCTTACCTATACAAATCAATCTACACCCAGAGAACTTTCTATACCAATTCCTCCCAATTTTCACATACAGGTAGAGGGCCCTCCCGTGTTACAAATGCCCAAATTATGGACACCCCGTACATGCGAACAAATGTTTGGGAGACTGGAGGGATGGGATGGATTTTCCAGCAGATGCAGGGCTGCAGGCATCTTCTGCTGGGTAGAAATGGGGCATCTCTGCACGTGTTGAAGAAGGAACTGCAGATGCTGGAAAATCGAAGGTACACAAAAATGCTAGAGAAACTCAACGGGTGCAGCAGCATCTACGGAGCGAAGGAAATAGGCAATGTTTCGGGTCTGAAGAAGGGTTTTGGCCCGAAACGCTGCCTATTTCCTTCGCTCCATAGATGCTGCTGCACCTCTGCATGTCCTCTCCTCCCACCCCCCTATCCCCCATCTCCCTGCCCCAAACCACCAACAATCTCCCCAATTCTCTTGCTACCAACCTAATTTCAGGAGCCACTCAATTTACCAACACTTCTTTAGGTGGAAGGAAACTAGAGGCTCTGGGGAAAGACAATCACAAGGGATTAGGTGCAAAGCTCACACAAACAGCACCTGTGGTCCGAATCCTACCCACACCACTAGAGCCTTGTGTTACACGGCATGACTCCTGTTACATTGCTGTACCAAGACTGCGGTTTACTTTTGACTGTTTGTGCCGTCAATAAAGAACATGTACAGCTCCACTAGGACAGACAGTGATGCAGCGGTAGACAGCCGAGTTTAATCCCGTCTAGGGGGTGCTGTCGGTACAGAGTTTGTACGTTCTACCCGTGACAGTATGGATTTTATGGAGTACCTCAGGTACTCGAAAGATGTACACTCCAAAGCTGCACAGGTTTGCACGTTAATTGGCCTCTGTAAATTATAAATGACTCCTAGTGTGTAGGATAGTGCTAGTGTACAGGGTGATCGATGGTCGGCATGGATTCAGTTTCTCTTAAATTATAACTAACTAGCTTCAGAATGTCTATTCACGATAGCCCAGCATTAATGTTGTTATAGAGTAGGGAAAATTTAACAAGAATGTAAGTTGGGTGCAAAAGTGAGATAACAGAACTAGTGTGAACGGGCGATCGATGGCCGGCGTGGAATCAGAGGACTGAGAGGTGTGTGTCCATGTTGAAGCCCCTCAAAAATAAGGGAAGGAATTCTACGCCAGTGGGCCACATGAGTAGCAAGCGTGGGGGATAAATTTGTGCTAACAAAATTGAATGTTTGTATAACCTCCGAGGATGTCAGATGAATTTTTTGCACCGCTCCTGTATTGTATATATTTATTACTTGAATAAAGTCTATTTTGAAATTAAAATGTTGTTTCGCTAAAACTATAAAGCTTCAGAAAGCTTTCTCCCTTCAAGATGGCCGAACAACCTCCAGCTTAATACATCAAAAACCTTGGAAATCACCATAGACTTCAGACGCAAACAAAGCCCCAAACCCCCGGTCCATGTCAACTCCCATCCCATAAACTCCACAAACTCATTCAAGTTTCTGGGCACCTATATCTGCAATAATCTAAAATGGCACATCAACGCAGACCACATCATTAAGAAAGGACAACAACGCCTATACTTCCTCAGACAGCTCAAAAAGTTCACAGTCCACAAACACCTCCTGGTCCGTTTCTATCAATCCATTATCGAAAGCATCATCACCTCCTCAATCACAGTCTGGTACGAAAACACTGACAGTCACTCACTACACAGATTATAGCGCATTGTCTCCAAGGCCTCCAGGACCATCAACTCCCCCCCCCCCCCCAAACAGACGGTTATGGTGGCCATGACTCAGCAGCCAGCTCCCCTCAATCCATTCCATTTACCTCCAACGTACCTCAAAACGGGCAATAAAGATCATCTCGGACCCCCCCCACCCAGCAAATCACCTTTTCCAGTCTCTCCCTTCAAGGAGGCTCCTCAGGTCACTTGCCACAATATCCACCCGTTTTAAAAACAGCTTCTTCCCCTCAGCAATAAGAACACTCAATTCCCTCCAATAACAGACAACACTAAGGACTCTTGATGTATATAGTGTCTTGTCTATGGTCTTTGTCTGTTCATTTGCACTATGTTCTGTTGGTGAGATTTGTGATTTGGTATGGATGCACTTTATTACTATGATCTGTGTTGTTATACGTGTTAATGTGACTAAAGCAGTGTACCATCATGTACCGAACCCACATACCACCAACACTGGTTGCGTGGCAAATAAAGATTCTATTCTATTCTATTCTATTCAATTCATTAATGTTGTATAGGGTGGGGGAAATTATAAAGGAATACGTTGAAGATGGTAAAAGGCCAATAGAGGGGGTGGTCCCCATAAACCTACAAGAGAGGCAAAGCTGCGGAGCAGTTATTGGGGTACAGTGGATATGCATTGGAAAACAGTTCATCAATTTCCACTGAAATACACAATCTCAGGCTCTCATAACTCAGCATTTCCCGTTTATTATTAGACTGCCGCACTGATTCTCTTGCCAAAAGCATTTTTGTCCACGATTCAGAAAATCTCTGACAAGGTTACCTCCTATCTACCAATGTTGATATTTTATTCAGCAACAGTTACAATAACGGCAGCTACAATTCCAAAGGCGTAGAGAGGTTAACTAGGCTTTGATTAAAAATAATTAATTGTAAATTGTCGCTAGTGTGTAGGATAGTGCCAGTGTGCAGGGATCGCTGGTCAGCGATGATCGATAGGCCACAAAGGACCTGTTTCCGTGCTATATCTCTAAACTAAGCTAACTGGACTATTGACCACAGATTTCAACATCTATGGAATAATAGAGTTACACATTGGAGATAGAAGGAGAATAAAGACAAATGTACTTTTGGCTAAACTATCATAAGCTATCATGTTACTTCAGTTAGGCCCCCACATGAGGTTCTTCAACTGTATCTTGGGAAATTTGAGAGCTTTGCGAATTATTTTAAAATTTCCTGTAAATATGACACTTTTACCCTTACCAAGAATCAAGAGCCAAGAGTTTTGTTTCGAGATACAGAATGCAAACAGGCCCTTCGGCCCACTGAGTCCACACTGACCAGCAATCATCCGTACACTAGTTCTATCCTACACACTAGGGACAATTAACAGAAGCCAATTACCCTACAAACCTGCATGTCTTTTGAATGTGGGATGAAACCGAAGCTCCAGGAGAAAACCCACACTGTTACAGGGAGAACGTACAAAACTCCGTGCAGACAGCATGCGTGGTCAGGATCGAACCTGGTCTCTGGCATCATAAGGTAGCAACAACGTGTCACTGTGTCGTCAACGTATTAGTCTAAAAGTCCCAAAACAGAACAATTAAATTCCTAATTGCGGCATAACTCCGGATAGTTTATATTCCATGAGATGCAATTCCTGAATGTTGGGGGTGGAACATATTCCAGAACATGGCTTTTCTCCGGGTGCTCCCGTCTCCTCCCACACTCCAAAGACGTACAGGTTTGTAGGTTAATTGGTTTTGGTAAAATTGTAAAATGTCCCCAGTATGTGTGGGATGATGCTAGTGTGCGGGGATCGCTGGACGGCATGGACCCAAGGGCCTGTTTCAGCGCTGTAACCCTAAACTAAAATAAGTTCTTTCAAAGGGAATTGATGGTAAACTTAGAAATGGAAAGTCTAATCGCAAGCTCCGAGGAGTCTGAAAAGGGGAGGCACTTTGCTCAAGTCACAGTGGATTACAATTCCGTACAGTTCCAAAACCACACAGCTCAGCATGGTGGCGCAACAGTAGAGTTGCTGCCTTACAGCGCCAAAGACCTGGGTTCGATCTTGACCACGGGAGCTGTCTCTACAGAGCTGTACGTTCTCCTCATGACCTGCGTGGGTTTTCTCAGGGAGCTCCGGTTTCTTCCTACTCTCCAAAAACATACAGGTTTGTAGGTTAACTGGCTTGGTAAAATTGTAAATTCTCCCTAGTTTGTGTAGTATAGTATTAGTGTGCGGGGATCGTTGGTCGGCATGGACTCAGTGGGCCGAAGGGTCTGTTTCTGCACTGTATCTCTAAACAAATCTAAAACTAAGCTCACATTATCAGCTTCATTGCTAGGCCAACTAAAATGGAAGCAACTATTGATAGAAGATCACCTTAGAGTGTGTGAGTTCATAAGTTATAGGAGTGGAATTAGGCCATTCAGCCCATCACGTCTACTCTTGCATTCAATCATGGCTGGTCTATCTTTCCCTCTCAACCCCATTCTCATGCTTTATCCCCATAACCCCTGACACCTGTACTAATCAAGAACCTGTCAACCTCTGCCTTAAAAATATCAATTCACGGTCTCTACAGCTGTCTCTGGCAATGAATTCAATGAATGTGGTAATTAGTTACATGAGGAAAGCTTCAAATCATTACACCTTGATACATCTTATAGAACGACTACTTATACATTGAAGGAGATTTAGTGCACATTGGGTATTCCACACGACAAGAAGAAAATATTCTACTAATGAACATTATTGCCACTAAATATATTTATTAATTTGTCCTTACTCATTAGGTCTATTCCAAAAGTAGATCACATTTTTTTCAACAATGGACTTTTGTTAGGCAACAACTTTATGAAGTAAATGTGAATTCTTTAGCAGAGAACAAACTTAATTAAGTGACAAACAAGTGGGCTGTGGAAGTAAAGGGCCTGTCCCACGAGCATGCGTCTCCATGCGGCCAGCGCGACCTAAAGGGCCTGTCCCATGAGCATGCGACTCCATGCGGCAAGCGCGACCTAACGTGGTCGCTTGAGCCATACGGCCTCGCGGGGCTGGTCCCACTTCGATCGCCAGAGCCGTATGGAGTTGTGTGGAGCTGGTCCCGACATCGCGCGGGGCTCCGAAAAACTTCTTCAGCTGAAACGGAGTTCACTTTTTAAATGATAAGAATTATATATCACCACATGGGGGGGGGGCATCAGGATCTTAGAGGTGATTAGGTGGGGCATGGCCAAAAAAAGGTTGGGAACCACTGTAGTAGACACAAAGAGCCGGAGTAACTCAGCGGGTCAGGCAGCATCTCTGGAGAACAAGGATAGGTGATGTTTTGGGTCCCGACCTTTTTAAGTTTACTAAGAGGCCCGTTAGTCCACCGATTCTGGGCCAATCAGTGATTACCCTGTACACTAAAACTATCCTACACACTCAAGATTATTTTAAACAATTTTACCAAAGCCAATTAACTTACAAAGCTGCACGTCTTTGGGACGCGGGAGGAAACCGGAGCATCTGGAGAAAACCCTCGTGGTTACAGGGAGAACGTACAAACTCCGTACAGCTAGCACCCGTAGTCGGGGTTGAACTGGGTCTCTACCACACCGACCATACACCGCACACCACCTATCCACGCTCTCCAGAGATGCTGCCTGACCCGTTGAGTTACTCCAGCATTTCGTGCGTGTGTTTTGTTTTACATGAACTATAATGTTATTCTTGGCATTTAGGAACCAGGTTAGTTCCTGCTGCACTCATCCAAAACAGACAGTCTCCTGATCGCATAAATAAAGTGGTCAGAAATGCAAATAGAAGCAGACTATTTCTCTTTGATAGCAAACAGCAAACACAAGGTCACATTTAAACTAACAACGCCTCAATAGTGAATCAAGAGGCTTGAAACATTCAAAAAAGAGAATTTGGTGGTGTGGCAGAGATTGAACCATAATCAGGTCAGACCACAGAATAACAACCAGCAGCTGGGTGGAAATGTGACTGGAATTAGACAGTGAAACGCAAACAGCAATGACAGCGCCGAGAGAGGTTTATCTGGTTATCATGCCCAAGCCAATAAATAATCCGCTTTCTTGTTCCATTAACTTTGTGATTCTATAGAAAGTAACAGGGAGGTCATATCTTCAGGGACAGCAGATTCCTTATGCTTTGTATCAAGAGACTTTTGCAGTCTCCGTGATTTCCACCGCTACAAGATGACGCATTATATTTTGCCAGCTGCGAAAGTAAATTACAACAAGATATAATTATGACCCGATTAAGTGTTTCTGTTATTTCTACCAGAACTTACCTTTGATTGGCACAAGACCCAAGGGCAACGAGCACCCTATAGACATTTATTTGCAACATTGGATTGGATTGGATTCAATTTATTGTCATTGTCTCAATTAAGAGACAACAAAATGCTATTTTCCTTACAGTCATACAAATAAATATAAAAAGGAAAAGAAAGCACAAAACACAGCCCACGACACAACATCCCCACAGTGGCACCAAAGTTCCCCACTGTGAGGGAAGGAACCAAAGTCCAGTCAACCTCCTCGCTGATCTTCCCAGATGTTCACCCGTGGTCGGGGCCTCCCGAGCACGCTGTAGTCGCCGCTACGGGTGGCCCGATGTTCAGGCCCTCTCGCCGGGAATGATGGAACCCCGACGTCGAACGGTAGAACATCCTCAGTGGCCCGGACCTCTAAATCGGCCACCTCCCACCAGAGTCCGCGGCTCCTGAAGTCCACAGGCCGAGCTGGGCGGAGATTCACGCTTGGGACCCCCGACAAAGGGTCGCAGGGCTCCGCGATGTTGGTCAGCGCTGCCCGCGTTGGGAGCGCCGCGATGTCGATGCAGCAGGCCCAACACTCCGGAGCTCCAAACGGCGATCCCAGGTGAGGCATCGCCCGCTCCGCGATGTATCCAGCGCTTACCGCCGTTGCTGGAGCTTTGGTCGGTCCCGGCAGGAAAGGTCGCACCAATCCAGTAGGTAGGCTGTGGGGTGGGGGTCGAGGACGCCACTCAAATAATAGTCGCACCCTCTGCAGGAAGCGACTGAAGGGCGGTTACCCCTTACCGTACCCTCTTCCCCCAACATAAAAAAAAATAAAAAAAATTTTAAAACATACTTCAAACATAACAAAAAATTAAAAAGATACCAGACTAAAGGCGGAGGCAACCAGTAACAGCGCCACCGGATGTCCAGCTGGAACATGCACTGTTGCTGGCCTTTACCAGGATCAAGGAAGCAGGGTCCTGACCCGAAACATCACCTGTCCATGTTCTCCAGATATACTGCCTGAGCCGCTAAGTTCCTCCAGCACTCTGTGTCCATTTCCCTATTAGGTGCGTGACCAATATCCACCCCTTTTTTTATTTAAGTGAGAACTTTGGAAACAGATGGTAGAGTTTAGTTGAGTTTATTATTGTCATGTGTAACGAGGTTTAGAGATACAGCACAGAAACAGGCTCTTCGTAACACCGGGTCCGTGTCGACCAGCGATCACCCCATACACTAGCACTATCCTCCTACACACCGAAGCCAATCGACCTGCAAACTCGCATTTATTTCAAGAGGGCTGGAATATAAAAACAGGAAATGTAATGTTGAGGCTCTATAAGGCACTGGTCAGGCCGCATTTGGAGTATTGTGAGCAATTTGGGGCACCATATCTGAGGATGCACTGGCTCGGGTGAGGGTCCAGAGGAGGTTTACAAGAATGACCCCAGAAATGAGTGGGTTAATGAGTGGAATAATTGTACTAGATAGCAGATCCTCTTCTGGGTCCAGCACACAGAGTCGCCACACTCCAACACCATCTTTTGTTTGGCATCAAAAATAATTTATTTGATTACGAACACAATACAACAGCTGTGGTGACACACCCACCACCATATTACAAAATCACTACGTCAGTCAGTCACTAAATTCCCAACAACTATGTTACAAATATACTAAGTAACTACTGTATAACTATGTCCCTGTCCAACACCACCCGGGCATGGACATAACCCCCGGTAAAGTGACAAGCATCTGGCTCAGGCAAAGCCCTCTTCGACCTGGCACTGTGACTTGTGGATGGCCAGTTTGGCAAGGCCGAGGAGCAACCTAACCAGGACATCTTCAGCCCTGCCCACTCCCTAGATTCCATCACCAGTCCTTCAGTCGCTAACAGTAGAGCAACTCCTCCCCCTGCGGACCCTGGCTACAATGGATGCTCTATCAGACACCATCTTGGTGGCAGCCAGCACAAAACTAGGTCAGGACTGTGCTGAATAGCGTGAAAACAGGCCCTTCAGCCCAACTTGCCCACACCAACTAACATGTGCCATCTACACTAGTCCCACCTGCTTGCATTTGGCCCATATCCCTCTAAATCTATCCTATCCCTGTACCTGTCTAAACGTTTCTTAAACATTGTGAGAGTACCTGCCTCAACTACTTCCTCCAGCAGCTCGTTCCATACACCCACCACCCTTTGTGTGAAAAAGTTACCCCTCAGGTTCCTATTTAAATCTGTCCCAAATTACCTTAAAGCTATCTCCTCTGCTTCTCCATATGGTTTAAATATATAGAATTAAATTTACACGGGGAGGAAACAAAATGGCAAAATCCTCTCAGCCATACAACATATTACTGTCCCTTTTCCTAAATCATAATGCAGTGACAAAATAAGTAAATCAGTTCAGTGGCTGCCAATGTCTTCTGGCAACTGGACTCTGCACTTCATTGGAGATAATCCTTATTTGTCATATATTGTTATTTCCAGAACACACATTTTCAAACTGGCTCCATGCACAGTGGTGCACAAAAATGCTGGAGAAACTCAGCGGGTGCAGCAGCATCTATGGAGCGAAGGAAATAGGACAGTGCTACGGCTACAGAGATCCTATTGAGATACCCCTGTTCGTTAGACTTCAGATATTTTTCCTCACCGATTTGTAGTCATTACTACCTCTGGTGATCTATGTTAATAATACTCGTCAATAATGGTCCTGTGGATTAGGAATATGATGGACTCCCGTTAATAGCACGCCTTGAAGAAATGAGACTCCGACTAATAGATAAATATGACCAATTCTTAAGGAGTTGGTCTCCTTTTCATCGACTTTTTGGAATCATGTGATGCAGCGGTACCGTAAAGATCGCTGATTTCAGTTCATGACGTGGATAGATCTACATCTCCGAATACAGATTTGAAAAATTCTCTTTCAAGGGGCCTTCTCTCCTATTTCCACTTTCCACTTTCTCTTTTTTTTTTCTTTTTTATATACACACTTCACGTTTTTCTATTCTCTACCATCTATTTTTCCACTTCTTCCTCTTTCTATTGTTTTCTTTTTCTTGTCTTGCTTACTTCCTTCTCATAACATAAAACTAGAGGTTGTACATAGAATGCATTACAGTATGACATAGTTGGCACCTAAAATTAGGTTCCACTGTACTGTTTTGTACTGTATTAACTTCTAATAAAATAAAAAAAATAAAAATAATGGTCCTTCCTCAATGTGGGATATCAGGGTTAACATTTATAGGGCGCTTATCGTAACAACGCAAAAGATTAATACTTAATCTTTAAAGAAAAAATAGTTTATTAGTTTGGTTTATAGATAGAGCATGCAAACAGGCCCTTCAGCCCATCGAGTCCGTATCGACCTGCAATCACCCGTATACTAATCATCCTACACTCTAGGAACAATTTTTACAGACACCACATTAACCTGCAAACCTGCACATCTTTGGAAACTGGAATACCCAGAGACAACCCACACAGTCCTAGAGCGAATGTACAAACTCCATACAGATACCACCCATAGTCAGGATCGAAACTGGTTCCCTGGTGCTGTGAGGCAGCAGCTCTACCGCTGCCACCACTTGACACTGTACAGAGTTAGATGACAATCAAGGATCAGCAATTCAAAAAATTAAATCAGATACTGACCATACTGCACTGCACACCACCAAAACAAATCCATGCATTATTTTTAATCTATTTCAGTAGCATTAACACAAAATGGATTCTGTTGCAAATCCAGACAGCTTTTTAATTATTCATATTTCTCTCTGACCTGGTAACAAAGTACTACTACCACTACCCATAACTCATTCCATCTTGGTTTTAAATATGCCCCACAAACATTTGTGCAAATTATTTGAGAATCAATTTACGAGCAGCATTGATGTTAAACTCACTTTTTTCCCCTGGTTTTAAAAACAATTAAACCATTGTTTTAATGTGAAAGATTGGAGATTAAACGGGAATCTTTGGTTTAGTTTATTATTGTCACGTGTACTGACGAACAGCGAAAAGCTTTTTGTTGCGAGCTATCGAGTCAGCAAAAAGACATGGTTACAATCAAGCCATCCCCAGTGCACAAATACAGGAAAAAGGGAATAATTATTAGTGCAAGATAAAGTCCAGTAAAGTCCGATTCAAGATAATCCAAGGATCTCCAATGATGTAGATGGGAGGTCAGGACGGCTCTCTAGCTGGTGAGAGGGCGGTTCAGTTGCCTGATAACAGCCGGGTCGAAACTGTCCCTGAATCTGGAGGTGTAAGTTTTCAAACATCTGTACCCCTGGCCTGATGGGAGAGGGGAGAAGAGTGGGGGGGGTGGGGGGGGGACTGGGATGAGATTTTTTGATAAGTTAGTTGTTTAAAAAAAAAGAGAATGCTGGATATCTGGAACATGTTGCCTGGGAAGGTTTAGTTTTGTGTAGAGATACAGCATGAAAACAGGCCCTTCGCCCACCGAGTCCATGCCGACCAGCGATCACCTGCTCACATAAATTCCGTGTTACTGCGAGTTGTTTTTGAAGTTTCATTGGCAACCAATAGTTACACAACAATATTACACAGAAAGCAACCACATTAACTGTTTGTATTAGTGACGTTGCGGGATTAATAATGACCTCAAAACAATCCCTTTTCTGCCTCAAGCATCATCGGATCTGTTCCAATGGGCAGGGGGCACCGAGGCTTATCTGAAGGATGGAAACTCATGCAGTGCGGAGTTGCCTCAGTACCACACTGGAGCGTCAATCTGCTCCACACTTTATAGCCAGGACCGTGTAGCCAGATCCAGTTTAGTTTATTTATTATTGCTACCAGTACTGAGTTACAATGAACAGCTTTTTGTTGCGCGCTAACCAGTCAGCGGAAAGACTAGTCTGATGGTGTTTCTCGACCCGAAACGTCACCTATTCCTTCTCTCCACAGATGCTGCCTGATCCGCTAAGTTACTCCAGCATTTTGTGCCCATCAGCGGAAAGATTATAGATGATTACAATCGAGCTTTTCCACAGTGTACAGATACAGGATAAAGGGAATAATGTTTAGTGCAAGATCAAATCCGATTAAAGATAGTCCAAGGGTCTCTGATGAGGTAGATGGTAGGTCAGGATGGCTCACTAGTTTCTTTGATAGGATGGTTCAGTTGCCGTTCCGTTTATTATGTTATCTATTGAGTACTGGGTTTACGAATCTGTTTACCATCGAGAACATCTCTTGCCGGTTTGACTTCAATTCTCTGAGAAAAATTTTGCCCATCAACCTTAATCAATTAACAACCATAAAAGAAGCAAGGAGTGATATTGAAGGGAGGAGGCCATTCAGCTAACTTGGTTTAGGTTTATTAATGTTACGTGTACTAAGGTACACTGAAAAACAGATAATACTGTCCATAAATACAACCAAATCAAACTCAAGTACAATAGGTTATGCAATGGGGAAGGTACAGAATGCAGAATATGGTTCTCAGCATTGTAGTGCATCAGTTCCATAGACAAAGTCCAATGTCCACAATGGGGTAGAGGTGAATCGGACAGTACCCGAGTTTATGGAAGGACCATTCGGAAGCCTGATAACAGAGGGGAAGAAGCTGTTCCTGCGTCTGGTGTTGCATACTTTCAAGCTTCTGTGTCTTCTGCTGGATGGGAGTGGGGAGAAGGGGGACTGGCCGGGGTGGGACAGGGAGATAGACACATAATGCTGGGGTAACTTAGTGGGACAGGCATCATCTCTGGATAGAAGGAATGAGTGATGTTTCGGGTCGAGACCCTTCTTCAGACTGAGACGGAGGAGTATTTTATTATGTTGGCCGCTTTTCTGAGACAATGCAAAGTGTAGATGGAGTCAGTGGTGGGAATGTTTGGTCTGTGTGATTGACTGGGCTACAGTTACTGCTCTCTGCAATTTCTTGAGGTCTTGGGCAGAGCTGTTCCCAAACCAAACTGTGATGCATCCCCACAGTATGCCCTCTATGGTGCACAGTAGACGTTTGTAAGGGTCATCGGGGACGTGCTAAATGTCCTCAGTCTCTTCAGGTACGAGCGACTGGGATGTTGTAGCCATGACTGAAACCTGGTTAAGGGAGGGGCAGGACCGGCAGCTCAATGTTCCGGGGTACAGGAACTTCAAGAGAGACGGGGTGAGGGAAAAAGAGGAGGGGAGCTGAATTGTGGGTTAAGGAGGATGTTACCGCTGTGTTCAGAGGTGACATTACGGACGGTTCATCTAGTGAGGCTATATGGGTGGAGCTGAAAGGGATGATCACCTTGTTGGGGGTGTACTACAGACCCCTGAATAGTCAACTGGAATTAGAAGAACAAATTTGCCGGGAGATTGCAGACAGCTGCAGGGCAAATAAGGTTGTTGAAGTAGGGGATTTTAACTTTCCCAATATAATCTGAGAAAATCATAGCAGAAGGGTTTAGATGGGGTGCAATTCCTCAAAAGTGCTCCAGGAGATTTTCGTAAACAGTATGTGGAGGCCCCCACATGTGAGAGGGCAATGCTGGATCTAGTATTGGGAAATTGGGAAGGGCAAGTTAATGAAGTGTGTGTGGAGGAGCCTTTTAGCTTTTCGATTAGGTTTAAGATAGTTATGGATAGGGGCGGAGAGGGTCCACGTGTTAAAATGCTCAACTGGGGTAAGGGTACATACTTTGAGGGTATGAGAGAAGGTCTCGCTCAAGTTGACTGGAACAGGTTATTGGATGGGAAAGGAACATCAGCCACGTGGGATGTTTTTAAAACTGTACTGAAGAAAGCTCAGGATGCGTGCGTCCCCGTTAGAGTGAAGGGCAAAGCAGGCAAACGTAAGGAAGCTTGGCTGACAAGGAAAATTGAGATGTTAGTCAAAAACTCGAAGGATGCTTGGGACAGGTATAGGCAGCTGGGATCAAGCGCATCACTGGGGGAATTTCAGGAACTAAGGAGTAAACTAAAAAAGGAAATCAGAAGGGCAAACAGGGGCCAGGAGATAGCTCTGGCGGGTAGCATTAAGGACAATCCCAAAAGATTTTACAACTACATAAGAGGTAAAAGGGTAACTAGAGATTGAATGGGACCTCTCAGGAATAAAAGCGGTCACCTCTATGTGGAGCTACAGGAGATGGGCAAGGTCCTAAATGAGTATTTCTCCTCTGTATTTACCAAGAAGCCAATAGGACAGAGGAAATTGGAGCAGTCACTGGAAGTGTCTTGTACCGTCGAAGAAGTACTGAAGATACTGCCATGTTTGAAGGTAGATAAATCTCCAGGGCCTAATCAGATATATCAGAGGACATTGCGGGAAACTAGAGAGGAAATTGTGGGAGTCCTGGTTGAAATTTACGAGTCGTCCTTAAATACAGGAGAGGTGCCGGAAACCTGAAGGGTGGCAAACATTGAGCCCCTTTTCAAGAAGGGCTGCAGGGAAAATTCTGGGAACTATAGGCAAGTGAGCTTAACATCTGTAGTTGGTAAATTACTGGAGAGTATTCCAAAGGATAGAATATACAGGCATTTGGATGGGCAAGGGTTGATTAGGGATAGTCAGCATGTATGTGGGAGGTCGTGTCTCACAAATCTGATAGATTTTTTTTGAAGATGTGACCAAAAAGGTTGATGATGGCAGAGATGTAGATGTTGTGTACATGGACTGCAGTAAGGCATTCGACAAGGTTCCGCATGGTAGGCTGCTCTGGAAGGTTAGATCGCATGGGATCCAAGGAGAGATAGCTGAATGGATATGGAAGCAGAGGGTAATGGTGGAAGGTTGCTTCTCAGACTGGATGCCTGTGACTAGTGGTGTGCCTCAGGGTTCGGTGCTGGGCCCGTTACTGTTTGTCATCTACATCAAAGATTTGGATGAGAACATACAGGGCAAGATTAGCAAGTTTGCTGATAATACAAAAGTTAGTGGTTTAGTGAAGATGGTTGTGAACGATTGCAGCAGGATCTGGATCGATTGGCCAGGTGGGCAGAGGAATGGTTGATAGAATTTAATACAGAGAAGTGTAAGGTGCTGCATTTTGGGATGTTGAACAAGGACAGGACCTACACTGTAAATGGTAGGCTTCTGGGTAGTGTTGTAGAGCAGAGGGATCTAAGAGTACAGGTGCATGATTCTTTGAAGGTCGAGTCGCAGGTAGATAAGGTGGTCAAAAAGGCTTTTCGCATTTTGGCCTTCATCAGTCAGAGTATTTAGTATAGAAGTTGGGAGGTCATGCTGCAGTTGTATAAGACGTTGGTGAGACCGCATTTAGAATATTGTGTTCAGTTCTGGGCACCATGTTATAGGAAAGATATTGTCAAGCTTGAAAGGGTTCAGAAAAGATTTACGAGGATGTTGCCAGGACTAGAGAGTGTGAGCTATAGGGAGAGGTTGAGTAGGCTGTGTCTCTATTCCATGGAGGGCAGGAGGATGAGGGGAGATCTTATAGAGGTGTACAAAATCATGAGTGGAATAGATCAGGTAGATGCACAGAGTCTTTTGCCCAGAGTAGGTGAATCGAGGACCAGAGGACAAAGGTTCAAGGTGAAGGGGAAAAGGTTTAATAGGAATCTGAGGGGTAACTTTTTCACACAAAGGATGGTTGGTGTATGGAACAAGCTGCCAGTGGAGGTACTTCAGGCTGGGACTATCCCATCGTTTAAGAAACAGTTAGACAGGTACATGGATAGGGCAGGTTTGGAGGGATATGGACCAAGCGCAGACAAGTGGGACTAGTATAGCTGGGACATTGTTGGCCGGTATGGGGAGTTGGGCCAAAGGGCCCGTTTCCACACTGTATCACTCGATGACTAAGAGGAGTTGGAGTGCCTTCTTGGCTGTTGCTTCAATGAGGTTGGTTTATTGAGCACATGTGGACACTTTGTTACAGCAAATTAGGCTGCAGGATATCACAGCGGTAGAGTTGCTGCCTTACAGTGCCAGAGACCAGAGTTCAATCCCGACTACGGCTGCTGTCTGTACGGACTGTGACCCGAGTGGGTTTTCTCTAGGATCTCCGATTTCCTCCTACACTCCAAAGACGTTCAGGTTTGTAGGTTAATTGGCTTGGTAAAATTGTAAATTGTCCCTAGTATGTAGTGTTATTGTGCGGGGATCATTGGTCAGTGCAGACCCAGTGGGCCGAAGGGCCTGTTTTGGCCCGGTATCTCTATACTAAAACATAATCATTCTTCCTTTCCCTTTTACACTGTGCTATTGAATCTGTTTGCACTGCCCTGTTAGGCAGCACTTTCCAGATCATAACGCTGCATTGAAAAAAATCCTCATCTTACCTCTGACGCAGTGGGCTAGCAATCTGATGACTTACTCCAAATGCTTACAGATACATCAATTCAACCACCTTCATCAACCTTCCACCAAAACGTTGCCAATCCTTCTCCTCCAGAGATGCTGCCTGCCTCCGCCACTTTGTGTTTTTTTTACAAAACAGCATCTGCAATTCCTTAGCTTAGACTTTCGAGACACAGCGCTAGATCAGACATAGTCTGCACCGACAAGTGATCATCCCGTACACTTGTGGGTCTGTCCCACTTAGGCGATTTTTTAGGCGAGAAAAAGGGGCCTTGACCTGAAACGTCACCCATTCCTTCTCTCTAGAGATGCTGCACGTTCCGCTGAGTTACTCCAGTTTTTTGTGTCTATCTATGGAATGGGGGGTGTGGAGATGGAATGGGGGGGGGGTGGGGGGGGGGGGGTTGGGGGATGAGTGGAGATAGAATGGGGGGGATGAGTGGAGATGGGATGGATGATGAATGGGGGGGGAGGGGGGGGATGAGTGGAGATGGAATGGGGGGGGGGGATGAGTGGAGATGAGATGGGGGGGGAGTGGAGATGGGATGGGGGGGGATGAGTGGAGATGGAATGGGGGGGGATGAAAGTGGAGATGGAATGGGGGGGGATGAGTGGAGATGGAATGGGGGGGGGGGAGGTGGGGGGTGAGTGGAGATAGAATGGGGGGGGGGGAGTGGAGATGGAATGGGGGGGGGCGGAAGTGGAGATGGGATGGGGGGGATGAGTGGAGATGGGATGGGGGGGGATGAGTGGAGATGGGATGGGGGGGGGGGAGTGGAGTGTGGAGGGGGGGGGGGGGGGGGGGGAGTGGAGATGGAAGAGTGGGAACCAGTTCCTTGTTTTCCATGCATAAAACGGGCAGCTTTGAAGCAAAGATGCCGTTTATAATCCCCACCATGGCCATGCAGGTTGTGGGAGGAGACGGGGTGTGGAATTAGGACGTATGCAGAGGCGCTCGTGTGCACACCTTAACAGGTAACACAATCCGCCACGCCAATGCCTTAAAGGAGCGACGTTACAGCAACGCTGGCTGGAGCCGCCGCTGATGCCGATAGCAGCAGCAAACCTTTAATAGCGGAAACAGTCCCGTGTGCCTTCCAACCACACGTCACCTTTACGCATACAGCGTTAGAATAAGGAGCAAATTGCGGGGATCTGACCCCCCTGTTTTACATCCGTAATCTTCCAGAAACAACATCTGAGCCGTGTTGAAGCCACTTGCATTCATTATTTCTCTCTCGTTCTCTCTCCCCCCCCCCTCACCAAACCCATTGCGTCTTTTAAAAAAAAATGCACCGACATCATAAATAAACAATCGTTCACCTCCAGCAGTCGCTCCAATTCCAGATTCAATAACCCAGCAAAACAGATGGTCATTTCACCAGGATACGAGTAAAATTTCCCTCCCCCCACATTCGTGGGATTACATCCATTGAATACTTTGATCTTATATTTCAGACAAATTATTATTTTTTAAATGAAATATTCAGTTCAAATTCCGCTTTGAACCTCACCATTATATTCAACTGCGTTCACACTGATTTTTACTTCAGTCTCATCTTTAGGCAAACGATATGGGAATCAAAAATATTATAATATTTAGTAACTCTGCATTGAACCTCGCCGTTATATTCCCCTGCGTTTGCTGCTACATTAAACATATGGTTACATTTATGGATAAATAGACCCTCAAAGCCCACTGACAAAATGGATTAGCAATAGAGTCATCTTTGCTGCATTGAGGTTTATGTATATTTAAAATGAAAACCTGCACGATTGTTATTTTTTAAAGCCAGGCACGTCTGTTGAGGAGCTTTGTCAACCATCAAAGGACATTAAAATATTATGTATTAATGTATTTAATTTTGGCTAGTAGTGTGCGTTACTCACTCTGCGTAGCCCGTTGACCAGGGCAGCCTCTGGTTTTCTTTTATCGTGAGGATGGGTCTTGCGATGTGGTCTGCAGAGCACTCGATCTCATCCGGCGAGAGTCCCAGGAACTCCGGCCTGCTGTAAGGAAATTTCATGGGCAGCTCGGTGCCATTGATATGTTCAGCGCTGGCGTTGCCCGGCATGATGCCTCCCATGAAATTGGCCACGGCAGATTTCACTCGGGTGAGCATGTTATTGCTGAGAGCCCCCCTCGCTTTAAGGAGCAGGCTCGTATCTCCTTTATTGCTGCTGCTGCTGCTGCCTTCTTTTCGTTTTCTCCTATTCAGGTAAGAGAGAGAGAGAGATCCCAACCCTACAACTGCGGAGGGGGAAACGGAAAGGAGAGAGAGAGAGAGAGAGAGGGAAGGGAGAAGCCGGGAGAACGGTTCAGACTGGCGAGCTGTGTGAACGCGGAAATAAAGCCATGATCGGCTTTGTCATGTGATGAGGCTGCGCTCGACCGGGAGCCGAGGAGGGGGGTTGTTGGGGAGAGAGGCAGTGGAGAAGGGGAGAGGGGGAAGTGAGGAAAGAGCGGAGAGGGGGAAGAGAGAGTGAAGGGGTGAGGGAGAGAGGGGAAAGAAGAGGCAGTAAAGGGGGAGAGGGAAAACGAAGAAGAGGATGAGTGGCGAAATGAGGGAGATGTGGAGCGGGGAGTGAAGGTGTAGGGGAGAGAGGGGTGAATGGGAGAGGGGGTGGAGAGAGTGAATGGGAGAGGGGGTGGAGAGGGTCCACCGAGGAGAAGGGTGGAAATGGGGAAAGGGAAATAGAGAAAGGAGAGGGAACGGGAGGGTAAGGTGAAGGAGGGTAATGTGGGGGTAGGGTGAATGAGGATGGAGGAAGAGAGGGGAGGAGATAGAAGGGGAGAGGGAGGAAAGGGAGGAAAGGAAGAAAGAGCAGGAATAGAAGGAAAGGATGGGTGAGCTGGAGGATGGGGAGGGAGAGGATGGGCAGGGAGAGGCCGAGAGGGCAAAACACAGGAACGGGAGAGAAAGGAAGAAGAAGGAGCGGAATGGAGGGAAGATCAACCCAGAGGCACAGTGAACAGAAGTAAAGGGGAGGTGGGGGGATTGGGGAGGGAGAGTTAGGGATGACTTGGGAGGAGGAGAAGAGATGATGTGAGGGAATAAAGGATGAGAAAGAAATGAGGAACGAAGATAAAGGAGAGGAAATGACTAGGATGTGCGAAGAAGAGAGGGAGTGTATAGGCCGCTGAGCCTAAGGTGTGATGTTTGTGCATCAGCATAAAACTGGTAAATGCTGTTATGAGGCAACTGGACCATCCTATCACCAACTAGAGGGCGGTCCTGACCTCCCATCTTCCTCATTGGAGATGCTCGGACTATCTTTAATCAGACTTTACCTTGCACTAAACATTATTTACTTTATCCTGTGTCTGTGCACTCTGGACGGGTTGATTGTAATCGAATTTAGTCTTTCTGCTGACTGGGTAGCACTTAACAAAAAACATGCTTTCCCACTGTACCTCAGTACACGAGACAATAAACTAATTTAAACTGTGAAGATTAGAGATTTGTGTAGGAAGGAACTGCAGATGCAAGATAAACACAAAATGCTGGAGTAACTCAGTGGGTCAGGCAGCATCTCTGGAGAGAGGTAATAGATGGACACAGAGGGTGGTGAATCTCTGGAACTCTCTGCCACAGAGGGTAGTTGAGGCCAGTTCATTGGCTATATTTAAGAGGGAGTTAGATGTGGCCCTTGTGGCTAAGGGGATCAGGGGGTATGGAGAGAAGGCAGGTACGGGATACTGAGTTGGATGATCAGCCATGATCATATTGAATGGCGGTGTAGGCTCGAAGGGCCGAATGGCCTACTCCTGCACCTAATTTCTATGTTTCTATGTTCTATGTTTCGGGTCGAGACCCTTCTCTGCGAGATAATGCCCTGCTGCTCGTCTGTGGGGACAGTAGGAGGAGGTGAAGAGAGGTCTCGACGTAAAACGTCACCTATTCCTTTTCTGCAGAGATTTGTTGTATCGAACGCGCTGGAGATTGAGAGGGCATCATCGGAATAATGTGTCAGTGCATGGACAGTCTAACTACTATTGAGTGAAGCCAAGGTCCAGAAATCATCAATGGGGAGTAAAGAAGGAAATGAACGTTGTTAATCTTTCTATCGTCAGGCATATGCATTCACAGAGCTGGACACATTCAGATGCCTCTGTAAAGAATGGAGTCCTGTAACTCAGGAAGAAGATGCATGAGTGTGTCAGACACTTGTAGTTGTAAATTATCCCCTGGTGCAGAGAAATGGCAGAAAATCAAAAGGGCTTGTTGATGGGATACAAGTGGATCAGGGGCACTACTGTACTTCCAGGGTGTGGACTAGACTTTGGACTTTTTCTTTGTAAAATATGGCGACTGTGCATTTGTGCAAAATAATTTCACTGTGTTGTGCATACGTGACAATAAAGAATGAGAGCGAGAGAGAGAAAATAAGTTGGAGGGAGGAATACAAAAATGTTGGAGAAACTCAGTGGGTGCAGCAGCATCTATGGAGTGAAGGAGTTTCCTTCGCTCCATAGAAGCTGCTGCACCCGCTGAGTTTCTCCAGCATTTTTGTGTACCTTCGATTTTTCCAGCATCTGCAGTTCCTTCTTAAACAATAAGTTGGAGGGATACAGGGAAATCAGGAAAAATGGAATGGGATTGATGGAATTACACAGCTTGGAGCCGACATAGGCCCGATGGGCAGACTGGCCTCCTCCATCATTAAATAAGAAACCACATGCTTTTTTTAAGATCTAAGTCATCATAGGGTCACACAATGTGGAAACAGGCCCTTTGACCCAACTTTCCTTCGCTGACCAACATGTCCCACCTATACTAGTCCCACCTGCCTGTGTTTGCCCCATATCCCTCTAAACTTGTCCTATCCATTTACCTGTCCAAGTGTTACCCCATTATCAAGGAGAGTGGTTTATAAGGGACATGCAGAATTGACACTAAGAGGTGATCTACATCTAACTGATGATTCCAAGGACCAGTCTCACCCCGGGCACCCACTCCTCCCCTCTCCCACTAGCCAAGAGGTACAGACGTCTGAAAATGCACCTCCAGATTCAGGGACAGTTTCTACCCGGATGTTATCAGGCAATTGAACCATCTGACCACCAACTGGAGCCCAGTCTTGACCTCCCATCTATCACATTGGAGACCCTCGGAGTATCTTTAATTGGACTTTACTGGACATTATTTTGCACTAAACGTTATTCCCATTATCCTGTTTCTGTACGTTGTGGACGGCCTGATTGTAATCATGTGTTGTTTTTCAGCTGGCAGCCAACATAGGCCCGATGGGCAGAATGTACTCCTGCACCATCAAATAAAGAGAGACCACAAACATTGTAAGAGAGAGGGAGTGGGGGGGGAGAGGTTGAAGGGAGTGGGGAAGGGGAGAGAGGGGAGGGGGAAGGGGAGAGGGAAGGGGAGAGAGGGAGTGAGGATGGAGGGGAGAGGGGGAAGAGAGAGTGAAGGGGTGAGGGAGAGAGTCAGGCAGGAGACCACAAGCATTTTAAGATCCCAGTGTTGCACCGATGTTAAGGAGAGTGTTTTGTAAAGGACATGCAGAATCGACACAAAGAGATGATCTACGTCTAACAGATGACTACAACAGCAAAACAAATTCAATGGATGCATCACATCACTCCCTGTCCCAAAGCAATAACATCTCCTCTCTATTTTGCAGATTATTATTTGAGCAATTTGGAGAAGACAATTCCTGTTGCCCTAAATGGCGGATCCCTGAATGTCTGTCGCAGGGACAGAGAGAGATCCTGAGACTGAAACCTGAGTCTAATGGTGGAGCTCTTGCTGCAAGAGAGGACCCAGCGACGGGCGGCAGAGGACGGGCCTGCGGTGGGTGCCGGAGATTGGTCGAGGACGCGCCGCCGAGAAAACGAAGACGGACTTAGCGTGGGAAAGCCACCCAGAACAAAGAGGCAACATTATGACCACATTGAATACTTTGTAACTTTGGCGGTGCCCTAAACGAGGCGACTCTTTGCATACTTTGTGTATTGTATGCAAAACAAAGAATTTCACTGTGACATGTCGCGTAATAAAGTATCATTCATTCATTCATCCTGTAGCGAATGACAACTGCTTCGTAGCAATAGGAACAGCTACTGTTACCTGGGTTCGGAGGACTGGTGATGGGATCTAGGAAGAGGGCAGGGCCGAAGATGTCCTGGTTGGGTTGCTCCTAGGCCTAGCCAAGCTGGCCATCCGCAGAGTCATGGCGCCAGGTGGAAGAGGGCTTTCCCCGAGCCAGATGCTTGCCCCTTCTCTGGGGTTATGTCTGCGCCTGGGTCATGCTAGAGAGGGGACATCGTTGTATAGTAGTTATTTAGTATATTTGTAAGGATTGTAACATAGTTGTTTGAAAATTAGTGTCTAGATAATTTGGTGATTTTGTACTGTGTTGGTGGGTGTGTTGCCACGGTTTTGTATTGTATTGTGATCGTGATTAAATAGATTTTTTTTGATACAAAAAAAACTTTTACCTGGGTGAGTCTAGTGACCTTTGTGCCCTCCTCCTTTACAAAGTCCAGCTGTATAACACAGTTGCGTTAGCTTTGTTGCCAGAGCTAACATCTCCACCTGTATTTCATTTAGTTTACTGTTTAATTTATTATTGCCATGTGTATTGAGGTACAATGAAGAGATAGACACAAAGAGCTGGAGTAACTCAGCGGGTCAGGCAGCATCTCTGGAGAAAAAGGATGGGTGACGTTTTGGGTCGGAACCCTTCCTCAGACTGAAAGTGGGGGGGGGGAGGGGGGGGGGGGGAACCCCCTCCCAAAGGGGCAACAGGCTAGTCACCTGAAACAGCCTATTCCTTTTCTCCAAAGACTACCCGCTAGTTACGTGATTACAATGGTCCATAGTTGGCGGGAAAGATCCACAAGTGTACAGAAACTGGTAGGACAAAGGGGATTTTTGCAAATTTGGAGGTTTGATTACAATCGAGCCATCCACAGTGTGCAGAAAAGGGACAAAATAAATTTGGAGGAGAGGTTTAAAAGAGTGAAGGAAGCGATTGTAATGAGTGACTGCTGAGAGTCACTTGGCTTGGACGCCATCTTGGGAACCTGTAATCTGGAGGGGCCTGTTGTTCTCCCACTTGCTCCACTGCAGTGCGTATCTTTCTGACTGCTGTGTTGTTTCTTGTGTTGGTGAGAGTCACTTGGTGTTGCATAGATTTTGTATTTAATAATGAATCATTGCCTTGAAACCCCATCTGCTTCTCCAACTGTGCAATGTGTAAATGAGACCCAGCAGAAAGGATCAGGATGCTGCCAGATAGAGTCCTAGAGTTGTACAGCGTGGAAACAGGCCCTTCGGCCCAACTTGCCCATACTGACTCCCCATATCCTTCTAAACGTATCCTATCCATGTACCTGTACAGATGTTTTTTAACTTTGTGGTAGGACATGCCTCAACTACCTCCTCTGGCAGTTCATTCCATACATCCACCATCTTTGTGTAAAAATGTTGCCTCTCAGGTTTAAATGTTTCCCACTCACCTTAAACCTATGTCCACTAATTCTCCATTCCACTACTCTGGGTAAAAGATTGTGCATTCATCCTATCTATTCCTCTTATGATCTTATACACCTCTATAAGTTCACCCCTCATCAGTGCTCCAAGGAATAAAGTCCCAGCCTGCTCAACCTCTCCCTGTAGCTCAGGCCCAAGAGTCCTGGCAACATCCTCGACAATCTTCTCTGCACCCATTCCATGTCTGATCTCATCAAGACCCTTTATTATGGCAAAAATATATATTTAGTCTCATGCACACATTGTCTGGAATTGGAATAATATGTTTACCTTAATTGGAATAATATGCTTGCAAGTAACTGGCACTACTTGCAAACTAACTCTCAGTGGTGTGTGATACTTAGGCCCCTCAGAACACCAATACTTTGCAATCTCTCATTATTAAAGAAAATTCTGCTCTCCTGTGAATTACTTCATATTTTCCACAGTCTGCAACATCTGTCAAACTCATCTGCATCCCCCCCAGAGCCCCTTGAGAATCTACAGTACCTATGAACTGCACTGCCACAAGCTTTTATATCATCAAAAAACCTGGACATCCAGTAAATCCTCGTTATAACGGGCCATAGTGGGGGGAATGGTGTCTGTTATTGCTGATTGTCAGCTACAACCGAGTAAGGGATTGTGGAGTACGTACAATACTTGTACAATACATGTATTATTGTGTAAGTAGTAGTAACAAAGGAGTGTAGATGCAGGTTAATGCACAAAAGGACACAAAGTGCTGGAGTAACTCAGTAGGTCATGCAGTATCTCTGGACAACGTGGAGAGGGGATGTTTCGGGTCGAGATCCTTCTTCAGATTCTTGGTCTGGAACTGGGCCTGGAATCCAGGTGAGTTGACGGTCCAGGCCTGCTGGCAGCCGGGGGAGAGGCGAGGATCGGTGGAGTCAATGGTCGGGGCCCGCGGGAGGCTGGAGTGCATGTGAGGATCAGCGGTGGAGGTTTGTCTGTCCGTAATCACCGAAATCCGTTATAAAGATGTCGAAGGTATACTGCATTTCATTAGGTTTACTAATCCAAACCATTGATAGGAATATTCTGCACTCTGTATCTCCCCTTTTACTCTAGCTATTGTACTTGAGTTTGACTTGATTGTATTTATGTATAGTATTATCTGAGCTAATTGGATAGCATGGTAAACAAAGCTTTTCACTGTACCTCAGTACATATGTAAATAATAAACATAAACTTACTGCTATACAATCTGGGTCCAAATGCCAATACTGGATACATTCCGCAAGTTACTGTCTCCCAACCTTGGGAGATAACCCATTTATTCCTGCTATTTCGTTATTGTCTGTTTAAATTCATCTTCAATCCTTCATCATACTACTGCCATTTAATAACCGCTAATATGGCAACATTGTGTGGCGTGGCACAGTAGCACAGCTGGTAGAGTCGCTGCCTCACAGCACCAGAGACCCCGGTTCCATCCTAACCTCGGGAGCTGCCTGTGTGGAGTTTTCCCATTCTCCGCATGGGTTTTCTCCCACATCCCAAAGTCATGTGGCTTTTTAGGTTAATTGGCCTCTGAAAATTTGTCCCTAGTGTGTAAGCAGTGGACAAGAAAGGGGAATACAATTACACTAGTGTGAATAGGTGATCGATAGTCAGCATGGACTTGGTGGGCCGAAGGGTTTGTGAAAAATGCTGTATCTCTAAACAAAACAAAACTAAACTCAACAGAGGCCTTTTGTTGGGTCAACTAGATTTATCTTTACCTTCTCTGCAAACTATTGTCTCAAAACAAACATGTCAGATTTGTCAAACATGATTTTATTTTCATAAATCCATGTTAATTCTACCCAGTCCTGTCACTAATTTCCAAGTGCCCTGTTACTAGTTTCCCTGCCATTGATGTTAGACTAACTGGTCTAGAGTTGCTGCTTTCTTACTTAATGGGAACGCATTTACTATCCACCAGACTCTGGGAACCATTTTGCAACTTCATGTCCATTGCAACTTAAAGTCCATTGCATATTCTTATGACACAGAAGCTGAAAGTGGAACATACTTTATTTATGAAGGTTTATGGAAGTAACAGTATAATACTTTTCATTGCCTGTTTGTATATATTTATTTGATGAAAATAATTTAAAATTGACTCATTTTGGGGAACAGGAATAGGTGCTGTTTTGGGTCAGGACCTTTCTTCAGACCTGACCCGAAACGTCACCTATCCATGTTCTGCAGAGATGCTGTATGGCCCGCTGAGTTACTCTGGCACTGTGTGTTTTTTGATGTAAACTAGCCCGTGAAGTGTTGCTACTGCCTTGTTTCTAGAATTACTGTTAAAACAAAAGTACATGTGTTATAACACCAGGATAAGCGCTCCACCAAGAAAACCAAGACCAATGCTAAAGTGTTATCCAAACTGCTTATGCACACTTATACTATAGGACAATAACTAACTCCATTATCAGTAATAAACTGTCCACATCTTAACAAACACACAAGTTAAATATTTAACCAAGACACCTAATCCCAATGCCATGTGAAAAACTAAGATGCTTTTACACAGTGGGACAACAAAAACTAGGTCTGTGGATGCCAGTAGATCATATTATACTCAGAAGTGTTAATACCTCCCTTTTCCGTAGTGGTGCATATGACAAGAAATTTGACTTGGTACAAATCAAACAACTGAACCATCCATCACCAACTACAGAGCAGTCCTGACCTCCCATCTTTCTCATTGGAGACCTTTGGGCCATCTTTAATCGGACTTTACAGAACTTTATTTTGCACTAAATGTTATTTCCTTTATCTTGTATCTGTGCACTGTGGGCGGCTTGATTTTAATCGTGTATAGTATTTCCACTGACTAGATAGCATGCAACAAAAAAGCTTTTCACTGTACCTCGGTATGTGTGACAATAAACTAAACAAAACTAAACCAGATTCAGATTCAATTTAATTTTCATTGTCAGTGTACAGTACAGAGACAACGAAATGCATTAACGTGCAGTGAACATTGAATAGTCCATTGCGTGATATTCAAAAATAACCCGGGTTATACACCTTCCGTGGCACAAGGGACGTCACAGAGGCGCAGCAGTAGAGTATCTGCCTCAGAACTCGGGTTCGATCCAGAGGCTCTCGAGGGTCGAGGGTCTCTATTGAGGAAGATGGGAGGTCAGGACTGCTCTGTAGTTGGTGATAGGATGGTTCAGTTCGATCCAGACTATGGGAGCTGTCTGTGCGGAGTTCGTACGTTCTCGCTGCGATCGAATGCTCCAGTTCCCTCCCACATTACAAAAATGTCCAGGTTTGTAGGTTAATTGGGTTTGGTAAAATTGTAAAATTGTCCTTAGTGTGTAGGATAGTGCTAGTGTAAAGGGTGACGCTGGTCAGCGCGGACTCCTTGGGCCAGAGGGCCTGTTTACGTGCTGTATCTCTATAGTCTAAAGTCCAAAGCTGATATTTCACCATCACGATCTGTGACAGCTGCCTCAGTCTCGATCTGTGACAGCTGCCTCATATGCATGTGCTTCCTGTGTCAGTGCAAATAACACACAACTGATACAAAGACAAGCAGCTATGCGTCAGCATGGGAGGAGGAGAATCGGCTCATACTGTAGATCTGAATTTTTTTTTAAAGCAAAGCGGGACATGGAGCTAACTGGAAAGTTTGTATATATGCCGCCACCACCACGAGCTTCTCTTCTGTTCCATTCTAAGTATGTATAATGTTGTTCATCATGTCAACGCATACTAAAAATTGGAAGATGAAGGGAAAATGCATAGAGTATCATAGTCATAGTCATACACCGTGGAAACAGCCCCTTGGCCCAATTTGTCCGCATCGACTAACAGGTCCCATCTACACCAGTCCCACCTGCCTGTCTTTGGCCCATATCCCTCCAAATCTGTCCTATCCATGTACCTGTCTAAATGTTTTTTTTTTAAATGTTGTGATCGTACCTACCTATACTACCTCCTCTAGCAGCTCGTTCTATACACCCACCATCCTTTGTGTGAAAAGCTGCACCTCAGGTTCATGTTAAATCTTTCCCTTCTCACCTTCAACCTATGCCCTCTGGTTCTTGATTTCCCCTACTCTTGGCAAAAGACTCTGTGCGTTTACCCAACCTATTCCTCTCATGCTTTTGTACACCTCTATAAGATCTCCCTTCATGCTCCTGAGCTCCAACAATTAGTCATATCCTGTTCAAACTCTCCCCGATAGCTCAGGCCCTCGAGACCTGACAACTTCCTTGTAAATCTTTTCTCCACCTTTTCCAGCATAACCAGTCCCACAACATAGGTCGTTGTTATGAATTTAAAGTTGACAGGAAAAATGGACACATCTGGCTTCAGCAAGATACAGTTGACTAGTCGGCTGGGCAGACAAGTGGCAAATGCAATTTAATCCAGAAGAGTGTGGAGCAATATATTTGCTGTTTAGTTTAGTTTAGAGATACAGCGTGGAAACAGACCCTTTGACCCACCGCGTCCACGCCCAACCAGCGATCCCCGCACATTAACACTATCCTACACACACTAGGGACAATTTACACTTATACCAAGCCAATTAATCTACAAATCTGTACGTCTGGAGTATGGGAGGAAACCGAAGATCTCGGAGGAAACCCACGTAGTCATGGGGAGAACGTACTAACTCCGTGCAGACAGCGCCCGTAGTCGGGATCGAACCCGGGTCTTTGGCGCTGCAAGCACTGTAAGGCAGCAACTCTACAGCTACGCCACCGTGCCGCCCACGAGGTGCAACTGACAAGGGAATGCAGCATGAATGTGCAAATAGACAATAGGTGCAGGAGTAGGCCATTTGGCCCTTAGAGCCAGCACCGCCATTCAATGTGATCATGGCTGATCATCCCCAATCAGTACCCTGTTTCTGCCGTCTCCCCATATCCCCTGACTCCACTATATTTAAGAGACCTATCTAGCTCTCTCTTGAAAGCATCCAGAGAACCTGCCTCCACCTGAGGCGGAGAATTCCACAGACTCATCACTCTCTGTGAGTAAAAGTGTTTCCTCGTCTCCGTTCTAAATGGCTTACTCCTTATTCTTAAACTGTGGCTCCTGGTTCTGGACTCCCCAAACATCGGGAACATGTTTCCTGCCTCTGGCGTGTCCAAACCCTTAACAATCTTCCAAATGTTGCCAAGTCTTGACAAATAGCTCATTGAAGGTAATGTGATTAAAGGTTTATAGTCCCCTGATTTTTAATGCATAGTCTAAGTGGTGTTACTGCTAACTTTGCAGATTTTTCTCAGGAACCCCAATTTCTGTAACCCCAACTTTGGGCTCTAGTGAAGGACGGGGAGCTTCTCAGGAGTCAGATACCGGGCAAGCAAATGATATGACCTGCCCAAATACATGGTACAGCAACCTCACCGGTGTGCATATTGGTCTTGAAGAGGATGCTTTGGACTTTAGACTTTAGAGATATAGCATAGAAACAGGCTCTTCGGCACCAAGTTCCCACCAACCAGCGATCCCCGTGCACTAGCACGATCCTACATACTAGGGACAATTTACAATGTTAGCAAAGCTAATTAACCTACAAACCTGTATGTCTTTGGAGTGTGGGTGGAAACCGGAGCACCCAGAGAAAACCCACGTGGTCACAGGGAGAATGTATAAACTGCGTGCAGACAGCACTCGTAGTCAGGATTAAACCCGGGTCGCCAGTGCTGTAAGGTAGCGACTCTATTGGTGCTGTAAGGCAGGAACAGTTTGTCCATGGATACATGCATAGGAAAAGATTATAGGGATATGGGCCAAATGCAGACCAGTTCATATTAAATCTTTCCCCTCTTCCCTTAATCCTATGTCCTCTGGTTCTTGATTCTCCTACTCTGGATAAAAGTCTCTTGTGCGTTTACCCTATCTATTCCTCTCATGATCTTATACCCCTCTATAAGATCACTCTTCATCCTCCTGAACTCCAGGAAATAATGTCTAAGCCTATCGACCATCTCCCAATGGCGATCTCCCATCTCCCAGTCTCCTTCAGGCCCTCAAGTCCTGGCAACATCCCTGTAAATACAACATCCTTCCTATAGCAAAACTTGACCTACAGGTAAATAACAGCAATTTAGCACATGTGATATAAAGTGATTCAAACCTAAAATTGCTTGTTTCACTTTTAGTTAATATAAGCAAACAATAATTGATGTAATAGACAAAACATACAGTAAGGGTTTCCTATGGCAGATAGTGTTTGTTCAGTGTTGTTGAAATATTTTTAAATAAAATAATCCTATGGATGATCTCTCAATGTGTTGTTTAACCTCATATCTGGTGTAATCCCCTGTGTAGCAGTAGCAGCACGGTGGCACAGCGGTAGAGTTGCTGCCTCACAGCGCTAGAGACCTGGGTTCGGATCCTGACTACGGGTGCTGTCTGTATAGAGTTTGTGCGTTCTTCCTGTGATCGTGTGGGTTTTCTCCGGGTGCTCCGGTTCCCTCCCACACTCCAAAGACGTACAGGTTTGTAGGTTAGTGTTTAAGAAGGAACTGCAGATGCTGGAAAATCGAAGCGAACAGCACCTCGTATTGGGGAGTCTGCATCCTGCGGGCATGAACATTGAATTCTCCCAATTTTGTTAGCCCTTGCTGTCTTCTCCCCTTCCCCAGTCCTCGGGCTCCTCCTCCTCCTTTTTCCTTTCTTCTCCCCGCCACCCCCATCAGTCTGAAGAAGGGTTTCGGCCTGAAGAAGGGTTTCGGCCCGAAACGTTGCCTATTTCCTTCGCTCCATAGATGCTGCTGCACCCGCTGAGATTCTCCAGCATTTTTGTATACCTCAGGTTTGTAGGTTAATTGGTTTCTGTAAAATGTCCTTAGTGTGTAGTGTAGTGTAGTGTAGGGTAGAAGTAGCGAGTGGGTGATCATTGGTCGGCACAGATTCGATGGGCTGAAGGGCCCGTTTCCTCTGCCTACTTTTCAATCTTATATTTTATTTATAGTCAGTTTAAAGTTTGTTTTTGAGGGAATCTTTGACTTTTCTACGTGGAGGAGGGGGGCGGGGTAAGGGGGAAACTGTTTCCAAGCGGGGACGCGACTATTTCTCCGCGTCGCGTCCTCGCCCCCCACCTCGCGGCCTACCACCTGGATCGGAGTGACCTTTCCTGCCGGGGACCGGGAACCGGACCAGAGCTACAACAGCGGTGGCACGGCGCTGAATTCACTGCGTAGCGGGCGATGCCTACCTGGATCGCCGTTTGGAGCTCCGGAGCGTTGGGCCGCTGTTCCAACATCGTGGAGCTGCGGTGTGGGAGAGCTTCCAACGCGGGCGGCGCTGACCGTCATCGTGGAGTCCTAGGGCCCTTTGCCGAGGGCCGCCAGCGTTGCATCTCCGCCCGCGGACTTTGGGAGCCGCGGACTCCGGTAGGAGGTGGCCGACTCTGATGTCCAGGCCGCTGAGGAGGTCCCCCAGCCCCGACGTCGGACTTTACATCACCCCGGCGAGCGGGCCTGAACAACGGGCCGCCCGTAGCGGCGACTGCGGAGGGCTCGGGGAGGCCCCGACCACGGGTGAACATTGGGGAACATTAGAGGAAGAGACTGACTTTGGTGCCTTCCCTCACAGTGGGAAACTTTGATTCTGCTGTGTGGGCATATTTTATGTTGAATTCTATGTGTGTTCTTTATTTTTACTGTGTGGCTGTATGGTGATTACATTTCACTGTGCCAACTGGCACATGTGACAAATAAATGTATCTTGTATCTTGTATCCAAGCTGTATCTCTAAACTAAAACTAAACTTCCAAGACCACCAGAGTTGTGAGTGTTTGAAATATCGCAGCAGAGGAGCAGAACTTTGTAGGGAAGTGGGACTTTTTCTGCAGCTGCCACATAACTGGAACCTTGGGTCTGCATCTGGAATGAAAAGTGATCATTGCTACACTTTCTGCACAGTTTAACATCCATTGGAAATGCAGATGTGAACCACCCCTGTGGCTTTTGAGGATAGAATCATTGGTCTCTTATGTTCTTAGTGGAAAAGCTAAAGCATAAATAGTCCATCATTATTTGCCTAGAAAGTTAATAAAAATATCATATGTTAACAAGGAAGTTCAAATAATTGACTCTCAGCAAAAATCTACAAAATTATACTAATATCCTAAAAGTCAGAAGTGTGCAGTTGACGTAGTTGATTAGTTCCTCTTATCCCATGAGTGCCTGGAACGTGCTGCTGGAACGTGCTGCTGGAACGTGCTGCTGGAACGTGGTGGTGGAGGCAGATACGATAATGGCAGTTCAGAGATTTTTGGACAGGCGCATAATTTGGCTAGGAGTGGAGGACTATGGATCATTTGAAGGCAGATAAAGGGTTTGCCTTGGCATCATGTCCCTGCACAGACATTGTGGGCTGAAGGGCCTGTTCCTGTGCTGTACTGTTCTATGTTCTATATTAATATGCTGCTTCTGGGTCTTATATTGTACAATATAAGGTCACCCCTTATATTGTACAAGGGGTGACCTTACAGAGGTGTATAATATCATGAGGAACATACAGGTAAGGTGAATGCACACAACCCTTTTTCCCAAGTTTAGGGATTCAAGAACTAGAGGACATAGATTTAAAAAGAGAGGGGGCAGATTTAATAGGAACCTGAGAGGCAACAAATATGGAATGAGCTACCAGAGGAAGTGATTGAGGAAGGTACAATAGCAACATTTAAAATACATTTGGTGAGGTACATGGATAGGAAAGGCTATGAAGGATGCGGGGCTGAACACAAGCAAATGGAACTTGCATAGATGGTGTATATTGGTTGGCACGGACAAGTTGGACTTTAGGGCCCTATGCTGTATGACTATAACTCTAAAGCAAGATACTGTGAATATTAGAATCGAAAATGAAAATAAGACAAGGCACAAACGACATCGGGAAGAAGAGGAAGGAGGTTCTCCAACATGAGTTCAGAGAGTTGGGACGAAGACTGAAATGCCAGACTTCTAGGGTGGTTATCTCTGGATTGCTAGTGAGGACAGGAACAGGGAGATAGGGGATCTGAATGTGTGGCTGAGGGGCTGGAGCAGGGAGCAAAGATTTAGATTTATAGACCACTGGGATCTCTTCTGGGGTAGGGGTGACCTGTACAAAAGGGACGGGTTACACCTTAACTGGAGGGGGACCAACATTCTGGCAGGCAGGTTTGCTAGGGCTACACGTGTGGGTTTAAACTAAATGGGGGGGTGGGGTTTGACAAATTGAGAGTATAAAGTTGAAGGGGAAGTGACTGCAGGAAAAATTACAAAAGATTCTTGAATTAATGGGAAGGAAAGCTGGAGAAGGGACAACAGAGTAAGGTCAGGGCCAATTGCAAGCGGTGTGAGGGGGGAAGTGAATACGGAAGTCAAAGTGCTGTATATTCATGTGCGAAGTATAAGGAATAAAGTGGACGAGCTTGAGGCTCTGTTAGAAACTGGCAAGTATGATGTTGTGGGAATTACAGAGACATGGCTGCAAGAGGGCCAGGGCTGGGAACTGAATATTCAAGGATATACCTCCTATCGAAAAGACAGGCAGGTGGGCAGAGGGGGTGGGGTTGCCCTGTTGGTGAGGAATGAAATTCAGTCCCTGGCAAGGGGTGACATTGAAACACAATTGGCATGTAGCAAAAGTAATGCTGTGGTTGTTATGGAAGATTTCAACATGCAGATAGACTTGGAAAATCAGGTTGGTACTGGACCCCAAGAAAGGGACTTTGTAGAGTGCCATTGTGATGGATTCTTAGAACAGCTTGTGTTGGAGCCTACCAGCGAGAAGGCAATTCTGGATTTAGTGTTATGTAATGAACCGGATTTGATGAAGGACCTCAAGGTTAATGAGCCATTAGGAGGCAGTGAACATAACATGGTCAGGTTTAATCTACAATTGGAGAGGGAGAAGGGTAGATCAGAGGTGTCAGTGTTGAAGTTGAATAAAGGGAATTATGGGGCCATGAGGAAGGAGCTGGCCAAGGTTGTCTGGAAAGATACACTAGCAGGGATGACAGTGGAACACAAATGGCAGGTGTTTCTAGGAATAATACAGAAGGTTCAGGATCAGTTCATTCCTAGGAGGAAGAAAGATTCCAAGGGGAGAAAGGGACGACCATGGCTGTCAAGGGACGTCAGGGACAGTATAAAAATGCAAGCGAAGAAGTACAACGTAGCAAAGATGAGCGGGAAGCAAGAGGATTGGGTAATGTTTAAAGAGCAACAGAAGATAACCAAAAAGACAATACGGGGAGAAAAGATGAGGTACGAAGGTAAGCTAGCCAAGAATATAAAGCAGGATAGTAAAAGCTTCTTTAGGTATGTGAAGAGGATAAAATTAGTTAAGACCAAAGTTGGACCCTTGAAGACCGAAAAAGGTGAACTTATTATAGGGAACATGGAAATGGCAGATGAGTTGAACAAGTACTTTGGATCTGTCTTCACTAAGGAGGACACAAATAATCGTCCTGCTATAGTAGTGGCCAGAGGATCTAGGGTGACGGAGAAACTGAAGGAAATCCACATTAGGCAGGAAATGGTGTTGGATAGACTGATGGGACTGAAGGCTGATAAATCCCCAGGGCCTGATGGTCTGCATCCCAGGGTACTTAAGGAAGTGGCTCTAGAAATCGTGGATGCATTGGTGATAATGTTCCAATGTTCTATAGACTCGTGATCAGTTCCTGTGGATTGGAGGGTAGCTAATGTTATCCCACTTTTTAAGAAAGGCGGGAGAGAGAAAACAGGGAATTATAGACCAGTTAGCCTGACATCGGTAGTGGGGAAGAGGCTGGAGTCAATTATAAAAGATGAGATAGCCGAACATTTGGATAGCAGTAACTGGATCGGTCCGAGTCAGCATGGATTTACGAAGAGGAAATCTTGCTTGACTAATCTTCTGGAATTTTTTTAAGATGTAACTACGAAAATGGACAAGGGAGAGTGGATGTAGTGTACCTGGACTTTCAGAAAGCATTTGATAAGGTCCCACATAGAAGATTAGTGGGCAAAATTAGGGCACATTGTATTGCGGGTAGAGTGCTGACATGGATAGAGAAGTGGTTGGCAGACAGGAAACAAAGTGTAGGGATTAATGGGTCCCTTTCTGAATGGTAGGCAGTGACTAGTGGGGTACCGCAAGGCTCGGTGCTGGGACCGCAGCTATTTACAATATACATCAATGATTTGGATGAAGGGACAAAGTAACATTAGCAAATTTGCAGACGACACAAAGGTGGCAGTGTGAACTGTGAGGAGGATGCTATGAGACTTGGCCAGGTTGGGGGAGTGGGCAGATGCATGGCAGATGAAGTTTAATGCGGATAAATGTGAGGTTATCCACTTTGGTAGCAAAACCAGGAAGGCAGATTACTATCTAAATGGCGTCAAGTTGGGAAAAGGGGAAGTACAATGGGATCTGGGGGTCCTTGTACATCAGTCTATGAAAGTAAGCATGCAGGTACAGCAGGCAGTGAAGAAAGCGAATGGCACATTGGCCTTTATAACAAGAGGAATCGAATATAGGAGCGAAGAGGTCCTTCTGCAGTTGTACAGGCCCCTAGTGAGACCACACCTGGAGTATTGTGTGCAGTTTTGGTGCCCTTATTTGAGGAAGGAATTTCTTGTTATTGAGGGAGTGCAGCGTAGGTTTACAAGGTTAATTCCCGGGATGGCGGGACTGAGAGAATGGAGCAGCTGGGATTGTACACTCTGGAGTTTAGAAGGATGAGAGGAAATCACATTGAAACATATAAGATTGTTAAGGGTTTGGACACGCTAGAGGCAGGAAGCATGTTCCCGATGTTGGGGGAGTTCAGAATTATGGGCCATTTGGAACGGAGACGAGGAAACACATTTTCTCACTGAGAGTGGCGAGTCTGTGGAATTCTCTGCCTCAGAGGGCGGTGGAGGCGGGTTCTCTGGATGCTTTCAAGATAGAGCTAGATAGGTCTCTTAAAAATAGCGGAGTCAGGGGATATGGGGAGAAGGCAGGAACGGGGTACTGATTGGGGATGATCAGCCATGATCACATTGAATGGCGGTGCTGGCACGAAGGGCCGAATGGCCTACTCCTGCACCTTTTGTCTTTTGTCTATTGTTCTGTATTGAAAGGAACCACAATCATCGCAATATTTTCATGTTGGTCATCTTTGTCAAATCAACTCTACGAGGGTATATTGATAGTGCGAGATAAAGTAATCTGGGAGGAGTGTGTGGTATAAGTTCTTCATATTTTGAATTTGATTCCTTTATTGTCATTCAGACCTTTTGGTCTGAACGAAATTACGTTGCATGCAGTCATACACAGTAACAATAAATAACAAAACATACAATAAACACAAATTAACATCCACCACAGTGAGTTCATCAAGCACCTCCTTGCTGTGATGGAGGCAGAAGTCTTAGTCTCTGTCTCTTCCCTCCTTGTTCTCCCTCTGCGCTGAGGCGATAGTTACACAGACTAATGTGTGTTGGAAAGGTGTAAGTGGAACTCAGTTGCATGGAGGTTGAACAACTGCCTTACGCACAAGGCAGCTGGAACATCCAGAGTAAACCCACACAGTCGCAGGGAGAGCATGTGGACTCCACACAGACAGAGCGGGGGATCAGGATAGAACCCGGGTCTCTGGCACTGAAAGGCAGCCCCTCTAGCAGCTGCTAGTATGTAGGTGAGTTGACAGAATCAAGGGTTTGGTGCGATTATCTTGCCTTCTTCACTCCTCTTGATGGTTGGTGTGAGCTTCAGAGCATCAGAGGCCCTATTTTGTGCACAGCATATCAGAGTTGGGACTTAACATTGCAACTTTATAAAAAAAGTTGCAAAGAAAATAAAATCAGAGACCTGACCCGAAACTCCACCCATCCTTTTTCTCTAGAGATGCCGTCTGATCCATTGGGCTACACCAGCACTTCCTGCTTATCTTTTACGAACATTTGTTAGGCGACACCCAGAGTAATATGCGCAGTTCTGGTCACCTTCCTTTTGGTAAGAGGGACAAGACTGGGCTGGAGAGAGAGCAGAGGAGATTCACCGGCGTGTTGCCT
This sequence comes from Leucoraja erinaceus, assembly GCF_028641065.1. Lineage (NCBI taxonomy): Eukaryota > Metazoa > Chordata > Chondrichthyes > Rajiformes > Rajidae > Leucoraja > Leucoraja erinaceus. The sequence continues at coordinate 23,330,097 of NC_073395.1, read as the reverse complement.
GGATTGGAGGACTCTAGTTCTCGGGGAGAACTCTGTGAACTGCTGCCAGGACAACGGGCCTTTATGGCAAAGTTAACACTGTATTGTTCATCATGTTGGATTTGAATCACACAAATTGGTGCCGGAAACGTGGCGACTCTTGTGTGCTGTCTCAGTGTAATCCACTATTCTTACACGTACCCAAGTATGATTGTACCCATGTATGTAAGATTGTTTTACTGAACTGAATGCAAAATAAAGGCATTTTGCTGTACCTACTTTTGTTTGACCCGTTGAGTTACTCCAGCACTTTGTGTCTATCTTTGGTACAAACCAGCATCTGTAGTTCTTTGTTTCTACACTTGACAATCAAGTACCATTGAATTGAACCATTGAGATCACCTGGGATCAGTATGTGACCTTAACAGGAGAAAACTGGAATACAGGTTGAAATCATTCTCATGACATGCAGATCAGAAATTATGTGGCTATTTTACCCCCACTGAATTCGAACAACAAACTTGTAGTTATGTGCTGACATTTAAAGACCACCAGATGGTGCCAAACATTAACAAAGTGCAAAGAAGTTCTGAACCGGACGGCAGCAGAAGATAAAACTGAAAGCAAAGGCACAAAAAGCTGGAATAACTCAGTGGGACAGACAGCATCTCTGGAGAGAAGGAATAGAATGGGTCGAGACTCTTCTTCAGCCAAGGACAATGGGCTGAAAAAGCGCAAGGATTGCCTCAACAGTGCGGATGCGGCAGATCCGATGCCGTGCTCCAGTCCTGACCTCCCACTTCTCACCGACATCCTGAGCTAACCAGGAACCTTTTACATGGGACCTGTAGGAAGAATTGTATAGAACGCAACTAAACATGCAGGTGTCCATATCGAAGATAGACAAAGTGCTGCTTTAACTCGTCAGGCAGTATCTCTCGAGAAAAAGGATGGGAGTCTTGAAGAAGAATCTGAAGCAGGGTCCTGACTTTAACCGCCACCCATCCTTTTTCTCCAGAGGTGCGGCCTGACCCGCTGGCTATTTTAGGAAGAACTGCTGTTGTGTTTGCACAGTTTTCCAGGTTTATCAATAAAGTTTAGTTTAGTTTAGAGATACAGCATGGAAACAGGCCCTTTGGCCGACTAATGATCACCCATGCTTTAGTTTAGTTTACTTTAGATTCACGATTCAAGGGGGTTTATTGTCATGCCAGTTCCATACATGCTACAATCCTGTGTGCAAATCTTGTGCTGGAGGATGCCGTACAGTAAATTTAACATTCAATTATAAAGTGAACATTAAATTATCGACAGAGTCCAGTTCAGGTGAGTTTCAGGACTGCTTGGTTCAGCAGCCTGATTGCCTGAGGCAAAAAGCTGTCTGGGTGTCTGGTGTTACGGGAGCTGCTGTTCCAGTACTTTCTGCCTGAGGGCAGCAGGCAGAATAGACTGTGGTCCGGGTGGCTGGGGTCTTTGATGATCCTCAGGGGTTTTTTAACGCACTGCCTGGAGTAGATGTAGTTTATTGTCACGTGTACCGAGGTACAGTGAAAAGCTTTTGTTGCTTGCTATCCAGTCAGCTGAAAGCCAAGACATGATTACTGTGAACAAGGGTTCACAGTGTGCAGATACATGATAAAGGAAATAATGCAAATCACGTTTAGTGCAAGAGCGTTAGTTTTTTAGTGTGCAAGAATGTTGGTGCATTAAATCTATTGTACACACTAGGGAAAACTTACCCAATCCAATTAACTCAGTCAGCCTGAAGAAGGGTTCTGACTCAAAACATCACCCATTCTTTTCCTCCAGAGACCTGCTGAGTTATTCCAGCACTTTGTGTCTATCTTTGGTATTAACCAGCATTTGCAGTTTCTGGTTGGGAACCAACAAACCTGCACGTCTTTTGGAATAACCGGAGCACCCGGAGAAAGTCCATGCTGTCGCAGGGAGAACGTACGAACTCCATACAGACAGCACCCTTAGTCAGGATCAAACCCGGGTCTCTGGCGCTGCAAGGCAGCAAATCTACTGCTGCGCTACAGTGCTGCTCTTATACTCCTGTGATCAAATCCTCTGGTGTTAAAGTTGACATTGCATGGCCCTGTTTGTTGCCTGATATATTTGCATGTTAGCTTACGGCATCTCTAGGGTGCTCAAGGTTCTTTGCACATTAACTGATTGACCAGCACAACAACCTGGCTCTCAACACCAGCAAAACCAAGGAACTGATTGTGGACTTTGGAAGAGGTAGGATAGGGACCCACAATCCCGTTTATATCAACGAGACGATGGTGGAAGGGGTCAAGAACTTCAAATGTCTGGGCGTCCATATTTCAAAAGATCTTTCCTGGTCCCAGCACACCGATGCAATCATAAAGAAGGCACATCAGTGACTCTACTTCCTGAGAAGATTACGAAGAGTCGGTATGTCAAGGAGGATTCTCTCAAACATCTACAGGTGCACAATAGAGAGCATGCTGATTGGTTGCATCGTGGCTTGGTTCGGTAACTTGAACGTCCAGGTGCTGAAAAGAATGCAGAAAGTTATGACCAGTGCCCAGTCCATCATCGGCTCTGACCTCCCCACCATCAAACGGATCTTTCGTAGTTGCTACCTCAAAAAGGCTGCCCACATCATCAAAGACCCACACCATCCTGGCCACACACTCATCTCCCCTTTGCATCGGGAAGAAGGTACAGGAGCTTGGAACAGCTTCTTCCCCACAGACATCAGGCTATTGAACACACCATCAAACAAACTCTGGTATATGGACACACTGAACTTTTATCTCCTGTTCTGTATTATGTTTACATATTCTGTTGTGCAAGAACAGAGAATTTCAAGCAAGAATTTCATTGTCCCATCTGGGACACATGACAATAACACTCTCTTGACTTGACGACATTAACTCTACCCAATGCCTCACCATTTAAAATGGCTCTGTTGTTCCCTCTTGTACACCAAAATGGATAACCGCGCATTTTTCATAATTAAATTCCAAATGCCTTATTCTCACTTAACGTGGCTGCATTTCATTGAAGTCCAATACCCACCTCCCTTTTCCTTTCATAATCCCACCTAGCCTTATACCATCAATAAAATAAAAAATACGATGGTGGCGGGGTCCTTTTGACCAGATTTGTGTTATGGAATGCAAATTTTAAATTTGTACAAAATGTTACATTTTATTGTGTGGTTTTAGCTAAATGTTTCACCGGTATTTTTACAGCTGTTCCTCGACCTACAATGGGGTTACCTTCCGATAAACCCATCGTAAACTGAAAATATCGCAAGTCGAAAACGCATTGAATACAATTTGATCACGTGACCGGAAGTGAGCTGCGGCTCGCTGCCGTTGCCGAGCGATTGCACCATCGTAAGTCGAAGCATCGTAAATCGGGGAGCATCTGTACATTATTTTGCTCTTCGACCCAGTCGAATCGTTTCAAGGGTTTGTGTAGCTCCTAATTACGTTACCTATCATTTATCAATTACATTCAGTTACTTTTTAATTGATCTTATGACAAACCTTTTGGCCTCTTCCTGTGTGATGTTAGACCCGGCGGGCCTCGGTCTGCAGGGGAAGCTTGGAAGCCGCTGAGCTCGGCCCCGAAGACCGGCAAGCCGAGGAGAAGGGAGCCGCTGGTGACCACAGATTCAAGGAGTGGGCCCGTAGTAGAGGGACCAGGGTATTGACTCCAGCACCTTCAAGGACAGCTGCAGGACCCCCGGAACACCTTGTGATTGAGGCAGTGCAGCGTAGGTTCACGAGATTGATCCCTGGGATGGCGGGACTGTCATATGAGGAAAGATTGAAAAGACTGGGCTTGTATTCACTGGAGTTTAGAAGGATGAGGGGGCATCTTATAGAAACATATAACATTATAAAAGGACTGGACAAGCTAGATGCAGGACAAATAATCCCAATGTGGGGCGAGTCCAGAACCAGGGGCCACAGTATTAGAATAAAAGGGGAGGTCATTTAAGATTGAGGCGAGAAAAAAACTTTTTCACCCAGAGAGTTGTGAATTTATGGAATTCCCTGCCACAGAGGGCAGTGGAGGCCAAGTCACTGGATGGATTTAAGAGAGAGTTAGATAGAGCTCTAGGGACTAGTGGAGTCAAGGGATATGGGGAGAAGGCAGGCATGGGTTATTGATAGGGGACGATCAATGAATGGCAGTGCTGGCTCGAAGGGCCGAATGGCCTCCTCCTGCACCTATTTTCTACGTTTCTATGACACAGGTGATCGGGCGAGGAGAGGGATGTCGGTTTGCCGGCCGAGCTGGTCGAGGGTGACGGGGGAGGCCCTGCAGCAGCCTGGGGTTTACCTGGATCGGGAGCCGCTCCAGTACATTCAGCTTTGAACTGCTTGTAAATAGCGCCAAAATATGACCACTCGTGTATGTGTGATCAATGCACAAGTAATTTCACTGTGCATTAAAGAACCATTGAACCATTGATTTTCAGGACAGATCCATAATATGGTTAGTTAAAGCTAAAGGAAGTTCAGAAAGAACATAAGGAGGTTATCGATTGAGAAAAACTTCAGTTTCCAAACTGGTTATAATATTGTAGTTGGCTGGACATACCACCAGGTGGTGCCAACGTACTGTTTCAGGCACTGCAGAAGAAGCAAGCAATTAGATGGAAGATGTAGACATAAGGAACTGCAGATGCTGGTTTACAAAAAAAAAATCGACACAAATTCAAGCACCATCTCCAGAGAACATGTATAGGTGATGTATTGAGTTGCGACCCTTCTTCGGACTGATTGTAGTATGGACAATAGGTGCAGTAGGAAATTCAGCCCTTCGAGCCATTCAATGTGAAGGGCTACAGGGGGGGGGGGGGGGGGGGGGGGGGGGGGGGGGGGGGGGGTAAGCTGGAACAGAGGTGGGGTCAGGACAAACCCTGCAAGAGATCGGCTCGTGGTGCTGGAGTAACTCGAGCTGCATTCATAGCAAAAGGATTTGAGTATAGGAGCAGGGAGCTTCTCCTGCAGTTGTACAGAACCTTGGTGAGACCACACCTGGAGTATTGCGTACAGTTTTGGTCTCCTAATCTGAGGAAAGACATTCTTGCCATAGAGGGAGTACAGAGAAGATTCACCAGACTAATTCCTGGGATGGAAGGACTTTCATATGAAGAAAGACTGGATAGACTTGGCTTGTACTCACTAGAATTTAGAAGATTGAGGGGGGATCTTATAGAAACTTACAAAAATCTTAAGGAGTTGGACAGGTTAGATAACGGAAGATTATTTCCGATGTTGGGGAAGTCCAGAACAAGGGGTCACAGTTTAAGGATAAGAGGGAAGTCTTTTAGGACTCGAGATGAGAAAAAAAAAATTCACACATAGAGTGGTGAATCTGTGGAATTCTCTGACAAAGAAAGTAGTTGAGGGTAGTTCATTGGCTATATTTAAGAGGGAGTTAGATGTGGCCCTTGTGGCTAAAAGGATCAGGGGGTATGGAAAGAAGGCAGGTACAGGATACTGGGTTGGATGATCAGCATGATCATATTGAATGGCGGTGCAGGCTCGAAGGGCCGAATGGCCTACTCCTGCACCTATTTTCTATGTTTCTATCTCTGGAGAAAAAGGATAGGCAGCGTTTTGGGTCAGGACCCTTCTTAAATGATAGATGGATCCAATGTTTAGGAAGGCAGATACTTGGACAAAGGGCAGAGAGGAGAAGAAGGCAAGAATGTGAGATAAGGAGAGAAGAGGCACGTAAGATGAAGCCAGAGGAATGGGCTAGAAGTGGAAGGGGACGGGGAAGAACATAGGATTTAAGTCTTCATTGAAAGTAGAATAACCAACTATCCCCAAATGGGAAATAAATGATATTTGGCCAATCTTGTCTGGTGTAAGTGAGTCGAGACAGCACATCCCATTTTCTCTCTTGGTTCGGCAGTCAATAAAAATAAAGACATGCAGGATGCACTTGGCAGGCCAGGCATCCATTAAACAAGAGAGTTTAGTTTGGTTTTAGAGATACAGCGCAGATGCAGTCCCTTCGGCCCACTGAGTCCACACCGGCTAGCAATCACTCCGTACACTAGCACTATCCTACACAGTGTGGACAATTTACAATTTTACCAAAGCCAATTAACCTACAAACCTGTGCGTCTTTGGAGTGCGAGGGAAAACGGGAGCATTTGGAGAAAACCCACGCAGGTCATGGGGAGAACGTACAAACTCCACGCAGACAGCACCCGGGGTCAGGATCAAACCCAGGTCTCCAGCGCTGTAAGGCTACAACTCTACCTCTGGTCCACTGTACCGCCCGCTTAATATTTTTGGCCAAAAACCCTTCATCACAACAGGAAAGTTAAGAAAATAAGTTTGTTTTCAGTTACAGAGGCGGCACTGTTGCGCAGCAGTAGAGTTGCTGCCTTAAGGCCCTTTCCCGAGTTACTCAAGAACTCTCCCGAGTTTTCCCCATGATACAAACTAGGAGAATTACAGTAATAGCCGTTCGTAGGTACTCTATTTGTAGTTCGTAGGGCTATCTTTTTACTCGTGGACATTTTTCAACATGTTGAAAAAACGTCCCGACTTACCTGATGCCCCGAGTTTCTACTGCTGGCATTACGAGACGCTACAAAACATCTATGGACTCCATCGGGCTCCAACGAGCTCGCTACCGACATTACCCGATATTCCCCCGAGTTCGAATCGAGGGGAAAACTCGGGTGAGTTTGTGAGTAACTCAGGAAAGTGGGACAGGGCCTTTACAGTGCCTGAGACCCAGATTCTATCCTGACAATGGGTGCTGTCTGCCTGGAGTTTGTATGTCCTCCCTGTGACCGCAGCGGTTTTCTCCCGATGCTCCCGTTTCCACCCGCACAACAAAGACGTGCAGGTTTATAGGTTAATTGGTTTCTGTAAATTGTCCCTCGTGTGTAGGATGGGATGGGATAGCGTAGAACTAGAATACCTGTGATCGATGGTTGGCATGGATTCAGTGGGCTGTGGAGCTTGTTTCCACGCTGTCTCTCTAAACTAAAATGGGAATGGGTGGGGGAGGGATAGATGGGAGAGAAGGAATATTTCTGAAGAATGGATTAAACGAAGATTATTCCGGATTTCTTTACCTGCCAAGCATGTGCCAGTGACATAACTCAGATTGATACTGTAGCTCCAGATTGCATTTTGTCCTTTGATTCCAAAGTTTTTTTTTATTCTCTTAAGTTCCCCTACAGACTTTGGGCACCACTAGCTTTCATGACCCGTACCCAATGCCCCTGAGAAGTGGGGCAGAGTACAGCACAAGGACAGGCCCTTCGGCCCACAACATCCATGTAACATTGTTAGCCAGATATATGTGATACTTCTATATTGAGTGCGGAGTTCTTATGTCATAGGAGCAGAATGAGGCTTTTCGGCCCATCAAGTCTACTCCACCATTCAATTATGGCTGTTCCATCTTTCCCTCTCAACCCCATTCTTCTGCCTTCTCCTCATAACCTTTGACTCCTTTACTAATCAAAAACCTGTCTATCTCTGCTTTAAAAATACCCAATGACTTGGCCTCCACAGTCATCTGTGGCAACGAATTCCACAGATTCACCAACCTCTGACTAATGAAATTCTTCCTTATCTCCATTTTAAAGGCACATCCTTTCATTCTGAGGCTGTGCCCTCTGGTCCTAGACTCTCCATCCACTGGAAGCATCCTCTCCAATCCACTCTATCCAGACCTTTCATTATTCGGTAAGTTTCAATGAGTTTCCCCCTCATCTTTCTAAACTCCAAGACATGGACTAAGCAGCAATGAATGACCGGTGATATATTTCCCAAATTGACGAGGTGTCCTTGTTCACGGTGATATTTCCCTGCAGCAGCTGATTTTATCCGTTAAGTTTAGAGATACAGCATAGAATCAGGCCCTTCGGCCCAGCGAGTCCCCGCCAACCATCAATCACACGTACACACTTGTTCTATGTCATCCCACTCTCATCGCATGGGCAATTTACAGGGGGTCAATTAACCTACAAACGTCTTTGAGATGCGGGAGGAAGTCGGAGCACCCAGAAGACGTCCACCCGTTCACAGGGAGAACGGTCAAACTCCACACAGACAACACCCGACGTCAGGATCGAACCCGGTCGCTGGCGCTGTGAGGCAGCAGCTCTATCCGCTGCACCGCTTGTAAACGGTTACAGACTGGAGTAATAATATCTTGCGATCGAACCAGACTTGCATTCTTGTACAGACAACTTCCGTTAAGTATTTATTCAAGAGGAGAGACGCTGTCAAGGGTGCAAATTATTACATGCAGTTCCATCCCTCAGGCTGACCTTGAGGGTGTGTTCCATTTGACAGGGTTTTCATGCGGCTTTCCATGAAAACGTGGCTGATTTTTTCTTTGTTTATATGGGAATGGTTTCAATTATTTGGCCGTAGAGATGCCAAATATTTCCAAACAGCCTGAAGCCGAGTGAACCCCAGCTGTCATAAGCAGGGATTCCAACAGTTAATGCACTTCATTTCACTTTATTCTCTGATCATTATTATCCTGAGTGTCACAACACACAGTCAATCATAGAACATAGAGCAGTACATCGCTGGAACAGGCCCTATAGGCAACAATAGCCCTGCCGAATAAGATGCCAAGTTAAACTGATCTCCTCGGCCTGCATGTGATCCATATCCCTCCATTCCCTGCATATACATGTGCCTATCCAAAAGTCTCTTAAACGCCCCTATCATATCTGCCTCCACCACCACCCCTGGCAACGCATTCAAGGCACCCACCAAACTTTGTGTAAAGATAAACTTGCCCCATACAACTCCTTTAAACTTTGCCCCTCTCATCTGTAAGCTGTGTCCTCTAGTCTTTGATATTATTGCCCTAAGGAAAAAGTTTCTGACTATCTACCCCATCATGTACTTCTGTTAGAACTATCCTCAATGCCCGAGGTTCAAGAACTAATTTTAGTTTAGTTTAGTTTAGAGATACAGCACGGAAACAGGAACCTTCGGAAACTGAAACAGCACAGATACAGCACCTTCAGCCCACCGAGTCAGTGCCGACCAGCGATCACTGCACTACTTAACACAATCCTACACACACTAGGGACAATTTTTACATTTACCAAGCCAATTTGCCTACATACCTGTACGCCTTTGGAGTGTGGAAGGAAACCGAAGATCTTGGAGAAAACCCAAGCAGGTCACATGGAGAACGTACAAACTCCGTACAGACAGCACCTGTAGTCGGGTCCGAACCTGGGTCTCCGGTGCTGCCAGCTTTGCAAGGCAGCAACTCTACCGCTGTGCCACCGTGCTGTCCTTAAATAATGCCTCCTCAGCAAGAATATTACCCGAGCTTTATCCCGTCTTCATGGTTAAAATCCGAACTATATATATTGCCACACGGCTAAACGCTCTCTGTGCAGCAAATTATTCTCCCATCTCGATGCAGCACCTTTGATTTGTAAACAATAAATTGTGCTCTTTTAAAGTAAATGCTCCAGGATTGAGTCTTAATATCTCAGTAATTTACACTCCTGACTACACTGTCAAATTAAATCTCTGAAAAATAATGCATGAAAAAGCATGCAATTGTGGATCTGTAAGAAGGAACTGCAGATGATGCTTTACTCGAAGATGGACACAAATGTTATATCTGTCAGGTATTTGTGGGCGTGCACATCTCTGAATATCTGACCTGGACCCAGCACATTGATGCAATCATAAAGAAAGCTCATCAGCGCCTCTACTTCCTTGGAAGATTTGTAATGCAATGAATATTCTCGTGTGCAGGTGTACAGTGGAGAGCATATTGACTAGTTCCATCACAGCCTGGTTCGACAACTCGAACGCCCAGGACTGATAACGGTTGCAAAAAGTGGTGAACACAGCCCGGTCCATCACAGATTCTGACCTCCCCACCATCGAAGTGATCTTTCAGAATCTCTGCCTCAAAAAAAACCAGCAAGCCTCATCCGAGACGGGCACCACCTTGACAATGCTCTCACAAGTTCACAATTTGTAGGAGTAGAATTAGGCCATTCGGCCCATCAAATCCAGTCCACCATTCAATCATGGCTGATCTCTGCCTCCTAATCCCATTTTCCTGCCTTCTCCCCATAACCCTTGACACCTGTTCTACTCAAGAAGAATCAAGATGGTCCTCTTCTCTGTTCTTATTTAAGCCGTCACTAAGAGGGTCCCACGTGAAAGGCAGATTCAGGGAACAGGTTAAACACAAAAATCATTTCATTCCTGCCATGGGGAAGAAAGTTTTGGAGTTGGTTCTGAAGAGGTTGACGAGAATGAACCAGGGATGATTGGATTAACATATTATATGAAAATCATCAAATAAAGAAAGGCCCGGATTGTAACGGGTATAGCTAGGACCCAATAGCAGCACAGAGTAGTAACACAGGAATGGGTACACCGTACTCACACAGAGGCTCAGGATTGAGCGAGGGTTCCGAAGAGGGGCAGGCAGGAGACGTAGTCGGGGTAGCGGAAGGTCCGGTAACCAGGAGATCCAACACACGATGCAAACAAACCAGCGAGGGACAGACGAAAGGAGAGTCGAAACCAGGCAGGAAGTCGAGGAACCGTTGCAGGGATACACCAAACAGCCCAGGAGAGAGGCAGACAGAAACCAGGAGGTACGGGACGAAGGCCGTGGACAGAAGGCTGAGGTGATATCCGGGAAGACGACAGGACGGAATGGTCAGGGGCAGGCAGGTTCGAATCCGTGTAGGTAGTCAGGAAATCGCTGGAGAGTCTTGCATGAATGCTGAGAACAATCTGGCACTGTGTGCACGGTGAGGAGAGTCTATATACCGGGTTAATTGGTGATCAGAGGCAACTGAGTGCAACAGGTGAGGAGAGTTGGGCTGATGAGAGGGGAGTGGCAGGCAGGCGAGGAGAAGGAGGGACCAGTGGAAAAGTACAGGGAGGTGAAGTGGATGAGAATGAGGAGAGGGCAGACTGTGACATGGATAGAGTAGATGTGGAGAAGTTGCTTCCATTAACGAGAGAATCTAGAACCAGACGGCACAGTCTCAGAATAAAAAGGCACACCTTTAGAATGGAGAATTTCTTTAGCCAGAGAGTGCTGAATCTGTGGAATTCATTACCACTGATGGCTGTGGAGGCCAAGTCATTCAGCATTTTTAGACGGAGATTGTTAAGTTCTTGATTTGGAAGGTTCTGGTAATGGGGAGAATCAATGGTTCAATGATTCTCCCTGTGCTGGACGGAATTTTGTGTTTAACCTGTACCCTGAATCTGCCTGACCCATTCCTTCTCTCCAGAGATGCTGCCTGACCCACTGAGTTACTCCAGCATTTTGTGTCTACCTTTGATTTAAACCAGCATCTGCAGTTGTTTCCCTACACTATTTAGAGAAAAAGGCCATCTTGTAGAGCAGTGGTCAGTTTCTAAACAAGTCGATTTTCCCAGTGGATACCAGGGAAAAACAGAGCAGCCAGGATTGAATGGCAGAGTAGACTTGATGAGCTGAATGGCCTAATTCTGCTGCTATGTCATGATCTTATGGTCTATTATTAAAACATTTGGGAAACTTCCCACTGTGAAGGTCTCAGTAGTAGCAGCATTTTTTTGAACGCTTTTATTGTTTCCAATATCTGATGGAACTTCACATGACCATTATAGAGCAAAACTTGGCATGTAGCCACGTTCGTCCACAGTGGGACTGATAAACAGAGGAATGGTCAAAGTGGGTTTGACCATGGGAAATCACTTAAATGCATTTCTATTTGCATTGTCTGATGATTTCAGTAAGCTTATTCGTTTGATTCATCGTACTCTCCCATGCTATTTATTTGAAGAAGGGTCTCGACCCGAAACGTCACCCATTCCTTTTCACCAGAGATGCTGTCTGACCCACGGAGTTATTCCAGCATTTTGTGTCCACCTTCGATTGAAACCAGCATCTGCATATTTTTCCTACTCTATTTATTTCATGTTATATAAGTAAATATAACAGTTAAAATGGCAGCTGGAGGCATTTTGAAAAAGTATCCATCCACATCATTAACTGAAACCACATTACATGGTGGGTTTTCTGTGGGACCTTGACATTTCCCTGAAGAAACTATATTAAGCCAATGGCAAATATATATCATGTTATGTTGTTTTGCTGTGAACACGGTTTCTGTACTGCCCATAGCTCAACAAGAATCCCATAACTTTGTTGGGTGAGGTGTGATCATGCAAGACTTCAGATCCCTTTGATCTCACGGATTTGTCTCAGAGTGTGTAGATCTTTCGGTATTTGTGAAGGGCTCTGATGATTTGTTAGAGATATGGCATGTGACAGGCCCACTGAGTCCATGCCGACCACTGAGGTGGCACGGTGGCACAGTGGTAGAGTTGCTGCCTTACAGCTCCTGAGACCCAGGTTCAATCCTAACTATGGGTGCTGTCTGTACGGAGTTTGTACCTTCTCCTTGGGACCGCGTGGATTTTTACCGTGTCATCTGGTTTCCTCCCACACTCCAAAGACGTACAAGTTTGTAGGCTAATTGGCTTTGGTAAAATTGTAAATTGTCCTGAGTGTGTAGGAAAGTGTTAGTTTATAGGGAACGCTGTTCATATATATATATATATATATATCAGGCATGTGCCGTCAGGGTACGCAAGGTAGGTAGAAATGGTAATTATTAAATATAAATAGTAAAGGCATGGGAGAATGATGCCTATCTAAGAGGTCGATCTCTTAGGTAGGCATGATTCTCCGTGCCTTTCAACCGCGGCATTTGTAACACGGGAAGGCCTGTGCAGCCCACGTGCCGTCAGCGCTGCTTCAAGCCGTCTATGACAAGCGGGGCTGAAGGCAGCTGAAATTCTGCCTTTGCTGTACTGCTCCGGCGCAGCAGCCTACTGCACATGTGCAGCGCATGTTTCTTGGCGGGTTTTTCAAACATGGATTGTAATTATTTTAAGAGTATGTTAGGAAACAGAGTGAAGAATGGAGTTCATGTACCAATAATGTGGTAAGTACATTTCTTGGTGCTTTATGTTTTTAAATACCATATTTCCCGGGGTGGGGGTAAGAGCTCCTTTCACAGTGTTTGCGTAGTCTGGCCTGGGCTAAAGTTGCGGGGAGGACAGGAGCATTGTGAAGGAGGGGATCGGGGCCAGTAACCCACTTGCAACGCTCCGAGCACGGAGCCACCGCATTGTGGCAGTGGAGTGAATTAGCTTGCGTGGCTGCGAGTGGCCACCGGGACTGGACAGCCCCTTCTGTCGGTCCCCGCACACCTCTGGCAGTGGTCTTAATCTGAAAACCTCTCTCCTGCCGCTCGCCGGCCTCACTTATGTCAGCCGCTTCCCGCAAATGCTTAAATTCCGACAGCGCGATCGAGGGACCAATTGAGGTTACTCGGCTGTGTGAATTTAAGGAGTGGCTGGGCCATTCAAGGACATCCAGAGAATTGTTACGAAACCACTCCTACGTTAACTTGGCTGAGTGCTTAAGGTTGTTGTCCTATTGGAAGATGAACCTCCTCCCCAGTCTGAAGTCCAGAACGCTCTGGAGCAGGTTTTCATCAAGGATCTCTTTGTATTTTGCTCCATTCATCTTTTCCTCAATCCTGACTAGTCTCCCAGTTCCTGCCGCTGAAAAACATCCCCACAGCATGATGCTGCCACCACCATGCTTCACTGTAGGTACGGTTTTGGCCAGGTGATGAGCGGTGCCTGGTTTCCTCCAGACGTGACGCTTGGCATTCAGGCCAAAGAGTTCAATCTTGGTTTCATCTGACCAGAGAATCTTGTTTAGGAGCCTTTTGGCAAACTCCAAGCAAGCTGTCATGTGCCTTTTACTGAGGAGTGGCTTCCATCTGGCCACTCTACCATAAAGGCCTGATTGGTGGAGTGTTGCAGATATAGTTGTCCTTCTGGAATTTTCTCCCATCTCCACAGAGGAACTCTGGAGCTCTGTCAAAGTGACCATCGGGTTCTTGGTCACCTCCCTGACCACAGCCCTTTTCTCTCGATTGATCAGTTTGGCCGGGTGGCCAGCTCTAAGAAGAGACGTGGTGGTTTCAAATTCTTCCATTTAAGAATGACGGAGCCCACTGTGCTCTTCGGGTCCTGCAATGCTGCCAAAATTGTTTGATACCCTTCCCCAGATCTGTGTCTCGACACAATCCTGTCTCGGACGTTTCCAGAATATTCCTTCGTCTTCATCGCTTGGTTTTTGTTCTGACATGCACTGTCAACTGCGGGACCTTATATATAGACAGGTGTGTGCCTTTCCAAATCATGTACAATCAATTTCATTTACCACTTGTGGACTCCAATCCATTTGCAGAAACATCTCAAGGATAATCAATGGAAACAGGATGCACCGAAGCTCAATTGTGAGTGTCACAGCAACGGGTCTGAATACTTATCTGAATGTGATATTTCAGTTATTTATTTTTAATTACTTTGCAAATATTTCTAAACACCTGTTTTTGCTTTTATATTATGAGGTATTGTGTGTAGATTGATGATAAAACAAATGAATTTAATCCATTTTAAAATAAGGCTGTAACGTAACAAAATGTGGAAAAAGTGAAGGGGTCTGAATACTTTCTGAATGCACTGTATATATATGTGTGTGTGTGAGTATTGTTCAACTTAGTTTAGGTTAGAAATACAGCGTGGAACCAGGTCCTTCGGCCCACTGAGCCTGTGCCGACCAGCTACCCCCGTATTCTAGCACTATCCTACACACTGGGGACTATTTACAATCCTTACAGAAGCCAATTAACCAACAAACTTGTAAGTCTTTGGAGTGTGGGAGGAAACCGGAGCACCCACGGAAAACCCACTCGGTCACAGGGAGAACGCATAAATACCGTACCAACAGCACCAGTAGTCAGGATCCAACCGGGGTCTTTGGCATCGTGAGACAACAACTCTACTGTTGCACCACCGTGCCACCCCACAGGCTTGTACTTATAGGCCTGTGATGCTGCTGCAAGTAAGAATGTCATTGTTCCATTGTTGGTATATATGACAATTAAAAACTGCAGACTAAAGCAGGCTCCCGACTCTGTCAACTCTCTTAATTCTTGAGCCTCATTGGGAAGGTCCATGCCGTTAAAACTCCAGCTTTGAAATGTCTTAGATCTCTGCAAAAGTCACCAAGAGATTGAAGGATGTAATCTGTTGAAACTCTGTGACTCTCTCGTTTCTTTCATTTGAGTGGCTGGGAAGTTATTAATTTTGAACGCTCTCAATTATTGGGTCGTTGAAGTATTTCCGACATTGTGGAGATTTGGTTGGCTGAAAATACCACGGCGCTCAACTTTTCCCAGGCTGGCCTTAAGAGCTCTGGAGTTTGGTTGCTTCATTCTGGTCTCAAGGATGGGCAGATGACTGCATTCTTCGCACTTCCTTCATGAGAACTTTAATACAACTCGTAAAGTTATTTCCTGAATTACTTCAGAAATTTGAAATAATGCATTCTTCAGTTGGTTTAATGAGATAGATCCAATTTATCCTGGTAAATACATAAATAGGAACAGTTTAGATAGCTATTCAATCACAGCTGATTGATTTTTCCCTCTCTGCCCTATTCTCCTGTCTTCTACCCATCCTTTATCAATCCCACTTTCTTGCTATTATTTCCCCTTTATCTTGCAACGCCTCATTTCTTTAAGTATTTTAGTTAAGTTTAGTTTAGAAATACAGTGCAGACACAGGCCCTTTGGCCCACTGAGTCCATGCTGACTATTGGTCACCTGTACTCTAGATTTACATTATCCCACATTCTAATCCATTCCCTGCACACTAGCAGCAATTTACAGAAGCCAATTAACCTACAAACTTGTACATCTTTGGAGTGTGGGAGGAAACCGGAGCACCCGGACAGGTACATGGATAGGAAAGGTTTAGAGGGAAATGTGTCAAACGTGGGCAGGTGGGACTAGTGTAGGTGGGGCATCTTGGTTGTCATAGGTAGGTTGAGCTGAAGGGCCTGTTTCCATGCTGCATGCCAATGAGGCTTTGATAAAATGGATGTGGAGAGGATGTTTTAAAAATACTCAATGGCTTGGCCTTCAGAGCCATCTGTGGCAATGAATTCCACAGATTCACCACCCTCTTACTGAAGAAATTCCTCCTCATCACCTATCTAAAGGTATGTCATCAAGTCAAAAAGTCATAGAGTGATACAATGTGGAAACAGGCCCTTCGGCCCAACTCGCTCACAACAGCCAACAATGTCTCAGCTACAATAGACCCACTTGCCTGTGCTTGGTCCATATCCCTCCAAACTTGTCCTATCCATGTACCTGTCTAGTTGTTTCTTAAATGATGGGATAGTCCCAGCCTCAACTAACTCATCTGGCAGCATGCTCCTTACACCCACCAAACTTTGTGTGAAAAAATTACCCCTCTGATTCCTATTAAATCTTTTCCCCTTCACCTTGAACCTATGTCCTCTGGTCCTTGATTCACCTACTCTGGGCAAACGACTCTGTGCATCTACCTGATCTTTTCCTCTCATGATTTTGTATACCTCCATAACAGGGGCAACCTTGTTCTGCATAGGGGCCGGGATGCATGTCTGTGAGCGGATGGCGGGCCACATCTATCACGTGTACACATGCATCTCGCCTCCATCCCGTCCCGGATGGCCGGCATTAAATCACGTATTCAGAGGTAGACAAAAATGCTGGAGAAACTCAACGGGTTGAGGCAGCCTCGTGCAGTCCTTGCATGTCTCACCCGCTGAGTTTCTCCAGCATTATTGTCTACCTTTGATTTTTCCAGCATCTGCAGTTCTTTCTTAAACGTGTTCACAGAAGGTGTGCGGCCGTGCTGGAGGCTTTGCGCAGGATGCGGTACGGCCAGAGCTCGGCTGCTGCATGGGGCGCTCGGCTGCTGCATGGGCGCTCGGCTGCTGCATGGGGCTCGGCTGCTGGCTGCTGCATGGGGCGCTCGGCTGCTGCATGGGGCGCTCGGCTGCTGCATGGGGCGCTCGGCTGCTGCACAGGAAATAAAATCCGCCTGTGGGCCGGATGATTTGGGGTTACAGGCTGCATTCATTCCGGGGGGCTATAGGTTGCCGACCCCTGCTCTATAAGATCCCCCCTCATCTTCCAGCGCTCCATGGAATCCCAGCATCCGGCACCCGGCACTCCATGGAATCCCAGCACCCGGCACCCAGCCTACTCAACCTCTCCATATAACTCACGCCCTCTAGTCCTGGCAACATCCTCGTAAATCTTTTCTGAACCCTTTCAAGCTAGACAATATCTTCCCTATAACATGGTACCCGGAACTGAACACAATATTCTAAATGCCATCTCACCAATGTGTTATACAACTGCAACATGACCTCTTTTTATTTAATAGATCAGCCATGATCAAATGCCGGAGCACACTTGATGGGACAAAGGCTGAATTCACCTCCTATGTCTTATGATCTTTTCATCCAACAAACTTCTATGATTTTTATTAGAACAGAGTAGAGAATTTTGTTTGTAGAGGAATAAAAATCATTAATTATTTATTTGAGTGAACAACGCGTAGCTGTTTCCACTGGCTGGTGATGAAGAGGTGTAGGTTGAAGGTAAATGGGAAAGGGCCAAATTATTTTTGCAGTTTCTTATTATCAAACACATTCTCTAAAAGGGCACCAGAAGCAAATTCAATGATAACTTTCAAAGGCAAATTAAACAGAAGCTTGAATGGGAAGATATTTGTGTTTCTCAGAGGAAAGGGGTGAGGAATGGGATGAATTGGACAGACAGAGTAGCCTGGATCATTCTCTGAAAGTTTGCAGCAACTTGCAGTTCATATTGGAGATCAGGCAACAGATATGCAGAATATTATGGAGTAGAAGTCCTGATTTACTTTACAAGTAATGATTTAGACATACAGCACGGAAACAGCCCACCAAGTCCGCACGACCATCAATTACACTTACACGATCCTACACACTAGGGACAATTTACAATTTTTACCAAAGCCAATTAACCTACAAACCTGCATGTCTTTGGAGTGTGGGCGCACCCAGAGAAAACCCACATGGTCACAGGGAGAACATACAAACTCCATACAGACAGCACTCATGGTCAGGATCGAAGTGGGGTCTCTGGCGCTGTGAGGCAGCAACTCTACCGCTGCGCCACTGTGCCATCCTATTTACCCATCTATCTATCTATCTATCTATCTATCTATCTATCTATCTATCTATCTATCTATCTATCTATCTTCTATCTATTATATAAAAGTCAAATCCGTCCGCCTGCCTGCAGTACGGATCCCTTCCTGCCTTTCGATTCGTTCCCGCCGTGCGATGTCACAGTGCCCGATGCTCGCGGACGTCCAATCGGAATGGATCCATTTACATGTACGGCTTTCCGGCCGCGTTTCTTCCTTTGATGCTCCGCAACTCCGAAACCGGACGCAGAATCGCCGACGTCTTTTCCATTTCGGTAGAGATTTCGCTTTTCTTTCTAAGTATCCGCTCCTCATTACATTTCGTCGTGTTTAGGTACACTTTTTTAATCAAATGCATTCACCCCCCCCCCCCCCCCCCCCCCCCCCCCCCCCCCCCCCCCCCCCCCCCCCCCCCCCCCCCCCCCCACCCCCCCCCCCCCCCCCCCCCCCCCCCCCCCCCCCCCCCCCCCCCCCCCCCCCCCCCCCCCCCCCCCCACCTCAATATTTCAAAAAGAAACTGGATTCTCACCCACACAAGCAGAACCAGCCCATGGTGAATGTTCCATCGTGTGATGTCACAATGCCCAATGTTCACATATGTCCAATCGGAATGAATTCATTTACATATGCCTTTGCAGGAGCCCAGCCCATGGTGAACGGTCCATCGTGTGATGTCACAATGCCCAATGCTCAAATACATTGTTGCCATAGAGAACGCTCAGCGATTATTCAAATTCTTCATTAACTGTCATTCTGGTTTTGCTTGTGAAGTGAAAAGCCCTGAATTGCATTTGTCTGATGCAGGAAGATTGTTCCAGATGTTGGGGAAGTCCAGGACACGCGGGACACAGTTTAAGGATAAAGGGGAAATCCTTTAGTACTGAGATGAGGGAAACATTTTTCACACAGATAGTGGTGAGTCTCTGAAACTCTCTGCCACAGAAGGTAGTGGAGGCACGGGATACTGAGCTGGATGATTAGAGTAAAGAGTGCAAAGAGTAGGAGTAAACGGGTCCTTTTCACAATGGCAGGCAGTGACTAGTGGGGTACCGCAAGGCTCAGTGCTGGGACCCCAGCTATTTACAATATATATTAATGATCTGGATGAGGGAATTGAAGGCAATATCTCCAAGTTTACGGATGACACTAAGCTGGGGGGCAGTGTTAGCTGTGAGGAGGATGTTAGGAGACTGCAAGGTGACTTGGATAGGCTGGGTGAGTGGGCAACTGTTTGGCAGATGCAGTATAATGTGGATAAATGTCAGGTTATCCATTTTGGTGGCAAAAACGGGAAAGCAGACTATTATCTAAATGGTGGCCGATTGGGAAAAGGGGGAGATGCAGCGAGACCTGGGTGTCATGGTACACCAGTCATTGAAGGTAGGCATGCAGGTGCAGCAGGCAGTAAAGAAAGCGAATGGTATGTTAGCTTTCATTGCAAAAGGATTTGAGTATAGGAGCAGGGAGGTTCTACTGCAGTTGTACATGGTCTTGGTGAGACCACACCTGGAGTATTGTGTACAGTTTTGGTCTCCAAATCTGAGGAAGGACATTATTGCCATAGAGGGAGTGCAGAGACGGTTCACCAGACTGATTCCTGGGATGTCAGGACTGTCTTATGAAGAAAGACTGGATAGACTTGGTTTATACTCTCTAGAATTTAGGAGACTGAGAGGGGATCTTATAGAAACTTACAAAATTCTTAAGGGGTTGGACAGGCTAGATGCAGGAAGATTGTTCTCGATGTTAGGGAAGTCCAGGACAAGGGGTCACAGCTTAATGATAAGGGGGAAATCCTTTAAAACCGAGATGAGAAGAACTTTTTTCACACAGAGAGTGGTGAATCTTTGGAACTCTCTGCCACAGAGGGTAATTGAGGCCAGTTCATTGGCTATATTTAAGAGGGAGTTAGATGTGGCCCTTGTGGCTAAGGGGATCAGGGGGTATGGAGAGAAGGCAGGTACGGGATACTGAGTTGGATGATCAGCCATGATCATATTAAATGGCGGTGCAGGCTCGAAGGGCCGAATGGCCTACTCCTGCACCTAATTTCTATGTTTCTATGTTTCTATCAGCCGTGATCATATTGAATGGAGAATGGTGCAGGCTCGAAGGGCCGAATGGCCTACTACTGCACTTAATTTCTATGTTTCTATGTGTCCCTCTCCTCACCCCTCTCCCTCTGCCACCCATCTCTCTCTCCCCCACCCCCCTTCCCTCTCTACCACCACCCCCTTCCCTCTCTACCACCACCCCCTTCCCCCTACCCCTCTGTCCCTCTTCTACCACTCCCGCTACCCCTCTACCCCTCCCTCCCTCCCCACTCTTCCACTTCTCTCCCACTCTCTCCTCCCCCTCTCCTCACCCCCCTCCCATCCCTCTCTCCCCACCACCTTCCCTCTCTACCCCACCCCCTACCTTCTCTCCCCCCCACACCCTTCCCCTATCCCCTCTGTCCCTCTTCCATCACTCCCGCTACCCCTCTCCTCCTCCCTCCCCACTCTTTCCCCTCTTTCCCCCCAACCCCTCTCCCCACTCCCCATCCCACCCTGCTCCCCTCCCTCCCCATCCCCCCTCCCCCAAAGCTCTCTCCCCATCCCTCACCCCCCTACCCCACTCTCCTTTCCCTCCCAAATCTATCCCGTTTCCTCCTCCTCCCTCCCCTCTTCTCACCCCCCCCCCCCGCAAACGCCGTTGGGGAAACAGACCATAGAGGGAGTACAGAGAAGGTTAAACAGACTGATTCCTGGGATGTCAGGACTTTCAAATGAAGAAAGACTGGATAGACTTGGCTTGTACTTGCTAGATTTTAGAAGATTGAGGGGGGATCATAGAAACTTACAAAATTCTTAAGGGGTTGGACAGGCTAGCTGCAGGGAGATTGTTCCAGATGTTGGGGAAGTCCAGAACAGGGGGTCACAGTTTAAGGATAAGGGGGAAATCCTTTATGACCGAGATGAGAAAAACATTTTTCACACAGAGAGTGGTGAATCTCTGGAATTCTCTGCCACAGAAGGTAGTTGAGGCCAGTTCATTGGCTATATTTAAGAGGGAGTTAGATGTGGCCCTTGTGGCTAAAGGGATCAGGGGGTATGGAGAGAAGGCAGGTACAGGATACTGAGTTGGATGATCATCCTTGATCATATTGAATGGCGGTGCAGGCTCGAAGGGCCGAATGGCCTACTACTGCACTTAATTTCTATGTTTCCCTCTCCTCACCCCTCTCCCTCTCCCACCCATCCCTCTCTCCCCCACCCCCCTTCCCTCTCTACCCCACCCCCTACCTTCCTCCTACCCCTCTGTCCCTCTTCCATCACTCCCCCTTCCCCCTCCACTCTCCCTCCCCACTCTTTCCCCTCTCTCCCCCCACCCCTCTCCCACTCCCTCCCTCCTCCCCTCCCTCCACATCCCCCCCTCCCCCACATCTCTCTCCCCCATCCCCCCTCTCTCACCCCCTAGCCCGCTCTCCTTTCCTTCCCAAATCTGTCCCGTTTCCTCCTCCTCCTCTCCCCTCCCTCCCCTCTTCTCACCCCCCCCCTCCCCCCACCTGTGAGTTTGGGCGGTGGGTAATATGAGCGCTCCCCCGCAAACGCTGTTGGGGAAACAGACCCAACGGGGCTGCACTTGGTCTAGTTGTCATCTAAACTTTACTTGTAGAACTTTTGCCACCTTTTCAGAGAGAAATTAATTTCCAAATTTTTCACGAATTATTCTACATTGGCCTTCTCCCAAGAAATTAGCAAAAATATCCTTGAATATTTCATACATAATAACACTACGCCTCTCACAGATTGCCATGAAGGAGCCAGAACTAAAATCACTGAAATATTTACGGTCAGCTTCATTAATAGTTCTATGAATTCCAGCTGTTGTAAGTAAAGGAAATGTTCAAAATCTTTTGGCGACACTGATATGATGCCGGCAATCGCTGAAAAAGATCGGCAAGTGGGACAGGTCCTTATGGCCTTAGTGTTGTGTATTACAATTATGTGCAGTTCATTCCAAGTGTTTCGTAACAACATATAAATTAGCCGGAGATATTTTTGACCCACTATCATTAATCATCCACTGAAGCCACAGAAAAAGACGCCAAAATGAATGCTACTCAAACTGTAACTTTATTAACAATATCCAGACAGATAAACATAGCTTAAAATTGATGTCAACATTATTCACAGAATACTTACTTAAGCATAAATGAAAGGTGAGTGTGAAGCGAAAAATAGAAATTTAGGGATCAGGGAAAAAATTGAAATTTGGGTGAAAGCAGATATTTTAAGAAATAAAATGCCACAAAGGGATTATGTTTTAGAGTTGAATATGGTTGTTAAAAGCATTTGATTAAATTATTTCAAATGGCTAACCCCCTACTTTGGACTGCACAGTGGCTCAGCAATAGAGTTGTTGCCTTACAGCACCAGAGACTCGGCTTCGATCCTGATTACAGGTGCAGTCGTTACGGAGTTTGTACGTTCTCCCTGTGACCGCGTGGGTTCTCTCTGGGTGCTCTGCTTTCCTCCCACATCCAACGCTGAATCTCTAAAGTAAACTAAACTAAATTAAAAGATGCACAATGCAGTTTGATACTGATCCAATTCTCATAAGGTTTCAATCCTACATCAGACTTGAGTTAGTTGGTTGCAGCTGGGGTAATATTAAAAAGCTACACAAGTGGCCTTCGCAGTTTGGGAAATGAGGAAAAGTTCAATAGTTTAATTGTTTCTTTATTGTCGTGTGTACTGTGATACAGTGAAATTCAGTCTGAAGAAGGGTTTCGGCCCGAAACGTTGCCTATTTCCTTCGCTCCATAGATGCTGCTGCACCCGCTGAGTTTCTCCAGCTTTTTTGTGTACCTTCGATCTTCCAGCATCTGCAGTTCCTTCTTGAACACAGTGAAATGCTTGTTCTGCATGCTAGTCTCATATCATGCATTGGTACAATAGACACAAAATACTTGAGTAACTCAGCGGGTCAGGCAGCATCTCTGGAGAACATGGGTATGTGATGTATTGGTTGGGACCCTTCTTCAGAAGATAGTATCTGCAGATACCAGTTTGCCTCCTGGACTCACAACTACTCCTCTCCTCCCCCTCCACCCACATTACTTCCATTGGTTTCCTAATTTGCAACTCTTCTATCCTTCTGTCTCACACTGTCTGCTTTAATCTCTGACCTTTGCCCCAACCATCTGCCTATCAAAACCAAAATCCCCCATTGCCTGTGTCCACCGGTGGCCTGCCATGTTTTGTTGTCTCTCCTGTCTCCCAGCTTTCCCCCCCCCCCCCCCCCTCCCCCGCCCCCCCCCCGACAATCAGTCTGAAGAAGGGTCGCAAACAGTTGCCATGTTCTGACACCATCTTTGAATCTCCGAGTCTCTGGAAAGTCCAATCCAGGTGGAAGTCAGGCAAGCTGATTCAGTGCGATGCTTGCAGTATGTGGGAGGTCAAGGACACCGCTGGTGCCTCTGGCTGCTACAAATGCGAGAAGTGCATCCAGGTAGAGCTCCTGAAGGGCCGTGTTGGGGAACTGGAGAAGCAAGTGGATGACCTCCGGTTCGTCCGAGAAACGGAGTCGTTCCTCGACAAGTCCTACAGTACGATTGTTACACCTAAGGTACTGGAAGAGAGAAGGTGGGAGACAGTGAGAAAGGGAGGGAAGCATGGAATGCCAACGTCCCCGGGTGGTGTACCTCTTGTGAACAGGTTCACGTGCTTAGAAGCTGTTGGGACAGAAGACGTGTTTACACTGAGCGGCGGACTGGCTTGCGATGCAAATAGGGCTGTTGAGCCAAAACCAAAAAGGCCTAAGGCAGGCAACGCCATTGTAGTGGGAGACTCCATTGTGAGAGGTACGGACAGGGGTTTCTGCGGCAACAGACGGGATGCGAGGATGGTGTGCTGCCTTCCCGGTGCCAGGATCCAGGATGTCACGGACAGAGTTAGAAAATCCTCAAGGGCGAAGGTGAACATCCGGAAGTGGTAGTGCATGTCGGCACAAACGATGTCGGAAAGAAGGGGATGAATATTCTGCAGCGTGACTTTAGAGAGCTCGGAAAAATGCTGAAAAGCAGGACCTCCAGGGTTGTTATCTCCGGTTTGCTTCCAGTTCCTCGTGCTGGCAAGAGCAGGAACAGGGAGATACGGGACCCGAACGTGTGGCTGAGGAACTGGTGCACGGGGCAGGGATTTAGATTCTTAGATCACTGGGATCTGTTTTGGGGTAAAGGGGAACTGTATAAAAGGGATGGATTGCATCTTAACAGGTGTGGGGCCAGCATTCTGGCAGGCAGGTTTGCCACTGCTACACGGGTGGTTTTAAACTGAATAAGGGGGGTGGGGTGTCGAATGGGATAGTGGAGGATGGAGTTAAAGGGAAAGGGTTTCTTAAATGTATGAGCGTAGAGACAGAGGGGTGTAAAATGAGGGTAGAAGCAATAGGTATCAAGGTGAAAAGTAAAAGTGGCAGGCAGACAAAACCAGGGCAAAAATCAAAAAGGGCCACTTTTCAACCTAATTGTATAAGGGGTAAGAGTGTTGTATAAACAAGCCTGAAGGCTTTGTGTCTCAATGCAAGGAGCATTCGTAATAAGGTGGATGAGTTGAATGTGCAGATAGCTATTAATGACTATGATACAGTTGGGATCACGGAGACATGGCTCCAGGGTGACCAAGGCTGGGAGCTGAACATCCAGGGATATTCAATATTCAGGAGGGATAGAGAGAAAGGAAAAGGAGGTGGGGTAGCGTTGCTGATTAGAGAGGAGATTAATGCAATGGAAAGGAAGGACATTAGTTTGGAGGATGTGGAATCGGTATGGGTAGAGCTGCGAAACACTAAGGGGCAGAAAACGCTGGTGGGTGTTGTGTACAGGCCACCTAACAGTAGTAGTGAAGTTGGAGATGGTATCAAACAGGAAATTAGAAATGCGTGCGACAAAGGCAAAACAGTTATAATGGGTGACTTCAATCTACATATAGATTGGGTGAATCAAATTGGCAGGGGTGCTGAGGAAGAGGATTTCTTGGAATGTATGCGGGATAGTTATCTAAATCAACATGTAGAGGAACCAACGAGAGAGCAGGCTATTTTAGACTGGGTATTGAGTAATGAGGAAGGGTTAGTTAGCAGTCTTGTTGTACGTGCCCCCTTGGGCAAGAGCAACCATAATATGGTTGAGTTCTTCATTAGGATGGAGAGTGACATTGTTAATTCAGAAACAATGGTTCTGAACTTAAAGAAGGGCAACTTTGAGGGTATGAGAAGTGAATTGGCCAAGATTGACTGGCAATTAATTCTAAAAGGGTTGACGGTGGATATGCAATGGAAGACATTTAAAGACTGCATGGATGAGCTACAAAAATTGTTCATCCCAGTTTGGCAAAAGAATAAATCAGGGAAGGTAGTACATCCGTGGATAACAAGGGAAATCAGGGATAGTATCAAAGCGAAGGATGATGCGTACAAATTAGCCAAAAAAAGCAGCATACCGGAGGACTGGGAGAAATTCAGAGTCCAGCAGAGGACGACAAAGGGCTTAATTAGGAAAGGAAAAATAGATTATGAAAGAAAAATGGCAGGGAACATAAAATCTGACTGCAAAAGTTTTTATAGATATGTGAAAAGAAAGAGATTAGTTAAAACAAATGTAGGTCCCTTGCAGTCAGAAACAGGTGAGTTGATCATGGGGAACAAGGATATGGCGGACCAATTGAATAACTACTTTGGTTCCGTCTTCGCTAAGGAAGACATAAATAATCTGCCGGAAATAGCAGGGGACCGCGGGTCAAAGGAGTTGGAGGAATTGAGTGAAATCCAGGTTAGCCGGGAAGTGGTGTTGGGTAAATTGAATGGATTAAAGGCCGATAAATCCCCAGGGCCAGATAGGCTGCATCCCAGAGTACTTAAGGAAGTAGCTCCAGAAATAGTGGATGCATTAGTAATAATCTTTCAAAACTCTTTAGATTCTGGAGTAGTTCCTGAGGATTGGCGGGTAGCAAACGTAACCCCACTTTTTAAGAAGGGAGGGAGAGAGAAAACGGGGAATTACAGACCAGTTAGTCTAACATCGGTAGTGGGGAAACTGCTAGAGTCAGTTATTAAAGATGGGATAGCAGCACATTTGGAAAGTGGTGAAATCATTGGACAAAGTCAGCATGGATTTACAAAAGGTAAATCATGTCTGACGAATCTGATAGAATTTTTCGAGGATGTAACTAGTAGCGTGGATAGGGGAGAACCAGTGGATGTGGTGTATCTGGACTTCCTGAAGGCTTTCGACAAGGTCCCACATAAGAGATTAGTATACAAACTTAAAGCACACGGCATTGGGGATTCAGTATTGATGTGGATAGAGAACTGGCTGGCAAACAGGCAGCAAAGAGTAGGAGTAAACGGGTCCTTTTCACAATGGCAGACAGTGACTAGTGGGGTACCGCAAGGCTAAGTGCTGGGACCCCAGCTATTTACAATATATATTAATGATCTGGATGAGGGAATTGAAGGCAATATCTCCAAGTTTGCGGATGACACTAAGCTGGGGGGCAGTGTTAGCTGTGAGGAGGATGCTAGGAGACTGCAAGGTGACTTGGATAGGCTGGGGGAGTGGGAAAATGTTTGGCAGATGCAGTATAATGTGGATAAATGGGAGGTTATCCATTTTGGTGGCAAAAACAGGAAAGCAGACTATTATCTAAATGGTGGCCAGCTAGGAAAAGGGGAGATGCAGCGAGACCTGGGTGTCATGGTACATCAGTCATTGAAAGTAGGCATGCAGGTGCAGCAGGCAGTGAAGAAAGCAAATGGTATGTTAGCTTTCATAGCAAAAGGATTTGAGTATAGGAGCAGGGAGGTTCTACTGCAGTTGTACAGGGTCATGGTGAGACCACACCTGGAGTATTGCGTACAGTTTTGGTCTCCAAATCTGAGGAAGGACATTATTGCCATAGAGGGAGTGCAGAGAAGGTTCACCAGACTGATTCCTGGGATGTCAGGACTGTCTTATGAAGAAAGACTGGATAGACTTGGTTTATACTCTCTAGAATTTAGAAGATTGAGAGGGGATCTTATAGAAACTTACAAAATTCTTAAGGGGTTGGACAGGCTAGATGCAGGAAGATTGCTCCCGATGTTGGGGAAGTCCAGGACAAGGGGTCACAGCTTAAGGATAAGGGGGGGGGAATCCTTTAAAACCGAGATGAGGAGAACTTTTTTCACACAGAGAGTGGTGAATCTCTGGAACTCTCTGCCACTGAGGGTAGTCGAGGCCAGTTCATTGGCTATATTTAAGAGGGAATTAGATGTGGCCCTTGTGGCTAAGGGGATCAGAGGGTATGGAGAGAAGGCAAGTATGGGATACTGAGTTGGATGATCAGCTATGATCATATTGAATGGCGGTGCAGGCTCGAAGGGCCGAATGGCCTACTCCTACACCTAATTTCGATGTTTCTATGTTTCTATGGATGAAGACATGCAATTCATACATCTCTCAGGTCAAGCCCCAGTGTCCTGGTGGCAGTGGATGGATGAAGTACGGGTCAGTCTGGCCCAGCTGATACTGTTGGCATCTTGATGGTCTTTTTTTAAACTATACACCAGAGTTTTAAAATGTGTTCTTAGATTCTTCAAGTTAACAATGAACGGATGAAATATAATTCAATGCAATTGTGCAATAGTGCAAAAACACAAGAAAATAGGAGGGGAGTAGGTAACCCCTCAAGCCTGCCCCACCATTTAATATGATCATGACTGATCTAAACTGGCCTCAACTCCATGTCCACGTCTGAGTCCTTGAACACCGTACCCAATCTAGAGAAGATACAATGCTTAACTGACACATGTACAATTAACAATAGAAATGCGTTTATTTGTTACAGTTCATTTATTGTGAGCCATAGATCAATTGTGTTTTGACCTTCACTCTGTTCCTTGCAACATGCTTGGCCAATCTGCTCCTACTCAAAAGAAAACTCAACAAAAATAAAAATAAGGATACAAATTGCTGGAGTAATTCAGCAGGTCAGGCAGCATCTCTGGAGAACATGGATAGGTGAGGTTTTGGGCTGGGAGCCTTCTTCAGTCTGGAGCAGTGTGTTCGGTGGGGGTGAGGTTGGAGTGGATAAGGGGAATGGAGAAGTCAAGATGATTGATATCTCACCAGCAGTTGGAATGAAACCAAAGGAAAGGTATGTTTTTGACTGCCATTGCCTCCCAGTATCTAATCCACACTGCCTCTACCCCTGACTTCTCTGAAAGTGATACAAAGTACTGGAGGAACACAATGGGTTAGGCGGCGTTTCGGATCAAGACCCTTCTTCAATCAGAAGAATGGTCGTTCCGAAACGCCACCTGTCCATTTATTTCAGGTTGGGACCTTCCTCAGAAAGGTCCCAACATGAAACATTGCTCATCCATGTCCCTCCCCAGATGCTGCTTGACCCACCGAGTTCCTCCAGCACTTTGAGTTTTGCTCAAGATTCCATAATGTGCAATTTTTTGTGTCTCTGAGAGTAACAGTGAAGTTTGGGTGAATGTTTTTTTGACGGTACTGCATTTTAACATACTATTAATAATTTTAATGTGGTAGGGAGGCAGAGCAAGAACCAGTCAAATAAATGGTCTTGCCTCAAGTCTCTATTGCCGTTGACTGGGACAACTGGGGAGGGGTGCCACTGTCCTTCCAGTTGTATGAGGTGAATGTAGGGCACCTGTGGCTGCTTTTGCTCAGCAAGGTGTGTCGCTTGATGCTGGTCTCCGAATCCTCCAGCTTCTGGGTGATCTTTTGGCAACAGGGGAATAAGTGCACGACATCGCCCAGGAGGTGACCACTGAAGAACATGTAGATCCACGGATTGCAGCAACTGTTCAGACTGGCGAGCAGCATGGTGAGAGTAAATACCGCGTCCGTAGAATCTGAAAAACACAGCCACAGAGGTTTAGTGTGTTTCACGCCCTTAAAATGAGCCACAGGTTTCTGATCTGTTAGTGAGAGCATTGCCATTTCAACCAAGCTGCAATTATTGTGTAGGAAGGAACTGCAGATGCTGGTTTAAACTGAAGATAGACACAAAAAGCTGGAGTAACTCAGCGGGACAGGCAGCATCTCTGGAGAGAAGGATTGGGTGATGTTGCGGGTCGAGACCCTTCTTCAGACTTCAGTCTGAAGAAGCTGCTATTACTTACTAGAAACAAGGAACTGCAGATGCTGGTTAACAAAGAAAAAGACACAAAATGCGGGAGTAACAAAATAAGGGTCCTGACCTGAAACATCACCCATACATGTTGAAGTAACCTGACCCAAAACGTCATCTATTCATGTCAACCAGGAACATATATGTCACCTAACCATGTTCTCCAGAGATGCCGCCTGATCTGCTGAGTTACTCCAGCGCTTTGCTGTTTTTGTTGTAAACCAGCATCAGCAGTTCCTTGTTTCTGTTGTTAATTACTCTAGGATTAGTGAAGGTTCTCCCTCAGGAGGGAACAGCCAGACCGATCGGTTAATTAATACAGCATGGGAATATGGCTCACCGAATTCACGCCAACTATCGATCATTTGTTCACACTATTTCTATCCCACTTTTGCATCCTTTTTGCATCCACTTGCGCTACTAAATATTATTCCCTTTATTGTATATCCGTACACTGTGGATGGACCATGTATAGTCTTTCCGCTGACTGGATAGCACGCAACAAAAACTTTTCACTGTACCTCAGTACACATGACAATAAATAAAACTAAACTAAACGTCAAATATGATACTAACATGTTTTTCAAGCAAAGTTTTAATATATACAAGCAGAGATAGTATTTTATCTAACCTCATATTATAATAGTTAGTTGCAAATATTTGATCATTACGTATGTGTGCAAATTTTTTTTTAATTTAAAATTTATTCTTAATTGGCGAAAAAGGTATCAGAATCAGTTCTTAACTATGATTAATGTCATTGTTTTTTTCTCTCTAGCTTAGTGGGACTTTTTCATTTTTGGAACATTGATTAATTTTCCATTCAATTGCACTGATACTTATTTTGGACAGTGTTAAGAACAAATGACATAGGAATTTATAACCCATTGGAAGTGAATCAGAAATGTGTCATTGTTTAGTTTTTAAGCAATAATTTCTAACCATTAATGTATCAATATAGAACGAAGTTTTAATGGGGTTCAATATAGAACGGATGGACTTCAGTTTAACTCCAATGAGACCAATTTGCAGAGATCTGTTGCAGATGCTTCCAACTAGCAGTGCTTACTGGAAAACAAATGAATTAAACTATATTTAATTCTGCTGTTGACATTTTTTAATTCTTATGGGGGGGGAGGGAAGTGGGAGATGGGGGGGGGGTGGGAAGTGGGAGATGGGGGGGGGGGGAGATGGGGGGGGGGGGGGGGAGGGAAGTGGGAGATGGGGGGGAGGGGAAGTGGGGGGGGAGGGGGGGGAGGGGGGGAAGGGGAAGTGGGGGGGGAGGGGAGGGAGGGAAGTGGGAGAGTGGGAGATGGGGGGAGGGAAGGGGGGAGATGGGGGGAGGGAGGGAAGGGGGGGAGGGGAGATGGGGGGGAGGGAGGGAAGTGGGAGATGGGGGGGAGGGAAGGGGAGTGGGAGATGGGGGGGAAGTGGGAGATGGGGGAGTGGGTGGGAAGTGGGAGGGGGGATGGGGGGAGGAGAGGGAAGTGGGGAGGGGGGGGAGGGAAGTGGGAGATGGGGGGGAGGGAAGTGGGAGAGATGGGGGGGAGAGGGGAAGTGGGAGAGATGGGGGGGGGGGTGGGGGGGTGGGGTGCAAAGAGGGAGAGATGTTGTTTAAAATAAATCAATAAGAATTAAGAATTTATTTTCAGACAGCACATTTGGAGACTGTACTTAACTTTGGTTGTGTAGAAAGGAACTGCAGATGCTGGTTTATACCAAAGGTAGACACAATGACACAAACTAAAATTTGGTTATCAGCTTATATCCAAAAGGAAGCTTTACTTTCTTAACTAAAATGTATTGGGTTGTTTTACAGTTTCCATTAACTTATCAATATTGTTTTATTGAGGAATATCAAATGTATGCAACAAATCTTATTATTAAAGACCATATTGAATTAAAACATAAGGATATTACATTTAAATGTGATTATTGCTTTCACTATATGTTTTTTTTTTAATCCTATAAATCTGTAGTTTACCCTAAATTTATTTTAAATGAAAATGGTTTTCATTTAATCCAGAAAAAAATGGGTAGTTTCTATAAATATTTTCCAATGTGCTAATCTTTTAAAGTTCTCGTTTCATACAACTAATATTGTAGATCTGTGCCTGGTGTACATCTACAAATATTATACCCATTTTTTAATACCCAGCTCTTTGACGCGTCGGACTATTTTAACTGTGGCGTTGTAACGGATGTAATGTTCATTCGGCAGACATTGGGAAAGCCCAGATATAAAGTCCTACCTTCCTTCGGGGAGTTGTGGTCCCAGACTGACCACATCTGGACGGTGAAGAAGGGCGCCCAGCATATCACGTATGCCAGAACGATGACCAAAGTCATCTTCACCGTACGGATCTTGGCTTTGGAGATGGTCTTCACGTTGTTCACGCCTGTGGTGATCAAGCCGTTCTCGAACGAGGTCCCGCCCGCGCTTTTCTTGGTCTTGTATTTGACGTTCCTGAAGATACTGCAACA
The DNA here is from genome assembly GCF_028641065.1 of Leucoraja erinaceus. Classification (NCBI taxonomy): domain Eukaryota; kingdom Metazoa; phylum Chordata; class Chondrichthyes; order Rajiformes; family Rajidae; genus Leucoraja; species Leucoraja erinaceus. The sequence continues at coordinate 23,298,287 of NC_073395.1, read as the reverse complement.
AATGCAGGAATAGCACGCCACCATGGTGAGGACGGGGATGATGAAGACGGTGATGGTGATCCAGGTGATGTACGTCTGAATTCCCCAGTACAAGGTGAAGCTTGCCCAACAGTCGTAGACTCCAGAGCCCGCCTCGACCTCCCTGAGGGAGAAGATGAAGTATTGAGGGGTGCTCAAGATGAGACTACCCAGCCAAGTAGCGATGATCATCACGCGGGACCTCTTGGTGGGTTGTTGGAGGGTCTTCAGAGGATGGCAGATGGCGATGTAGCGGTCTATGGACATCATGACCATCATGTAAGTGGAGGCGTATATGCTGAACACTTGGACATGCTTGACTATCCGGCATAGGAAGTCGGGCCCGTTGAACCTGTAGGTGATGTCCCAGATCAACTGAGGGAGCACCTGGAAGAGGGCGACCACCAGGTCGGCCAGGCTGAGGTGCCTGATGAAGAGATGCATCCTAGACATCTTCTTCTTCGTCTTGTACAGAGCCAGGAGAACGGTCAGGTTCCCGACGAGGGCCACCAAGAAGATGACGCCCAGCACCAAGACCTCCGTCCTGGCCAAGGCTTCGTCTCTGCCCAGGGAATCGGTTTGGTTGGCAGAAGCGAGAGCGCTTCCATTGCAGCTTGGACCCGGGGAGAAACAGCCCGAGGTCTGGTTCTCCGTGTAGTTGGAGGCGTGCAGGTCCGGCTCTGCTCCCGAAGCTGGCTGCATGATGCACCTTTAGGCTGCAACTTGGGAAGAGAGCGAGCTGGGCTTGCGGGTCCAAAGCGAGCAAGGAAGGGATCCCTCAGTCAGACAGATCTGGCGAATGCTTTGGCCAGCGAGTGTCCTCTGCTCAACTCAGACTGAAATGCCATTACCGGGAACGGTGACAAGCATACATATCGCATCATCTTGCAAACTAACTCCCCCTTTCACCGAAACAAAACTGGACAGGGGTGGTCCTTAACAAGTGGGAGGCGCGGGAGAGCAGCAGAAAGTGTAAGCTTAATATTTCCTTTTGAATCAATTCCACTCATTTCTTTTTAAATGGGACCAAAGACTGTGAAATATGTTGTTTTAAACCTTAGCACCAGACCACAGGAACACGTAAACGGCGTGGAGTCTATTGAGGAATGAAGATAGACACAAAATGCTGGAGTAACTCAGCGGGACAGGTAACATCTCTGGAGAAAAGGAATGGTTGACGTTTCGTTTCGAGACCCTTTCTCAGTCTGAAAAAGGGCCTCGACCCGAAACGTCAACCACCCATTCATTTTATCCAGAGATGTTGCCTGTCCCGCTGAGTTACTCCAGCATGTTGTGTCTATATTCGGTGTAAACCAGCATCTGCAGTTCCATCCTACACTATTGAGAAATGATATTGGGGCGCTTGCTTGGAGGGGAATTTACAATATTCTTAGTATTTGGCCGAACCAGGATTTCAAACTACATATTTAAAGGATAAACAAAGCCAAAGTGTTGGAGTAACTCAGCGGGTCAGGCACCATCTCTGCAGAATATGGATATGTATGTGATGCTTCGGATCGGGGCCCTACTTCAGACTGATATTTACAAGCTTCGTTTAAAACCAATTTTTGGGTGTCAGATGCAAAGTTATTTTATGTGTGCTTTCAAAGTCTATTAATGTCCCATTGGCCGCGAATTCAATTCCGGCGCAAGCAAACTCATTTGGCGTAGTCTGTATTAAATAGCTGGATAAATCCTGTGAATTAAAAAAAAACACGAAAGCAAAGTTTGGCACCAGACTGATTAATCCAGTATCGGCGGCAGGCGCGGGCCTCCTTCTGTGGTAAGCACGCACATATCAATGCTGAATACAAATAAAGGCACACAAAGTCCTGGAGTAACTTTGGTACCGCTGTGTGACCCTGACTCTATCTCAGCGGTTCAGACAGCATCAGCCCGCGAGTTACTCCGGCACTTAGTCTTTTTAAATGTGAACCGGCATTTACAGTTCCTTTGTATCTCCAACTAATGTGGAATGTTCAATAAAGCATACATCTGGTACATCCCAGTCTAGAAGATGCCCATAGATGTCTTCTCCCTGAATATAAACAAACAAGTCTCATTCAACAAAATACATTGGAATATAATTGCCATTTTTTTCTGGTGATTTTGCAGAAATGGTTTCTAGTTTGCTGGGTTCGAGTCTGAAGATGGATTCTAAGCCAAACGTCACCTATTCCTTATCTTGAGAGATGCTGCCTTTTTTACCCGTTGAGTTTAAAACTACAGCACGGAAACAGTCCATTCAGTCCACCGAGTCCATGCCGATCAATAATAACCCTTTCATACCAGTTCAACATTATCCCAGTTTTACATCCTACACACTAGGGGACAATTTACAGAAACCATTTAACCTACAACCCGCACGTCTTAGGAGTGTGGGAGGAAACCGGAGAAACCCCACGCGGTCACAGGGAGCGCGGACAAACGGTGTACTGACAGCACCCGGAGTCAGGATCGAACCCGGGTCTCTGGCACTTTGAGGCAGCAACTTTACCGCGGTGTTGCGCATATCGGAGCCAATTGTGTAGGGTGTCAAAGGCGTGAATGGAAATGAATTGCCGGCAGTTTCGGTACTTCGGGATAGCGAGCATGTCCCACGGGACGATGCTAGGCTCTGTGAGAGGCAATCCTTGTCCCGTTCAGGTGGTATCTTGCAACAAAGTGCTGGAGTAACTTAGCGGGTCAGACAGCATCTTTGGAGAAAATAGATAGGTGACGTTTTTGGTCAGGATCCTTCTTCAGACTTTATATATTTTAGTAGGAATTAGATTTAGAGATACGGCATGGAAACAGGCCCTTCGGCCCACCAGGTCAGTGCCATCCAGCGATCGCCCATACACTAGAACTATCCTACACACTAGGGACAATTTACAGAAGCCAATTAACCTACAAACCAGAACGTCTTTGGAATGTGGGAGGAAACCAGAGCACCTGGAGGAAACCCACGTGGTCATAGGGAGAATGTACAAACTCGACCCAGACAGCACCCATGGCCAGGATTGAACCCGGGTCTCTGGCACTGTACAGCAGCAACTTTACTGCTGCACCACCTTAAAATGCCATAAATTGATTTCTAGAGGCGTTTACCCTGAAATAGCAACCCTCCCCATGTGGAATAAATGAGTGGCATTTTAATTATGCTTACAGAATAGCATTGGTATTAACACTCCTGTTTTGTGTTTACTCCTCACTGAAAATCACTCAAATAATGACCATTCATTTAATGTTCACAACGAGTGCAGAATTAGTTGCGAGCATAAGTGGCGATGTATTTAGACGTTGATTGCTATTGAGTAATCAAGCTTGTTCTTCCATTGCCCAGTATCAATTGTCCTTGTAGTGAGAGAAAAACAAAAATCATATTGATATTTTCGAGACGTGCGCTTGTATACACCCTCTCTTGTCTTCAATGCACTTCACAAATCCATTATGAACACCTACTCCCAACTCTCCCACCTATCACTTGCCAGACATTATCCTGGCCCCCATCTCTCTTCCAGCTTTCTCACCCCACCTTTCACTTGACCTGAAACATCACCTGTTCATGTTCTCCAGAGATGCTGCCTGACCTGCTGAGTCATAAGTCACAGGAGCAGAAGAAAGCCATTCAGCCCATCGAGTCCACTCCGCTATTCAATCATGGCTGATCTATCTTTCCCTCTCAACCATATTCTCCTGCCTTCTCCCCATTCTGTAAACCCTGACACTGTTACTAATCAAGAATCTGTCAATTTCCACCTTAAAAATAACAATGATGGCCTCAGTGTTGGGTCTTATGCAGAGAAGGCAGGCCTCCACAGCCATCTGTGGCAATGAATTCCACAGATTCACCACCCTATGACTAAAGATATTTCTCCTCATCTTTCTAAAGGCACGTTCTTTTATTCTGAGGCTGTGCCCTCTGGTCCTCGACACTCCCACTAGTGGAAACATCCACTCCATCCAGGCCTTTCACTATTCGGCAAGTTTCAATGAGGTCCCCTCCTCATCCTTCCAACCTCCAGCGAGTACAGGCCCAGTGCCTTCAAACGCTCATCATATGTTAACCCAATAATTCCTGGGATCATTCTGATGAACCTCCACAGGATCCAGGTTCCGATGTGAAGCATTAAGAGTTGCTGAACAGCGTCTATATAATGAATTACATGTCGTGCTTCTAAATACAGCTGGCAGATCAAATTGTTTGTTTTCCTGTGATGGTATTGATGTGGTCATTCTGTCTTGAGAACTCTCTGCATTGCTCATTTAGCAAAAGACATTAAGAGCACGTTAACCTCAAACAAACTGTTATCGTTAGTATGCTGCAGCGCAGAAGTACAGGACAGGCAGTAACCTGATTCTGTCCGACGATGTGCTAATATTTTCATAAATATGCCGTCTTTAAACAAATTTCCGCAAGCAGCTACCGACTTCAAATCATAATTACTTGTATGTATTAATATTGTAAGTATAGTGGTTAGCATCCATGCCTTTCACACGGGAGACCAGAGTTCAATTTTCCGATGCAGAGTCCTAAAATATTTGCCCAGAGTTGGGGAATCAAGAACCAGAGGACATCAATTTGAGGGGGGAAAGATTTAATCAGAACCTGAGAGGTAACCCTTTCACACAAAGGGTGGCGGGTGCATGGAATGAGCTGCTGGAGGAGGTAGTTGAGGCAGATACAATCAAAATGTTTAAGTAACATTTAGACAGCATACTGTATCCATGCCAACCACCCAATTCACACTAATTCTATGTACTGTAATCTCACTTTCTAACCCACTCATAGAGTCAATCAGTGTGGAAACAGGCCCATCGTCCCAACTTGACCACACCAACTAACATGCCCCATCTACACTAATCCCACCTGCCTGCTTTTGGCCCATATCCCTCTAAACCTGTCCTATCCATGTACCTATCTAAACGTTTCAAACGTTGCAATAGTACCTGCCTCAACTATCTCCTCCGGCAGCTCGTTCCATACACCCACCACCCTTTGTGTGAAAAGGTTACCCCTCAGGTTCCTATTAAACCTTTCCCCCACTCACCTTAAACATATGTCCTCTGGTTCTAAATTCCCCTACACTGGTCAAAAGACTCTGTGCATTTACCTGATCTATTCCTCCCATTATCTTGTACACCTCTATAAGATCACCCCTCATCCTTCTGCTCTCCAAGGACTAAAGCCCTAACCTGCTCAACCTCTCCTTACACCTCAGAGTGACCCTGAAGTCCTGGCAATATCCTTGTAAATTTTGTCTGAACTCTTTCAAGCTTGACAACATCTGACCAAAGCTGAACACAATACTGTAAATATGGCCTCATTAACGTTGTATATAACTGCAACATGGCCTCCCAACTTCTATACTCAATACGCTGATGAAGGCCAACGTGCCAAAAGCCTTTTTGACCACTCTATCTATCTCTGACGCCACTTTCAATGGGCTACGTATCGGCATTCCTAATCCCTCTACAACACTCCCCAGAGCCCTGCCATTCAATCAGTCGTTCCTGCTCATGTTAGACTTTCCAAAATTCAACACCTCACATTTCTCTATATTAAATCCTGAATTTAATTGAATTGTATTAAATTGAATTGAATTGAGAGTTGAGTTGAGTTGAGTTGAGTCGAATTGAATGGAATGATTGTAATGGTACAGCATGGAACAGGCCATTCGGCCCTCTGAGTCCACGCCGACCACTGATCACCCGCTCACACTAGTCCTATATTATTTCACTTTCGCAACCATTTCCTACATACTAGATAACAGTGGGGAAGAAATTTTTTTTGGAGCTTCCACTTGGCTTTGACTCTTCATGTACTGTGTGTGTGTGTGTGTGTGTGTGTCAGAAGGCTCAGAAATGGAAAGAACTCGAAGCAGGCTCACCGAGAAATACTGAAGAAAACCCAGAATCCAAACTCAAATGGAACCAAAAGATATAGATCTGGAAACGACAGCTCAGAACAGCTGTCAAACCGACAGAATGCAGAACTGATTAGTCGGCACCCAATTGGTGATGTTCTCAGGTATTTATACCATGTGAAAGATTATGGGAGCAGATTAAATGCAGGTGTAACTCCAATTAGCTCAGTGGAGGAGTGTGGAAAGAGTGTCTGGAGGCGTGACAAGTGTGACAGTGTGCGTGCGTGTGTATGTGAGAGAGAGAGAGAGAGAGATTAACATCAACATGTTACGTTTTTTTTTCAGTCATACACAGTAGTCTTATCTTCCACTTGCATCACTCCATGTGAGTATAATAATGTGAAAATGAACCATAGAATAGAATAGCGCTCTAGTGTGTGGAATTGGTCATTTTATTAACATTATAAATCAAAGCAGAAAGAAGCAAAACTGTGAATCATTGTATGAAAGTCATTTTAATGGCAAAATTGATGTCAGTTCTTATTAATTACTGTTATGCTCAAAAATATGATTTTGCCAAAGCCTGTTAGGAAGTAATTGCTCAATGCATAATGGGAACATCATAATTAAGCAGTAAAAGTAGTTCAGCATGAAGTCCAATCCACTTGCACAGTTAATGAAGTGGACATGGTGAAGGCATCTGTGCCTGTAGTCAATGGGATCAACAGTGAAATGTCCATCTTTATTTATTAATATGATATTAGATGAGACAATACCGATTATTTGAAAGAAATACAGATAGCTTCAGCCTGCTGTGGTTGCCAGATATGTGGTAGCAAATTCATATTTTATTCTCAATCTTACTGTCCTGAATGTGTTTTTATTAGTCATGATTCATCGCAAAAGCTTTAAGCTCAGTATCGTCTCTGTTCTTTTAACTTCTGTACATGAAGCTAATCCTCAGATTTAATTAAAAGATCTGAACACCGTATTTAAAACAGAATGTGCCTCAGATATGTAAGGCATTTGTGTGAAATGAATTCATTATCCTGGAAATGCAGAGTACAATTTGTTTATCAAACTGTTTACTATATGCACAAAAGGACACAAAGTGCTGGAGTAATTCAGCGGGTCAGGGAACATATGTAGGAAGGAACTGCAGATGTTATTTTACATTGAAGATAGACACAATATGCTGGAGTAACTCAGCGGGTCAGGCAACATCTCTGAAGAACATGGATAGGGGATGTTTTGGGTCTGGACCCTTCTCCAGACTCAATCCAATCCTGACCAGACTCAATTCTGACACCAGTCTAGAGTTCGAAATGTCACCTATCCATGTTCTCCACAGATGCTGTCTGACCCACTGAGGTATTCCAGCACTGTGTCCTTTTGTGTAAATCAGCATCTGCAGTTCCTTATTCCTACTTATTATATGCAAGTACTGGAGATACCTTCAAAATACATCAAACAATTTTCGGGGCCACAGAATATTCAGTAATGACATTTTGTCACAGTCTTTTCAAATGTCATAGATGTAAATAAATCTTGGAAATCATGTTAAAATGTAAAACTAGTCAATGCTCCACCCGGGGAGTATCCCGGCAAACGGGGCCAAGCCCTCTAGCAGGCCCCGCTCACCCTAGGACAGAGGACCTGTCGGTAGATCTGGTTCACCCACCGCAGACTCCGAACTCGGCTCTGACCCACCAGAGTCAACGGAGCGAGGAGGGACCGTGGAGAGTAAGGAGGGCTGTCGGAGAGGTACCCAGTGCCGAGAATGAAGGGAGACCCGGTGGTGGGAGGGTAGGGGAGGGGGCTGCCTGGTGCCACGTGCGGCAGCAGGTAGTAAATGGAACTGTTCAGTGAAATTTTGTAACTTTGTCGGTGCCAAAGCGTGGCGACGCTTGTGTACTGCCTAGGCAAGGTCTGCTGTATGATTGTACCAAGTTGCTTGCCAAACAAAGCACATCAAAGTGATATGTGACAATGTGTATATGTGACAACAAAGTATCATTGAATCATTGAATCACTGAATCGAATCATTTAATTGAGCTTACAATCAGGATTATAAACACCTTGCACAAAGACCACAGTGGCTCCTTTAGCCTTGAATTTTTAAATATTCCATTTGATCACTGGTCTCGAGTTTGCTTTACATTAATACAGCTGAACACTATGCAGCATTATTTGATGCCAAAATGAGCTTATAATTATTGAGAAGAAGATATACTCTCGAGTTTGAGAATCGCCACAGTCGGCATGACATTTGCTTATCACGAACATCAATACAATTTCGCCGCAATTTAATAAAGATACCATTCCTGTCTCGTGAATTCCCCATAACATTTCTCACAGTAAGTTGCTTGGCATGAAAAGCAATGGTTACCCCATAAAAAATAACCATGGTATCAAAGATTCTGTTGTAGACAACCAAACACTTTGGTCCCGAAAATGAACAATTGAAAATTGAATTTTATTGCTGGATTGCTGGAAATTGTTTTAAATATTAATGTTTTTGGAATGCATCTCTTTCTTTCTTCTTACTCTTTTCCAAACTTTCTCTTCCTCGTTTCCTCTCTTTTTTCACCCTTGCTCTCTTTTCTGCCCTTACTCTCTCATACTGTCACATTTCTCTCTCTCTCTTCATATCTCACTGGAGTTCATAATGGGTTCATTGCTTGTGAAGTGCATTATTATATTGTCACATGTACTGAGGTACAGTGAGAAGCTTTTGTTGTGTCAACAGAAGCAGAAAGGCAAAACATGATTACATTCGAGCCATCCACAGTGTACAAACACAAGATAAAGCGAATAACATGAATAACGTTTAGTGCAAGATAAAGTCCAGTAATGTCCGATCAAAGATAGTCTGAGTGTCTCCAATGCATCAGAGGATCTCCAATGTTTGAAGACAAGAAAAGTTCTATGAAAATGCAAGTCTCTCTCTCAAATAACAATATGATTTTTATTTTTCCTCTCACAAGAGCCTTCACCAATTATATATATAAACCCATGTCCAGTTCAGTAACTGTGCAGGTGAATTAGACTTCATGCTGAACTACTTTTCCTGCTAAATTATAATGTCCCTATTATGCATTGAGCAATGGAAAAATGAGCATGATTACTCAATAGAAATCAACCTCCGAATATCTGCAATTTTATCCTCTGTCTGCACTCATTGTGAACATTAAATGAATGGTAATTATGTGGGTGATTTTCAGTGAGGAGTAAACACAAAACAGGAGTGTCAATGCCAACACTGTTCTGAAAGTGTAATTACAATTTCACTAATTAATTCTACATGGGAGAGGGCTGGCCTCTAAAAACCAATTTATGGCATTTTAGGGTGGCACGGTGGTGCAGCAGTGGGAATGCTCCTTCACAGTGCCAGAGACCCGGGTTCGATCCTGACTATGGTTACTGTCTGTACGTTCTCCCCGCGAGCACGTGAGTTTTCTCCGGGTGATCCCGTTTCCCCCCGCATCACAAAGACATACAGGTTTGTAGGTTAATTGGGTTCGGTAACATTGTAAATTGACCCTGGTGCGTAGGATAGTGCTAGTGTACGGGGTGATTGCTGGTCAACGCGGACTCAATGGCCGAAGATCCCGTTTCTGCGCTGTATCTATAAAGCCTAAAGTCTAAATTGATGACTAATATGGATCAGGTCTAATTCTGATGAATGGGGAACAATTGCCTTCTGCCCCAATGTTCCTGTGAGAACATTGAACCATAAAGGTTAATGAGGCTTCACACTGTGCACAGGAAGACTCTACAGTAATTATACTACAATCCGTGACAGGCTTGGTTGGTTTAGTGATTTTACTTCTTAAATGTCCGAACATGGGGAAGAAAAGCTTATTTCATTTAATTATCACAAGAAGCATATGTGTCAGTAATCAGTACTCTTCAAAAGGCTATAAATGAGAATAACTTTGAATCACAGGGTATAGATGGAGCTCAATAATTCAATGGCTCATTTCCATGACTTCTCATCATGCAGTTAACAAATTCTCTTCTGAGGTTTATCGTTGATTTTTTCTTGAAAGAAGCTTTTCAATAGTATTCCAGATCATACAACCCCTCTTCATCTCCTCAAATGGCGATCTTCCCAGTGTGAGTCATTTGTTTGCCGACAATCCTGCAAATAAAATCACTTTCTCCTTATTTATTCCATCTGAAGCAATTCACGATTTTGAACATTTGCATGAAATCTCCCTTTTTCGTTCTTTGGTCGAAGGAGAATAATTCCAGCCTCACTGCTTTATTGGCCTAACTGAAGTTAGTGATTTCGAAGACAAAGGAAGTTTGGTTTGTCTCCAATGATACTTACTGATTTCTACAGATATGCCGTGGAGAGCTTGCTATCGCGATGCATCACAACTTGGTTTGGCAACAAATCTCACCAAGTCGGAAAGAAATTGCAGAGAGATGTGGGCGCAGCCCAGTCCATCACACAAATCAATCTCCTCCCCACCCGATAGACTCCATCTGCACCACACAGCCTCAACAAAGCAACCAATATAATCAAGGACTACTTGCACCCTGTCATTCTCTCTTCTCCCCAATCCCATCAGATGGAAGATTAAAAAGCTTGAAAGCATGTACCACCGGGTTCAGCTTCTTCTCCTCGATATCAAACTGTAGCGCAGGGACAGCATGGTAGTGCTGCGATGGAGTTGTGTCTGACAGCGCTGGAGATCTGGGTTCGAAACTGACTACGGGTCAGTTTGTACACGCTCCTTATGATCACATGGGTTTTCTCAGGGTGCTCCGGTTTCCTCCTACACTTCAAAGAGGTACAGGTTTGTAGGCTAATTGATTTCGGTATAATTGTAAAATTGTCCTTTGTGTGAGGGATGGTGCTAGTGTACAGGGTGATCGATGGGCGGCCAGGACTCAGTGGGCCGGAGGGCCTGTTATTTGCGCTGTATCTTTAAAGTCTAAAAGTCTAAAGATAGAACATAAACATAGAAAGTACAGCACAGGAAAGTGCCCTTCGGCTCACGAAGTTCGTGTCGAACACGATGCCAAGTTAAACTGATCTCATTTGCCTGCACATGATCCATATCCCTCTATTCCCTGCACTTCTGTGTGCCGATCCAAAAGATTTAAACACCACTATCGTATCTGCCCCCAACACCCCCCTGGCAGTGGGTTCCAGATCCCCACTACTCTCTGTGTAAAATAACTTGCCACGCACATCTCCATTAAGCTTTCCCCCTCTCACCTTATAGCTATGCCCTCTAGTGTTGGACACTTCCACCCAGGGATAAAGGTTCTGACTATCTACCCGATCTATGCCTCTCACATGGATTAATGAGCATTTTGATGAAGATAAGGGTTAAACTATACTGTGTGTAAAATACTCTGCAGGAAATCATTGAGACTCAGCATAAAGAGAGAGCTCTTGACTTTACAATGCATTATTCTTAAGACCATTTATATGTTGAGACTTTAGCAGGAGGCTTGAATACCGGTGACAATGATAACACTTGTAAAGCAGGGAGAGTACACGACTCTCCTCTCTAATAAGATCACGTTGCAAGCATACACATGGATACAGAGAGAATAGCATCTAACAAGCTTAAAGCCACTCTGTTACCCAGTATCTTGGCTGACCTAATTTTTGTGCTTCAGTGCATTTACCTTCTGAATCGCAACCAAACTTACTTTACCCAAAGTTCAAATATGAACGTGTAGCTCAGCCTTGTATATTCAGGTCCACCACCGATTATCCGGCAACTTTGTTCCTGACCAACGGAGGTCACGGCCTCGGGGGACCGAGATACCAACCCGCAAAGTCCGCTAGGGGAATGGATCTGACGGGCCAGAGTTCCAGGGCCCCGGCCGCAAGGGACAAATGTAGCCCATCGATCTGTCGTGGAAGTCTCAATGAGGTTGAGATCGGCCACCTCACCTGGCCTAGGCGCCACATTTTTGGAGGGACTTCGGATGGGGGGGCGGGGGGTCAGCTCAAGTGCGCTCATCTAATTTTGTTAGGATTTAAGGAGGTGCCGGACCACCAGTTGCTGGAATATCGGTGCTGGACCTGTCATTGACGAGTCAACTCTCTGCGATAGAAAAAAACTCTCGGACAAGAAATACCTGCCCACCTGAGGTTTAAATTGCCAACTTCTGATTGTGAAACTGTGGAAGATCAAAGCCTTCATCCCAAGGATTGATATAATTTGCCTTCATCTCAATCTTTCCTTAAGTAAATCTTTCCTCAGTGTAAATCTTTCCTTCAGTAGGGAGACCGGATCTTTACTTACTTTACTTTACTTTACTTTACTTTACTTTACTCGGCAACGCCCAGCTATAGTGGCAGCAAAAATTCAATTCTACACCATTCCCACTTAACCAATTAACAAATTAAGCAGCCTTTTATCTTGAAGGGTGTTAAAAGATGCCTCTTAAAAATTTCTTGCAACTGCTAATTTTATACAATATCATCACACCTTCAAAACTCATAAGATGCAACCAGCTAATTACTTCGAGAAACATGCATTTTTATTCGAGAAACAACATCTCATATTAAGAGTAATTTCCATTTAATGTATGCAATACTTCTCAAACTATCTTTAATCAGATTTTACTGGACTTCATCTTGTACGAAACATTATACCCTTTATCCTGTATCTGTACACTGTGGGCGGCTTGATTGTAATCTTATATAGTCTTTTCGCTGACTGGATAGCGTGCAATAAAAAGGCTTTTCTCTGTACCTCGGTACACGTGACAATAATAATAAACTAAACCAAACTAAACTAAACATTAAGTTGTAATGCATCTCCCACTCCCTTCTCCCCATCATTCTCTGCTTGCAGACTCACAACTGGAACTCCCTCTCTAAACCAACCCTATTATCCGTCTCCTCCATTTAGACTCTTGGTAAAGCTAAGCTCACAGACCAAGCTTCGTGATTTGCTTTTTAATATCTCCCTCTAGGGCAGCACGGTGGCACAGCGGTAGAGTTGCTGCCTTAGAGCACTAGAGACCCGTGTTTCATTCTAACTATGGGTGCTGTCTGTGCTGAGTTTGCACGTTCTCCCTGTGACCTGCGTGAGTTTTCCCCGGGTGCTCTGCTTTCCTTCCATACACCAATGACATGCAGGTTTGTAGGTTAATTGGCTTCGGTAAAATTGTAAATTGTCCCTAGGGTGTAGGATGGTGCTCGTGTATGGGGATCGCTGGTCAGCGTGGATTATGTGGGCCGAAGGGCCTGTTTCCCCGCTGTATTGTTAAACTAAACTAAACTTAGCTTCAATGTCAAATTTCAACCCATTGTTAAATGTCATAGAATGTTGAGCTTGTAATGACAGGAATGTTGGATGCACATCTTACAATTTAATTTTATTTTGGCCATAGTTAAAAACGACGTGCATTTTTGCGAGCAACACAAATTACAGAAAAGACATTCTCCTTCCTTTCCAAACAACACCTTGAAACGTTGAACACAGGGAACTGCAAGTACTGGAATCTACATCAAAATACAAAGTGTTGGAAGAACTCAGCAGGTCGGGCAGCATCCGTGGGGGAAACAGATAGGTGGTGTTTCTTCAGTCCGAAGAAGGGTCCTGACCCAAAATGTTGCCTACTCGTTCACCCCACAATTGCTGCCAGACCCGCTGAGTTTCTCCAACAGTTTGTGTTTTGAAGATAGACACAAAATGCTGGAGTAACTCAGCGGGACAGGCAGCATCTCTGGTGAGAAGGAATGAGTGACGTTTCGGGTCCAGACTTCTTCAGACTGATGAAATATCTAATAGACTGTGTGTCTTCTTTGTGTTTTCATCTTGAAATCCTGTTCTGGTTCAGTGACTTGACCCAAAACATCGAGCATCCTTCTGACTCCGCAGATGCTTCCTGTCCCACTGAGTTCGTCCAGCAGTGTGTTTATCAATCGCGATTACAGCATCTGACCTCTCTCACGTCCCTCTGAAGTCTTTCATTGCCGCTTGAGCAAGGAGTCAGGGTCTGGTATTGACAAACTGTTGGAAGATGGCATTTCTGACAATGCCACTCTCTTGAAATTGCTCTGAAGTGTTGTCCTTGATTGTGAACTTGTTTTAAAGTGATATATTTCACAGGATCGTCATTCATTCTTGACAGATGATTATGATTATCTTATAATGAATAGGAGCTTATAAAACCCTCGTAAATGCTAAATACGAAAGGCATATTTTTCAAATTGTGAGGCCTGAAAGGCAGCTTCTTCAAGGGTCTAATCAACACATCTGCAACTCATTGTGAGGACATTTTTAGTGCACATGGTGTGAATGAGCCTGGATTTACATTTTTCCCAAAGTGTTTCAGAACAATAATTAAACTCGCAGAGGGCTTTCTGTTTCAGGAGGTGACAAAACAATGAAGAAAGCTGGCAAAAAATAAAGGGTATTAGCCAGGAATCAAACCCAGATTTTATACAAACGTAAGATCATACAAGTTAGGAACAAGAGTAGGCCATTCAGCCCTTCATGCCCGACCCATCACTCAATATGATCATATCCAATCTAATTGTAACACCAGCTCCATACGCCCATCTACCTCAATAACATTTTTACCCCCTTGTTGATCAAGAATTTATCTAACTCTTGCCTTAATATTCAAAGACGCTATTCCCTCGGTTCTTTGAAGAATAGTGCCAAAGATTGCTTGGTTATGAAGCAGGCATGAATTCAACCAGGCAACCACTATTTTTTGCAATTTAAGTGTTAAGCGTGTATGTGAACTAGATGGTAAAGCATCAACAGCAAGCTGTTGGTCTTTGACACCATTCAACATTTGCTTCTTCTACAAAGTGACTTCACAGGTAGATAGAGTGGTGAAAAAGGCTTCAACATAATGGCCTTCATCAGTCAGCGTATTGAGTATAGAAGTTATGAGGTCATGCTCCAACTACACAAGACAATTAATCTACAAACCTGCATGTCTTTGGAGTGTGTGCGTACCCAGAGAAAATCAACGTGGTTACAGGGAGAACGTACAAACTCTGTACAGACAGCACACGTAGTCAGGATTGAACCTGGGTCTCTGTTGCTTTAAGGCAGCAACTCTACCACTGTACCACCCTGCTGACCCTGATTGTAACTCTGGCTCGATGCACCCATTTGATTAACGCAAGGACTGACGATAAGTCTATTGAAAGTTTGTAATAGAATCCTCGAGTCATCTTATCTATTCTTGTCGCGTTTCAGTACTCATTATTGCCTCAATGATCTCCCATCCCACTCACCTGCCCTTGATCCTCAGAAAATGAAGCAGTGTAATTTTATCCACCGCGCTTGCCATCTTAGTTTCTGCATGAAAATAAATTTGACACGATGACATATTAAGTCTTGCAAAATGTTTGCAATCGTCTACAATGAAAAGAACTTCTGACAAATGCACTGATATGCAGATTAAATTGTGATTAAAAAAACAACAGCAAAGATTGAATTTACTTTGAGCAACTAATTTTGGAGTAATCAGATTTCAGCAGTTTATTATATTAATTAATACACACATTAAATGAATATCAGTCATATCATTATAATAATTTTGGTCTGAATTTGGTGCTGAAGTTTTAATGGCATATTTGCAACTTTAATAGTTGGAGATATCTGCAGTGCTTTAGTGCTAAACTAGAATCAGAATACCAAATCAGAATACCATTTATTGTCATTTGAACCTAAGTTCGAACAAAATTATGTTTCTGCAGTCATACAAACAAGAAAAAAAACAAGACACACAATTAACACAATTTACATAAACATCCATCACAGTGAATCTCCAAACAACTCCTCACTTTGAAGGAAGGCAAAGTCTTATCTCTCTCCTGTTCTTTATTCTTCTCCCAATGTTAAAGCCCCCGGCGGGCGATGGTAAGTCCCGCGGCTATTAAGGCGGCGCCAGGCGATGTAAGGCCCTGCAAGGTCTTGATGTTGGACCCCCGGTGCGCGATGGTAAGTCCCGCGGTCGTTAAAGCCGCATTGGGCGAGGTAAGGCCGGGTTGTTTTAACCCCGCGACTCGGGTGGGTGAAGTTTGCCGTTGCGGGAGCTCTGAAAAGCGATCTCCCACCAGGGACCCGCGAGCTCCCGGTGTTACTGTCCACTGGGCCTGCGGCTGGAGCCTCTGGGCTCCGGTCGGGTCGCAGCCGTGCGCCACCACAGCTCTCCACGCTCCAAAGTCGGTCAGCTCCTCGATGATAAGTCCGCAGGCTCTGCGACTGGAACCCCAGGTCGATTCCAGTTGGAGGCTGCTCCATGGTGCTAGGCCCCAATGACAACGGAGACCCAACAAGGAAAAGTTGGGTCCCCATACAGGGAAGAGATTTAAAAGTGTTGAAGAATGTAATAAAAAGAAACTGCAGATGCTGGTTTATACCAAAGATAGATACAAAATACTGGAGTAACCCAGCGGGTCAGGCAACATCTCTGCCGAAAATGGATAGGTGACATTTCGGGTCAGATCCTGCTTCAGGCTCTGAAGAAGCGTCCTCATGTCGGCTGTCCATTTACTCCACAGATGCTGCCTGACCTCCTGAGTTACTCCAGCATTTAGCATCTATGGAGAACATGAAGTCAGTCTGAAGAAGGGTCCCTACCCAAGGCATCACCTATCTCTGAAGCACCAATGTGAAATGAAGCAGGAAATGGTACTTTAGTGTTAGATGTACCAAGGTACAGTGGAATTCCTTTTCATACAAGCAATCTTCGGCACAATCCTACTTAGGTACAAGAGTGCAAGAATGGGAGAGAAAGGGAAAAAATAGAAAGGATACAGATGTTTACTGAAAAAAATGGTAGAAACAGAATGATTCAGTCCCCAGGTTCGACAATAGTTTTCTTTACCCAACTAGATGTAGCACTGTGGTGGTGGTTGTCTCGGCATGAACAATTTTCATGTTTCATTCTAGCTGTTTTTCCATCAATCATGTCCGTGCTTCCAGGACACCAAGATTTCTAATCATGGAGACAATTTATTAGATGGGTGAGGTATTGCATCTGCTGAGAAGATGGACAACAGAGTGACGCAGCAGTAGAATCCTGGGTTTAATCATGACCACGGGTATCGTCTGTATGGAGTTTGTACGTTCTCCCTGTGACCACATGGGTTTTCCCAGGGTGCTCCGGATTCATAGAATCATAGAAAATAGGTGCAGGAATAGGCCCTTCGAGCCAGCACTGTCATTCAATATGATCATGGTTGTGTCAGTTCAGAATCAGTATCCCATTCCAGCTTTTTCCCCATATTCCTTGTTCCCTTAGCCCTAAGAGCTAAATCTAACTCTCTCTTGAAAACATCCAGTGAATTGGCCTCCACTGCCTTCTGTGGCAGAGAATTCCACATATCCACAACTCTCTGGGTGAAAACATTTTTCCTCATCTCAGTCCTATATGGCCTACCTCTTATTCCTAAAGTGACCACTGGTTCTGGACTACCCCAACATTGGGAACATTTTTCCTGCATCTACCCTGTCCAATCCTCTAAGAATTTATATGTTTCTATAAGATCCCCTCTCATCCTTCTAAATTTCAGCGAATACAAGCCCAGTAGACCCATTCTTTCATCATATGTCAGTCCTGCCATCCTGGGAATTAACCTGGTTAACCTACGCTGCACTCCCTCAATAGCAATAATGTCCTTTCTCAAATTAGGAGAACAAAATTGCACACAATACTCCATGTGCAGTCTCACCCGGAACCCTGTACAACTGCAGTAGGACCTCCTTGCTCCTAAACTCAAATCCTCTCGCAATGAAGGCCACCATGCCTGCTGCACCTACATGCTTGCTTTCAGTGACTGATGTACAAGCACACCCAAGTCAGGTTACACCTCCCCTTCTCCTAATATGACATAATTCAGATAATAATCTGCCTTCTGTTCTTGCCATCAAAATGGATAACCCCACATTTATCCACATTATACTGCATCGTCCATGCTTCTACTCACTCACCCAACCTATCCAAGTCACCCTGCAGCCTCAAAGCATCTTCCTCGCAGTTCACACTGACACCCAGCTTTGTGTCATCTGCAAACTTAGAGATGTTACATTTAATTCCCTAGTCTAAATCGTTAATATATATTGTAAACAACTTGGTTCCCAACACCGAGCCTTGCGGCATGCCACTAGTCACTGCCTGCCATTCTGAAAAGGACCCGTTAATACCAACTCTTTGCTTACTGTCTGCCAACCAGTTCTCTATCCATGTGAATACCCTACCCCTAATACCATGTGCTCTAATTTTGCACACTAATCTCTTGTGTGGGACCTTGTTAAGGGCTTTTTGAAAGTCCAGATACACCACATCCACTGGCTCCCTTATCCATTCTACTTGTTGCATCCTCAAAAAATTCCAAAAGATTAGTCAAGCATGATTTCCCCTTCATAAATCCATGCTGACTTTAACCGATCCAGTCACTGCTTTTCAAATACGCTGCTATAATATCTTTAACAATTGACGCCAGCATCTTCCCCACTACCAATGTCAGGCTAACTGGTCTATAATTCCCTGTTTTCTCTCTCCCTCCTTTCTTAAAAGGTGGAGTTACATTGGCTACCCTCAGGACCACA
Source organism: Leucoraja erinaceus (assembly GCF_028641065.1). Taxonomy (NCBI): domain Eukaryota; kingdom Metazoa; phylum Chordata; class Chondrichthyes; order Rajiformes; family Rajidae; genus Leucoraja; species Leucoraja erinaceus. The sequence goes on along the minus strand of NC_073395.1, from coordinate 23,279,857 downwards.
GGAACTGATCCAGAGTCGAGAGAAGATTGGATAATGATCACCAATGCTTCCACGATTTCTAGGGCAACCTCCTTGAGTACTCTGGGGTGCAGACCAACTGGCCCTGGGGATTTATCTGCCTTCATTCCCAACAGTTTACCTAACACTATTTTCTGACTAATGTGGATTCTCTTCAGTTTCTCCCTCCCACCTGATCCTCGGTCCCCTAGTATTTCCGTGAGATTGTTTGTGTCTTCCTTAGTGAAGACAGAACCAAAGTACTTCCCACACCCCAAAAACGTTCAGGCTTTGGGAAAAAATTGTCAATTGTACCTATTGTGTAGGATAGTGCTAGTGTATGGGGTGATCACTGGTCAGCACGGATCGCTGGGCCGAATGACCTGTTTCCGTGCTGTATCTCTAAAGCTAAAGACATCTTCCCATAATGATGTCTCAGTTGACATCTGTGTGGAGAACTGAGAACCTCTGTAGACAGCTGTAGACAGGGCGGCACGATGGTGCAGCGGTGGAGTTGCTGCCTTACAGCGCCAGAGACCTAGGTTCGATCCAGACTATGGATGCTGTCTGTACAGAATTTGTACTTTCACCCTGTTACCATGTGGGTTTTCCCCATATATGTTTGCAGGTTAATTGGCTTTGGTAAAATTGTAAAATTGTCCCTAGTGTGTAGGATAGTGTTAGTGTACGGGGTGATCGCTGATTGGCGCGGACTCGGTGGGCTGAAGGGCCTGTTTCTGCAGTTTTTCTAATGCTAAAGATGACTAGCTAGCAAATTCATGCATTGCCTGCTCCTGGGTCTGAAGCCCAGGTCCAGAACAGCATGTTACAATTCTCCACGTGAAACACCATAAACAAATCAATTATATTTAACACTGAGCATTATTTCAGCATCAATATCCTATTACTCTTTAATTTTTAAGCTTTTGTATTTCTTGGAAGGATAAAAATATAAATGTTTCCATGATGATTTTGATTTTGATGAAATGAGTAGTCATTTGGGAGGATGTTAAATCTCTATCCTTATATCCCTATTCCACGAAGAGGATTCTCATTTCTCAGACTTCATGTTTGCTAATGCACAGTAGGGGGCCATTCAGCCCATCAAGTCCATGCAATCTCTCAGTGCTGCCTCGTCAGCCCATTCCCCCACCTAGTGTAATCTATTATTGAGGTACTATTGAATTGAATGGAATACATTTTATTAGCCAAGTAATATATTGTACAAACAAGGAATTTGCCTTGGTGCTTTGCTCGCAAGTAACAACACAATATACAGTAGTCAATTAAAAATAAAATATTATAATTTAAATACAATACAATACAATACAATACAATTTATTTGTCACTTGAACCTCATAGAAGCTCAAGTGAAATGTTGTTTCTGCAGTCATACATACAAGAAAAAAAAGACCCAAGACACAACACAATTTACACAGACATCCATCACAGCGCATCTCCACCTCGCTGTGATGGAAGGCAAAAAAAAACGTATCTCTCCCCTGCACTTCCCTCTCCCCCCGATGTCAGAGTCAAAGTCAGAGCCCCCGGCGGGCGATAACAATTGTCCCGCGGCCATTTACGCCGCGCCGGGTGATGCAAGGCCGCGCTCCAGGTCTTGTTGTTGGAGCCCCGGGCGGGCGCTGGCAAAGTCCCGCAGCTGTTGAAGCCACGCCGGGCGATGATGTAAGGCCCCGCTCCAGGTCATCCTCGACCCCGCTACTCGAGCGGGTGAAGTCGCCGTTGCGGAAGCCCCGAAAAGCAGTCTCCGAGCAGGGACCCGCGGGCTCCCAGTATCACTGTCCACCAGGCCTGCGGTAAGCCTCCGAATCTCCGAGGGTCGGGTTGCAGGAGCGCGCCACCACCGCTCCTCCCGCTCCGGACTCGGCCAGCTCCGTGATGGTGAGTAGCTCTGCAGCTCCGTGACTGGAGCCCCAGGACGTTCCTGTTGGAGGCCGCTCCACGGTGCAGCCCCAACGACAACGGAGAGACAGGGAAAGGTCGGGTTCAATGTGCAGGGGAAAATTTTTTTAAAGTTTCCCCCCGCCCACCCCCCGCCCCCACAACACACACATTCCCATCAAAAAAAAATAAAAAACTACATTAAAACGGGACATTAACAAAAAGACAGTCGGACTGCAGAGGCCGCTGCGACGTGAGTGGCTGAGCCAAACCAGACCATGATGGAGAAGGTGAGGACAGACTCTATGATGGCTGTATAGAATTGGACCATCATTGCCTGTGGCAGATTGTGTTTCCTCAGCTGCCGCAGGAAGTACATCCTCTGTTGGGCCTTTTTCGCTGTGGCGATGGTGGCCTCCCATTGAAGGTCCCAGGAGATGATGGTTTCAAGGAACTTAATTGACTCCACAGATGTGACTGTTGTGTTGTTGATGGTGAGTGGGGGGAGGGGAGGGGGAGCCTCCCTAAAGTCTACAACCAATTCCATTGCCTTAAGAGCATTGAGTCCCAGGTTGTTGCGATGGCACCAGGATGCCAGCTGTGTCACTTCCTGTCTGTAGGTAGATTCCTCCCCATCCTGGGTCAGTCCAATCAGGGTTGTGTCATATACAGTGCGGAAACAGGCCCTTCGTCCCACCGAATCCACACTGACCAGACATTCCCGTATATTAACACTATCGTTCACACACTAGGGACAATTTTTTACATTTACCAAGCCAATTTACTCACATGCCTGTGCGTCTTTTGTGTGTGGGAGGAAACCGAAGAAAACCCACGCAGGTCACGGGGAGAACATACAAACTCCATACAGACAGCACCCATAGTCGGGATCGAACCCGGGTCTCCGACGCTGCAAACGCTGTAAGGCAGCAACTCTACCGCTGCGCCACTGTGCCACCCTATGATGTCTTGATGGAAAATACATTTGAGGAGATGCTGAATGTCTCAAGATGTATGAAGGTAGGTAAATATCCCAGACCTAAGTTGATATATTCAAGGATACTGTAGGAAGCTCGAGTAAAAAATTGCAGGAGTCCTGGTTGGGATTTTAAGAATCACCCTTAGATACAGGTGCAGTTCCGGATGACTGGAGGGTGGATAATGTTGTGCCTCTATTTACAAAGGGCTGCAAAGAAAAAACTATAGAACAGAAACCTAAAGTCTACTGTGGGAAAGTTACTGGAGAGGATTTTGAGCGATGAGAAATACATGGACAGGGCAGAGGTTTAAGGAAAGAGGAGAAAGAGAGCAGGATTGAAAGAGGGGAAACGTGAAAGGCAACCTGTTCAAACAGAGGATGGTGGATATGTGGAGCCAGGTACAATAACAACATTTAAAAGACATTAGGAGAGGTACATGGATAGGAAAAATTTAGTGATATATGGGCTAAATATGGTCAGGTGGGATAGTGGAGATGGGACATCTTGGTCGGAATGGACAAGTTACAAAAACAGGCCATCTCGGCCCTAGTCCAAATTAAATTTTTTTCTGTCCAACCTGTCTTTTAAATTGTCCCTTCTCATCCATATATCCAATATGATACCAATGCCTGCCTCCCCACTACTTCCACTGGGAGCTCATCCACAGGCCACTCTCTGCGTGAAGTTCCCCCTCATATACCCCCCAAACCTGTCCTTTAATTCTGAAGTGAAAAAATATGCCCCTCAGGTTTTAGGGTTGCCATCTGTCTCCATACCTCCTCAGCACCTTGTTCCTATACCCACCACCCTCTGTGTGATTTCCCCTCAGGGGGGTTGCCAACTGTCCCATATTAGTTTGTATTTCCATAAATTTGGGACTGCCCATACGGGACTGCCATGTTTTTTTGACTGCTACTACTCGGGTCGAGGGGACTGTCGGGTCGGAGCGACGCTTCCGGCCCTGCCTGGTCCCAGTGTAGTGCAGCCCATGGAGTGCAGCAGCAGCACCTCGCCCTTGGCCCCGTCGGTCGGCAGCCCGGTCAGCTGTCCGACTTTCAGACTTTCGCTTACCGCCAACACCATCACCCCTCCTTCTCATGGCCGATCATCGGCTCATGAGTTGGATGGGGTGCCTGACTTTGCACGTGACGTCGCGCGGCCCGGGCCATAGCTCCTCAGCTGGCCCGCCCAGCTGGGTTTGTGTGCAGTCCAGCACCCAGGGCAATTCATCATTCACCCAGCCACGGGCAAGTCGGTCAACGAATTGCTGTCGAGAATTTGTCTCTTATTTTGATCTTTTGTCCCTTATTTGGGAGTAGAAAGTTGGCAACCCTACCTCAGGTTCCTATTAAATTGAAATTGTTGAGCTTTTCATTATAATTCTTAAACAAAGCCAGCTAAGACAAAAATCTAGGCCAGTGTAAAACTGACAGAGGAACCATGGTGACATTAAAACCATGCGATGCTAAAAGATCTCACGGTGTTACTCTTTATTTATTTAAGTGATATTAATGTCACTGACTCATCCAACTTTTACTGCCCATTCCTACCTCCCCTGAACTTAATGGCCTTGGCATCCATTTAGTAGGCACCCTTTATTCTGTATCTGTACACTGTGGAAGGCTTTGTTGTAATCATGTATAGTTTCTCGCTGACTGGATAGCACGCAACAAAAAGGCTTTTCAGTGTACCTCAGTGTAAACAAAACTAAACTAAACTAAAAACTTCTGCCTGCTCACTTGCTGTGAATGTGAAAGCTTAATCTGCAATATGCTTCCATCTCAGCATACCTTTTTCTTGCTTTGTGTTTGGAGAAGTTGGTGGGTCATCTGCAGCAGATGTGCATAGTACATCTAATTTGTAACAGTGGGATTCACCTATTGCACCACTGGTCACAGACAGAACATGTTGTCTCTACCTGCAGGTTATTGAGAAAGCTGATATAATTGGCTGCCACTAGTGAGCCTGTGACAATGTAAAAGCCACAAGATTTGTGTGGGTTCCTTTCAGCAAAGAAAAATAACATCTCCTACGGTTGGCTAAAAGCATTTCTGAAGCACAGACCACAGTCATGTATTCAAGCTAAATAAAAAGATTTTTACAGGCATCTTAGTTTAGTTTGGAGATACCGCATGGAAATGGGCCCTTTGGCCCACCGAGTCCACGCCGACCATCGATCGCTCGTTCACACTAGTTCTATGTTATCACACTTTCTCATCCACTCACTGCTCACTAGGGGCAATTTTACTGAGACCAATTAACCTACGAACCCGCATGTCTTTGGGATGTGGGAGGAAACGGAGCACCCAGAGGAAGCCCACGCAGTCACAGGGAAAACGTGCAAACTCCACAATAACAACATCCAGGTCAAAATCGAACTTATGGTTCAACTTGCTCTCTGCCCGCATGCTGCTCATGGACTCAGCCCCATCTCCGGGGATTTATTCTCCAGCGTTAACTTCATGGGGCGTTAACTTCATGGTAACTGACAGGCGAAAAGACCAATCTGCTGATCTCACGGTTTTTTAAACCTTCATAACTTTTGTTCTATTCCATTGATCGGAACAAAACTTGGTACGCTTGGAGTGGAGGAGAACGGTGAGTAAGGTGGCGATGTAGGTAGCAAATTTTTAAAAACGCAAACCGGAAATGGTCAAGATGAGAGTTTTAGTAATAGTATAGATAGATGAGCCAAACACACAGGGAAGTGGGACTAATGTAGATGGGACATGTTGGTCAGTGTGGGCAAGTTGGGCAGAAGGGCCTGTTTCCATGCTGCATGATTCTTAACTCTATACCATTAAAGATATTATTTGTGCAGATTAAGATGTGACGAGCCTGAAATAATTCTTTGACACCTGATGCTGAACAGTTGGGATTGGAATGATGTGTTTTCTGAAGCGGGTTGGAATTGTAATCATCCAGGCAGGTGGATAATTATCCATCACACATCAGATTTATGCTTTGTAGCAAATAGTATTCTTGGATGAATTACAGATGATAATGAGTCAAAGTATAGGAGTGAGATCGATCGACTGACCAAATGGTGCCCGAACAACTGTAAGTAAAACCAAGGAACTGATGGTTAACTTTGAAGGAGTAAGGCCGAGGATCCACAAACCTGTCTTCATCAATGGGACGATGGTGGAGAGAGTCAAAATCTGCAAATTCATGGGCACGTATATATATCTGCAGATCTGTCCTGGACCCAGCACATTGATGTAATGATAAAGAATGCCCATCAATATCACTACTTCCTCAGAAGATTGAGGAGAATAATTATGTCAATGAACACTCTCTTGAACTTCTACAGGTGTACAGTGGAGAGCATATTAACTGGTTGCATCAACTGGTTCAGCACCCCAAACTCTCAGGAACAAAGAAGACTGCAAAAAGGTGGTGAACACTGCCCGATCCATCATGGGTACTGAATCCCCCAGTGTTGAAGGGATCTATAGGAGTCGCTGCCTCAAAAAGGCAGCCAGCATCATCAGAGACCCACACCACCCTGGCCACACACTCATTGCACTCCTGCCATTGGAAAGAAGGTACAGGAGCCTGAAAACAGTAGCATCCAGGTTCAGGAGCAGCTTCTTCCCTACAGCCATCAGGCTATTAAACACGACAACTTCCAAGTAGCTCCTACTACATCGACTTGCGGGGTTTGTTTTTGTCTTTGCACTATTATTGTTTGTTGGCTTATATATGTATGCGTATGTGTATATGTGTATGTCTATATATTTGTGTATATATATATAACAATAAAACACTCTTGACTTGAATAGAAAGATATTTGAGTGGGAGGTGAGTCACTTCCCAGAGGATAGAGAAATAAATGAAAACTTTTCAGTGGTTTCATTCCTTTAAACAGGGAGGGTCAAATAAATCATGTTTTTTGGTTCTGGAAAAACCACAGTCTAATTAAATAGTCTGAATGTCGGTATCATTGTTATTCTCTTGGGTGGATTGTAGTCGATGGGTTGTTTTAATAGTTTTATTTTTGAGGAGTCTAATATCACATTTGGTTTGAAATGCCAGATTATTTTTAACTATACGCTGTTGAAAACATGTTTTACACAGAGAGTGCTGGGGGTCTGGAACACGCAGCCAGGGATGGTGTAGAAGGTACCCGGACGTGGCGCCGACGGAAGAGAAGTCGAGGCAAAGAAGTCGAAGCCAAAGAACCCAATGGAAACAAGGCCAAAACACCAAATAACCGAAAGAGTACGAAGCAGAAACGCCAACAAACCGAAAGGATGTGACGCCTAAATGCAAACTAACCGAAAGGGCGGGACGCTTTGTGTCTTTGTGCAGTCAGCAGGATTGAAAGGTAGAGCTTTGTATTGTTGCACAAAGACATCTTGCAGGCCTCAACTGCAAGTGCAACCAATCATAGTTGCAGGCTGAAGAATGGTCCCAACCCAAAATATCACCTATCCATCTTCTCCGGAGATGCTGCATGACCTGCTGAGTTACTCCAACACTTTGTGTCCTTTTGTGTATTAAGCAGCATCTGCAGTTCTTTGTTTCTACAGAATATTGCAAGCATTTTTTAGTCATGTTCTCAACTTGGCAATTTCAAGAAATAAAGCCCACTCTCTCCCCTTCCCTCGCTTTCTTTCTTTCTTTTCTCCGTCTCTCTGACTCCCTCTGCCTGTGTCGCTCTGTGTCTCTTTCTCTGCCTTCGTCTCTCTCTCTCTCTCTCTGTCTCTGTCTGCCTGTCATTTTCTCTCCCTCCCTTCCATTGCTTAGGAAACCTTCTGGTTTTCACTGGTAATATTAAGCCCTGTTAATTATCTTGGGCCAGATCTTTAGATCACCAATTTCCTCCTGCAAGCTTTGTTCATTAGGCTGTGAAATGACATTTGTCTGACACACGCACATAATTGCGCAAGTAGGCTTCCAAACTCGCCCAGTGTTAGTGGAGGAGGGTAATGTAATCCTTCGCTGAGGTTATCACACTCTTGTGCAAAACTGCTGAAAAGATTTGAAGAACAGTAAACAGGATTCAATAGAGTCCAAGTTCATTTAAGTGAGAAAAAGGAATTAGCACTGGGCTGTAAAACAGATGGGTCAAGAATATTTAATTAGTTTGATCTCCAGAACCAAAACCTGACATTTCTTGCACATTGATGTTTGACAAATTGCAAATAAGCAATGAGAACCTTTGTTATTATCCATTAAAACATGTTGAAGTCCACAGTCAAAATAGTAATAAAAATAATTAAGGCCAAAACAACCTCAGTTTTACGCTAGGCGTTGAGTGTGAGAACCTTCTGCTCATCATCCATCAGGTTCTCAAACCACACTGCACACAACCCCACCTCAGCTGATGGCTTTATATAGTAAAAAAAAGGAACTGCAAATGCTGGTTAATACACAAAAGAACACAATGTGCTGGAATAACTGCAGGTCAGGCGGCATCTCTGGAGAACATGGAAAGGTGAAGTTTCAGGTTGAGACTTTTAAATGACTTTATATGGGTTGCACTACACACTTCTTCTTCTTGCGTGTGGCGTGCACAGCCTAAAGTTGTAGGACAACTTGTTCTATTTGATCTTATTTGATTGTGCATGCCAGGTTGATTGCATTCGTCAAAACAGGGCGGACCACGTGAAGGTTGCAATCTTCCACCCCACTACACACTTCAATTTTGTACTATTATGGTCCAATTATCTGATTATTTTATTTAGTTTAGTTTAGTTTAGAGATGCAGCATGGAAATGGGCCCACCGGTCCATTGAGTCCATGCTGACCATCGATCAACTGTTCACACTAGTTCTATAGATCACCCGTTCACCCTAGTTATCCCATTTTTCTTTTGTTTACTTTTAATTCCCTAATGGTTTGCCCCGTCCTACCTATCTGCCTTCTTCACCCTTACGCCCTCCCGCTCTCTCAGAATGCATCAGCTTCCAGAGAGCCAATTAAGCGGAAGCTCAGACAAACCTGCTGTGTCGGCTATTTGGAATGAATTGCCTCTGCAGGTAAAAAAGAGCACTCAGAAGAAACTATTCCCGTGGCCTTTGATCACAGGGTGTTGAATTGTTTAACTTTATTTGCTTGGTTTTGCTGCGCACAGATAGCACCCGGGTCGTATGTATCAACATGGGTCTCATGTTGTTCGCCTGTTTTATGATGTCTCTTGCGGTGCTGTTTGGTGGTTTGTTTTTTTTAGCAGCAGCTTCCAGAGGCCAATTACCGACAAACCACATCTTTGGGATGCAGGACTCAGAAGAAACCCATATGATCACAGGGAGAACGTGTAAACTCCGCACAGATAGCACCTGGGGTTAGGATCCAACATGGGTCTCCGGTGCTGTGAGGCAGCAGCTCCACCAGCAGCTATTAATTAATTAATTACTTATGTATTGTACTATAGATTATTGTATATTTATTGGTTTATTGAGTTAATGTGATTGTATAGCTGTTGCAAATATGAATTTCATTGTTCCATTTCCGGTGCATAAGACAATTAAATACTTTAGTTTAGATTCGAGATACACCGTGGAAACAGGGCCTCGCCCCCACTGAGTCCACACCGACCAGCGATCACCCGTTCACACTGAAAGAGTTAGTTATTAATTGATTGTTGTCATATTTAAGCTTTCCTGTTGTAAAAGGCCAATTGTAATGCATGATGGGATTTGGACAACTTCCATTGTGACAAGGGTTTTTTTTAAACTTAAGGTGAAAAGTTTGCAGCTCTCTTGCAAGGTTTTTATTATGTAAGTTGAAGAGGTTAATCAGATAACAAGGGGCCCAGAGGATTCCATTGGGGTGACTGGCTTTTGGCAAAGAGTGAAAAACAACTCCATATTTGGAGGTGGATGATGGTTTTTGTACATTACATCATGCATTTGATTTTATTTGTGCACGTATATAAACTCACGTTTTCTGGTATATCTTTGTGTGTGCTGCTGGAGATTCAGACGTGAAACTGTTGTCTCTGAGTCTCTCAGTCCACACCTGTCAGATGTTAAATTAAAGCTTTGTATGGTCTTAAGAATTTTTACTTTGTCTATCTTTTAAGTGAACTTTTTCAACACTAGTTCTATCCTACAAGTCAGGGATAATTTACAGAAGCAAATTAACCTACAAACCTGCACGTATTTGGAATGTGGGAGGAAACCGGAGCACACGGAGAAAGCCAACGCGGTCACAGGGAGAACGTACAAACTCCATACAGACAGCACCCGTGGTCAGGATCTGACGCTGTAAGTCAGCAACACTACCACTGCGCCACAGTGCTGCCATAAAGATATTGGGCACGTTGACTCGAGTTGACCATGAACTCAAATTCCTCTCAGCACTCTTCAGCTTCTGCTCCAGGTCCAAATTCACTGCAAAATTAGCATTAAATACAGGAGACTGCATCTATCATAGAGCTCCGATCTAACCCCAAAGTTTTAAGTAAATCATTTCAAGATTCAAGATTCAACTGTCCCAGTTAGGACAATGAAATTCTTGCTTTGCTTCAGCACAACAGGATATAGTAGGCATAAATAAATACAGAACAGATCAGTGTGACCATATACAAATGAATATATATACACAGATAAATAAACAGATAAAGTGCAATGGGCTATTAATGATCAGAGTTTTGTTTCAGTTGAGTTCAATAGCCTGATGGCTGTGGGAAAGTAGCTATTCCTGAACCTGGATGTTGCAGATTTCAGGCTCCTGTACCTTCTGCCTGAAGGCAGCGGGGAGATGAGTGGCCAGCGGGGAGATGAGTGAGTGGCCAGAATGGTGTGGATCCTTGCTGATGCCAATTTAATTGGCAAGAACAATCTAGATCTATTTTCAATATCTTTCTGCCAGATCTGTCACATCCCAGATTGGGTGTAATTTTATTTTGTAAGGAAATAATAAGGGAAATTTATTACAGTAGTTATATTTCTTCCTTCACATTCATTGCAATCTTTTGCAGGTGGCACAGTTGCCACCTTTCAGCGCCAGACACCCGGGTTCGAACCAGACAGATAGCACCTGAGAACGAACAGGTGCTATCTGTACGGAGTTTGTACATTCTCCCCGTGACCATGTGGGTTTTCTGGGAGATCTTTGGTTTCCTCCCACACACCAAAGACGGGTTTGTAGGCTAAAATTAGTAAAATTGTAAAATATTATCCCTGGTCCTAGTGTGTATAGGATCATGTCAGTGTGCGGGGGTCGCTGGTCGGAGTGGACTCGGTAGGCCGAAGGGCCTGTTTCCGCACTGTATCTCTAAACTTAACTAAAATTCAGCTGTAAATAGTTCCTTTACTAATCCAAATACACAAATCCCCCACAACATTCTCCCCACATTCTCATCAAGTCCCTTCAGCCTCCGAGTAGTAATCAGGAACAGCCAATGAAACCATTGGGGATGTGGGAAGAAATCTCAGCACTCGGAGGAAACCCAACGTGGTCACAAGATGAACTCCACACAGACAGCACCCGAGGCCGGGATTGAACCCGAGTCATTGGAAGTGAGACCACTGTCCCGCCCAAGCAGATGATTCATCCTGAATGAGCAGGTGGGGAGGTAGTGCGTGTAAGCCACATTGTGAGTTATAGGGTCATAAGCCGTGGAAACAGGCACCTCGACCCCTTGCCCATGCCAACCAACATGCCCATCCACTGGTCCCACCTGCCCACGTTTGATCCATATCCTTCTAAACTAAGTACCTGGCCAAATGTCTCTTAAACATTATGATAGTACCTGCCTCAACTACCTCCTCCGGTAGTTTGTTCCATACACCCACCATCCTTTGTATAAAAAAGTTACCCCGCAGGTATGTATTAAATCTCCCCCCCCCCCCCCCCTCCTCACCATACACCTATGTCTTCTGGTTATCGATACCCTCACTCTGGGCATTTTCCCTATCTATTCCTCTCATGATCTCATAATTCCTGATTATTCTGGGGTTTTGTAAATATTGCAAGACTTGCTGGGCAGTGCGTTTTGACAAAAGTTATGGCCAGCATCAATTCATACCAACTGAATGGGTTATAATGTAAACTTGTTACAAAATTAATGGCTTCATCATTGAAAATTAAAATTTCTATAGATTTGGTAGACGTTGAAGATGCATAAACAAGTGACAGATTCTCTTGGAAAAACTCGTGGACATGACGAAATAGGCATAAATAATCCAAATGCAAACACTGTCAAAGTAGTAATCAATCCTCATTAAAACCCGAAATAATGTAGACCGTGGGATGAAGTCTTAAACTTCCTACTTTCCAGTTTGTTTAGTTCTGTAGAATAAGCATCAGTGCAGAGGATTCTGCAATTTATTATCCAGGGAGGCACAGTGGCGCAGTGGTAGAGTGGCTGCCTTACAGCGGCAGTGGCCCGGGTTCGATCCTGGCGTTGGGTGCCATCTGTGTGTGGAGTTTGCACATTATCCCTGTGTGTGGATGGGTTGCCTCTGGGTGCCTCGGTTTTCTCCCATATCCCAAAGATGTGCAGGTTTGAAGGTTAGTTGGCCTCCATAAGTTGCTCCTCATGTGTAGGGAGGAGGAAAATAGGATAACATAGACCTGGTGTGAACGGATGATTGATGGTCAACATGGACTCAGTGGGCCGAAGGGCTTGTTTCTGTGCTGTATCTCGAAACAAAACAAAGACAAATAATCAGATATTCAGAGCACAATAGTTAGGGGGAGGTGGAGGGAGAGAGTGTTGAGTTGAGTTCTTCAGGCCAATCATCATAGACAGAAGAATCAATGTGAGAGTAACTCAGCGGGGCGGGCAGCATCTCTGGATAAAAGGAATGGGTGACGTTTTGGGTCAAGACCCTTCTTCACACTGAGTCAGAGGGAGATACAGAGATACAGTGTAAGGTGTGAAATTGAGACAAATGGGATGAAGATCTGTTAGCTAGATGAGAGTCGGAGAGCAAGAAGATGTTGCAGAGTTCTCGTCAGAGGGAGAACTTCAAAGTAGACATACCTTGAGGAGATTTTTCAAAGTCTCTTATGGGCAGAAGGGAGTGAGGTGTTGCTTTTGTATTTTGCCTTAAGAAATAGTTGCTTGCATCATCAAAATGTCCTTTCTTCATTCATTGAAATCCTCGAAACCCGCTTATATTTTGTTCCATGGTTTCAAGTGCTTGGTTAATGAAGTGGAACCTGACTGCGGTGGAAACAAATCACCAATGCGGCAAATCATTTGTGATGTATGTAGAAATTTTACATGTATTTTATATATGGGTGGCATGGTGGTGCAGCAGTAGAGTTGCTGCCTCACAGACCCAGAGACAAAGGCTTGATCCTGACTATGGGTGCTGTCTGTATGGGGTTTGTACGTTCTTCCTTTGACCTGCCTGGGTTTTCCCTGGGTGTTCCAGTTTGTTCCCACATTTCAAAGACAAAGGTTTGTCAGCTTATTGGCTTGGTCATATTATTAATTGTTTCTAGTGAGTATAGGATAGCGTTAAGTGTGCGGAGATTGCTGGTTTGTGCAGACTAGGTGGGGCGAAGGACCTATATCCACGCTGTATCTCCAAACTAAACTTATATATATACTAGACTAAGTGGGGCCCATTGGGTCCCAGGTTCACACGGGAGGGTTGGTCCCCCAACGCAATATTCCACCTCTCCACCAATTCCAATATTGGTGGCCAGTGGATGGGGGGGGGGGGGGGGGGGTTTGGAGTGCTAGCATGGGTGTTGTGGGTCAAGTTAAGTCAAGCATAGTGAGTGCATGGCCAACAATCCATTTCATGTTTCAAGTCAATCCATTTCAAGTCAAGTCAAGTCAAGTCAAGCACAGGGCAGGCGGGACCAGCCAACACTACAATCCATTTGCTTTCATTTCAGGTGAGGTCAAGCAAAGCAAAGGCAAAGCAAAAGCAAAAGCACAGGGCAGGCAGGGCCAGTCAATAATACAATCCATTTGCTTTCATTTCAGGTGAGCTCAAGCTAAGCAAAAGCAATAACACAGGGCAAGCCAAACAACTCATTTCATTTCATTAAGGGCTAGCAAATCATTTATTGCAAGCACATTAAGGGTTAACAAATCATCATTCATTGCAAGCACATTGCTGGCTAACAAATCATTTATTGCAAGCACATAAAGGGTTAACCACATAAAGCACATAACCACATAAAGCACATAACCACATAAAAAACAAAAAGGGTAGACTCACAGTTCAGTAGACTCACAGTTCAGTCGACTCACAGCAGATTCAGAGTTGTGGCTTCTCTCTCGCAATCTTTCAGAGTGTGATTGACTCACGTCCAGGCATCCGGGGTTTTATAGTCCTGCCCTCCCCCTGGAAGGGGGGTTTGCCTTCATCATGGTGATTGACAGGCGAGAAGACCAATCACCTGATCTCAAGATTTTTTAAACACTCATAACTTTTTTATTTTTCATCGATCGGAAAAATCCTCGGGGCTGCCTCAGCGGAGGAGGACTGTGAGTAAAATCATAGCAATAGAGAGTAGTGTTTTTCCTAAAATCAATAAACAGTGCAGACAGGAAGTGGTCAAGAGAGTCTTTTAATTATATAGATATAAATACACTGAACTGTTTTTTGTTTATTATATTGCTTACAGAGCAATATGTTTACATATTTGTGCTGCTGCAAGTAAAAATCTCATTGTTCTGACTGGGACACTTGGCAATAAAACACTCTTGAATCTTGGCTCTTGAAATAGAACTTCGTGGCTCATAACTTGACCAAAATGTTTTTTAGCGGTTACATGATATCCTGCCATTAGTCTTAGCACATGAGGTTTCATAACCATTAATTTCTACTTAGACTTTGTGGGGATGATTTTATAATGAAGAGCAGATGAGAATGCGAAGGAGAAAGATTCACATTAGCCTCAACTAATCCACTCCACAATTCCCATGTCAATATTATTAATGTTAGCCAACATCGACATCTGAAAGCTATTTTAATGTTATACTTATTCAGTCAATAATAAGAGTGGTATATGAGGAAATTGGGACTACAATTAGTTTTCAAAATTTTCAGTCAGCAAATCATTGGGTAGCACAGTGGTGCAGCGGTAGAGTTGCTGCCTCACAGCGCCAGAGACTTGGGTTTGATCCTGACTAAGGGTGCTGTCAGTACGGAGTTTGTATGTTCTCCCCGTGACCGGGTGCTCCAGTATCCTCCCACACTCCCAAAGATGTACAGGTTTATAGGTTAATTGACTCTGGTGAAATTGTAAAAATTGTCCCTAGTGTGTAGGATAGTGCTAGTGTAGGGGGTGATCATAGGTTGGCGCAGATTCGGTGGGCCGAAGGGCCTGCTTCTGTGCTGTACCTCTAAAATCTAAAGTCATTTAATAATTCGCTGAGGTTAGCATTTCAACATGATGCAAATTTTCATAATTGAAAGTGAAGGGAGTTGATAAAATAACAAGGCATTCATTATTGTTGAATACTGTATGGTGACTGTGGAAATTACCCATTGTTGTACAGGTAGATATTAGCATGAGCACCTTGTGAGTATCTATTTCTCAGATGCAGAGATATAGACAAGCCCTAAGTTGTCCATGTCTGAAGAAGGGTCCCAACCTGAAACATCACATATCCATGTTCTCTAGTGATGCTGCCTGTCCCGCTGAGTTATACCCGCACTTTATGTCCTTTGCTCCACATGTGGTGAACAATGTTTTAAAAGGTTTTGTAAGCACAATGGACTGCAGGTTGTGGACTCTTGAGCAGTAGTGGGCGGCACAGTGGAGCAGCTGGTAGAGCCACTGCCTCACAGCGCCAAAGAGCCAAGTTCAATCCTGACCTAGGGTGCTGTCTGTGTGTGGATGGGTTTCCTTTGGGTGCTCCAGTTTCCTCCCACATCCTAAAGACGAGCGGAAGTATAGTTTAATTGACCACTGTAAATTGCCCCAATTGTATAGGGGGAGGAATGAGTAAACGGGATAACATAGACCTTAGTGTGAATGGGTGGTCAATGGTGGGTATGCACTTGGTGGGCCAAAGGGTTGGAGTATGGCTGGAAACCGGGAGAAATCCACATGGTGACAGGGAGAACGTGCAAAATCCTTGCAGACAGCACCTGTATTCAGGATCAAACCCGAGTCTATGTAAGGCAGCAACTCTGAAGCTGCGCCACCAGACCACCTCTGCCACACTGTTTTCCCGTGCTGTAGTGTGCTCTGTGGTTTATGTTCAATTAGGGATGGGCAGTAAAAGCTGGCAACGCCAGCAATTTCCACATACTGCAACCAGGTGAAATGAGTGGAAGAGGAAGGATTGCAAGTAAAGCAGTCTAAAAGAATTAAAATAGCTAACAGCCATGCTGGCACAAGCCAACAACAGACTTGGATTGTTTTCTCCAGAACGCCGGAAGTTGCGGGAAGACCTGATAGAAGTATATAAAATAGTGAGAGGCATAGATTGGGTAGACAGTCAGAACCCTTTTCCAAGGATGGAAAAATCAAATACTAGAGGGCATAGCGTTCAGGTGAGAGGGGCAAATGTTTAATGGAAGTGTTGGGGGGCACATTTTTTTATACAGAGGGTGGTGAGTGCTTGGAACGCGCTGCTGGGGGTTGGTGGTGGAGTCAATATGATGGTGATGTTTAAGCAACTTTCGGATACGCAAGGAATGCTTAGTTTGGTTTGGAGATACAGCGTGGAAACAGGCCCTTCGGCCCACCGAGGCTGCACCGACCAGCGATCCCATTAACACTTCCCTACACACACTAGGGACAATTTACATTGCCAATTAACCTACAAACCTGTACGTCTTTGGAGTGTGGGAGGAAACAGAAAATCTCTGAGAAAACCCACGCGGTCACGAGGAGAATGTACAAACTACGTACAGGCGACACCCATACTCGGGATCGAACCCACATCTCTGGCGCTGAAAGCACTGTAATGCAGTAATATTGCTGCGCCACTGTGCTGCCCTGGAGGGAATGGAGTGATATGGGTTATGTGCAGGCAGATAACAGTTGGTCTTGGGATCATGGTCAGCACAGACATTGTGGGCCGAAGGGCCTGTTCTTGTGCTGTTCCAACTTGTGCTGGACAAGATAGAAACTAAAAACAAATTGGAAATTGATGGAAATTCTTAGCAGATCAGGCAGCATCCACGGAGGCAGAGTCAATATTTCAGATTGCTGACCTTTCATCAGAAAAGGAAAAAAGTTAAAGGGTAAAGCAAGTTTGTGATGCTGAGAAATGGCAGAAAGGGGAGAAAAGAAGAGATAAAGAGGTTTGTAGGCACATCCTGAGACTACAGAGGGTGCGGGTCAGAATTAAAAAATGATAAACTTCATGTGGAACCTCACCAAGATCCATCAGTAAGGCAAGCGCAGAAAAAAGACACAAAGTGCTGGAATAACTCAGCGGGTCAGGTAGTATCTCTGGAGTACAGTGAAAAGCTTTTTGTTGCATGCTAACCAGCCAGCAAAAACAGTGTGCATGATTACAATCAAGCCGTCCAAAGTGTATCGATACAGGATAAAGGGTGTAATGTATAGTGCAAGAAAAAGTCCAGTTAAGTCCAATGAAAGATAGTTCCAACATCTCCATTGAGATAGATGGGTCAGGACCACTCTCCCGTTGGTGGGAGGACGGTTCAGTTGCATGATAAGTCGGGAAGAAACTGTCCCTGAAATTGGAGGTGTGCATTTTCACACTTCACAACGCCTTGCCAGGTGGAAGACGGAGTTACGATAATGCTGGTGGCTTTGCCGAGGCAGCGTGAAGTGTAGATGGAGTCCATGGAAGGGAGGTACGTTTGCATGACGGTCTGGGCTACATTCACAACTCTGTGCAATTTCTTGCATAGGATTGTTTTGGGTCGGGATCGTTCTTCATGTTTGATAGGAGTCTGGCAAGCAATCACCATCTGAATTTAAACCAAAATTAAATCAAAGGTAATTAGTTAATTTTCTGTGGTGTTTATAAACGACTATTGAACCTTCACTTCTAACCATTTCAGCTGCCAGATGTTTCTCCCCCATTGATGACTGGAGACCAGGGGAGCAACCAACTTGGGAAAAGGTCAAGCAATGATTATATAAAGGTCTATGATCAAACACACTGTGGGATAATCCTTACTGTTCTCATGAATAAATCCACAAAGCTGTCCGTGGTATTTTAGAATCATCAAATAGCTTTCACAATGGGAAGTGATCCAACAGAGATAGAATTCAAGAAAAACTTTATATTCTCATCAGCATGCCTGAGCCTTGAACGTTGACTTAATTGCCCCTGGTTTTAGGTGCAAATCATGAAATTAAATGCAGCCCCTTTGGATGTGATTCAGCTCAACTCAGCTGAACATTTCCTGGTGTCATCTCAACATGGTTAAAGTCATGAGACACTTGGCCTGTTCTTGTTAAATTATTCAACTCCCTTACTGGACGCACCTAGGTTTTATTGGCAGATGGTGGACAAAGGCTAGACATGTGAAGACAGAAGTTGTGAGAGAAAAGGATTGAAGTGTTGCAAATTGTGAAGCTCGAGGGTGTAGGTGGAAGTGGGGGGGGGGGGGGGGGGATAGGAGGGACACAGCACAGGGGAAGGGCAGTGGGTGGGGGGGGGGGTTAGTGGGAATTAAGCTACCCAAACGGATCACGAGGAGTTGTTCCCCCAATTCGCATGTGGCCTCACTGTCAAGAGTTGGTTAATTGTCATATGTACCACAAACAGAACAATTAAATACTTCCTTGCAGCAGAATAATGGCCTATAAATACAGTACTCGTAGATAATATATAACAAACAAAAAAAACTCAATAAATTGAGAGCCCCTATATTAGTGCAAAAAAAGCCCAACTCCTGAGCACAACCAAGACTGTTCATAGTTTAGTTGGTATTTGCAGTGTTCAAGAGCCTGATGGTTGCTGTGAAGAACCTGTTAAGTTTAATTTAGTTTAGTTTAGTTTAGAAATACAGTGCAGAAACAGGCCCTTTGGCCCATCGAGTCCAAAGGACCAAAGGGCCTGCTTTGGCAAGATCAAGGGTAAAGCAAGTTTGTGATGCTGAGAAATGGCAGAAAGGGTAGAAAAGAAGAGATAAATAGGTTTGTAGGCACATCCTGAGTACAGAGGGTGCTGGTCAGAATTAAAAAATGACGCAACTAAGTTTTATTGGCAGATGGTGGACAAAGGCTAGACATGTGAAGACAGAAGTTGTGAGAGAAAAGGATTGAAGTGTTGCAAATTGTGAAGCTCGAGGGTGTAGGTGGAGGGGGGGGGGGGCGGGGGATAGGAGGGACACAGCACAGGGGAAGGGCGGTGGGGGGGGGGTTAGTGGGAATTAAGCTACCCAAACGGATCACGAGGAGTTGTTCCCCCAATTCGCATGTGACCTCACTGTCAAGAGTTGTTTAATTGTCATATGTACCACAAACAGAACAATTAAATACTTCCTTGCAGCAGAATATATACTGCTATAAATACAGTACTCATAGATAATATATAATAAACAAAAAAAACTCAATAAATTGAGAACCCCTATATTAGTGCAAAAAAAGCCCAACTCTTGAGCACAACCAAGACTGTTCATTGTTTAGTTGGTATTTGCAGTGTTCAAGAGCCTGATGGTTGCTGTGAAGAACCTGTTTAGTTTAGTTTAGTTTAGTTTAGAAATACAGTGCGGAAGCAGGCCCTTTGGCCCTTTGGCCCATCGAGTCCGTACCAACCAGTGATCCACGCACACTAACACGATCCTACACACATGCGACGATTTACAATTTTACCAGGTCAATTAGCCTACAAACTTGTACGTCCTTGGAGTGTTGGAGAAAAGCAGAACCCCTGAAGAAAACCCACACAGGTCACGGGGTGAATGTACAAACTCCATACAGACAGCACCCGTAGTCAAGATCGAACCTGGGTGTCTGTCGCTGAAAGGCAGCAACTCTACCGCTGCGCCACTGTGCCACCCACCATGTTCTTGAACCTTGAGGTCATGGTTTTCAGTGTTATCCTATCCGTGTATCAGTCTAATTGTTTCTTAATGTTGGGATAGTCCCTGCCTCAACTACCTCCTCTAGCAGCTTGTTCCATACACCCACCACCCTATGTGTGGAAAAGGTTACCCCTTAAAAAGTTACATCTTAAAAATACTTCAAACAAAAAACATTGAAATCATACTTCTACAATGCACTAAGACATGATTTTAATATTCAATTTCAAAAAGTCCCTACCGTACCGTCCCTAAAGCTGCATGTTTATTTTCAAGTGGCTTAAAGCCACAACTGGTTACCTCGGCAACATATTCCATATGCAATACCAGATCCCACACACTCTTTACTGAGGGGTCCGTGATGGCTTAGTTTAATGAAAGTGATTTTACTCGACCCTGTGCTATCATTTAGAGCAATAGCCTTGATCCCACAAGCTGTTCACTAACTCTGTTCTCTTGCCACTATTCCCTATCCCACTTTCTACTGGTCTGGAACGGCCTGCAACACTGAACATACAACAGAGCTCAGGAACAGGTCCTTTATTCCACAATGTCAAGTGATGACTCAATGTGCTGGAGTAGCTGAGTGGATCAGGCAGCATCTCTGGAGAACACGGATAGGTATCAGGTCATGGTCAGGATCCTTCTTTAGACGCAAATCGTCACCTATCCATGTTCTCCCGAGATGGGGACACTAAAGGTCCTGTCCCACGAGCATGCGACTTGCATGCGGCAAGCGCGATGTGGGCAAGTTGGACCGAAGGGCCTGTTTTCACACTGTATCACTCTATGACTATATTATATCTCAACCATGCGTGAATGCTTAAAAATCAAGTGGTCGGGTTTTATCTGTCATATGGGGTTCCACAGGGTTCGATTCTGGGGCCCCTGCTTTTCTCGCTGTACATACTTCCTCTGGGTTCCATCCTTAGAAAGCATGGCATCTCCTTCCACTGTTATGCAGATGATACCCAGCTTTATTTGCCGCTGAGGGGGGGAGATGCCTTTTCTGTAAAATCGCTTCTGTCTTGTTTTGATGACATTAAGTCCTGGTTGGCCCTAAACTTTCTTGGATTTAATGAAAAGAAGACAGAGGTGATTTTATTTGATCCCAATGGCTGCCGTGAACCTCCATTTGTTGATTTAGGTCCATTGTCAAGGTACGTGAAGCCAACAGTTGTGAACCTGGGTTTTAGGATGGACAGTGACTTTAAATTAGATCGCCAAATATGCGCGGTGGTTAAGTCCAGCTTCTTTCACCTAAGGAAGCTGGCGAAGGTGAAGCCCATTCTCGAGCGGCAGCATTTTGAGACAGTAATCCATGCCTTTATTACATCTAGGCTGGATTACTGTAACGCGCTCTATTTTGGTGTTGCTCGTTCTTCACTGGCTCGTCTCCAGTTGGTTCAGAATGCTGCTGCTCGCCTTTTAACAGGGACTCGAAAGAGGGAGCACATATCGCCAATTCTGGCCTCCCTACACTGGCTCCCGGTGCACTTTCGGGTTCATTTTAAGTTACTGTTATTTGTTTTTAAATCTCTGAATGGGCTCGCCCCGCCTTACCTCTCTGAGCTGCTCCACCCATACACTCCTGCCCGGTCCCTCAGGTCAGCTGGTCAGCTGCTCCTGGAGGTACCGAGGTCTAGTCGGAGGCTCAGAGGGGATAGAGCCTTCTCTGTTGCTGCTCCGGCACTCTGGAACACCCTGCCGCTGCACATCAGACAGGCCCCCTCACTGTCCATCTTCAAATCCAGTGTTAAAACGCATTTGTACTCCCTGGCTTTTGACCATGCCTGAGGCTTTGCTTCTGTTTGTGGTGTTTTTGATGTTTCTTTATTTTACATGTCTTTTCCTACTATTTCTTTTGATTGTTATTTTTGGTGTGTATTAACTTTTTTGTCAATGATTAGTTATGTACAGCACTTTGTTGCAGCTATGTTTGTTTTTAAAGTGCTCTATAAATAAAATTATTATTATTATTATTATTATTATATACTCAAGCATAGAAACATAAAAAAATAGGGGCAGGAATAGGCCATTCAGCCCTTCGAGACAGCACTGCCATTCAATATGATCATTCAATATGATCATGGCTGTTCATCTAAAATCAGTACCTCTTTCCTGTTTTTTCCCCATATCCCTTGATTCCGCTAGCCCCAAGAGCTAAATGTAACTCTCTTGAAAAGATCCAGTGAATTGGCCTCCACTGCCTTCTGTGGCAAATTCCACAGATTCACAACTCTCTAGGTGAAGAAAGTTTGTCCTCTTCTCAGTCCTAAATGGCCTACCCCTTATTCTTAAAATGTGACCCCTGGTTCTGAACTCCCCCAACATCGGGACCAATTTTCCTGCAGTTACAGTAAGTGAAAATCTAGCAGGCAAGCAGGATGCTTTCTCCAACCACTATCCTCCACCGCTTCTACCCAGTACTTGGTACCTACTTCCAGCAGCCACTGGTTGTCCTCCAGGATGCACCGAGCCGCAGCCTGGTCCATGCCGGTCACCAGAGAGAATTTGGCGCAGAGACTCTCACGGCAACGGTGCAACGCTTCCTCCGACGCCTCAGCAAACACTCGCCAGCCCCGGCTCCCCGTCCGCATCTGCCCCCGCAGCTACTTCTGCTTCCATCCCTCTCTCCGCCCCAGCTCTCCAACACTCACGACCAGGATGCTCAGAGCACAGCAGCGCCTCGTCCAAAGCTGGAGACATTGAAACATGTCTAGCCAAAAAAGTGGGGAGGCTGCAGCTCCCCAACTCCCCCGGTTCCGCGGCCCATGGGATATAGAGGTGTACCGAAGGCTTGTATGTGAGAGCATTCATTTTTATTTTATTTTAGAGATACAGTGCGGAAATAGACCCTTATGTGCACCAGGTCCAAGCTGACCAGCGGCCACTATCCACCACACAAGGGACAATTTACAATTTTACCAAAGCCAATTAACCTATAAACCTGGACGTCTTAGGATGTGGGAGGAAACTGGAGCATCCGGGGAAAACCCACGTGGTCACAGGGAGAACATACAAACTCTTGGCCAGGATCATACCCGGGTCCCTGGCGCTGGCACTTGGGCGACTTTTTAGGCGAGTGCAGGAGACTCTGCGCTCGCCTCATGATCGCCACATGGTCACCACATGGTCGCTGGTGCTCTCTGGTGAGTCTCCTTCAGGGTCACGTGGAGTTCCCGCATTCTGGGAACTAGTCACTCAGTATGGTTGCAGCAAATTTTTCAACATGGTCGCCATGGAGAAAATCAATACTTTTGTAGTCGTTGGTGCAGTGGTAGTGGGGTCGCCATGTTGTTGTAGGTAGGTAGTTGAGGTAGCTGTCGGTAGTTTTAGTTAATCTCCTTTGCTGACGAGGCATTTTCATTGGCTCATTGGGAAAAAAAAACATAAGCACGAGTTTTCAGAACCAAGGAAAACTGACCAGTAATGTTTAAATGCCCGTTAAACTTCACAGCTGTGTATCTCTGGCTTATTATGTTGGCTGGGTTCTTAAAAGTGTCCTTACTCATTCTACCCCCTTCTCCCCCCCCCCCCCCCCCTGCTTTTAAAGGACTTACCATACACTGTGCTAGCCGTCATAACCTTCCTGTTCATCGCGGTGTGTCTGTATCACCTTGGCTTTGCACCGTGTGAATTTCAGACAGCGCTCTCCCCGCTTGCCCTGACCCCCGCCTTTTGGGTGGGTGTGTGTGCGTGTGTGTGTGTGTGTGTGTGTGTGTGTGTGTGTGTGTGTGTGTGTGTGTGTGTGTGTGTGTGTGTGTGTGTGGGTGTGTGTGTGTGTGTGTGTGTGTGTGTGCGCGCGTGTGTGTGTGTGCGTGTGTGTGTGTGTGCGTGCGTGTGCGTGTGTGTGTGTGTGCGTGCGTTCCACTCTTAACACTCGCCGTTCCACTTCCCGGTTTTTCAGCGAGTGTCCACTCTTGACACTCGCCGGCAGCCCGCTGAAAAATCGCCTAAGTCGGACAGGCCCTTGAAGCAATAACTTTACTGCTGCACCACCGTGCATCATTAATGACCTTTGAGAAACATGATGTGTTGTCCGATCCCTTCAAATATTTGAGCTTTGTCTGCTGTGGCTCTCAAAAAAAATAAATGAATAGTTCCCTGGCGGCATAATCTGTCAAGAAATAGAGAAGAAAACCTTGCAAATTGGGAGTGAAACATGTGTTTGGCCATGTAACTAAATCTTTAGAGGCCACATAGACAGATTCTTGTGCAAAGCTTTACCTCCTGCACAGTCCCATTTGGTAACAGTTCACCCAGCCTCCAATGAAATTAAAATATAGCCAGATGTTGTTAATCTTAGAGTCATAGTCAGCAAGGAAACTGGCCCCTACGGCCCAACTGACCAAGTTGCCCTATCTAGACTTGGCCCAATTTGTTGCATGTCCCAAATACACTATTTGACTGCAAGAGACAGTGTTTTGCTTTTTTAAATGCATCTTTCTTCTTTCAGTCACTGTGGCGGAATATTTCAATTTCTCCTTATTTTCTGCCGATAACCTATACAGAAAGAGCCATCTTCTCACCAGAGCTAGCACCTTGTGATGTCCATTGAACTATAGCTGGTCACAAGCAGTTCATAGTCATTGTAGTCAAGCAACACAACAGCATTCTATGCATCTTAGCATAGCCTGGGCAGCCAGACTTAAGAACAGATCCTTCCCCACAGCTGCTGAGTATTTGCAACTGGGAAATTCTTTTTCAAAGGCATCATCCTTTGAATCTTCAGTCTTCTTCCCTCTGGCTCACAAACCACAACTTGGGCAGCTTACAACCGAGTGGTATGAATACTGATTTATCTCGTTTCAAGTAACCCTTGCATTCCCTCTCTCGCCGTCCGTCCCCACCCTAGTCGGCCTACTAGTTTCAATTCATCCTGCTTCGTTTCACTGTTTGTATCCACTCATTATCACCTTCTCCACAGCCAACAATGGACCATTGTGGGCTCCACCTTTCCTTGATTATTGTTCCAGGCTTTGATTTGTTCTTTTCAAACCTTTCATTCATTTGTTCTTTGTACCTTTTCACACCTCTAGCTTCCTTCTCCCCTGGCACTCAGTCTGAAGAAGTGTCTCGACTGAAACATTGCCTATTCCTTTTCGCCAGAGATGCTGCCTGGCCCGCTGAGTTACTCCAGCATTTTGTGTCTATCATCAGCAACTTTTCTAACACGTCTCATCATCTTCCTTTATCTCTGTACTTTGCTCCAACCATCTGCCTATCAGACTCCCCTCCCTCGCCTACGTCAACCTATTACCTGCCAAGTTTTGTCCTGCTTCTTTCCCCTTGTCTAGCTTTCTTCTCTTCCCCTACAATCAGCCTGAAGAAGGGTCTCAACCTGAAACCTCACCTATCCATGTTTTCCAGAGATGCTGCCTGACCCGCTGAGTTACCCCAGCACTATGCGCCCCTTTGGTGAATCTTCTCCATGGCCTGATGCTAAACACTTCAGACTAAGAGGACAAAGATCAACACATCCAGCTGAGAATGGTAGTGCACGTCAACAATGAATGGGAGGAGAGCTGGGGGCAGCACAGTAGTGTAGCGGTAGAGCTGCTGCCTCTCAGTGCCAGAGACCCGGCTTCGTTCCTGACCTCGGGTCCTGGGTCAATGTGAAGTTTGCACGTTCTTCCTGCGACCACGTGTTTTTGATTTCCTCCCACATCCCAAAGGCATGCAGGTTTGTAGGTTAATTGGCTTCTGAAAAGTGTCCCTGGTGTGCAGTATAGAACACGTGTGTACAGGTGATCGTTGGTTGTAGTGGACTTGGTCGGGCAAAGGGCCTGATTCCAAGCTGTATCTCTAAACTAAACTTTAAGACCCGTGTAGAAAGGAACTGCAGATACCGAAGACAGAGACAAAGTGCCAGAGTAACTCAGCAGGTAGACAGAAATGCTGGAGAAACTCAGCGGGTGAGGCCGCATCTATGGAGCGAAGGAAATAGGCGATGTTTCGGGTCGAGACCCGTCTTCAGACTGATGTGAGAGGAGGGGGGAGGGGGGGCGGGAAGAAGAGTAACTCAGCGGTTCAGGCAGTTTCTCTGGAGAAAAGAAAAGGTGACGTTTTGGGTCAGAATCCTCTTCAGACTGGTCCAGACCTGAAATGTCACCCATCCTTTATTTCCAGAGATGCTGCCTGACCCGCTGAGTTAATCCAACATTTTGTGTTTATCTAAACTTTAAGACCGTGTGGAAAATCTTCAGATCCGATTCAGATTCAATTTTAATTGTCATTGTCAGTGTACAGTACAGAGACAACGAAATGCAAGATAAAGGTGCCATGAATATTCTTCCTCACGAATGAAAACTTGACAACGTTCTGATGAAGGGTCCTCACCAGACGAGGCCTGACCTGCAGTACTCCAACCATTTCCTGTTTTAGTTCTTCCTCCCCAGGTGCCCACCACCATTGGAGCCATCATTCAACTCTCTCATCACTCCACTAAAAGTGACAAAGAGCACTGACCACAGCAAATAACAAGGTTCCTTAAAAGACACAAAATGTTGGGGTATTTCAGCCGGTCAAACAGCATCTCTGGAGAACGTGGATAGGTGACGTTTCGAGTCGGGATCCTCCCCCAGTCTCAAGGAGGGTCCCAACTCAAAATGTCAGCTATCCATGTTCTCCAGAGGTGCCGCCTGACCCACTGAGTAACTCCAGCACTTTAATAGACAATAGACAATAAACAATAGACTTTGTATCTTTTTTGTTTGTAAACCAGCATCTGCAATTCCTTGTTTCTCCATAGTTTTTGCTTTTCTAACAATCTCCATCATTTCATTCTTACAACAACTTGTGTCAGACTCATTATAAAAGTAGTCTATGGCTCCTAACAAACTCACCGTGGAGTCTTTACAAGGAAACTCACTGTTGCTGTAAAAGAAACTTAATGCAAAGCCTGGTTAACCTCTCTAGCCTGATAACAATTTTCTTCTGCCCAATATAAATTACTCCTTTCACAACTGTCAACATTTTCGTTTTCCTAAATAATTCCTTTCTATTTTGCTTTCAACCAGTAATTGTGCGTTTGTTTCCCTTTATATTAAGCCTCTTCAAAGCAATTTCATTTTCCACAGCTTTTAACCAGCAAGCTTATCTCAGCAACTGTCAATCAGATGCAATTGTCGATACGTGTCATGACTTCTTTTGTTTCTCTCTGAGTTTGTAATCAAATTTCTCCACTCTATTGCAAGCAATTGTTCTGACCCATTCAATTCCAAAATCTGCAACTCGGATGTATAATGAATGTGCAATTTTGTCTTTAAATGGGCTGATAACTATTTTTTATTCTTGATTTAGTCAGCAATAGACCAATGTATTTACATTTACCATTCAGGGATACGTGATGTTATGGATATAAGGACTCCAGGTGCAGGTTTACACAAAAACACACAAAGTACTGGAATAATTCAGCGGCCACTACCCCATACTCTCAATTTCACATCGTCACTACTCCCAAAATGAGGCTTTCCATTCTAGGGCATCTGAGATATCCTCTTTCTCTAGTACATGAAATTCCCCCCTTTTTTCCAGAGACTGCCCCATCTGCAACTCCTTGGTTCACTCATCTCTCCCCACCCAAACCACCCCCTCCACAGGTACTTTTTCCCAGCAACCACAGGAGATGTAACACCTGTAACTACCTCCTTCCTCGAGTCCATCCGGGGACCCCAGCAGTCCCTCCAGGTGAGACAAAGATTCACGTACACCTCCTCTAACCTCATCTACTGTTCCTGTTCAACGGGGAGCTCAAGCATAGACTCGGCGGCCGTTTCGACCTTTCTGTCAGGACCTCCTCCACTGCTACTAATGTGAGGCCACAAGCAAACTGGAGGAACAGCACCTCATATTCCACTTGGGTAACCCAGAGGTGTGAACACTGAATTCTCCAATGTTAGATAACCTCTCACTAAACTTTGTCCCACACCTCCTTTAAGCCCTCCCTCCACCATCTCCAGTTTAAATTCCATTTGGAATATTTTGGAGGACCAAGAAACCAAGAACCTCTCACCTGTGCTGCAC
Source organism: Leucoraja erinaceus (assembly GCF_028641065.1). Lineage (NCBI taxonomy): Eukaryota > Metazoa > Chordata > Chondrichthyes > Rajiformes > Rajidae > Leucoraja > Leucoraja erinaceus. The sequence goes on along the minus strand of NC_073395.1, from coordinate 23,252,061 downwards.
CTCAACTTGCGGGTGCGGGTGCGGACTCTGGCCGGCAGGGGGCGGGTGCGGGTGCGGACTCCGGCCGGCAGGGGGCGGTGCGGGTGCGGGTGCGGGTGCGGGTGTGGACTCCGGCCGGCAGGGGGCGGGTGCGGGTGCGGGTGCGGGTGCGGGTGCGGACTCCGGCCGGTAGGGGGCGATGCGGGTGCGGGTGCGGGTACAGACTCCGGCCGGTAGGGGGGCGATGCGGGTGCGGGTGGGGTACAGACTCCGGCCGGCAGGGGGCGGGTGCGGGTGCGGGTGCGGGTGCGGGTGCGGACTCCGGCCGGTAGGGGGCGATGCGGGTGCGGGTGCGGGTACAGACTCCGGCCGGTAGGGGCGATGCGGGTGCGGGTGCGGGGTACAGACTCCGGCCATCAGGGGGCGGTGCGGGTGCGGGTGCGGGTGCGGGTGCGGACTCCGGCCGGCAGGGGGCGGTGCTGGTGTGGGTGCGGGTGCGGGTGCGGGTGGTGCGGACTCCGGCCGGCAGGGGGGTGCTGGTGTGGGTGCGGGTGCGGGTGCGGGTGCGGACTCCGGCCGGCAGGGGGCGGTGCTGGTGTGGGTGCGGGTGCGGGTGCGGGTACAGACTCCGGCCGGCAGGGGGCGGTGCGGGTGCGGACGGGCCGCGGGTCCCCGGCGATGGCGGCGCCATGAGACTTCGCTGGAAGCGGGCGGCCGGCGGCCTGGTCCTCATCTACTGCCTGTTCTCCCTTTATGCCGCTTATGTCGTCTTTTTCCAAGGGAGCAGGGGGTCAGGGGCTGCAGCGCGGGAGCGCAGGAGGGGTAAGGAGCGGCGGTGGCGGTGGGCCCCGCCAGGACCCTTCACCCTCATCACACCCGGGAACCCCCCGCCCCAACGCGGACCCTCTCACACCCACCACCCCCTCTCCTCCCCCAGGACCCATTCACCCGGGATCCCAGACCCCCCACCCACCCGGGACCCTCTCCCAGGGATGGAGTCGGGGAGGAGAGAGGCTGCTTGTTGTGATGTACTGGGCTGCATCCACAACTCTTGTTGTCGAGGTCTGCCTCACGTTTACTGGCTGTGAAAGAGAGGATTATCACTGAAGGTTTGAGACTATATTAGATACACTGGGGATTTGTCAGAAAACACTCACTAAAATCAATCGAAACAAGCTAGCATTGCTGACCTTTCACATGACAGCTGATTTCCTCTCATGCATGGAGGACTTGGGTCAAAGGGCCTGTTTCCACGATGTGTCATACATAGTACTCACCTCAAATACCTCCTCCGCCAGCTCGTTCCACATACCCACCACAATTTGTATTACAAAAGTCATCCCTCTATTTGGAATGGCGACTGGTTTAGCATGTGGGTATCCAGGCTGAAAGCTGGGAAGTATGCAGTGGTTTGTGTTGGCCTGTTTGGCTCCATGAAGAATTCACCACTGTGCCACTGGAGAAGATGTCATATCCAATGCAATGTAGGTCCATGTCAGTTCTGATGTCGAGAATGGGATATGGGAAATCGAGAGCCAGAGGACATAGGTTTGAAGTGAGGGGGGAAAGACTGATGGAATGAAATACTTTATTGTCACATGTGACAAGGCACAGTGAAATTCTTTGTTGCATACCCAAAATAAACAGATAGCGGCCACCTACGGCGCTGACTAAGTTACAAAGCACGCTGGCTCCTCCTTTTGTTCTTCCCCCCCCCCCCCCCCCCCCCCCCCCCGCAATTCTCGCACACCGACTTAATAGGAACCTGGCAACCTTTTTACACGAAGGGTGGTGGGTATGTGGAACGAGCTGCCAGAGGAGGTAGTTGAGGCAGGTACCATGCTAACATTTCAAAGAGATTTGGACTGGTATCGAATTGAATTATTTATTGTCACATGCCACAAATCACAGTGAATTTTTTTGCTTGCATACCCAAGGTATGCACATAGTCGCCCATAAAATTGTGCCCAACCCGTTGAATTTTCTCTGATGATGCTACCTTACCTGCTGAGGTACTCCAGCACTATGTGCCTTTCTTTATGGAACAACAGAAGGCCCTACAGCCCACAATGTATGTGCCGAATATGATGCCAGGATAAAGTAATCTCTACCTCCATGTGAATACTTGGATTTGGTAAAATCAGACAGTACTACTACATATTCTGAACACAAGGCAGAAGGAATAACATGGATCGAGAGCTCAGGGACAGCACTCTGCAGGAGGACACAAGTGCTGGAATAACTCAGTAGGTCAGTCAGAATCTCTGGAGATCATGCATGGGTGATGTTTCAGTTCGGGACTATTCTTCAAACCATTAATTTGATAGAGTTGGTCTTGACCTGAAATGTCACCCGTTCATATTCTACAAGCATACTGCCTTCTCGCGGAGTTACTCCAGCACTTTGTGTCTTTTTTTTGTAAACCAGTATCTGCAGGTCCGTGTTTCAAGTAGATTCAGCCTGTCGCTTTGTGAAGACGGATTGCTGACTTTTGTTTAAACTGTATTTGGATTTGACAGGCAGTGCACTTCCCCTGCAGAATGAGGGACAGCAAGGGGAATCGCAACACCTGCAACAAGACAATGAGTGGAATCCATGGGAAGAGGATGAGAAAATGGAGAATGATTTACAGCACAAAGCTCAACTGCAGGGATTTCAGAAGCAAATTTTACAAAACCCACCCAGGAGAAAGGTGGTGCAAATCTGGGGCAAAGCAGCAATTGGTAAATCCTCTTCAGAAATACTCTCTGTGTATACTGTTCCTTCAATATTTGTTAGTGCAGGCAGATGTACTGTCACATTTTAATTTGTTCCTGAAAAGAAAATCTAATGGAATGCATTGCCACAGACGGATGTGGAGGGCAGGACATTGAGTATTTTTTAAAGCAGAGATTGATAGGTTCTTGTGTAAGAAGGAACTGCAGATGCTGGTTTATGGCCAATAGATAGAAACAAAATGCTGGAGTAACTCAGCGGGTCAGGCCTGCATCTCTGGAAAAAAGAAATAGGTAACGTTGCGGGTTGAGACCCTTCATCAAACTGATGGGATCTTGATTAGGAAGAGTGTCAGTTACAGATAGAAGGCAGGAAACAAGGTTAAGAGGGAAATAAAGGTCAGGCATGAATGGGCTGAATGGCCTAATTCTGCTCCTACGTCCCATGATCATAAAGTCCTTTGTGTTTTATTATTTAGATTTCCTAGATTGATGTTGTGCATAATGATATTTTCTGTGGATTTAAAACCTTCCTCTTTGAAATAGGGCTTTACCTCTGGCAGCATATTCTTGGTGGCCCACTTACGCCGAGTGATGTGATGGCTCAGTGGAGAGAAGGGGAGCTAAAGGCTGGTAATTTATATTTTAGGTAAAGGTTGCGTTTACGTGAATGACATCTGTTTTTCCAACTTGGCGAATAAAATTCCTCATATGTTGCAAAATATACTTGGCTAATAAAGTATTATTGTGATTGATAGTGAAGAGTGACTGGTAGTAGGTTGACATAGGTGGGGGGGTGATAGGCATATATGTAGAATAAAGGCTAGAGATAAGAACAGAAGGTGTAAGACAGGTTTGAAGAGTTGTGGATTGTGAAACCAGAGGGTGGAAAGCAGCAAGGGATGGAGGGGAGAAATGGGTGAGAGTGTAGATTGGGTTCAGTGGCGGGAGGAGGGGGGTGGATTAGTTAGAAGTTACCTAAAATTGGAGAATGTAATGTTTATACCATTGGGTTGCAAGCTACCCAAGTGAGCGTGTGTTAAACAAAACATATGTCAGGAAAATCGTTCCTAGCCATTGGTACATGTAATTCCTTTCATAAGCACAGGAGGGGTGGAGCTGTTAGCTTAGTATTAAAGACAGGAAAGACTGGGTAATATAAAAACTGATTTCTTGTATGAAAGTTCAGTGTGAGAGTTCCTTCCTTATTTGAGTCATTTATTTGATGTGGAGGAAGGAAGTGCAGATGCTGGTTAACACCTAAGATAGATACAAAAAGCTGGAGTAGCTCAGCAGGTCAGGCGGCATCTCTGGAGATAAGGTGTAGGTGATATTTTAGGTCGAGGCCCTTCTGAAGAAATTACTACAGCTTTTTATATCTATCTTCATTTATTTGATTATACTTTCTCCTTATACTTCACGTTCTACTTTAATTTTCTTGATATCTCGTACTTAAAAGTATTTTAAACATTCCGTGAATGATAACCATTGTACAAAATAAATTTGAATCATGGGATGGTATGTCACATGATGCATCCTTGAGAGAGGTTTGCACATATTTGTATTTAAACCTATGTGGATAATGGAGTTATTATGCCAATTTCAACCATTCCTTGTCTGAATTGATGTGATTGTTCTTGGAACACAGATGGTTTTAAGATGAGGGTGCAATATTATGAAAAATTTGATAGAGTAAATAAAGCAATATCCTTAGATCAGGATCCAACAGACACAGATTTAAGATAATTGGCATTGATAAAACAGAAAGAAAGATTTTTTATTTAATACCAGCAAGTGTTTACAGTTTGCAATTCATTGTGGGCGGTAGAAACAGATTAAACATGAGTTGTTCACTTGACAAGTAAAACAAATAGGTTTAAGGGGAAAGGACTGGGGAGTGATATTGAGTGGGCAGATATTCCAAAAATGTTCTCTCACTATTTAATGATTCATAGATTGATACAGCATGGAAACAGACCCTCGGCTCAACGTGTCAGTGCCGACCAAATGCCTCATCTATGCTAGTCCCACCTGCCTGCGTTTGGCCCATATATCCCCCTAAACCTTTTCTATCTTTGTACCTGTCCTATTGTGGTTTAAATGTTGTCATGGGGACGGCACAGTGGCACAGCTGGTAGAGCCGCTGCTTCTCAGCACCAGAGATCGGGGTTTGATCCTGCTGGCTAATGTGACATTTACACATTCTCCCTGTGACGGCGTGGTGCTCTAATTTCCTCCCACATCCCAAAAACGTGCAGGTTTATGGGTTAATTGGCCCTCTGTAAAATTGCCTGCTAGTAGGGAGTGGATGCGAAAGTTTGATAACGTGGAACTAGAGCGAACGTGTGGTCAGCTTGGACTCTGAGGGTCGAAGGGCCTGTTTCCATGCTGTATCTATAAACTAAACGAATACCTGCCTCAGCTATGACTGATAAAGCTTGATAATGTTCTGATCAGCTTAATAACAGAGCATGTAAATGCTAAATGTTAAGTGCAAAGGATCATATTTGGATTATGATATGCTGCTTCATGCCCCTATTTTCCTGCTTTCCTGCTTTCAGTTTCTACACTGGACCTGCTGTGGTTCCTGGACGTATCTCACCAGACACGGAGAATCTTGTGCTAGTGCTGAACGGCAGGGAGGAGGGGAAGGTCAAGTTTGCCACCCAGTGGCTGCACTACGTACAGACGCTGCACCAGATGCACAAACTCAAGCACATGGCTGTGGTCCTGCTCGGCAGCGAGGGGTGTGAGAATGGCTGGATCCAGCCTTACCTTAAAAAGCACGGAGGGTTTATCGATTTATTATTTCTGGTGTACGACAGCCCCTGGGTAGATGAGGTGGATGTTTTCCAGTGGCCTCTGGGAGTGGCAACGTAAGTCATGTATCACTTTTGTGCTAGCTGGGTGGCTCTGGTGTAACTGTTTCACATCCCTCTCTTCCCAATCTTATCAGCTTTGTCTTATCTACATTGTGCAACACCCACCCTGAGGTCTATTTTGTGAACAGCATATCAGAATTGGGATGTTATGTTGCAAAGCACTGGTTAGATTGCAAGATAAACACAAAGTGCTGGAGTAACTCAGTGGGTCAGGCAGAATATCTGGCGAAAAAGGATGGGTGACGTTTCGGCTCGCGACCCTTCTTCGGGGAGGAGTGGGGGGGGGATAAAGAGCTTGAGGCAAGTTATGGCAAAGTTAAAACTCAATATTGTTAATAACGTTGGACTTGAATCACACAAAATGGCGCCAGAAACAGGGCATCTGAAAGCGGCAATGCTGGAACAATTAAATCTGGGTGTGCGCGGGATGCAGAATTAGGGAATCTGGAGATATGGGCGGGTACAAAGAGAAAGTACGGCATGAAAAACGACAGATCAAAGCAGTTTAAAGTATATTAAAAGGATAGCTGGGCAAGTTTGACGGGTGCATGGAATACACTGGCAGGGCTGGGGATGGAGGCAGAAATGATAGTGGTGTTTACGACGCTGTTAGACAGGTGTGTGGATATACAGGGAATGGAGGGACGTGAATCACATGCAGGCAGAGACGATTAGTTTAACCCGGCATCATGTGACATGGACACGAAGAGTCTGTTCCTGTGTTGTACTGTTCTATGTTCTCTATGATCGCTGTTCAACAAGGCTTAGACCAAGTTGGGATATAGACAGCAACATTTTAAATGACCTCAGGTTTACATTTGATAGATGGCTAGTTGGGAGGAGAGCCAGGAGAGCATTGGAAAGGCCAGATTAACAGAGGGTCAAGGGTATGGATTGGGCAGTTGAGATGAGGCAACAAAGAAGTTGGGCAATGCTTCGGAGCTGGAAATGGGAAAGCTTAAGAGGGGGAAGCTTATGTCTTCAAATGTGAAGACTTATTGCAATCAAAGCAATCCTCATATAGTTAATGGGGAATGAGATGCAGCCCGTTGCTAAGGAACAGAGTTTAGCAGTTACCAAAGAATATGGTGTACTGAATATTAAGTTACAAGAAATGCTTGGTCATTCAGGGCCAGATGCCAGACAGAAAACACAACAATTTAGAGGCAGTACGGGTGGGGGGGGGGGGGGGGGGTGGGGGGGGGGGGGGTGGGAGGGGGGGGGGGGGGGTGTGGGGGGGGGGGGGGGGGGGGGGGGGGGAGTGGAATTAAGTGCCATCACTATACATGTGAAACCTGACATTATTTTCTTATGAGTTCCACTGTTCTTTATTGTCACATGTACCTGATACAGTGCAATTCCCCTTTTGCATGCAGTTCAGTAAAAATAAATACTTTTATACATAGGTACAATCATATTTAGGTACAAGAGTGCAAGGATTGTAGATTACACTGAGACAGCACCCAGGGGTCACCACAAATCTGGCGCCATTTTGTGTGATTCAAGTCTAACGTCGTTAATAATAGTCCAACACTGTTGCAAAAGATGGGATGTGTGCTCTCCACAAAGGGCCAACAAGATTGTGGTTGTGAGCTGATGGGTGCTGTGTTTGCCCGTTTATTTTTCAAAGAGGATCCGATGGCCTCGCTACTCAGTTTCATCCAACAGCCAGACATAATTTAGTTTAGCTTAGAGATACAGCATGGAAACAGGCCATCGGCTGTCCACTTGTCCACTCAAGGCCACGCCAGTCATCAATCACCTGTTCACGCTAGTTCTATGTTATGCCACTTTCTTATCCACTCCCTACCCACTAGGGGCAATTTACAGAAGCCAATTACCCTACAAACCTGCACGTCTTTGGGATATGGGAGGAAACCGGAGCACTGGAGAAAACCCAAGCGGTCACAGAGAGAACAAGCAAATTCTGCACACATGGCACCCGAGTTCAGGAACAAAGTTGGGTCTCGGTGCTGTGACACCCACAATGGGAGATGTTAAAACTGACTATAGTTCTCATGCTCAGCTCAAAGCTTAAGTAAATTTGTAAGAGTACACTATACATTTCAAAGATTCCCATCTGCATACACAATTGTTACTGAGGGATTTAAACAACTAGCACAAAGCAGCACTTGAGAGACCTCTGGGTAGCACATGCCTCTGACTTCCAGTGTTCCTCTCATACGGTACCTCTTTCCGTAGCTGCCTGCCGAGGGAGAGAGAGCTCCGTTAGTATCTAATTACTAGGTTATTAAAATGGATAAAAAATACTCCACGCGAGATTGCTTGACTTTTAATTGAGGCTGGAATTCGACCTTTAAAGACTGAGTTGCATGCTCTACGGTGCTGGCAGCAAGGTAGCTAATTAAATAGGTTTAATAAATGTTATCGCTCGACCTTTAAAAATAAGTAATCTCTGTGCATCAAAGCATTTTCCAGGGGAAAAAAATATCTTTATGTTTCAAGAGAAATCCAATAATGACACTATAATTCATATTTCAGCTACAGGAACTTCCCCATTATGGATCTCAACAATCTAATGTTGCACTCCTCAAGGCCATACTTGTGCAACTTCCTCGGAACAGTCTACAAAGGCTCCTCCAGAGAAACCTTGCTGGACGTACTGAAACAGGAGAAACTTGGTGCCATGTGTCTTATCTCGGTTAGAGAACAGTAGGTCTTTCTTTGTGCATTTTATTCTTTGTGTCGGCATCTAAAGAACTGTTAACCTTTTAATAACTCTTTTCAGTCGCTTGTACAAAATATGGTTGCGTGCCATCAGGATTTCTGGAAGGAGGCAACACTAGTCCCGCCTGCCCACATTTAGCCCAAATCCCTCGAAACCTTTCCTATCCATGTACCTGTCCAAATGTATTTTAAATGTTGTTATAGTATCTGCTTCAACTACCTCATCTGGCAGCTTGTTCCATATACCCATCATCCTCTGTGTAAAAGAAAGTTGCCTTTCATGTTTATATTATCCCTTTTCTCTCTCATCTTAAACAAATGTCCTCTGGTTCATGATTCCCTTACCGTAGGTAAAAGACGGTGCATTTACCCGATCTATTCCCTCATGATCCTGTGCACCTCTATAAGATTACCCCTCATCCTATTGCATTCCAAGAAATAAAGTCGTAACTTGTCCAACCTCTCACTTTAGCTCAGGCCTTCAGGTCCTGGCAACATCATTGTGAATCTTCTCTGCACTACTTATTACCCCATGCCTGAAAGTTGGCAGCTTCAAATCTTAGCCTTCACTTTAGTGCTACATTGAAGATACCCAGGCTGAATGGAAGGGATACAAGTTTAGATTAATGCAGCCCCTTTGACAATCTCAGAATATTCCACATCACTTCACAGCTTACACCCTTGAAGTGTAGTTGTAATTGGGGAGCTGTGCAGTCACTTGCACTCAGCAGGTTTCACCAGCTGTAAGCTAATCATGAACCATTCTGTTTTAATGATGCTGCAACAGGATTGAATGTTGGTCAGAACATCGTGGCGATTTCCCCTGCTACAGGATCCATCCTTACATCCCAAAAAGGGAAAGATGGGGCATCATGTAGGTGTCTCTTCTGAACCATAACACCTCCGACAGTACTACCCCAAGTGTATCACCCTGCCGTTTTGTGCTGCTCTCTCAGGGTTCCTGAGGGCACTCTCTGATAACAGTTGCCTACCACCGAGACACAGCAGACAACTGTGATGAGCACGATTGTAGCATTGATGCTGGTTTAGCAAACGAGGTCAAGTGTTGAATAGGGGATAGAATGACAGTGGGCATCGAATGGGCCAGTTCACAGTTCCTAAAATGTAGGTAAGTCACTTGTTTCTGTTTAACAGCTGGACGTAATTCTAGTTTGCTTCTCCAAGAGAAAACGGTGGCCAGTTTTATTATGTAGAAATAAGGAATTGCAGATGCTGGCTTAGACAAAGTGCTGGAGTAATTCAGTAGGTCAGGCAGTATCTCTGGAGAACATGGATTGGTGACGTTTTGGATTGGAACCCTTCTTCAGACTCCAATTTGATTGCATCAGCTCAGATGATCTTAGAAACTGATAACACCTTTGACCTTCACACAGAGATTTTTGCATAGACAGCACACTGCCAGGGGGGGTGTTGGAGGCAGATACAATAGTGGCGATTAAGAGGCTTTTGGTTAGGCACGTGGATATGGAGGGAATGGATGGATATGGATCAAATGTCGGCAGAGTTTAGTTCAACTTGTCGACATGTACAGCACGGACATTGTGGGCCGAATGGCCTGTTCCTGCGCTGTACTGTTCTATGTTCTTTGCAGAGCACCGCCACTACCCATGTAAGCTAACTTTAAATGGAGGAGATATGAATGGTAAAAATAAACTCTTGTTACCTTTCCGATTAATTCCTGCCTCCTCAAATAGCATGTTTTGCTAGATGTCCCACGGCTCAGTCACACTCTTTTCCTGGTATTCCCAAGCCATCTGCTGCTGTGTTTTTTTTCTTGCTTGTCTTTCATTTCTACTCAATGGTAAAATGATTCATAGCCGACATACTCCTTCCACTTCCAGCAGCGCTTCCTCTCCTCGTTGCAAAGGTCACACCACCCAAAGACGACACCATGCTGCTGAGGCTGACATCAGCAACAGCTGATTGAAGCTAAGTCAGTACCATAATTTCTTAATGTGGCTGTAACTAGAGGGCACATTGCCGCGGGATGTTTGAGCGGGCACACCTGCTGCGTGATAAAGGAAAACTAAGTGTTTTACTTACGGCAGATTTCTCTGTTCCCAGAAGATTTCCTGGCGAATCAAGGCTCATTTTACTGCACTGTTTAGTTTAGTTTAGAGATACATCATGGAAACAGCCCACCAAATCGATCACCCGTTCGCACTTTTTTTTAACGTTATCCCACTTTCCCATCCACTCCCTGCACGCTCGAGACAATATACAAAGGTCAGGCAACCTATAAACGCCTTTGGGATGTGGGAGGAAGCAGGAGCACCCAGCGGAAATCCACACGGTCGCATTGAGAATGTGAAAACTCAGCACAGACAGCACCCGCGATCAAGATCAAAGCCGGGTCTCTGGTGCAATGAGGCCATAGTTTTACCAGCTCCGCACAAAGAGACTAAGAGAAAATGGCAGGACGACCCAGTCGAGATTTAGGTCGATGAAAGGATACCTCAGTAGATGAAGAAGCTCTCGCAAGGTATCTGTAACAAGGGGAAACAATCATAGTTTAAAAGTTGCTTCACAGCTTGATTGTGTCGTCAATAAGCCTTTTGCTACATTTGCCTTCACCAGAGTACTGACTGTGCGTTAAGAGGTTATGTTATAGTTGTACAAGACATTTATCAGGCCATATTTATAGCATTTTGTTCAGTTTTGGTCATCTAATTATAGGGTAGATGTTGTTAAGCTGGAAAGGGTACAAAAAAGATTTACGAGGATATTGCCTGGACTCAAGGGCCTGAGCTCCAGGGAGAGGTTGAGCAGGCCTGGACTTTATTCCTTGGAGTGCAGGAGGATGAGAGGTGATTTTATAGAGGTGTATAAGATCATGGGAGGAATAGATATGATAAATACATATCTTAAACCTATGTCCGCTGGTTCTCAATTCCCCTACCCAGGGTAAAGGTGTAGGGGAATGAAGAACCAGAGGACGTAGGTGTAAGATGTATGTGTGTGCGTGGGGGGTGGGGGGGGAAGGGAAGATTTAATAGGAACTATTTTTAACAAAGGGTGGTAAGTATATGTAAAAAGCTGCCAGAGGAGATAGTTGAGGCGGGTACTATTAAAAGACCTTTGGACATGTAGATGGATAGGATAGGTTTAGAAGGATATGGGCCTACTGTAGATGGGCCATGTTGGTCGGCGTGGGCATGTTGAGCCGAAGCGCCCTCTATGGCTCTAGGTCACGATTCTCAGGTTCTTGCACCTTCCCAGTGGTTGCAGCGGAATGAGAGCATGGCCGGGGTGATGTGGGTCTTTGATGGCAGAAGGTGCATTTTTGAGGCAGTGCTTCCTGTATATCCCTTCAGTGGTGGAGAGGTCAATACTCGGGTTGGGCCGGGCAGCGTTCACCAATTTCTCCTCCGGAAAGGTGATCCGATCTCCTCTGTGCTGAGGTAGGATTAAGGTGGTGCAGATTGTTGCAACTGATAGTTCCTGAATCTGAAGATGTGGGATATTTGTATCGCTTGCTTGACAGTGATAGCAAGAAGATAGCAGGGCCTGGGTGGGGAGGGCTCTGGAAATGTAGAATACAAGACCAAAGCTGTTAAAGGCCAACTTATTTTGTATATGTCAGAGAGAGAACAAGCTGTTGGAGTGCGTAATCTGGATGGATAATGGGCTGAAAATTACTTAGCCATATAGCATGGAATCAGGCCCTTCGACCCAACCTGCCCATGATGACCAAGATGGCCCATCTGCACCAGTCCCACCTGCCCACGTATGGTCCATATCCCTTTAAACCTTTCTTATCCATGTACCTGTCCAAATGTCTTCTAAATGTTGTCGCAACTGCCTCCTCTGGCAGCTCGTTCCATATACCCACCACCCTGTGTGAAAAATATGCCCTTCATGTTCCTTTTAAATCTTTCCCCTCTGACCTTAAACATATGTCCTTTAGTTCTTGAATCCCATACTCTGGGTAAAGGACTCTATGCATCTACACCAATCTATTCCCTGTCATGAATCTGTAAATTTGTTGTAGTTTCTAATGGCAATAGGACTGCAAGGAGCTGTGGTGCCAAATTTCTTTAGGATAGTTTCCTTGTCTCTTTACAGATGACGCATCTCCAATCTCACACTTCTATAGCCTGTGATCAGAGCAATTCAAAGTGGTCACAGAGGGCTCTGCCTGTTTTACAGTCACCATCAAACTCTGAAAATGAAGCACACAAATAAACAATAACATTATACTAGGCATCTCAAATTTGGGTGCAAAGGGATAAGATAAAAAGTTCACATTTATCTTTATTCAGGAAGCAGATGGACATTTTTGTAAGTCTCAACATCAAATTGCAGCAGGAACAGGATAGGGTTAGTTTGTGTACATATGGATACCAGTAAAAGATTAGACACTTTGAAAATAAACAGTTTGCATCTACATATCTTAAATTAACAACTCGATGGGGAATGGGGTTTTATCAAAGCAAAAGACTGCAGATGGTGAAAATGGGGAATAAGGAATGTTGAGACTTTTTCTTCCCAGCTGTTACCGGGCAACAAAACCATCCTATCACCAACTAGAGAGCGGTCCTGACCTCATCTACCTCATTGGAGACCCTCGGACTATCTGTAATCGGACTTTATTGAACTTTATCTTGTATTAAATGTTATTCCCTTCATCCTGTATGTGTGTACTATGGACAACTTGATTGTAATCATATGTAGTCTTTCTGCTGACTGGATGGCACACAACAAAAAAAACATTTTGCTGTAACTCGGCACACATGCAATAAACTAAACAAAGTCCTCTTTTAATACTATATTGTGTTGTGCCTGCTCCAAGCTTAACCTGATTCTTAAGAATGTTGGTACTGCATACGTTTTGTGGTCACCTCTCTTCAAGCATACAGTCACAGACAGCATTTGACACGAGTGAGCAGGGTATTTGGCTGAACTTTGTTTTCGTTCTTTGTGCAGATGGCTACCGCAGGAAACAAATGACAGTTTAAAGAAGTATCAGGATGCTTTGCTGCAAAGTGACCTCACCTTGTGCCCAGTGGGAATAAACACCGAGTGTTACAGAATTTATGAAGCCTGTGCTTGTGGCTCTGTGCCAGTCATTGAAGATGTCATGACACCGGGGCAGTGCGGCAACTCTTCAGTATTCCAGAACGCTCCGCTACGGCTCCTGAAGTCCATGGGCGCACCTTTTATATTTGTGACAGATTGGGGAGAGTTGCCTGCCATTTTAGAAAAAGAGAAGGCAATGACTCTCCAAGAAAAGAATCAGAGGCGGAGAATTGTCATCGAGTGGTTTAAGCAATTCAGAACTCAGCTGAAAAAGAAATTTACCGACATCCTTGAAAACAAGTTCTTTTAACAGCTAATTCTCCGTCTCAAGGTAGCTCACTGCATATTTACTATTATAAATTCATTGCACTTTCATTATTGACAATACTAACACAATTTTGAAATAGATTACTGTGAAAAAAAAAAGCATCTGCGCCTGAAATTGAGTTACTATTTTTCGGGAGTAGTGTTTCGCTGTTATTTTCATATTTATTTAAAGGTGGAACAAATTCTAGACTCTGTATTCAAAGGTCGGCCTTCAATTTGGAACAAAAGCTCGCCTGTTTTCAGTTTTAAAGATACAGTGCGGAAACAGGCGTTTTGGCCCACCGAGTCCATGCTGCCCAGCGATGCCCGTACATTATCCTACACAATAGGGACTATTTACAAGTTTTACTGAAGCCAAACTGACCTACAAACCTGTACGTTTTTTGGAATGTGGGAGGAAACTGGAGCGCCATGCGGTCACATGGGAGAATGTAGAAACTCTGTACATTTCATAAGGCTGTTAAACACTACAATCTCCAAATAATTTCTGAACTATACTGACTTGGGGCATTGATTTTGTCTTTTTGTACTATTTTTGTTTGTTTTATGTTTTTGTGTGCGTATAAACACGTACACACACACAGATTCTTTTTCACGTTTATTGCTTATAGAGTACCATGTTTACGTATTCTGTTGTGCTGCTGCAAGTGACAATTTCAATGTTCTGTTTGGGACATGACAATAAAACACTCTTGACTCTTGTGTCATTGCCTTAAGAATGTGGCATCTATATCATCAAGGATCCCCACCATCCAGGTCATGCCCTCTTCTTACTACTGTCCGGCAAAGAGTACAGAAGCCTGAAGTTGCACCAGGTTCAAGTACAGCTGCTTTCTTACAGTTCTCAGGTTCTTGAACTAACTCCCACAACCTCAACAACTGAACACTACCAACCTTGGGTTTTTTATAATGATTGTGTTTTGCACTAATTTCTTATATTTTTTTCTACCTTGTAGAATTAATGTGTAATTTTATGTTTTTGTGTGCTCGTCTGAGTCTGCAATAAGTAATAGGAGCAGAATTAGGCCATTAAGACCATCAAGTCTACTCCACCTTCCAATCATGGCTGATCTATCTCTCCCTCTCAACCCCATTCTTTTCCCCATAACCCCTGACACCCATACCAATCAAGAATCTGTCTATCTCTGCCTTAAAAAATATCCGTTAACCTGGCCTCTATGGCCTTCTGTGGCAATGAATTCCAGAGATTCACCACCCTCTGACTAAGGAAATTCCTCCTCATCTTCTTCCTATTCTGATGCAGCTGCAAGCAAGATTTTCCCGGTACCTGCCTCACAGCTTTAGAGACCTGGGTTCGATCCTGACTGCGGGGGCTGTGTACCTTCTCCCTGTGACCGCGCATGTTTTCTCCCGATGCTCCGGTTTCTTCCCACACACCAACGATGATTAGGTGCGTAGGTTAATTGGCTTCGATAGAAATTGAAAATTGTCCATAGTGCGTGTGCAGGATCATGTTAGTGTATGGGGATCGCTGGTCGGTGCGGATCCGGTGGGCCGAATGGCCTGTTTCCGCACTATATCTCTAAACCATACTTTTAGAAATAACAATAAACTCGATTTAACCTCAACTCCAGCCAGTGGAGAGTTCAGACAAAAGAAGATGGTGTCGTTGTTGGAAGCCAATCTGCTGAGCCACAGGACATTGCTTTAGACCCCACCCATCATCAGCTGTTTCCACAAAGACCTTTTTCTACATAAAGATGTCAGAATTGGGGGTTGATAACTAATGCAAAAGAAGCTCCCCGCAATAATTCATTGAGAACATTATGTACTCATTTACTATTGCCAATTGTAGCAATGTTACAAAATTTTGAGATTTAAAAAATCAAGTCTTTAATTTATCCCATCAGATAAAGCATAAAAAGAAGTTTAATTTGACACCTAATTCACTTTCATATCTTCAGTATTAAAACAGTTATGGCCATTTTCATACTCGGAAATTGGCATCTTGTTCCCTATTGCTTTTTCATTGACTTAACACAAAAGCTGTGATCGAGAACATTTAAAAGCCGATAACTTTCTTAAAATTTAAGAGAACTGAAAGAAATTATCAGTTATTGTAGATTGAAGCATTCTGAAACAAATATGAAACAATCTTACTTAGATGACTTGAAATTAAAGCATATAATTAGTTAGTTACCTAATTGTAGCTAATTACAAAATTCAATTACTAGATCTAAACATCTATCCATTTCTTAAGAATAGATTAACATTTTTAAATAGCCTAAGTGTCCAAATAACATTCACACAATAATTCAGAATATAACATAATTTTTAAATCTCATTGTCATGGGTTTATAGGCCAAATGGAAGGAATTTAATGTTTAATACCTGTAAATTAATGGCAATTTAAATCAGCTTGCGAGTGGGATTTTCTGGAACGGGACCATTTGGAACGTTCAGGATGCGGTGAATTTGGTCCCCCATATCTGCAGCAAATACACTGCCGGTTCTTCGGGGGGGGGGGGGGGAAAAATCGCCGTTTCGCAACAAAATGTGAATTAAATACATCTTAAGAAACACTTTTATACATAAAAATAAACTACTTTCTTTTACCTGGTCCTCCATAAAATCCGTCCCCGTTTTCGGCATTGACGGCTTCAGAAGCTGCTTTTAAAATAATTCCAGCGATTAACTTGTCGGGTGAATTTTTTTTTTAAACACACAGAACGGCCGTAGGAACGATTCTTTAGCAACATCTTGCACTCCACCAAATATAATTCAGGACCAGGTCGGGAAAAAAACCCTTTAACCCCGCCCCCCCCCCCCCTCAAATGCACCAAAATCGCGCACACGGCCAGTGGCAGAATTGCAGCGCCGCTGAAGGTAAGTTTTGTAACATACCAACCAATTGACCTACTAACCAGCCCATCTTTGGCTAGGAAAAGTTTAGAGGAATATGGGCCAAATGCGGGTAGGATGGGATTGGTGTAGATGGGATATCTTGGTCGGCATTAGCAGGTTGGGCTGAGCCTGAAGGACCTGTTTCCATGCAGTAAAATTTTATGATAATGGTTTAAGAGGTCAAGGAACATTTCTACCATACAAGGTGCAGTTAATGTCTGTAGTAAGAGACTAAGTCCCCTTGTCAGTTAACAGCATTGTCACAGTCAAATCTATCATTGATATAGGGTAATCTACTTTGATGGACACAAAATGTTGGAGTAATTCAGCTGGTCTTGATTAGTAAGGGCGTGAAAGGTTACGAGGAGAAGGCACGGGAATGAGGTTGAGAGGGAAAAATGGATCAGCTATGATCAAATGGTGGAGTAGACTTGATGGGCCGAATGGCCTCATTCTGCTCCAATGTCATGAATATGGTGCTCTAAGTACAACAGAGTAGAACAGTGATTTATGTGTTTAACTGCTCAGGCATATTTAACAGAGATTGCTCTCAGATTTACTTTAATATCAGTAAAGCCTTATTGGTAATTGTTCTAAAGAATCAGCACTACAAAACTGCTATCATGTTTTCTGTAATGCAATTCCAAAGTGCCTATCTAAAAGCCAATGAAGAAGGCTAATTTAACAAATCACATTAAAGATGATGGAGGAAGGAACTGCAGATGCTGGTTTACACCGAAGATAGACACAAAATGCTGGAGTAACTCAGCGGGTCAGGCAGCATCTCTGGAGAAAAGGAACAGGTAACATTTCAGGTCGGAACCCTTCAGTCTGAAGAAGGTTTCTGACAAAGATGGCAGAGTTTAATGCAGATTAATAATGTTACTACAATCTGTGTTTAATAATATGTTTTATCCCATTCTTTGGAGAGGCAATCGTAGCTGAAGGTGGAGAAATTGCGCTCATTCTATTTTTGTGACTGGTCAGATTTTAGCGGTAGTTTACTGTAGAACATTCTGCTGCTTTGAAGTGCAGTCTGGTTTGATAATAGCGCCATTTCAAGTCATTGCAGACCTCGGAATTAAATCACACGGGGTCAAATTAGATTAAAGCAGGTCAGCAAATTGTTAATTTGTGTAAGTGTAACAGATCCTGCTAGGCTTCAGTGCATTAGTTACCGCCTGCCGTAATTGCATTCCTGCATTCAATATTAATCTCATCATCAATGAGGCAAATTCATAAAATGGCTCAAAACTATGCTAGTAAGTTAAACACAAACACAGCGTGTCAGGCAGCTTCTCAGGAAGGAATGGATGGAGGACGATTTGGGCCAAGGCCCTTCTTCAGACCTGATGCATCGCCTGTCATGTACCTCCACCGATGCTGCCAGACCTGCTGTGTTCCTCCAGCACTTTGTGCTTTGCTCCAGCATCTACAGTTTCTTGTGTCCCCCATCTTTAATAAGTTACATGTTACTGTTCTTTGAAATAATGCAAAGAACAAACCAAAAATGAAAATCCATTTTGGAAAAGAAAGAAAGCCATAATTCACCCTCCCGAGGCCCTTGTAGCACTTCAAACTAGATTATGACATGGGTATCATATTTTGGGCTTTTTATCCCTCAATATCGTCGGCAGATATCCAGAAATCTTAGTTTTAAAATTATTCAGAGATGACGCACATTGCTTTGGACATATGAAATCCCACGCTTCTACCATCGTTTTTCCTCTGCACATATTTTTATTACTAACCTTTATTAATTATCATCTGCCAACATAATTGCTTATTGTTTAATCTTTGGAGTTTTTGTGCCTCATTAGACTTTTTTATGCGTTAATTTTCATTCATTCTTTCTACTTAAAGCAGTATAAAATGCCATTGTTATTTAACTTGTGTTTCTTTTACAAGAAAAATAGCAAGAAGAGGTCACCTTGCCTCTCCATTCAATAAGATCATCGCTAATTAATCTTGTGAATGTTGGAATAAATCGTGTAGATGCACAGAGCCTTTTGCCCATAGTAGAGGAATCAAGAACCAGATGACATAGGCTTAGGGGGGGGGGGGGGGGGGGGGGGGCTGAACTTATTTATTAGAAGCCTGTGGGGGTAACGTTTTTCACACAAAAGTTGGTGGGTGTATAGAACAAACTGCCAGAGGAGGTAGTTGAGGCAGGAACTATCGCAATGTTTAAGCAACATTTAGACAGGTACATATGTAGGACAGGTTTGATGGGGTAGGAGCCAAACGCATGCAGGAGGGACGAGTGTACATGGGACGTGTTGATTGATGTGGGCAGGTTGGGCCGATGGGCCTGTTTCCACGCTCCATGACTCGATGACTGATCTGCACCAGGCCTCTATTTGTGACAGTTTATTATGCTTCTCAAATCTGTGATCATTCAAAAATGTATCTACCTCATTTTAAAATCCCTCCAGTGATCTAACCTCTGCATCTATGCAGGGTAGAAAATTCCAGAGATTTACCAACCTCTGTGTTCCTCAGTGTTAACTGATCACCCCTTTGTAAAGTTTAGTTCAGAGATTCAGCGTAGAAACAGGCCCTTCGGTCCGTGCCGACCAACGATCACCCATACACTAGTTCTATCTCACACACGGGACAATTTACAGAAGCCAATTAATCTACAAACCTGCACGTCTTTGAAGTGTGGGAGGAAAACGGAGCACCCAGAGGAAATCCATGTGGTCTCGGGGAGAACATACAAACTCCGTACAGACAGCACCGAACCCGGGTCGCTGGCACTGTAATCAGCAACTTTGCTGCCGCGCCACTGTGATGCAGTTTTATGTTCTTGGTCTGAAGTACGGTCCCGACCCCAGGGATGTTGCCTGACCCGCTGAGTTACTCCAGAACTTTTATGGCCTCCTGTTCTGGTCACCCATTCAACATCAGTCATTTTGTCTTTTAAAATATTGAATTCACTCTTATTGAACCTTGCAGGAGGGAATTGCTACTGAAAGTTATTCAAGATTACCACTCTCAACCACTTTGATCAATATGTTAGCTTCAGTTTAATCAACATTTCCTTTTGTTTAAAGAACTCCCCAATGTATGCATTGACAAAGGCCACAGAGGGGAAGTAAGTGATGGGATGAGGACAGAGCATCTGTGGTCTGGTAAATCATTCATTTCTTCAAATGAGAAGAATAGTCGGAAACGGTCTATAATTTGCCAATTGCAATAATGCAGAATTTCTGCTGGAAATGATTCATCGAGCACGTTTAAGTCTTTGAGGCCAAATTTCTATTCTCTCTGGTTATTGTGAGAATAATCTGAATTTTCCAAACAACAATTAACTCTTCCCAGAGGATGAAATGCATTTTGTGTACTCGTATTTCTGCAATGTTCTGATGGCCATGCTTTCATCAAGGTGATGGCAAATATAGAATCCTTGCATCAACAATCAAGAGTATTTAATTGTCATATGTACCGGCAATGGAACAATGAGATTTGTGCTTGCTGTAGCTTAGCAGGCTTGTTAATGCAGTACCACACACATAAATATATAATAATCAATAATATAAATTAATAACTAATTCTGGTATGGTAACCATAATAATTCAAAGCCAAAGTCGTGGGTGTAACCAAAGGCACAGTCCATAGAAGATCATAGTTGTCCTGTCCCACTGCAGGGACTAATTTGCGAGTGTAGAAGAGTTTAGGAGAGTTTGAAAATGTGTCATGTTGAAGACCTCCTTCGACTATGCAGAAGACCTCGTTCGATCTCCTTCGACTATGCTGAAGACTAGCTTCGACCAGCTTCGGGAAAATTGGACACCGAATAGTGGAGAGTGAAGACGATCTCCTTCGACCTCGTTGAAGACTATCTACGACTACATTCGACTACCCTCGATTACCTTCAATTACCTACGAATAACATGCCTTACTACGGCCTTTCGACTAAACCTAAGAGTAAAAAATATATTGATTTTTTTCCATGGCGATCTTTTCTTACTCGCGGGCATTTTTCAACATGCTAAAAAAAACGCTGCAACCTAACTGAGGCCTTGAGTACGCGGGGACTACTCTCGAACATGAAGGAGAGTTGCAAAGACCTCCTAGGACCTCGTGTCAATCATGCTGTGAGTATGAGTCGAGAGCGAACTCTTCTAAACTCACCAATTAGGTCCCCGCAGTGAGACAGGCCCTTAAGATCATGGTAGTGTTGTGCAGCATTCAAGAGCCTGATGGTTGCAGTGAAGTTGTTCTTGAATGTGGTGGTCACAGTTTTCATGCTTCTGTACATTCTTCTCAATGGTGTGTGCATGGCCAGTCTGGTGTAGGTCTTTAATGATGTTTCCTGCCTTTTTGAGGCAATATAGCTTCCATCTGTGGTGGGGAGGTCAGTACCTGTGATGGACCGGGCAGTGTCCACCCTTCTCTGTCTGATTCCATCACCAAGAGAGATAAACCAGACATTTACATTGTCAAGCAACAAGCAGGCTATTGAAATAATATCAGCTAATACATTTCATCAAGAAATGCATTTCAGGCTCACAACACCTCAAGATGGACACAAAAAGCTCGAGGATCTCAGCGGGTCAGGCAGCATCTCATGAGAATAGGAATAGGTGATGTTTCCTTCACCAAATCCTTCAGAATCAGAAGGTCAGAATCCTTCTTCAGACTGATAGATGGAGAAGGCCAGAACAAAACAGGACTAGCAATAGATGACCTCAGGAAGGGTGGAGTCCATAATGGACTATCGCTTCGGCAGAGGAACAACATCTCATGTTTCACTTGGACCGCTTACAACCCAGTCGTATGAATGTTGATTTCTGTAAATTCCTTTCCCTCCCAACCTAGTTATCTGAATAGTTCCTTGTATCCCTGTTGTTTGCACATCTTCCCCAACCAACTATGGTTAGTCCCATCTGCCTGCATTTGGCCCACATCCCTCTAACCCTATCCTATCCATGTATCTGTCGAAATGTTTCTTAAACGTTCTAATAGGTTTTGTTTAATATAACTAGTTTTCTGCTTGTCAATCAGTCTATCTGAAGAATGGGCCCAACTCAAAACATCACTTATCCATGTTCTCCGGGGATGCTACCTGGCACACTGAGTTACTTCAGCACTTTATGTCTTTTTTTTTGTAAACCAGCATTTGCAGTTCCTTGTGTGCATTCTGAATTTTCTCTAGGTTTGGGCACAGCTTTTACTGATCTATAGGTGGCGCTGTTGACTGATGCCTGAAACCTTCAGAGGTCTGCTCTAAATGGTTGATGTGTGCACAGTTCATGAGGAATGGTACAAGGGACAAACACAGGGTGCTTGAAAACATTTAAACACAAATATTTGGAATAAGAGCAGCCATTTATCTCCTGCCAACTTACGAGAGTCGATTTCCTGCATCTTACTCCTAATTTGCTACAAAAATAAATAATTCAAGGCAGCCACTAGATTAATGATTTGTAAAAAAACTGTTAAGAATAATAACCTGGTCTGAAAACTAACTCGTCTCTTTTTGTTTCTGACCGAGAGTGGACGGCTTCCTAATATTTAAACTGGCTCAATTCATGCAATGTGATTCTGTTTAAGAATGTGCATTAAATTTGATGCCATTTTGAATTAGTACAAATGTCTAAGTAGGAACTGCAGGTGCTGGTTTACACCAAAGATAGACATAAAATTCTAGAGTAACCCAGCGGGGCAGGCAGCCTACCTGGAAAAAAACAATAGGGATTGTTCCAAGTCGGAACCATTTCAGTCTGAAGAAGGGTTCAGACCCAAAACATCACCTATTCTTTTTCTCCAGAGATGCTGCCTGCCTCGCTGAATTACTCCAGTATTTTGTGTCTGTCTTTAGTACAAATGTCTGTTCAGCCATTAAAATGATATCTACCTCTTAATTTCTATAACAAGTACTACTGTTTTTTAAATCAATTATGTAGTAAATGTGCATTGTAACTAGGCCGGAATAAACCTATAATTTATAAATTGTGTGTGTTTTTAGTTTGTCAACTTGTTTGCTAAATGTGATAATTACTGTTCATTTCTATGCTCCATTACCACTGTGCTACCAAAATAAGGGTTAAATTTATAAATACAAAGTTGATAGTGAACAGATGCACGTGCGAAAACATCTAAATTAGGAATTGCCCCTGTTACCAGCGGCATAACAAATGGCCAAGAACTCTGTACACTAAAGGATGTGAACTCATTTCCCGAGGAGTTTCCTGCACATTGTTGGTCATGTGGAATATCTCCGACACATGCATCAAAGTTCTGAAAGACAGGAAAAGACCTGTAGGTCCATCCTGACTGCCCCGCACAAACGTGATGTCTTGTATGTCACAAAGTACACAACAACGCACTTGGAGGCCAGCTATCGTGGGTGGCAGACGATCTTTTCCTCATGTTAATGGACACTTTATTGTTCACAGGATAAAGGACATCATTGACAAGGCGACAAATATTTTGCCGAATACTTGCGCTCAGTCCGCCAAGGCCTACTGGATCTCTCGATTGCCAAACATTTTAACTCCCCTTCTCATTCCCACACTGACCTTTCAGTCCTAGACCTCCTCTATTGCCAGAGTGAGGCCACACACAAACTGGAAGAACAATACAGAACCTCATATTCCACTTGGGTAGCTTACAACCCAACGTAATGAATATTGAATGCTCCAATTTTAAGTAATCTCTAACAGCCCGCCCCCCTCCCCTTTCTCCCACACACACACGCCCTCTTTTTTCTCCCCCCACCCCTGTGCCTCACCTGGACTTGTACCTGTTTCTCCATTCCCCTCCATTCATTCCTCTGGATTCACGATTCACAAGTCTTCAATCCTTTTGTTGCACAACTGTGTTTAGTTCTCTGGCCTTTGTCCACCTATCTGCCTATGAATAACCCCCTCATCTGTATCGACCTATTGCTTGTTTGCTTTATCCTGTCCCTCCTCTCTTCAGCTTTCTTCCCGCCACTCCCCACTATAATCAGTCTGAAAAAGGGTCCTGACCCAAAGCATCACCTATCCATGTTCTCCATGGATGCTGCTTGACCTGTTGAGTTACTCCAGCACTTTGTATCTCTATTTTTTGTAAACCAGCATTTGCAGTTCCTTGTTTCTACAGACCACAAATGTTACTGTGCGTTTCCTAATTTTCTCTTAGGACGGCGCAGTGGTAGAGTAGCTGCCTCGTGCTAGAGACTTGGGTTCGATCATGACTACAGGTGCTGTCTGTACAGAGTTTGTATGCTCTCCCTGTGACCGCGTGGGTTTTCTCCGGGTGCTCCGGTTTCCTCTCACATTCCAAAGACATGTAGGTTTGTAGGTTAATTGGCTTCTGTAAATTGCCCCTAGTGTATAGGTTGAAGCTACTGTATGGGTAATCGCTGGGCCGAAGGGCCTGTTTCCACGCTGTATCTCTAAATCTAAAACATGAATGGTTAGCTGGGCCATTTCAGGGGTCAGATAAAACTTCAATGACTTTACTAATTACGGGCCCCTCCAGAGACAAGCATGTTCCCTTGCCGGAAGGACACTATTACATTTCAATACTTCCGTGGTCTTAGATGTCTTTCACGAGCTCTTTATTCTAAATCTATTTAATGACGAATTTAGATTCACCGGGTGCTATTATGGGATTCTAACGCATATTCCAGAGCAATGATCTAAGTCTCCATATACTATTTCAGTAACAACCACCATACTCAAATGTATGTAATGCTGCTGGGACAACTGCCTCTTACTGGATTTTGGTGCATTATTATCAAGATGAAAGAATGAGATTTAGAATCAGTAATTAGACCACAGGGAGCTGATTTGCCCTTTATGAGAGCAAACCCTTCATTCAGAGTAATTTACTTTAATTATTCATCCTTGTACTGCCCTTGCACCCTTTATATTTCCGATGGTTCCTCCAAATCTTTTTCAAATGCGGTTCCATTTTATTACCATTCCTTTTATCAATCAAAAGTATTGAGAGACAGGAGTATTGAGGCAAAGGTAGCTATATGAAGTTCAGTTATAGTTCAGTCTAGACCTCTCCAAATCTTCCCCCGTTATCAGACTTAAGAACAGTCCTTCCATACACGCCTGATTTTCCATACGACCTCACTGCGAACACTGTATTTTTTTTCTCTGGAATTGTCATGCTACAGAATGAGAAACTATATTCTGCACTTTGTTATATTTTCTCTTTACTTTACCTGTTGATTTTGTGTATGGTTTGATAGTATTCAAGTATGGTATTTTAATTAGTTTGGTCTAATTTAGCGATACAGCGCGGAAGCAGACCCTTCGGCCCACCAAGTCCACGCCGACCAGCGATCCCCGCACACTAACACTATCCAACACACACAAGGGACAATTTACAATTTAACCAAGCCAATTAACCTACAAACCTGTATGTCTTTGGAGTGGGGAAAAAACAGAACTCCCAGAGAAAACTCATGCAGTCACAGAGAGAACATGCAAACTACGTACAGACAGCACCCATAGTCAGGATTGAACCTGGATCTCTGGCACTATAAGGCTACAACTCTACCTCTGCGTCACCGTGCCACCCCCATTATCTGATTTGATTGTGTAGCAGGCAAACAAAAGGCTTTTCACTGTACCTCGGTACACATGACAATAATAAACCTAAACATAAGCCAAATGAGCTCCAGACATAAGACTAAGTGATCTCTTCCTGGGGAAATGTTTCTCACTTGTTGTAAAACACTTCCAGTCAAAAAAAATATCCTCTTTACGAAAAACATTTTGTCAGACTTTTTCCACCCAAGACTTGAGATATTTCTGAATCAATTTCTTCATCATAACATCTTCCTCCTCCCCAATTAATGACAATAATCTTTCTCTTTTATTACTCAGAAAAATAAATCTCTATTCCAGTGTAAAATCTAGATTCAGGAACAATTTCTTCCAAGCTGTTATCAGACAACTGAACCATCTTCTCACCAGCTAGAGAGCGGACATGACCTTCCATTTACCTCATTGAAGACCCTTTGAACTATTTTTAACCAGACCTTATCTTGAACTAAATAATATACACTTTATCCTGTAACTGTACATTGTGGATGGGTTGATTGTAATCATGTATAGTATTTCCTTTGACTGGAGGATAGCACGCAACAGAAAAGCTTTTCACTGTACCTCAGCACACGTGATAATAATAAACAAAACTAAAAAAATAAATTAAGCTAAAAGGCTCAATTTGCCATAATTTCCAGCTTTAACCTTTCATTACTAATGTTACTTTTGTGATTTTCTACTGTGCATTGTTCCCATTCCTTCTATCCAGAGATGCTGCCTGGCCCGCTGAGTTACTCCAGCATTCTGTGTCTGTTCCCAAGATAGAGTTCTGTGGTGTATATATTAAATGTGGTTAACCAATATTTTGTCCCGTTCAGACATCACCAGGAAGTTTTCGGTTTGCATGTTACTGTTACATTATGGTCTGATCCAAAGGAGGAAAAAAAAGCTTCTTTTGAAAAATAGAAAACCTGCTGTGTGTTCTCAGCAGGTCAAACAACATCAGTGCTGAGAGAAGAAAATAAGAGTTAGCATTTTGGTTTGATCACCTTTATTCAAAACCCCTTTCTTTCTGTGATTGTTTTAAATTGTTACAAATAATACACAAAAAAACAAATCAAATGATGCTGGAAATCTGAACTGATCAGATTTATTATTATCAGGGAATACTCCCCTGACCAGGCAACTTCTGCAGAGACGTAAACAAAAACACAGGTAATGAATGATTCAGGTCAATAATCATCAGAAATGTTATCACCTTGAAATATAAACTCCATTCCTTTCTTCACAGGATAAATGACAACGCTGCTTTTAAACAAACCATCGGCAGCACAGTGGCGCAGCTGGTAGAACTGCTGCCTTACAGCGCCAGAAACCTGGGTTCGGTCCTGACATCGAGTGGTGTCTGCGTGTGGAGTTTGTACGTTCTCCGTGGGACCGCATGGGTTTCCTCCGGGTGCTACTGTTTTCTCCCGAATTCCAAGGACATGCAGGTGTGTGAGTTGATTGGCTTCTGTAAAATTGCCCCTTTGTGCGTAGGGAGTGGTGGGAAAATGGGATAACATAGAACTAGTTTGAACAGGTGATCGATGATCGGCATGGACCCGGTGGGCTGAAGGGCCTGTTTCCATGCTGTACCTCTGATCTGTGCAACCTGCAGGTCTGATCGTCAGATGGAGAGTCTAAAATGTCGTCCATACTTTTTCTCCAGAGGAGCTGCCTGTCTACTCTGAGTTACTCCACCACTTTGTGTCTATCTTCGGTATATACCAGCATCTGCAGTTCCTTTTCGACACAACCTGCAGGTCTTGTGCCTAAGATCTGCAATCTCTCCATTATGGTATCATTTAAAACTAGCCTCCTTCATCAAACTTCCCTAATGTCTACAGATTTGTGGATATTTCTGTGTGATTTCATGACCATGAAGTGCCCTGGGGCAATTTGTCTTGTTAAGGCACGAGGTAAAGTACAAATTGTTTTGGTATTGCTCCTTTAGGTACATTCCTGACTGTGTATTCCCACACTCCATGAATGCCCATGAACCTCCCTGCATTCAGCTCCTGCATAATGCAAGATACAGGTCAAGAGTGTTTTATTGTCGTGTGTCCCAAACAGAACAATGAAATTCTGACTTGCAGCAGCACAACAGAACATGTCAGCATAGTACTCTGGGAACAATATAATAAACTGGAAAAAAAGGTTATGTGTGTGTGTGTGTGTGTGTAATATATAATATATTCATTCATACACACACATACATATAGAACCGTTTGTGTGTGTGTGTCTATACATGCGAAATATCTGGAATATATGTCCTTTAATGTGTCTATAGATAGACACACACACACACATATATATACATATGTGTGTGTAGACATACACACCCATTCAATAAAAACAATGATAATAGTGCAAAAAGACAAAACCAAATTCAAGTCTACTGTATGTTGTTTCTGAGCTTATTTGGAGATTGTATTGTTCAACAATAACCTGATAGTTGTAGGGAAGAAGCTGCTCCTGAAGCTGAACATTACAATTTTCAGGCTCCTATATCTTCTTCCTGGTGGCAGGCATAATTTATCAGTTTTCTAGGATCATGGGTTGTTCACTGATCTTTCATTGCTGGGCTTGGATTTTAATCCAAAGTGGAACAGTGAAGTAAAAATTTCCTTTTGTCCTTTGGCTGCAAGGAATTTGTGAATGATACTTGACGAGAATAAATGGCAGCTACTGCAAAACCATGCCATTGCAATTTCCATCCCATACAAAGGATAGCTGTGGAGGTACGAGAGAGGAGAGAAATTGCTACACTGCAGCAGTGGAGGATAATTTGTAGTGCTGCTGATTTATGTTTGTAGTAGACTATAAAGAGGCTTTCCCGCAAAGGCCCTGAAGCTGAATCTGAAGCGCTGAACCACTATTTGTCTAAAATATTGACTACAATATTGTCTACAAAAACAGAAACGACAGCCTTGATCAAATGGCGGATCAGATTCAATGGAGTGAATGGTCTAATTCTGCTCCTGTGTCTTACCATTTATATTTCAGCACCATAATTCTGCATCATTATTTAAAATTACACCAAATTATATATTAAACAAATATTATTTTTCATGGGCAGTACAGATATTTTATTGTTTCCAATTTCTGCAAGATCTCATCACTAGCAAAAATACAATTACAATATTACTATATACTAGACTAAGTGTGATCCGTTGGGTCCCAGCTTCACACGGGAGGGCTGGTCCCCCAACGCAATATTCCACCTCTCCACCAATTCCAATATACACACACACACAGACTCACACTCACACACATCACCTCACACACACACATACACACACCCACACACATACACTCACACACACATACACTCACACACACACTCACAAACTGACACACACACATACTCACACACACTCACAAACTGACACACACACATACTCACACACACACATACACTCACACACTCACATACACAAATACACACTCACATACACTGACTCACACACCATATATATGATAGTAAACTTTCTTGAATCTACTCACACGGCTGAGCGCGGGGCTCTCCACTATGGGGCTTCCGCAATCAGTGGCACTTCCGCAATCAGCATGACCTCTGCACTCACCGGAAATTACGCAATCAGCGCGACCTGTCCACTAAGGGGAAATCACAAAATGAGCGTGACTTTTGGACTAAACACAGTTGGACCTAATAAAGCATTTATTCCTTCCAAACACAGTCGGACCTAATAAAGCTTTTATTCCTTCCAAACAGTCGGACCTAATAAATCATTGCAGTTTCAAGCACAGGCAGGGCAGCAGGCCAAACAACTCAAGGCATTGTCATTTCATTTCATTTCCAATTAAGTATTGCACTTGTCATTAAGGGCTAACAAATCATTTATTGCAAGTACATTGCAGAGTCACAGTTCAGTTGATTCACAGCTTAGAATGATAGTCGTGGCCTCTCCCTCGCGATCTTGCAGGATGACTGACTGACGTCCAGGCATCCGGGGTTTTATAGTCCTGCCCCCCCCCAGAAGGGGCGTTATCCTTGGGGCTGGCTCAGCGGAGGAAGACTGTGAGTAAGATAACCAAAAATCACATTGATACAGGGTAGCGTTTTTTCTAAAAATCAATATACAGCGCAGACAGGAAGTGGTCAAGATGAGACTTTTAATTATATAGATTACTATAGCAAATAGCAGAGAGTTGTGGTCGCAGACCAGACCATCACAGAAACCAACCTCCCTTCCATTGACTCCATCTACACTTCATGCTTCCTCATCAAGGCCACCAGCATAATCAAGAACCAGTCTCACTCTGGTCACTTCATCTTCTCTCTGCTCCCATCAGGCAATAAGTATAGAAGTGTGAATACGCACACCTCCATATTCAGAGATAGTGTTTTCCCAGCTGTTATCGGTTGTTGAATCATCCTACCAACAACCAGAGAGCGGTCCAGAGCTAGTATCTAATGTTTTGAAGACTCGCGGACTCTTTCATCAGACTTTACTGGACCATATCTTGCACTAAACGTTAGTCTCTTTATCGCGTATCTGTACACTGTGGATGGCTCGATTGTAATCATGTATTGTCTTTCCACTGACTGGTTAGCACGCAACAAAAGCTTTTCACGGTACCTCGGTACACGTGACAATGCAATGTAAATTAGACTACAGTTAATTTAAGAGAAAGGCACAGAAGGAATTGCAAATGCTGGAATCTTGAGCAAAACACAAACGTGCTGGAGTAACTCAGCAGGTCAGGCAGCATCATGGAGAAAATGGATAGGTGACGTTTCAGTTCGCGACCCTTCTTCAGACTGTTAATTGAATCCACATTGCTGTGGGCTGAATATTGGCCAAAGCACCTGGAGAATCCACTGTTTTATTATTTTTCTGTTCACTTGAGTACAGGAGTGTGACTCAGAGTCTCTCTGATCATTATGTTTGAAGTCCTACACCAATATGTCGACTTAGATTACTTTGCCAAGTTGTGTGGGAGAAATGCAAACTGAGCCTAGCTGACACAACTGTGACCGTATTATTTCACTCAGAAGAGATGTTGAAGAGTCAAGTGCAGTTAATTGTCATATGTATTTCCCTACTCTTTGAGAACTCTGGATTCTTCATTCTCCAACCTCTTACATATCTTTCATCCTCCTCTGGGTGATCATTCATTCATCTGCCTTCCCAAACAATTCCAGTCCTGAACCACTCTACCTCTCTCTCGTGAAGTGAACGCTAAAAGTCAACTTGAGTCCTTGGTCACCTATTCCTTTTCTCCAGAGATGCTGCCTGACCCGCTGAGTTACTTCAGCTTTTCGCGTCCCATCTTCGGTTTTGTTTGGTAGACAACAGACGCTGGAATCTTGAGCAAAAGAGCAGACTATTGGAGGAACTTGGTGGGTCAGGCAGCATCTGTGGAGGGAAAAAGACATAGGGTAGGAGCCCAAGCTCTAGGGAGAGGTTAACCAGGCCAGGACTCTATTCCTTGGAGCACAGGAGGATGAGGGGTGATCTTACAGAAGTGTATAAAATCAGGATGGAATTGATAGGGTTAATGCACAGTCTTTTACCCAAGGTAGGGGAATTAAGAACCAGCGGACATAGGTTTAAGGTGATAGGGGAAAGATATCAGAGGAACTCGTTGGGCAACTTTTTCACTCAGGGTGAGTATATGGAATGAGCTGCCTGAAGAGGCAGTTGAGGCAGGCACAATAACAACATCTAAAAGACACTTTGACAGATACACGGATAGGAACGGTATAGTGGGATATGAGGCAAATGCGGGCAAATGGGACTAGCTTAGATGGGGCATCTAATTCTGAAGAAAGGTTCCAACCTGAAACGTCACCTATCCAAGTTCTCTAGGTTTGCTGCCTAACCCGTTGAGTTACTTCGGCACATTGTGTCTTTTTTTAAAAACAGAAAAGCTTAATTATATTAGGAAAAAAAGCAAAGACCTGCACGCTGGTGCCTGTTCCGTGCCAATGTTTGAACTGAAATTACTGAGCCACATTGTGCTTGAAATGTTATCAAATAATAACTTGGATTTTATACATTCTGGGTTTTCTGCAGGGAAGCGTTAATGATTCCAAAACCTAAATGTGTGACCGTGAACAACAATTGTACTTCCTTAATGAGGAAACTGACTTAAGAAAAAGATTAAATTTGAGCTGCTGCCTCACAGATCCAGAGACCTGGTTTTGATCCTGACCTCAGGTGCTGCCTGCATGGAGTTTGCACATTCTGCCTGGGTTTCTCCAGTTTACTCCCACATCCTGAAGGCTGGTAAGTTAACTGGCTGCTGTTATTGTACCCTAATGAGGTGAGTGGGGACAGTGATGGAAATATGAAGACATTTAAAATTAAATGGATTTTGCAGGAAACATGTTCCCGATGTTGGGGTAGTCCAGAACCAGGGTCCACAGTTTAAGAATAAATGGTGAGCCATTTAGAATGGAGATGCACCCATTGTCTATTGTCTAGAGATTGATGTGTTGTTTGTGTAAGGGGCGAGTTGATGGTTAGTGTGGACTTGGTAGGTTGAAATGCCTGTTTCCGTGCCGTACTGTAACTCTCTTGAACACTACGAACTACCAACTGCCTTGATTGTACTAGGGACTTAGGGCTTTGTTTTATTTTAATTTGCACAAATTGTTTTGTTTTATTTATGGAATTCTTTGATTAACGTCAGTTTGTTATATTATCTATCGAGTACGGCGCTTACAATCATGTTGTGCTGCTGCAAGTAACAATTTCATTGTTACATTTGGGTACATTTAGTTTATTTAAGTTTAGTTAAGTTTAAAGATACAGTGCAGAAACAGGCCCTTCGGCCGGAGTCTGCGCTGACCAGTGATATCCAGCACTATCCTACGCACTGGGGACAATTTACAATTTTTACCGAAGCCAAAAACGTCTTTGGTGTGTGGGAGGAAACCGGAGCTCCCGGAGAAAACCCATGTGGGAGACGGTACAAACTCTGTACAGACAGAACTGTAGTCAGGATTGAACCCGGGTCTCTGGCACTGTAAGGCAGCAACTTCACAGCTGTGCCTACCATGCGCCACATATGACAATAAAACACTCTCTGAATCTGTAGAAACAAGGAACTGCAGATGCTGGTTTATACCAAAAAGAAGCACAAAGTACCTGCCAGGCAGCATCTCTGGAGAAAAAGGATGGGTGACGATTTGGATCGGAACCCTTCTTCAGACTCTATATGTCTGTTGGGGAGTACTCTGGACAATATGACATTGGCACAAATTAAATTTGGACTGTTGCAGGAAAAAAATGTTATCTTTGAGATGCAAGATCAAAAGGGAAAATATGATTGTAATCCTTAATTGATATAAATGTGAAGATGAGCTGGGTTTAATGCACAATGATTCAGCGTTGTTGGGTGATGTTTGCTGCGCATTAAGTCGCTCCATGTCTATAGCAAGCCCGTAATGGCCACTGCAACCCGAGACTAGAGCTCCATGTGGCTTGGCGTATCCCCCCCCCCCCCCTTCCCCTCCCGTTTTGCAGTTCCGACAAGTTTCTCCAAATTGAGACAGCCACGTAACTGTACAAAGGACCACCGCAGCTGTAATGTTTTGGCCCTAAAAATGGACATTTAATTCTTTTTCTTGCTTTTCAAATTTTTAACACTGCAACAATAACGTGGGAGATGCAACAATAGTGCAGATACTGGGGAGAAAAAAAGATACAAGCATTCAGGTTTTACGTGTGAACTCGCTCGCCTGTTCAAAGAAAACGTGCAGCTGGAAGGGATTTTTTTAATACAATAGCGTGGTATTTATTTCCTCTGTGCGCACCACATCGTAAGCTTGTTTCTATGGCATTTCCGCAAACAAAGCGCCTTGGCCGAAACAATGTTCCAAACGCCTCCCACAACCCTTGGAAACAATTAATTTCATTTGGGAATGCAAGACAGCAAGGGCGTAAAAAAACCGTGGCAAGAATATAACTGAAACCTAATGCTTGTGGGGGGTTGTAACTGCGGCTCAGGTCAAAGCTGTCGCGGCTGAAGCCAGAAAACGGATGCATTTAAAAACATTAGATGTCCTTAACTCCTTGCCTGAAATATCTCTGGACAAAGAAACTAACTGGTTGAAAAAAAGGCGAAAGGAAAAAAACTCGTCAATGAACATCAGAAATCCAAACAATGCAAACACCACCGAATAATAATCAACATTTCACTACTTAATGTGCACTCACACTAAATGTCAACTTGTCCATTTTACTTTGACATTCTCTTACTACATGTTATAAAGTTGCACTTAAAATAAGTGGTTGCAAAATGCATCTGCATTAGCCAGACACATATATTGCAGATGTTTCAGCAATCCCCGGGAGAATAAAAAGTTGTTGGAGCCTCAGACCCTGTTGCATTTCGCTCTCCTTTTGTCTCATTTTATTGAAGCTCGCCTGTATTTTCTGCCCCTGGCGAGCCCGAGCTGGCTGCACCGAGGCCCCGCCCACCTCCTCCCCGACGTCGCCCTCCGGCATTCTATTTTCGAACGTTGCCCGGGCAATGGAACGCGTGGTTGGCTGCCGTGGACGTCAATCACGCCCGGAGGGGCGGGGCGGGTGCGGGGCGAGAGAAGGATGCAGACTTCCGCCATCGCGTTGGGGTGAGTCAGTTGCCTGCCTTTGGAGCTGGCGAGAGTCGCGAACTCGGTAGCGACAAACTTTTGGGCTGCTAAATGCAACGCACAGCAACTGCGCCTCTGCAATAAATCGTTTGCATTTCAATATTTGCAAAAGCCCCGATTAATTTGGAAGGTTTATTTTGCGCAGACTTCACCCCTTTGAGAAACAAATCAAATAGTAAAAGAATATTAAGCGCTGCAGGATCATGTAAAGCGAGGTTTAAAGGGCTGAGAGAGATATACTGGTCTGTCACCGCGGATACATTGTCACCAGCGGCTACATTGCAGAGTTTCCAGCCGATGGAAACGAAACCGTGCTGATTTTTCTGCCAAAATCCGAACAATGCTGTGCAAACTTCTCCAGTGTTCTTGCAACCTGGGGATGGATTGGTGTTGATCGCCGGGTGTTGCTTACCTACCTACCTGTCTTATCTCCCCCTTGGGTGACGGATCCGAATCGGTTTCAACGAGAAAACTGCATGCCAACATCTCCTGGACGTTAATAGAAAGGACGGCGGAGCAAAAGGGGGGGTTTAAAAAGGGATTAAAAAAAAGACTAGGGGAAAAAAATGTCAACCCCCACCAGGTACAAGAAGGATAAAGAGATTGTAACCGAATATGAGACACAAGTGAAAGGTAAGGGTGTCACCTTTATTGACGCTTCATTTGTTTTGCCCAGTAAAGGGTTACGGGTGTGAAAGTGGATGGCTCGTTTTTTCAAATGTTTTTGCACGAAAAATACTATTAAAATGTAGACAGGCGTTTAAAGGAATGGTTGGTGAAATTCGAGGTCGGCTTGTGGTGAGGGTTTCCATTTCAAACGGGAGAATCGATTTCATGTGACGTGTGGCATTGGTTCGAGTTGTGGGGACCGGCCCAGTTACCCGGGTTTGGTTGAAAGATACAGCATAGAAACAGGCCCTTCGGCCCACCGAGTCCACGCCGACCATCGATCACCCCTGTTACCCCACGTTCTCACCCACTCTCTACACACTAGGGGCAATTTACAGAGGGCCAATTAACCTACAGACCCGCACGTCTTTTGGGATGGGGGAGGAAATCCGAGCAAAGCCATTCGGTGACGGGAAGGTCGCGCAAACTCCACGCAAACAGACAGCACCCGAGGCCAGGATCGAACCCGGGTCTCTGGCGCCGTGAAGCAGCAACAACACCAGCTGCGCAACTTTTATAATGCTTACAATTATTCAACTTCAAAATCAATCACCCCTCCCCAAGCGGGATGTGTGAACAAGTGCACGGCGAGATGAGGGAGGGGACACTTGGAGAGAAACTCCCGGGAGATATTTTTTTCTTTCCACGCTGCTCAGAATATTTGCATTGGAAGGGTCAGCAGATGCTGTTTTATCTCAAAGTCAAAGTCAATTTTATCCGTCACATCTATCTTCAGATTATTTTCTGCAGGCGGCAGAAAATGATCCCAAAAGCGGCCGCGGAAAAGTTTGGCGATGGTCCACGGTCAAAGTTGGGAGGCGGGAGCCGGAGTTGAAGCCCTGCCCTTCCCACCCCTACTCGTCCCACCCAGGGGGAAATGACACGGGGAGCATGGAAACTCATCAGACAATAATAACTCAAGTCCCCTGAATCAATTACAGCAGTAACTCACTAAATGCATCTAATATACATTCCTAAATAGTACTACCGAATTGTTCTGTCTGAAGAAGGGTCTCGACCCGAAACGTCACATATTCTCCAGAAATGCTGCCTGACCCGCTGAGTTACTCCAACATTTTGTGTATATCTTCAAATAGTACTACGTAAAGATTATAGAGGAGCTCCTCTATAATCTTTAGTACTACGGGCAGTAACTGCTTCAAGACGAGGCCTTGGGCAGCGCCAGAAACCCGGGTTCGATCCTGACCCCGATGCTGTTTGTGTGGAGTTTGCACATTATTCCTATGACAGCACCGGTTTTCTCTTGGTACTCAGGTTTCCTCCCATGTGCAGGTTAATTGTAAAATTGTCCTAGTATGTAGGGAGTGGAAATGGTCTAACATAGAATTAGTAGTGACCGGGTGATCAATGGGCCAGTTTTCATGCTGTGTCTCTAAAACTGAAAAAAAAAATCTAATATAAATGTGGCAAGTTGCAATGAATGACTAAGAATGAGTTAATGTTGCGATTTCCATTTTCTTCACATCGACCTAGAGGGAGGAGTGGAGGGGATGGATCCGTGTTTGCTGGCGACCTCGAACAGTTCAATTACAATTACAGAACTCGTTCTCCCCTTCGCCAAGCGAGCTAACCGAGTATTGCAGTGCAATGTTGAATTGTTGGCGAATTAGGCTTTAAATAGCATCATTTGCAAATCATTTTACAACGCGTTTTGCAGCCAAGAATGGAATTGATGAGCTGCTCGTTGGAGCTGAAGTCTTCTCGTTTGCTTTTTGCTTTCCGGCGTTGTATCGCGTTGCATTTTGGAATTAACTTAATAAATATATACTCCGATCAAGATTAAAATGAGATCATTTAAGAAGTAGGACAGGTGACTTCATTATACTTGAGCGTTAGTATAAACCTGTCTGTCGTTCAGTGTTCCACAGAGCTTCAACACTTGGGTCATTCTGACCTTAGTGTGGGAGGTGGACTGAAGGGCCTGTTTCCGAACTGCATCTCTAAAACTAAAAACTATAAACCCAATGAATGGTCACTGGCCTGAAACACTAACTCTGTTTCGCCCTCTGCAAATCCACCTCACTAATCCATGTTCCCCAGAGATGCAGCCTGACCTGTTGCATCACTCCAGCACTTTGCAGGTCGGGCAGCATCAGCCGAGGCAAAGATGTGGTAGATGTTTCGGGTTCGGACCCTGCCTCAGAATTAAGACTTAGTTTATTATTGTCACATGTATTACAACGCTACAATGCTGATAACTATATTTTGCACTCTTTCTCTCTATCTTCCCTTTAGTTTAATTTATTATTGTCACGTGTACCCATATACAGTGAAAAGCTTTTTTTGTTGCATACTATCCAGTCAAAGAAAAGATTATACACAATTACCATCAAGCTGTCCATAGAGTAAAGATAAAGGGTACAGCATTTAGTGCAAGGTAAAGTGCACTAAAGGTGTAGGTTCACCAGGTTAATTCCCAGGATGGCGGGACCGACGTATGATGAAAGAATTCCCTGCCCCAGAAGGCAGTGGGGGCCAATTCACTGGATGTTTTTAAGAGAGTTAGATTTAGCTCTTAGGGCTAAAGGAATCAAGGGATATGGGGAAAAAGCAGGAACAGCAGTTACTGATTTTAGATGATCAGCCATGATCGTATTAAATGGTGGTGCTGGCTTGAAGGGCCGAATTGCCTCCTGCACCTAAGGTCTCCAGTGAGGTAGATGGAAGGTCAGGACCATACTCCAGTGGGTGATAGGATGGTTCAGTTGGCTGTTGACAGCTGGGAAGAAACTGTCCCTGAATCTGGAGGTGTGCATTTTCAAACTTCTGTATCTTTGCCTGATGGGAGAGGGGAGAAGAGGGAGTGACCAGGGGTGAGACTGGTCCTTTGATTATGCTGCTGGCCTTGCCGCCGCGGCGTGAGGTGTAGATGGAGTCAATGCAAGGGACGCTGGCTTGCGTGATGGTCTGGGCTGCGTCCACTACTCTGCCTGTTGAGTGGAGTGTGGAGGGGCGATAGTCAGCTGACCTGTTGCATCGTGGCTTGATTCGGCAACTTGAGCACCCAGGAGCGGAAAAGACTACAAAAAGTAGTAAACACTGCCCAGTCCATCATCGGCTCTGACCTCCCTACCATCGAGGGGATCTATCACAGTCTCTGCCTCAAAAAAGCTGGCAGTATCCTCAAGGACCCACACCATCCTGGCCACACACTTAACTCCCCGCTACCTTCAGGTAGAAGGTACAGGAGCCTGAAGACTGCAACATCCAGGTTCAGAAACAGCTACTTCCCCACAGCCATCAGGCTATTAAACTCAACTGAAACAAATCTCTGAACACTAATAGACCATTATCTGTTTATTTGCACTTTATCTGCTAATTTATTGATGTGTGTATATATTTATATAATGGTGTATGGACACACTAATATGTTCTGTATTTGTGCCTACTATATTCCGTTGTGCTAATGCAAAGCAAGAATTTCATTGTCCTATCTGGGACATGACAACCTCTCTTGACTTGACTTGAAAGAGGTAAGGAGGAGGGGAGGGGAGGGGGGGGGGGGGGTCAGAAGCTGGGAGGCTGTAGATATCTGAACTCTCTTTGATATGGCTGATGCCTTGTAAAACACGTCACCAGTGTTTAATACTGCCTCAGCCTAACCTCCCGCTGAAGTCATCTATGTCTCAACCTAAAAAGGAAAATACCCCAGAAATCTTCTCAGCCGCTGGATCCCACCTTTCAAGTCATCCCGAGAAAAGGGTGTTAAAAGCCTTTTTAAAAAAAATACATACTTGTATATGGCATCACAGATGGTTGGGATTTTTTTTGCAAGCTGCATATGAAATTATGGAGCCAGTGTAAACATGATAACTGTTTCCAGGGTGTAAACTTCCAGGAAACGATGATGATTGCATTGTGAAATTGGACATCTGGGAAATAGTTTCAGCAGAGATGTGTCCTGCAGGCTTTTTAAATCGTAATTGTGATTCATATCCTGGGAAGGTGCTGTCAGTAAGACTGACACTTTGTGCATTACCATGTGCGTGATTCATGAAAAGGAAGAGTTGCATTTGAGAAATGTTCCTTCACGGTGGAACTGTTAACCCCTTGTGGAAGCAAGGAACTGCAGATGCTGGTTTACCAAATAAAAAGAGACACAGTGCTGGAGTAACTCAGTGGGTCAGGCAGCATCCCGGGTAACATGGATAGGCATCTGAAGAAGGGTTTCGGCCCGAAACGTTGCCTATTACCTTCGCTCCATAGATGCTGCTGCACCCGCTGAGTTTCTCCAGCTTTTTTGTGTAACCATGGATAGGACCTTTGTGGGCTCCATCTGCCCTTGGTCATCATTGCTATATTTGATTTGTCCTTTTGCATACCTTTCATTCATTTGTTCCTCGCACCTCTTCATGTCTCTAGTTTCCCTCTCTGCTGACTCTCCATCTGAGGAAGGGTCACCTATTCCTTTTCTGTAGAGATGCTGCCTGACCTGCTGAGTTATTCCAGCATTTTGTGACTATCTTCAGTATAAACCAGCAACTGAAGTTCCTTCCTGCACATGGATAGGTGACGTTTTGCGTTGGGACCCTTCTTTAGACTGATTGTAGGGGGAGGAGGGGAGGGGCGGGGGAGAAGCCTAGAGGGAGAGAGGAGGCGTAGGACTAAGCATAGCAGGTAATAGGTGGACACAACCAATGATGATGAGCAGATGGTTGGACAAAGGCCAGAATTATGAAAAGAAAAGGTGTGAGATAAAAAAAAATTGAAGAGTTGTGGATTGTGAATCCAGAGGAAGGCCTGTAGGGTGAGGTAAAAATAGGTACAAGTCTGGGGAGGGGGAGGGGGAGGAAGAGGAAAGAAAGGGGTGTGGAGGAGGAGGGAGGGCTGTTGGTGGTTACCTAACAGTGGAGACTTTACCCCTTTGTAGATCCATGTCTTGCCACTCAAGGCAGTTCCCATCTCCAAGGGTGTAGTTTCTCTGCTCAGACTGAGTACAGGTCCGCCGACATACTTGGTTTACGGAGCCTTTCTGGATTATCCTTTTAACCGCACCATCAGAGGTCACGACCTCCGAGAGGAGTCCAACACTACTGGTCTGTGGAGGCCGCCGGGTGGCCGAGATACCGACCCGCAAAGTAGTCCCTGGAAGTCGGCTATGTCGGGGGGGGATTTCATGTGCGCTCTCGTAATTTTGTCCGGATTTAAGGAGGTGCTGGTCCAAAAGTGGCCGGATAATCAATGTCTCTATCACTCTGTGACAATATTATTGCGGTATAATTGTGCAAACTACTGAAACTGCTTGCCCAGTAACCACCCACCGGCCACTCGATGAGCTGAATGAGCGGCTGGTTGGACAGACTGCATACCGCAGATTCCGCCTGCATTTAGTCCCCTAAAATGAGCTTGGCATTCACACTGCTGCCCTTCGCTTTGTGGGAGGTAGAGGCCGGAAAGAGAAAGTGAATAGATGAAACTCTCAGGCTCCTGTCAGTGGAAGTGGAGAGTTATTGACAGGCCTGTGGTGCAAGTTGTTATTGAGTCTGCCCCAGAGTAACGAGGAGAGGTTGGTGTTGGACAAAGCAGCTGACACACAGCAAAGAACACAAAGTGCTGGAGTAACTCAGCGGGCCAGGCAACTTCTCTGGAGAACATGGATAGGTGACATTTCGGGTCGGGGCGCTTTTTCAGGCAGACTGGTTGACAAGCAGATTGGTTGGCGTGGACCCGATGGGCCGAAGGGCCTGTTTCCACGCTGTATCCTCAAATCTAGAAAACACTACAACGCTGAGAACTGTACTATGCACTCTGGATCTTCCCCTTTATTCCATTTATTCTACGAGT
Organism: Leucoraja erinaceus; assembly: GCF_028641065.1. Taxonomy (NCBI): domain Eukaryota; kingdom Metazoa; phylum Chordata; class Chondrichthyes; order Rajiformes; family Rajidae; genus Leucoraja; species Leucoraja erinaceus. The sequence continues at coordinate 23,211,920 of NC_073395.1, read as the reverse complement.
TTGAACTGATTGTATCTATGTATAGTATATCTGATCTGTTTGGATAGCTTTGCAAAGCAAAGCTTTTCACTGTACCTCGGTATACGTGACAATAGTAATCTTAAACCTAAATCTGCTGTACCTATGTAACTACCATCAGGTTCTTGAACCGACCTGCACAACCCTAATCCTACCTTGGCACAGGAACAATACAGACTATTCTTACATCACCATGAACTTGTTTTTTGATTGTGTTTTCATCCATGTCTTATTTTTAGCACAGTTTTTTTGCTATCCAGCAGAATTGATGTACAATTTGTTTTTGTGTGTTGCTTGTGTCCAAGTTTAATCAATAGTACATCATTGTCACATGTACCGAGGAAAAGTGACATTTTGTGTTTACACACAGTTCAGTAACAATCTTATTATACACATAAGCTTAACCGTACTTGAGAACAAGAGTGTAGGAGTAATAGATTAGACTGAGGCAGTACACAAGCATCACCATGTTTCCAGCACCATCTTGTATTGTTCAAGTTGGTTTTATTCAAGATGGCGTGTGTTCTAGATGTACCTGTGATGCTGCTGCAAACAAAACTGTCATCGTGCTTATATACCTTACCGCACCAATTAATGCAACTTGAATTGATTTTAATTTCCAAACATTGCTTGCACACATGAGGAATTTATTTTATTTCTTCCAGTCTAGAACAATATACTGGGAGCTTATTGTGGAGCTTCCTGTGAATGGGAGAGGTGGAGTGCAGATTTACTGATGACTGATGAATAAGTACAGGCCCTAGGTGACATGTGTCAACTTGAATTGATTCTGATCTTTATATTTGGGGTAACAATGTTCACTCAAAACGTCTATTTTTTAAATATTAAATCAAATGTTGCCGGTATTGTATAGAGTTGCAGAGCTTGCGATGCATAAGTAGGTGTCTTCCTTCACCTTCCAATTTATTTTTAAAGACACAGCATAGAAACTGGCCCAACAGCCCACCGGGTCCACACCGACCATCGATCACCCGTTCATGCTAGTTCTATGTTGTCCCACTTTCTCATCCATTCCCCACACACACAGAGCACTTATAACAGAGGGCCAATTAGCCTACAAACCCGCATGTCTTGGGGATGTGGGAAGAAGCCGGAGCACCCGGAGGAAACCAATGCGGTCACAGGGAGAACGTGCAAACTCCACACAGATAGCACCTGAGGTCAGGTCGAAACCGGGTCTCTGGCACTGTGAGGCAGTGGCTCTACCAGGCACATGCCGTGAGTAATTACTCAGGGTAAATTTTAAACCACGCATGCGCAGATTGTTCTCTCAGTCGACTTTTATACAGTCTTCAAAAGCCAAATCTCTTAATAACGTACTGTCTTTCCCGGCAATGAAAACGCACCACCATTTTGAGTCGCTAAATTTTGAAAGAACGCTGGTGGGACATAGAATTTCTCACGCTCCAAAAAATAAAAGTAAAGAAAACAATTTGCCCAAGGCTTCCAAATTTCCTTAATTCTGAATTACTGAATGGGTGGGGGGTGGAGGGTGACGGCAGGTGGAGAGATAGTGGGAAAAACAGGAGCACACCGGGAGAAGTTGAATCAGGTGTGACCTTATTTAATCGCAATACTTGTTCAAGGGACCAATTGGGGGGCAAGTTCCTTTCACAGCATGTGGGGAGTCTGTGCCAGGGGTAAAGTTGCGGGGAGGGCAGGAGCATTGAGAAGGAGGGGATCATGCCAGTAACTCACTCACTCACCGCTGTCGCGGCGCTCCGGGCGCGGAGCCACCACATTGTGGCCGGGGAGCGAAGTAGCTCGGGTGGCAGCGAGCGGCCGCCGGGACTGGACAGCGGACGCCACCTCAGCGCCTTCTGCCGGCCCGCTCACCTCTGTTTGAACATCTCTCACCCGCCACTCGCTGGCTTCACTCATGTCAGCCGCTTCCTGCAAATCCTTAAATTCCGACAGCCGAGTAACCTCAATTGGTCACTTGATCGCGCTGTCTTAAATTAAGGATTTGTGGGAAGCAGCTGATGTGAGTGAGGCCAGCGAGCGGCAGGAGAGAGGCTTTCAGACGGAGAGCACTGCCAGAGGTGAGCGGGGGCCGGCAGAAGGAGGTGAGGTGGCGGCCGCTCACAGCCACCCGAGCAACTTCTCCCCCCTGGCCACAATGCGATGGCTCCACGCCCGGAGCGTCGCGGCAAGTGCGTTGCTGTCATGATCCCCAACCCCCTCCTTCTCAACGCTCCTGCCCTCCCCGCAACTTTACCCCGGGCCAGACTCCTCACACACTGTGAAAGGAACTCTCCCCTCCCTAGTGGCGCTGGCCTTTAAAGCCGCTTCCTATCAGCTGCCAGCAATGAGGGATAGACTTGGCTATCCCTCAGTACAACCACATCGTTCTTGATGTTGCTGTACTGAGGGATAGTCAAGTCTATCTTTCTTGGCTAACAACCTTCCAACTTCGGCTTCCAAGACGCATGCAAATTTTCATGCCTTATTTTTAGGTAAAAAATAGCATCTTCATTGCTGAGAAATACGGTATTTAAAAACATATAGCACCAAGAAATCTACTTGCCATGTCATTTGTACACAAACTCCATTCTTCTCTCTTTGTTTCTTAAAGATACTCTTAAGATAATGGCAATCCATGTTTGGAAAAACCCGCCAAGAAACTTGCGCTGCACATGCGCAGTATGCTGCTGCATATGCGCAGTGCTGCAAAGGCAGAATTTCAGCTGCCTTCAGTACCCTGGAAATTGACGGCTTGAAGCATCCTCGACGGCACGTGGGCTGCACAGACCTTCACATGTTACATGCACTGCGGATGAGGCACGGAGAATTATGCCTACTTAAGAGATCGATCTCTTAGGTAGGCATTATTCTCCCAAGCCTTTAATTATATTTAATAATTACCATTTTATAATTTTAGTCAGGGTAGGCAGTGCCTACCTTGCGTACCCTGACGGCACATGCCTGGGCTCCACCAACCGTGCTATGGTGTAGGTGTCAACAGTGGCCTCCCCCAACATTTAGTTTATTGATGCTGGATCAGGTTTGATAGGTATTACATAGAATTAAAGAGCATATAATGCACAAGAAAGTGTTGGACTAATTTCACTTCCTTCATCCTTCATTTGCCATCAAAGGGAACTACAGGAGTCGCTGCCTCAAAAATGTTGCCAGCATCATCAGAGACTCACACCACCCTGGCCACACACTCATTTCACTCCTGCCATCGGGAAGGAGGTACAGGAGCCTGAAAACTGTAACGTCCAGGTTCAGGAACGGCTTCTTCCCTACAACCATCAGGCTATTAAACACCACAAACTCCAACGTACCCCAAACTACAAACATGCTTTATTGCACTAGGGAATTGATGCTTTGTTTTTTACTTCAACACTATATTTTTTTGATTTGCTGAACCTTTTGTTGTTTATTATGTTATCTACAGGGTGCTATCTTTACCTATCTGTTGTGCTGCTGCAAGTAAGAATTTTGTTGTTCCGTTTCAGGACATATGATAATAAAGCCCTCTCTCCCTCCTGTGCTTATCCACTGTATCAAGTGCTGTTCGCATACACTGATGCTTGTGGCCGGGACTGCCGCATTCCAGCTAGATTGTGGAAGGAAAGAATGTCTAGTATGACTCTTCCCACTCACCCCAGCCGTCTATGAGTGAACGCATCTCTACCAATCTAACTCCCTCCATGATGCCCAAGAGCTGAATTTTTGAGTGAGTTTGTGGGATTCAATTGTGATCCATTATTTGAGTCGCTTTCTCATGCGGGGTGGTGCAGTGGAGCAGCAGTAAAGCTGGTGCTGTACAGCGCCAGAGACCCGGGTTCGATCCCGACTACAGGTGCTGTTTGTATGGAGTTTGTACATTCACATCCCACGTGTGGGTACCCCCACATTCCAAAGACGTGCAGGTTTGTAGGTTAATTGGTGTCGGTAATTATCCCTGGTGTGTAGGATAGTGCTAGGATATGGGGTGGCCGCTGGTCAGCATGCACTCGGTGGTCTGACGGGACTGTTTCCATGCCACATCTAAGAACGTAGAACAGTACAACACAGGAACAGGCTCTTTGGCCCATAAAGTCCGTGCAGAATATGATGCCAAGTGAAACTAATCTACTCTGTCCACATATGATCCATATCTCTCCATTCTATACAGCTGGAGTACGGTGATCACTGGTTGGCATGGACTCAGTGGGCCTGTTTCCACATTGTATATCAAAAATAAACAAAACTATGTGGATCTTAGGCTGCAGTTGGATCCCACTGCAAGTGGAGTTTAGTTCATTATCACGTGTACCGAGGTACAGTGAAAAGCTTTTGTTGCGTGGTATGCAGTCAGCGACAAGCCGTAAATCGCAGTCTTTTATTCAAAATAGGCCTTGCCGTCGGCTCCATTATACCCTGCATTAACATTGGAGCCTTGACCGGATTGCTTTATTTTCTACCGCACAGTGACATTAACCATTCTTGGAGACAATGATCTTTTTGTTCTCAGAAATTGCTGTTTTTCAAAGTAGCTGAATAATGTCCATACAAAGTTGGACATTGTGTCTGGTTACACGGCATTTTAGGAAGAGACAAACTTGAATTGATTTGGATGCAAATTTAATGGAGAAATTGTTCCGTTAAATACAAATTGTTCCTCCAGAGCATTTAGAATTATATCTGATAACATCTATGGACAGCGAAAATGGCAAATGTATGCTCCTTTAACCAATTAGATGATCTCTACCCCGCACACCCTCTGCACGGTAATGGCATTTACTACAGGATATTTTAGCTTTGAAGAAAAGAGGTTTTTAATCAGTCTACAGGCAACTAAAGTGGCAGATGTAAGCAGGCCTTTACACAATTACTCAATTTCCACCACACACGCACTGCACAGTAATGGCATCTACACAGGTTCTCTGGTCTTCTGAAGGATAGAGAGATTGCACTTGCATGGCACCTGTCAGAATTTCGAAAGCATTTTTTACAGCTGTTGGAGGTTTTTTGCGGTGTAGTTACTGTTGTAGGAAAAGCAGCGTACTGTGTGCATTGCACCTTCCTGCAAAGTGATAATGTTAGATTGTTTTTATAAATATCGCACGAGGGAGAAATACTCTCTGAAAAATTGAGGATAGAGCTCGAACCCTTGAAATGATATCATGGTTAACTTGAACCCAACCAAGGAGCAAGTTTCAAATGGGCTGTGTGGCACTGAAGTGTCAACCCAAATAGTTTTCCAATTGATTGAGAGAAGCCTTTTGACCCACCTATTGGTTAGTTTTTAAGGTTTTAACTTCAAAATAAGCAGCAGAGCCAGAGACTCCGGTTCGATCCAGACTACGGGTGCTGTCTGTGTGGCGTTTGTACGTTCTCCCTGTGATCCGTGTGGGTTTTCTCCTGGTGCTCCGGTTTCCCCACACACTCCAAAGATGTACATTGATTGACTGGACAGGAAAGTGGGATGATGTAGAAACAGTGTTCAGATGATCGATGGACTCAGTAGGCTAAATGGCCTTTTTCCATGCTGTATCTTTAAAACTAAAACTAAAATAAGACTTGATGTCAAAGTAAATGTTTTACATGGGAATAGTTGTGTGTCACCCAGCGCCATGCAAGTCAATGTCTTGGTTGGTGCCACTGTTGGTTTTATTTATAGAAAGGATGATGCAAATTGCTGGAGTAACACAGCGGGTACGACCCACTGAGTTACTCCAACATTATGTGTTTTACTTTTGGTGTAAACCGGCATCTGCAGTTCTTGGTTATTACATTTATAGAAAGGATGTTCTATTGTAAACCTGGCATGGGCTGATGGAATCACGCACCACATAAGTTATTGTGTTGCCATAAAATATTCAAGGTCTATGCAGATTTCACAATAGTTGTTGATTACATTTCTTGTAAGTGCAGTAGTTTATGATGCATTTTTAAAATCCAGGAAATATCCAGTTTTCAAACTTGGTTTAAAAAAAAAGACAGAGTGCTGGAGCAACATTGTCACAGATGGCTGTGGAGGCCAAGTCATTGGGTATTTTTAAGATGGGGGTTGACAGATACTAGATAAATACAGATGTGGGGTTATGGGGAGAAGAGGGGGTTCAGAGGGAAAGATAGAGCAGCCATGATTGAATGGCGGAGTAGACTTGATGGGCCAGGTAGCATCTCTGGAGAACATTAAGTTCCCGACACAAAACGTCACCTATCCCTACTCTCCAGGGGTGTTGCCTGATATGCTGAGTTACTCCAGCATTCTGAGAACGGTTTCTGTTGTAGAGTATTACGGTACAGAAACAGGCCCTTTAGCCCACCGTGTCTATGCTGACCATTACTTTTCCCCCTTTCCACGCTAATTACATTTGCCCACCTTAGGACCATATCCTTTACATCTTGACTATTTAATGTCTCTGAAATGTAGTGTTTGGATCTGACTCCACCACCTTCTTTGGCAGTGAGTTCCTGACACCAATCACGCTTTGCAAGTAAAGAAAAACTTCTTCCTCTTTCCTTAAACCTAAAGTCACTTGTTGTTGATACCATCAACAATTTTGACCACATACCCTATCTATACCTCGCATGATCTTGTATGTGGTTGAGGGATGATCTGAATTCTGTCTCGAGAAACAAACCGAATACTGTCCAATCTCTCCACATTACCATAATGACCTCAAACAGATTACTTGTATTAAAGATAGACACAGATCATGAGACATAAGAGCAGTATTATTCCATCCGGACCATCGAGGCTGCTCGACCATTCGTTCATGGCTGATCTATTTTTCCATCTCAACCCCATTCTCCTGCCTTCTCCCTGTAACCTTTGATGCCCTTACTAATCAAGAACCTATCAATCTCTGCTTTAAATATGCTCAATGACTTGGCCTCCACCACCATCTGTGGCAATGAATTCCACAGATTCGCCACCCCCCCCCCCCCCCCCCCCCCCCCCCCCCCCCCCCTGGCTAAAGAAATTCCTCATCTTCACCATTGTAAATGTACGTCCTTTTATTCTGAGGCTGTGCCCTCTGGTCCTAGACTCTGGTGGAAACAAAAGCTGCCTTTCATGTTTTATTATCTGCATGTACCCTGAAGATGACGTCTTTTAAAAATAACTAATTATCTTGTCCTGCAACATCAAGAATCACTTTTGTATATAATTGTTTGAAGAGAAAAATAAATTAAAATGTGTTCTCCAGAGTTTTCACTGGTGTGGATGAATAGATGATTGAATTGTTGGTTCTGAAATCAACTGTGTGTGAAGTTGTGATTGTTGTGCTTCCAGTTGGAAACTAACCTGTGCTGTTTTTTTTACTGATACTTGGAAATGATGTACAGTGAATAACAGATGGCTTGAAATATTCCACATTAATGCTCCTGTAAATGTACCCTAATTTCGTCAGAACTCTATCTCCATTTTTTGAAAAGGACTGACCCAGTTGCTCTTACCAAAATGGAAGCACTCCCCTTTCCCCCCAAATTCTCACTACATGGATAACAGGAGCATACATGATCCCCGTACTGAACAAGTATTGCAAAGGGCTGATCTAGACTTTAGACTTTAAAGACAGTGCAGAAACAGGCCCTTTGGCCTATCGAGTCTGCGCCGACCAGCGATTACCCTGTATACTACCACTATCTTACACACTTGGAACAATTTACAATGTACAGAAGCCAATTAACCTATGAACTTGGAGTGTGGGAGGAAACCAGAGCTCCCGGACAAAATCCACGTGGTCACGGGGAGAACGTGCAGACTCCGTACCGACAGAACCCACCGTCAGGATCGAACCAGGGTCTCTGGCACTGCAAGGCAGCAACTCTACCACTGTGCCGTCGTGGATTCTTTGAGTTGTACAGTCCTACAAGAGGAAACGGGCCCTTCGGCCCAACATGTCTGTGCTCAAGATGCTCTTTCCAAGCTGGTCCCATTTACCATGTCCGTGTAAAGCTTTCCTACTTATTGGAACACCCCTGGAAGTTGCTCAGTCGAATGGGCAGTAAATGCCGGCAATTGCAGTGATAGACACACTCTGTAGATGAGTTACCCCGGTGCATCATCCCTGTGCTGTTTGTAGAACCCCATGGCTTCTCACCGGCTCGCTTTGCTTGGTAGTAGATAATTGATCCATAGGGCAGAATGACGGGAAGACAAAGAAAAGCTGACCAGATTGTGTGTGACCTGAAAGGTATCATGACAAGCTACAAAGGGAGCGATCCTGCCCCCCGCCGCGTGCCTTCGTCAGTTTAATTTCCCATCTGATTCCCTCTCTGGCCTCTGCCTCCTGCACTGCTCCCATGAAGCCTAACATTGACGAGACAAATAGCTTAGCTTAGTTTAGTTTAATTTAAAGATACTCTGCAGAAAAATCCCTTCGGCCCAACGAATCCGTGCCGACCAGCGATCACCCCGTACATTAGCGCTATCCTGCACACTTGGGACAATTTATAATCTTTACTGAAGTCAATTAACCAATAAATCTGTACATGTTTGGAGTGTGGGCAGAATCCGGAGCAACGGTAGTGCAGCGGTAGAGTTGCTGCCTCCCAGCGCCAGAGACCCAGGTTCAATCCTGACTATGGGTGCTGTCTGTATGGCGTTCGCCCGTTGTCACCTCCGACGTCCCAAAGTTTTGTAGGTTAATTGGCTTCAGTGAAAATAGTAAATTGTCCTAGTGTGTAGTGGTGGGCCGAAGGGTCTGTTTCCGCACTATATCTCTAAACTAAACACACGCAGGTCACGGGGAGAATGTACAAACTCTGTACAGACAGCACCTGTAGTTGGGATAGAACCCAGGTCTCTGGTAGCTCTGCCATTTTGATGCCAGTGATATTGTGTTTGTGCTCCTGTCCCATGCCCTGCGGGAGTTGGCCAGAGCTTTCTGCCAGAGAGATGTTTTTTTTGCTGCCAGTGGGGGTTGAATTCCTGTATCCCAGGGGGTGAGAAAGACAACTTGCTGAAGGTATTGGAGCCCGCCACTCAGTCCATTCCTTACACCAAGAGCATTTGAATCTGAAGAAGGGTCTCGACCCGAAACGTCACCCATTCCTTCTCTCCAGAGATACTGCCTGTCCCGCTGAGTTACTCCAGCATTTTGAGCCTACCTTCGATTTAAACCGGCATCTGCAGTTCTTTCCTGCACATTTGATGCCTTGCAGCTTCAGCTCAGCAGCTGGCGAGAAAACTGTTTTTCTCCTGAGTTGAACCTTCCTCTGTTTGCTTGTGGCTTGCTCACGCCTTCCATTACAGCCATGGTTAAGATTGCCTGCTTCTGCAGCATTGTATTTATTTAGGTGATGCTCTAATAAGATTTTGCAAGGGCAGCACAGTGGCACAACGGTGGAGTTGTTGCCCCACAACGCCAAAGGCTCGCGTTCGATCCTGACTACAGGTGCTGTCTGTACGGAGTTTGTACGCTCCCCCTGACCATGACCACGTGGGTTTCCTCTAGGCGCTCATGTTTCCCCCCCCCACATCCTAAAGATGTGCGCGTTTATAGGTGAATTGATTTTTGTAAATTGTCCCTAGTATGTAGGAAAGAACTAGCGTGGGTAGACACAAAATGCTGGAGTAACTCAGCGGGACTGGCAGCATCTCTGGAGAGAAGGAATGGGTGACGTCTCGGGTCGAGACCCTTCTTCAGTCTGATGTCGGGAGTGGACGGGACAGAGATGGAATGTAGTCAGAGACAGTAAGTGGTGGGAGAACTGGGAAGGGGAGGGGATGTAGAGAGAGAAGGAAAGCAAGGGCTACGAAGTTAGAGAAGTCAATGTTCATACCTCTGGGGTGTAAGCTACCCAAGCGAAATATGATGTACTGTTCTTCCAATTTGCGCTGGACCTCACTCTGGCAATGGAGGAAGCCCAGGGCAGATTGGGAATGGGAGGGGGAGTTTAAAGTGCTGAGCAACCAGGAGATCGGGTAGGTTAAGGCGGACTGAGCGGAGGTGTTCAGTGAAACGATCGCCGAGCCTGCACTTCGTCTAGCCGATGTACAGAAGTTGACATCTGGAACAGCAGATACAGTAGATGAGGTTGGAGGAGGTGCAAATGAACCTCTGCCTCACCTGAAAAGACTGTCGGGGTCCTTGGGTAGAGTCGAGAGGGGAGGTAAAGGGACAGGTGTTGCATCTACTGTGGTTGCAGGGGTAAGTACCTGGGGAGGGGCTAGTTTGGGTGGGAGAGACAAGTTGACCAGTGAGTTGCAGAGGGAATGGTCTCTGCGGAAAGTAGAAAGGGGTGGAGATGGGGAGATGTGGCCAGTAGTGGGATCCCATTGGAAGTGGCGAAAGTGTTGGAGGATTATATGCTGTGTTCGATGGCTGATGGGGTGGAAGGTGAGAACAAGGGGGTCTCTGTCCTTGTTGCGAATGGGGGGAGGGGTAGGAGGAGGAAAAGCGGATCTGCGGGATATCGAGGAGCCCCCAGTGAGAGCCTCACCTATAATGGAAGAGGGGAACCCCCGTTTGTTAAAGAATGAGGCCATCTCCGATGATCTAGTATGGAAAATCTCATCATGGGCGCAGATGTGGCGTAGACAGACGGAGGAATTGGGAATAGGGGATAGAGTCTTTACAGGAAGCAAGGTGGGAAGAAGTGTAGTCTCGATAGCTTTGGGATTAATAGGTTTGTAGTAGATGTTGGCCGATAGTCTGTGCCCTGTGATGGAGATGGTGAGATCCAGAAACGGTTGGGAAATGTCGGAGGTGGTCCTGGTGAATTGAGTGCAGGATGAAAATTAGTCGTGAAGTTGATGACCAGGTGGGTTTTTTCCGGGAGCTCCAGTTTCCTCCCACACTCCAAAGATGTACAGGTTTGTCGGTTAATTGGCTTTGGTAAACTGGATAATTGTACCTGGTGTGTATGATGTTGTCAGTGTACAGCAGGGGTTGGCAACCTGCGGCCCGTAACCCAAAATCATATGACCCACTGGCCGATTTTGTTTTGGTTTCCCCGTAATCATCCAGCCTGTCCCAAGAGCCCGCCGCAAGCGCGGCCGAGCTCTGGCTGTACGGCATCCTGTGCAAAACCGCCGGCACGGCCGCGCACCTTCTGTGAACACGTTTAAGAAAGAACTGCAGATGCTGGAAAAATGGAATGTAGCCAAAAATGCTGGAGAAACTCAGCGGGTGAGACATGCAAAGATTGCATGAGGCTGCCTCACTCGCTCAATTTCTCCAGCATTTTTGTCTACCTTCTGTGAACACGTGATTTGGTGCCTGCCATCCGGGGCGGGATGGGACTCGGGACCCATGTGTACGTGTGATAGATATGGCCCGCCATCCGCTCACAGACATGCGTCCGTCCCCAATGCAGAACAAGGTTGCCGACCCCTGGTGTACAGGGTGATCGCTGGTTGGTAAGGACTCGGTGGGCTGAAGGGCCTTTTTTCCATACTGTATCTCTGAAAGTCAGGATCCAATCCTGGCACTGTGAGGCAGTGGCTCTACCACATGCACCACAGTTCAGTGGTTGACCAATTAATAAACTAAACTGGATCACAAATCCCTACTCTTTATTTTGTTCTTTCTGGATATTTAGTTTAGTTAGTTTGGTTTATTATTATTATTTATTATTATCACGTGTACCAAGGTACAGTGAAAAGCTTAGACTTTGGAGAATAGTCTGAAAAAGGGTACCTAGCTAAAACGTCAGTCTGAAGACTGGTTCCGCCCGGAATCTCACCTATTCCTTTTCTCCAGAGATGCTGTCTGACCCACAGAGTTACTCACGCATTTTGTGTCTATCTGCACGATAAACCAGCATCTGCACTTCTTTCCTACATACACAGTGAAAAGCAGTGTGCCAGTGCATGTAGTCCCAGCTTTCAAACGCCTTTAAAGTTGGGGGAGGGAGGTGGGGGGGGGGGGGTTGTGGGTGAGAGGCGGATGTTGAACGATGGGGTCGTGCAGTGGTGAAAAGGGAATTGCAACTCTGGTCTGTTTGAGCTCGCAGGCGAACAATGAGGCTGTAACTGGAGAATCTTTGTAGCTGCACAACAGATGTGGAGCTCCACCAGCTTGCCTTTGACTCGGTGACTGATGGCTCCTATTTCCCGAGGGGTTCTTTTAAAAGAAAATAAAACACAGTTAGAGCTGCGTATTATAGCTCTTTATAAATGTGAGGCAGCTGCAAAGATATTTATTTCTTGTGTCTTGCTAATTCTGTTTTGTTTTTTTAAATGGTAGCTCTCAGCCATCATACCATGAGGATCGCACGGTGACGCAGCGGGTAGAGCTGCTGCCTCACAGTGCCAGACACTAGGTTCAATCCTGACTACGGGTGCTGTCTGTATGAAGTTTGTACATTCTCATTTTGACCGGGTGGATTTTCTCTGGGTGCTCCAGTTTTCTCTCACACTCCAAAGACGTACAGGTTTGTAGGTTAATTGGCTTCACTAAAAATTGTAAATTGTCCCTGGTGTGTAGAGTACAGGGTGATCGCCAGTCGGCCCGGACTCAGTGGGCTGAAGGTCCCTTTTCTGCGCTGTATCTCTAAAGTCTACCAAACGATTAATTTTCTGCTGTGTGGAAATATTGCCAAATATTTGGGAATGATTCCAGGGATTACATATGATGAGCATTTCACGGCACTGGGCCTGTACTCCCTGGAGTTTAGAAGGATAAGGGGTGACCTCATTGAAACTTAGCAAATAACGAAAGGCCTGTGAAGAGTGTATGCGGAGACGATGTTTGCACTGGTGCGAGAGTCTCGGACCAGAGGGCAGAGACTGAGAATAAAAGCATGTATCTTTAGAAAGGAGATGAGGAGCAATGTCTTTTAGTCAGAGGGTGGTGAATCTGTGAATAAGGCAAGAGAATGCAGTTGAGAGGGAAAGATAGATCAGCACGATTGAATGTCAGAGTAGGCTTGATGGGCTGAATCCTGCTCCTTTGACTTATGCGCCTGTAATTTCCAAATCCGACTGAGGGCTAAGTGTGGGAAAGGAACTTCTGCTGAACCTTTCCTTGTTCGCCTGCTGGGGTATTGTTTTTTTAACTCCGGACACCACAGTGTGAGGAGGATATGAAGGTCAGGGACAAGCTGGGGCGGACATTTCAACAGGAAACCTGGGTGAAGGGACTTCAGTTCAGTGGAGGAGCAGAGAATCTGAATGTATTCTGGAGCCGCGAAAGTTGGAAGAATTTAATAGAAGTGGTCAGAATGAGATGTTTTTGACAGCAGATCGGGAGAGAATGTTTCCACTGGCACGGGCCAATAATCAGAAATCATAACACGGTCATCACGGTGGCACAGCTATAGAGTTGCTGCCTTACGGCGCCAGAAACCCGGGTTTGATCCTGACTACGGAGCTTGTGCGTTCTCCCTGTGACCGCATGGGTTTTCTCCGGGTGCTGTGGTGTCCTCCTACACTATTGTGAGCAATGTTCGGCATCACATCTGAGGAAGGATGTGCGGGGCTCTGGAGAGGGTCCAGAGGAGGTTTACAACAAGGATCCCAGGAATGAATAGGTTAACCAATGATGAGCGTTTGTCGGCACTGGGCCTGTACTCGCTGGAGTTAGAAGAATAATAGGGACCTCATTGAAACATAATAGTTCAGGCTATTATAGTGAAAGGCTTGGATGGAGTGGATATGGAGAGGATGTTTCCACTAGTGGGAGAGTCATAGTCTCAGAATTAAAGGACGTTGTTTTAGGAACGAGATGAGGAGAAATTTCTTTAGTCAGAGGTTAGTGAATCTGTGGAATTCTTTGCCACAGAAGGCTGCGGAGGCCAAGTCAGTGGATATTTTTGGCAGAGAGATAGATTCTTCATTAGTACAGGTGTTAGAGGTTATGGGGAGAAGGAAAGAGAATGGGGTTAAGAGGGAGAGATAGATCAGCCATGATTGAATGGTGGAGTAGGCTTGATAGACTTAGTTATACTCCTATCACTTATGACTTTATGACTCCAAAGATGTACAGGTTTGTAGGTTAATTAGCTTGGTAAAAATAGTAAATTGCCCCAAGTGTGTGTAGGATAGTACTGGTGTGCAGGGATCGCTGGTCGGCGTGGACTCGGTGTTTCCGCACTGTATCTTTCAACTAGATTAAACCAAACAAGTACTGCTTGCTTCATTTTTACATTGTACAATGTCTACGGACACTTCATGGATGTTTTGACGCATTAAGCTTGATACCAACCTGTACAAAACATTCCCTTGCACCCCCTCTCTCTCCGTCCTACCCCCACCCTAGTCATCCTACTAGTTTCACTTTTATCCTGCTTAGTTTCAATGTTCATATCCCTCGTTGTTACCCTTTCCATAGCCAACAATGGACCATTGTGGGCTCCACCTTTCATTGGTCATTGATGCTGGCTTTGATTTCTTTTTAGACTGTTGATTCTTTTGTTCCTTGTGCTTTTTCATACCTCTAGTTTCCCTCCTCCCCTGACTATCAGTGGGAAGAAGGGTCTCAACCCGATAAGTTCCCTATTCCTTTTCTCTGGAGATGCTGCCTGACCCACTGAGTTACCGCAGCATTTTGTCTGTTTCGGTGTAAACCAGTATCTGCAGTTCCTTCCTGCACACGACATCACCGGATGAATGTGCCTTGAAGATGGATGGACAGGGAAGTCTGGTGGGAGATTGTGGAGGGGGGTTGAGGGTTAGACAATAGGTGCAGGAGTAGGCCATTCGGCCCTTCGATCATGTGATCATGGCTGATTATCCCCAATCAGTACCCCGTTCCTGCCTTCTCCCCATATCCCCCGAGTTTGTGAGATGCTCAGAAGATGTCAGCAGAAACCACTGAAAATAACATTCATACAGCACAGAAACGGGCCCTTCAGCCCAACTTGCCCATGCTGACCAAGGTGACTCATTGATGCTAGTCCCACCTGCCCACGTTTGACCCATTTCCCTCTAAACAATTCCTATCCGTGTGCTTGTTCAAATGTTTTTTTTTTCATATTGAATAGAACTTTCAATTTGATGTTGCTGCTAATGCAGGGGCCGGGGTAATGGGTGAATGGGGTGCAAGCTAGGATCACCGGGTTTCGAGAGGGATACTGGGATGGTAACAGTGGAATTAGCAGGATGACTAGGGTGAGGGAGGGGCAGAGAGAGTAAATGCAGGAATTAATTGAAATTAGAGAAATCAACATTCATACTGCTGAGTGATTGTTTCGCTGAACACTTACACTCGGCCTGCCTTGGCCTACGCGATCATCTGGTTGCCAAACATTTAACTTCCCATTCCCAGACTGACCTTTCTGTTCTGGGCCTCCTCCACTGTCAAAGTGTGGCCACACACAAATCGGAAGAACAGCATCTCATATTTCACTTGGGCAGCTTACGACCCAGCGGTATGAACATTGATTTCTCTCATTTCAAGTAACCCTTGCATTCCCTCTCCTCCCCCCCTCCCCCACCCTAGTCGTCCCACCAGTTTCACTGTTCATATCCATGAATCCCTCTCGTTCTCACCTCTTCCCCAACCAGCAATGGGCCATTATGGGCTCCATCCTCTCTTGGTCATCTGTTGCTGGCCTTGATTTGTTATGGCCTTTTCAAGTTTGATTCAGATTTCCAGCATTTTTGTTGGCTTCTTGAAGGTGTTGCCTTAACTGGTCTAATCTACATCTAACTTAAGATTTACAACCATGTGGCTAGCTACACTGCCAAATGACCACACTAGGGCCAAATAGGAATAGGTATGATTTTACAACTTTAGAGATACAGCATGGAAACTGGCTCTTCGGCCACCGAGTCCGTGACAACCAGCGATCGCCGTACGCTAGCACTCCAAACTGGGAACAATTTACAATTTTTACCAAAGACAATTAACCTTCAAACCTGCATGCCTTTGGAGTGTGGGACGAAACCAGAGCACCCGGAGAAAACCCATGCAGTCACGGTGAGAACATACAAACTCCACACGGACAGCACCCATAGATAGTCAGGATAGAACCTGGGTCTCTGGCGCTGTAAGACAGCTCTCACACTGGCCATTGTGCCACCCAAAGGTCTTGCTACATTCTGTTCCTTTTTCAAATGTTCAGCGTCTTGCTTTTTTGGCTTCTTGGAACTGTTGTCTTTATCTGGTCCAGTCTATATGCATCTTCACATTTGCAGCCACGTGTTTAACTACCCTCTCAAAGGAGCACACTCGGGTCAAATAGGAGTCGATGGTCACAGAATGCTGCAGAAAACTCTGCCGGTCAGGCAGCATCTCTAGAGAAATGGAATAGGTGACGTTTCGTGTTGAAACCCTTCCTCAGACTGTCTGAAGATTGGTCTCGACCCGAGACGTCACCGATTCCTTTTCTCCAGAGATGCTGCCTGACCCGCTGAGTTACTCCAGCATTTTGTGTGGACCAAATCATCCTTCCTACACATAACAATAGATAATACTCTTTCCAATGCCTAAATCCCAAGTGAGTACATTAAAGAAGTTGGGAATGGCTCCCTGAATGGATAGAGGAAGCAGATTTGACAGAAAAGACAAAAAGGGTATATGGCAGAGAGGAAATAATACTTGCAGGAAAAATATCACAGAGTTGAATGTAATGGGATAGCTATTTCCAAGATCCAGTGCAGGCACGAATAGTTTTGTACATTTGTGAGCACATCTTACTCCAATTACACACAGCCCTGGTGAGGCTGCAGCTGGAAATATTGTTTACAGTTCTAGTTTCTGAACCTAAGAATATATTTATGACAGAGAGAGTGCAGCAATGGTTCATCGGTTTAGCATGCAGGTCGTTGCCACGAGGGCGGTTCGGCAGATTGAGCTGTACTCCCTTGCGTTGGGCCAGAGACCCGGGTTCGATCCTGACTGTAGTCGCTGTCGGTACGGAGTTTATATGTTCTCCCCTTGACTGCGTGGGTTTTCCTCGGGTGCTCCGGTTTCTTCCCACACTCTAAAGATGGACAGGTTTGTAGGCAAACATTGTAAATCATCCCTAATGTGTAGAATAATGCTAGTGTACGATGATCGGTGGGCCGAAGGGCATGTTTCCGTGCTCTATCTCTAAACTAAACGCAACTGTAGTGGGCCAAGATTGCTTGGTGGACTGGATTTAATGTGCTCCATAACCTATAATATTTCATAACATTATATACAAGTTCGACAAAACAGCACGTTCTTAAAACTGTCCAAACCCTAAGAGTTAAAAATCATATCCTTCATCTAGCCAGTAATGCCGTTTTGCAATGCAGATCTCAATAGAGGATGGGTTTTTAATGTTTAATCGGTAAACTTTGCATTTGTGGCAACTGTGCAAACACATTGTGAAAACATGACGTTTAAATGCTGGATTCATATTGAATATTCATGAGCTGTGTTGTTCAGTCTCTCTGCCAATCGCTGCAATGGCTTAACATTTTTTCCCCACGGCAGTCTCACTTCACTCCAGGATGTTGCCAGGAGGTTTCTTGTTGACTCAATTCTAAACGCCACAATCGGGAACAAATCCATTTTGATTCATCTGGTGTTGACTGTTGATCTTTCTCCTTACTGCACCATTGACATCTGTAAATGAGTCAAATGAGAGTGTAATGTAGGAAGTTAATGCCCTAGACTTTCTTATAGCACTGTGGTGGCACCCTTGATGGATGTTTTGGTATTAAGGGAATTGAGGAACTCCCATTCCCACCCTGACCTTTCTGTACTGAGCCTCATCCACTGTCAAAGTGAGGCCCCATGCAAATTAGAGGAACAGCACCTCATATTTTGCTTGGGCAGCTCAATTGTTCTGAACCTTTTCCTACCTCTAGTTTCCCTCCCCCTTGACTCCCAGTCTGAAGAAGGGTGTCAACCTGAAACGTCATCTATTCCTTTTCTCCTGAGATGTTACCAGACTCACTCAGTTACTCTAGCTTTTTGTGTCTATATTTTGAAGGATTGTTGCAGGAAAGTGGCGCTGAGTTAGAAGATCAGTCAGGGTCCTATTGAGGGGCTCAATTGAGAACGTACTGACAGATTACAGTGGCATGTTTGTCAGATCCTTTGAGCTTGGGCGTTCGTACAGTTCTGAAGGCATTGCGAAACCAAGTATGTAAAGTGAACGTGGGTGGAGATTATATAAGGCAAAATTGATCCAGTTTCGGATACTGGTGTAGCTCAGCAGGTCTGGCAACATCTCTGGAGAACACAAATAAGAAATGCCACCAATCCATGCTTTCCAGAGATATGCCTGACTTGCTTTTGGAGTTTAGAGATACAGCACATACGATGTGCTACAATGTGTAAGGCTAATGTATTGGGATCATCGGTCAGCGCGGACTCGGTGGGCAGACAGGCCTGTTTCCATTCTGTATGTCTAAAGTAACGTCCCTGCACACCAGGGGCAGTTTACAGAGGGTCAATTGATCTACAATTTACCAATCCCTCTTTGAGACGTGGGAGGAAACTGCAGCACCAGGAGGGAACCCACGAGGTCACAGGGAAAACGTACAAACTCCACACAAACAGCACCCAAGGTCAGGGTTGAACCCAGGTCCCTGGTGCTGTGAGGCAGCAGTTCCACCCACTGCACTACTCTGCCGCCCAATGGATGAATGTCGAAGATAGACACCAAGTGCTAGAGTAACACAGCGGGTCAGGCAGCACGTCTGGAGAAAAAGGATGGGTGACATTTCAGGTCGGAACCCTTCTTCAGACTGTGACGGATTCTAAAATAAAAGCTGTCTTGGCTTATTTTCCTGGCACCAGGCCAAAGTGCTTTACATCCAATGAAGTAATTTTCAGGAGTCATTATTTAAATGAAAGGGAGTAGAGCAGCCAAGTTTGTGCAGAGCAAGCTTGTGAAGCAGGTCCAGTCTGCAGGTACATTTAATGATCGCACTGCAGATCCCACAAAAGTTATCAGCAGGTTTTAAGTATTTTAATTTGGCACCGTTTGAAGCTGTCCATGCCTGCTGTCGACCCTTTGATGTTGCAGCCATTCCTTCTGACCTGGTGTGCAAGTCCAGTGGCTATTACTGAAACTCCATTGCGGCAATCAATGTTCAGAGTTACTTGCTGACTGCACGCTGCCTGCTGATTGAATGTACTAACCTTTCACTTTTCTGGAGCTCAATCTTCAAAAGTATGTGAAGGAAAGATTTGCCAGTGTTGAGAGGAGGAAGCAAGGGGAGGGGGGAGCAAGGGTTTAGAGGTGCAGCACAGTGGCACAGCGGTAGAGTTGCTGCCTCACAGCGGCAGAGACCTGGGTTCGAAACTGAATATGGATGCCGTCTGTATGGAGTTTGTACGTTCTCCCTGTGACCGCTTGGGTTTTCTCAGGGTGCTTCCTACATTCTAAACATGTGCAGGTTTGTAGGTTAATTGGCTTCTGTGAATTCTCCCTAGTGTGTAGGATAGAACTAGTGCACGGGTGATAGATGGTTGGCGTGGGCTCGGAGGGCCAAAGGGCCTGTTTCCATGCTGTATCTGTAAACTAAACTAAGCATGAAAACGTGCTCTTCAACCTACTGAGTCCACTCTGGCCATCGATCGCCCGTTCACACTCGTTCTATGTTATCCCACTTTCGCTTCAAATCCCTGCATTCCAGGGGCAATTTACAGAGTGCCAATTAACCTGCAAACCCGCAAGACTTTGGGATGTGGGAGGAAACCGGAGTACCCGGCGGAAACCCACGCAGTCATAGAGAACGTGCAAAACTCCACACACAGTCAGCCCCCAAGGTCAGGATTGAACCTGGGTCCCTGGCGCTGTGAGGCAGAGGCTCCACCAGCTGCGTCACAGTGCCGCCCTTATGGAAGAGTTATTTCTAAAGAGGCCGAAGGGGCCAAACAACCTCTCTCTTGAGATTCTGTTGTACTGTTTGGAACTTGCTTGCTTGGTTTAATGAGCAGCTGAGAGCATGTTGTTCTGGATTTGTTGATTAGTTCCTGGTTTGTGATATTTTTGACTAATTCTGTTCACCATGTGTTAAGTATTAAGTTTAGTTTCCTGGTTTATTGTCACAATAACATGCAGACACCCAATGCTGGACCGTGCTTAAATAAGAGGAACAAACTTACATTTGCTCCCGGTGCATTTGGAAGGTATTAACCATAAGATTTCAATTTTTCCCAGTGTGATATGTCCGAGCATGTTCATAGAGGTAGAGGTTAACCTTAGAGCATTGATACCTCTGAGTCCGAAGGTTATGCGCTGGAGACTAGCGCGGAGATTCTCCTTAGACATTAGAAACACAGCATGGAAATAGGCCCTTCGGCCCACCGAGTCTGCGCCGACCTGTACGTTTTTGGAGTGTGGGAGGAACTGTAAGCCAGCAACTTTACCGCTGTGCCGTAGTTTCTAGTTTCCTGTGCTTCAGTTTCCTCCCACATTCCAAAGACGTGCAGTTGAGTAGGTTAATTGGATTTGGTAAAAATTGTAAATTGTCCCTAGTGTGTAGGATAGTGCTAGTGTACGGGGTGGTCACTGGTTGGTGCCGGCTCGGTGGGCCAAAGGGCCTGTTTCCACACTGTTTTTGTAAAATAAACTTCAAACTAAACTAGTGTTGAAGAGCATGTTTAAGAAGGAACTGCAGATGCTGGAAAATCGAAGGTAGACAAAAATGCTGGAGAAACTCAGCAGGTGAGGCAGCATCTATGGAACGAAGGAAATAGGCAACGTTTTGAGTCGAAACGTTGCCTATTTCCTTCGTTCCATAGATGCTGCCTCACCCGCTGAGTTTCTCCAGCATTTTTGTCTACCGTTGTCCAGCAAGGCCACCGTGTTGTGCAATCTGTTGTTCCCAAAGTCTCAGACTTCTAGTTTAGTTTGGAGATGCAGCAGGGAAACAGTCCCCTTGGCCCACCGAGACCACGCGGACTAGTGATCCCCACTCACTACTTCTATCCTACACATTAGGGACAATTTACAGAAGCCAATTAACCTACAACTCTGCACGTCTTTGGAGTGTGGGAGGAAACCGGAGCAGCCGGAGAAAACCCATGCGGTTCCAGGTACAGGCGGTCCGAGAACGTACAAACTCCATAAAGTCAGCGCCCGTGGGTCAGGACTGAACCAATGTCTTTTGATTTAAGTGATGGCATATAAGAACCTAAAACTAGATAAGGAAAAACTCTGATAATCTGGCATCTTGGAGTTTGTTGTTCTGTTTTCCAGACTATAGGACGTCATTCCCACAAATACCCAAGCACTTTTCACTTTTTTACCTGTTGTGGAGTAGAATAA
This sequence comes from Leucoraja erinaceus, assembly GCF_028641065.1. Lineage (NCBI taxonomy): Eukaryota > Metazoa > Chordata > Chondrichthyes > Rajiformes > Rajidae > Leucoraja > Leucoraja erinaceus. The sequence continues at coordinate 23,190,788 of NC_073395.1, read as the reverse complement.
TTATTGTTTTTTTTCCCCAATATATAGTTCCTGTTACCCCTTCCCAGAACCTGTTGGGTTCGGGGGGGGGGGGGGGGGGGGGGGGGGGGGGGGCGGAGAGAAGGAGAGTAGTTAAGAGGAATTCTATAAGCTGTACAGATCTTAACAGGGACAATATCATCAGAGGAATGGATGAAAGTTAATGCTCAGTCTTTCTCCCCAATGTGTTATTTTGTCATATTGTTGGTAGAGGTTAACCTTAGAGCATTGAAGGTTGTGCGTTGGAGACTCACGCTGAGATTTTAGCACAAAATTGTCCTTAGACATTAGAAATACAGCGTGGAAGGAGGGAGAGATTTAAGAGGCTTAACTTTTTTACTCAGGGGGTAGTCCATACTTGGAGTTAGCTGCCAGAGGAAACTATAGAAGAGTCAAGTTTATTTGTTAAATACACATACGAGATGTGCAGTGAAATGAAAAGTGGCAGAGTATACACTTAAAATACTTTTGGACAGGGGGGAAGGGGTGGGCAAGGGTGGGGATGGACATGGAAGGTTTTAGGGTAGGGAAGGGTGTAGTAGAGGGATGTTAAATTGGATTTAAATGTGGACGTTTTATACAACTTTTAATTCAGTCAACCCTCCCATAGAAATGGGATTCTTCAGAAAAAGCTAAACTAATGGTTGTCTGAAATGAGGAATGCTTATAGAATATTTTATGTAATAATCAAATCTGGGCTCAATTCCTAACGAGAGTGTTAACCAATAATGACTTAAATTCTCTTGACCTTTTTAAGCCGGTGTCCTTTCCTGCCGGCTGTGTGCGTGTGTGCATTGTCGGAGCTGAGTCGCTGTTTGAATACGTTACCAGACCGTGCACTGGCAACACCAGGCTAATTGACTGCTGGAAACTGTCCCTCTGTGTAACCCTCACAGAATGTGCAGATGAATGTATTCCTGATGCAAGGACAGAATTGTCAGCTCTCAGCATTTGCTTTGCTTGCATTTCTTCTACAGAGCCGCCTTTATCCAAGTGCAGAATGCTGCCAACTGTTTCATCTTGCTGCTTGCTGGATTTTTGGCATGGTTTCTGTTCTTCTCTCGCACAGAATTTCACAGCATTGTAGAATCCGTTAGGCTTAACGTCTGTGCCTTTGTTTGGTTTCAGCATCCTCCCATTTCACTTCATTTTGTCCTCCCCAAAAATTAGTTTAGTTTAGAGATGCAACGTGGAAACAGGCCCTTTGGCCCACCGAGTCTGTGGCGACCAGCAATCACCCATGCACATTCAAAGTTATCCCACATTCGCACACCCACTACACCTTTGCAGAAGCCAATTAACTTAGAGATACAGCATGGAAACAGGCCTTTCAGCCGCCGCACACTAGTCCAATCCTACACTCTAAGGACAATTTACAGAATCCAATTAATCTACGAACCCGAAAGTCTTTGGTAGGTGGGAGGAAACAGGTAGAATCCTGAGAAACTGTCACAGGGAGAATGTACAAACTCCATACAGACAGCACCCACAGTCAGGATCGAACCTGGGTCTCTGGCGCTGTAAGGCAGCAGCACTACTGTTGCACCGCTGTGCTCATTTGCAGATAAAGCTCCCCCCTCAAATATGCTTCCTTAAAGATAATGCTTCTGTGTATATCATTTAACACATTGGATTTGCTAAATAAAAGGTGTGGTGTAGATGTTAACTACCAGCCTTGTAGATCAGGGGAGTTGGCACCAAATAGATTGAGCATTTCTTGGCAAGATAGGTAATGATCTATTTGACATTCAGCTGTGGAGCGAGGCTGGGGAATTTCTGGCCTGCGCAGTAACTGAGTACATCAAATCCAATAAAATGTGATGAAAAAGGAACTGCAGATTCTGATATTCTAATTTATACCAAAGGTAGACTTAAAATGATGGAGTAGCTCAGCGGGTCAGGCAGCATCTCTGGAGGAAATGGATAGGAGTCTTCTTCAGACTGTGTGTGTGTGTGTGTGCGTGGGGGGGGGGGGGGGGGGGGGATTGGAAGCAAGAAAAGACCAGGGAAAATCAATGACAACCACAGATAACCCTGGTCAGGGTGGTTCCCTGTTAGGTCGATTGTTGGCTAGAGACAGCGTGATTTGTACCTAGTCATTAAATAAAATCACATATAAGCAACCAAACAATAAAAGTGCAAAGACAAAAACAATGCCCCCATGTCTATGGAGTTTGGAGCTTTATTTGGAGGTTGTAGTGTTCAATACCTGATGGTTGTAGGGAACAAGCTGCTCCTGAACCTGGATGTTACTTTTTTCAGACTCCAAGACTTTTTTTCCAATGGCCGGAGTGTGTGGCCAGGGTGGTGTTGGTCTCTGATGATGGTGGCTGCCCTTTTGAGGCAACCACTCCTGTAGATCCCTGCGATGGTGGGGTGGTTAGTACCCATGGTGGACCAGGCAGTGTTCACCACTTTATGAGGCTGCCACTCCTGTAGACCGCTGGAAGCCAAGCCTCCTGCAGCATTTTAAGCACGTCCAGCTGTTCCCCACCGGCACATCCATCTCGTGGCACAAAGGGCAGCAGATTGCACGTTCAGCCAGATGTTTGGAATACATTGTCATCTGTCAATCACATGATCACATTGACTGGCGGTGCTGGCTCAAAGGGCCGAATGGTCTACTCCTGCACCTATTGTCTATGTCTATTGTCGAGGTTGTCCGTGTTCTTGACAATTGTCCCGTTATGTTGGTGACACCAAGCAAGACTGACCTACTACCTTTCTCTCAGCTCAAGGTGAAGAATTACTTGTCAACATTTTGAAAAAAAGCTTAGTGTCTTTATTACATGGTAGTGTAGTATAACATAATAATAATAATAAATTTTATTTGCGGGCGCCTTTCAAAGTCTCAAGGACACCTTACTGAAAATTAACAAGAGAGAAAAAACATATAGTCGGAGTAAAATAAATAATAAAGACATCACCAATACACAAATTAAAGACAGAATTCGCTCCAAAGACAAAAAAATCAAAAACACAATGTGAAGAGAGGGCAACGGCAGTTAAAGCGCGCCAGCGTCCACTCTCCCTTCCGACAGCCATCTTGGACACAAGCTAACATATTCACATTACACACAAAAAATCATCCCCCCCACAATGGATACCACTGTGGGGGAAGGCACAATGTCCACTCCCCATCCCCAGTTCTCCCAAAGTCAGGCCTATTGAGGCCTCCGCTATTGCCTCTACGGAGGCCCGATGTTCCTGGCCGTTCTGGCCAGGTGCTGTTGCCCGGCGTCGGGAGAGTCCTTTCAGCAGCTGGGCCACCTGGAACGGCCGCTTCCTAACATAGATTAGTGTGTAGCAGTTTAGTGTGGCATAGTTTAGACACACCGTGTTGGAACAGGCCTTTCCACCCACCAAATCCAAGCTGACCAACAATCACCCCATACACCAGCACTATCCTACACACACGGGACAATTAACAGAAGCCAATTAACCTACAAACCTGTATATCTTTGGAATGTGGGGGAAACTGGAGCACTCGGAGAAAACCCACGCGGTCACAGGGAGAACGTATGAACTCCGGGCTGACTTCAGGTTGTGTGTTTTGCATGTGAATATTACAACATGAGATTTCCTGGTTTATATACCCTTCTGTGTATTCTCCCAAGGTGGGGGATCAATACCAGAGGGCAAAAGTTCAAGGTGAGAAGGAGAGAAAAAAAAGTTATGACACTTGGGCAAGTACATGGACAGGAAAGGTTTCGAGGAATATGGGACAAACGGGTGTCAGGGGTTATGGGGACGAAGGCAGGAGAATTGGGTTTTTGAGGGAAAGGTGGATCAGCCATCATTGAACAGTGGAGTAGACTTGATGGGCCGAATGGCATTATTCTGCTCCTAGAACCTATGCAATTTACTGTGACCAATTATCCAGCTAACCTGTGTGTGTTTGGGATCCGAAAGGAAACGAGCGCCCAAATGAAAGCCACGCGATAATGCTCCCGTCATTGTGAGGTGAGGTGGCATCCCTGGCTGCGCGATATTTTGGGGTGAACCCTATCCATGTTTCCAGGGATGCTGCCTGACCTGCTAAGTTACTCCAGCATTTTGGGTCAACATTAGCTGTTGCCTGCCTTGCCTTCTAAGCAAAGGACACTACATATTGGGCGTTAAATTCACGACGAGCTCCATGAACAGCAGTGAAAGCTCTTGCTGTCGGGGAGAAGAGTTGTGATGACAACTTTGGGAAACAAATTGCTCCTGAGCTTCAAGGAGAGCAGAACATCCTCCTATGGATTGTTTTTACCTTTTCAAACGGTGATTTATGTGTGTTCTTTTTTAAACATACCTTTCAAAATATTGCATCACAGCAACTTTTTTTGCTCAATCTGCATATTTTTGAATAATTTCTCTGTGAACGTGTAACCTGGACTATTATGGTTGTCAAGATTGGTGGTTGTCAAGTCTACTCTTTATGGGGGGGAAAAAGAGACCTTCATTCTCTATGTAGAGTAATTGCAAGAAAGGTTATCTTGCCTGACTTGTACAGAGTACATGCAGTATCGAAGCAGCCTCTTTGGCCCAACTTGTCTATGCCAACCAAGATGCCCCATCTGAGCTATACACGTTTGTCTGCATTTGGCCCATATTGCTCTAAACCTTTCCAATCCTTGTACCTGCTCAAGTGTCTTTTAAATACTACTATAGTACCTGCCTTAACCATCTCCTCTTGCAGCTCACTCTACATACCCACCACCCTCTGAGTGGAAAAAGTTGCCCTTCGGATTTTTATTAAATCTTAATCTAAAAGATTAATAAAACCTTTTTATTAAAGGTCTTGCAACCTTTAAACCTATGTCTTCTTGTTTGTGATTACCTTACCCTGGGTAGAGACTCTGGTCATTTACCCTATCCATTCCTCAGCTTCCTGTGCTCCATGAAATAAAGTTTTATCCTGCACAACCTCTCCCATTGGCCAGCCCTTCAAGTCCTGACAACATCCTCGCAAATCTTTTCTGTCATCTTTCCAACTTAATGACATCCTTCCGATAGCAGGGTGACCAGAACGGAGCACATTACTCCAAATGCAGCCTCACCAATGTCTAGAACAACTGTAACATAATGTCTCAACTACTATATCCCCCTAGTCATAGAGTTGTACAGTGTGCAAAAAGGTCCTTCAGCCCAACTAGTCCACACCGGCCAACATGTCCCATCGACACTCGTCTCACCTGCCTATGTTTGGCCCATATCCTTACAAACCTGTCCTATCCATGTACCCGTCTAAATGTTTCTTAAACATTGCGATAGTCCCTGCCTCAACTACCTCCTCCCGCACTTTGTTCCATGCACCCAGCACCCTTTGTGTGAAAACAAAAAGTTACCCCTCGGGTTCCTAATAAATCTCTCTCTCTCCCCCCCCCCCCCCTCACCTTAAACTGGTGTTTTCCTTTTGGAAATTTCCCTGATATTTCAAGTGCACACACGTTAACCACATTGGAATTCATGGCTGTCAACATGTGAAGGAACCAGAGCAATTAAGTGCATTGCCTGTGTAATCAACACATTGAGGCATCTTGTGCTATCATCCGACAGTCACATTATACTGATGATTCAACCACCACTCCCTAGTGCAAGATGTCCGGCCTTGGCAGTATGCTTCGAAACAATGGTGTAGTCTTGGGTCAAGTACCTGTATGTTGGAGTATCCTTTGGCAGTGGCCCATGGGTTTAGTTTTCGGTTTAGTTTAGTTTATTGTCACGTGTACCGAGGTACAATGAAAAACTTTTGTTACGTACTAACCAGTCAGCGGAAAGACAATATATGATTACAGTTGAGCCATTCCCAGTGTACAGATACATGATAAAGGGAATCGGGTGCAGGTAAAGTCCACTAAAGTTTAATTAAAGATAGTCCGAGGTTTGATAGTAGCTCAGGACCGCAGTCTACTTGTTGATAGGATGGTTCAGATGCCTGACCCTGAATCTGCAGGTGTGCGTTTTCACACTTCTGTACCTCTTGCCTGATGGTAGAGGAGAAATGAGGGCGAGACTGGTGCTTGATTATGCTGGTGGCTTTGCCGAGTCAACATGAAGTATAGATGGAGTCGATGAAAGGAGGTTGGTTTATGTGATGGTCTGGGCTGCGTCCACAATTCTCTGCAATTTCTAGCGGTCTTGGATGCAGCTGTTCCAAAACCATGCTGTGATGCATCCCGATAAAATGCTTTCTACGGCGAGAAGGGGCAAGTATTGGTGCATGAATGTTGGGTGATCTGTACTTTACTCATGATGCCTTGTGACATTGGCAGAGCCTCACACTTAGAAACATAGAAAAATAGGTGCAGGAGTAGGCCATTCGGCCCTTCGAGTCAGCACCACCATTCAATATGATCATGGCTGAGCATTTAAAATCAGTGCCCCGTTCCTGCTTTTTCCCCCATATCCCTTGTTTCCTTTAGCCCTAAGAGCCAAATGTGTGCCAGCGACGTGCATTTGGTAAGTTCAATCAATGATCCCCGTTTAGATAACCATGTTTCTTCCCCACTCATTGCTGATTTCCCGTGGCCCTCTCTCCTCTGTCTACCATTCTCATTTCCATTTGCTCATCACCCACACACCGAACCACCAGCATTCCTTCTCTCCCCCCAAAGCCTCCCATTCCCTCCATCTTTCCTATCCCCTCTGCCATCTGGTTCAATTTATCACCTTCCAGCCTCTCCCTCAATCTTTCCTCTCATCTCTTCTTCCCTGTTTCCACCTGTCATCACCAACCTCTGCCTTTACACTTCCAACTCCCCCTCCACTCCACCCCAATCCCTCAGTCAGCTCCATTATTCCTCTCCCCTCACCTGGTCCCACCTATCACCTATTTGAAGAAGGGTCCCGACACACAGTGAGGGCGGACAGTCTCAAGAGGAAACCGAGGGGCAACTTTTTTACACAAAGGGTGGTAGGTGTTTGGAACGAGCTGTCAGAGGAGGTAGTTGAAGCAGGTACTATCGTAACGTAACATGCAGAGGTACATGGAAACGTTTTAGAAATATTTACACAGGTACATGTTTAGGATAGATAGGTTTGGAGGGATATGGGCCAAATGCAGGCAGGTGGGACTAGTGTAAATGGGACATGTTGATCAGCTTGAGCAAGTTGGGCCGAAGCACCTATGTTCAAGCTGTATGCCTCTGTGGCTCTGTGATGTAATGCTGATGCTTTATATAAGGCACTGGTCAGACAACATTTGGAGTACAGTGAGCAGTTTTGGTTCCCAATGGGGTTGAGAGAGAAAGATAGATCAGCCATGGACGAATGGCGGAGTAGACTTGATGGGCCGAATGGCCTAATTCTGCTCCTATAACTTAGGAATTAATGACCCGAGACATCACCTATCCATGTTCTCCAGAGAGGCTGCTTGACCCACTAAGTTACTCCAGCACTTTGTCTTTCTTTTGTAAAACAGCATCTTCAGTTTCTTGTTTCCATCACCTAACAGACCCCATCTTGCTCCTCGCGCTCTCCTATTTACAATTCCTACATTCCTCTAGTCTCTCAGTCCAGCCACAGGAGCATTATCAGCAATGTTGCCCGTCCCTCTGCCTCCACAGATGCTGCTTGACCCACCGAGTTACTCCAACAGCTTGGATTTTCTTACCAGATTCCACCATCAGCACGGTGACGCAGCAGTACAGTTTCTGCCTCGCGGCGCCAGAGTCCCAGGTTCAATCCTGACTACAGGTGCTGTCTGTACAGAGTTTGTACGTTCTCCTCCTGACCGCATGGTATTTCTCCAGATGCTCCGGTTTCTTCCCACACTCCAAAGACGTGCAGGTTTGTAGGTTAATTGGCTTCTGTAAATTGTCCTTCGTGTGTAGGATAGAACTAATGTACAGGGCGATCGCTGGTCGGTGTGGACGCGGTGAGCTTACGGGCCTGTTTCCATGCTGTAGCTCTAAAACTAAAACTATCAGTGGTCTCTTGTGTCTCCATGTCTCTGGCGACTACCAGCTGTGCCACCGTGCCACTCCCTCTGCAGTGCAACCCACCGTGAAGTCGGAAGGACTGCTACCCAAAGAATAATTTTAGATTTATTTGGCACCTTGCTTTGAAGCAATGATGCTTCGGCAAATGCTTCCTAATCTTCATTCAAAAAAGGGAAAGAAAATCTCTTCCAACAGCTCCCACTGAACAGCTGACTGGCCTTGATAAGAGAGCAACTCTGGAGGTTCTCCGACCTTGTGTGCAAACTTGCTTTATCCTGTAAGCAGGGAACAATTTCCTGTTTAGGGCACAAGTTGTGACCTATGGGACTGCTTTCAGGGTTGGTGGCATCTGTGCAGTATCTCAACTTACACAGGATTTCCTGACCAGTGGAGATGTTTAAAGTCTCTGCAAACGTGGAAATGCGTTTTGGAATCTGTCCAACAGTGGGAATTTACAACAGAGCGATGGTGTGTTGTAAATTCACCATCATGTGTTGTTATAGAGTCTAAACAGTCCCTGGAAACAGGTCATTCAGCCCATCTTACCCATGGAATGACACACAGTGCTAGACTCAGCAGGTCAGGTCAGCAGATGACACAAAGCTGGGTGGCAGTTTGAACTGCGAGGAGGATGCTATGAGAATACAGGGTGACTTGGACATGTTGGGGGAGTGGGCGGATGCATGGCAGATGACGTTTAATGTGGAGAATGTGAGGTTATCCACTTTGGTAGCAAAAACACGAAAGCAGATTACTATCTAAATGGCGTCGTTGGGAAAAGGGGAAGTACAACGGGATCTGGGAAGTCCTTGTTCATCAGTCTATGAAAGTAAGCATGCAGGTACAACAGGCAGTATCCCCTACCTGCCTTCTCTCCATAGAAAGCGAATTGCATATTGGCCTTTATAACAAGAGGAATCGAATATAGGAGCAAAGAGGTCCTTCTGCAGTTGCACAGAGCCCTAGTGAGACCACACCTGGAGTATTGTGTGCAGTTTTGGTCCCCTAATTTGAGGAAGGACCAATTTGAGGAAGGACCTTCTTGATATTGAAGGAGTGCAGGTAGGTTTACAAGGTTAATTCCCGGGATGGCTGGACTGTCATATGCTGAGAGAATGAAGCAGCTGGGCTTGTACACTCTGGAGTTTAGAAGGATGAGAGGGGATCTTATTGAAACATATAAGATTGGTATGGGTTTGGACACGCTAGAGGCAGGAAACATGTTCCCGATGTTGGGGGAGTCCAGAACCAGGGGTCACAGTTTAAGAATAAGGGGTAAGCCATTTAGTACAGAGATGAGGAAACACTTTTTCTCACAGAGAGTTGTGAGTCTGTGGAATTCTCTGCCTCAGAGGGCGGTGGAGGCAGGTTCTCTGGATGCTTTCAAGAGAGAGCTGGATAGGGCTCTTGAAGATAGTCAGGGGATATGGGGAGAAGGCAGGAACGGGGTACTGATTGGGGATGATCAGCCATGATCACATTGAATGGCGGTGCTGGCTCGAGGGGCCAAATGGCCTACTCCTGCACCTATTGTCTATTGTCAGGCAGCATCCCTAGAGAACATGAATAGGTGACAATCGTGTCGGGGCCACTCTTCAGCAGTTGTTATGTCCAGGTGTGGTGAGAAGTGTGAATATGCAGTATAATGCAAGGGGCATTATCCCTACAATATTTGAGGAGAGGGATGTAGGTTCACAGGCCGAGCCAGTTGAGGGTGATGGAGGAGGCGCTGCCGCAGCCTGGGGTTCACCTGGATCAGGAGCTGCTCCCGTACATCGAGCGCGTGGACCTTTGTAAATATGACGACTTGTGCATATGTGATCTATGCAAAAGGAATTTCACTGTGTGGTGCACATGTGACAGTAAAATACCATAGAAGCATTGATTATATGATCTGATGGCCCTTCTGTAGAAAGTTACCTCTATTCCCTCAGCTATTTATTTACTTTTTCTCAAATGAACAACGAGCCCCTTGGGCTCCATATTTGACAACCTGGCATCTCATCTCTCTGGTCACCATCTGCTCTTGTCTCCACTCGTCACTCTCTCTACATGGGGCTCTCTGTGATATGACTGTGGCTGTCTTTTTGCAGGTCAAAGTTCAGGATGAAATAAAGGATGATTAATGCAGAATATGACAGTTACACTGGGCTAACATTATCATTGCTGTCTAAAACTGGAATTTATTCAATGATTTATAACCCCACTCTTGCAGAATTTTCATGCACTCTGTTTCAGTGACATAAATGCTTGAGGAGTATGCAAATAGAATTGTATCTGTACATTCTTCTCTTTACAAGTACATAAACTGGAAATTTTTTAAGTCATTAATTAGGCGCACTTTTTTTTAATAACAAATGCAAGTCGAGCAGAGGGATTTATTTTTGGAGTTTAAAAATATATTAACCCATTATTGATCCCTAGTTGAACCACACTTGCAGAGAGGGTGGACACATCCAGACCACCACGCAAACCAACCTCCCTTTCATTTACTTCATCTGCGCTGCCTCGGCAAGGCCACCAGCATCATCAAGGACCAGTCACACCCCGGTCACTCCCTCTTCTCCCCTCTCCCGTCAGGCAAGAGGTCCAGAAGTGTGCAAACGCACACCTCCAGATTCGGGGATAGTTTCTTCCCAGCTGTTATCAGCCAATTTAACCATCCTACCAACAACTAGACTGACCACCTGCCTTATTGGAGAGCTTTGAACTATCTTTAATCGAACTGTACTGGACTTTATCTTGCACTAAATGTTATGCCCTTTATCCCGTATCTGTACAATGTGGACAGCTCGATTGTAGCCTTTCCATGGACTGGATAGCACGAAACACCAAAGCTTTTCACTGCACTGGAGTAACTCAGCAGGTTGGGCAACATCTCTGGAGCAAAAGAAAGGGTGACATTTTGGGTTGGAACCCTTCAGAAGACTGATTCTGACTCAAAACGTCCATTTCCGACCCGAAACGTCATCTATTCCTTTTCTCCAGAGATGTTGCCCGACCTGCTGAGTTACTCCTGCATTTTTTCTATCTTCGGTATAAACCATCAACAGCAGTTCCTTCCTGCACAGCTGTTCAATGTATCTCGGTATACGTGACACTAAGCTGAACAAAACTAAACCTGCAGCGCTATGATCTGTTCTGGTCTCTGCATAAGTAACATTGGCAATGGAGGGTACACAATATGTTGATTCGATCAAGAAAAGGTAAAATTGTCTGAGTCTCTGTTTTTAGATCTGCCCAGACAAAGGCCCGTGTAACTCTGAAAGGTTTTGATAGATTATACACCGAGTATCTTTGGAGAAGATGAAAGCTGTGAGCTGTCAACGAAGAATAGTCACCAAAAAGTATAAAATAATTTACAAGATTTCTCCTTTATAAAACATGTGGTAAAATGAGGGACTTGCTGCTACAAAGATTGACAAAAGAAGGTGATCATGTAAGGGAGAATAGAAGGGTTTGATCGTTTGATGAGGAGGTTGAAGTGGAATGTAAAAGCCATTGAGGACCAGATTTCTGTGTTACTAACTGTTTTGCAATGCATTTGTGGAATAGTAATTTGTAGGCCTGTGTAGTGTCTAATACCAGAATATTTGTCATGTTGGTATGAGTCATGCAGCGTGGAAATACTCCCTTTGGCTCAACTTGCCCACACCGACCAACATGCCCCATCTACACATTAGTCCCATCTGCCTGCGTTTGGCCCATGTCCCTCTAAACCTATCCTATCCATATACCTGTCTAAATGTTTCTTATGTGTAGGAAAGAACTGCAGATGCTGGTTTAAATCGAAGGTAGACACAAAATGCTGGAGTAACTCTGTGGGACAGGCAGCATCTCTGGAGAGATGGAATGGGTGACGTTTCGGGTTGAGACCCTTCTTCAGACTGATTGTTTCTTCAATGTTGTGATAGCATCTGTCTCCTCCAGCTTGGTCCATATGCCACCCTTTGTGTAAAAATAAAAATGCCCCTCAGTTTCCTATTAAATCATTCCCCCCTCACCTTAAACCTATGTCCTCTGGTTTACTTCTGATTTTGCACTTGAAGCTCCTCCAAATCCACACCAATTTAGATTTGATACTGTTCTCCTTTAACACAACATAGATAGTGTTTTCTGTCCATCTCTGAAAGCACAGCTAAATTCTATAAATTGGTTTATACATTTCTTTATAAGTGTACATATGTTTACATATTAGGGACCTAGCCAACAAACATACCGGCCCTTTTAACAAGTTGAGACTTTTAATTACTTTGGACTTGAAGAATATAAGATGGCACCGGAAATGTGGTGACTCTTTTGTTTAGTTTGGAGATACAGTGCGGAAACAGGCCCTTCTGCCCACTGAGTCTGCGCCGACCAGCGATCTCTGCGCACTAACACTATCCTACACACACGAGGGACAATTTACAATTTTACCAAGCCAGTTAACCCTCAAACCTGTTCATCTTTGGAGTGTGGGAAGGAACTGGAGCTCCCGGAGAAAGCCCACATAGATCACGGGGAAAACGTACAAACACTGTACAAACAGCACCCATAGACAGGATCGAACCCGGGACTCTAGTGCTGTAAGACAGCAAATCTACCGCTGCGCCACCTGTGTAATCTACTATTCCTACACTCTTGGACTTAACTACGATTGGGCCTATATATAATAAGTTTTTTATGAAATGTAGACATACATGGAATTTCACTGCACCTATATACAAATGACAATAGGGAAAAAGATAGACAGTGGAGGGAAAAAGATAGACGGCTAAATAAAGACGGGAATAAAATTACTCTGAGTGCTAGCACAGACTTAGTGGGCTGAATGATCTCTGATATCACATAGTAATTTCCAAGATAATGAAAAAAATTCAGTATTTACAAATCGCATAGTGCCTTTTCATAGCAGTCATGGCTGTGTTTCAGAACACTGAAACATAGTCATTTATTGTTATCCATAGTGGTGTTACATGGTTGCTCAGTGCTGAAGTGGTCTCCATGTTAGATTCAATAATATTGGTAACTGTGCCCCAGAGATGTGACTTGTCTTACTGCAATTCAGTGAATGGATGGACATTTGATTTTTATTTTCCTCCCCCCACAAAATAAATTAGTGTTGTGGGTCAAGATATTCAGGTACAATGGACAGGTATATGGACTAAACTCTATTTGGGTTGCAACCTTAGCCGTTTATCATCCATTGCATGGTGGAGCTGGTAGAGACCCGGGTTTGATCCTGACTTTGGATACTGTCTGTGTGGAGTTTGCACATTATCCCTGTGGCCATGAGGGATTCCTCCAGGTGCTCCGATATCCTCCCACGTCCCAAAGATGTACAGGTTTGTTGGTGAATTGGCCTCTGTAACTTACTTCAAGTGTGTAGGGAGTGGATGAGATTGTGAGATAACATAAAACTAGTGTGAATGGTGATCGATGTTTGGCATGGACTCAGTGGGCCGAAGGGCCTATTTCCATGCTGTATCAGTAAACTAAACCAAACTCAACCTAAAATACAAAGCCAAAATAAATATCTGTTGCAGAAACAACCCAGCAGATTATACACAACTAAAGATGCAATCTTTTTGCCTATAAATGTCCTTTTAATTCCATTGCAGTTTAGTAATCCCAAATCCAAGATGTCCTGGTTTTATTTGGGATTGCAAGCCATCATTAAAAATAAATGTCAAGAATGAGTGAGCATACTCCTGCAAACTTGTGTCATGATTTAACCCTTTAAGTACATGACGTATTATAATTTAAAGCTGCATTTATCATGCCATGTGCTCATTTTTTTAATACAACCATTTCTGGATTGGTCAACTCTACGGGTGTAAGCACAGGAGAGTCACTTTTATTTGGGGAGCTCTTTATATTTGAGATGAGATGGGGGGGGGGGGGGGTGGGGGGGGGGGGGGGGGGGGGGGGGGGGGGGGGGGGGGGGGGGGGGGGGGGTGTGGGGGGGGGGGGGGGGGGTCGGGGGGGGGGGGGGGGGGGGGGGGGGGGTGAGGACAAAGAGGGGGGGGGGTGGGGGGGGGGGGGGGGTCGCAGTGAACAAAGAGACCCGGCAGGTCAGTGCAGGGTCAAGAAGTAACAGGGACCTTTGGGACTACGTTGAATACTTTTGTAACTGCCAGCACCCTATATGTGGCGACCCTTTGCATAATAATTATGTATTGTATGCAAACATGTGACAATAAAGTATAATCAATCGACAAAAGCTAGATAATCTTGGGACGGAAGATGGTAGTATTGGGGAGGAATGGATGTATGGAACGAGCTGCCAGAAGTGGTTCAGGCAGGTACAATTACAATGTTGAGAAGATATTTGGACTGGTACTTGGATAGGAAATGTTCAGAGGGTTATTGGAAAAAACGCCGGCAAACAGGGTTAGAGAGAGACCCTGTTTAGAGAGAGACGGGTCAACAAGACTACATTGGGTAATCAGCTTGTGAAGAGCAGCAGTTTACATTCCACTGTCCTCGTGTGTTTTGAGATGGCTAAAGGGCCTGTCCCACTGTACGAGGTAATTCAAGAGTTCTCCCGAGTTTCCCCTGATTCGAACTCGGAGAAGGACGATAATAGCCGCTCGTAGGTACCCTGGGCTCTAGTGGACATTTTTCAACATGTTGAAAAATCTTCACGAACTTACCGCGTTTCCCGAGTACCTGCTGTTAACATTACGAGCCGCTAAGAGACATCCCGAGCTCCGACGTACCCGCTAGGTAATTCTACGTACTTCTTCACAATCCTTAGCCATTTTTAATTTTATTTTTTCTGGAGATACAGCACAGAAACAAGCCATTCGGCCCACCGAGTCCATGCTCACCCTCGATCACACACGTTCCCACTGGTTCTACGTTATCCCGTTTTCGCATCCACTTCCTACACATTTGCAGAGACCAATTAACCTATAAACCTGCGCATCTTTGGAGTGAGGGAGGAAACCGGAGCACCCGGAGAAAACCCACGTGGCGACAGGGAGCACGTGCAAACACTGTACGGGCAGTGCCGCTGTGTGGCAGCAGCTCTACCCCCTGCGCTGCTGTGCCTGCCTCAAACATCAGTCAGGGAAGAAAAGCAGCCAGATGCCTTCCATTCATCTGTCTTTACCCCACAATTTGGCCGGTGTATCGAGTTGTGCTTGGTGCATTCTTTGCATTAATTAACTCTCGAAGCACAATGAAGCTCTCTTGGTGAAACTGAGGTATGGCATTCTGAGGACTCTTAGCAATGTATGTGGGGGCGAAAAATGATTGACTCACATGTTGATGATCAAAAGCAATGGCTTGTTTTCCGTAGCCCTTTGTTCTTTACATAGTGGCACTGTCTTTGAGCAGAATGGAGAATGTACACTAACCAGGACTAATCGCATTGGAACGCACTTTAAAAGTCGATTATGCCAAGACAGACATTTTGCCCTGCTCTAAGACACCCATCTGTCGGACAGTCTATGTAAGAAGCAAAAATACCCCCTTTGGTGTTTAGACATTAGAGATGCAGCACGGAAATAGGCCCATCGGACCACCGAGTTCACGCCAACCAGCGATCCCCGTATATTATCACTATCCTACTCACTGGGAACAATTTACAATATTTTCCCAATGCCAATTAACCTACAAACCTGTACATTGTTGGAATGTGGGAGGAGAACGGAGCACCTGGACAAAACCCATATGATCACAGGAAGAACGTAGTCAGGATCGAACCCGGGTCTCTAGCGCTGTACGGCAGCAACGCAACCGCTGCGTCACTGTGCCTCCCTGTAGCTCCTGTGAAAACCTCACCGTAACCAGAAAAAACTATTTGCCGAGTGGAATGGTGAAGCTTTATATGAACAGGAAATTGTTGGGACTGATGTTTGTGGTGTGCTGGACATGTACTGCTGGTGTGTTATGTTATTCCTGCCCTAACCATGCACATGTGAGATCAGGTTTCAGATGAGTGTCTTTTACAGATGCTGGCTACTGGAATCTATGGGTTGCAGTAATCCTGATTTAATGCATATTGTGTTGTTTTCCGGAGATAAAGTGATCTACACAGGAAGGCTTTTCATCATTTCCCTCTCTTGGGGAAAACTGCATCCTGCAATGAATCATTGGGATTCGACGGTTAAGCCTGTCGCTGTTGGACTGGAATCGGTATCCTCTACGTCTATGGAAAATCCGTGGAAGGCTAAGTGCTTGAGTTTGCAGTTCCTACAGGGAGGCACAGCTGCTCAGTGCTGCTGCCTTACAGCGCCAGAGACCCGTGTTCGATCCTGACTACAGCTGCTGTCTGTGTGTGGAGTTTTGTACATTCTCCCTGTGCCCACCTGGGTTTCCTCCGGGTGCTCCGGTTTCCTCCCACATTCCAAAGACGTGCGATCTGTATGTTAATTGGCTTCTGTACAATTCCTCCTAGTATGCAGGGAGTGGATTTTTATTCAGTTTTCATTAATAACGCAAATAGGACTGGAGGCATAGACTTATACAGTACGGAAACAGGCCCTTCAGTCCAACTTGCCCATGCCGACCATCATCTCCACTTACATACTACACAGTACATTACAACACAGCACAGGAACAGGCCCTGCGGCCCACATTGTTTGTGCTGAGCATGATGTCAAGCAGAACTGTTCTCATCTGCCTGCTCATGATTCATATCCCACTATTCCCTGCATTTCCGCGTGCCTATCCAAATGCCTCTTAGATGCCGCTATCTGCATTTACCACCTCCTCTGGCAATCCGTTCAAAGCACTCACCATCCTCTGTGTTAAACAGTTTGCCCCTCACATCTCCAATAAATTTTCTCCATCTCACCTTATAGCTGTACCCTCTAGTGTTGGACATTTCACACTTGAAAAAAGATTCTGATTGTCTACATTATCTAGGCCTCTCATAATTTTATATACTTCTGTCAAACCTCCGACCTTCCAGAGAAGACAATCCAAGTCTATACAACCTCTCCCTGTAGCTGAAACCCTCTAATCCAGGCAGTTTGGGTTTGGCCTAGATCCCTCTAAACCTTGTCCTATCCATGTACCTGTCCAAATGTCTTTTAAATATTATTATAGGCAATACATAGATATATAGACAATAGGTGCAGGAGTAGGCCATTTGGCCCTTTGAGCCAGCACCGCCATTCAATGTGATCATGGCTGATCTTCCACAATCAGTACCCCGTTCCTGCCTTCTCCCCATACCCCTTGATTACGCTAGCCCTAAGAGCTCTATCTAACTCTCTTTTGAATACATCCAGTGAATCGGCCACCACTGCCTTCTGTGGCAGAGAATTCCACAAATTCACAACTCTGTGTGAAAAAGTTTTTCCTCATCTCAGTTCTAAATGGCCTACCCCTTATTCTTAAACAGTGGCCCCAGGTTCTGGACTCCCCCAACATCGGGAACATGTTTCCTGCATCTTGCGTATCCAATCCCTTAACAATTTTATATGTTTCTATAAGATATCCTCTCATCCTAAATTCCAGTGAATACAAGCCCAGTCTTTCATCATCTGACAGTCCCGCCATCCCGGGAATTAACCTTGTGAACCCACGCTGCATTCCCTCAATAGCAAGAATGTTCTTCCTCAAATTAGGAGACCAAAACTGCACATAATACTCCAGGTGTAGTCTCCCCAGGGCTCTATGCAATGTGCAATGTATTATATTTACCATTGTTAAGAACACAAAGCACTTCCCTATGATGATCGGTGGCACAGTGGTGCAGCTGGAGTTGCTGCCTCACAGCGCCAGAGACATGGGTTCGATCCTAACCACGGGTGCTGTCTTACGGAGTTTCTCCCCGTGAACACGTGGGTTTTCTCCGGGTGCTTCGGTTTCCTCCCACATTCCAAAGATGTCCAGGTTTGTAGTTAATTGGCTTCTGTAAATTGCTCCTAGTGTGTACGATGGAACTAGTGTACGGGGTGATCGCTGGTCAGTGTGGACTCGGTGGGCTGGAGGGCCTGTTTCTGCGCAGTTTCTCTTAAGAAAATCATGGTGTTTGGTTCTCCTCCAAGAACACTGCATAGCTGAGAACATATAAAGGTGAGGAAAAGTTGCAGTTTAGTCATTGACTCCTCAACGCTGTGACAACGTGTGAATTTTCAACTCCCGACTTCACCAGAATCTCATTTACACCTTCTTACAAATTCTCCCCCCAATCCCAGTGTCAGCAGTCACAATACAATTAACCATGAGCTTGTTTATAAAACACATGCCTGAACATTCTGCCAGCTCTGAGTTTATTGGGAGTGCATCTAAATGATTACCAAAGTGCCCTGTTAGTGTAGTCATATCAACTATGGATCATGGGGTTGAGAGTATGTGGAGGCCCCCACATGTGAGAGGGCAATGCTGGATCTAGTATTGGGAAATTGGGAAGGGCATGTTAATGAAGTGTGTGTGAAGGCGTCTTTTGGGACCAGTGACCACAGTTTGATTAGGTTTAAGAGAGTTATGTATAGGTACGGAGAATGTTCACGTGTTAAAATGCTCAAATGGGGTAAGGCCGACTTTGAGGGTATGAGAGAAGGTCTCGCTCAAGTTGACTGGAGCAGGTTATTGGATGGGAAAGGAACATTTTGGGATGGGATCCTTCTTCAGACTGATTGTGGAGGGGGGGGAACTGGAGGCGAGCAGAGACCAGGACAAATCAGGATCAACAACAGATGACCTCAGGCAGAGTTGTTCCCCAATAGGCCAATTGGTGACTATAATCACTGCCATATGGACCACGACCCATGTAACACGGCCAGGGAAATTGTGATTCTTACTTGTTCACTGACGCCCTGGCATAATGTTGCATTGGACACGATACAATCTATTTAAAGCATACTTTGTATTTTAATTTCTTATGAAGAGCTGTTCTCATTTATATTCTCTAGAGCTCACTGATAACCAACAGAAACTGATTTTGTATTTTATTCAGCTGTACAGCCCTGTGATACCCAGGCAATTAAGTCATCTGTATTTTAGGAAAACAGCAATGATTTTTTAATTAGCTCACTCAAGACACAAAATGCAAAGCTAAATGTTTTAATTAAAACTGGTCAAACACTTGGTTTGCCAATTCTTCAAGGGTGAACTCTGAAGAAAGTTCAATGCATTTGTGCATGAGAAAACACTAAACATGAACATTTTATGCACACGCACATACACATGTCTGTTACTGATATTTTGTAAAGAGGATAATTTCAATGTTACTATCAATTCACAATGTCATTTTAAGCCAGCCTCAATGTGGGACTGCAATTGATTCATGGAATCGTATAATCAATTCTAGGAGCAGAATTAGGCCATCGTCTACTCCTCCATTTATTCATGGCTGATCTATCTTTTCCTCTCAACCCCATGCTCCTGCCTTCTCCCCATAACCCCTGACAGCAGCACTAATCAAGAATCTCTCAATCTCTGTATCTGTAAAAATATCCATTGACTTGGCCACTACAGCCTTCTTTGGCAAACAATTCCACAGATTCACCACCCTCTGACTAAATAAATGTCACCTCATCTCTTTTGCTAAAGGTACATCCTTTTATTGTGAGGCTGTGCCCTCTGGACCTAGACTCCCCCACTACTAAAAACACCTTCTCCACATCCACTCTATCCAGTCTTTTCATTATTTGGTGGGTTTCAATGAGGCACCCCCCTCATCTTTCTAAACACCAGCGAGTGCAGGCCCATTGCCGTCAAAGGCTTATCATACATCATTCCAGGGATCACTCTCTTGCAACTGGAAACATCCTCTCCACGTCCACTCTATTCAGGCTTTTCTCTATTCGGTAAGTTTCCCCCTCAGCTCGAATCACCACAGCTTGATAAGGTCATTCAGCCCATTGATCCCATGCTAGCTCCTGGTTAAAGCAATGCCAACGGTCCCATTAGCCTGGCATTTCATCCCAAATTATTCACTCTCAAGTGCAATTCAGTTCTCTTTTGAAAGCGTTATACTTGGCTTCTACCGGCTCAATAGACAATGTATTTTAGATACTAACGAGGGATGATAGAGTTGCTGCCTGCCTGGCCAGTGACCTGGGTTCAATCCCCACATTGGAGGCTCTGTCTGTGTGGAGTTTGCATGTCCTCCTTGTGACTGCATGAGGTTTCTCCCGATGCCCCGGTTTCCTCCCACAGTCGTGCGGGTTGTAATTGTAATTGTAATTGCTGCTTTACATAGCTGCTAGTTTTAGGAATGCTGAAGGATCTTCCCAACCTGAAACGTCACTGATCCATGTTCTCCAGAGATACTGCCTGACCTGCTGAGTTATTCCAGCACATTGGGTCCTTTTGTGTAAACCAGCATCTCCGGTTGCTTGTCTCAACTGGTTGTAGCAGAGTCTGGTCTCACAGTGGTGCAGCGGTAGAATTGCTGCCTCACAGCGTCTGAGACCCGAGTTCGATCCTGACTACGGGCGCTATCTGTACGGAGTCTGTACGTTCTCCTTGTGACCTCTGTGGGTTTTCTCCAGGTGCTCTGGTTTCCTCCCAGACTCCAAAGACATACAGGTCTGTAGATTAATTTGGTTTTGGTAAAAATTGTAAATTGTCCCTCGTGTGTAGGATAGTGCTCGTATAGGGTGATCATTGGTCTGCGCGAACTCGGTGGGCCGAAGAGCCTCTTTCCACACTGTACCTCTAAACTAAAACTAAATTAAAGGGATTGGCCAACATAAGCCATTGCAGGCTTTGTGTTAGCCAGTCTGAAGAAGGGTCCCAACCCAAAACGCCGTCTAATAAAATGGCCTACCCCAGCCCAAAACGTCATCTACCGAAGGGTTTCGGCCTGAAACGTTGCATATTTCCTTCGCTCCATAGATGCTGCTACACCCGCTGAGTTTCTCCAGCTTTTTTGTGTAAACTTCGATTCTCCAGCATCTGCAGTTCCTTCTTAAACACGTCATCTATCCATGTTCTCCAGAGATGCTGCCTGATCGCTGAGTTAATCCAGAACCTTGTGTTTATCTTCGGCAGAGACTGTCATCTGGAGATGAGCTTTGGTTCCTACTGAAAGATTCACTCATATTTCCTTGCCCACAATGGGGTGGCAAGGTGGTGCAGCAGTAGAGTTGCTGGTCCGATCCTGACTCCGGGTGCTATGTGCTGTCTCAATGGAGTTTGTACGTTCTCCCTGTGACCGCGAATGTTTCCTCCGGGTGCTCCGGTTTCCTGCCACACTCCAAAGATACAACGGTTTGTAGATTATTTGGCTTTGGTAAAAATGGAAAATTTCCCCTGGTATGTAGGATAGTGTTAGTGCATGGGGATCGCTGGTTGGCCTGGACTCGGTGGGCCGAAAGGGCCTGTTTCCGTGCTGGGTATCTAAACTAAATACGAACCAATGAAAGAATCATTAGTCTTGTTTCCATACTTCACTTCAGAAGCAATGTCGGGAGCCGGGGACAAAGCGTGGTGCTCTATGTTTGGTTTGTGTTGGATCAAAGTGAATTGTTCTGTCGTGTGGGTCAACGGCTTTGTAAACAAGTTCTAATCACAGCAGATGTACTTTAGAATTTATCTGTGACCACAATTTAACCTGGTGTCACTATTCTATCAACCTCAAACTCTCACAATGTAATCTTGAGTGGATGATGTGTGTATTTATTTCCTGGGATCAGAAGACACAGCCTATCAGAAAAAAATCTCCACACACACTGATCCAGAGGCGTAGCGATAGACTAGCTGTTGTGCAGCGCCAGACACCCAGGTTCAACCCTGACTCCAGGTGCTGTCTATACGGAGTATGCATGCTCTTCTTATGCCCGTGTGGCTTTTCTCCGGGTGCTTCCTCGCACATTCCAAAGACGTGCAGGTTTGTAGATGAGTTAGCTTCTGCAAAGATTGTCCCCAGTGTGATCTAGTGTATGGGGTGATCGGTGGGCCGAAAGGCCTGTTTCCACGTTGTATCTGTAAAATTAAAATTAAAAGTGGACCTGTGCTGGAGAGAATACTTCAAGGCTACGGAGAAAGGGCAAAGGAATGAAACTGATTGGACTAGCTCTATGTGAAGCAATCTTTGACGCAATGGACTAAATGTCCTCTTTGTACAATGGAACAGTTCTACATCTGCAAGTTGCATCGCAGGAGTGTTCTTGATAAAGACAGATACAAGAGACTTCTCGAGGTCGTCTGTCCATTTGCTTACAACCCAGTGGTATGAACGTTGATTTCTCTAATTTCAACTCCTGTATTCCTTTCCCCCCCCCCTCTCTCCCTCCCCCACTCTAGTTGTCCTCCTAGATCCACTGTTCTCATCCCTCTCATTATCACATCTTCCCCACCCAACAGTGGGCTCCTCCACCCTTCCTGAGGACATCTGTTGCCCTTTTCTCACCTCCAGACCCCCCCCCACCTCCCACCTTTACTTTCAGTCAGAAGAAGAGTTATGACCCAAAACGTCACCTATTCCTTCTCTCCAGAGATGCTGCTTGATCCGCTGAGTTACTCCAGCACTTTGTGTCTATCTTCGATATAAACCAGCATCTGCAGTTCCTTCCTACACCTTCCACAGATGATGTCTGACCTGCTGAGTTGCTCCAGATGTTTGTTTTTGCTCACTGCTATTAAACAAACAGTTATCAAGTTGTAAGATATTACAATTAGAACATGGAAAACTGCAGCACAGAACAGACCCTTCGGCCCAAATGTCTGTGCCAAGCATGATGCCAACTGATCTCTTCTGCTTGCTTTTCCCCCATATCCTTTGATTCTGTTAGTCCTAAGAGCTATATCCTTCAAAACATCCAGTGAATTGTCCTGCAGTGCCTACTATGGCAGAGAATTCCACAGATTCACAAATCTGTCCTAAATGACCTACCCCTTATTCTTAAACTGGGACCCCAGGTTCTGGACTCTCCCAACATCAGGAATATTTTTCCTGCATCTAGCCTGTCCAATCCATTAAGAATTTTTATATGTTTCTACAAGATCCCCTCATACTTCTAAATTC
The DNA here is from genome assembly GCF_028641065.1 of Leucoraja erinaceus. Classification (NCBI taxonomy): domain Eukaryota; kingdom Metazoa; phylum Chordata; class Chondrichthyes; order Rajiformes; family Rajidae; genus Leucoraja; species Leucoraja erinaceus. The sequence continues at coordinate 23,167,925 of NC_073395.1, read as the reverse complement.
CAGTGCATACAAGCCCAGTCAATCCATTCTTTCATCATCCACACTATCACAATGTTTAAAAAACATTTGGACAGATACAGGAATAGGATAAATTTTGAGGGATATGGGCCAAGCACAGGCAGGTGGGACCAGTGGAGATGGGGCATGTTGGTCGGCATGGGGTAGTTGAGCCAAAAGGCCTGTTTCCATGCTGTATGACTATGTTTTACTGAGATGCTGCCTGACCCGCTGAGATCCTCCAGCACTTTGTGTCCTTTTGTGCATCTGCAGTTCTTTGTTTCCAGCTCCCCAGTCTAATTTCAAATGCCGGTTACCATTGCCATGGCGATGGGGCCTGTATTCTCATTACAGCATCTGGTACTTACCTTCAACTCGTGACAGGGTTGACCAGAGGCAGGAAGGATCAACTCATTAGTTGCTGCGGCTGTGAGATTTGCAATTTCCATGCCTTTCTCCTCCTTTTGAGAGTTTAGTTTAGAGATACAGCGCGGAAACAGACCCTTTGGCCCACTGAGCCCGCTATGACCAGCAATCCCCATACACTACACTGTCCTACACATTAGGGCAAATAAAAATGTTTACAAAAAAATTAACCTACATACCTGCATGTCTTTGAAGTGTGGGAGGAAACCGCAGCACCCAGAGAAAATCCACATGGTCACAGGGAGAACGTACAAACTCCGTACAGACAGCACCCGTAGTCAGGATTGAATGCGGATCTCTGGCGCTGTAAGGCAGCAACACTGCTGTGCCATCGTGCCACTACGAGAGGCTTGTGAAAGCTTTCCTATTTTCCCAAACTTGTGACTTAAATATTTGTTTTATTGCTGGTGTCATGTTTTGATCGATAACACTACTCTGATGCACCTTGGAAGATCCTGCCTAAAACTGGGATATAGTTGTGTACTCTAATATTGAATCCTTCTTGGACATGTTTGTTGTAAATATTTGTAATGGATTAGTGCCAGACTCTTAAGAAAATGTGGCAGAGTGACTGTTCAATTCCTCCCTTAAACAACAAAAGCAAGATTCAGTAGAGAGGTGTAGGAAGGAACTGCAGATGCTGGTTTATATCGAAGATAGACACAAAATGCTGGAGTAACTCCTCCACACAGAGTGAGGCCACATGCAAATTGGAGGAACAGCAACTCTTATTTCACTTGGGCAACTTACAACCCAGCAGTATGAATATTGATTTCTCTAATTTAAAGTAACCCTTGCATTCCCTCTCTCTCCATCCCTCCCCCACCCTAGTCGTTCTGCTAGCAGTGGGGCCAAACTTTTAAGAAGAAGGATTGGAATTCCAAAACGCCCTTTGAAACCCTTCCATGGCATGACTAAGCATGGAAGTGTGGTTATGGTCTTAAAAGGAGACACTTTGCTGTCATTTTGTTGCATGAGATGGAAAGCAATTGAAATGAAATGGCAGTGATCCATTGTATAGTTTCCCAAAGAACCAGGCCCATTATACAGAGCACCTCTTTGCTACTGTCAAGTAACAAAAACACCAAAGAGGTTCTTGGAATATTTTTTTGGGGGGAAAACATATACTTCACACTAATGAAAGTATCTGTGAATAAAGAACTCCCCTCCCTTATACAGTGGCAAAACACTGATCGACAGTGGAAACTGGAAATACTCAACAGGGCAGGCAGCATCTGCAGAGAGAGAAAGGGGGTTGATGTTTCAAGTCAATCAGTTTATGATTAGAGGTAAAGTTGAAGAAGTGATGGTTCAGGTATTTCTTTAGTTCATTATTATTATTGTCATTGGACTGAGGTACAATAAAAAGCTTTTGTTGCGTGCTATCCAGTCAGCGGAAAGACTATACATGATCATAATCAAGCTGTCCACAGAGTACAGATATGTGGTAAAGGAAATAACATTTAGTGTAAAATAAAGTCCAGTAAAAAAGTCTGATTAAAGATAGTCCAACGGTCTCCAATGAGATAGATGGGAGGTCAGGACCGCTCTCTAGTTGGTGATGGGATGGTTCAGTTGCGTGATAACAGCTGGGAAGAAACTTCCCTGAATCTGGAGGTGTGAGTTTTCACACTTCTGTACCTCTTGCCTGATGGGAGAGGGGAGAAGATGGAGTATCCATGGAGATTGAACTTGCCTCTCTGGCGCAGTGAGGCAACAGATCTACCCCTGCCCCACTGTGCCGCCCCTGTGTTTGGTGACATGCCGAATCTCTCAAAAGTTGAATTGTACCATTCCAGAAATTGAGTTTAGTAATTCCACTTGGTATCGATCTAACACTGTGAAGTTTCTGGGAATATTTCCCTGGGAGTTGCAAGGCATCCGTAATTAATTACAATTGATCACATCGCTGGTATGCAACTTTGATTGCAGGCCTGTGTAATTTGGAAAAATTTGAATCAGCAAACTTCCTCAAAGCTTGCCCCAGTCTCTCTGCCTGTTGGTTGTCATCAATCTGATTGCCCAGGTGTTTGAACAATCTGCCTACAGTACATAGATTAATAACCTTCTAAGCTGTGTCAGTTCTTCTATGTGGAAAAGTATGTTGTATTACCCATTACATAAAAAAATAATTGGAATTATAAGGTGTTTTTCATGACCTCGTGATGTCCTCTATTGTTTCACACAGAACAGTGCAGCACGAAAACAGGCCCTTCGGCCCACAATAGATAGCTGGTATAGCTGCTGCCAGAGATCCAGGTTCAACCCGCTGAGTTACACCAACACTTTGTGTCCATATTAGGTATAAACCAGCGTCTGCAGTTCTTTATTTCTACATTTTGGTTCATCTCAACAGTGGGAATCCGATACGTTCCTAAATGTGACTGGGTTTGTGGTAGTAGTGTAACGCAGGGCTCTAATCAGCCTATCCCCTGCACCAGCTCCATGGAGATCAAACATCTGTCCTATTCTCCCACTCAGTTTCCGACTCTGTTTCCGCCAACCCTTTATGCAGCAAACTCCACATCCACACAGTGCTCTGGTTAAGAAAGAACATTTATTTACACCCCCCCCAGTATCTTCATGGAAGAGCAAAAGGTTTAAATCAATTCAATGATATTTAATTATCACATGTACCTAGGTACAATTGAATGCTTTGCTTAGCGCACAATCCAGTAAAATCATACAGCAGACCTCACCTCGGCAGTACACAAGTGTTGCCATGTTTCTGGCGCCGACAATGTTACAAAAGTTCACTGAACAGTCCTGTAATATGTTATTTGAACCAACCCCAGCTAAAGAATGTAGAAACAAGGGCCCCGACCCAAAACGTCACCGTTCCATGTTCTCCATAGACGCTGCCTGACATGCAGAGTTTTTCCAACGTTTTGGGTCGTTTTTGGAAACCAGCTATCGAGTCTTTCGGCCCGACTTGCCCATGCTGACCTATGTGCCCCACCTTCCTAAGACCCACCTGCCTGAGTTTGGTCCATATCCCTCTAAACAATTCCTATCCATGTTCCTATCCATGAGTCTAATGACGGAGCAGACTCGATGAATCGAGTGGCCTAATTCTGCTCCTGTGTCCTATGAAGTTAATATCAGGTCTCAACTCTCTCGTGCTTGTTCCCCATGGCCCTCAATTCATGATCTCTCCTTTAAATATCTCCAGTGATCTGTCATCCTCCATCATAGAGGATCCCATTGATTCTCCACCCACACATTGAGTGAGTTACAACAGTAGATATTGAATGCAGTGCTGTGATAATCTTGTTGATCCAAGACCCAGCTCAGGTACAGCGCTGCAGCTGACAGTGCTCTTACAAATAGTCCAAAAGCTTGATTTCATGACTTAATGATGGTTCGAATCCCACCAGAGCAGTTTAGGGTTTTAAATTTGGTTAATTAAATACATTTCAAATAAAAAGCTTGGCTCAGTGATGTTGCTCGTAAAACTAGTGGATTATTGTTAAAAACCCATCTGTTTCTCTAATGTCCTTAGAGGGAGGAAAATTTGCCGCTCTATCTCAGACTGATTTGCACACTACTGATCATGTGTCTGATGTTAATTTTAGCTTGAAGATAGACATATCTTGTAGATGGGCAAGATAGACACACAAAGATGGAGTAACTCAGCGGGTCAGGCAGTGTCTCTGGAGAGATGAAATAGCTGACATTTTAGGTTGAGACACTTCTTCAGACTGAGTCAGAGGAGAGGGAAAAGAGAGATATAGAAGGTACATAGAACAAATGAATGAAAAATATGCAAAATGCAACGATGATCAAGGAAAAGTGAAGTCCACAATGATTCATTGTTGGCTGTGGGGTAGGTGATAACGAGGAATACCGACAGTGAAACTCACAGGATGACAGTGAATCTAGTACGATGACTCGTGTGGGGGAGGGGTGGAGATAGAGGTGAATGCAAGGGTTTACTTGAAGCTAGAGAAATCAATAATACCACTGGGGTGAAAGCTGCCCAGGCAAAATATGTGGTTCTGTTCCTCCAATTTGCGTTTGGCCTCACTCTGACAGTGGAGGAGACCGAGGACAGAAAGGTTAGTATGGAAATAGGAAGGGGAATTAAAGTGTTTGGCAACTGGGAGATCGCGTAGGCCAAGGCGGACTGAGCGAAGGTGTTCAGTGGAACGATCCCGAAACGTCACCCATCCCTTCTCTCCAGAGATGATGCCCGTCCCGCTGAGTTGCTCCAGCTTTTTGTGTCTATGAACGATCCTCCCTCCAGTCTGCGCTTGGTCTCGCCGATATATAGGAGTCCATATTTGGAACAGATGTTGGTCGGTGGGGGCAAATTGAGCCGAAGGGGCTGTTTACATGCTGTATGAATATGACACAAAGAAGTGAAGTTGTCAAAGTTAGTCAGAGCAATTAGAAAATAATTTTGTAAGAAAATGAAGACGGATGCTTTGAGTTCTTATATCATATCACCTGTGTCTACTTTGCTGAGACTTGCCCTTTGGAATCTTTTTTCAAAAAAACAAGCCATAACGTTAATAAATTTGTTCAATAGACAACGATATTTAACTGAAAGGCCTCGGGCAAAGGCTTAGAATAAACATAAAATATGACTATATCCATCACCAGCATCCTACAAGAATTGCTTTTTAATTCTGTATTTAAAATCATAATTTCATTGCAAGATCAAACAAACTCGTAGACTAACAGGAGTCATTCCACTTTTAATCTATTAACTGTAATAAAAATTCCTGGGAGTCTTATCGCTGCTGACAGCCCAGGATTAATGTCACATTTCAGACTGATTTGGCGGATTTGTTAACATTTTAGTTTAGTTTTGAGATGCAGCATGGAGTCAAGAATGAAGTCAAGAGTGTTTTATTGTCTCATGTCCCGAAACGGAGCAAGGAAATTCTTGCTTTCTTACTGTGCAGCCCCACAATTATTCATCATTTAGCAGTTTGGAGAAAAAAAACATTTAGTTTACATGTATCTGAGTTTACAGTTGCCCGAAGAAAGGGAGTTGCAGTTGAATGGGGAGATGGTTTTAATTGATTGCCGTGAAGCGTTAGTGATCGCAGTGACTGCTGTTGTGGGCCGTCAGCCCATTGTTCCTGATCCTCTGGTCAGCAGTTCCTGTCTACCCGTTGAGTTGATTTGCTGAAGAGTGAGCGGATCGGTGGTGCCATGCTTGCTAAGCCAACCGCGCGCCTCCTCCCCTTCGCTGGACCTCAGTGGAGCCTCACTAAATGCATTGGCGTTCCACTCGGCAGCCTTTTTGTCCCATATTCCCAGAGTCAGCGCAAACTCCAGACCTTTATCTCAACGGCCCCACTGACGTGAATACAATGGATCCGATTGTGGCCCGTTTTCAACTTCCACCCACCACTTTCTGCCTCAGAGTCCCGCGTAAAAATGAAGTTATGTAGACTTTACTTTGAACTTTAGAGAGACAGTACGGAAACAGGCCCTTCGGCTCACCGATTCTGCACTATTATTGTCTATTGCACTAAACATTATTCAATTTATCCTGTATCTGAACACTGTGATGGCCCAATTTTAATCATATATGGTCCTTCCACTGACTAGATAGCACGCATCAAAAGAAGCTGTACATCGATACACGTGTCAATAGACTAAACTAAACTAAACCAAACATGCTGGAGTAGCTAGGCGGGTCAGCAGCATCTCTAGACACAAGGAATAGGTGTCGAAATCCTTCATCAGACCTAATCCTTCTCTCTAGAGATGCTGCCTGACCCGCTGGGTTACTGCAGCATTTTGTGACTATCTTCGGTGTAAACCAGCATCTGCAGTTCCTTCTTACACTTCATCAACTAAACTAAACTAAACGTACTATACTGGGAATAAAGTATTGGATTATATCTTAATAAGAACAGGAATGAATAGTTTGCAAGGCTCGCTTCCTCCTCCAATAGATTAATGTTTGTAGAAACTGCCGACCAGAATTGTCACTGTCATCATCCCTCTCTTGTTCCACCACCTCTCTATTACCATTCACACAAAGCTGCCGTGTCAGCAGATATCCACCGTTTTTAAGCCCACTGCTTGCTTTGGAGACGAGATTAGTTCCTCTCGTTCCATGCTATTATCGCCTGGGCTACAACACTGGCTAAAATTTATGTACCCGGACTGCTTGCAGTTCGAGCTCATTTGAGGGGCATTGGTTTGGCAGAAATGCATCGGCATCTGGAGAATTCAAACAAGCATTTTTCTATTGCGTCAACTCTCAGCATTTGAGTGGCTCCAACAAAAAAGCTTCACTGTGCAACTTTGCTTTCAACATTAGTGCAGCCTCTCTCCTGCTTGGCATCCACCAAACGCAAGAGGATTGACTGCCATCAGAACTAATAACATTATATAGTTGCGGGATCACTTTGACTCGACATCAGGGGGAATGAGAGGAGGAAAGCTCTATACAGGGAAGATTAAAGGTATCGGTGTCTTACAGTGTGTGAATTCTATAGTCACCTGCACCAAACCGATTAATGTTTAATAATATGCTACAATGTACCTGCTGAGTGAATAATAACCACTTATGTGCACTTGTTTACTGGCAGTGAGGATGGGGGACACTGGATATCCATTGTGTATATTTGTCTACCCTTGGCTGCGAAAGGATTTTTGTGAATTGTGTAGCAATTTTGTGAGGTTTGGTTTGCTGTAACTTTGAGTAAATATCGCTTGTTCGAAAGACAGAGTGGTGCAGCGGTAGTGTTGCTGCCTTACAGCACCAGAGACCCGGGTTTAATCCTGACTATGGGTGTTGTCTGTACAGAGTTTGTACGTTCTCCCCGTGACCTGCATGGATTTTCTCCAGGGTGCTCCAGTTTCCTCCCTCACTCCAAAGACATACAGATTTGTAGATTAATTGGCTTTTGTAAAATTGTAAATTGTCCCTAGTGTGTAGGATAGTGTTGGTGTATGGGGATCGCTGGTCGGCATGGACTCTGTGGGCCGAAGGGCTTATTTCCACATTGTGTCTCTAAAGCTTAAAATCCAAAGTCACTGTAATGATTAGAGGTGTTGCCTTTTACATAATAACTGCACCTCTTTTAAAACAACGTATTATGTAGGGTTCAGGGAGTGAATGTGGTTGGACATTGATTGAATGATCTGTCTCCTTGCAGAAATCCGGGCGCAGTTAGTGGAGCAGCTGAAATGCCTGGAGCAACAGACGGAGATGCGGGTTCAACTCCTCCAGGACCTCCAGGATTTTTTCCGCAAGAAGTCGGAGATTGAAATGGAGTATTCCCGGAATTTGGAGAAGCTGGCTGAGCGCTTCATGGCGAAAACACGCAGCACTAAAGACCATCAACAGTACAAGTAAGGCTCTCCCCTTGTGCACGCACCGCTTCATCTATGCTTACTGTTGCAACTGATGGATTACTGAGTTGTCAGTCAGTATTGTTTAACATCATGAAGCAGCTGTGATGGGTTCAGTTTGCAGCTTTCTAAAACTATCTCCCTTCAGTAAATCATATCAAATAGCTAGATGCAGGAAACATGTTCCTGATGTCGGGGGAGTCCAGAACCAGTGACCACAGTTTAAGAATATGGGGTAGGCCATTTAGAACTGAGATGAGGACAAAAACTTTTTCACACAGAGAGTTGTGAATTTGTGGAATTCTCTGCCCCAGAAGGCAGTGGAGGCCGATTCACTGGATGCATTCAAAAGAGAGTTAGATAGAGCTCTTAGGGCTAGCGGAATCAAGAGATGTGGGGGAGAAAGGCAGGAACGGGGGTACTGATTGTGGAAGATCAGCCATGATCACATTAAATGGTGGTGCTGGCTCGAGGGCCCCAATGACCTACTCTTGCAGCTATTGTCTATGTCTATGTCTGATTTAGAGGCATAGATGGGGCAGAGAATCTGAACCTTTCTCCCCCCTCCAAGGTGGAAATGCCAAAGACGAGAGGGCGTAGCTTTAAGATGAGAGAGGGGAAAGTTTAATGGAGACGTGCAGGGCAGGTTTTTCCCACCGAGGGTGGTGGCGGCCTGGGAACTCATTGGGGTGGTAGTGGAGGCAGATATGATCATGGTGTTAAGAGACTTTTGGGCAGGCACATGGATATAGTGAGGGTACAGAGGGATATGGATCACGTGCAGGCAGATGAGATTAGTCCATCTTGCCTTCATGTTCGGCGTGAAAATTACGGGCTTGTAACTGTGCTGTACTGTTCTATGTTCAATGTTGTATAAGAAAGAAATGTTATGTTATGATTCCACATAGCCAGGCCAGTGAGCAATTTATGGAATCTGCTGGATTAATTTCATCTGCTGATTGCTCGGAAGCAGATGATTGTGTAGTGGAAAACTTGAACTTTTAGTGTGTGCGGGAGTTTTGCCAGATAAACATTCATTGAGTCATTTGAATAATTAATCACGATTGTTCATCCGCTGAAGTAGCTGCAACGACGAACAGACTCTCAATAAATTACATCTTTGAAGACCTTACCAGGTAGGATAACGTAGAACTAGTGTGAACGGGTGCTTGATAGTCAGAGCGCATTTGGTGGGCCGAAGGGCCTTTTTCCATGCTGTACCTCTAAGCTAAATCTTGGCAGATACATGTATAGGAAAGATTTAGAGGGATTTGGGACAAGCTTAGATGAGCATCTTCTAAGGTGAGTGGAGAAATAATTAATAGAAACCTGAGGGGCAACTTTTTCACACAGGGGTGTGTATGGAATGAATTGCCAGAGGAGTTAGTTGAGGCACCTACAATAACAACATTTAAAAGTCACTTGGACAGGTACTTGTAAAGGTTTTTAGAATGTGGGTCAAATGTAGCCAAATAAGCCTAGCTTAGATGAGCCATCTTGATCGCCATGGAATGGGTTGGGCCGAATGGCCTGTTTCCATGCTATATGACTCTATGCCTCTATCTTGGTTGGAATGGAAAAGTTGGGCTGAAGGGCCTGGTTCCAATTTGAATGATTCTTTGACTATCTTGGTTGGAATGCGTTAGTTGGGTCGAAGGGCCTGTTTAAGTGCTGTTTTACACTATGTCTGTCTAAATGAGATATTTCAATCCACTCTCTCACTTTTAACACAACATAAAATGGCGGAAACACTTAGCAGATCGGGCAGCAGCTGTGAGAAGAGGAAGAGTTCACGATTCTTTATCAGAGTTCATCTCTTTGACCTGAAACGTTAGCTCTTTTCAATGATCTGCTGACTATTTCCAACATGTTCTGTTCTTATTTCAGATTTCTGCTGTTTTTTTTTTTAATTTCCTGGAGGTAAAAGGAATTAGTCTCCAAAGCTCGGTGAATATCGTGTTTCACAAACATTGCTAACAGTTGATCTCGGTTGGTTTCAACTTGACTTGTGGATTGTAGAACTTACCCGTTCCAAAGGATTTAGGCAAAGCAGCTTTCTTGGATAAAAGCCATCTCAATGTGGAGAGGTTCTGCTGTGACAAATCCTATAAAACCTTATCTTGAAGCCTCCTATCTAGGAGGGTGCCAGAATGTGGCTTATTCTCCGAGATTTGTGAGGCATTCGTGTATAAAAAGGCTTTGCATTTTTAACTGTTCTGCGATTCAGTAAGATCAAGGTTTATTGGTATTTGTTTATTATTGTCATTCAACCGAGATATAATGAGATACTTTATTTTCGTGCTATACCAAGTGGCTCTAACTTTCACCATTTACTCGTCTCGTTGTGGAAATAAAGAAACTACAGTTGCTGGTTAATACACAAAAGGACACAACGTGTTGGGCCAAAGGTCCTGTTTCCATGCTGTGTGACACCATGACTATCTTGGTTGGCATGGACTTTGGGCCGAAGGGGCTGTTTACATCCTGTAAGACTCTATCTTGGTTGGCACTCAGCAGTCAGGCAGTACCTCTGGAGAACATGGATGTGACATTTCAGGTTGAGATGTCCCTACCCGTAACTTTATGTTCTCCAGAGTTGTTCGTGACCTGTTAACTTACTCCAGTACTTTGTGTCCTTTACAATTCTCTTTTACAGAGTATTATGTTTACATATCTGTTTTGGTGCTGCAAGTAAGAATGTCATTGTTCCGTTTTGGGACATATGACAATAAAGTACTCTTGATTTGACACTTGGAGCCATTTTGGTGGACTTGCCTCCATCGGTGAGGGCATCGACTAGAAGAGGCATGTTGCAGCTTTATAAAACTTTGGTTTGGTTTGGAGTATCGTATATTGTTCTGGTCATCGCATTACAGGAAGGATCAGGAAGCATTGGAGAGGGTGCAGAAGAGATTTACAAGAATGCTGCCTGGATGAGAAGGTGTTAGCTATAAGGTTGGACAAACTTTGGGGGAAAAAAAGACACAATGTGCTGGAGTAACTTAGCGGGTCAGGCAGCATCTCTGGAGAACATGGATTGGTGACTTATCAGGCCGGGACCCTTCTTCAGACCGATGGGGGAAAAGATCAACATCATGGCGGGCTTAGAACGTGTTGAGGTGTGAATATTGGGCAAACATGGATTATTTTCTCGATCGTCTGAGGTTGAGGGGAGACTTGATAGAAGTATATTAATTTATGAGAGGCGTAGATAGGGTGGATGGTCAGAAGATAGACACAAATTGCTGGAGTAACCCAACGGGTCAGGCAGCATGTCTGGAGAAAAAGGATGGGTGACGTTTCAGGTTGGAATTCTGTTTCAGACTTCATAAATCAGAACCTTTTTTCCCAGGGTCCAAACAAGAGGACATAGCTTTGTGGTTAAAGAGACAATTTTAAAGGATATGTGTGCAGGACAAGTTATTTTTACAGAGAGAGTGGTGAGTGCCTGGAACACGATGTGGTGGAAGCAGATACGATAGTGGCTTTTAAGATGGTTTTAGATAGGCACTTGGACATGCAGGGAATGGAGGTTATGGATTATGTACAGGCAGAGGGGATTAGTTTAATTTGGCATCGTATTTGGCACAGACATTGTAGGCCAAAGTTCCTGCACTGTACTCTTGTATGTTCTACCCAGTCATATCACACCATACATGGATACAATTAAGACGTACGCAAGTACTGCAGTTAGTGCAAAGAGAAAATAGCCAGCTTGCAGAATATAGTGTTACTATGGTAGTGTTACTTTTACATAGAAAGAGCAATTTAAAAACAGTGCAAGGGCCACAATGAGGAAGGTCGGGAGATCAGGACTACATGTTGATCCAATCAGCTCCACTTCCTGCCTGATCCCCTTTACCGCTGACTGCCTTACAGATCAAAGATCTGCCCACCAGAGCCTTGAGTATTAGGACAGCACAGTGGTGCAGCAGTAGACCTGGGTTCAATCCTAACTACAGGTGCTGTCTGTACGTTCTCCCCATGACCTGTGTGGGTTTTCTCTGGGAGCACTGGTTTCCTTGAGAAATAATAGTTTTCCAGGATGAGGGGAGAGAGCAGTGATAGCACTGATGGGATTTCGACCTAGGAGCCATCACTGACTACGGCCCAATTGACCTTCTCACACTAGTGATTCTAGGGACGGTTTGAGATTTAGCAGCAATCAACTTGTGCACATAAGATTTGCAAAAGGAGCAGTATAATCTGTCCTTAATGGTGCCCATTGAGGGATCACTACCGGTGGGGCTACCTGTTCTTAGTTTAATTTAGAGATACAACACTGTAACGGACTCTCGGTCCACTGTGCCTACGCCGACCAACGATCACCCATTCACACTATTTCTACATTATCCCACTCTCCCATCCACTCCCTACACACTAGTGGGTCATTTACAGAAGTCACTTAACCTATAAACACATTTGTCTTTGGAATATGGAAGGAAGCTGGAGCACCCGGAGGTCACAGGGATTGCATGTAAACCACACACACACACAGACAAGAGTCGAGGTCTGGATCAAACCCAGGTCACTGGCCCTGAGAGGCTGCAGCTCTACCAGCTGCGCCATTGTGCTGCCCTTCAAGCTGGTGTGCTCGAATCCTTCCCATCAACCCAACATGCATTTTGTTTCAACATCTCTGAAAGACGACATTTCCAATTGTACAGCCCTCCCTCAGTACCACGCCAGGTCTGAAACCTCAACCATCTCTCTGAAAGTGCTACCTACTGCACCTTGGAATGTTTTGTTACATTCAAATCATTGGTGTACTTTTTTTTAATCTTCACCTGAAAGTTTTGTGAGAGTTTGGAGTCTCTTTCTTGAAGGAACTATTCTGGCATTTACTATAGAAGAGCTACTTTGAGTAAGAGCTCTGTGAATGATTTATAGACTCTTCATTCTATTTTAAGAGAAATATAGTACTTTAGACAAGCAAACATGATTGAACAAAGCTCTGAAGAGCCGCATTGGGCAAATGTACACTTGCCCAGTGAAGTGAAACGAGGCTCGGTGCTTATTGAACTGAGGGTGCACATGTTCCAGGGAGCAACAGATAACTAAGGTCATGTGATAGGGGAAGAATTAGGCCATTCAGCCCATCAAGTCTACACCATTCAATCATGGCTGATCTATCTCTCCCACCTAAACCCATTCGCCTGCCTTTTCGCCATAACCCCTGACACCCGTACTAATTAATAACTGTTGACGGCCAAGACTCCTTTCACATTCATTCTTGCAATATTTGCTATGTTAGTCATTGAAGCATAGAGTGATACAGCATGGAAACAGGCCCTTCGCCCCAACTTGCCCATGCCGACCAACATGCCCCATCCACACTAGTGACACCTGCCTGCATTTGGCCCATATCCCTCTAAACCCATCCTATTCATGTACCGGTCTAAATGTTTCTTAAACATTGTGATAGTCCCTGCCTCAACTACCTCCTCCGGCAGCTCGTTCCATGCACCCACCACCCTTTGTGTTAAAACTTTACCCCTCTCGTTCCAATTTAACTCTACCTGCTGTACCACTGTGCCACCTGCTGTCCCATAGCGGAGTCAGGAGATATGGGGAGAAGGCAGGAACGGGGTACTGATTGGGGATGATCAGCCATGATCACATTGAATGGCGGTGCTGGCTCGATGGGCCAAATGGCCTACTCCTGCACCTATTGTCTATTGTTCCCCACTTCAGTTTAGTTTACTTTAGAGATGCAGCACAGGAACAGGCCCTTCAGCCCACCGAGTCCGCGCCGACTAGCGATTTCCACCCCCCCCCCCCCCCCCCCCACGCGAATACTATCCTACACACACGAGGGACGATTTGCAATTTTACCAAGCTGATTAACCTATGAACCTGTACGTCTTTGGAGTGTGGGAGGAAACCAGAGCACCTGGAGAAAACCCACACAGATCACGGGGAGAATGTACAAACTCCATGCAGACAGCACCCGTAGTCAGGATCAAATACGGGTGTCTGGCACTAAGGCAACAATCCTACTGCTGCGCCACCGTGCCGTACTTTTTAATAATATCCCTTCTTTGAACCAGCTCCTCTTGAAGTAAGATCAAAAATTATTTTTAAAAATCCCAGCCTTTTTATAAACACTTAGCTTGGAAGAAGGCGACTGTAAATGCAGTTGATCTCCCTACTGACTTCAGTCCCTATTCAGATGGTCTTTTTACACTGTTAGTGGATTTTGTATTGGGATATTTCTGCCTCTGGCATTTGGTTAGCTCTTGGCCACTCTGTACCACCTCAGTAACTTGCTCCCCACTGCTTGTGAAAAATGGAAATAATATTCTACATTATTCATACTCTTAAACCAACTGGAAACACAGGAACCCAGTAATAGCATTGTGATCCCTTAAGCCTGTTCAGATATACAGTGAGATCCAGGGTTTAATTGGGTCAACTTAATTGTTATTCCTGCCCAGCAACTATTTGACCAAAAATCGATCCATCTCAGTTTAAAGAATAGTTCTGAAAACAGTAACTGATGTTCAGAGCTCCAACTTCCCAACACTCTCTTTGACATAAGTGTTTCCCAACTTTATTGTATATAGTTTTCTCGATTTTATTGTCTATTAGTGTTCCCCAACTTTATTCTATATAAATGTTTCACAACTTTATCCTCTGAACGATATAACTATGTTGTTGGCCAGACTTCACAACCCTAGACCCGTAAACCAGAACAAGTAGTTACTTTTCATTCTCCCAAACAGTTCACCTTGGCACTTTGTGAAGTCACAAGGAGCAAGAGTCTGACCCGCCAGTCTACCACACATCTCTATCTCGCTGTCCCCCGTCTCCCCCCGTTCCCTATCCCAGGCACGTGCCGTTAGGGTACTTACCCTGACTAAAATTCTAAAATGGTAATTATTAAATATAAATAGTAAAGGCACGGAGAATTATGCCTACCTAAGAGATCGATCTCTGAGATAGGCATAATTCTCCATCTTTCATCCACAGTGCATGTAATACGCAAAAGTATGTGCAGCTCGCCTGCCATTGATGCTGCTTCAAACCTTCCGTGTCTTTCAGTGTAGACCGGACAGTGAGGGGACCAGCTCAAGAGCGGGTCAGCGGGCGATGGATAACAGGACAGCGGGCGGTGGAGCTTACTCCTGTGTCAGCGCTGGTAACCTCAATTGGTCCCTTTTTCGCGCTGACACAGAAGTAAGCTCCTCCGCCTGCTGTCCTGTTATCCATCGCCCACTGACCCACTCCGCTCTATGATCTTTGCTCTTGAGCTGGCCCCCTCACTGTTGGGTCTACATTGAAAGACACGGACCGGGGCAGTGGATGCCATGCAGTGTCGCCCAGCGCAGCAAGTGAGGCCATGTCCTGCTCCCGGCGGCAGTCGGAATTTAAGGATTTGTGGGAAACGGCTGACATGAGCGAAGCCAGCGAGCGGCAGGAGAGAGGTGTTCAGATGGAGAGCACTGCCAGTGGTGAGTGGGCCGGCAGAAGGCGCTGAGGTCCCGGCGGCGCTCGCAGCCACCCGAGCTGCTTCCCTCCCCGCCCACAAAGTGGTGGCTCCGCGCCCGGAGTTCCGCGGCAGAGGTGAGTGAGTGAGTTGCTGGCGTGATCCCCGACCCCCTCCTTCTCAACGCTCCTGCCCTCTCCTCAACTCCACCCTGGCCAGACTCCCCACATGCTGTGAAAAGAACTCTCCCCCCAATTGGTCCCTTGAACTAGTATTCTCATTCACTAAGATCACAACTTGTCCTGGTGTGCTCCCGTTTTTCCCACCATCTCGCCAACTGCTGTCACCCTCCACCCCCACCCATTCAGTAATTCAGAATGAAGGAGATTTGGATGCCTTGGGCAAATTGAATTGTTAGTTTCTTTACTTTAATTTTTTTATTTTTTTGAGCGGGAGAAATTCTGTCCCGCCAGCCTTCTTTCAAAATTTAGCAAATCAAAATGGGGGTGCGCCTTCGACACAGGTACATCTTCATTGTCGGGAAATACGGTACTTTATTAAGAGATATGGCTTTTGAAGACTTTATAAAAGTCGACAGACTCTGTCTGTCTCCGTACGTCTGTCTGTCTCTCTCTCTCTCTGCCTCTCTCTCTCTCTGTCTCCCACACAACTTTCACAACTGTAAGATGCACCATTATTTTAGCTGTGCGTTGAATCCACACAGTTTTTGGTTTGCTCTCTTGTTTCATTCACTCTCGTCATTGTCAGTCCCGTGCTCCTGTCCGTCAGCCTGTGATTACTGGTTACATTAACGAGCCTGTTTTATGTATGAATTGATGATGTCTGACCTGCTGAAAGACGGGGTAGAGGATAGTATCCAGTCTACGATCCTCTGCTGATTTCTTGCATCAGTGCTTCCTTGACATATCACAGCACTAATTAATGTCTTGAGGTGATAGGCTGCAACGTTATTAGACAATATAGCACTTTACAACAATCTGTAAATTAGCAATGCACGTTTGAGATTTTACGATTTGCTTTGTGTAACATCAATATTTGACGAGCATTCAGTTCTTTGGGCCATAAATAGGACAAGATTAGCAATTAATCCAATAATAAATTCAGGAATTTACCTTATTCATAGAGCAGTATGAATGGGGAGCTCGATAGCATGTAGTACAGTGCAGGTAAATACCACCCACAGGGTGGCACAGATGGTAGAGCTGCTGCCTCACAATGCCAGAGACCCGGGTTCCATCCTGACCTCGGGTGCTGCCTGTGTGGAGTTTGCACATTCTCCGGTTTCCTCCCACAATCCAAAGACGTGCAGGATTGTAGGTTAATTGGCCTCTGTAAATTGTCCCTGGTGTGTAAGAAGTGGATGAGAAAGTGGAGTGACATAGAACTAGCGTGAGCGGGCGATCGATGGTCAGAAACAATAAGCCAGTTCGGTATTCCGACTGCGCATGCCCAGGTCATAGGTCACTTGAGATAAACATTCTCGGCAGCTGAGCTGCTACGTGTATACAGACCTGCGTTTCATCCATAGTCAGGATGGAACCGGGTCTCCGGCGCTGCAAGAGAGAGAGAGAGAGAGAGAGAGAGAGAGAGAGAATGTCCTCCAACGTCCAACGCTGCCAGGAGAGGTTTTGCGCAATTCCACAGGGTGGGTTTGTGAAGTGAGATAGAAATAAGATTGAATTAATGTTCATAAATCAGCGTGGCCTGTCCGCGGGTAAAGGCAAGGTAGCGAGGAGAGAGATGGGGAGGGAACTCCCCGGAGCTAGGACAATCTCTCCACCCCCCCCCCCCTTTGACCTTTGACAAATCCCATGATTCCTTGCGTTTTTGGGAATACCGATCTTGCTTGTTATATTTCTTTGTCTAATAGATAGGCTGTGGGTTATATAAATAGATATATAAAATATATAAAATCTGAGCAATAAGTAGTTGAAGCAGGGCAGCAGGTGGGGCAGCTGGTAGAGTTGCTCCCTCACAGCGACTGAGACCCGGGTGCCGCCTGGGTTCCCGTTGCGATAGGTGGGACCTGGCCTCGGAGCTCTCCCCATAGTCATGTTGTGTGGAGAAAGCAGCAAGGTGCAACATGAGGAAAATAAACCCTAGCTTTAACAGATCTTTGGTTTAGTTTAGCGATATGGGCCCTTCGGCCCACTGAGTCAACGCTGACATTAGCACGATCCTACACACTGGGGACAATTTACAATTTTTACCGAAGCCAAATTAACCTACAAACCTGTATGTCTTGAGAGTGTGGGAGGAAACTGGAGCACCTGGTGAAAACCCTCGCCGGCAACAAGTCCGACGTCGGGCTGCGGGACGTCCTCACGGGCGGCCCACCGGCGTCCCAGAGTGCAGACAGCACCGTAGGCCGTGGTCAGAATGCTGACCCTCTGCAAGGCGCTGGACTCCAAGATGCCGTTCAGCAACTCTCTCCGCACCAGCTCCACGATGCAACGCCACTGTCCAACGGCGACCCAGCCACCCCGCTCTTCAGTGCGGCCACTGTAGTTGCCCTGGTCCGGTGGTGGCAGGAGGAGCTCCGATCCAGTGGTAGGCCGCGAGATCACTCGGACCCGTCAGCAGGAGGACTGGAGGGCAGATGCAACAAACTCTAAGTAACATGTCCACAGAAGGCCCCTTGCCATTTCCCACATGCTGAGCAGAAGCAGAGAAACCGGAGGCATGAGATGGATGGATTTGTTGGAGGGTTTGACACTATTTAATCTTCGCCAGTACTGGCTTGGGTTTCAAAAACCTCTCGAGCATCTATTCAACGTTGCTAATGAACATTGGAAAACCCAGTTTTAAAAAAGATATTGGCCATTAACCTTCCACACTGACTTATATCCTCGGCTTTTACAATCTTAATTTGAAAGCCCAGCTTTGCAAGTTCCATTTATGGCACCTCCTTTAATGACTGGAGGCTGTTAAATTGGCCTTGACTACTCGAAAAGGTCAAATGACTCGATCAATGCCTTGCAGAATTGCTACTTTAATCACTTCAAATTGAAGCATAAAATAATGGCTATGAATGTGTAACTTCTGTATCTCCTTAAGGCATCAAAGGAGGCTATTCAGCCCATCCATTCTCTGCCAACCCACAGAGCTGTCCCATTCCCCCATTAATTTTCCCTGTAGCCTGCTCTCCCTATAACTCCATCAATTCGGGCGGCACAGTGGCGCAGCGGTAGAGTTGCTACCTCACAGCGCCAGAGACCCGAGTTCCATCCTGACTTTGCTGTCGGTACGGAGTTTGTACGTTCTCCCTGTCATCCACGGTGTACGGGATTAAGGGAATAACATGGATTATGTTTAGTGGAAGATAAATGCAGATGAGATCAGTTCAGCTTGGCATCATGTTCGGCACAAACATTGTGGGCCGAATGGCCTGTTGCAGTATTGTACTGTTCTGTGTTCAGGATACTAACCTCAGCCTTCATGTGGCCAGTCCAGCTGTATTTCTGGTCGGTGGTAATCCCCTTGAGGAATAAATGCTTGACAACGTATCTGCCTGTAGAAAGAAGGAACTGCAGATGCTGGTTTATACCAAAGAATAGACACAAAGTGCTGGAGCAATGCTGCCTGACCCGCTGAGTTACTCCAGCACTTTGTGTCTATCTTTGGTACAAAACTGCATCTGTAGTTGTGTAGGAGGGAACTGCAGATGCTGGTTTATATCGAAGATCGTCACAAAAAGCTGGAGTAACTCAGCGGGACAGACAGCATCTCTGGAGAAATTAAATAGGTGACGTTTTGGGTCGAGACCCTTCTTCAATCTGAAGAAGGGTCTCAACCCGAAACGTCACCTATTCCTTTTCTCCAGAGATGCTGCCTGACCCACTGAGAATCTCCAATTTTTTGTGTCCATCCACAGTTCCTTTATTTCTACATCTTAATTAGCAGATTTGCCCAGCGTTGATACGGTGGTATACGAGAAATTAAACTATCCGTGAGCATTCTGCAGTCTGGCTGTTTAATAACTGTAAGGTTTTTTGTCTCTCTGCCAGGAAGGACCAGAATCTTCTGTCCCCAGTAAACTGCTGGTACCTACTACTGAATCAAGTGAGGAGAGAGAGCAAGGACCACGCAACCTTGAGCGACATCTATCTCAACAACGTCATCATGCGTTTTATGCAGATAAGTGACGACTGCACAAGGCTTTTCAAAAAGGTAATTCCATTTGCACACCTTCATTCGATCTGAGTTCCCAATGTCTTCTTCAATTTAAAATAATTTCCAAAATTATCCCTGGAATTCATTCACTGGTGAAGAGTGAAATGAGTGGGTGTGGAGAGGATGTTTCCACGAGTGGGAGAGTCTAGGACCAGTGGGCATAGCCTCAGAATAAAAGGACGTACCTTTAGAAAGGAGATGAGAAGTCATTTCTTTAGTCAGAGAGTGGTGAATCTGTGAAATTCATTGCCACAGATGGCGGTGGAGGCCAAGTATTTTTAAAGCTGCTCTATCCTACACACTGGGGACAATTTATAATTTACAGAAGCCAATTCACCTACAGGTGTGTATGTCTTTGGAGTGTGGGAGGAAACTGGAGAAAACTCCAGTTGCAGGGAGAACGTACAAACTCCGTACAGATAGCACCCATGGCCAGGATCGAACCCGGGTCTCTGGTGCTGTAAGGCAGGAACTCTACCACTGTGCCGTCCAATGTGAAAGTGGGATAATAAAGAACTATTGTGAACGGGTGATCAGTGTGGGCTGAAGGGCCTGTTTCCATGCTGTATCTTTCAATCAATCAACTCTTGGGCAAGAGTTCAGTCCTATCTGGGATTGTGAAGAACGAGTCCCATTAATTAGTTGGATGATTTTGGACTACTCTTTGTGCTCCTTTAATAACAGGTCGCAGAATTGAGAATGTTTGCAGTGGTCTATTGCAGGCTGAGTCCAGATTGGATTCCACCCTTCCATCCATCAGCCTTTGCCTGCTATTGGGAATCCAGGATTACAGAAATAGCCCTATGGCGCATAAAAAATGTAATGGGGTCATGAAAAAACGATGAGCATGAAGCTCTTTATAAAAGCCTGCCTACCTAAAAATGAATGAGTGTAGAAATTGTGGTTTAAAATAAATCAGCCTTTGGTCCCGGGTGGTTTGGTTGTAATATGTGACTGACTTACTCTGTCAAAGTAGCAGAGTTAACTATAAAGCACGTTCAACAGACTATCAGAACATTTCTGCTTCATTCAAAACAAGGTGACCAGGCTCTCGTCTGCTATTCAGATACCCCTCTCCCTCTCAAATTGTGCTTTTGGCATCACTTCCATAAGACTATAAGGCAGGAGCAGAATTAGGCCATTCAGCCCATCGAGTCTGCTCTGCCATTCGATCAACACTGATCTTTCCATCTCAACCCCATTCTCCTGCCTTCTCCCCAGTAACCTTTGACGCCTTTACTAATCACGAACCTCACAATTTATGCCTTAAAAATACCCAGTGACTTGGCCTCCACAGCCTCCAATGGCAATGAATTGCATATTCACCACCCTTTGGCTAAAGAGATTCTCCCTCATCTCCATTATATAGGTATGTCCGTTTATTCCAAGGCTGTGCCCTCTTGTCCTAGACTCTCCCACTACTAAAAACACTTTCTCCACATCCACTCTATCCAGTCCTTTCATTATTTGGTGGGTTTCAATGAGGCACCCCCCCTTATCCTTCTAAACACCAGCGAGTGCAGGCACAGTGCCGTCAAACGCTCATCATACATCAACCCAATCATTCCAGGAATCATTCTCGTAAACCTCCTGTGGACTCTCTCCAACATATCCTCCCTCAGATGTTGGGCCCAAAACTGCTTACAATATTTCAAATGTGGTCTGACCAGCGTTTTATACACTCAGTCTATACACCCTTGCTTTTGTATTCTAGATCTCTTGAAATGAATGCCTAGTATTTGTTCCAATTCTTGGATCTCTGCTTTGTGGGATCTTGCCGAAAGCTTTGCTAAGATCCACGTCGACAACATTCAAATGCTGAGCCTTCATTGATTTTCCTTGTTGCTTCCACAAAAAATGTCAACCAATTGAACTACTACCTTGGTCTATTCGGTGAACATTTGTAACTTTGTTAGACCCAGAAACATGGCTACACGTGTGTACTGCCTCGGTGAAGTTTGCAGAACGATTTTACCGGGGTGTATGCAAAACAAAGCATTTCACTGTGACAATAAAATATAATTGAATTGAATTCCCGTGACAGATCATGATAATTGTCCCTGATCGACCTAAATGAAGGTTTATAACATCCTTTGGAATCGATTCCAATTATCTGCTCATCTCCAAGGCTAAACTAACTGACTTGTAGTTTACCTATTCCTTCCTTTTAAGATAACAGGACAACATTAGCAGTTTACTCTAATCCTCCGGCAATATTCCCGTAGCCCGGAGCGACTTAAGAATGAGGTCAGGCTGTGCACACTTTCTTCATTGGCCACTTTCTTCAAGGGCCACTTTTCAACATAATTGTATAAGGGGTAAGAGTGTTGTAAAAAACAAGCTGAAGGCTTTGTGTCTCAATGCAAGGAGCATTCGTAATAAGGTGGATGAGTTGAATGTGCAGATAGCTATTAATGACTATGATATAGTTGGGATCAAGGAGACATGGCTCCAGGGTGACCAAGGCTGGGAGCTGAACATCCAGGGATATTCAATATTCAGGAGGGATAGACAGAAAGGGAAAGGAGGTGGGGTAGCGTTGCTGGTTAGAGAGCAGATTAACGTAATAGAAAGGAAGGACATTAGCTTGGAGGATGTGGAATCGATATGGGTAGAGCTGCGAAACACTAAGGGGCAGAAAACGCTAATGGGAGTTGTGTACAGGCCACCTAACAGTAGTAGTGGAGTTGGGGATAGCATCAAACAGGAAATTAGAAATGCGTGCAACAAAGGTAAAACAGTTATAATGGGTGACTTCAATCTACATATAGGTTGGGTGAATCAAATTGGCAAGTGTGCTGAGGAAGAGGATTTCTTGGAATGTATGCGGGATAGTTTTCTAAACCAAAATGTAGAGGAACCAATGAGAGAGCAGGCTATTCTAGATTGGGTATTGAGTAATGAGGAAGGGTTAGTTAGCAGTCTTGTTGTGCGTGGCCCCTTAGGCAAGAGTGACCATAATATGGTTGAGTTCTTCATTAGGATGGAGAGTGACATTGTTAATTCAGAAACAAGGGAAACAAAAGATGAAGTGTACAAATTAGCCAGAAAAAGCAGCCTACCAGAGTACTGGGAGAAATTCAGAGACCAGCAGAGGAGGACAAAGGGCTTAATTAGGAAAGGGAAAATAGATTATGAAAGAAAACTGGCAGGGAACATAAAAACTGACTGCAAAAGCTTTTATAGATATGTGAAGAGAAAAAGATTAGTTAAAACAAATGTAGGTCCCTTGCAGTCAGAAACAGGTGAATTGATCATGGGGAACAAGGACATGGCAGACCAATTGAATAACTACTTTGGTTCTGTCTTCACTAAGGAAGACATAAATAATTTGCCGGAAATAGCAGGGGACTGGGGGTCAAATGAGATGGAGGAACTAAGTGAAATCCAGGTTAGCCGGGAAGTGGTGTTAGGTAAATTGAATGGATTAAAGGCCGATAAATCCCGAGGGCCAGATAGGCTGCATCCCAGAGTACTTAAGGAAGTAGCCCCAGAAATAGTGGATGCATTAGTGATAATTTTTCAAAACTCTTTAGATTCTGGAGTAGTTCCTGAGGATTGGAGGATAGCTAATGTAACCCCACTTTTTAAAAAGGGAGGGAGAGAGAAAACGGGGAATTACAGACCAGTTAGTCTAACGTCGGTAGTGGGGAAACTGCTAGAGTCAGTTATTAAAGATGGGATGGCAGCACATTTGGAAAGTGGTGAAATCATTGGACAAACTCTTGGATTTATGAAAGGTAAATCATGTCTGACGAATCTTATAGAATTTTTCGAGGATGTAACTAGTAGAGTGGATAAGGGAGAACCAGTGGATGTGTTATATCTGGACTTTCGACAAGGTCCCACATAAGAGATTAGTATACAAACTTAAAGTACACGGTATTGGGGGTTCAGTATTGATGTGGATAGAGAACTGACTGGAGACAGGAAGCAAAGAGTAGGAGTAAATGGGTCCTTTTCACAATGGCAGGCAGTGACTAGTGGGGTACCGCAAGGCTCAGTGCTGGGACCCCATCTATTTACGATATATATTAATGATTTGGACAAGGGAATTGAATGCAACATCTCCAAATTTGCGGATGACACTAAGCTGGGGGGCAGTGTTAGCTGTGAGGAGGATGCTAGGAGACTGCAAGGTGACTTGGATAGGCTGGGTGAGTGGGCAAATGCATGGCAGATGCAGTATAATGTAGATAAATGTGAGGTTATCCACTTTGATGACAAAAACAGGAAAGTAGACTATTATCTGAATGGTGGCCGATTAGGAAAGGGGGAGATGCAACGAGACCTGGGTGTCATGGTACACCAGTCATTAAAAGTAGGCATGCAGGTGCAGCAGGCAGTGAAGAAGGCGGATGGTATGTTAGCAAAAGGATTTGAGTATAGGAGCAGGGAGGTTCTACTGCAGTTGTACAGGGTCTTGGTGAGACCACACCTGGAGTATTGCGTTCAGTTTTGGTCTCCTAATCTGCGGAAGGACATTCTTGCCATAGAGGGAGTACAGAAAAGGTTCACCAGACTGATTCCTGGGATGTCAGGACTTGCATATGAAGAAAGACTGGATAGACTTGGTTTGTACTCGCTAGAATTTAGAAGATTGAGGGGGGGATCTTATAGAAATTTACAAAATTCTTAAGGGGTTGGACAGGCTAGATGCAGGAAGATTGTTCCCGATGTTGGGGAAGTCCAGAACAAGGGGGTCACAGTTTAAGGATAAGGGGGAAATCTTTTAGGACCAAGATGAGGAAAACATTTTTCACACAGAGAGTGGTGAATCTCTGGAATTCTCTGCCACAGAAGGTAGTTGAGGCCAGTTCATTGGCTATTTTTAAGAGGGAGTTAGATGTGGCCCTTGTGGCTAAAAGGATCAGGGGGTATGGAGAGAAGGCAGTTACAGGATACTGAGTTGGATGATCAGCCATGATCATATTGAATGGCAGTGCAGGCTCGAAGGGCCGAATGGCCTACTCCTGCACCTATTTTCTATGTTTCTTTTAACAGTCTGGGAGACATCTCATCAGGATTTGCCAATTGCTTTCAAAGATGTAGAATCTCCGAATATATCATTCAATATTTCACACATTTCCTCCTTAACTGCAGAACAAACATCAGCCCCACTTCCGTAAAGACAGGTTCAAGAAATTCATTAAGAACTAGTTCATCGTGAATATACATTGGGGCAGCACAGTGGCGCAGTGGTAGAGATGCTGCCTTACAGCACCAGAGACCCGGGTTTGATCCTGACTATGGGTGCTGTCTGTATGGAGTTTGTACATTCTCCTTGTGACCATGTGGGCTTTCTCCAGGTGCTCTGGTTTCATCCCACACTCCAAAGATGTACAGGTTTGTAGGTTCATTGGCTTTGGTAAAATTGTCCCCAGTGTGTAGAATAGTGCTAGTGTACGGGGTGATCATTGGTCAGCACGGACTCGGTGGGCAGAAGGGCCTGTTTCTGAGCTGTATCTCTAAAGTCTAAAATCTAAACTGCACCCACATCCACACGAGGTTATCTTATTTTAGTGCCTAATGTAGGCTTTACTTTCCTTCGTTCTCCTCCTGCTCTTTACTTATTTATTAAGCATCTGATGATTTCCTTTCTACATATTTCATAGTATCTTTCCTTATTGCTGCCTCACAATGCCAGAGACCCGGGTTCGATCCTGACTGCGGGTGCTGTCTGTGTGTGCTGTTTGCACGTTGTCCCCATGACCGCGTGGGTTTCCTCTGGATGCTCCAGTTACCTCTGGATGCTCCAGTTTCTTCCCACATCCCAATGGCGTGCGGGTTTGTAGGTTAATTGGCCCTCTGTGAATTGCTCCTTAGTGCGTAGGGAGTGGATGAGAAAGTGGGATAACATAGAACTAGTGTGATTGGAGATGGATGGTGAGCTGGGTGGGCTTAAATGCCTGTTTCTGTGTTGTATTTTTTAACTAAATGAAACCAAATGGTTATGCATCTCAAAGCAACTGTGAGACTTCACCATGTACAAATAGACTGCAGTTATTGCAGACATAAACCTGTTCACAGGTCACAGTTTAAGGATAAGGGGGAAATCTTTTAGGACCAAGATGAGGAAAACATTTTTCACACAGAGAGTGGTGAATCTCTGGAATTCTCTGCCACAGAAGGTAGTTGAGGCCAGTTCATTGGCTATTTTTAAGAGGGAGTTAGATGTGGCCCTTGTGGCTAAAAGGATCAGGGGGTATGGAGAGAAGGCAGTTACAGGATACTGAGTTGGATGATCAGCCATGATCATATTGAATGGCAGTGCAGGCTCGAAGGGCCGAATGGCCTACTCCTGCACCTATTTTCTATGTTTCTTTTAACAGTCTGGGAGACATCTCATCAGGATTTGCCAATTGCTTTCAAAGATGTAGAATCTCCGAATATATCATTCAATATTTCACACATTTCCTCCTTAACTGCAGAACAAACATCAGCCCCACTTCCGTAAAGACAGGTTCAAGAAATTCATTAAGAACTAGTTCATCGTGAATATACATTGGGGCAGCACAGTGGCGCAGTGGTAGAGATGCTGCCTTACAGCACCAGAGACCCGGGTTTGATCCTGACTATGTGTGCTGTCTGTATGGAGTTTGTACATTCTCCCTGTGACCATGTGGGCTTTCTCCAGGTGCTCTGGTTTCATCCCACACTCCAAAGATGTACAGGTTTGTAGGTTAATTGGCTTTGGTAAAATTGTCCCCAGTGTGTAGAATAGTGCTAGTGTACGGGGTGATCATTGGTCGGCGCGGACTCGGTGGGCAGAAGGGCCTGTTTCTGAGCTGTATCTCTAAAGTCTAAAATCTAAACCGCACCCACATCCACACGAGGTTATCTTATTTTAGTGCCTAATGTAGGCTTTACTTTCCTTCGTTCTCCTCCTGCTCTTTACTTATTTATAAAGCATCTGATGATTTCCTTTCTACATATTTCATAGTATCTTTCCTTATTGCTGCCTCACAATGCCAGAGACCCGGGTTCGATCCTGACTGCGGGTGCTGTCTGTGTGTGCTGTTTGCACGTTGTCCCCATGACCGCGTGGGTTTCCTCTGGATGCTCCAGTTACCTCTGGATGCTCCAGTTTCTTCCCACATCCCAATGGCGTGCGGGTTTGTAGGTTAATTGGCCCTCTGTGAATTGCTCCTTAGTGCATAGGGAGTGGATGAGAAAGTGGGATAACATAGAACTAGTGTGATTGGAGATGGATGGTGAGCTGGGTGGGCTTAAATGCCTGTTTCTGTGCTGTATTTTTTAACTAAATGAAACCAAATGGTTATGCATCTCAAAGCAACTGTGAGACTTCACCATGTACAAATAGACTGCAGTTATTGCAGACATAAACCTGTTCACAGGTCATTGGGTGTAGTATTATGGGACTTTCTAAGGATAGATGTGGCCCATTATAAAGGCAGGTTTCATTTTTTCCTGGGCTCAAGCCAGCTTTTGTAATCTCTTATGTGAAAGTGCTTAGTTTGGTTTAGTTTAGTTTAGAAATACAGCGTGGAAACAGGCCGAGTCCGCGCCGACCTACGACCAGCTGTATACTAGTTCTATCCTACATACTAGGGGCACTACCTCCTCCGGCAGCTTGTTCCATACACCCACCACCCTTTGGGTGGAAAAAGTTACCTCTCGGGTTCCTATTAAAATCAATCCAAATGTCGGAATGTAACCAGAAATAGATTGAATGCAGCATCGTGAAGGAGCTGGGATGGTGAGAGGGTTCATCGGGAGCTGATTAGGATGAGGTGCCCACTGCGGGAACCATAGAGCTTTAGAAGCAGGTAGTTGACGGTTTTATATCCGTTACTGAATGCTCTAAAAGCTGTAATGGCGACGACCTTGTTACAGAGACTGGACGTGCAATTAAATGAAACTCGAGCTGTAAATCATGAACTCTACGGAAGGCAAGCATTAATCTTTTGGCAGCACTGGGCCATTGAGGACATTGGATCCACTGCTGTTTTTAAGCACGAGGAAGTGGGGCATCTTTGATTTCTGGATAAAAGGAGGCTCAGGAAGGTTAAGGATGCAAGCATGCGATGGTGCGTGTGGTCAATGCGTGCATAGCTGCTAAAAACGGCAGAGCATTCGTAAATCATCCTCTCACCAGCTAGAGAACGATCCTGACCTCCCATCTACCTCATTGAAGACCTCTGAGCTATCATTAATCTGACTTTACTGGACTTTACCTTGCACCAAATGATATTCCCTTTATCCTGTATCTGTAAACTGTGGACAACTTGATTGTAACCATGTATTCTTCGCTTGCTATATAGCACGCAAAACAAAGTTGTGCAGCAGTAGAGTTCCTGCCTTAGAGTGCTAGAGACGTGGGTTTGATCCTCACTATGGGTGCTGTCCATATGGAGTTTGTACGTTCTCCCTGTGACCGCGTGGGTTTTCTCTGGGTGCTCTGCTTTCCTCCAACATTCCGAAGACGTACAGGTTTGTAGGTTAATTGGCTTCTGTAAAACAATTGTAAATTGTCCCTCTTGTGTCGGATAGTGCTAGTTTATGGGCAATTGCTGGTTGGCATGGACAAGGTGGGCCGAAGGGCCTGTTTTCTCAATGGATCTCTGCAGTCTAAAAGTCTAAAGAGCTTTTCCGTGTACCTCGGTACATGTGATAATAAACCAAACTAAACTAAACTGTTTCTGATACTTTTTCACCTTCAGTTACAAATAATCTTTTTGCAATCTTGGTGAATTTGTAGGACCAGGAAAGTAATTGAGCGGAGGAATGTTAAGGCAGGGTTTCCACTCCTGGGGGAAGTAGAATGGGGCCGCAAATACAAGTCTACCACAGATTATCCGGCACCCTTGGTTCCAGAGCCTTGCTGGGTTATCCGTTTCGCTGGACTAACTGAGGTCACGGCCTCCAAGAGGAATCCAAAGGTACCAGGACAGTCTGCCTAGGCCACTGAGAGGCCGAGATACCGGCTCAAATTCGGCCTCCATAGTTAGCTATGGGAACCGGCTCTGTCCGGGCCGGAGTTCCAGAGCTCCGGCCGGGGCAAATTCGCCCAGCTGATCGTCTGCAGAATTCCCGATGAGGACGGGATCGGCCGCCTCACCCGGCCCAGGCGCCACATTTTCCGGTGGACCTCGGGGGGGGGGGGGGCAGGATTTCAAGTACGTTCATATTTTGTCCGGATTAAAAGAGGTGCTGGACCATCGGGAAGCTGGAAAATCAGTGGTGCCTGTAGTGTCATAATCCAAAAGGCTTTCCAGGGATCACAAGCAAGGAATGCTTCTCCTGAGCCATCTCCTGCCCTCTCTTGGTGGCTGGATCGATGCTTCCCAGCATGGTGGGGAGGTTGTTGCAACAGTCTGCAGGGGGAGATTTTAGGAGGTAACTATGAAAGTTGATGAGGGCAAAGAGATAGACATGGTGTAGGTGGGCCTCAGGAAGGCATTGGATCTGAAAAGGACACAAAGTGATGGTGTAAGTCAGTGGGTCAGG
This sequence comes from Leucoraja erinaceus, assembly GCF_028641065.1. NCBI lineage: Eukaryota > Metazoa > Chordata > Chondrichthyes > Rajiformes > Rajidae > Leucoraja > Leucoraja erinaceus. The sequence continues at coordinate 23,139,085 of NC_073395.1, read as the reverse complement.
CATCATCTCTGGAGAACTTGAATAAATGACGTTTCGGTTTGAGACCCTTCTTCAGATTGATTGTGGGGGAGGGGCATAAAAGAACGAGGAGAGGCAGGACAAGGCGTGGCATATAATCAATGGACACAGGCACCTGGGGCGGCAGAGTGGCGCAGCAGCAGAGTTGTGGCCTAACAGCGCCGGAGACCCGGGTTTGATCCTGGCTAAAATGCGGGATACAGCTGACAGGCGGGATACAGCAGTCAGGGCCAGCATTTCTTTCCCAGCCCTCGATGGCATAAAAAATGGTGTGATGTATTTTCCCTCCTAAGCTGCGGCAGATGAAGTGGTTTGGGTGTGTCTTTTATATGAATGAGCCCTTTCATTAAACCAGTCCATCTTTTCTAATTTAATTGAATGCTTCCAATTAGTTAGAGGGCGTCTATTTTATTTGCTTGGTTTGAAGGCTGTTTGCTTAGTTTGGACAGCTGCAAGCAATTGGCACTGTAAAACATCCATCAGTAATATTGACAAATTGTCCCTTTAAAACCATTTCTGCCTGTCCTGGGCCTCCTCCATTCCCAGCATGAAGTCACACACAAACTAGAGGAACAGCACCTCGTATTCTGCTGGGTTAGCTCAGAACCATATATATATATATATATATATATATATATATATGTGTTTACATGTCTGTTGTGCTGCTGCAAGTAAGATTTTCATTGTGTAGGAACAAATTGCAGATGCTGGTTTATACTGAAGATAGGCACAAAATGGTGGAGTAACTCAGCGGGCCAGGAAGCATCTCCGGAGAAAAGGAATAGTCGGTGTTTCGGCTCGGAACATTTCTTCACATTGTTTTGAGGCATATCAAAATAAAATATTCTTGACTCTCAACACTTAACCCACAAACCAACTCCCTCCCTGTCCCCCTTCTCTCCCCACCCTCCTCTTTTCTCTCACATCTCCCTGTGCCTCACCACCTGAATTCGCACCCATCTCTCCCCTTCCCCCATCTCCTTCCAAACCCCCGCTCCCCCACCTGTATCCACCTGTCACTCACCAGGCTTCCTCGTCCTGCCCTTCCTCTCTTTCCAGCTTTCAACGTCCCCCCCCCCCCCCCCCCCCGTCACAATCAGTCTGGAGAAGGGTCCCAAACAGAAACGTCGCCTATCCACATTCTCCAGAGATGCTGCCTGATCTGCTGAGTTGCTCCAGCACTATGCATGTTATTTTTGAAAACCAGCACAGTGGCATAGTGATGGAGCTGCTGCCTTACAGCACCAGAGACCCAGTTCGATCCCGTCCATGGTCACATTCCCTGTGACCACGTGGGTTTCCTCCAGGTGCTCCAGTTTCCTCCCACACTCCAAAGACATGCAGGTTTGTAAGTTAAATGGCTTTGTTAACATTGCAAATTGTTCCTGGTGTGGGATGGTGCTAGTGTACGGGTGATTGCTGGTCGGCGCGGACTCGTGGGCCGAAGGGCCTGATTCCACACTATATCTCTAAACTAAACTGAACTAAATCTAACAGAGATGTGTTTTGTCTTGTTGCAGAGCAAGGAGATTGGGTTTCAACTGCACGAGGATTTAATGAAGGTTCTCAACGAGCTGTACACGGTAAGAAAAACTCTGATGCCCGGCAGTCGTCTCATCCTAACCCTTTCACTGAGCTGGGTGGGTTAGCCTGGCTGTTGAAGGGGAAGGGAGGGGCGCATGGCTCTGTCCGCCAGAACCAGTCATCTCAAAGGGGCGACACGGTGACACAGCAGGTAGAGTTGCAACCTTACTGCGCCAGAGACCCGGGTTCAATCCTGACCACGGGTGGTACCTGTGTGGAGTTTGCACGTTCTCCCTGTAATCACCAGTTTTCTCCAGATGCTCCGGTTTCTTCCCACATTCCAAAGACGACGGGTTTGTAGATTAATTAGATTACACGCTGTATCTTTCAATCAATCAATCAATCAATTATAGACGGGGTGTCTAAAACTGAGTGTCTGTAAAACTAGAAATTGGAGGAGCAAGTCACCTGAAAGCTTTATATGACAGGTACAGTGCATATAGTTTAGTTTAATTTAGTGTTGTTTGGAGATGCAGCATGGAAACAGGTCCTTCGGCCCACCAATCCCACGCCGACCAGCGATCGCCCGTACACTAATTCGATCCTACACACCTATAAAAGCCAATCAGAAGCGTCACCCATCCTTTTTCTCCATCGATGCAGCCTGACCTGCTGAGTTACTCCAGCACTTTGTGTCTGTCCTCAGTATAAAGCAGCGTCTGCAGTTCCTTCCTACACACTCTACCGCTGCGTCAGGACTAGATCAGGAGGCCACGAGCACAAGAGAACAAGACGCAACACCAAGGCTGAGCATGAAATAACCTCACAAATCCACAATAAGAGCCTATTGAAATGATGTTGCGTGATCTCCCGTCATCTGGAATCTTTAATGTACTAAATGTTGAGGGAGATCCAATTGTGATTTTAACATAATCCCAAATCTCCGCATAATGTAAATGTATCCTCAAAGCCATTTGTTCCATATGACAAGATTTTGGGCTGTTTCTTCAAGACATGATGAATCATAGCCTGGCCCGTGACAGTTGCTAGGAGGTTACGTTGATTAACGAAGCATTAGTGATCTGATTATGTTGATTGCACCTTTTACAAGTGCTCTTGAATTAATGTTCTGCACTCAAAAATCGATTTCCAACCACCCAATCCTTGCTTTTACCATTTATCCATCTGCAAAGCCAGGCTGAGATATGCTGATACTTTTTGCAACGTTTCAATCTTCGCCTAAAATGTATCCAACCATCACTGCAGAAAAAAACTAGGATTGTTGAGTATATCTTTTATACTATTACTAAAACTTTCATCTTGACCTGCGTTGTATTTAAATCTGCGTAAAAATGATCCCCCATAGCGCTACGATTTTTTGCCATCTTACTCGCCATTCTCGTCTGCTGCAAGTCAAATAAGTTTTGTTCCGATTGGTGAAATAGTACAAAACTTATGAAGGTTTAAAAATCTCTGAGTAAAGACGGAATGGGACCGGGATCTGCTGCGTGAGGCCGACAGCTGAAGGAGCGGGGTGAGCAGAGTGCTAGCTTATCTAGGTGCTAACCTATCAACCTGCACATTTTTGAGGAGATTTATACTTCAAGTAGCCCTTGCTTTCCCTCTTTCTCCATCCCCTCCCCCTTCCCAGTTCTCCCACTGATTCTTACTGTCTCCGACTACATTTTATCGCCCACTGTACCGCCCACTCCCCTGACACCAGTCTGAAGAAGGGTCTCGACCCGAAACGTCACCCATTCCTTCTCTCCAGAGATGCTGCCAGTCCCGCTGAATTCTCTGCCTCAGAGGGTGGAGGAGGCCGGTTCTCTGGATACTTTCAAGAGAGAGCTAGATAGGGCTCTTAAAGATAGCAGAGTCAGAGGATATGGGGAGAAGGCAGGAACGGGGTACAGATTGGGGATGATCTGCCATGATCACATTGAATGGCGGTGCTGGCTCGAAGGGCCGAATGGCCTACTCCTGCACCTATTATCTATTGTCTATTACTCCAGCATTTTGTGTCTACCTGCAAATGTTTGAGATGTTCTTAAGATGAGTTTAGTTTGGTTTAGAGATGCAGCTTGGAGCCAGGCTCAAGCCCACTGACCACACGCTGACCATTGATCACCCATTCACACCAGTTCTATGTTATTCCATTTTCTCATCCACTCCCTACACACTAGGGGCAAGTTTACAAAGGCCAGTAAACCTACACACCTGCACGTATTTGGGACACGGGAGGAAAGGAAGCACCCAAATAAATCCCACGTGGTTACAGGAAGAACGTACAAACTCCACACAGACTGCACATGAGGTCAGGATCGAACCCGGGTTTCTGATGCTGTGAGGCAGCTGCTCTTAACAACTGCACTAATGTGCTGCCATTTTACTCTAAGTGATGCGTTAGTTTAGTTCAGTTTAGCGACACAGCACGGAATCAGGCCGCTTGGCCCACCGAGTCCACGCTGACCAGCGATTCCCCTACACCAGCACTATCCTGCATACGAGGAAAAATTTGCAGATTTTCTAAAGTTAATTCACTTACAAACCTGTACATCTTTGGAGTGTGGGAGGAAACTGGAGCACCCGGAGAAAATCTAAGCAAGTCATTGGGAGAACGTGCAAACTCCACACGGACAGCACCCGAGGTCAGGATTGAACGCCGGTCTCTGACACTGTGAGGCAGCAAGTCTACAAGCTGTGTCACCGTGCTGCCCTTTACATTGTTGTGTGAAGCTGGAGGAAGAAAAGTAGTCAAAACACCAGTATTTGACTTTCTGAAATAATCTGAAATAATCTTTTTTCTACCCCGCCCCCCACCCTCACATCAGTCTGAAGAGGGGTCTCGACCTGAAACGTTGCCTATTTCCCACACTCCATAGATGCTGCCTCACCCGCTGAGTTTCTCCAGCATTTCTGTCCCCTTCAGAAATAATCTATTGCTTAAAGCAATTGGGGACTTCCCAAGGATGTGATTAGTATAGCATTTTCATCCGTTCTGTTCAATGTTGATGAACGTATCTAATAATCTACTGATATTATAGACTTCAAATTACTGTAACAGATTCTGTTATGATGTACTCTCAAAGTATAGTATATTTGTCACACACACACTTTCATTTTTATGTTGTTATTATTGCTGTATTATTGCTTCTTCCTCACCATTTATTAGGAATTGCAGAGCTGCCTGCCCTGCCATTGTTAGCCTTGAGAATTCACCCGTTGCTTCACTCGTTGTTCTAGTGTGCAACAATTTTCATTTCATGCGATAGGAGCAGAATGAGGCCATTCGGCCCGTCGGGTCTACGCCGCCATTCAAACATGGCTGATCTCTCTCTCTCTCCCTCCTAACCCCATTCTCCTGCCTTCTCTCCATAACCCCTGACACCTGTACTAATCAAGAATCTATCTATCTCTGCCTTAAAAATATCAATTGACTTGACCTCCACAGCATTCTGTGGCAAAGAATTCCACAGATTTATCCTTCGAAACTCCAGTGAGTAGACCGCCAGTGCCGTCAAACGCTCACCATATGATATTTATTTAGCCATTTTAATGCAGCGTAATAATTCCTAGCCCTTGGCTGTATCAGATGGTCGTGTCGACTCTTTCAGGTTAAGACAGCTAGTCTTTTTATTATTGTTAAGTTAATTATTGTCACGTGCACAGTGAAAAGTTTTTTGTTGATGGTCGGCGTGGACGCGATGGGCCAAAGGGCCTGTTTCTCTGTTGTTCCCACAATGGGCATCACTAAGGACATATCATACTGCTTTTTTTGCAATTTTTCTGTGCACATGGTTGTTGCTGAACTTCAAATGTCCCTAGACTCATTACTGTGATGAGAAGGCCATTTGGCCCTTTGAGTCTGATGCTCTCGTTTCCGCCCACATTCCAAAGGGTGCAGAGAAGATTTACGAGGATGTTCCCAGGACTCGAGGGCCTGAGCTATAGGGAGAGGTTGAGCAGGCTAGGTCTCTATTCCTTGGAGTGGAGGAGGATGCGGGGGTGTACAAATTCATGAGAGGAATAGATTGGGTAGACACACAGAGTCTCTTGCCCAGAGTAAGGGAATCAAGAACCAGATATAGGTTTAAGCTGAAGGGGGAAAGATTCAATAGGAACCTGTGGGAAAACTTGTGGGTGCATAGATCAAGCTGCTGGAGGAGATAGTTGAGGCAGGTAATATCGCAACACTTAAGAAACATTTGGACCTACATAGATTGGACAGGTTTTGAGGGATATGGGCCAAACGCAAGCAGGTGGGACTAGTATAGATGGGAAATGTTGGTCGGCATGGGCAAGTTGGGCCAAAGGGCCTGTTTCCACACTATGACTCCGTGACATACAGTCTTAAGTTTAATTAGCCTCAGTAAGTTACCTCTAGTGTGGGGAGTGGATGAGACAGTGGGATAACATAGAACTAGTGTGAACAGATATGCGCTGTTCACCATGGATTCAGTGGGCCAATGGGCCTGTTTCCATGTTATATTCTTCAATCAATAAAAGCCCGAGAGATCAGAACTGTGCGCAATACTGCAGCATGGTTGCTCAAAATCATTCCGACAGATCAATTTCCTTAAACGGTTCCATGTATATAATAATTAGTTTTCAGTAAAGCCCTATTATTCAGTATTATCCTTTCAACTGTAAAAATGTTCCATTGCTTACAGCAGTTTGAGTTATGAATGGATATTAAAAATTAATGTGTGAAAATGTAATCGTACTGAATTTCCATCTGCGTTGCTTTAACCCTAAGAATAATTCATCTCGGCTGAGTTAACATGTTCAGAGGGTTTAGTGTCATACGTGTAGCATTGGGTGGCATGGTGGCGCAGCGGTAGAGTTGCTGCCTTACAGCACCAGAGACCCAGGTTCGATCCTCACTAAGGGTGCTGTCTGTACGGAGTTTCTTCATGAGACCACGTGGGTTTTCTCCGGTGCTCCGGTTTCCTCCCACACTCCAAAAATTTGAAGGTTAATTAGCGTCTGTAAATTGTCCCTACCCTGTAGGATAGATCTACTGATGGGTATTCGTTGGTTGGCATGGACTCGTATTTCCACACTATGTCTCTAAACTAAACTAAACTAAACTAATTCCAATTGTAGCTGAAGAACGGTCCCAAGGACTGCTCTCACCCCAACCATGGACTGTTTACCCTCCTACCATCCGGGAGGCGCTACAGGTCTCTCCGTTGCCGAACCAGCAGGTCGAGGAACAGCTTCTTTCCGGCGGCTGTCACTCTACTAAACAACGTACCTCGGTGACTGCCAATCACCCCCCCCGGACACTTATTATTTATTTTTTATTCAAATCGTTTGCTATGTCGCTCTTCAAGGGAGATGCTAAATGCATTTCGTTGTCTCTGTACTGTACACTGACAATGACAATTAAAATTGAATCTGAATCTGAATCTGAACCTGAAATGTCACCTATCCATTGCTGAGTTACTTCAACACTTTGTGCAGAGAGAAGGGGATGGAGGGGGAAGGGGGATGGAGAGTGAGGGGGAGAGAGGGAGAAATGGGGAGGGAGGGAGAGAAGGGGGAAGAGGGACGGGAGGGTGGGAGAGAAGAGGGAGGTGAGAGAGGGGGAGGAGAGAGCAGGGAGAAAAAAGTGGACAGAGGGAGAGAAAGGTATATGTGAACTAATGTATGGGGGGTATATAACGTATTGGTAGGCGTGGACTTGGTGGGCTGTTTCCACACTGTATCTCTAAACTAAACTCGACTCAACTAAACTCAACTCAGCGGAACTAAACGACACCACTACGCTGAGTGTAGTAACTGGGATTTGCATGCGGGGGTTTCCAGTGACATTGAACCCGCGACCCCTGGTTTGTGTGTGGGAGAGTTATCCCTGATTCACCGATGATGCTGACAAAGTTGACCTCAGTGCGAGAGGTTTAGTTATAACGGGACGCTCGACAAGATGATGATTCAATGGCATTCCTGTGAGACTAATGAAGGCAGTGTCACAGGGTGAGGCTCAGGCTGTGGGAGATTGTTGTGTGTGTGTGTGTGTGTGGGGGGGGTTGGTGTGCTGGCAACATGTTGCTACGTTTCATGACAGAATCAGACACAAAAGGATAATGCCTTGTGGCGTGAACTATTGGCTCCTCCAATCGACTGGGTAACTGAGAGAATTGTTTGTAACCCGAATGGAGTTAATGGGCTGATTCATAAGCTTGACAAATGTCTGACCCTGGATGTCACACACTGCTTCTCACCCCCCCCCCCCCCCCCCTCCTCTGCTACAGTGCTTTGTACTCTGTTCATCAGAATTCCACCCCCCCCCCCCCACCTATCCCATTTTCTCTCCCTCACGCTCTGTCCTTTTTCCTCCCTGCTCTCTCCCTCCCCCTCTCCTCCCCCCTCCCCCCCCCCCCTCTCCCCTTCCCCCTCTCTCCCTCTCTCCCCCTCCCCCCTCTCCCCTCCCCCTCCCCCCTCTCTCTCCCTCTCTCTCCACCTCCCCCCCTCCCTCCCTCCCCTCCCCCTCTCTCCCCCCCCCCTCTCCCCCCCCCCCCCCCCCCCCCCTCCCCCCCCCCCTCTCCCCCCCCCCCCCCCCCCCCCCCTCCCTCCCCCCCCCCTCCCCCCCCTCTCCCCCCCCCCCCCCCCCCCCCCCCCCCCCCCCCCTCTCCCCCCCCCCCCCCCCTCTCTCCCTCCCCCCCTCTCTCCCTCCCCCCCCCCCCCCCCCCCCCCCCCCCCCTCCTCCCCCCCCCCCCCCCCCCGTATGCGTCTGGAGGAGAAGCACCAGCGAAGGAGCTCCGTGAAGAAGATGGAGAAAATGAAGGAGAAGGTAGGGGTCAGCGCAGCAGTAGAGTTGCTGCCTTACAGCGCCAGAGACCCAGGTTTGATCCTGACTGCAGGTGCTGTCTGTACGGAGTTTGCATGTTCTCCCTGTGACCACATGGGTTTTCTCTGGGTGCTCCGGTTTCTTCCCCCCGCCCCCCACACTCCAAAGACATACAAGTTTGCCTTCGGTAAAAAATTGTAAATTGTCCCCAGTGTGTAGGATAGATAGTGCTAGTGCACAGGGTGATTGCTGGTCGGCATGGACTGGGTGGGCCGAAGAGCCTGTTTCTGCGCTGTTTCTCTAAACTAAACTCAACTAATGGTGCGCAGGGAATGGAGGGCCCAGCTCCTTGTGTGGGGTGGGAGGCAACACTCCTTGGACCTCTGGTCTTCCATCTCGCACCTTCCCTAATGATGGAGATCGCACCCTAGAGGAGGCTTTACATCTTGCGCAGTAGCCCTGGCTAAAGCATTTCAATCCATTCTCTGAACGTGAATAAGTGTCACCCACAGGGTAATCGATAATCTGTGAAAGTTTACATGGATTGCATTGGGATCAAGGATTCCCCAGAATTAATCAGGGAATATTTTTTTTAATTATTTCAAGAGTCAAGAGTATTTTATTGTCATATTCCCAGAGAGAACAATGAGATTCTTACTTGTATCAGCACAATAGAATATGTAAACATGGTACCCTGCAAACAATATAAATGAGAAAATAAATCTTCAGTGTGTGTATATAAGGGTGTTTCCGTAAATACTGCACTCAGCAGTGAAACTGAATGTCTCCAAACTTCCAGGTTATTTTCCTGTTTTTTATGTAATATTCCCATTGTTTCCTATCCAGTATTTTAAGTAGTATCGATCAAGGTGTATAGCCAAAATAATGAGATGAAGCAAAAATAAATAAATCTGTTTTTACAAAGAAAAATATCAGAAATGTCCCTGTATTTTCTTGCCTTTTTTTTGTGGCATTTTTCAAGCAGGAATTCATCAAATCCTGAGGCTAATTTATACCAGAAAGATTACATGAATTTTGCAATTAAATAATTCTATATAAGCCATATTCTGATTATGCTTATGATTTTTATCATTTATTACCCGATTAGATGGTTTTCTCATGTCCCAAGTTTTTGCTGCAGAACGTGAGTAGCGAAGCCCCTTTGGTCACGTTTGAAATGTGTCAACAAACCGTTTCAATATTTATTTCTTTATTTATTGTTTATATTTTGTGTTTAAGCTTTCCATTGAAATACTTAATAATGAATAATGAATAGAACTTCAAATTATGAAATAAAACTCTAGTTTCCAGACCTATTTTCACGATGCCTCATTCTGCAGTCCCTCCTGTTGTCAATGCTATTTATACAGGGTTTTTTTTGCACTAACCGCGATGTAAAAAAAAATTCAACCACCGCGATCATAACGACCCAGGCGTGAACTACTCGTGGTGGGTTAGGTGCTGACATTTTGTAAGGGAGTTTCAAAATCAGTAAGTGTCCCAAATGTTTTATAAACTTAAAAATATTTTTTTTTTCTTCAAATTTTAAAAGTATTAAAATTTGGTCAAATTTTGGTCAATTTTGATCAAATTAGCTCAGAAGGATCATAGGAAAGGCCATTTTTAATCCTGTGGTATTTCATTATGATTGACCCATAATTTATTTATTTTCCTCTGTTCTCCACAATTTGAAATTTGTAATAGAAAAAATCACATGTGGTTAAAGTGCACATTGTCAGATTTTAATAAAGGTTATTTTTATACATTTTGGTTTCACCATGTAGAAATTACAGCAGTGTTTATACATTGTCCCCCCCCCCATTTCAGGGCGCCTTAATGTTTGGGACACAGCAATGTCATGTAAATGAAAGCAGTCATGTTTAGTATTTTGTTGTATATCCTTTGCATGCAATGACTGCTTGAAGTCTGCGATTCATGGACATCACCAGTTGCTGGGTGTCTTCTCTGGTGATGCTTAGCCAGGCCTGTATTGCAGCCATCTTTAGCTTATGCTTTGTTTTGGGGGCTAGTCCCCTTCACTTTCCTCTTCAGCATATAAAAGGCACGCTCAATTGGGTTCAGATCGGGTGATTGACTTGGCCACTCAAGAATTGACAATTTGAAAAACTCCTTTGTTGCTTTAGCAGTATGTTTGGGATCATTGTCTTGCTGTAGAATGAACTGCCGGCCAATGAGTTTTGAGGCATTTGTTTGAACTTGAGCAGATAGGATGTGTCTATACACTTCAGATTTCATTATGCTACTACAGGTGCACAACCTTTTATCCGACAGCCTTGGGACCAGAAACTTTGGAATTCGTAATTTGGAATTTGTCGGTCTTCGGAATGGAAATTTTTTAGCGTAGATTTTAATGGCTGGCTCGGTGGTAGAGTGCCCGGCTCATATCCGCAAGGTAGCGAGTTTGCGCCTTGATCCCGGCAGTTCCTCGGTCGCGAGTTTCAGTCTTCAATGGAGTTTTTTCTTGCAGAATAAATGTCTGTATGAAATGCAGTGTGTTGAATGAATTCCTGAATTTGTAAATGTGACCGCAGCATTGAATCACCTCCCGCACTCATGTCACCCTAGCGGGGCTACATGCCCTAAGGCGGCTTAAGGCGACATTTTCACACTCTTATATCCGTGTGCAGCAGAGGCGCCAAAAATGTCTGGTTTCTTCCAGGTAGGCGATATACCCTCCTGGGCAATATACCCTCCACTTCTCTTTTATGAAGGTGAATTAGTTCCCCTTTCTTCCAGGACCGACCCGAGGTTCCGCTGTCACCTCTGCGGGCGACCCTCGGTGAACGCTCACTCAACTTTGTCTTGGGATTCCTACTCTCCCACGCAATGTACCCTCACCTTCTCTTTTATGAATGGGGATTTAGTTCCCCTTTCGTCGAGGACCGACCGGAGGTTCCGCTGTCACCTCTGCGGGCCGCCCTCGGTGAACGTCCTGTCTCCCTGTCCCTGGGATTATAGGGGGCGATCAAACAGCACAATACCCCCCTCCCCCTCCCCCCCCCCCCCCCACCCCCAACTCCAGAGGAATCCGCTCCCCGATGGGCCGCTACGGCGACAAGTGGCAGTTCGCCCACAGCCCGAGCTGCGCCACCCCAAGAACAGGACGCACCTTGCACACCAGCAGCAGCTGCCCCTCTGGAGTTGGAACGGGGCTGGGCTGGAGTTGCTGATCTGGAATCTCCGTGCTTGCAGTGGGCCTGGGGGTCGGTGTCCCGATGAGAGGGCGCAGCTCGGGCTGTGGGCAAACTGCCACTTGTCGCCGTAGCGGCCCATCGGGGTGCGGCTTCTGGTGGTCCCGATGTCTCCCGCTAGTTTGCAGTTTTCCTCTGGAGTTGGAACGGGGCTGGGCTGCTGCTGGCTGTGGGTCTCTGGGATCTCCGTGCTTGCAGTGGGCCTGGGGGTCGGTGTCCCGTTGGTCCTGACGTCTCCGGTGACTGGCATTGCCGACGTGAAGCAGTGCAAAGCCCCCACGCCGGTGCAATGGGCGGGGAGCTGGAGAGGGGAGGGAAGGGGTCACACACATGGCCAGGAAGCAGAGGGGTGTAGGTGGGGTGAAACTGAAGGGAGCGACAATCTGCTGCTCCCTGCCCGCTGAGTTAAAAAGTTCACACGCAAGACTGTGTATCGTGAGTCTACCGTGGGAACTTTTAAACTCAGCGGGCAGACAGCAGCATATTGTCAATTATTAACCCTCCCGCGCAATATACCTTCACCTTCTCTTTTATGAATGGGGATTTAGTTCCCCTTTCTTCGAGGACCGACCGGAGGTTCCGCTGTCACCTCTGCGGGCCGCCCTCGGTGAACGTTTTCAAAGACCTTTTTTCAAGGACTGAAAAAATGTCGCTATTCGGAGGTTTTCGTTATTTGGATCTTCGGATAAAAGGTTGTGCACCTGTACCATCAGCAGTTGTATCACCAAAGAAGATAAGTGAGCCAGTACCTTCAGCAGCCATACATGCCCAGACCATAATACCCCCACCACCATGTTTCACAGATGAGGTGGTATGCTTTGGATCTTGGCAGTTCCTTCTCTCCTCCATACTTAGCTCTTGCCATCACTCTGATATAAGTTAATCTTCATCTCATCTGTCCACAAGACCTTTTTCCAGAACTGTGGTTGCTCTTTTAAATACTTCTTGGCAAACTGTAACCTGGCCATCCTCTTTTTGCGGCAAACCAGTAGTTTGCTTCTTGCAGTGTAGTCTCTGTATTTCTGTTCATGAAGTGTTCTGCTGAAAGTGGTCATTGACAAATCCACACCTGACTCCTGAGGAGTGTTTCTGATCTGTCGGAAAGGTGTTTGGGGATTTTTCTTTACTATAGAGAGAATTCTTCTGTCATCAACTGTGGAGGTCTTCCTTGACATGCCGGTCCCTTTGCGATTAGTAAGCTCATCAGTGCTATCTTTCTTCTTAATGATGTTCCAAGCAATTGATTTTGGTAAGCCTAAGGTTTGGCTGATGTCCATAGCAATTTTATTCTTGTTTCTCTGTCTCATAATGGCTTCTTCGACTTTCATTGGCACAACTTTGGTCCTCGTGTTGATAAACAGCAATAAAAGTTTCCAAAGGTGAAGGAAAGACTGGAGGAAAGACAAGGTGCTGAGAGTTCTCTTATGCCTGCATTAAGGAGGCAAACACACCTGAAACAATTACAAATGCCTGTGAAGCCATGTGTCCCAAACTTTATGGTGTCCTTAAATGGGGGGACTATGCATAAACACAGCTGTAATTTCTACATGGTGAAACCAAAATGTATAAAAATGGCCTTTAATAAAATCTGATAATGTGCACTTTAACCATATGGGATTTTTTTTCTATTACAAATCATATACGCGCGCGCACACACACACACACACACACACACACACACACACACACACACACACACACACACACACACACACACACACACACACACACACACACTCATAAGAGCATGACATAGGTTGGAATTATGCCATTCAGCCTATCGAACCTGCTCCGCCATTCGATCATGGCTGATATAAATTTGTCACTGACTGCTCTGTTTAACCACCGATGTATGTAATTTATTAACTTGGAGAACTTCTGCTTTGTTTTCTTTCTGTGGTAGCGCCAAGCCAAATACTCTGAGAACAAGCTCAAGTCCATCAAAGCACGAAATGAATATCTGTTAACGTTGGAAGCAAGCAACAACTCAGTATTCAAATACTACATCCATGACCTGGCGGATGTAATCGATGTAAGTATGGACAAGGCAGGTTGGGTTTGACATCCATGGGAAGAACTACAAAATCAAATTGAAAGCTATCCAAGGAACAGTTTTCCATTGTATGTCAAGAGACATCTGACTTTAAAGATACAGCACGGAAACAGGCCCTTCGGCCCACCGAGTCTGCGCCGATCCACACACCAGAAGGCAGCAATTCTACCGTTAAGCCACTGGGCAGCCCACACCATTGTTGACTTGACCATGAGTTGACTTGTGGAGCTGCTGCCTCACAGCACCAGACACATGGGTTCAATCCTGACCTTGGATGCTGTCTGTGTGGAGTTTGCACATTTTTCCTGTGGTCACATGGGTTTCCTCAGGGTTCTTCCCACAACCTATAGACGTGCAGGTTTGTAGGTTAATTGGGCTCTGTAAGTTGCTTCTAGTGTGCAAGAAATGGATGAGAAAGTGGGATAACATAGAACTAGTGTGAAGGGTTGATTGATGGTCGACGTGGGCCAAAGGGCCTGTTTTCATGCTGCCTCTCGTAATCAATCAACCAGTTTCCCTCTGGCTTTGCAATCCACAACTCTTCTACCATTATCTCACACCTTTAGTCTTTTCATCACTGGCTTTTGACCAACCGTCTGTCTATCAAACCCCCTTCCATCTGTATCCACCTATCACTCCCCAGGCTTTGTCCTGCCCCTTCCTCTCTTCCAGCTCTCACCCCCCCCCCCCCCCCACCCCCACACTCCACCTTTACATTCAGTCCGAAGAAGGGTCCCAACCCGAAACATCACCTATCCATGTTCCCCAGGGATGCTCCCTGACCCGCTGAATTACTCCAGCACTTTGTGTTTGTCTTTTTAGTAAGCCAGCACATGCAGTTCCTTGATCCTCTCTCTATTCCCTTAAGCAATAAGCACTTTTGTTTTGGAAGAAGATATTGCATCAAACTGTCTGCAACCTTCTTTGAGAATTGACGGGAAGCAGCTTCAAGCGACAGAATAGTGTCAAGTGGTTTTAACCAGCGTGTATAAATAGAATTAATATAGATCTGTCTTTAAACTGGTTCCAAGCTGTTGATACATGCTATTTCCCTCTGACAGAACAGCTATTCTGAGGAGTAATTTTAATTGTGATTGGAGCCTATGTTCGTAGCAAGAAGCTTTGTCAACAAGTGTTGTTTTGTGCTGTTATGACAGCTTGAAAAGGAAGCAATTGTGTTATTTAGAAATAAGATTTAGCAAGCAAAGGCCTGTATTGTCCTTCAATAAGATGGTAGCTGATTTACAGCCGAACTCCACATACCTGCTCTTTACCCACTATAAGCAAACTCCCATAGTCATAGAGACACAGGGCCGCACAGCACGGAACCAGGCCCTTCAGCACAACTCGTTCATGCTGACCAAGATAGCTGGTCCCATTTGCCTGTTGGCTTGTTGCCATTGGCCGATATCCTAAACATTCCTATCCATGTACCTGTTCAAATGTCTTTAAACCATAGTTCTTGTACCTGCCTCAACCACTTTCTCTGGCAGCTTGTTCTATAATGCCACTCTCTGCGAGAAAATGTTGTCCCTCGGGTTCCGATTAAATCTTTCTCCTCTCACCTTAAACCTATGCTCTAATTTTTGATTCCCAACCCTGAGAAAAAAACTGCCTACCTATGCCCCTCATGATGTTATACACCTCATTAGCATCACCCCTCAGTCCCTGTGCTCCAAAGAATAAAGGGTTAGATATAGGTTTAGGTATATTACTGACACGTGTACCGAGGTACATTGCAAAGCTTTGCTTTGTATGCTATACAATCATTTCTGAAGTAGGATCTTGACCCGAAACATCACCGATCCATGTTCTCCAGAGATGCAGCCTGACCTGCTGAGTTACTCTAGCACTTTGTGTTTTGTGCAGGATTCCAGCTTCTGCAGTCTGTTCTGAAATCGGGGCAGTTAATGCAAGGTGCAGAATATAGTTCACACATTGTAACGTACAACTTTCAGAGGCAGTAACAAGATTTGTTTTGCACGCTATTCAATCACATCAGATAATACAATATATAAATACAATGGACTCCAGTACAATAGGTACAAAGGGGAAGATACAGAGTGCAGTTCTTAGCATTGTAGCACATCAGTTTAGACTTTAGAGATGCGGCGTGGATAGATGCCCTTTAGCCCACTGGGCCCGCGCCGACCAGCGATCAACCCATCCACACACACACACACACACACACACACACACACACACACACACACACACACACACACACACACACACACACACACACACACACACACACACACACACACACACACACACACACACACACACACACACACACACACACACACACACACACACACACACCCACACACACACACATCCACACCACACACACCCACATCCACACATCCAGTCAATCAAAGATCCCCAAATGGCTTGTGGTGATAAAGTGCACGGTGTTTCTGTGGAGTTGTGCGATGTTGTCTTGAGCTACTGATGCAAAGAATCTCGATGCTGGTTCAAGGCTTGGACGTTAATCCACTGTCTTTGTCTCTCTTGCCGTGCTAGTGCTGTGACCTGGGCTATCATGCTAGCTTAAACAGAGCCTTGAGGACGTTTCTCTCTGCAGAATACAACCTGGAGACCTCCAGGCATGAGGGTCTGGATATCATTGAGAACGCGGTGGACAGCTTGGACCCTCGTAGC
Source organism: Leucoraja erinaceus (assembly GCF_028641065.1). Lineage (NCBI taxonomy): Eukaryota > Metazoa > Chordata > Chondrichthyes > Rajiformes > Rajidae > Leucoraja > Leucoraja erinaceus. The sequence goes on along the minus strand of NC_073395.1, from coordinate 23,122,818 downwards.
GACAAGCAGCGGTTTATGGAAACGTATCACACCGCTTTCTGCCCGCCAGTCAGATTTGACTTCCAGCCACACATGGGAGACGAGGTAAGTCCTCTGCTGTGTATAATCTTACTTATATCAGAGGTATTCCCCCTGGATGGAGCTGATTGGTATCCACTCAGTTCTGTGGGAACAGCAGACCGTAGGAGAATGGGGTTCTAAGTCTGCCCCACCATTCAATCATGACTGATCTATCTTTCCCTCTCAACCTCATTCCACTGTCTTCTCCCTTTGACGACCCCTATAAATCATGAACCTATCAATTTCTGCTTTAAAAATCCCCATTGACTTGGCCTCCACCACCATCTGTGGCAATTAGTTCAAACGATTCACCCCCGTGCCCCTCTGTCTAAAGAATTTTCTCCTCATCTCCATTCTAAAAGTACGTCCTTTAATTCTGAGGCTATGACCTCTGATGCGGGACACTCCCACAACTGGAAACATTCTCTCTACATCCACTATATCCAGGCCTTTCACTATTCGGTAATTTCAATGAGATACCCACTCATCTTTCTAAACTCCAGCGGGTACAGGCCCAGAGCCATCAAATGCTCCTCATACATTAACCCAATCATCCACTGGATCATTTTTGTGAACCTTTCCAAGTCAAGTCAAGACAAGTCAAGAGAGTTTATTGTCAGGTGTCCCAGATAGGGCAATGAAATTCTTGCTTGCTGCAGCACAACAGAATATTTTAGGCATGAATACAGATCAGATCAGATTAGTGTGACCATATACCATAGAATATATATATATATATATATACATATATATATACACACACATACACACACATAAATACACAGGTAAAGTGCAATAGGCTGTTATAGTTCACAGTTTGTTTGAAGTTGTGTTTAATAGTCTGATGGCTGTGGGGAAGAAGCTGTTCCTGAACCTGGATGTTGCAGATTTCAGGCTCCTGTACCTTCCTGGACCCTCTCCAATGCCAGCACATCCTTCCTCAGACATGGATCCCAATTAGGAAAAACATAGATTGACTTGGGTTTGATTCTGACTATGGGTGCAGTGTGTACGGTGTTTGTATGTTCTCCCTGTGACCGTGTGGGTTTTCTCTGGGTGCTCCTGTTGTCTTCCACATCCCAAAGACGTACAGGTCTGTAGGTTAATTGGCTTCTGTAAAAATTGTAAATTGTCCCGAGCATGTAGGATAGTGCTAGTGTATGGGGTGAATGTTGGTCAGCAGGACACAGTGGGCAGAAGGGCCTGTTTCTGCGCTGTATCTCTAAAGTCTAAAAGAAAGTCTAAAGATGCAGACAACGTGGGCAAATGGAATTGGTATAGATGGGCAAAATGGTCAGCATAGACGTGATGGGCCAAATGGCCTCTTCCCTTGCTGCAAACTAAAACTGGGGGTTGTTTGTCAGGAGAACTTTGTGCCTCATTAAAGTAAACATTTTCCAAACCGATGGAACGCTGCCTGTTTTGTCTGTTTGATCAAAATGCTGCTTCATGCGACCTGTTTACAGAACATTAAATCAAAAACGTATTTGCCAGAAGGTTCGAAGTCTTTGAGGTACAAGAGAAGTGCGTAAATACTTAAAGCTGTGAGAAAAGGGCAAAGCCTAATTTATCAAAGCAGAATCTGCCTCGATACAATTGTCTTTGGTTTGCAGATTGCCCTGCTAAATTCATTCGCAGCATACTGACAGTATGAAGCATGATGAGTCATTGTTTATTTTGTGTTATTCCCCCACTGATGTGCTTTGGTTAAAGAACCGAGAACCACAGCTATTGTTTATGTACACTAGGGGTCAAAGAGTCACACAGCGTGGAAACTGGTTCTTCAACTCAGCTTGCCCACACCGACCAACATGCCCCATCTACACCAGTCCCACCTGCCTGCATTTGGCCCATACATCTCTCTAAACCTTTTGTATCCACATACCTGCCCAAATATATTTTTGATGTTGTAAACACACCTGCCTCAACTACTTTGTTTGAGAAGGAACTGCAGATGCTGGAAAATCGAAGGTAGACAAAAATGCCGGAGAAACTCAGCGGGTGAGGCAGCATCTGTGGAGCGAAGGAAGTAGGCAACGTTTCGGGACGAAACGTTGCCTATTTCCTTCGCTCCACAGATGCTGCCTCACCCGCTGAGTTTCTCCAGCATTTTTGTCTACCCGCCTCAACTACTTCTTCTTGACAGCTCGTTCCACACACCCACCGCCCCTTCGTGGCACAGTGGCGCAGCGGTAGAGTTGCTGCCTTACAGCGCCGGAGACCCAGGTTTGATCCTGACAACGGGCGCTGTCTGTATGGAGTTTATACGTTCTCCCTGTGACCGTGTTGGTTTTCACCGCGTGCTCCGGTTTCCTCCCACACTCCGAACAGGGTTTGTAGGTTAAGGGACTTTGGTTTAAAAAAAAAAAAAAAAAATTGTAAATTGTCCCCAGTGTGTAGTAGGATAAGGGAGGTGAGAGGGCTGGGTAGGAGAGCAGAGATGAGCAGAATCACTTTTGTGGGCAGCTCCAAGGTCAGGAAGAGAAATGGGGAAAATTAGGGACACACCATAAGTCCAGAACGAAGCCCCATCACAGACGTCCTGGTCAGCATGGATTTGGTGGGCCGAAGGGTCTGTATCTCTAAATCCAAAGACTTAGTGTAAAAATCAAATTGCCCCTTTGATTCCTATTAAGTCTTTCCTCCCTCACCCTAAACTTATGTTCTCTGGTTCTAGATTTCCCTACTCTGGGTAAAAGACTGTGCATCTACCCTATCTATTCCCCTCATGATCTTATACACGTCTAGAAGATCACCCCTCATCCTCCTCCACTCCATGTCCCAGCCTGCTCTACCTCTCCCTGTAGCTCAGGCCCTCAAGTCCTGGCAAAATCCTCGTAAATCTTCTCTGTACTCATTCTGGCTTGACGACATATTTGCTATAATAGGGTGACCAAAACTGAACCCAGTATGTGGTCCAAATGTGGCCTCGGCAATGTTTTGTGTAACTGTAACATGAACTCCCATTCATTCAGGTGTGTTGTGAGCCAGTTGCTTTTCGAATCGCCTTAATAGATTTCTTTCCATTGTGAGAGAAGGCAAAACAAGAGTTTCAGAGGATAGACACAAAGTGCTGGAGTAACTCAGCTTAGGCAGCATCTCTGGAGAACATGGATAGGTGACGTTTCGAGTCGGGACCCTTCGTCAGACTCAAAGTAGAGGGGAGGGAATCGGAGGTAGGAAAAGGCCAGAACAAAGCATGGCCACAACAGATGACCAAGGAAAGGTGTGGTCCATAAATGGCCATTGTTGGCTGGGGAAGAAGTGACAATGAAGGGATACAGCTTTCAGCATCTGAAGAAGGGTCCCGACCCAATACGGCACATCTTCACATTCTCCAGAGATGTCGCCTGACCCCCGCTGAATTCCTCCGGCACTTTGTGTCTTTTTTTTGGTAAACCAGCATCTGCAGTTCCTTGTGTCTACACCCCCTTGTTGGAGCTGGTGAGTAATGTTTTGATTGCTTCTGCAGGTGTGCCAGGTTAGTGCTCAGCAACCTGTGCAGGCAGAACTGATGTTGCGGTACCAACAGCTACAATCCAGACTGACCACACTGAAGATTGAGAACGAGGAGGTGAGTTTGCAGCGTTTCCCTCCCTCTCGCTTTCCAGCTGTTGCCAGTGCCACAGCTGCTGCCCCAAAGTGCCAAAGACCCAGGTTCAATCCTCGCTTCTGTGTGGAGTTTGCACGTTATCCCTGATCTCCAGTTTCCCCGGTTTCCTCCCACATTGAGCCGTGGAGTCACACAACACGTAAACAGGCCCTTCGGCCCAGCTTGTCCATGCACAGCGGTAGAGTTGCTGCCTCACAGCGCCAGAGTCCCAGGTTCGATCCTGACTACGGGTGCTATCTGGATGGAGTTTGCACGTTCTCTCTGTGACAGCGTGGGTTTCCTCTGGGTGCTCCAGTTTTCTCCCACACTTCGAGGGCAGGTTTGTAGGTTAATTAGCTTCTGTATATTATCCCTAGCGTGTAGGATCGAACGAGTGTACGAGTGATTGCTGGTCAGCGCAGACTCAGTGGGCTGACGGGCCTGTTTCCAGCATGTACCTCTAAAGTCTAAAGTTGCAAATTGTGAAGCTGGAGGAAGGAATGTAAACTTGAGACTTTACTTTAGACTTCAGAGATACAGTGTGGAAATAGTCCCTTCTGCCTACCGATTCCCCGCCAACCAGCGATCAGGCTGTACACTAGCACTATCCTACACACTAGAATTTACAGAAGCCAATTAACGTATAAATCTTATAAAGCTGTACGTATTTGGAGAATGGGAGGAAATCGGAGTCACGTGGTCACGGGGAGAACGTACAAACTCTGTACAGACAGCGCCTGGTTCTCTGCCATTGCGCTGCCCCATAGGTGAAGGCTAGGGGAGAGATTGGTGAGTCCAGGTGCGGCACAGGGGGGGGGGGGGGGGGTATAGGATAAGAAGGGCCTGCTTCATTGCTGAATCTCTAAAATAGCCGCGCCATCGAATCCAAGCCAAGCATTTTTTGAGCTTCCCTGCCCAGTGGCCGTTCCTCCTTAAAAGATCTTAACCGCGGTGGCACAGCGGTAGAACTGCTGCCTCACAGTGCCAGAGACCTGAGTTTGATCTGGACTACAGGTGATGTCTGTACGGAGTTTGTCCGTTCTCCCTGTGACCTGTGTGGGTTTTCTCTAGGTGCTCTGGTTTTCTCCCACACTCCAAACAAGTACAGGTTTGTAGGCTAACTGGCCTCAGAAAATTTGTAACTTGTCTCTCTCGTGTGTGTAGGATAGTGTTAGTGTATGGGGATCGCAGGTCGGCATGGACCCGGTGGGCCGAAGGGCCTGCCCGAGCTTGTATCACTAAACTAAAGTGCAGGAATGATTTGGCAGCCGTCCATCACATCTGGCGATCCTGCTGCACATCTGCAGATGTGAACCATGACCCCAGCCTTGGCCTCTTCTCCCGCTGCTAATTTTAACTGGAGAGGTTGGGAGAGGCACATTGCGTCCCCCACAGCTGGAGTGAACACAGCGCGAACGTCTCGAGTTGTGTCAGCCGCGGGGACGCCAAGCTTAGTTTGGTTTAGTTGTGAGATACAGTGCAGAAACAGGCCCACTCAGCCCTCCGAGCCCACACCGACCAGCTGTCCTCGTTACACCAGCACTCCTCCTACACACACTAGGGGCTATTTACAATTTTACTGAAGCCAAATGAACCTAAAACCTGCATGTCTTTGGACATGGGAAACCGGAGCACCCGGAGAAAACCCACGTGGTCATGCGGAGAACGTACAAACTCTGTATAGACAGCGCCCATAGTCAGGATTCAACCTGGGTCTCTGGCGCTGTGAGGCAGCAACTCTTGCTGTTCCAAATGTCTCCCATTCACGTTGTAAATAGGTGTCAGGTGACTCTCCACACAACCCCTCTCCCTCTGATCTTGCTCTCCTCTCTCCCCCCGGCCCCCTCTCTCTCGTAATACACCCTCCTCTCCCTCACCACCCCCCCCCCCCTCACTACCACCCCCCCCCCCCCCCCACTCACTCCCACCCCCCCCCACACTCACTCCCACCCCCCCACTCACTCCCACCCCCCCCCTCCACTCACCTCCCACCCCCCCCCCCACTCACTCCCACCCCCCCCCACTCACCCCCCCCCCCCACTCACTCCCACCCCCCCCACTCACTCTCCCCCCCCCCCCCCCCACTCACTCCCACCCCCCCCATTCACTCCCATCCCTCACACCCAATCTCTCCCCCTTCTCCCATCAAACCCCCTTTTCCCCACAAGCCCTATCCATTCCGAAATCCCCCTCGCTCTCTCTCCCCCGCGCCCTCTCTGTCCCGCCCCTCCTCCCCCTCTCGCTCCTTGTTCTCTCCTCCCCACCACCTCCTTCCCCTTTCATCTCCCCTCCCACATTCTAATCCCCACTCCTTTCCCCATTGACGATGAACAAGTCTGGCAGGGTTTTTTCCCAGCCCTGTCGGATCTGCTGTCTCATTCAGCATCTGTTGTTGCTGTGTCCTGGCTCGGTCGGAATGTCCTGGCTCCGGAGCTGATCACATGGATCCAAGCCCTGCTCCGGGGACATGCGTTCAGCTGTAAGTGGCGACACACCCTCGCACATCTCCCCCTGCCTGCCCTGGAGCCCCGGGCTGGCAGCCAGCCACATGCCGACACACACACACACACATTCTGGCTGGGCCTGCCAGAGAAATGTCCTTGCACATCCAGTGCTACCTCATGAGACTGGAAATGTGCAGCAGGAGGCGAGGCCATTCAGCCCTAATTGCCAAACCATCCCGTTTGGATTTTTTTCCAATTTTGTTTAACCCTTAATTCTGTTTGTTCTTCATCAAGGAAATACCTCTTAATGTCGTTTTTGGAATCAGCATCAGGTTCCTATTGGTGCAGCAGTAGAGTTGCTGCCTAGACTCGGGTTTGATCCTGACTATGGGTACTTGTCTGTACAGAGTTTGCATATTCTCCCCGTGACCTACGTGGGGTTTCTCTAGGATCTCTGGTTTCCTCCCACATTCCAAAGACATACAGATCTGTAGGTGAATTGACTTGTTATAATTGTAAATTGGCTCTAGTATGTGGAGGACAGTGAGTGTGCGGAGATCGCTGGTTAGCGTGGACTTGGTAGGCAAAAGGGCCTGTTTCCACGCTCTAAACTAAACTTTTCCCCTTCACCTTAAACCTATGCCCTCGGGTTCTCAATTCCCCAACTCTGGTCAAAATACCCTGTGTGTTTACCCAATCTGTTCCCCTCATGATTTTATACACCTTTATAAGTTCACCCCTTATCCTTCTGCACTCTAGCGTGCCCAACCTCTCCACATGGCCCGGGCCCTCGAGTCCTGGCAACATCCTCGTAAATCTCCTCTGCTGCACACTTTCAAAATGCAAGAAGCTCAAAACTGAAGAAAATACTCAAACTTCATCTTGTATAACTGCAACATGACATGCCGACTTTTATACTCAATTCTCTGACTAACCAAGGCCAATGTGCCAAAAGCATTTCAATCTGAGGCTGCCCCCTCTGGTCCTAGACTCCCCCACTATATCGGACATCGGTTGATGGGAACGGCACCAGTACATGAAGCACGTGGGCCGACTGGACTTAGGACTTTGAATAAATGCGCCGCCTACATGTGTAATATGTGCAGAAAGAATTTCACTATGCAGTTGCATATGTGACAAATACAGCACTGTTGAACTATCTTATTATTGAGTTTGAACTGATGTATTTATGTACAGTATATCTGACCTGATTCTTCTCCATGGATTGTCACCTTGTCGTGGTGGAGGAGCTTGTGTGGTCCTGAGATCCTGGACAGCGTGGGAAACAAAGCTTTTCACTGTACTTCGGTAAACGTAACACATAAACCTAAAGCCTTTGTCTCTTGTTGCTCAGGTTAAGAAGACAATGGAGGCCACCTTGCAGACGATACAAGACATGGTGACCATTGAGGATTACGACGTGTCTGAGTGCTTCCAGCACAGTCGCTCGACAGAGTCTGTCAAGTCCACCGTGTCTGAGACCTACATGAGCAAACCGAGCATCGCAAAGAGACGAGCAAACCAACAGGAGACGGAGCAGTTCTACTTCATGGTGAGTGGTCCACCTGCTGGTCCCGACGTCTCGGTCACCGCCCCGAACTAACTGTGGCGTCAGCATCTCAATGGGGGCAGGCACAAGAAGCTGGAGCAATGCAGCGGGTCAGGCAGCATCTCTGGAGAAAAGGAATAGGTGGCGTTTTGGGTCGAGACCCTTCTTCAGACAGAGTCAGTGGAAAGGAAAACGAGAGATATACAACGTATATTAGCACAAATGAATGAAAGACATGCAAAGGTGTTTGATGAGGTTGGGTGGGATTCACATTTTGTACTCATGCGGACCTCTGGCACAGAGTCTCTTGTGCCAGCTCCTAACCTCCCACTGCTTTTGTGCTCAACAGAAGTTTAAAGAATACCTGGAAGGCAGCAATCTCATCATGAAGCTACAAGCCAAGCACGACCTGCTTCACCACACCCTGGGAGAAGGTAAGTCTCCAAATACTTTTAGTTTAGTTTATTGTCACGTGTACCGAGATACAGTGAAAAGCTTTTTTGTTGCATGCTATCCAGTCAGTGGGAAGGCTGCACATGATTACATTCAAGCTGTTTATAGGCAGAACAATGGCAGATCATTTATAAGATACAGGATAAAAGCATAAAGTACAGGATATAGCTTCTACTGTTCATGTTCATAAGTGATAGGAGCAGAATTAGGCCATTTGGCCCATCATGTCTCCTCCACCTTTCAATCATGGCTGATCTAGCTCTCCCCCTCAACCCCATTCTCTTGCCTTCTCATAAGGCATAAGCCCTGAAAACCTTACCAATCAAGAATCCAATGATTTCTTCCATTGACTTGGCCTCCATAGCCTTCTGTGGCAATGAATTCCACAGATTCACCACCCTCTGATTGAAGAAATTCCTCCTCATCTACTTCCTAAAGGAATATCCTTTCATTCTGAAGCTATAACTTTTGTCCCTAGACCCTCCCATTAGTGGAAACATCCTCTCCACATCCACTCTACACGTGAATACACACTTGTTTAGTATAATTAGACTGGATAACATATAAACAAAATTCTTTAGTTTAGTTTATTATCATGTGTACTGAGGCGCAGTGAAAAGCTGTTTTTTTAACCTGTCAGCAGAAAGACTATACATGATTACAATCAAGCCATCCATAGTGAACAGATATGGATAAAATAAATAACATTTAGAGCAAGGCAAAGTCCGATTAAAGATAGTCCGAGGATCTGTAATGAGGTAGATGGGAGATCAGGGCCACTCTCTAGTTGATAGGATGGTTCAGTTGCCTGATAACAGATGGGAGGAAACTGTCCCTGAATCTGGAGGTGTGTGTATTCACACTTCTGTACCCCTTGCCTGATGGGAGAGGGGAGGAGAGGGAGTGACCGGGATGAGACTGGTCCTTGATTATGCTGGTGGCCTTGCCAAGGCAGCGTGAAGTACACGTGGTGTCGATGGAAGGGAGGTTGGTTTGTGTGAAGCTCTGGGCTACGTCCACAATTCTCTGTCGTTTCTTGCGGTCCTGGATGGAGCTGTTCCTAAACCAAATCACCCAGCCTGGCCTGTGGATGGGGGGCAAGGGCAGCGTGTTGTGGTGAACCCTTGTTTGCAATTTGTATGACCCCCAGCATCCTGAACCCCAACTACATTCCTCAGGTCTAAAGGTCCATTTCCATTCTTTCCATTCTCTCTAGGTCAGAAAAGTGACTTCATCACCACAAGGTAGGCACCAGTTTGCATTTGTTTCTTTGCCCGTAAATGTGTGCATGTGTCTCCACTCTGGCCATCCCACCACAGGCTTTGTTCGTGGATATCTCGTGATGGCTCCATATTTCATGTGCGTCTGAACTACTAGGTGTATGACATGATGAACAATGAATTCTCCAAGATAGACACAAAAAATCTGGAGTAACTCCGCGGGTCAGGCAGCATATCAGGAGAAAAGGAATAGGTGACGTTTTGGAACTGAAGCCAAAATCTCTGGCTGAAAGATAGAGAAGGCCAGAACACAACGGGGCCGGCAACAGACGGTCACCAGGGAGGGTGGAGTCCATAATGGCCCATTGTAGTGCAGGAAGAAACTGCAGATGCTGGTTTACACCAAAGATAGACACAAAATGGTGGGGTAACTCGGCGGGTCAGGCAGCATCTCTGGAGAAAAGGAATAGGTGACGTTTTGGGTCTTGGCCCTTCTCCAGACCATTGTTGGCTGGGTAAGATGTGCTAATGACAAGGATACAAGGATGGGAACAATGGACCTAGAGGGACGGGTTTGGTGGGGGTGGGAAGGGGAGAGAGGGAAGAAAAGGAATGCAGGAGTTACCTGAAATTAGAGAAATCAACGTTTATACCGCTGGGTTGTAAGCTGCACAAGTGACATATGAGGTGCTGTCCCTCCAATTTATGTGTGGCCTCACTCTGACAGTGGAGGAGGCCCAGGACAGCTAACCCGCTGAGTTACTCCAGACTTTTTTGTCAATCTTTGGTGTAAACCTGCATCTGCAGTTACTTCCTACACATTGAATACTCCAATTTTAGGTAACCTCTCAACCTCTTCCCCCCCCCCCGCCTGCTAATTTCCTCCTCCTGGATTTACAATCCACTTCTCTTCAAACCTGTCTCACGGGTAGATAGTCACAAAGTGCTGGAGTAACTCAGCGGGTCAGGCAACATCTCTGGAGAAAATGGATAGATGACGTTCTGAGTCAGGAACCTATAACTCATTATGGGGGGGGGGGGGAGGGGTAGGATTTGGGGGGGACTGGAAGCAGGAAACAAAGAGGACATATTGAGGCCTTTGATGACCTCGTAGGGAGGATCCCTGAGAGACTGATTGTTGTCCAGGGACGGTGTGATCCCATGAGGGATACCTCGTTGTGAACTGTGGAACTGGTTAACCAACACAGTTGGGGGAGGGGGGGGGGAGGGGACTGGAGGGGAGGGTACGTAGAAGTTACCTAAAGTTAGACAATTCAAGGTTGATACCACTGGGTTGCAACTTACCCAAACATGTTTACATCTGCTGCGGTTGCAGAGGGAGGTGCTTGGGAGGGGGTGGTTTGGGCGGAGAGGGAGTGAGTGCAGGGATGATTTGCAGAGGGAGGGGCCTCGCTTCCCGTCTCACACCTTCCTTCCTTTCTCATTTTTGGTCTGTGTTCTGCCACTCAAACCTGTGTCGACCTATTACCTGCCATGCTTTGTCCCCTTTGCCAGCTTCAGCTCCGAAATGTCACCGATCCATGTTCTCCAGAGATGCTGCCTGACACTGAGTTGCCCAGGCACTCTTGTGTTCTTGAATGTACGATAATGCTGAACTGGTTTAGCAGAACCTGAAGGACACAATCTCTTGATGCTAGCATTGATGTATTGAGTTTGCACGTTCTCCCTGTGACCGTGTGGGTTTTCTCCGGGTGCTCCGGTTTTTTCACACATTCCAAAGACGTGCAGGTTTGTAGACTAATTGGCTTTGGTAAAATTGTAAATAGTTCCCTAGTGTGTAGGATAGTGCCAGTGTACAGTGGGGGGCACGGACTCTGGGCCGAGGGGCCTGTCTTTAAAGTCTGACGCTGTGTGTCTGTGTGGAGTTTAACCCTCCCTGTGACCACAAGGGTTTCATCCAGGCGCTCCAATTTCCTCCCACATCCCAAAGACGTGCGGGTTTGTAGGTTAATTGGCCTTTGTAAATTTGCCCCTGGTGTGTAGGAAGTGGGTGCATGAATGGGATAACATAGAACTAGTGTGAATGGGTGGTTGATGGTCGCCGTGGATTCGATGGGCCGAAGGGCCTGTTTCTACGCTGTATCTTTCAATCAATTCAATTGCTGGTGAAGACCACACTTTGCAGAATGCTCAGAGGGGCAGCACAGTGGCGCAGCATTAGAGTTACTGACTTACAGCGCCAGAGACCTGGGTTGGATCCTGACTATGGGTGCTGTCTTTACGGAGTTTGTACGTTCTCCATGTGACCTTCGTGGGTTTTTTCCGGGTTCTCCTGTTTCCTCCCACATTCCAACAAAGTACAGGATTGCAGGTAAAAGTGTAAATTGTCCCTAGTGTGTGTAGGGTAGTGTTAGTGTGCGGGGATCGCTGGTCGGCACGGGCTCGGTGGGCTGAATGGCCTGTTTCAGTGCTGTATCTCTAAACTAAGGAAGGACTGTCAGCAAACCTAAAATAGAGTTGAGGGACTTTCTTTGGGAACGTAGGCAGGAAAAGGATTGGGAGAGGAGAGACCAAAAGGGAAAATTACTCATGGAGATACAAGGAATGGCAGAGGAAGGGACTGAACGTATTATCAAGGGAGCACTACGTTGGACACAGAAAGCTGGAGTAACTAGGTGGGACAGGCAGCATCTCTGCAGAGAAGGAATGGGTTGAGCTCTGGTCATCTGTAAATATGATCCATGAATAAAACGTTTCTGTAATGTGTGCTCCAACTACTAAAATGTGTTGAGATGATTGTGGTCTAATGTTGTGGGTTGTTGGGCGGCCTGCAGCCACTCCTAGGGTGCGGACTGTTGATGTATTGGTTGCTCCCGGGGACGTCGGGTGTTTCTGTTCTCAAACTTTGTTCCATCCTCCTGCCAGGCCTCCAAATGTTCCCCCTAAACCTCAGAAAGCCCGGAAGACCAGGCCTCGCTCAGAGTATAATGCTAAGTTGTTTAATGGGGACTTGGAAACATTCGTCAAGGTACACGGGTGCTGAAAGTCCTAATGGTGAAGGGTCTCTGTCAAACCTGCCTCTGTGAATATAATGGCCTGATCCTCAAGCTGCACCTCTCCGCAGAAGCACCAGGCTGGTCTCAATTCCCACATCGTCTGGGTGGAAGTGTTTCCCCATTCAGAAACGGGAGCTTGAGAAATGCCACTATGTTCAAACCTTTCTGAGGCCCTGTCTCTACACCTCTCTTTATAACATGCTTCCTCAAGTCAAGAGTGGCATGCTTTTTCAAATCTCAAACGCATCTTCGAAGTGCATTTACAATGAGATGGAAACCGTGATGCTGTTCTATTTCCCCCCCCCCCCCCCACCCGATCTTAGAAGCTGAAACACCAGTGGTGAATTTGGCCTTGCTTTCGAAATGTCCTCTTGTTTTGTTGTTTCTATTGAACATCCAGTGAACGGAGAGGCCAACCTCTCTCAAAATTGGATGAAGAAGGGTCCCGGCCCAAAACATCACCTATCCACATCCTCCAGAGATGCTGCCTGACCCGCTGATGTACTCCAGCACTTTATGTTCAACGCTAAAATCCGGCGACCAGCATCTGCAGTTCCTTGCGTCTCCATCTCGAAATTCACGTGTGAGCTAAGCATCGTCATTCTTGATCTTGTGGAAGCCCATGGTATTCAAATCTGCCTATTGCTAGATGCCTCCTCTCCCCCCCTGACCTGAATATAATGGTATCCTACAAACTATGGGGGCAATGGGAGATTAATTATTGAAAACAATGCTCGGAAGGACCTCCATTATATTCAAACCCATGATGGGAACCTGTATCTTTGTGTCCTCACTATATTTGCTGCTTTCTCTCACTGTTCTCTTTTCGTCCTGCACTCCTAACATTGCATCTAGCAGAGGACGAAGAAATTCTCACACAAGATACCAGGTATAGTGCTGGTGTGATGCGGTTTAGAATTGTACCACACCATTATTGCATTTCTGCCTGGGTTCAAACAAACATAAACAAACTAACTGTGTCTGGGAATGTTTGCAATGGCCCAGTGTTTTGTGTTCCTTAACAAGTAGGTTTAATACTCTATAAATAGACAAAAATGCTGGAGAAACTCAGCGGGTGAGGCAGCATCTATGGAGTGAAGGAAATAGGCAACGTTTCGGGCCGAAACTTCGGCCCGAAACGTTGCCTATTTCCTTCGCTCCATAGATGCTGCCTCGCCCGCTGAGTTTCTCCAGCATTTTTGTCTACCTTCGATTTTCCAGCATCTGCAGTTCCTTAAACATTAATACTCTGGAACTCTGTCAGTGCCCTATACGTGGCAACTCTCGGCATACCTTGTGTGTGGTATGCAAAACAAAGAATTCCACTGTGGCGTGTCACATGTGATAATGAAGTGACAATTATTTAATACTCACAGGTACAAAGTACTGGAAAGATCAAAACTCCACGTTAGTTTACAAACATCAATCAATCATCACATTGCAACGTTGTCGCCCGTATCCACGACGCACTTGACCCAATTCCCGCGGTGACCGGCGTTCACGGAACGCTTCCAGAGTCGCCGTGGACACACCGCGCACGCTCCCTCTCCAGGGACACGTGGGCACAGACGTATGCCCAGAAGAGGGGCAGGCAGTCGACTCGGGCAGAACCCTCGACTGCCCGCTGCCTGGATTCGTGAATGGTCATCTTGACCAGGCCCAGGAGCAAACTGACAAGTCCGTCTGGCCCTCCCCCCTCCGTACTGGCTGGAGTTGAAATGCAACCAAATCTTGAGGAGCAGCCCCTTCAGATAATCAAACAGGGACTGCAACCTCTCACACTACAATAGTTCGGTGTTGGGAATTTGTGACGTTACTTTTTCTTAAAATAATATTTGTGTCCCACTTTAAACCTTTTGCATCCAAATCCATTTTGGATTGTGGAGGGATTTGTTTAACACCTCACCTCAATAAGGAACCGATCTCTGAACTTGGCTATTGAGTAAGTCAAGGACCTTGTTAATGCCAATGTCACTAATGTTGCTTCTTAGAACGTAAAACAATACAGCACAGGAATAGAATCTTCGACCTACGATGTCTGTGCCGAATATGATGCTTACCTGCTCTGCCTGAATGTGGTTCATATCCCTCCATTCCCTGCATATCCATGTGCCTATCTGAAAGCCTCTTAAACACCACTATCGTATCTGCTCCAACTACCACCCCTGGCAGCACGTTCCAGGCACCCACCACTCTCTGTAAAAAAAGCCCCACACATCTCCTTTATACTTTCCCCCTCTGATCTTAAAGCTAAGCCCTGTAGTCTTTGATATTTCCACCCTGGGGGAGAAGGTTCTGTCTATCATTTCTTTGCCTCTCATAATTTTATATGCTTCTATCGGGTCTCACCTCAACCTCTGACGCTCCAGAGAAAATGATCAATGTTTGTCCAGCCTCCCCTTGTAGTTAATGCCCTCTAATCCAGGCACCATTCTGGTGCACCTCTTCCACACCCTCTACAAAGCCTCCATATCTTCACAGTAACGGGATGACCAAATCTCCACACATTAACCCGAATGCGGCCGTACTAAAGTTTGATAAAGCTGCAACATGTCTTCTTGACTCTCATACTCAACGCCTTAGCCGATGAAGGCAAGCATACCAAGTCTCTTCTTTATCTCTCTATCTACTTGTGTTAGGTTCCTGGAAAATGAAGCTTGTCTTACAACGAGCGAGTGAGTAGGTTAGACAAATATTTCCTGGAGTCTAGAGAAACGAGTTCTGATCCTATCAATAAAATTGTGAGAAGATTTGACTTCTTGGTTTGCGATATTTTGGAAAATCCCTTTCTATAACGAGGATGTTTCCTGTGGTGTGAAAACTGGAATATTGGGGCCATTATTTGAGAATAAGGGGTTGCTAATTTAGTCATAAAGTCATACAGCCCAAAAAGAGACCCTTCAGCCCACTGGTCCGTGCTGACCAGTTTATACCAATCATCTTTTGTTCTCCCGACTTTTCCACTACTTTATCCCAGATCCTACCACTCGTGTACATACTAGGGTGGCGCAGTGGCACAGCGTAGAGTTGCTGCCTTACAGCGCCAGAGACCGGGGTTCGATCCTGACAACAGGTGCTGGCTGTACGAGTTTGTATGTTCTCCCTGTAACCGCGTGGATTTTCTTAGGGTGTTCCGGTTTCCTCCCATACTGCAAAGACGTACAGGTTTGTAGGTTCATTGGCTTCGGTAAAATAGTAAAACAAATATCCCTAGTGTGCAGGATAATGTTAGCATACAGGGTGATCACTGGTCAGCGCGAACTCGGTGGGCCGAAGGGCCTGTTTCCACGCTGTGTCTCTAAAAAGTCTAAAGGTGCTATTGACAATCTGTCATTCTGTACGTCTTTGGGATGTGGGAGAAC
The DNA here is from genome assembly GCF_028641065.1 of Leucoraja erinaceus. NCBI lineage: Eukaryota > Metazoa > Chordata > Chondrichthyes > Rajiformes > Rajidae > Leucoraja > Leucoraja erinaceus. Next base: position 23,107,121 of record NC_073395.1, on the reverse strand, counting down.
GTACAAACTCCACACACCTGCAGCACCTGACGTCAGGATCGAACCGGTGTCTCAGGCACTGTGAGGCAACAGCTCTTCTGTGCTGCCAATGTTAACAACTTGGCGTCTGCCTATTGCTGGTGGTCGGGGCTGGGCCGTTTGAGTCATGAGGCAGAGGTTCTGTTAGCCACATTAACAGGTGGAGCAGTGTAGAGTTGCTGCCTTACAGCGCCAAAGACCCAGGTTCAATCCTGACTATGGATGCTATCTGTACGGTGTTTTTATGTTCTCTTTGTAACCACGTTACATGTGACAGAGAACCACCTGCTCCAGCAGCTAGTTCCATGCACCTACTACCCTTTGTGTAAAAAAAGTTGCCCCTCAGGGTCCCATTAAATCTTTCCCCCCTCATCTTAAACATACATCCTCTTATTTTCCATTCCCCTACTCTAGGTAAAAGACTGTGCATTTACCCGATCTATTCCTCTCATGATCTCATACTCGTAAGGTCAATGTCTGAAAATCTTCCAATTGATACTCAATCTCTTGCCGTTCGTAGTTCCCAGGATTCATAAGCATTGAAGACCTTGTCGCCATCCTAAATGGTCGCCCCCTTTACCCAGCATGTGCTCCCTGGGTCTGCATTCTGTGAGGATGCAGCAACTCCTGAGGCAGGAGAATGGGGTTGAGAGGGAAAGATAGATCAGCCACGATTGAATGGTGGAGTAGACTCGATGGGCTGAATGGCCTAATTCTGCACCTAGAACTTATGAACTTGGCCCCTTCGTCACGGGCACCACCGTTCAATGCCAAAGGGTGCCGGGAGGATTTGTAGATGGTGCCGTCCGCTGGGCTTTTGCAAACATTCCACCTGCTGCTAAGCTTAATTTTCCTCCTTGCGATTCTGCTTTCATTAACCAAAGCCTTCTAACCAAATACAGGGATGATTGTAAAGGCAGATTTTTCAAGTTGTCTGGTATCTCATGCTTGCTCTGAACACAATCATTCTAAAAGCACCTCTTAGGAAGCCTATCACGCAAAGTGCAAAGAACATCACGTTGCCATAGCAACAGCTGAGATCTGGATCTGGCTTTAGTCCTTCCCACTAACGCCATTCGTGAGTCTGGCTTCCACAAGCTGAATTTATTATTTGTCTCTTCCCCCCCCCCCCCCCCCCCCCCCCCCCCCCCATTCCAAACTCGGAATGCTGTTGGGCTGTTGGAGGCCAATCCCTTCGGCTCCCAGCCCATCAGTCTGGGAAGTTCTCACTCACCCTTGTACCAGCCTTATCCCCTCCTCTCCAAACCAGGGGTGGCCCTCTACGTATTGTGGGCATCACTACCGAGGTGCCTCCTTATGTCTGAAGAAGGGTCTCGACCTGAAACGTCACCCATTCCTTCTCTCCAGAGAGGCTCCCTGTCCCGCTGAGTTACTCTAGCATTTGTGTCTGCCCTCATTGCGTCCACTGGTCATCCAGGCATTGCAGCATTGAATCGATGCTTCCCCGACCAAATTAACGATGTGGCACCTTGACCAATATTAGATGCAAAGCAGAGTTGTCTTGCAGCGAAGAGGTGCCGTGTTCAAAGTCTTCTCTAGCTGAGAAACCAGAGATCAGTATGATCTGCCAAAACCTTTGTGATATATCAGAAGCCAACGCTCTTGAATAATACTCTGACCAGATCTAAACTCTGTTAAGAATGATGGACTCCTAAATCTTTCCCTTTAGGACTCTGGACAAGCAATTCCCATCATTGTGGAAAGTTGCATCCGCTTTATCAACCTGTACGGTACGTTGCTGTCTTTTGATGACCTGCCACGGTGGCGTAGCTGTAGAGCTGCTGCCTTACATTGCCAGATGCCCAGGTTCAATCCTGACTACGGATGCTGTCTGTACGGAGTTTGCACTTTCTCCCTGTGACCACGTGGGTTTTCTCTGGGTGTTCCGGTTTTCTCCCACGTACCAGGTTTGTAGGTTAATTGGCTTCTGTAAATTGTCCCCGGCGTGTAGGATAGAACTAGTGTATGGGTGATCGGTGTGGGCTAGGTGGGCCGAAGAGCCTGTTTCCATGCTGTATCTCAAACTAAATGGTGAAGAATCTTGAAGGACTGTGCGCCATCCCTTAGTTTAAAGAGACAATGTGGAAACAGGCCCTTCGGCCTATCAAGTCCGTGCTGACCAGCATTCACCCAAACACTAGTTCTATCCTACACACTAGGGACAATTTACAGAAGCTAATTAATCTACAAACGTGTACATCTTTGGAATGTAGGGGGTAACCAGAGCACCTGGAGAAAACCCACGCAGTCACAGGGAGAATGTGCAAATTCCGTACAGACAGCACCCATAGTCAGGATCCAACCCGGTTCTCTAGCGCTGTAAGGCAGCAACTCTACTGTTGCGCCAACTTGCCGGCCCTCTGCTCCAAGATTTTATGATTTCACCGAAACCCTTGTTTTTTTTTTGCTGACACGTTGCTGCCCCTTCTGCCCACAACCAGGGGAGGAGAGGAAGCTGTTCCTGAGTCTGGTGGTGCGCGCTTTTAACTTCTCTCTGGTTCTTGTCCCGCTAGGACTTCAACACCAGGGGATCTTTCGGGTGCCAGGCGCGCAGGCTGAAGTCAACGATATCAAAAACTCGTTTGAGCGAGGTGAGTATTTATGGTCCGGTCACTATAACCCACCCTTGCCTCAGGCCGACAGACATTTCCCATTTAACAGGGTGGTAGAGCGGCACGGTGGCGCAGGGACAGAGTTACCGCCTGACAGCACCAGAGGCCCGGGTTCAATCCTGACTACGGGTGCTGTTTGTACGGAGTTATGACCACATGGATTTTCCCTGGGTGCTCCAGTTTCCTCCCACACTCCAAAGACCTTTGGGTTTGTAGGTTACTTGGCTTCTGTAGATTGTCCCTAGTGTGCAGGATGGAACTGGTGTGCGGGGATCGCTGGTCAACACCGACTCGGTGGGTCGAATGGCCTGTTTCCATGCTGTATAAACTAAACTAAATATACTAAACATGGTGAACATTTATTTATTATTATCATGTACAGTAAAATATTACCCAATGCTATCCAATTAAATCTGTTTAGAGATGCAACGCAGAAATAGGCCCTCGGCCCACCGGGTCCACGCTGACCAGCGATCCCCGTACACTAACACTATCCTACACACTAGGGACAATTTCCAATCTCTACCCCAGCTAATTATCTTACAAATCTGTACGTCTTTGGAGTGTGGGAGGAAACCGGAGCACTCTGAGAAAACATCATGCGGTCAAGGGGAGAACACACCCCTGTTCTCTCCTGACCCTTGTACAAACTCCATGCAGACAGCACCTCCAGTCAGGGTCGAACCAAGGTCTCTGGCGTTATAAGGCAGCAACTCTACCGCTGTGCTACCATGCTGCCCACATTCTAATGGGTCAGATTACTCGTCAGATAATACTACATAAATACAATCTAATCAAATTCAAGTACAGTATGTAGAGCAAAGGGGAAGGTACGAAGGTTATCCTGTATCTTTAATCGGACTTTATCTTACACTAAAAGTTATACCCTTTATTCTCTATCTGTACACTGTGGATGGCTTGATTGTAATCTTGTATAGTCTTTTCAATAACTGGATAGCTTGCAACAAAAAGGCTTGTCACTGTACGCGGCACACGTGACAATAATCATCAACTATACTAACCCAAATAAATGTACATTGTAGCGCACCAGTTCCCGATACAAAGTCCAATGCCCGCAATGGGGTAGAGGTGAATCGGGCAGTACTATAGCTCATGGAAGGGCTATTCAGGTATCTCATAACAGAGGGGAAGAAGGATAGAGGCTGTTCCTGAGCATAGTCTTTTTCCTGGGGCAGGGGAGTGTAAAGTTAGAGGGCACAGGTTTAGGGTGAGAGGAGAGAAATTTAAAAGGAAATCTGAAAGGCAAGTTTTTTCGGACTAAGGACGATGAAAATCCAGCATGAGCTATTGGAGGAGGTCGTGGAGACAATAGAATCATAGAGTCATCCAGCGTGGAAACAGGCCCTTTGGCCCAACTTGCCCACACTGACCAACATACCCCATCTATTTGTGTTTGGCCCTCTAAACCTGTCCTATCCATATACCAGTCTATAAATGCTTCTTAAATGTTATGATAGCACCTGCCTCAATTACTTTTTCCAATCTAACTCATCCTTCCGCATACTCACCACCCTTTGTGGGAAACGTTACCCCTCGAGTTCCTATTAATTTTCCCCCCCCTCACCTTAAACCCATGGCCTCTGGTTCTCCATTCCCATACTCTGGGCAAGAGACTCTGTGCATCTACCCTGTCTTCTCCTCTCATGATTTTGTACACAATGAGGCACAAAAGAGGTACTTGGATAGGGAATGTGTGGTGGGATGCGGTTTGAGTGTAGGATTGGTGTAGATCAGCTTCATGGTTGGCACAGAGGTGTTGGCAGAAGGGGCCAGTAGCTGTGCTGATTCTTCTATGGTTGGGTGATGGGAGGAAGATGTTCCTGAGTCTGGTGGTGCTCGCTTTTAAGCTTCTCGAAAGCTGGAGGGTCTGAGCTGTCGGGAGCAGGCTAGGACTTTACTGCTTGGGGGGCAGGAGGAGGAGGGATGATCTTATAAAGGTGTACAGAATCATGAGGGGAATAGATGGTGTGAATGCACTGAGTCTTTTACCTAGTGTAGGGGAATCAAGAACCAGAGGACATGGGTTTAAGTTGAGAGGGGCAAGATTCAATACGAATCTGAAGGACAACTATTTTTGGTGGGTGTATGGAACCAGCTGCCAGAGGAGGTAGTTGAGGCAGGTGCTATAACAATATTTAAAAGATGTTTAGACAGGTACATGGAAAGGTTTGGAGGGCAATGCAACAAACGCAAGCAGGTGGAGCTTGTGTAAAGGGGGCATTGTGGTCGGCATGGGCTAGTTGGGCCGAAAGGCTTATCTCTGTGCTGTATCACTGAATTATTCTTCTGTACCTTCTGCCCAATGGGAGTGAAAGAAGAAGGAATGACTGAGGCAAGAAAGGTCTTTGATGATTGTGGCTGCTCTCCCGAGGTCACGTGAAGTGCGGATATGGGCAGTGGTGGGAAAGGAACTGCAGATACTGGTATCCTCCGAAGACAGACACAAAATGCTGGAGTATCACAGCAGGTCAGGTCAGGCAGCATCTCTGGGGAGAAGGGATGGGTGGCGTTTCGGGTCGAGACCCTTCCTCACAGGAGTCTAGAGTGTCGGACTGGGTCCTTCCTCTGACCCTCGGCTGTGGAAGCACGTGAGTGCCGACAATAAATCTTTTTGGCATATGATGCTTTTGAAAGATAATTGCATTTGCGATGGCCCATGGCTTCTGCCAGTTTGATTAATAAGACTCGAAGCTCCGCACCTGAATTTTCAAGGTCTTTTTCGCATTCTGATTGCCGGGCAAAGAAAGAAAGCTGCTGGAGATCGCGAGGCCGCACATTTGTCACTTGTTGGGGAAATGCTAGTCGCTGTCGGTGAAACATCACTCATTCTGGGTGGCGGGGCTGGGCCTCAGTCATTGCACACTGGCTCAGTAGAAATATGTTTTTAAACAAGAGAAAGGCTTGGCCATTTTAACCTAAATTCACACCCCTGCTCTTCGGATTCCCACCTGCTCCTTGCTAAATCTAACTAATGCATTAAACGCAGAGTGTTGGGGCAACTCAGTGGGTTAGGCAGCACCTGTGGATGGTATTGAAAGACGATGTTTCGGGTCAGGATGTTGGGGGGGAGGGAGTTGGAAAAAAGGTGGGAGCAGTACAAAGCCTGGAAGTGATTGGTGGGGGAAAAAAAGACTAAGTGCTGGAGTAACTCCTGGTCAGACAGCATCTGTGGATGGAATGGAGCGATGATGTTTCCGGTCGGGATCTTTCTTCAGGCTGATTGCAGTGGGGGAGGGGGGGAGAAAGTTGGAAAAGATGTGGGAGTGGGACAAAGCAAGGGATAGGTGGGGGGAAAAAAAGACACAAAGTGCTGGAGTAACTCTGCAGGTCAGGAGACATGAAAGATTCTCCATAGACGCTGGAGTAGGATGGGGAGTTGTGTCCGTTATTACTGATTGTTCGCTATAACTAAGTAAGGGATTTTAATTTAGTTTAGTTTAATTTAGAGATACAGCGTGGAAAAAGGCCATTCAGCCCACCAAGTCCACACTGACCAACGGTCAGCTATATACTATTTCTGGCCTACACACCAGGCACAATTTATAGAAACAAATTAACCTACAAACCTGCATGTCTTTGGGTTGTGGGAGGAAACTGGAGCACCCAGAGAAAACCCACAAGGAGAACATGCAAACTCCACAGAGACTGCGCCCGAGGTCAGGAACAAATCGCGTCTCTGGCGCTGTGAGGCAGCAGCTCTACCGTAAGTTCATAAGTCCTTGGAGCAGAATTAGGCCATTCAGCCCATCGAGCCTACCCCTGCCCTTCAATCACGGATGATCTATCTTTCCATCTCAATCCCATTGTCCTGCCTTTTCCCCATAACCAGCTGGGCCGCCCTGAAGCAAAGTAATTGTGATGGTTGAAAAAATCTCCCTTCAATGTTGAACAACTCCCAACCACGGTTTGGAATGCATCCACGTTTATTGTGCCTGTACTGTTTGTTTTGCGATAGGTGAGGACCCTCTGGCAGATGGGCAGGAAAACCACGATATCAACTCAGTGGCAGGAGTTCTGAAGCTGTATTTCAGAGGACTGGAGAACCCACTCTTTCCTAAGGAACGTTTTAATGAACTTCTCCCTTGTGTCCGTAAGTACCTGCGCAGTATCTTTAATCTCCTTCGCCCTCAAAGAACGGCCTCGGATATTTTTTCTCTACTTAATAAGTCTTGCTTAAATATCTGTAATAAATATCTTAAACATCTAAGGATGGTGAATCTTGTGGAATTCTTTGCCACAGAAGACTGTGGAGGGCGGGTCAGTGGATATATTTAAGGCAGAGATAGATAGATACATGATTAGTACGGGTGACAGAGGTTATGGGGAGAAGGCAGGAGAATGGGGCTAGAAGGGAAAGATAGATCAGTCATGATTGAATGGCGGAGTAGACTTGATGGGCCGAATGGCCTATTTCTCCTCCTATCACTTGTGGTCATTAAATATTCTGAGCTTTTTTTTTTTCTCAAGAGAATGAGAAATTTGTTCAATGGTTTCACACAGGCCGTTCTGTGACAAAGTTAGTGACATTAAACCTTAGACTTTAAAGATACCAAGCGGAAACAGGCCATTCAGCCCACCGAGCCCACGCTGACCAGCGATCACCCCGTACACTAGCACTATCCTGCACACGTGGGCCAATTTACAATTTTTTGTGAAGCCAAATAACCTACAAACCTACGAGTCTTTGGAGTGCGTGAGGGAACCCACGTGGTCAAGGAGAACGTGCAAACTCCATACAGACACCCGTAATCCGGATTGAACTCGGGTCTCTGGAGCTGTGAGGCAGCAACTCTACCTGCGCCACTGTGCCCTGCACAAATCTCATGAAATGCAGAGAGGGGGAAAAAAAAGATTTTAAAATTGACGGAACTTTCCTTCCGCATAGTTGGTCCTCCTCAGGACTTGCCCAAGGAGCATTTTACAGGCGGTGCTCTATTTTGGAAATGTGGTCACCATTATTTATAGATTGTGGAAAGTTACAGCACGCAAGGAGACGAATCTGCTCATTGATGGTTGGAGACTAGTTACGTGGAAAGGGCCCACATCTACTGCTCAGTAAGATGAGACAGTGAAGAGGAGATTTTAAAATTGCGATTCATATTATGATGAACTTTGGTAGAACACTAGGGCCTTCTCCTGTCATTGAACTGAAACATTGGCTACATCCCAGCGGTATCAACATTGAATTCTCCAATTTTAACTAACTTCATCTTGCACTTTGCTCTCATCCCCCCTCCTTGCCCCCTTCCTCCACCCTAGTTGGTTTACCAGTTCCACGTTTCTCCACATTGTTTCTCTTGAGATGACACCTTCCCCGGCCCACAATGGACCTACCAGGCACCACCCTGCCTGAGTTCATCTGTGGCTGACCCTGAATGGTCCTAGTCTATTCTTGCCTTCAGCTCTTCATCCACCCCCCCCCCCCCCCCCCCCCCCCCCTCTTCTTTCAGACTGCAGAAGGGACCCGACATCCTTTTTCTCCAAAGATGCTTGCTGACCCACTGAGTTACTTCAGCACTTTGTGTCTACCATTTGGCCCAACTCGTCCATACTAACCAAGATGCCTCATGTGTGCTGGTGCCATTTGCTTGCATTTGGCCCATATCCTTCGAGACCTTTCCTACCATGCTCCTGTCCAAGTGTCTTTTACATGCTGTTATGGTTTCACCATCTTCTTCATAGTGGATTTGCCACTTTGCAATACAACTTTGTTTTGGTCACCATGTTAACGGAATGATGTTGTCAAGCTGGATAGAGTGCAGACTTACGAGGATGTTGCCAGGACCTTAGGCCTGTTGAGCAGGCTAGGACTATTCCTTGGAGCACAGGAGAATGAGGGGTGATCTTATAGAGGTGTATAGAATCATGAGAAGAATAGATCAGGCAAATGCCCAGAGTACGGGAATTGAGATGCAGAGGACATAAGTTTAAGGTGAGGTGGGGGGGGGGGGGAAGATTTAATAGGAACCTGCAGGATAACTTTATCACACAAAGGTGGTGGGTGTATGGAACAAGCTGCCAGAGGAGGTTGTTGAGGCAAGTACTATCACAGCGTTTAAGAGACATTTGGATAGGATAGGTTTAGGGGGATATGGACTAAACACAGGCAGGTGGGGCTAGTGTAGCATTGGTCAATGTGGGCAAGTTGGGCAGATGGGCCTGTTTCCACGCACTACACTCCATGACACTATGAAGTAACAAGTTTAAACGCTTCAGTTAAATCTCCTTTGTATGAAAGAAAGCAACCCTGGCTTGGTTAACCTCTCCATAATTCCACATCATGGTTTGACAACTTAAGTCAAAAATCAATAGTGAGTAACCATAAAGTTTCTTTATGACGGTGAGCGGCACCGTGAGATATTTCTTCACCAGATAATTTCTTTCTGCAGAGGGAGGCTTGGGTTATGTGGAGGGACCCATGTATCTTTGTTCTCAGTAGGATAGAGAAGGTTATGGTTTATTGGTTAAAAGATACACTGTGGAAACAAGCCATTCAGCCCACATTCATGCTGACCTGTGATCACCCATATACTATATAGTAATCCGGTGGGCGGCGCGACTCTCGTCAGCAGCGGCCTCTGCAGCCCGTCCGCGTTTTATTATTTTCTGTCTATGTTTTTATGTAGTTTTTGTTTTTTTTGTTGGGGTGTGTGTGTGGGGGGAGGGAGGGGGAAACTTTTTAAATCTCTCCCTGCACGGGAGACCCGACCTTTTCTCGTCGGGTCTCCGTTATCGTTGGGGCTGCAATGAGGAGCGGCCTCCAACAAGAAGAGACCGGGGACTCTGGTGCCGACTCACCTCACCGTCGCGGAGCTGGCCGAGTCCGGAGCGGGTGGAGCGGTGGAGGAGCGCTACTGCTGCTGCTGCTGCGGCGGCCCGACCGGAGAGTCGGAGGCTTCAACTGCAGGTCTGTGGACGGCGGCACCGGGAGCCCGCGGGTCCCTGGAGGAAGACCGCTTTTCAGGGCTCTCGCAACGGCGACTTCCCCTGCCCGAGTTGCGGGGTCGAAGAGCTCCTGGAGCGGGGCCTGACATCACCGCCCCGCACGGCTTGGAATGGCCGCGGGACTCTGCGAGCGCACGCCGGGGGCTCTAACATCAAGACCCGGTGTGCGACCTCGCACCACCCGGCGTGGCTTTAATGGCCGCGGGACAATCGCCAGCCGGGGGCTTTGACTTTGACTCTGACATTGGGGGGAGGGGGGAGAGTGCAGTGGAGAGATAAGTTTATTTGGCCTTCCATCACAGCGATGTGATGGATGTTTATGTAAATTATGTTGTGTCTTGGGTCTATTTGTTTGTAATGTATGGCTGCAGAAACGGCATTTCGTTTGGACCTCAAGGGGTCCAAATGACAATTAAATGTATCTTGTATCTTGTATCTTGTACTAGTTCTATACGACGCACTTGAATTGAATTGACTGTGGGCAGATCAATTTTCCTCAGAGGATGAATAGAGTTCTATCGTGTCGTATCATAATTGAATGACACAGCATGGAAACAAGCCCTTTGGCCCACCGAGTCCACACTACCATTGTCACCAGCTCACACTCGCTCTATGTTAACCCTCTTACGCATCCACTCCCTACAATTTACACAGGCCCATTAACCTGCAGCCTTGCAAATCTTTGGGAAGTGGGAGGAAACTGGAGCACCTGGAGAAAACCTTTCCAGGGAAACCATAGAGTTTAGCTTTGTATTCCTTGGAGTTTAAGAGCGAGCGTATGAAATCCAAATGAGGCTCGATAGGGCAGATGTGGAGATGTTTCCATAAGTGGGAGATAGGGACGGCACAGTGGCGCAGCGGTAGAGTTGCTGCCTTTCAGCATCAGAGACCCAAGTTCGATCCTGACCTTGAATGCTGCCTGTACGGAGTTTGCACGTCCTCCCTGTTACTGCGGCGCGTGGGTTTTTTCCGGGTGCACCGGTTTCCTCCCACACTCCAAAGACGTGCAGGTGTGTAGGTTAATTGGCTTCTTTAAATTATAGATTGTCCCTAGTGTGTGGGATAGTGCTGGTGTACTGGGTGATCGCTGGTTGGCGCGGACTCAGTGGGTCGTACGGCCTGTTTCTGCGCAGTAGCTCTAAACTAAACTAAAAGGAGCATTGATGACAATGGGCCTTCACTTGCTGGAGTTCAGGACAATAATAAAGAGGCCTGGATAGAGTGGATGTGGAGAGGATGTTTCAACTAGTGGGAGAGTCTAGGACCAGAGGTCATAGCCTCAGAATAAAAGGATGTTCCTTTAGGAAGGAGACAGGGAAGAATTTCTTTGGCCAGAGAGCGGTGAATCTGTGGAATTCATTGCCACAGATGCCTGTGGAGGTCAAGTCATTGGGTATTTTCTAAGTGGAGATTTGCTAGGTTCTTGATTAGTAAGGGTGTCAAAGGTTATGGGGAGAAGGTAGGAGAATGGGGATGAGAGGGAAAAATAGACCGGGGGGAGAGGTCATTGAATGGCTCAATGGGCCGAATGGCCTCATTCTGCTCCTGCGTTTTCTGGTTTTCAGGTGAACCTTTCCCCACATCGCTACCATGGAGCGAGTTCTAGGCATTAACCCAATGACGATGAAGCAATTGCAAAATATTTCCCGTAGCCTGCTATTCATCACTAATCATTGCATTTAAAATGATGGGACGCTGCCAACACTTAAAGTGACAATTGCTGCTTTATGTAATGTCCAGAGAGCTCTCTTGCAAGTAACAGTTGTGGGCTTATATAAATAGTTGCTCCGCTATTCATAAAAGGCAGAAATTGTATAGGGCAGCTGTGTTTTCTTTGAATGCCCTAATTAACCACACAAAGACAAGATCTCACGCACATGTACAACCAGTGTGCTGTGCTCCCATCCAACGTTCCCGAGTCACGGCTTGGAATTCTTCGGTTCCCTAGTAGGGGACGTTTACAAGAGCGTTTTCTTAAATACTTTGTCAAGTTCAATGGGTTCAACAAGCTTATAAAATTCTTCCCCCTCTCATATTTACCATCACGTCCAGTTTCCTTTCGTTGCTTCAGATGGAGCAGCCAAGCACCGAGGCTCTCCGTCTTGGTAATGCTTTTACAGTTCACTAATTCCCCTCTGCAAATATTTTTGTTCCAAGCACAGCAAAACTTGAGGAGGTTCCAAATAAGAATTCCACAGATTCACCGCTGACTGCTGTGTGGGATACCCGCTGTGTGTAGAATGTACACAGTGAAGATTGTTGTCTTTAAAGCACAGTCCACTTCCTTTTCCCTTCCACCCCCCCCTTGTTTTTGCTCAGGCGTAAAGCGATTCTGTCTTCCGGATGAGATAATAGATTCATAGAGCACAGAAACAAGCCCTTGTCCGTGCCCACCAGGGTCCCCCAACTTGGGGCGGCACAGTGGTCCAGCAGTAGAGTTGCTGCTTCACAGCGCCAGAGACCAGGTTTTGATCCTGACTATGGTTGCTGTCTGTACGGAGTTTGCATGTTCTCCCTGTGACCCCATCAGTTTTTTCCGGGTGCTCCGGGTTCCTCCCACACTCCAAAGATATATGGGTTTGTAGGTTAATTGGCTTTGGTAAGTTATAAAAATTGTCCCTAGTGTGTAGGATAGTGTTAGTGTGCGGTGTGATCGCTGATCGGCACAGAAGGACCTCTTTTCACGCGATATCTCTAAAGTACAAAAAAAGTACAAAACGCTATATCTCTAAAGTACAAAAAAAGTCAAAGCCCATTAGCCCATGTTTGGCCCATATCCTTCTAAATCTTTCCTATCCATATACCTGTCTAAATGTCTTTTAAATTATGTTATAGTACCTGCCTCAACGACCTCCTCTAGCAGTTCATTCTATATACCCTCCACCATCTGAGTGAAAAGTGCTCCTCAGGTTCCAATTAAATCTTTCCTCTTTCATCATCAACCTTTGTCCTCTGGTCCTTGATTCCCCTACTCTGGGTAAAAGACTGTGCATTTACCCTATCTATTCCTCTTATGATCTTATACACCTCTCCTCATCCTCCTGCACTCCAAGGAATAATGCCATAGCCTACCCAACCTCTCCCTGCAGCACAGTAATTTCTTCCCAGCTTGCTATTGCTCAGGCCCTAGAGGCCTGGAAACATGTTCATAAATAAGATGTTGAACTGAAGCCACTTCTACCTTCCTAGGTGGATGTAGTGTAAGGACTGAGTGAATCAAACCATTATCTGAATGGTGATTTATCGAACACAACATTAGACATGAAAGTTTCCATGATCAGGGCAGGGGAATCTCTCTCCCTCCAAATCCTCCTGGGGAAACATTCAATGATTGCATTTGATTGGATTGAAATCGATTGGAAAGGAAAGATACAGCACGGAAAATGGCCCTTTGGCCAACCGAGTCCGCGCTGACCACCCGTCACCCGTTCATACTAGTTCTATTGACCGCACTCCCTACAGCCAGGGGCAATTTACACAGACCAATTAACCCACACCCGGAAGAAACCCCACGCAGTCACAGGGAAAGCATGCAAACTCCACACAGACAGCATCCGAGGTCAGGATCCAACCCAGGACTCCAGCCCTGTGAGGCAGCAGCTCTACCCGCAGCTCCACCTTGCCACCATATTGATATTGCAGTGTAAATAAGTTCCACATCACTCGTAATTTGCGAATGGCCGTGGATGTGCTTCATCGAGATGATATCTAGCATGCAATCTATCTCCCAAATGTTTAGGGTGACGCAGCGTTAGAGTTGCTGCCTTACAACGCCAGAGACCCGGGTTTGATCCTGACTGCGGGTGCTGTCTGTACGGAGTTTGCATTTTCTCCCCGTGATCGTGTGGGTTTCCTCCGGGTGCTCCGGTTTCCTCCCACACTCCAGATTATGCAGGTTTGTTGGTTAATTGGCTTCTGTAAATTGTCCCTAGTGTGAAGGATAGTGCTGCTGTACGGGGTGATCAGCGGTCGGCACGGACTTGGTGGGCCGAAGGGCCTGTTTCCGTGCTGTATCTCTAAACTACGTTGTGGTGTTGTACATTGTAACAGTGGCCACACGTTGAAGGTACGTGACTGCTGTGCAGCACTTCGGGGCATCCCATTGTGGTAAGGAATACCCCAAAGTTTATTCTTTTTCCTTCCCTTCATTCGTGCCGCTGTGAGTGGCGTGTCTGTCGAGCGCCATCGTTCTAGCACGTGACGACGCAGAAATAGAATCCCAACCTTGTGTCGTGGAGCTGGGATAGCAATTGGCGACAGAAGACACATGAAAAGCCCAATTCAGACCATCTAAATATTTACAGTGGCTGAGCAGAATGCAAGCTCAGTACCCTCTATGCTGCTTGCAACATGATCCTGCCATTCATTTTATATCAGCCTTGTTTGCAACTGATTTTACAGAAAGGACCTTTCTGAATGCAGTCCCTTATAGAAACTCGGAGAAGAGCCTAGAGCCAGCAATGGTTTTGAAACAGTGAGCTGTACTTTCTCAGTTTACCCTAATGTGTTTTTCCATATCAAATCCCCTGGAAACTGACTATATTTCAATTATTTCCTCTCCGTAATCATTTTATTTAAAATATACGGAGTTTGGCAATAGTTGCAACTTACAAGGTACTGCCGAGGCTGGGATCTTGCGTGGAGCACAAAGTGCAGGAGTGTCCGAGGAATGCAGAGGCTAGTTTACAATGAGAAAGGCACAAAGTGCTGGAGTAACCCAGCAGACCAGGCAGTCCTTGTCGGTGTGGCCCTGGAGAGGAACACACGGTGCCTATGGGGACACTGTTGGCTTTCCGTAAACGCTGGTCACCGCGGGGGGAGAGGTCAAGTGAATCGTGGATAAAGATGATAACATTGTAATTTGATGTTTGTAAACTGCTGGGCATTACTGATCTTTCTTGTCATTTGTAACTGTGATTATTTGAATAAACGTTCCTTGTTAAAAAACAAAGCGGGTCATCTCTGGAGAACATGGATACGTGGCGTTACAGGTTGGATAGTGTGTAGTTTGGGCAGCACAGTGGCGCAGCAGTGGATTTGCTGCCTTTCAGCACTAGAGACCCGGGTTCGATCCTGATTAAGGGTGCTGTCTGTACAGATTTTGTACCTTCTCCATTTGACCACGTGGGTTTTCTCTGGGCGCTCCGGTTTCCTCCCGCTTTGGTAAAAAAAGTTAATTATTCCTAGTGTGTAGGACAGTGCTAGTTTACGCGGTGATCGCTGGCTGGCATGGACTTGGTGAGCCGAAGAGTCTGTTTCCGCGATGTAAGTTTAGACTTTAGAGATACAGCGCAGAAACAGGCCCTTCATCAGCCCACCAAGTCCACGTCGACCAGCCATCACCCCATTGCAGTCTAAAGTCTAAAGATTCTACTTGGGGCTGGCACAGAACCAATGGGCCGAATGACCTTGTTTTGGAAACG
This sequence comes from Leucoraja erinaceus, assembly GCF_028641065.1. Lineage (NCBI taxonomy): Eukaryota > Metazoa > Chordata > Chondrichthyes > Rajiformes > Rajidae > Leucoraja > Leucoraja erinaceus. The sequence goes on along the minus strand of NC_073395.1, from coordinate 23,092,081 downwards.
GTTATTATCGGCAATAGTGAATGCTAAAGCTGTAGACTGCAGTACAGCTAATCTAACATACATGTGATTTTGAGACTCACCACAGCCATTTCCCAGGGTGGGTACTGAAATGACGTCTGCTTTCTGCAAATAAATTTTTAAAAATCATATTAAGGCGAAAGAATTGCACCGATTTATGTTCTCTGGACTAACACCTTCTCTCCTCAGTTAATTGAGTTCAATACGCCACGTACGACAGGTCTAAATAAAAACTGATGGAAAGGAAAACAGAACAACATTAAATAAATATTTCCTTTAATAGGTTTTTTTCCACGTAGAAAAATATGGTCTTCTACAAAAGGAGGCTTTCAAATAGCGTTGAACACATACAAGTCGACAGGAAGGAGGAGTATTTTACATAAACTTACCGACATGACTTTATTTTTTATTTTAACTTTTAATATTCAATCAATTAAAAAATACAGATCACCAAACTGAGTCAGTCCTGACCAGAAACATCACCGATCCGTGTTCTCCAGAGCCTGAGTTACTCCAGCACTTTGTGTCCTTTCGTGTAAACCAGCATCTGCAGTTACTTGTTTCAACCAAATTGAATGATTGATAGACACAGCTTGGAAACATGGCCTTCGTCCCATTGAATCCACGCCGACCATTGATCACCCACACACTAGTTCTATGTTATCCCACTTTCTCATCCACTCCCTACACACTAGGGAGCAATTTACAGAGGTCAATTAACCTACGAAACTGCACGTCTTCGGGATGTGGGAGGAAACTGGAGCAGTGGGTTTCCTCCGGGTGCTCCAGTTCCCTCCCATATCCCAAAGACGTGCAGGTTTGTGGGTTAATTGGTCCTCTGTAAATTGCTCCCTGGCGTGTTGGGAGAACATGCAAACTCCGCACACAGACAGCAGCTGAAGTCAGGGTCGAAGATAGACACAAAAAGCTGGAGTAACTCAGACAGGCAACATCTCTGGAGAGAAGGAATGGGTGACGTTTTGGGTTGCGACCCTTCTTCAGACTGATGTCAGGATCAAACCAGGATCTCTGGTGCAATGAGATAGCAGCTCTACCCGCCGCGCCTCTGAGCCACCCCCAGCGATTTTAACTCCCTCTTGTCTTGTCTTGTCTTGCAGGAATTGAGAATCTGTATGAGAGAGCTCTCCAACTCCGCAAGAACCTGCTCACACTGCCGCACTCCGTCATAGTGGTGATGAGATACCTCTTCTCCTTTCTGAATCAGTGAGTTACCCCACCCCCAGTGGTTGAATGGTACTTTAGAAGTCATTTGTGTACACAGTTCAGTACCGGTGCCACTAAACACAAGCACTTAGATACATCTTAGATAAGCATCTCAGATACAGTCCAAGTGTATAGCAGTGGTACACTGAGACAGTATACACAAGACCCTGTTGTTGTTGAGCGCTTTGCCGTACCGTGCCGCTGCAGGCCGTGTCCGGTCCACGTGTTCGGCCCAATTTTAAAATCAAAGCTAATTTGGTTCCATTATTTACAAAAATATGTGTAAAACAATCAATAACAACATACCCGCCACCATAATACAAATATTGCCGAGTATTCTTATTTCACGCACTCCCCATGGTGCCCATGGATACCACTGGTTCTCTCTCAAGGGACACCCTGGCACGATGTAACCCTGAAAAAGGGGCGGGCAGCGGTTTGGGCGAAGCCCTCTTGCGCCTGGCACTGTGAACCAGCTTGGCCAGGCCCAGGAGCAAACCAACCAGGACATCCTCTGACCTACCCACTCCCCTAGGCACAGGCTGCCCAACGATAAACATGGTGGGACTAAAGTGGTCGGCCTCTTGGAGCGGCGCCCAGTCCAGCCGAGCCCAAGGGCTCTAGCGGCCCTCTCCACCGTCGAGGCACTGCACTGCCTCCCACAGCCGATCTGCTTATTGGCCCTCCGTCCCTCCTCTCTGGACCACGGGGGAACAGGAGGCGGGCTCAGCAGCTTCCCTCTCCAGTCGGGCTCCCGGTTCTGCGGAGGTGAACCAGGCCTAACTTTGGGTATGGCCGCGGCACCTCAGGCTGACCCTCTGCCCCATGGCAACTTGGCACTCGTGCTCACTCAAGATGTCTCTCGGCTGCCTGGAACCTCATGAGCTGCATTGGCTTTTGGTGCCACACTGTGGGGGAGGAAAGCACTGGGGGTGTCAGACCCAAAACACAATGGGTGCATAATGGATAGGAACAGTCTGGAGGCATATGGAGCAAACTCGATGGGACTAGTGTAGAGGGGCATCTTGGACGCATGGGCAGGTTGGGCCGAATGGCCTGTTTCTGTGCTGCAGGTCAAAGAGTGCAATGCACATTTCCGGGGAAGTGGTATGATTGACTGATTGAAATGAAGCATGAAAACAGGCCCTTCGGCCCATTGAGTCCATGCCGACCATCATTCACCCCTTCACACTAGTTCTCCGTTATCCCACTCTCATCCTCTCCCATCACACTGGGGGCAATTTACAGCCAATAAACCTCCAAACCAGTGCGGCTTTGGAATGTGGGAGAAAAGCGGAGCACTCAAAGCTGGTAGAGCTGCGACCTCACACCATCAGAGTCCCAGGTTTGATCCTGACCTCGGGTGCTGTCTGTGTGGAGTGTGCACGTTTTCCCTGTGACCACCTTGGTTTCCTCTGAGTGCTCCAGTTTCCTCCCACATCCCACACACGCGCGGGTTTGTAGGCTAATTGGCCTCTGTGTTGGGAGTGGATGAGAAAGTGGGATAACATATTACTGGTGTAAACGTGTCGGTATGGACTCGGTGGGCCTGTTCCTCCTGAATCCGTGTCCTCTACCGCCCCCCCCCCCCCCCCCCACCGCCCCCCTCTCCCTCCGCGGAACCCTTTGCGTCTCACCCTCCGCTCCCTTGGCAGCCTCTCGCAGTTCAACGATGAGAACATGATGGACCCCTACAACCTGGCCATCTGCTTTGGCCCGACGCTGATGCCCGTCCCCGAGAACCAGGACCAGGTCTCCTGCCAACCCCACGTCAACGAGTTGATTAAGACCATCATCATCCACAACGAGCTCATCTTCCCAGACTCCAAGGACCTGGATGGCCCCGTCTATGAGAAGTGCATGTCTGGTGAAGACTATTGGTGAGTGTGCACTGTTTTAGTTCTGTTGTGGTCTTAGTTTTAGTTTTAGAGATACAGCGTGGAAAAGGTCCTTCTAGCGAGCCCCGCACAATAACCCTCTCCTACACACACCACTAGGGCCAATTTACATTTATACCAAGCCAATTAGCCTACAAATCTGTAGGAGTGTGGGAGGAAACCGGTGCACCCGGAGAAAACCCAGGCAGGTCATGGGGAGAACGCACTGTACAAACTCCGTACAGACAAGCACCTGTAGTCGGGATCGAACCGGGGTCTCTGGCGCTGTGAGGCAGTAGCTCTACCACGGCGCCACCGTGCCACCCTGGTAGGACTGGTCCTATCTATGTTAGAACTAAGAGTGGTTTATTGTCACGTCCCGAAACAGACGAATAAAATTCTTACTTGAAGCACGTTACAGATTACACTAGGTGTGGGGGGGGGGGGGGGGGGTGTTGTAGAGAGTAAAGATGGTTGTCAAAGATTGCAGCAGGAGCTTGATCGGGTTGGACAGGTGGGCTAATACAGAGAAATTGTCCCTAAACATTGAAGTCTTATTTTCCCCCAGAGTATTCCACTGTGCACACAATTCCTGGACGGCTTCCCGGCGGCGGTAGTTGTGTAAAGCATCTGCTAAATGCTGCCGTCTGGTCTGTTGTCATAAGTAGAGCATACCCTCCCCAATTCAAAGCCATGTCAATAAAACTCCGTGACACAAGAAACTGTTTTGAGCGTGTTACTCAACTTGCTTACTTTAAATTAGCAGACACCGAAGGTCACTTGGTCCCCAGAGTCTGTTCTTCCAACTCAAATAAACCAATCTTAAAATATTTTAACTCCATCTTCCACTACCAAGTACTCCTTGCCTGTCAAAACAAGTCCGTCGCAGTTGCACACGTTTCAATTGACGTCCTTCTGCAGCCAGAGCAGGCCAGGACTTTATTCCTCGGAGCGCAGGAGGACGTGGTGATCTTACAGAGGTGTACTAAATCATGTGACGATTAGGTCGAGTAAATGCACAAAATGCTGGAGAAAGTCAGCGGCTCAGGCAACATCGCTCCTCACAGCTATAAGGAGAGGTTGGGCGGGCTAGGACTTTATTCTGTGAAGTGCAGGAGGAGGATGAGGGGTGATCTTACAGAGGTGTACAAAATCATGAGAGGAATAGGTCTGGTAAATGCACAGAGTCTTATGCCCAGAGTCGGGAAATCGAGAACTAAGGGGCATAGGTTTAAGGTGAAGGGGGAAAGATTTAATAGGAAGCTGAGAGGTAACTTTTTCACACAAAGCGTGCTGGGTGTATGGAATGAGCTGCCGGAGTAGGTAGTTGAGGCAACACCAACCAACATGTCCCAACTACACTAGTCCCACCTGCGTGCGTTTGGTCCATATCCATCTAAACCTTTATGATCCATGTACCCTTCTATATATATATTTTTAAAAATATTGTGATAGCACCTGCCTCAATGACCTCCTCCAGCAGCTCATTCCATATACCTACCACCCTTTGTGTCAAAAGGATGCCCTTTTAAATCTTTCCCCAGTTCTACGTTATCCCCTTTTCAATCCACTTCCCCACTAAGTTCTTGAAAGAGCTACAGAGGTATAAAAACTGGGTAGACCTTATCTGGATTCTCAGCTCAGACAGCATCTTACAAAAGGCATGAAACGATGTAATGCCAAAGACCCTTCTTCAGACCCAGTTAAACATGAGGGGCAGGAATCTCTTTGACCTTTAGAGATACACGCTTTGTTGACGTGAGAGGAACAGGACCCTTCAAACCCATCGAGTCACATGCCGGACCATCAATCACCACATTCACACAGTTCTACAGGATTGAACCTGGGTCACATCCACTGAGGCAACACTCCCCAGTGTGTCAACTGAAGAAGAGCTTAAGACACAAGGAGGAAAAATCAAGCACAGGTAGACAAAAAAAGGTCTGGAGAAACTCAGCGGGTTTGGGAGACCCCTGCATCTAGGAGCAAGGTATGTATTGAAATGTAACACAATTATGGGTCGAGTCCCTTCTTCATACCCATACAGTGACAACACACACTGGGGGAGGTTGATTTGGACACAGTGCAATTGACCCACACCACCCGGTAAGTCTTTGTTGACGTTTGAATTCTCCAGCGTTAGGTAACTACATAACTCCTCCCTCTCCCCCTACTTATCCCATATACCCTCTCCTACCCCCTCTCCCCTGTGCCCCGCCTGGAATCCTATCTATTTCTCCCCAACTCTTACCCTTCCACCTAAATTCCTTCCTCCAACTTCACAATTCCAACTCTTAAGACTTCAAAGATAGGAATTTGGAAACAGGAGTTTAGCCCAAGAGTCCAGAGCTGATGGAGTTTTGGGAGCCCACGAACTTTAGCTAGGATGGATGTATTGACAATTTAACAAGCTATTATTATCCATCCTGTCCCACAGTGGGAGTCCATACAGTGACCACGGGACATTGGAGGAGGTTGATCTGGACACATGTGTCGAGACCCACACCAGTGAAGATGGTAAGTGTCTTTTGTTGAACTTTGAATTCTCCAGCGTTAGGTAACTACATAACTCCTCCCTCTCCCCCTTCTTATCCCATATACCCTTAGTGATGGGGGGTGGGATTAGTCTGGGAGCTGCCATATAGTCAGTAGCACCAAATGAACACCTTCTGTGTCGTGTTTAGCCATCAATTAGGAGTGAGGTTCTGGAACTACAGGTAGGCCCGACTGGGTAAGAATGAACATTGTGTAGGAAGGAACTCAGCGGGTCAGGCGGCATCTTTGGATAGAAGGAAAGGGTGATGTTTCGGTTCGAGACCCTTCTTCAGACCGAGAGCCTGGGGAGTGGGAAATGAGAGATATGGACGGGTAAGGTGTGAAAACAAAAGATTAAAAGGGGACAAAGATTAAGGAAAATGTAGAATAGATCATTGTTAGCTAGGGCAAGGTGACAATAATGATGTTTCAGTCACTTTTTTTTTTAACCAAAACTGGCTTTTTCCTTTAGTATGATTTCTTGAGCTGAATTAAAATTCCCAGCGTCAGTGCTGGGATGCTAGCAGGTATCTGCAGATTGTACAGGCCTGTTTCTGGATTACAAAACCTGCAACGTAACCACTGTACAAATCCTGCAGTCACCATGGTGATTTATAATTGCTTGAGGCAGTATTAAGACTCGCGGCTTGCACCTTTTTTAATATCCTGGCGCTGGTTGTGTCTGAAGTAATATCCTGAATATAAATGCGGAAGTGTTGTGCTGTGGTGGTGTGAACTAAATAGACTCCAACGCAACCTCCGACATAATCAAAGACCTTTCATTCCTTCTTCTCCTGCTCAAGTTGGGCAGAAGATAAGGAAGCTTGAAACTGCGCACCACCAGACTTAGGAACAGCTTCTTCTCCTCTCTCATTGTGTTCCAGATCCTCACCACTCTCTGTGTAAAAACTTGCCCCACGAATCTCCATTAAGCTTTCCCACTCTCAACCTATAGTGTTAGATATTTCCACCCTGAGGAACAAGGTTGTGACTGTCTACCCTATCTATGCCTAGTCATACAGTACAGAAATAAGCCCTTCGGCCCAACTTCCCCATGCCGACCAACATGTCCCATCTACACTAGTCCCACCTGCCTGTACTTGCCCCATATTAGTCAGAGGGTGGTGAATCTGGAATTCTGTGCCACAGAAGGCTGTGGAGGCAAAGTCATAGATAGATTCTTGATTAGTACAGGTGTCAGTTATGGGGAGAAGGCAGGAGAATGGGGTTAGGAGGGAGTGATAGATCAGCCATGATTGAATAGCGGAGTAGACTTGATGGGCCGAATTACCTTATTCTACTCCCTTCACTTGTGATCTCATGATTATGATTATATCTCTCTAAACCTGTCCGATCCATGTACCAGTCCAAATGTATTTTAAACATTGTGATAGTACTTGCCTCAACTACGTCCTCTGGCAGCTTGTTCTATAAACCCACCGCCCTTTGTGTAAAAAAAAAAACTTTGTCCCTCAGGTTCCTATTAAATCTTTCCATCCCTCACCTCAAACCTATGTCCTCTGGTTCTTGTTTCCCATACTTTTTTTTCCCCAAGAATAAATTTTATTCAGAATAATAAAAAATATATACACTTCTGACATTCTCACAGCTAAACATACATTCATTAGTGTTATATTTGGTAGGGTTGATAAAACCATCATTATACATTAGACTTTAGATTAGATGAAAAGTTATACTTTATAATTTACGAACTTATTTCCAATGACGTATTATTAGTAATTCATTCCACTCCTCTTTCTTTTTTGACATTTGTATTTTTTTTCTCTCTCTCTTATTTACTATATATTTAAAAAAAACTAGAAGCAGAATCAATCCACAATTGAAAATTTTAATAATGTATGATTGATATACATGAAAAGTTCTTACTATAATATGTAATTATATTTTACCATAATATGTTTGCTTCTAATAAAAATATTTAAAAAAAACAAAAGAATTAGACTTTAGAGATGTGGAAACAGGCCCACTGAGACCACGTCGACTAGCGATCACCCCGTACACCAGCACTATCCTACACACTAGGGGCAATTTGCTGATGGCTACTAACCTACAGACCTGTACGTATTTGGAGTGTGGGAAGAAACCGAGCACCCGGAGAAAATCCACTTGGTCACAAGAAGAACGTACAAACTCCGCACAGACAGCACCCATAATCAGGCACCCTTGCCACTGATGTGGGCCCCTGGGGTGCTATCCCTTCTCTCGTTTGAGGGGCGTCTCCACCAGACTCTGCCCCTCAATGTCCAGCAGCGGAAGGACCCTAGACTGTGGTCCTCCCCCACCGAGCTTCAGTGCGTCCCTCAGCACGTACTCCTGCAGTCTGGAGTGGGCCAGTCGGCAACATTCTGATTCCTCGCAGAAGGCTGATGGAAGGTGGAAGGGAAAGCTGCATTGATCCTAGTGACCTCTGCCGCTGCATTTGTTCTGCTGACCCTGAGCGGTGATGGATGGGTCTGCCTCCATCCTATGGGAAGACGGCCAGATTGTAAAGCAATCTGCTCTTAATGGCCCCTGCCTCTCTCCTTGTCATCTGCTGCACATTCATTGATTGTGCAACACACACGCTCTCATCTAAGGAGCGGCACGGTGGCGCAGCAGTAGAGTTCCTGCTTTACTGTGCCAGCAACAAGGGTTCAATACTGACCACGAGTGTTGTCTGCACCGAGTTTGTACGTTCTCCCTGTGACCACGTGGGTTTTCGCCGGGTGTGCTGGTTTCCTCCCACACTCCAAAGACGTACAGGTTTGTAGGTTAATTGACTTGGTACAATTGTAAATTGTCCCTAGTGTGTAGGATAGTGGTGGTGCATGGGTATCGCTGGTGGGCACCGCCTCAGTGGGCCGAAGGGCCTGTTTCCACGATGTATCTCTAAACTAAACTGCTGCTGAACTGGCAGCCTTTTATACAGTAGCTGCTTTAAAATGCAGGAATTCCTAGTTCGTTACCCCTCCCTCCCATTGACGATACATTTGTCGACATGAAATTGCGTCGTTGAAAGGTTAGGGCGGTCCCACGCTGTCAGTTAGTTTGCATCAGACCCAGAACAGCTCCAACCAAGACCACAAGAAATTGCAGTAAGTTGTGGACTCAGCCCAGACCATCACACAAACCTACCTCCCTTCCATTAACTCTCTACACTTCACGCTACCTCGGCAAGGCCACCAGCACAATCAAGGACCAGTCTCACCCCGGCCTACTCCCTCTTCTTCCCTCTCCCATCAGGCAAGAAGTGTGAAAACGCACATCTCCAGATTCGGGGACCATTTCTTGTTATCAGGCAACTGAACCATCCTTTCACCCACTAGAGAGTAGACCTGACCTCCCATCTACCTCATTGGAAACCCTCAAACTATCTTTACTGGACTTGATCTTGCACTAAATGTTATTCCCTCTATCCTGTATCTGTACAGTGTGGATGGCTCGATTGTAATCATGTATAGTCTTGACGCTGATTGGATAGCACACAACAAGAAAGCTTTTCACTGTACCTCATTACACATGACGATAATAAACTGCAATAACCACTTCCCACCTGTTCCATCCATAATACGCTTAGACATAAGGTTCTCTGTCCCGCCCACTCCCCTGATCTCAGTCTGAAGAAGGGTCTCAACCCGAACCGTCACCCATTCCTTCTCTCCAGAGATGCTGTCTGTCCCGCTGAGTTACTCCAGCATTTTGTGTCTACCTTTGATTTAAACAAGCATCTGCAGTTCTTTCCTCGACATAAGGAACTGCAGATGCTGGTTTATTAAAATAGACACAAAGTGCTGGAGTAACGCAGCGTGCCAGAGAACACTGATAAGCTAATACTAACACTTTGGGGGAATTTCAGACTTGAAGGATACAAGATGGTGCCTAAAACCTGGCGACTGTTGTGTAGGGACTTGGTGTGGTCACATTATGATTGTGCCTAATGTATCTGAACAGCATGCAAAAAAATAATTTCACTATACATGGGTCCATGTGGCAATAAAGTCTCCCTCACGCTCTCCCTCTCTCCCACGCGGTCTCTCCTCCTTGCTCTCAATCTCTCTCTACCTCTCTCATTCTCTCTTCCTCACTCACTCTTTCTCTCCCTCTCTCCTCTGTGCTCACACTCTCTCCTGGCACTCTCTCTTTCTCACTCCCTCAATCACTTTCTCATTCTCTCTCTCCCTTCTTTTCTCTTTTTTCCATCAATCTGTCAATCTCTTCCTTGCTTACTCTCTCTCCCCTTTGTTCACTCCTTGTCTCCCCCCTCACTCTTTCTTTCTCTCTCCCTCAGTCTCTCTCTCTCTGCCTCCCTTTCACAAATGACCTCCAACTGGTCTGGAGAAGGTACTTGATCCGAAACGTTGCCCTATTCCTTCACTCCAGAGATGCTGCCTCACCCGCTGAGGTTCTCCAGCATTTTTATCTACGTCCAACTGGCAAATGTGCAAGACTTCCTTTAGCCTGGAGACACAATGAATTGCAGATGCTGAAATCTTGCTTAGAACGCAGAGTGCTGGAGTAACTCGGGGAGTCAGGCAGCATCTCGATGGATGTGGGTGATTCTCCAGAGATGCTGCCTGACCCGCTGAGTTACTCCAGCACTGTGTGTCCCTCTTTGCGTTTTCCTGCCATTTAAAAAACATGCCCTGAGGTCCCCCTGCTGGCTCGATGCAGAACTACCGCATGTCGTCTTAAGCCAAACCCCAAGGACTCGAAACCCTGTCCCTGTAGTGGCCCTCATCTACAAGGGTCGGTGATGGTGTTCACGGATAGCCTGCATGGGCCGGTAGGGTGGGATGGTCTGGGCTTGTCCTACTCCTGATCCCTGCTGAAACCTACTGCATGCAGATGACTGGGTGGGAGAGGGGGGACACAACATCCACAGCTGTGCCACTGTGCCCCCCTGGTTGGTTCACCGCAGTATTTACTAGTGGCGCTTACCCCGGGAGGAAACTATGTAGGAAGGAACTGCAGATGCTGGTTTAAACCGAAGATAGACATAAAACGCTGGAGTAACTCAGCGGAACAGGCAGCATCTCAGGAGAGAAGGAATGGGTGACATTTTGTGTCATCCTTCTGAAACCAAACTTCTGAAGAAGGGTCTCGACCCGAAAAGTCACCCTTCCCTTCTCTCCAGAGATGCTGCCTGTCCCGCTGAGTTACTCCAGTGTTTTATGTCTACCTCCAGGAGGAAGCTACACACCTGGTGGATTCCCCATTGCCGGCTGCGTGAGGGCAGAGTCTACATCATGTCCTTTTTTATCTCTTTCAGAAGGTGAACCCATCGAAGCAATAGCCAAGTTCGACTACGCAGGAAGATCAGCGCGAGAGTTGTCGTTTAAGAAAGGGGCTTCTCTGCTGCTGTATCACAGAGCATCTGAGGACTGGTGGGAGGGGAGGCACATAATGGAGTCGACGGCCTTGTACCCCATCAGTACATAGTCGTGCAAGACATGTAAGTGATGTCCTTAATCCTAATTCTACACAATCTCTCACGTTTCAGCCTTGAATTTACCTGGTGATCTGGGGTTTACTTGGTGATCTTTGATGTTGGGGGTTATGGGGAGAAGGCAGGAGAATTAGGTTGAGAGGGAAAAATTAGATCAGCCGTGATTGAATGGTAGAGTGGACTTTATGGGCCTAATCTGCTGCTGAATTTATCTGAATCCATAGCTCTTTGGGGTAGAGAGTTCTAAAGATTCATAAATCTCTGGGAGAAGTTATTCTTTACTTTAGAGATACGGCGTGGAAAAAGGCCCTTCAGCCCACGGAGTCCGCCCCGACCACTAGCACTATCCTACACACTAGGGACAATTTACAATTTTACAAATCCAACTAACCTACAAATCTGCACGTCTTTGGAGTGTGGGAGGAAACCGGAGCACCCAGAGAAAAACCCACGGGGTCACAGGGAGAACACGCAAACTCCATTCAGACAGCACCTATAGTCAGGATTGAACCCAGGTCTGTGGCACTGTGAGGCAGCAACTCTACCGCTAGCGCCATTGTGCTGCCCTATTCCTCATCATCTCACTCTCAAGTGGCTCATCCTGATCCTGATTCCAAACCCATGGTTGGTATTAGTTTCTTATTATCACGAGATATTATCCAGGAAAATCTAATTATATCTGCTTCTATAGCTTCCTCTGCCAGCTCATTCTAGATATAGACGGTTCTCTGAGTGAAGAAGTTGCCCCTAAGGACCCTGTTAAATGTCTCCCCCCCCCCCCCCCCCCCCCCCCCCCCCTCATCTTAACCCTATGCGATGTAATTTTAGAATCCTCTGTGCTGGAGAAAGTTCTGTGAGCTCTGTCTGTAGAGGGAAATTGTCAGACAATATTTTGGGTCAGGAAACTAGCTTCAGACTCACGGTCCTGAACCAAAATGTCTGAATATTCCCTCTACGGGTGCTGCCTGACCTGTTCCTTCAGCAGTTTTGTTTTCGTTTAGTTTACTATTATCACGGGTACTACTGAGCTGAAAAGCTTTTTTGCAACGTGCTATCCAGTCAGCCAAAAGACTTAACGTGATTATGTGGGCAGCACAGCATAGTGCCAGAAACCCGGTTTTGATCCTGACCTCGAGTGCTGTCTGTGTGGAGTTTGCATGTTCTCCCTATGACCGCCTGGGCTTTATTCCGGGTGCTCCGGTTTCCTCCCACATTCCGAAGACGTGCAGGTTTGTAGGTGAAATTACCCCTAGTGTGCAGGATAGAATGAATGTATGAGTGATCGCTGGTCGGAATGGACTCGGTGGGCCAAAGGACCTGTTTCCATGCTGAAGATAGTGCTGGAGTAACTCAGTGGGTCAGACGGCATCTCTGGGGTGAAAGGATGGATGACTTTTCGGGTCGGGACCCTTCTTCCCGAACCGAAACGTCCCCCATCCTTTATTTCCACAGAGTTACTCCAGCACTGTGTTTATCTTTGTTATAAACCAGCATCTGCAGTTTCGTGATCTGCACCTACACTGTTTCCACGCCATATCACTAAACTAAACTATGATTACATTCACAGTGTCCAGATAAAGGGAATAAAGTTTAGTGCAAGATAATGTCCAGTAAAGACCTATTAAAGACAGACCGAGGGTTTCAATGAGGTGGATGGTTGGTTAGGACCACACACAAGTTAGTGACAGTTGTACGAGTTCACTTTATCTTCTAAAACCAGAGGGCATAGTTTCAGAATAAGATCGTGGCCATTTAAAAGGTGAGGAGATATTTATTTTGTCTGCAGGCAAAGAATCTTCAGAATTCTCTACACTCTGAAAGGATGAATGTTTGAATATGTTCAAAGCTGGGATACTTGAGAGTGTGGGGATTAGGCAGGTCAAATTAAATTTAGAGGACATTTAAAGAATCAGGCAGTGCGCTTTGATTCCCATTTCTTTAAAGCTAAGTTTATATTTGGAGTATTGTGTGCAGTTCATGGTGGCCCCATTATGGGAAGGATTTTGAAGGCTTTAGAAAGGGTGCAGAGGAGGTTTACTGGATTGATGTTTGGTTTAGAGGGTTTCAGCTGCAGGGAGAGGTTGGACAGACTTGGATTATTTTCTCTGGAACGCAGGAGGCTGAGGGGAGACCTACTAGAAGTGTATAGTACTATGAGAGGCATAGATAGGGTGGACAGTCAGAACCTTTTTTCCCCCAGGCTAGAAATATTAAATCCTTGAGGGCATATCTTTAAGGTGAGAGGGGCAAAGTTTAAAGGAAATGAATGTGAGGCAAGTTTTTTTTAACATAAACTTGGGTGCCTGGAACATGCTGGCGGGGTTAGTGGAGGAGGCAGATATGATAGTGGCATTTAAGAGATGTTTGGGTAAGCAAATGGATATGGAGGGAATGCTGGGATATGGATTATGTGCAGGCAGATGAGGGGTGGTCTTGGCAACATGATCACCACAGACATTGTGGGCCGAAGGGCCTGTGCTGTACTGTTCTATGTTTAATGTTTTATTTTTTACAGTCAGAGGCTAGTCTCCACATTGGTGCATGTGGGGGCTTCCTCTGTGTGATTTGGTCACTGCATTCACTACCACATGAACTGCCGATGTCACAATATTGAATTCACTTTGAGCAGTGAAGTGCCTTGGCTTTGGTAAGATATTAAACTGAGCTAAAAGTAAATGCAATATTGCTTCTTGCTCCTTACTGTTCTTCCCCGATGGTTAAAGTGGAAAAGCAGCATTGGTTTTGTATATAGAAGGGAACATGTGATCTCAGCAATCCCTCCCTTCCCCTCTCTCTCCCCCTCCCTAGACGTCCCACCAGTTCCACTGTTTGCATCCTTGTATCCCTCTTGTTATCACACCTTCCCCACCCAACAATGGGCCATTGTGGGCTCCAACCTTCCTGAAGTCATCTGTTGCTGGCCCTGATTTGTTTTGACCTTTCCTCGCCTCCAGTTTCGTAACCCCCCCTCTTCCACCTGTAATTTCTGTCTGAAGAAGGGAACAATTTGTTTTTTTTTCCACAAGGAACTGCAGATGCTGGTTTAAATCAAAGATGGACACAAAAAGCTGGAGTAACAGCGGGATAGGCAGAATCTCTGGAGAGAAAGAATGGGTGATCTTTTGGGTCGAGATTCTTCTTCAGACTGATATCAGCGGAGTGGGAGGTACATAGATTAGGAAGTGAAAAGATAAGGAAGTGTAAGGTGTGAAAACAGGACAAAGGGAATGGAGTTCAAGGAAAATGTAGAATATATCATTGTTAGTTGGGGGAAGGTGACACCAAAGCAAACAGATACAATGTAGTTGGAGAATTAGACTGGTCGGAGAATTAGGAAGGTGGGGGGGGTGGAGAGAGAGGGAAAGCAAGGGTTATGAAGTTGGAGAAGTCAATGTTTGTACCTCTGGGGTGTAAGCTGCCCAAGTGAAATATGAGGTGCTCCAATTTGCACTGGGCCTCACTCTGACAGTGGAGGAGGCCCAGGACAGAAAGGTCAGTGTGGTAATGGGAGGGGGAGTTAAAGCATTTAGCAACCGAGAGATCAGGTAGGTTTAGGCGGACTGAGCGTAGTTTTTGTTTATTAAGTTTAGTGTAGTTAAATAAATTAAACTAAACTGCTTATAGTCACAGTCAAACAGTGTGTAAACAGGCCCTTCGGCCCAACTTACCCACACTGACCAACATGTCCCATCTACACTAATCCCACTGGCTTGCATTTGGCCCATGTCCTGTCATGTACCTGTCTAAATGTTTATTAAATATTGTGATAATCCCAGCCTCAACTACCTCCTCCAGCAGCTCGTTCCATTCACCCACCGCTCTTTGTGTGAAAAAGTTACCCCTCCGGTTCCTATCAAATTGTTACCCCCCCCACCCCCCCCCCCCCCCCCCCCATCCCCCTCATCTTAAACCTGTGTTCTCAATTCCCCTACTCTGGGCAAGCGTTTACCCAATCTATTCCTCTCATGATTTTGTACACCTCCATAAGATCATCCTCCTGCGCTCCAAGGGATAGAGTCCTAGCCTACACAACCTCTCCCTGTAGCTCAGGCCCACGAGACCTGGTAACATCTTCATACATCTTCTCTGCACCCTTTCCAGCTTGTACCTAACCACATAACCAATGCTGCTTTTCATTTTAACCATTGGGGGAGAACAGTAAGGAGCAAGTATTGCACTGACTTTTAGCTCAATTTCTTATTGATTTGTTAACAAGTGGATGGTCACGGCAGCTTTGACATGTTTAATGTCAGCCGCACATGGGCTCAGTAATGTATAAAGGTGTCGGCGTTTTGCCCATGACTTGTGCCCTTGGGAAAATCTCTTGGCCGTGCTTTCTTCCAGGGACGACACCTTCTCTGACACGCTGAGCCAGAAAGCCAACAGCGAGGCCAGTAGTGGGGCGGCAACGGAAGACAAGTTGTCCATGAAGAACGACGTCACCTCTCCCATTGATCGCTGCATTCCCGATGTTTACACAGCAAGGTCTGAACCTGTCCCAACACCGGCTCACCCGCTCGCTTCATTGGTTCTTTCATCAGGACCTTTCCACTGTTGTATCCAGAGATTAAAGCAATTACCCACTGGCACAGTGATAGTGCAAGAGTCATACAGCATGGAAACAAGTCCTGCGGCTCAACTTGCCCACACCAACCAACATGCCCCATCTACACTAGTCCCACCTGCCTACGTTTGGCCCATATCCCTCTAAACCTGTCCTAACCATGTACCTGCCTAAATGTTTCTTAAACATTGCGATAGTACCAGCCTCAACTACCTCTTCTGACAGCACGTTCTGTACACCCACCACCATTTGTGTGAAAAATTTCACTCGGATTCCAATTAAATTTTACTTAACTTAACAACCTAACTTTGTGAAGTAAACAAAGTGTATTTAACCTGGGCAACACAGTGGTGCAGCTGGTAGTGCTGCTGCTTTGCAGTGCCTGAGACCCGGGTTCAATCCTGATATCAGGTATTTTCTGTACGGAGTTTGCATGTTCCCCCTGTGACTGCGTGGGTTTTCTCCAGGTTCTCCGTTTTCCTGCAATGACGTGCAGTTTTGTAGGTTAGTTGGCTTCTATAAATTGTCCTTTCTGTGTAGGATAGAACTAGTGTACGGGGTGATTGTTGGTCAGTACGGTCTCGGTGGGTGAAGGGCCTGTGTCCACTCTATATCTAAAACTAAATATTTCGCAAGGATCATTCCACTGTTGTGTTCATGGATGGAAACAATTTAAATTACCCACTGAAAGACACAGAGTGCTGGAGAAACTCAGCAGGTCAGCCAGCATCCCTGGAGAACATGGATAGGTCTGAAGAAGGGTCCCGACCCGAAACGCCACCTATCCATGGTCTCCAATGATGCTGCCGGACACACTGAGTTACTCCAGCACTTTGTGTCTTTCCTTGGTAAATAAGCACCTGCAGTTTCTTGTTTCTACTTCTTAAATCACCCACTGGTACAGTTGTATTGGTAAACAAACTTTATTTAACCTGGGTGGCCCAGTGGCACAGCTGGTAAAGCTGCTGCCTTACAGCACCAGAGACCTGGGTTTAATACTGATCTCGGGTGCTGTCTGTGTGGAGTTTGCATGCTCTACCTGGGCTCTGCAACTCAACTCCACTAAACTATACTAAACTCAACCCAACCATACTAATCTATGCTAAACTCAATTGTTCTAAACTACACTAAACTCAATTGCACTAACCTCAACTACTCTAAACCACACTACACTACACTCAACTACACTATGTAAATAGCTTGTTCTAAGCTTCCCCCCCAGTCTAGTTTCAGTCAAAAATCACTGAGTCAAGCACTTGCGCATCTAAACTTTATTTTGACAAAACACAATTACAGTTCCCACTACTATACGTAACCACCGCGGGTTCGATCCTCGTATCTGCCTGGCCAAGCCCTCTTAGCCTCGCTCAAGCAGAGACACTCCAGAAGGTCACTCAGTCCCAAGCGCTCTCCCAGAAGATCGACACAGGACCTCGTGGGAGCGATCTTTTATAGGTCCCCGAACCTTGAGGGGCCGAACCACATGGGGGTGGTTTCTTTACAGTCCAATAACAGATATCGATTAACACAGGTAGACAAAAAATGTGGAGAAACTCAGCAGGTGAGGCAGCATCAATGGAGCAAAGGAAATAGGCAATGTTTCGGGTCGAGACCCTTCTTCAAACAGATATGAGGGTGGGGAGGGGGGGGGGGGGGGGGGGGCGGGAAGAAGAAAGGAAGAGGTGGGGACTGGGCTGAGGGAGAGCTGCGAAGGGGAGGAGAAAGTAGGGACTACCTGAAATTAGAGGTCAATGTTCGTACCGCTGGGGTGCAAATATGAGGTGCTGCTCCTCCAATAACACACAGTATATGATAGACATTTCCCTAACCCAATAATATAGTGACTAATGCAATGTTATCAAACAGTGCTTCCAAAAGGAAACAAACCTCGCAACATGTGCCTTGATATGCAAGAAAACCAGACAAGACTCAACACTTAATCCAATCAACATCTAGCAAAGTAAAGCTTTGCAACATTATATACAATGTGCATGTCTGGTTTGCATTCATCCAATCCGTTCCATGCGATTTGCACCTAATTGTTAGGACCTGCAGATGTTTCCATTCTCTTCCTGCAGCTCTTATCTAGGCTCTAGACAAACTGGCACCATTTTGCAGCTTGTCCTATTTCTGCGGAAAGCACATTTAAATTGACCAAATGGCCTAACAGCCCAGAAGCCTTTACTCAATTTTAGTGTCCTGGCCTCTCCAATTTGTCCAGAATTAACAACTACACTCAACTACACTACTCTCAGCTACCCTCAACTGAACTTAACTACACTAAACTCAACTATATTAAACTGCACTAAAACAGGGCTGCCAACATTGGGTGAGAGTTGGGAGTGAGAAATTGCGAGAGACCAAGCCCGAGGGAGCATAGCGATAGGGGGGGGGGGGGGGGGGGGGGGGGGGGGGAGGGTTTGGATTGGAGTGTTGGATTTTGAGTGTTTTTTGAACCCCAACGGGAGGACACCCCCCCCACCCCCCCCCCCCCCCCCCCCCCATTGGAATTGTGCAATATGGTGCATTCTGCAGCGAGTCTTTTAACTTACACTTGAATACAATATATATGCTTTAAATTGGATTGGAGCGTTTTTGAAAGGGGGGAGGCTGTGCGATCACTGACCACTAGCCTTGGGGGTACCCGGTGAGGGAGTGGAGCAACCGAGTGGGGAGAGGGTGTGGAAGAAGGATGTCCCCCCTCCAAGGGTAGGAACTTTTTGAAATTTGATGTATTAAAATCATGTTTTAGTGCACTGTAGAAGTATGATTTCAATGTTTTTTGTATGAAGTATTTTTAAGAGGTAACTTTTTATCCCACACAAAGGGTGGTGGGTGTATGGAACAAGCTGCCAGAGGAGGCAGTTGAGGCAGGGACCATCCCAACATTTAAGAAAAAGTTGGACTGATACATGGATAGGACCGGTTTGGAGGTATGGACCAAAAGCAGGTGGCGTAGCTGGGACATGTTGGTGGGTGTGGGCAAGTTGCGCCAAAGGGCCTGTTTTCACACTGTATCACTCTATGACTACATTATACCTCCACCATGCACGAATGATTCAAAATCAAGTGATCGAGTTTCATTGCCATATACTCAAGCATAGAAACATAGAAAATAGGTGCAGGAATAGGCCATCGGCCGTTCGAGCCAGCACCGCCATTCAATATGATCATGGCTATTCATCTAAAATCAGTACCTCTTTCCTGTTTTTTCCCCATATCCCTTCATGTTGTTATCCCCAAGAATTAAATGTAACTCTCTCTTGAAAACATCCAGTGAATTGGCCTGCACTGCCTTCTGTGGCAGAGAATTCCACAGATACACAACTCTCTGCGTGAAGAAAGTTTGTTCTCATCTCAGTCCTAACTGCCCCCCCCCCCTTTATTCTTAAACTGTGGCCCATGGTTCTGAACACCCCCAACATCGGGAACATTTTTCCTGCAGTTACAATAAGTGAAAATCTAGCAGGCAAGCAGGATGCTTTCTCCAACTACCCCCATTTGAAGTCCACAATCTTCCACCGTTTCTACCCAGTGCTTGGTACTTACTTCCAACAGCCACTGGTTGTCCTCCAGGATGCACTCTCTCTCCTCTCAACCCCCCTCTCTCCCCTCCCCTCCATCTCTCTTTCCCTCTCTCTCTCTCCTCTCTGTCTCTCCTCTCACCCCTCTCTCTCTCACTCTATCGCTCTCTCTCTCTCTCTCTCTCTCTCTCTCTCTCCCCCCCCCTCTCTCCCCTCTCTCTCTCCCCCCCCTTCCCTCTCTCCTCTCCTCTCCCATCTCTCCCCCCCCTCTCTCTCTTTACCCTCTCTCCCTCCCACCTCACTCTCCCCCGTCCCACCTCACTCACCCCCCTCTCTCTCTCCCCACTGTCGCCCTGTCTCTCCCCTCTCTCTCTCTCCACCTCGCTTTGACAGTCTGTCCCTTCGGCACAGAGACTCTCGCGGCAGCGGCGCATCCGAATGCCCGGGACACTCGCACTGTCCGGAGTGCTCCATGGCCAAAGCTTTCCACATTCCACATTCAAAATGTGGAAAGTGGGAGCAATTTGGCTTAACTGGTAATTTTAAGCCCATTCAGATCTGTATAGAGTCAGTTATGCAGCAACATGTACATGGCTGGCACAATTTGTCCATGATGATTAAGTTGGCATTCTGCGTGCCCAGGGACTGGCTGCCGTTCCCAGATCAGCTCGCGTCTGCCAGATCAGGCGTCCCAGGGACTGGCTGCCGTTCCCAGATCAGCTCGCGTCCCAGGGACTGGCTGCAGTTCTCAGGTCGGCTCACCTGCCCCGACCCCGCAAAAACGAATTGAAAAAAAACCCCGCAGTTTTTCGGGTTATGGGCCGAAAACCCGTATATTGCATATTGGGAACAGTTTGCAAAAGATCTAAACACACTACTGAGGACTCCTCGTATTAATACTTAATTAATAATCCATGTCCGTCACTCACAGCCGCCAACTGACGCGCTTCCCCGGACCGCACAGATCCCTGGCACGCGGCGCTAAGGGACAAATTGCGCAGGGACTGAACTCAGCGTGAGAACTCGGTCGTGAGCGTGAGGGCGTGAGAAATTGCTCCAGGGAGTGAGTCTTACGCCGAAAGCGTGAGAGTTGGCAGCTCTGACTAAAATCAACTCAACTGCACTAAACTCACCTATTCTTTTAAAAAAAAAAAATTTATTAGAAATAAGTACAATACAGTGGTACCTTTTTACAGGTGCCAAAAATATGCTAACATAATACATTCTCTGTACAACTTAATTTTTAATTTTTTTTTAAAGAGAGAAATAAGAAAGAAAGAGATAGTAAAGAATAGAGAAAAGTGTAGTGTGTGTAAATAAAAAATAAAAAGAGATAGTGAGGAAAAGAAATAAGCACAAAGGAGATTATCAAATAGACGCAAGGAGATGAGTTTTTATATTGTTGATCATCTTTCACCCAGACCTGAAACATTTAATTTTTACGATAGTTGCACCACATGAATCCAAGAAATCAATAAATGGAGACCAACTCGTTAAGTCTCATTTCTTCCAGGTGTGCTGTGTCCAACATATTACTAATCCACATTTTACTCCTCACCTATTCTAAACTACAATAAACTCAACTCCATTCAACTGAACTCAACAATGTTCAACTCAACTACACTACACTAAACTACCGTACACGTAACTCAACTACAGTAAACTACACTGAACCCAACTACACTACACTAAACTCCACTCAACTACACGCAATTCAACTACACTAAACTAACCTACACTAAACCAAACTCAACTCTACTCAACTAATCTGCATTCAGCTTAATGAGTCAAGTGCTCTGGTCCACTTGTGCACGGGAACACTGTGACAGGAATGTCTGACATTGTTCTTTTATCTCTCTGGTCCAGGCAGAAGAAGCGGTCGGAGCTGCCTGCCAGCCGCCGGCCGTTGCGAGCAAGCGAAGGGCATTGCACGGTGCACCCGATGCACGGCTTAGTAAGTAGCTCAGGGGAGAGTGGCCCTCCGATCACACCGTCCCATGCCACCGCCCGCCTTTTCCTGCAGAGCCGCAGCGTTACAGTTGACAGCCCAGAGCGCCGCCTTCGAGGGGGTCTCCCCAACATTAGCCGCCACGAGGGTGTCAGAAAGATTGAGAGCCCGCCAATCCGAAGGTCTACGTCCTCGGGTCAATACTCCAGCTTCAGTGAGCATAAACCTCTGGACCCCAAGGCAATCGCTCAGGTCCGTGCATGCATGGCTTTATTCTTTCTTCTCCTCTGACCATCTCCACCACTCACTGCAACCTTTCCTGTACCTTTGCTGTTCTAAACCATCCTTGCGTTCAAATGTGACCTGATTCATCTGTTCTATGTATTTCAGTCACTGAATGGTGCTTTACGGAGTTGAGGTATTGACAGGTTGGACATGCAGAGAGTCTATTTGGCCCATCAAGTTTGTGGTGGCTGTTATCAGTCCCGTTTGCCTGCTCTTACCCCAATCAATCTCTGACACAATGGGTTTTTGAAGGCAATGATTGACTCTGTTTGCTCTCTAACTAAATCTGAATCCTAAATTTAGTTTAGTTCAGTTGAGAGATACAGCAGGGAAACAGGCCCTTCGGCCCAACGAGTTCATGCCTACTATTGATCACCAGTTCGCGCTAGCCCTATGTGATCCCACTTTCACATCCACTCCCTATAGACTAGGGGCAATTTACAGAGGGCCAATTAACCTACAAACCAGCAAGTCTTTGGAGGGCCTGTCCCACTGTAGGAGCTAATTCAAGAGTTCTCCCGAGTTTCCCCTGATTCGAACTCAGAGAATTATGGTGATAGCCACTCGTAGGTACTCGGGGCTCTCGTGGACGTTTTTCAATATGTTGAAAAATCTTCACGAGTCTTCACAAGCTTACCGCGTTTCCCGAGTACCTGCCGTTAGCATTGCGAGCCGCTAAGAGACGTCCCGAGCTCCGACGTACCCGCTACGTACATTCTACGTACTTACCACGAGTTTGATATTTTTTAAACTCGGGAGAGCTCTTGAATTAGCTCATACAGTGGGACAGGCCCTTAACTTTGATTCCATGGGTTTCAAGTTTCCTGACAACCTTCAGTAAGACACTTAAACAAAGGCACAAACATGGAACTGCAGCTGCAGGCTGAGGACAAAGGCACAGAGTGCTGGAGTAACAGCGGGTCAGGCAGCATCTCTGGAGAACATAGATAGTTTAGTGCAGAATATAGTCCTCAGGATTGTAGCGCATCAGTTCCATAAAGTCCAATGTCCTCAATGGAGTCGAGGTGAATCGGACAGTAGCTAGTTTAGGTTAATTCCAGTTTAGTTTATCGACACATGTACTAAGGTACAGTGAAAAGATTTTAGTTGCGTGCTATCCAGTCAGCAGAAAGACGATACATGATTGCAATCGAGCTATCCAGGGTGTACAGATACAGGATAAAGGGAATAACGTATCGTGCAAGATAGGGTCCAGTAAAGTCCAATTATAGATAATCTGAGTGTCTCCAATGAGGCAAATGGAAAGACAGGACTTCGTGTTCAGTTGCCTGATAACAGCTGGGAAGAAACAGTCCCTGAATCTGGAGGTGTGCGTTTTCACACGTGTGGCTTTACTCCGGGTGTTCCGGATTCCTCCCACATCCCAGAGATGTGCAAGTTTGTAGGTGAAGTTGTTTCTGTAAATTGTCCCTAGTGTGGAGAATAGAACCATACAGGTGATCGATCGCTGGTCGGCGTAGACTCGGTGGGTTGAAAGGTCTGTTTCCACGCTGCATCTCCAAAACTAAATCTAAAACTACACGCTGCCTGACCCGCTGAGTTACTCCAGCACTTTGTGTCTCTTTTCGTAAACCAGCATCTGCAGTTCCTTGCATCTCCAGAATTGATAATTTTGGTAATAGTATAAAGTAGGTAAAAGATTTCATCTGTGGAAGTTGCGTCTTCAGAAAGGAAGGACAATGTTGTGTGTTTGATCCCCAGCAGGACATCGAGGAGACGATGAACACGGCTCTGAACGAGCTGCGCGAGCTGGAGAGACAGAGCACGGCCAAGCACGCCCCCGACGTGGTGCTGGACACACTGGAGCAGAAGAAGATGGCCCTGGGGCTGGACGCTAGGAGCCCGCTCCACACCACGGCCGGACCCAAGGGCACCGAGCCCGTCATCCGGCGGAGCACCAGCTCCTCCAGTGACCCCGTCAGCTCCTTCAAGCCCGTGCTCTCGCCTCGGATGGGCGTGCAGCTGAAGCCCCCCGCCCTCAGGCCCAAACCTGTGGTCCTGCCCAAGACCAATCCCAGCGTGGGACCTCCGCCTACGGTTCAGACCTCTACGGACAAATCCTGCACCATGTAACAAACGTTGGGGCCGATACTGATGTCCTTCTGTGGATCAACGACGCTGGCCTAGATAACGCCAGGAATATTGATATTTTAATGTTTATAACTGGAGATGTATTCTTTCAGTGTTAGAATATATGTCTTGGTAGTAACTTAACAGGGCATTTGAATTCCATCTCAAACTGGACTGTTTCAAGGTGCAACTTAACACTGACGTTAACAAGACTTGAATCTTATGCTGCAACAGTTGACTTCTTCTTTTAAACGGAATGGTTAAAAGGAGAGAGAAAAACAATGTAAAATAAAGACCCCAACTCGTCAGGCTGATTACTTAAATGCAGAGGGGAATGGATTGTGGACTGAGAGTTCCCCTTTGCTGAGAATTGATGGGAAACATCCATCGTTCGAGACCTCGTGGCCGAATGCTTGGGTTGTGAATGACTTTGCTTCCTTCCTGCACTCTATTAACATTCCTCTGGCCCTGCTGCTGGGTATACGTTGGGGAAAGCGCTGCTTTGTAATGGAATGAGCCTCTGGGTATCCGCTCCCCCCCCCCCCCCCCCCCCCCCCCCCGCTGCCTTCACCCTCTTGTGTCCACAGACATTTGAGGAGCCATGCTGACACCATCATCTGTGCAGCTCCTTCAGCCTTCTCCACAAGCTGATGACTTGAACTCTCCGATTACGGCCTGAAGGAAGGCCGAATGTCTAATTTACTGTGAAACCAGGGCCTTGCCCCGGGCGTGCGTGTGTGCCCTCTTGCAGGGCTTAGATGTACAGCATGGAAACGGGTCCATCGACACTGACCATCGATCACCCGTTCACACTAGTTCTATGTTATCCCACTTTCGCATCCACTCCCGACACACAATTTACAGGGGCCAATTAACGAGCACCTGGTGGAAATCCCGCACGGTCACGGGGAGAACGTGCAAACTCCACACAGACCGCACCCGAGGTCAGGATCGAACCTGGGTCTCTGGCGCTGTGATGGAGCAGCTCCAGCAGCTGTGCCACTGTTCCCGCCCTAAATGCCTTGCAAATGCCTTTGTCAGTTGACACATATCTGTAGTCCTGACCCGAAATGTCACCTACCCATGTTCTCCAGAGATACTGCCTGACACGCTGAGTTACTCCAGCACTTTGTGTCCCTTTTGTGTATTAACCAGCATCTGCAGTTCCTTGTTTCTGCAAAGTAGGTCTGTCGGCAGTTTGACATTTGGAAATGAAGAGATGATGAGGAGTTAATGACACTCTTCATGAGGAGCAGCCAATTCTTTCAAAGAGTTGCAGTCATGTTGGTCAGTATGGATGAGTTGGGCTGAAGGGCTTGTTTCTATGCTATACAAGTCGACCACTGCCTTCCACACTGTCTGTACTTTGAGGAATTAGTTTCACGCACCCAAAGAAGTGCCTTTGGCCTTCCTACTTAGATGCTTTTTAGCAGAAAGCCCTTGTCTGATCAACCTTTCACCATCTCCTTTGCTGTAGTGTCACCATTTCTGGTTGGCTCCATAGACCAGAAAAAAAGATGAAATGTGCTTCACTTTCCAGATCACTGTCACTTGACTTTGAATGGCAGCGGTGAGCTGAAGGGTTTAATTGCACTTCCACGGCCATGGGAACTAGCGAGACTAACACGCTTTAACTAGCTTGAAGTCAGAACAATCTCCATAGCCATATTCCCTCTAGCCTTTCACTCTTCGGGAGCAGGTCCAGCCCTGGGTTGCCAACAGGGTAATGTAAATGGGACTATATATCAATGATCAAAACAGGTTCCTCCGTTCCCCTTTTTGCTTGACTGGATGGCACGGCATAGTTGCTGCCTTACAGCACCAGGGACCCAGGTTCGATCCTGACTACGGGTGCTTGTTTGTACATTTCCCTCGTGACCGCGTGGGTTTTTTTCCGGGTACTCCGGTTTCCTCCCACACTCCAAAGACGTAGAGGTTTGTAGCTTAATTGGCTTTGGTAAAGATTGAAAATTGTCCCCAGTGTGTAAGATGGAGTTAGTGTATGGGGATCGCTGGAAGTCGTGGATTCTGTGGGCCGAAGGGCCTGTTTCTGTCTGATATCTCTAAACTAAACTAAAAGGTCTCTAAACAGACAACCTCATCCTTTTTACAGACAATTCTAATCAGTGCAGAGAGGATACTCACTTTTGTTTTATTTGGTCACCTTGATGTTTAGAACATTTTTGTCTGTATAAAGACCACCATTACACCTTACTTCAATGTCGTTAAGGGTCATGCCATTAATTGTGTGTTTTCCCCTTGCATATGACCTCCCAAAGTGCACCATCTCACACTCGCTTGGATTAAACTCTATCTGCCATTTCTCACAGTTTAGAACAATGTGGCTTCAGACCAGCACCGATATATCTGACCATTTCTTTGGGCCATTACTTCCATCTGCACCATTTGTAACTATCCGCTTGACATCAGAGGAAAATTGCCACTCATACATTGAACAGGTCATAACTGGGGGCTTGCGATTGAGCCGGGGGGGGGGGGGTGAGGGGGGTTGAAGCCAGGCCCTGTGATGAAGTCATTCTTTTGTTCCCCTTCAATGCTGCTTTATTTGTCACAAATGCAACTGAACAGTGAAATTCTTTTTGCATGTATTGTACCTTTTGGCAGCATTATTCCAAGTCCAGTCGGCCCACACACTCGGTGTGCTGGAGCAGTTGCTGCGAACCGACGTCCCTCTGCTCTCCTCGCCCGGCCATCTGTGTGGCAGGGGGGGCCTCCTTCAGCTGACCCTGGAGGCGTTACCCTCCTACCGGCCCTTGCGTCCGTCATCTCCAGCAGCTCCCTCCCGGTTCTGCCGTCGGGCCATTGAGGCAAGGCCTTCAACCCTCACTTGTTGGACCAGGCTGTTAATCCTTGCCCCAAATCTTGCGATCCAAGTGTCAAACATTGCCATGTAGTTAGCAAGGAACAAAATGTTCCTATCGGCAACACTGCAAAGATGTTCAGCGCACCCGTGTCCTGTTTTCCTTTCGTTACCCTGTGTATTTTGTTGTAAAACAGTTCCCATCTGTAAGTAGTGAGAGATTAAAGAGTTAACGGGTGTGGGGTGTGTCAGACATAGGTAGGAAGGGACTGGACAAGGAACGAAAGGATGGAATCGGGCTACGCGGAGATGATGGGATAAGTACACTGTGGACGCCTTTACTGTAATCGTGTAGTCTTTCCGCTAACTGGATCGCTCAAACCAAAAAAGCTTTTCACTGAACCTCAGTACACGTGACAATAAACTAAACTAAATTAAACTGTCTGAAGAATGGTCTGGACCCGAAACGTCACTTATTACTTTTCTCCAGAGATGCTGTCTGACCCGCTGAGTTACTCCAGCTTTTTGTGTCTATCTTAAACTGAAGATGAGTTTGGAGAGTTCAAATGTTTCAGCACAGGTCGACAGACCAACAAGCCTGGCCCTAAACATCACCCTGTCACCACCCTATCCCAAACCCTGCCAAGTCACACTGCAATTCCTACAGGCATCACTTTTCTGTTCTTGTACTGCCTGGATTCTGCTCATGATACAGTCTCATGGCATCCAAAGAACAATAATGTTTGAGAAGGTTGGGTTATTGATTTTTTTGCTCTCGGTCTCGCTCCCCAATGCGAGGTGTCAGATGAAGAGGCATCTATACAACTGACCTAACATGAGACTAGAGTTCATCTGCAAAGAATCATCTTGACAGTTAGCACTCTCAAACTCTTTTTTTAGAGATACAGTGTTGAAACAGACGCTTCGGCCCACTGAGTTCTTGCCAACCACACTAGTTCTATGTTATCCTACTTTCTCATCCACTCCCTACACACTAGAGTGGGAATTAACCTACAAACCCACACTTCCTTGGGATAAGTTCTAGGAGCAGAATAAGGTTGTTCGGCCAATCAAGTCTACGCCATTCAATCATGGCTGATCTATCTTTCCCTCGCAACACCATTCTCCTGCCTTCGCCCCATTACCCGACAGCCTTACTAATCAAAAATCTGTCAAATCTCCGCCTTAAAAATATCCATTGATTTGGTCCCCACAGCCATCTAGCAATGAATTCTACCCATGTGGAAGGAAACCGGAGCACCCAGAGGAAACCCAGGCGGTCACAGGGAGAACGTGAAAACTCCACACACAGCCAGAACCCTAGGTCGGGATCGAACCCAGGTCTCCGACGCTGTGAGGCAGCAGCTCTACTGCCGGGAGGGACACTGCCGCCCAATCTGCTGAGTCAGGGTCCACTTATTCAATTTTAATCTTTTATTGTGTTTCATATCTTGTTCCCCTCAAGATCAGCCTCAGAGATTAGTCATAAAAAGCTAGTTCATCCAACATTTGGTTACGGGCATTTACCCAGAAGTTTACCTTAAAATATGTGTTCATTTTTTTTGTCTGCCATTGTTTTTAACAAATGGAATGTAGTACTTTTTGAAACTTTTTTTTTAATAGTTTCCACCTTTGGCCTTTGCAAGAGGGCTGCAGGACCTGTAGTATAGAGTTTACTTAAATTAATTTAAAAACAAATTGTAAATCAACCAAAATGGATAGTGCAACTGTGTACTGCTCTGAGATTTGTATATTCAACTAACAAATATACTGGATTGTAAAAATACTCTGGGTGGAATCTATCTAGTAAAAGCAATGTATAGTAGAAATTAACAAATGTTATATGGATCCATTCACAGGATATACTACCAGTACAAAGCTGCTTTTAACTGCAGTTTATGGATTTTTAATGGGTAACTGGTGACAGCTACAAACACACTGGTCATTTCCATATTGCACCTGCCTAACTGAGAACCATGTACTGCCATGTTAGTTACGGATAGTTTCCTATATGTCTGCTGTTACCTTCTTGTATCAATGTATGTACATGTAGTATGTACATGTGGAAGTGCCTTTAAACTCTTAGAGGAACTTGAAGCTTGGTCTGTATTCTTGCATTTCTGTTTTCACATCACAGCCGAGTCAGTAGTTTAAAAGAAAATGCAGTTGTTGACAATGTACCATTAATCAGTTGTGACAATGCACTTTTGTGTATAGTACTGTATATTTGGCTTGTATCGTTATCTGCTTCAGTATATCTTCAGGTTTGTCCCAGAGCCATCTTTCTAATAAAGGAAGTTGATCCATTTCTCTTGGCTTTGCTTATTCAATCCCTTCCCTTTCGCATTTAAGAAACTTCTAACCTATCTTCCAAGGCGAGGCACAAAATGCTGGAGTGACTCAGCGGGTCTGGAGAAAAGGAATGGGTGACATTTCTGGTCGAGACCCTTCTTCAAAAAACCTTATTCTAAACAAGGGTCTCGACCCGAAATGTCACCTATTCCTTTTCTCCGGAGATGCTGCATGACCCGTTGAGTTACTCCAGCATTTTGTGTGTATCTTGATTCTATTATCGATCTTGTCTTTTCTTGATTAATAAGATTATCGGGGTAATGGGGAGAAGGCAGGAGAATGGGGTTGAAAGGAAAAGATAGATCAGCCATGATTGAATGATGGGAGTAGACTTGATGGGCCGAATGGCCTAATTCTGCTCTAGAACTTATCTTCAGCGTAAACTAACATCTGTAATTTTTAATTGAATTGAATACTTTATTGTCACATGTGACAAACCACAGTGAAATTGCTTGCATACCTGAAGAGCCTGTTTCCGCGTGGTATCTGTAAACCAAACTAAAATCCCGATCCATTAAATACTTGGGGTTGGAGGTGAGGGAAACACTTGAATTGGAATTAAATTTTCTGCTGACTTTGGAAGTATGATATTTGCATCCGATTGTGAATCTTGTCTTCACGCCTGAAGAGGCAACATGTAAATGTTTAATACATCTCTTCAATTCTGCTCATTTTACCTCCTGGTGTGCGCTTCTATTTAATTCACTCTGTTATGCTTGAATGACACTATTCCTGTATATCGTTGAAAAATTGTATTACCCACTCAAGCTCATGTCAGCTACTTTTCTCAACCATTCAGAATATCGTGAAGAACTGCAATTAATGCAACATGCAAAACATCAGACTGTCTGACTACTTAGAAGACTGACTAATCTACAACTCTCAGCTGCGTGTTCTTCATCATTGTGTGAAATCACCCGAACTTTATCCCCAGAAGCGGAAATATTATGTTACCAAATTACAATGACGTCAATCTTACCATTTCAATTGTTGTTTATCATGTCTGTAATGTTAACATTTCAGGTTAGTTTATTGTCATATACACCAGGGTACAATGACATTTCTAGTTCACATTAAGACCATGGAGTAAACAACAGACTTTAGAGATGCAGCGTGAAAACAGGCCCTTCGGACCAGCGAGTCGGCGCCGACCAGCTATCTTGTACACTAGTACTATAATCACACACTAGGGACAATTTATAATTTACAGTAGACAAATAACCTACAAACCTGTACATCTTTGGAGTATAGGAGTAAACCGGAGCACCCGGAGAAAACCCATGTGGTCACAGGGAGAACGTACAACTCCATACAGATAGCGCCCAAAATCAGGATGGAGCCCGGACCTGCATCCTCTCCAAGCCTCCACAACCTTCCTGTAAAGGGGCAACCAGAACTGCACACAATACACCAAATGTGGCCTAACCAAAGTCCTATAAAGCTGCACCATGGCTTTCTGATTCTTATACTCAATGCCCTGACCTGTGAAAGCAAGTGCAATGTGTAGGATACTGGTTTAAACTGAAGAGAGACACAAAATGCTGGAGTAACTCAGCGGGAGATAAAGAATAGGTGACGTTTCGAGTCGAGACCCTTCTTCAGACTGACTTCAGTCTGTTGCCTGTCCTGCTGAGTTACTCCAGCATTTTGTATCTATCTTCTATGAAAGCAAGCATACCATATGCCTTCTTTACCACTCTACCTACTTGTGTTGCCACTTTCAGGGAGTTATGGACTTGGACCCCAAGATCCCTCTGTACATCAGTGCTGTGAAGGGTCATGCCAAAGCCTCCACTTCCTTCCAATAATGAGGCAACCAGAACCACTCACAATTAGCCGGTCAGTCCTGGGTGTGGCGTTGGGAGTGGGGCGAGCGAGGAAGGAGCTGCGGTCGTGCAGTGGCGGCAGAGGACACCAATGGCTCCACTTGGCCAGGCCGGCTCTGCAACACCGCCAGGACAACGGACCTTCATGGTCAGGCTAAGAAGTCTACACCTCTAACAACTGGGCCTTGAAAATGGTGTCAAATCTGGTCACTCTATATACTGTTTCAGTCTAATTCTTGTGTATGGCGTCAACAGCCTAAAGTTGTAGGACAACTTGTTCTATTTGATCTTATTTGATTGTGCACGCCAGTTTGATTGCATTCGTTGAAACAGGGCAGACTAGGTGAAGGTTGCAATCTTCCACTGTTTCAGTGTCCCACTGCTACACACTTGTACTGTATCTGAGATGCTTATCTAAGATGTATCTAAGTACTTATGTACTGTGTACAAAAATGACTCACTGTACCTCCGTACGTGTGACAAATAAAGCCCGTTGAACATGTGCAAACAGTGAAATTCTTTTGTTGCATACAGTCCAGATCGACAGAAGGATGGAGGGTTGGGTGTGTATGCGTGCTTTGTCTGTGATTTTTATTTATTTGCTTATCTTTATTATTTTACCGTGGATGTTTCGTTAGCTTTAGAAATGTTTGAATGCTGCACTGACTGGCTGACATTTTAAATTTCGTTGTACATGGCCCATGTTACAATGACAATAAAGAAACTATTCTATAAAGTATAGCGATACCCAAGCATAATCCCCAATGAGTACAAAATAAGCAGAAACAGTCCACTGAGACCACATGCACAGGGCACCAGTGCATTTCAAAGTCTGTTCCGCGCTCTAGATCTTATGTAGTGGAGCCCGATCCAGGCGAGCCCCAGGCTGATGCAGGGCCTCCAGTCATCACCTCCGTCTGGATCGTCCAGTAGACCGACGTCCCTCTCCTCACCCATCCATCCCAGCCACCTTTGTGCCCCGGGAGCGCCTCCCGCAGCCAACCTCGAGGGCGCAGAAGGTAAGACCGCGGTTCACTCTCCTTCCGACCTTGCTCCTTGCGTCCGTCATCACCGGCTCCCTCCTCTCCCGTCTCTCTGGTCTACGGTGTCGGAAACATGGCCACTCTTGAGTACTGTCTCAGTGTCATCTACTATACTTGCACTCTTGTATTAATTATGATTGTGCATGTGTATATTAAGATGTTTCACTGAACTGAATGCAAAAAAGGAATTTTGCTGTAGCTAGGTACATGTGACAATAAAGTACCATTGGACCATTGATACAGAAGCCTGAAGCTTCACACCACAAGCTACAGGTATGACTGCTTTCCTTAACTTACTTACTTTCCTTACTACATGAGAACCAAGTCTCACAACCTAATACTGCCTCAGCAATGGAACACTGCACAATTATGTACTACCATGGACTTGTTTCATCTAGAATATTTAGAGCTTAGAATTCAGTTTATTATTGTCACGTGTACTGAGGTACAGTGAAAAGCTTTTGTTGCATGCTATCCAGTCAGTGAAAAGACTATACATGATTACAATCAAGCCGTCCATAGGTACAGGATAAAGGGTATAACATTTAGTGCAAGATAAAGTCGAGTAAAGTCCGATTAAAGATAATCCGAGGGTCTCCAACGAGGTAGATAGTAGCTCAGGACCACTCTCGAGTTTATATGATGGTTCAGTTGCCAGAAACAGTCCCTGAATCTGGAGGTGTGCGTTTTCACACTTCTGTACCTCTTGTCTACTGGGAGAGGGGAGAGGTGGGAGTGACGGGGGTGAGACTGCTCCTTGGTTATGCTGCGGGCTAATTGTGTTTTGCCCCCACTTCATTTTGTAGTGTTTTTCTTTTCACTGTCTTGTATAATTTCCGCATTATTAATGTTGTTGTGCGTTGTCTGCGTCTATGTGCCTGTGATGCTGCTGCAAGCAACATGTTCACAGCACCTGTACATCAGAGTACTTGTGCCGATGACAATAAACTCAACATGACTTGATCAGCTGTCAAGTGCATTCCACACTGAGATTGATAGATTTTTACACAGTCAAAATGGAGATGAGGAGGAATTTCTTTAGAATGGAGATGAGGAGCAATTTCTCTAGCCAGAGGGCAGTGAATCGGTGGAATTCATTGTCACAGACGGCTGTGGAGGCCAAGTCATTGGGGATTTTTAAAGCAGGGATTAATAGATTCTTGATTAGTAGGAGCATCAAATGTTGCGGGAGAAGGCAGGAGAATGATCATATTGAATGGCCGTGCAGGCTCGAAGGGCCTACTCCTGCACCTATTTTCTATGTAACGGGGTTGACGAGGGAAAGAACAGCTATGATCAAATGGCACAACAGACTCAATGGGCCGAATGGCCTAATTCTGCTCCTATGTCTTATGGAAAAGAACCTAAAAGATAACAAGATCAAAGGGAGAAAGACAAAGGGTTGTCAGGCACCGTGAAAGGCCACAACCTGGCTTAACAGAGGAACAGTCTTGGGGGAATGAGCACTCTTCCATTTCTTGCATTGGTAGAATGGTGCATCCAGTTTATTTTTTCTCTAATTGGTCTGTAAACATATCTTTACATTTTTCAAATAACATTTTGGATTAAAACATTATTTGCATTAAGTGGAAGTAATTTTTATTTCACAGTTATAAGTTACTAAAGAAAATGGATTCCTTACGTCAGTTAGTATTAACCTTGTAACACTAGCATGCACACTTGAAAAAAGGTTTTAGTTTGGAGACACAGCGTGGTAACAGGGCCTTCAGCTCGCCGATGATCACACAAATTCTATGCTATACAAATAGTGTGGAACCAGACCCTTCGGGCCACCGAGCCCATGCAATAGTTCAATGCTATCCCACTTTCACATCTACGCCCTGCACACTAGGGGCAATTTACAGAGGGGCAAGTAACCTACAAACCCACACGTCTTTGTGAAGTGGGAGGAAACCAGTGCGCCCAGAGGAAACCCACAAGGTCACAGTAAGAACATGCAAACACCGCACAGAGAGCAACCAAGTACAGAATCGAACCTGGGTTTATGGCGCTGTGAGGTAGCGGCTTTACCAGAAGCCCCACCCCTAGGGCTGTGCAACATCTAGCTGAAGGCAGACCGAATGGCTCCGACTTGTAAACTGCAGTCCCAATTTCTGCATGGAGAGGATGCGGCACAGTGGTGCAGCGGTAGAGTCGCTGCCTTACAGCGCCAGAGACCCGGGTTTGATCCTGACCACAGGTGCTGTTTGTAGGGAGTTTGTATGCTCTCCCTGTGACCGTGTGGGATTTCTTTGGGTGCTCCGATTTCCTCCCACATTCCAAAGACATGCAGGTTTGTTGGTTAATTGGATTTGGTAAAAATTTATAAATTGTCCCTAGTGTGTAGTATAGTGCTGGTGTACATGTGTACAGATTGATGGTTGGAGCAGAATTGTCCCTAGGCTGGCGGTGCGGACTCAGTGAGGCGAAGGGCCTGTTTCCGCCCTGTATCTCTAAAGTCTATAGATGCCAATTGTGCGGTTTGGGAAAGAATGCAGATGGAAGGCAGATGGAAGGGGGGGGAGGGGAGGGGAGGGGGGGGGGGGGGGGGGGGGGGGGAATAGGGGGGGGAAATAAAACGTAGCTGGACCAGTAATGCTAGGTGTACAGTGTTTACATCTCTTGCCAACAATGTGGACTTGCGCCAGAGCTACTGACATCAGCCCTTGGAGCCGGGTTTCAAGCTGGCAAAATGCTTGCTGTTCTTCAGGGAGGTGGAGAGCTCATTGAGGAAGGAGAGAAAGTGGGAATCCTTCTCCGACTTCCTGGAATCGAAGATGACCACGATGGTGAACTGGGGTTCAGGTCGGGTGAGGAAGTAGGTGCACTGGACCTTGTCGTCGTAGAAGTGGACCACTTTGTCCAGGGTGTTGAGCTCAGCGGCACGGTCCGACATGATCATGATGACGTTGGGCCAGTGGATCAGCGGCCGGTCGCTGGGCAGTGACACCACGGCAGGGTACTGGTCCACACCCTTGGGCGCCTCCCTGTACGAGTGTGGGTGGTGGTAACCGTGGCCCTGGAAGGTCTCCGAGCCGCGGTTGTCGAAGATGAGCGAGACGTTCTGGGCGTCGTACTTGCGGATGAAGCTGGAGATCTTGCCGCAGTAGTCGGGGTTGGTCTTGGCGGTCAGGGCCTTCATCTCGGATGGGCCGGTCTGGCGGCTCAGAGCCTCGTGGAAGTAGAAGCTGAACTTGGACAGGAGGGCGTTCTTCAGCCTGGTGAGCCACTGGAAGAGGTGAGGGGGCTGGAGGGCCTTCTGGGTCTGGCCCCCGAACAAGTGCTTCCTGGTCTCGCGCTGCTTCTCGAACATCTGGCCCCAGATGTGCAGTTTGGAGTGGGCGCCGTGCAGGTTGAGCAGCGAGGGCAGGAACCTCCATTCGCTGATCTCCGCCTGAGCCTTCAGCAGCTGCGTGAGCACGTCTGCCTCCAGCTGGAAGCTGCTCTCCAGCGGGCTCAGGATCGGGTGATGGAACCTGAGGAAGTCAACACACTGTAGTCACACAGCACGGAAACAGGCCCTTCAGCCCAATATGCCCATGCCCACCATGATACCCCATCTAAGTTAGACCCAGTTGGCCGCATTTGACCCATATTCCGTTTCCCATCCATGGAACATAGGGTGGCACAGCGGTGCAGCAGTAAAGTTGCTGCCTTGCAGCACCAGAGACCTGACTACAAGCAAAGATCCTATAGCAAGCAAGATAGATCACTCGACGAAAAAGATGTAGTATGGTCATGGGTAGATTTATGGGTAATCTTCGGCACCATTTCCATAACCGGCTTCCGTCTCCGCACCAAAGATCCCATAGCGGAGCAAAGATACTAGTGCGGAGACGGAAGCCGGTTACGGAAACATCCTCGTTAAAATAAAAGTTTTTTGGTAAAAATCTTCTCATTTTCAGAATTATAATTTATTAACACAAACTGTTCCCCTGCAACATTGATTACACTGTGGGTCGGGCCGGGTTACTGAAATGGATGAAAAAAAGGCCCACGTTCCGCTCCGTTGCATACTACACGTCAGCCCATTGCATTTAGAAGGAGTGGTCTATCTTGCTCTACTATAGGATCTTTGACTTCTAATGCTGTCTGTACAGATTTTGCAAGTTCTCTCTCTGTGACCACCTGGGTCTTCTCCGGGTGCTCCGGTTTCCTCCCACTTCCCAAATTCATGTGGGTTTGTAGGTTAATTCGCTTCTATGGAGGGAATGAAGTCAGGATCTCATGGTCACATAATGAAGAAGGGTGCCAACCCGAAACGTTGTCTGTCTATTCCCTTCACAGATTCTGCTGAATTTCTCCTGCACTTTGTTCTATTTTATACATGAAAAAGTTGCTTTGTACAAGTGACCTGGTCTAATATATTATATTTGAAACTTCAGTACCAGTGAGTACCATGTTTACAGTCTTATTCTGCTGCAAGTAAGAATTTTGTTGTTCTGTTTTGGGACATAAGACAATAAAACAATCTTCATAAGTTCAGAAGTCATAGAAGTAGAATGATGCCATTCAGCCCATCAAGTCTACTCTGCCATTCAATCAATATCTTTCCCTCTCAATCCCATTTTCCTGCGTTCTACCCATAATCCATGACACCCATTCTAATCGACCTATCAATCACTGCTTTAAAAATACCCAATGACTTGGCCTACACATCCCTCTATGGCGATGAATTCCACAGATTCACCACCATCTGACTAAAGAAGTTCCTCCTCATATCCATTCTAAAGTTACATCCTTTAATTCTGAGGCTATGTCCTCTGGTCCTAGACACTCCTACTAGGGGAAACATCCTCTCCACAACCACTTTACCTAGGCCTTTCACAATTCGGTAAGTTTCAATGTTTCCTCCTCATCCTTCTAAACTCCAGCGAGTACAGGCCCAGTGCCGTCAAACGCTCATCATATATTATACACCAATTGGTTTGTTCCAGCAAGATGGCTGCTCTCACACTTGTCTCTCGTCGCTTGGTATGAGGCTACGGGACATGGTTAATCGAACCTGAACCATGCTGGGGGAGGTCGAAGTCTGGGCTGGTTTCTCTACAGTGTTTAGATTTAGTTTTTTTTGTTTCAAAGATACAGCGTGAAAACAGGCCCTTCAGCCCACCGAGTCTGCACCGACCAGTGATCACCTGTACACTAGTTCAATCCTACATACTAGGGACAATTTACTGAAGCCAAATAACCTACAAACCGGCACGTCTTTGGAATGTGGGAGGAAACCGGAGCACCCGGATAAAACCCATGCAGTCACGGAGAACGTACAAACTCCGTACAGACAGCACCCGTGGTCAGGATTGAACCCGGGTCTCTGGCGCTGTGAGGCAGCAACTCTACCGCTGTAAGTACACATCATTGGGTAGGATTGCTACTGACCTCGAGCTGTACTTCTGCAGGATACATTCCAGCGAGTGCACCAGCTCCACTGACTGGATGGACTTCTGCGAGCTGAGAGAGTACATCTTCTCGTAGAACTCCGCGATCTCCATGCGGGCTTGGACAAAGTCACTGAGCTGCTCCGACAGGTGGGAGAGAAGCTCCTCCAGGTGTGGGGAGTTGCCAGCCGCCGAGCTCCGCCCGGCTGTGACCAACTTACGCAACTCATTCTGCAGGGACGTGTAGATGGTCCGTATGGAGTCTTTCCGACTGAAGAACGACTGCCCACCTGCCCAGTCAGAGGTCGCACGAGTCAGATAATAGAATAGCTCAAAACCTACTTCACACTCACAGAAACAAAACACTCCATCCGTTCCATAGAACATAGAAATGTACATAACTACAGATGCTGGTTTACCAAGGAAAGGCACAAAGTGATGGAGTAACTCAGTGGGTCAAGCAGCACCACCGGTGAACATGGATAGGTCTGCAGAAGGGTCCCGACCTTAAACGTCACCTTTCCATGTTGTACTCCAGAACATTGTGTCTTTGCATAACAAAGTACAGCAGAGGAACAAGCCCTTCGGCCCACAATGTAGGGAATGGAGGGATATGGATCATTTGTAGGCAGATGAGACCAAGGCAAACTAACCTCATCTGCCTACACGTTTCTCCAAATAAACCTCTTCCTATCTGCCTTAAATCCTGTTGAATTCCACAATCCCATCATTGACAGTTTCATCTCCCCATCTCTACCCCCCCCCCCAGCCTTACTTTCCCTCGCACCTTCTTACCCTCATTCTCCCCTCTGCAACTCCCTCGCCCTCTCCTCCTCTCACTGCCATCTACCCTTCCCACTCTCTCCCCTCAAACCAAAGATGCTATAGGATCTTTGCCTCAAACTGTTACTCTCCTCCCCCATTCCTCTTCCCTCCCTCCCGTCCCATTTATCCCTCTGCTCCTTCTCTCCCCTCGCCTTCTCCCTCTCACAACCTCTCCTCCTCCTCCCCCCCCCCCCTTCTCTCTCTCCCCCCCCCCCCCCCCCCCCTTCCCTTCCCCCCCCCCCCCCCTCTTCTCTCTCTCTCTCCCCCCCTCCCCTCCATCCTCCCCTCTCACCCAGTTTCTGCCCCAGGAAGCCCATTCCATGATAGGCCTTCTCGGCGGCGGCCAGGTGTCCGAGGGCGGCGAGGAGAGCGGCCCAGCCCGAGGCCCAGGCGGGCCCTGCCGCCCGGCTGCCTTCCCGTTCCCGCTCCACATAGTCCTTGGCCCGGTCGTGCGAGAAGACGCCGAGCTGCGAGAAGAAGGTTTCCAGCACCGCCTGCTCCAGCGGCACCGGCACCGCCGGCTCCCCGGTAACCGGCCCCGGCCCCGGCCCGGCCTCACTCATCCCGCCGCCGCCGCCCGCGGAGAGGAGAGGGATGGGAGGGGCCGGGAACAGGGGAACAGGGGAGAGAAGGGTAAAGCAAAGATCTTATGGATCCGCTTTACCCTCTATAAGATCTTTGGGGTAAAGGGTTTGCTGAGGGATGGGGGTAGCAGTGGAGAAAAGGGGCCGAAGGGGCGGAGTAGGAAGGGGAGACAAAGAGCAAATAGAGAGGGGCAGGAGTGGAGCAAGGGGCACAGAACAGGGACAGAGAAGGGCAAACGGAGGGGGGGGGGGGAGATGAAGAAAGGCAAAGGGAGGAGGTAGGGGTGGAAGGGCCGAAGGGAGGTGGGGAGAGAAGGGGCAAAGGCCAGGGAGAGGGTGTAGGGTGGAGCAAGGGGCCGAAGGGGAGGGGGGGGGGGAGAAGGGCATAGAGAGAGGGGAAAAGGGGAGGGTGAGAGAAGGGAGGAAAGGACAAAAGAGGGGACGAAGGGCAACGGGGGGGGGGGGGGGGGGAGGGAAATGGCAGAGAGGGGGGAGAAGGGCAAATGGAGAGAGAAGGGGCAGAAGTGGAGGGAGGGGCCGAAGGGAGCAGGAGGGCAAAGGTGGGGTTTGTGGCAATAGTTTTGGTTGATAAAACTATAGGAGGAGGGGGGGGGGGAGGAAGAAAGGAAAAGGGAAGGGGCTTCTGATTCTGCCCTAATATCTTGCATGCAATAGTTTTGCTTGATAACACTATAGTGAAGGGCCTTCAGATGCAGTATTTTGTTATGTGAAAGTCACCATCAAAAATATGATAAAGTAGACTACAAAATGTCACAAATCGTCAGCTTTTATTAAACAGCACCAATTGCACTGCATAAGCAGAGTTTCAACATGATCATAGTTTATTCATCTAAACAGATTAATTTTAAGAAACATACTGTACAACAGAGAAGAGGTTTCCGAATTACCCAAAATACAATATCTCCTTCCAAAGCAGTAAACAGTATTAAACTTTAAATTTGAACAGATTCAAGCCCTTCATTTTTATACACAGTCTGATCTCCCTAATTCCAAAGATGGACCCAAAATGCTGGAGTAACCGATCGGGTCATCTCTGGAGAAAAGGAATAAATAAGATTTTGGGTCAGAACCCTACTTCAGACCTGCATCCTTTCCTCCAGAGATGCTGCCTGACCCACTGAGTTACTCCAGCATTTTCTGTCTATCGTCGGTATCCACCAGTATCTACAATTCTTTCCTGCACATTTTGCCTGTTTCTTAATTTCAAGTCACTTTTGGGAAACGTGGGTATCAGAATAATAGCCATTTAGGATAGAAATGAAGACAATTCTCTATATGTTTGTGAATTTTTTTAAACTCTGCCCATCGAGGACTTTGAATATTCAAATGTTGAGTATATTCAAAGCGAAGGAGATGTTAGCTAAAAGGAGAAGTTGAACTTAGAACAGTACAGCACAAGAACAGGCCCTTCGGCCCACAATGTAAGTGCTGAACATGATGCTGAACTGATCTCATCTGCCTGTACATGATCCATATCCCTCTATTCCCTGCGCTTCCGTGTGCCTATAGTAAAGCCTCTTAAACGACACTATTGTTTCCACTGCAGTGCATTTCAGGCCCCCACCATTCTCTGTGTAAAAACCTTGCCTCACATATCTCCATTAAACTTTCCCCCACTCACCTTATAACAATGCTTTGCAGTATTGGGCATTTCCACTCTGGGAAACAGGTTCTGACCATCTTCCCTGGATACCCTGATTCTCCCTATGACCTCATGGGTTTCCTCCGGGTGCTCTGATTTCCTCCCACACCTCATGTATCTGAGTTTTTACTTTTGTTGGCCCCTGTAAATTGCCCCAAGTGTAGGAGATGAGAGAGTGGGATGAGATAGAACTGGTGTGAAAGGGTGATCAATGATCGGCGTGGTCTTGGAGGCCCAAGGGCCTGTTTCCACGCTGTATCACTAAACTAAACTATATAACATTAATAGAAACATAGAAAATAAGTGCAGGAGTAGGCCATTATGCCCTTCGAGCCAGCACCGCCATTCAATATGATCGTGGCTGATCATCCAAAATCAATACCTCGTTCCAGCTTTTTTCGCCATATTCCTTAATTCTTTTAACCCTAAGAGCTAAATCTAACTCTTTTGAAAACATTCAGTGAATTGGCCTCCACTGCCTTTTGTGGCTGAGAATTCCACAGATTAGACAAGTGATACAGCGCGGAAACAGGTCCTTCGGTCCACCAAGCCTGCACTGACCAGCGATCACCCCATTCACTAGCACTATCCTACACACTAGGGACAATTTACAATTTTACCGAAGCCAAGTAATCTACTAACCTGTGTTTGAAGTGCGGGAGGAAACCGGAGCACCTGGGAAAACAAGCTCCGTACAAATAGCATCCGTAGTCAGGATCGAACTTGCGTCTCTTGCGCTATAAGGCAGCAACTCTACCACTGTGCCGCCCTATATCTTGGCATCATGTTCAGCACAGACATTGTGGGCCAAAGGGCCTGTGATGTACTGTTCCATGTAATTGATTTTTAGATTTCAGGGGATTCAAGGATATGGAATCAGACAGGAAATTGTGTTGAGAGGATTAGCTATGATCTTGTTAAACCATGAAACAGGCTTAAGGGTCTAATTGGCTTCCATTCTTTCCATTTCTTGTGATAGCCTAATTCAAATTATCTGGAAATTCGGTCATTTTGGATTAAACTCCTGTTACTTATATTGTTTCATTCATTTTAAAGATATGTTATATAATATATCATGACATTGAATCATTCAGAATAGTTGTCATGTAGAAAAAAATAACCATCATAAGGTTGAACATAAATTGTTACAGCATTCTTAACCATGGCATTAAATGTAGCAAAATAACTTCTTACTAAAGTTTCACTAGAATAAAAGTTATACTCTTACACAACCACATGTAACTAACCACATGTAAACCAATAGCTTTACAAATATTGCAAAGATTTAAAATCTGAGAAATGCCCCAGTCACATCTTTGTAAACCTTGTATATTTTGTCCCTCTCGCTTCTCCCGCTGTGGCAGTGAGATATACCGGCTTGCATATTTCTTATCATCTCTGACCTGAAGGGCCAAAATCTATCTAGAGACTGAACTGCTGAGACCCCAGCCAGGGGAAACATCAACTCTGCATCGGCCCGATCAAACTCTGCAAGAATTTTGTATTACCCAATGAGATCACCTCTGATTCTTCTATACATAGGCATGTACAGGTGTAAAAGAAGAAACAAAGTGCTGGAGTAACTCAGCAGGTCAGGCAGCATCTCTGGAGAACGTGGTGAGGTGACGTTTCGGGTCGGGACTGATAGGACTTTGTTTTGGCCGCATTTGGAATGTACAGGTGTAATCTGCTTAATTTCCCCTCATATATCAAAACAATTGTCCTCGGAATCAATCTGGTGAATCTTTATTGCTGTCCTTTCTGGCAGTTATATCCTTCCTTATCGGGAGACCAAACATGTATTCCAGATATAGTGTCACCAAGCCTCTTCAATTAGAGTCAGATGTCCCCTACCTGCACTCATATCCCCCTGTAACAATGGCCAACATACTATTTGCTTTCCAAAGTGCACGCCGATTTTGCTTCAGTGATTCATTCAGTCGGACAGTCGGGACCCACTGAACACCAACAAATTTAATCTCTTAGCATTTCCAAACTATTTCCTGTCACCCACTACAACCCTGTTGTGCAGTCATAGCGTGGAAACGGGCCCTTCAACCCAATTTGTTCACACCGACAAACATGTCCTGTCTACACTTGTCCCACCTGTCTGCGTTAGCCCCATATCCTCTTAACTTGTCCTATCCATGCACCTATCTAAATGTTTCTTATGCTTTGCAATAGTACATGCCTCCTCCGGCAGCTTGTTCCATACACCCACTACCCTTTCTGTGAAAAAGTAACCCCTCAGGTTTTTACTAAATCTTTATCCCACACCTTAAACCTATGTCCTCTGGGTCTCGATTCCCCTATTTTGGGCTTCTGTGCGTCTACTTGATCTATTCCTCCCATAATTTTGTAAATCTGTTCCTTTTACATCTTTCCATGATCGGTCTACATATCAGTTCCTCTATCTCCCACGGGCTATTGGGAGGCCCAAAGTATAATCCCTGCAGAAGGATTGAGGCTTTCTTATTTCTGAGCTCTACCCACATTTCTCACTGGCTGAACTCTCTTTGAATGTAACAGTGACATCCATCCTGATTAGTAATGCAACTCCTCCTTCCTCTTTTATCTCCCGCACAATCACAGCTAAAACATCAAAACTCTGGAACATTTCACAAGTGTTTCAAATAAGTGTTATTTGAAATCCTGACTTTGAGGTGGTTGGATTCTTGTAACACTCTCCTATCAAGAAAATAACAGCACTGGAGAAACACTGCGGGTGAGGCAGCATCGATGGAGCGAAGGAAATAGGCAACGTTTTGGGCCGAAACCCTTCTTCAGACAGTTCAGTCTGCCTCACCCGCTGAGTTTCTCCAGCATTTCTGTCTACCTTCGATTTTTCAGCATCTGCCGTTCCTTCTTAAACAAGAAAATAACAGCGCTGTTATTTTTTAACTTTAACTATTTTTTATCTAATTCAATATTTACTGAAGCCCTCCTGTGAACAGATGGGATTTCAAAGTCTTATTGGTATGTCATTTTAAATCAAAGAAAATTAAGTAGCGATCTACAGCAGGTAGGTATGTATCTGAATAAAGCTGCTGTGACACTGAAGGCTGCTTCGTTAGCTCCTGGTACCCGTGATCATCGTCAGTCTCACCCTCCTGGATACAAGGGTGGTCACACCGGCTTCTGGAGGATGCAACTGAGCACTTGAAGGAGCAGCCTCATTGCAGGTTGGGTGACAGCGTAATGGGCCGGGAGCATTGCTTCCACCGTGGCAATCTGGATGTAATACCTGTGGTAAGCATGCCAAGAAGAACAAGAAGATGTCACAATCCCAGAGCTGAGGAAATAATAGTTGTCACTGTGCAAAGGAAATCCACAAGACTTACTAAAGCTCAGTGTTGGCTTTTTACCCGCGTTATTACAGACCTCTATATAATGGATTTCGGTTATAGCAGACTGTCTCTTTAAGGCTGCTGGTTACTTTAATTTAGTAAACTTTAATTTCCCTCCTGGAATAAATAACATTCTATCGTATTGTTCTATCGTATCGTACACTGTGGAGGCTGTTGAAATTGACAAGGCGTTGAAATTGACAAGGCATTGACATTGACAATGCTTTGAAATTGACAAGGCATTGACATTGATAATTCTGTGAAATTGACAAAGGGATTGACATTGACAAGGCTTTGAAATTGACAAAGGGATTGACATTGACAAGGCATTGACATTAACAAGGCAATGATATTGACAAGGCATTGACATTGACAAGCCATTGACATTGACAAGTGCGTTGAAATTGACAAAGTGTTGAAAGTCACAAGGCCGTTGAGATTGACAAGCAATCGCTACGATAGACACTGACCTCTATTAAACAATGTAACAAGCAGCCTTTAGTATTTTTAGCTTACAGTGACACTCCCCGACATATGTACAAGTGACTTATGTAAACTTGCGCTACATAAACATTTCCTTAAGCTTTATTTCCGAGTGGCGCATCTCGCTGGCAGTGCGATTCTACCGTCGCTTGCGGCTGTTTCCACAAACCAGCCAGCTGTTCTCATGGATGCTCCAATGTGGTCTCCACGTTGGAGCTCCCTCCTTGGTCTCCGTATCAAGTAGTAATTTACATAACATCCAACTTACGCAAGAGTCTGCGAGACGTAACCTTTACGTAAGTCGTGGAGCGT
Organism: Leucoraja erinaceus; assembly: GCF_028641065.1. Taxonomy (NCBI): domain Eukaryota; kingdom Metazoa; phylum Chordata; class Chondrichthyes; order Rajiformes; family Rajidae; genus Leucoraja; species Leucoraja erinaceus. The sequence goes on along the minus strand of NC_073395.1, from coordinate 23,047,932 downwards.
CTGTACACACACACACGGTTTCCCACCACATACAAATAGGCATTGGCACACCATCATGGATTGTAGATGTAGTTGATATTTTAACCTGATGATCAATCGTCTAACACACCTGTGATTTAATAAACATAGAGTGGCGCAGCGGGTAGAGCCGCTGCCTCACAGCGCCAGAGACCGGGATTTGATCCTTACGTCGGGTGGTGTCTGTGGAGTTTGCACATTCTCCCTGTGACCGCATGGGTTTCCTCTAGTTGCTCCTGTTTCCTCCCACAACCCAAAGGTGTGAGGTGGAGGGGGGGGGGGCTGGTAGGGTAATTGTCCTTTGTAAAATTGCCCCCAGTGTGAGGATGAGTGATAGATTCTGGGGGGAGGTGAAAGGATGTAGGAAGATTAAATATTGGGATTAGTGCAGGATTAGCGTAAAGGGAACATTGGTGTCAGGCTAATTGGCCTCTGTAAATTGCCCCTGGTATGTAGGGAGTGGACGAGAAAGTGGGATAACAGAAATAGTCTGAACGGGTGATCGATGGTCGGCGTGACTCAGGCTGAAGGGCCTGTACCATGCTGTACCTTTCAATCAATTAATATCTTGGATGGATGGCATGGTAATAGTGGGGCAAAAGGCCCGTTTCTATGTTATAAGCCTAAAACTCGAATCCTCATTTTGCAACATATAAAGTTGGTGGGTTTCTGGCGCTGTAAGTCAGCATCTCCACCGCTGTGCCATTGTGTCGCTCTCTTGGCGATGCTGTCTCTCACAAGATGTTATGCTCGCTCCATAGAAGCCTGCTGACAGTTTCTAGTGTTTTTAGATACCGGATAACAAAGTTTGTTTAACCTTGGTTGCCAAGCACACGGGTTAATTGAGACAACTGGGATAATCAAGTATCTGCTAGATGTAAAATCTCCAGTGACACTATTTCAGATAAGCTTAAGAGTTACAGCGTGGAAACAGGTCCTTTGGTCCACTGTGTCCGTGCTGCCCAGCGACCATTCATTCCATCCTACACACTAGGGACATTTTATCGACGCTAATTAACCTACAAGCTCGCATGTCCTTGAGATGTGGGAGGAAACCGGAGTACCCGGAGAAAACCCAGGTGCTCACAGCGGGAACGTACAAACTCCATACAGACTGCACGCCGCAGTCAGGATTGAATCCGGGTCTCTGACTGTAATGCTCTACCACTCCGGCACCATGCCGCACCCACTGGCAGCACATTCCATGTACTCACCTCCTTATGGGGAAAAGATGGAGGGGTGTCGGTCATTCTGAGGGCGTGAAACAAACAACACCCAAAGAAAGCCCAGTGAACAAAGGACAAGCAGTGAAAGGGCGGCATAGTGGCGCAGACGGTAGGGACGCTGCCTCCCAGCGGCAGGGACACAGGTTCGATCCTGGCCTCAGGTGCCATCTGTGTGGAGTTTGGACATTCTCCCTGTGACCGCACGGGTTTTCTCCGGGTGCTCCGGTTTTCTCCCACATTCCAAAGACATGCAGGTTTGTAGGTTAATAGTCCTCAGTGTGTAGGGATTGGATGAAAATGTGAGATAACATGGCACTAATATGATCACTGATTGGCGTGGACTCGGTGGGGCCTGTTTTCATTCCGTATCTCTAAACTAAACTAAGCTAAAACATCCATAGGCACTTTTAAAAGGAACCTTTATGAATACAGCTACCTCGAGTTTTACATGAGATCGATTTATGTGATTTAGAAATACCGCGCCAGTTGCTTTAATACCAATGAGCAGTCTCTCCTTACCTGAACTCCTCGCTGTATTTATTCCTGATGTGCTCTGCCAGACCACTGCCATACTGAATGCAGGTGTTGAGGATGTAGAGTTGTTGGAAAAGACGCAACGCCTCTGTGGGGCTCATGAGATGAATGGGAGGCAGGACTGTCTTAATGATGTGTTTCACCATGTGGTCGATGAACAGGAACTGCGGCAGAAACGTATATAACAGAACCCTTAGAGCAAAATGGTGTGTTATTAAAGAAACGCACATCGAATCAGCACATCGGGCAGCAGTGGAGGTGCGGCCTTACAGCACCAGAGACCTAGGTTCCATCCTGAGCAGGGGCATTGTCCGTACAGAGTTTGTACATTCTCCCGGTGACCACCTGGATTTCCCCCCCCCCACACTCCAAAGATGTACAAGTTTGTAGGTGAATTGGCTTTGTAAAAATTGTAAATTGTCTCTAGTGTGTAAGATACGGGGTGATCGCGGGTTGGCGCAGACTCGGTGGGCCATAGGGCCCGTTTCCACAGTATCTTTAAAATATCTCTAAAGTCTAGTGTACGGGGAGATCGATGGCCAGTGCGGACTCGGTGGGCCGAAGGGTCTGTCTCCCGCTGTATCTCCAAACTAAATACTATGGCTACCACATCCTTCCTGAAACATAGAAACATAAAAACATAGAAAGTAGGTGCAGGAGTAGGCCATTCGGCCCTTCGAGCCTGCACCGCCATTCAATATGATCATGGCTGATCATCTAACTCAGTATCCCGTACCTGCCTTCTCTCTATACCCCCTGATACCTTTAGCCACAAGGGCCACATCTAACTCCCTCTTAAATATAGCCAATGAACTGGTCTCAACTACCTTCTGTGGCAGAGAATTCCAGAGATTCACCACTCTCCGTGTGAAAAATGTTTTTCTCATCTCGGTCCTAAAAGATTTCCCCCTTATCCTTAAACTGTGACCTTCTGGACTTCCCCCACATCGGGAACAATCTTCCTGCATCTAGCCTGTCCAACCCCTTAAGAATTTTGTAAGTTTCTATAAGATCCCCCCTCAATCTTCTAAATTCTAGCAAGTACAAGCCGAGTCTATCCAGTCTTTCTTCATATGAAAGTCCTGACAGCCCAGGAATCAGTCTGGTGAACCTTCTCTGTACTCCCTCTATGGCAAGAATGTCTTTCCTCAGATTAGGAGATCAAAACTGTACGCAATACTTCAGGTGTGGTCTCACCAAGACCCTGTACAACTGCAGTAGATCCTCCCTGCTCCTATACTCAAATCCTTTTACTATGAATGCTAACATACCATTCGCTTTCTTCACTGCCTGCTGCACCTGCATGCCTACTTTCAATGACTGGTGTACCATGACACCCAGGTCTCGTTGCATCTCCCCTTTTCCTAATCGGCCACCATTCAGATAATAGTCTACTGTTTTTGCCACCAAAGTGGATAACCTCACATTTATCCACATTATACTGCATCTGCTATGCATTTGCCCACTCACCCAGCTTATCCAAGTCACCTTGCAGCCTCCTAGCATCCTCCTCACAGCTAACACTGCCCCAAGCTTCGTGTCCTCTGCAAACTTGGAGATGTTGCATTCAAGTCCCTCGTTCAAATCATTAATATATATTGTAAATAGCTGGGGCCCAGCACTGAGCCTTGTGGTACCCCACTAGTCACTGCTTTCCATTCTGAAAAGGGCCCATTTACTCCTACTCTTTTGCTTCCTGTCTGCCAGCCTGTTCTCTATCCACATCAATACTGAACCCCCACTACCGTGTGCTTTAAGTTTGTATACTAATCTCTTATGTGGGACCTTGTCAAAAGCTTTCTGAAAGTCCAGATATAACACATCCACTGGTTCTCCCTTATCCACTCTACTAGTTACATCCTCGAAAAATTCTATAAGATTCGTCAGACATGATTTACCTTTCATAAATCCATGCAGACTTTGTCCAATGATTTCACCACTTTCCAAATGTGCTGCTATCCCATCTTTAATAATTGATTCTAGCAGTTTCTCCACTACCGACGTTAGACTAACTGGTCTGTAATTCCCCGTTTTCTCTCTCCCTCCCTTTTTAAAAAGTGGGGTTACATTAGCTACCCTCCAATCCTCAGGAACTACTTCAGAATCTAAAGAGTCCTCTGCTATTTCCGGCAGATTATTTATGTCTTCCTTAGTGAAGACAGAACCAAAGTAGTTATTCAATTGGTCTGCCATGTCCTTGCTCCCCATGATCAATTCACCTGTTTGTGACTGCAAGGGACCTACATTTGTTTTAACTAATCTTTTTCTCTTCACATATCTATAAAAACTTTTACAGTCAGTTTTTATGTTCCCTACCAGTTTTCTTTCATAATCTGGTTTCCTTTCCTAATTAATCCCTTTGTCTATCTTGGCCAATTCACGTCTCATACCCTCAAAGTTACATAGAACAGTCCACCAGCTTTCTCCATGAAGCAAACGTAAGGAGGTTGCCACATGTAGCACAAGAAATCCTCTTGACCCATGTGTGTTTAAAGGGCCTGTTGGGGTGTCATGCTGGGCACTAAGTCCTATCTAATCAGGGTGGCAAGAAGGTAGAGGTGCCCTCCGAGGGTGATACGTTATATTACGGTAAAATACTGGGGCAATACTCACCATGGCTGGAAGTTTCTGCAAAGCCATCATCAACCATCCGACAGTCATCAGGTTCCGTGAGCCCGAGCCCCAGTTTCCCTGTCAACATTGTTTTACACAAAGACTTCAATAATGACTAAGTCAACACAAGGGACGTTTAGAAACAAGAGGCAACAGCAGATGAACCGTGCAGGAAGGAACTGCAGATGCTGGTTTCAGAGAGGTTTACACCCTCCCTCTGGAGAATAAGAAACAAAACATATTTTTTGCTTGTGCCGAACTGATAGTATTAGGAATTTTGTTCTCATTGGTATTGAGGCTGATTCTTGTGCCACTGGTTGTCACTGTGTTGGAACGAAATGAGGAACAGCTTGTATTTCATGCAGGTAAAAGATCCCAAGGTGCTTCACGGAGGTGTCATCAGTGTTGATGTGGAGTTACGTCAGGAGATGGCGGGACAGGAAATGATCACAGAGGGAGCGTCGCGAAGGAGGAAGGAGAGTTTGGTTGGGCGACCGATGGAATTACAGAAATCCGGATCATGGCTTCCAAAGGCACCGCTGCAAACAGTGGCGCAGTGTGTAGAACCACTGGCTTGCAGCGCCCCCTGTGTGTGGAGTTTACATATCCTCCCTGTGACCGTGTGGGTTTTCTCCGGGTGCTCCGGATTCCTCCCACATCCCAAAGACACGTGGTTTTGTAGGTTTGGCCGTCTGTAAATTGCTCCAAGTGCTCAGAAAGTGGATGAGGTAGTGGGATAACATAGAACTCGTGTGAACGGGTGATCAATGGTCGGCATGGTCACGGTGGGCCGAAGGGCCTGTTTCCACGTGGACAGTATCTCTAAATAACATTCCATAAAGCAATCCTTCACAGACAAGCAGTTCCTGACAGTTATTTCTCTGTGTCTTTAGCAGTTTAATACAATGCATCATTCTTTCCCACAATTAAGGTCAAAATCAATTTCTGTCGAAATGTGACAAGCTAAAAGCCTGTCCAAAGAGATAAAAGCCATAGCAGTCCGCTGGCTTTATTACGCTGCTCTTGGTAAGTGACTTTATTGCCCTTGTTACCATAGTAACCGACTAGCATATCCTGGCTTCTTGTCTCTTGCCAACCAAAGCACAGAATTAATTTTGTTTCAGCCATTTGACAGATTGAATCTTGCTGGAGTACTTGTGAAGCAAGACAGGGGGGCCAAGCAGCTGGAGAGGATGGGGCAGGCAATGCCAGGAGCTGGGGGGCACACAGACAGACAGAGACACACACACGGACATACACACGCATGTACACACAGATACGTGTGCACACACAAAGCAGACAGAATAAGAACACACACACAGATAGACAGGCACGGACAGACAAACACGCACACACTAAGTACACATGGACATGGATATACCGACAACACACTCATTGGTATGCACAGGTAATCCATCTACTTCATAGACACTGCCTTGGGAGTGAGGATAATTTGATTCTGCTGTGTTTTTGTGGGTTTTGAGTGTGGGGACTGCTGAGATGCAAGGACACTGCCACATACAGGGAGAGAGACACATACACCCAATCACAAAGTGTCAAACACATACACACATGCATTTGCATAGGGCAGAAGGGTAAAATTTCACCCTGACAGCTTGATCAGAAACAAATACAAATCTAAATGGAGGAACTTTAACGGATAATTAAACATAAGAGTTACGAGACTGACATAACGCAAACTCCCTCTGGCTTCACGATTCGCAACTGTTCAGTCAGACTGTCTCACACCTTCTGCTTTTATCTCTGACTTTTGTTCCAATCATCGGCCTATCAAGCCCCCCCCCCCCCCCCCCCGTCCGTGTCCATCTATTACGTCTCATTTCAAGTAACTCCAGGATAGACAAAAATGCTGGAGAAACTCAGCGGGTGAGCCAGCATCTATGGAGTGAAGGAAATAGAGATGTTTCGGGTCGAGACCCTTCTTCAGCATCCTTTCATCCCCTCTTCCCCCACCATAGTCGCCCCACCAATTCCACCGCTCACATCCTTGTTATCACACCTTCCCCAGTCAACAATGGGCCATTGTGGGCTCCATCCTTCCTGAGGTTATCAGTTGCCAGCCTTGATCTGTTTTGGCCTTTTCTCATCTCGTTTATTCTCCCCCACCCCCCAATCTCTACATTCAGTCTGAAGAAGGGTTACGACCCAAAACGTCACCCATGCCACCCACTACTTTTCTCCAAAGATGCTGCCTGACCCACTGAGTAACTCCAGCGTTTTGTGTCTATCTTCAGTGTAAGCCAGTATCTCCAGTTCCTTTCTCCACCTATTAGTTCATAGGTCATAGGAGCAGAACTAGGCCAATCAAACCAATAAGTCTACTCCGCCATTCAATCATGGCTGATCTATCTTTCCCTCTCAACCCCATTCTCCTGCCTTCTCCACATAACCCCTGACACCCATACTAATCAAGAATATGTCAATCTCTGCGTTAAAAATATCCATTGATGGCCTCCACAGCCGCCTGTGGCAATGAATTCCACAGATAAAGAAATTCTTCCTTATCTCCTTTTTAAAGCTACGTCCTTTTATTCTGAGGCTATGCCCTCTGGTGCTAGACTCTACCACTAGTGGAAACATCCTCTCCCTCGTCCTTCTAAACTCCAGCGAGTACAAGGACATTGCCATCAAACGCTCATCATGAGCACAACCCAACCATCCCCGGGATCATTCTCTTAAGCCTCTTCTGGACCTTTTCCAATGTCAATACATCTGAACGAGGGTCTAGACCCGAAACGTCACCCATTCCTTCTCTCCAGAGATGCTGCATGTCCTGCTGAGTTACTCCAGCTTTTTGTGTCTATCTTCAGTACATCTTTCCACAGATATGGGGCCCAAAACGGCGCACAATCATCCAAATGCGGTCTGGCCAGTGCCTTATAAAATCTCAGCATAACGTCCCTGTTTTTATATTCTAATGCTCGTGAAAGAAATGCTCGTGCCACACTTTGTCCTGCCTCTCTCTCAGCTTTCCTCACCCCCCCACCCCCGATCTACAATCAGCCTGGGGCATCCCAACCCGAAATGTCACCTATCCATGTTCTCCAGACATATTGCCTGACCCATTGAGATACTCCAGCACTCTGTGTCCATAATGTGACCGACTCAAATCTGTAACCTTGCCTCCACTCTTCCCCCCTCATCCCAAAAGCCCAGTTCTAATTAAAGTCCAGAACCGATCTGGATTCCTTATGTGAATCCCACCTGGAAGATGGTGTATGTTTTACCAGCAGACTACATCTACACTTCACGCTGCCTCGGCAAGACCACCAGCATTGTCTGCGAAGGGCGCTCAGCATCGCCAAGGACTGCTCTCACCCCAACCACAGTCTGTTTACCCTCCTACCATCCGGGAGGCGCTACAGGTCTCTCCGTTGCCGGTCCATGAACAGCTTCTTCCCTGCGGCTGTTACACTACTCAACACTGTACCCCGGTGATTGCCAATCACCCCCCCACCCCCCCTGACACTCCTCCCACCAGGAAAAAAAAATAATTACACTACTATGACTGTATTCACGTAAATATAATTATGTATTGCTCATATTCTATGTCGCTCTTCTAGGGAGATGCTAACTGCATTTCGTTGTCTCTGTACACTGCACAATGACAATAACGTTTGAATCTGAATCTGAGCATAATCAAGGACCAGTCTCATCCCTGGTCACTCTCTCTTCTCCCCTCTCCCATCAGGCAAGAGGTACAGAAGTGTGAAAATGCACACCTCCAGATTCACGGATAGTTTCTTCCCAGCTGTTATCAGGCACCTGAACCATCCTATCACCAACTAGAGAGCGGTCCTGACCTCCCATCTACCTCATTGGAGATCCTCAAACTATCTGTAATTGGACTTTACGTGACTTCACTTTATCTTAAACTAAATGTTATTCCCTTTATCCTGTATCTGTACACTGTGGACGGCCTGATTGTAATCATGTATAGACTTTCCACTGACTGGATAGCACGCAAAAAAAATATTTTCACTGTACCTCGGTACACGTGACAATAATAAACAAAACTCAGTGCATTACAGACACGGTGGCAGAGCGGTAGAGTTACTGCCTTACAGCGCCAGAGATCCAGGTTCAATCCTGACTATGGGTGCCGTCTGTACGGAGTTTGCACGTTCTCCCTGTGATCTCGTAGGTTATCACCGGTTGCTCTGATTTCCTCCCACACTCCAAAGACGTGCAGGCTTATAGGTTTAAGAGGGAACTGCAGATGCTGGAGAATCGAAGGTTACACAAAAAAGCTGGAGAAACTCAGCGGGTGCAGCAGCATCTATGGAGCGAAGGAAATAGGCAACGTTTCGGGCCGAAACGTTGCCTATTTCCTTCGCTCCATAGATGCTGCTGCACCCGCTGAGTTTCTCCAGCTTTTTTGTGTAACCCAGGCTTATAGGTTCATTGGCTTCTGTAAACTATCCCTAGTTTGTAGAATGGAATTAGTGTACGGGTTGATCGTTGGTTGGCGGGGACACGGTGGGTCAAGGGGCCAGTTTCCACACTGTATCTGAAGTAATATCTAAAGATACTATAGCAGCACTTAAAAGACTTTTGTATACATGTATCTCTAAAAATACACCGAGATTCGCTGTATCTCTAAAGTCTAAAGTAATGTGGGATAACAGAACAAGTGTGAAGTTGGGTTGAGTTGAGTTGAGTTTATTGTCACGTGTACTGAGGTACAGTGAAAAGCTTTTGTTGCCTGCCAACCTGTCAGCGAGTAGACTATACATGATTACAATCGAGCCACAGATACATGATAAAGGGAATAACGTTTACTGCATGATCAAGTCCAGTAAAGTTCAATCAAAGGTAGACTGAGGGTCTCCAATGAGGTAGATAGCAGCATTCTGTAGTTGTTGGTAGGATGGTTCAGTTGCCTGATGGTTCAGCTGAGAAGAAACAGTTATCAGGCAACTGAAACTGGGCAGTGCAGCTACAGTGGGCTGAAGGACCTGATTCCACGCTGTATCCCTGAACTAAACTAAACTAACTCAGTGTGCAAAGTAAAGGCTGTGATGGAAGGTCAAGCCGGTCTGGTGACGGGAAAATCACACTCACCTGATGCGTTATGAGGAATATTTCATACAGAGCTGATATCACAGCATCACTGTACTCCAGTAACAGGTTCTGTAGCTGCAAAGATAGACAAAGCAAAAGCCAGTGTTAATTACATTGCACAATGGCCACGCACACTAGATAACATTGTGTTCAAGAAGGAACTGCAGATGCTGGAAAATCGAAGGTACACAAAAATGCTGGAGAAGCTCAGCGGGTGCAGCAGCATCTATGGAGCGAAGGAGATAGGTAACGTTTCGGGCCGAAACCCTTCTTCAGACTGATAGGGGGTGGCGGGGAGAAGGAAAGAAAAAGGGAGGAGGAGGAGCCCGAGGGCTGGGGGATGGGAGGAGGCAGCTCGAGGGCTAAGGAAGGGGAGGAGACAGCAGGGGCTAACAAAATTGGGAGAATTCAATGTTCATGCCCGACGGATGCAGGCTCCCCAAGCGGAATATGAGGTGCTATTCCTCCGATTTCCGGTGTTGCTCACTCTGGCAATGGAGGAGACCCAGGACAGAAAGGTCGGATTGGGAATGGGAGGGGGAGTTGAAGTGCTGAGCCACCGGGAGGTCAGGTAGGTTCTTGCGGACCGAGCGGAGGTGTTCGGCGAAACGATCGCCCAACCTCCGCTTAGTCTCACCGATGTAGATCAGCTGATATCTAGAGCAGCGGATGCAGTAGATGAGGTTGGAGGAGATACAGGTGAACCTCTGTCGCACCTGGAACGACTGCTTGGGTCCTTGAATGGAGTCGAGGGGGGAGGTAAAGGGACAGGTGTTGCATTTCTTGCGGTTGCAACGGAAAGTGCCCGGGGAGGGGGTGGTACTGGAGGGAAGGGAAGAATTGACAAGGGAGTTGCGGAGGGAGCGGTCTTTGTGGAAGCCAGACATAGGGGGAGATACACAATACACACAATACACTATACAATTTATTTGTCACTTGAACCTCATAGAGGCTCAAATGAAATGTTGTTTCTACAGTCATACACACATGAAAAAAAAGACCCAAGACACAACAGAATTTACACAGACATCCATCACAGCGCATCTCCTCCTCGCTGTGATGGAAGGCAAAAAAACTTATCTCTCCCCTGCACTCCCCATTCCCCTCCCGATGTCAGAGTCAAAGCCCCCGGCGGGCGATGGCAATTGTCCCGCGGCCATTAAAGCCACGCCGGGCGATGCAAGGCCACACTTCGGGTCTTGTTGTTGGAGCCCCCGGCGGGCTCTAGCAAAGTCCCGCAGCCGTTGAAGCCGCGCCGGGCGGTGATGTAAGGCCCCGCTCCAGGTCCTTGACCCCGCGACTCGGGCGGGTGAAGTCGCCGTTGCAGAAGCCTCGAAAAGCAGTCTCCCACCAGAGACCCGCGGGCTCCCGATATTACTGTCTGCCAGACCTACGGTAAGCCTCCGAATCTCTGGGGGTCGGGTCGCAGCAGCGCACCACCACAGCTCCACCCGCTCCGGACTCGGCTAGCTCCATGATGGTGAGTAGCTCCGCAGCTCCGTGACTGGAACCCCAGGACGTTCCTGTTGGAGGCTGCTCCACGTTGCAGCCCTAACGACAACGGAGACCCGACAGAGAAAAGGTCAGGTTCTCCGTGCAGGGGAAAGATTTTAAATGTTCACACACACACACACACACACACACACACACACACACACACACACACACACACACACACACACACACACACACACACACACACACACACACACACACACACACACACACACACACACACACACACACACACACACACACACACACACACACACACACACACACACACACACACACACACACACACACACACACACACACACACACACCCCATCAAAAAAATAAAATAACAACTACATTAAAATGGGACAAAAAATAACAAAAAGACAAACGGACTGCAGAGGCCGCTGCGAAGCGAGTCGCGCCGCCCACCGGAAGATGGGAAGATGTGGCGGGTGGTGGGGTCACGTTGGACGGGGTCACGGTGGCTCAGCACTTCAACTCCCCCTCCCATTCCCAATCCGACCTCTCTGTCCTGGGTCTCCTCCATTGCCAGAGTGAGCAACACCGGAAATTGGAGGAACAGCACCTCATATTCCGCTTGGGGAGCCTGCATCCGTCGGGCATGAACATTTAATTCTCCCAATTTTGTTAGCCCTTGCTGTCTTCTCCCCTTCCTTAGCCCTCGAGCTGTCTCCTCCCATCCCCCAGCCCTCGGGCTCCTCCTCATCCCTTTTTCCTTCCTTCTCCCCGCCACCCCCTATCAGTCTGAAGAAGGGTTTCAGCCCGAAACGTTACCTATCTCCTTCGTTCCATAGATGCTGCTGCACCCGCTGAGTTTCTCCAGCATTTTTGTGTACCCACTAGATAATATTAACACTTACACAGGGGCCGTGCCCCAAGTCTGCGCATAAGTACACGCTACCATATCTTATTAATCTCACCTTCCAGTCAACGACAGCACACTGCTCATTAAATATAAAACTAAAATAACTACACTGCCACTAATTAAACCAAAACAGAACTTTTAATGGCACTGCAATTAGTTTAGACTAGACTAAGTGGGGCTCGTTGAGTCCCTGTCACACGGGAGTCCTGGTCCCCCAACGCAACCCGCAACCCAAAGCAGCATATGCAGTTCCTTCCTCCATGGGTCATTCATTGGTAGCTGTGGTTTAGATCCCATTGACTTGACGATTGAACCAGTTTGCATTGTGTGTGCGTGCGTGACTGTGTGTGTGTGTGTGTGTGTGTGTGTGTGTGTGTGTGTGTGTGTGGTGTGTGTGTGTGTGTGTGTGTGTGTGTGTGTGTGTGTGTGTGTGTGTGTGTGTGTGTGTGTGTGTGTGTGTGTGTGTGTGTGTGTGTGTGTGTGTGTGTGTGTGTGTGTGTGTGTGTGTGTGTGTGTGTGTGTGTGTGTGTGTGTGTGTGTGTGTGTGTGTGTGTGTGTGTGTGTGTGTGTGTGTGTGTGTGTGTGTGTGTGTGTGTGTGTGTGTGTGTGTGTGTGTGTGTGTGTGTGTGTGTGTGTGTGTGTGTGTGTGTGTGTGTGTGTGTGTGTGTGTGTGTGTGTGTGTGACAGTTCATAATGAGCAACATCTTTAAGGACCATTTCTAAAGATGAAATAGCAAACAATTATAAAGCTGAGGGAGGGAGGACCCTGGGAGATGCGGGCTGGACTGAAGGAACGAGGGCTATCAGAGGCGCAGAGAAGAGCAGATGTAGAGAGTCACGGGACAGGGTCTACTGCAGACTTACCTCCTCGCTGGGAGGAACAGCTGGGACCACACGCTCCACCGACACCCCGTCACCAGCCGTACAAGGTGTCTTCAGTACATGCGGCCCACTTATTAAAATCTTCAGTAGGCTGACGACCAAGATGCCCCTAACATGTAATACACAGAACACTCGCCTTAAAATATGGCCACATTATAAGGCAATGTTAAAAAACCTTTCAACTCCATGAAACAACATCACTGATGATAATTAGAGTCCTAAACATAAACACTACAGCAAACCCAAGTTATTACAGACTTCTTTATAACGGATTACAGTTATAGCAGACTGTCTCTTTAAGAAGTGCTGGAAGGAACTGCAGATGCTGGTTTATACTGAAGATAGACACAAACTCAGTGGAGTAACTCAGCGGGACAGGCAGCGTCTCCGGAGAGATGGAATGGGTGGCGTTTCGGGTTGAGGCCCTTCTTCAGACTGAGAGTCAAGGGAGAGGGAGTCTAGAGATATGGATGGGTAAGGTGTGAAAACCCCAGATCAAAGTAGACGTGGATAAGGAAATGTAGAATGGATCATTGTTAGCTGAGAAGAAGGTGACAAGGAGGCATACAAGCAATAAAATTAACCAAAAGGACAGTGAAACTAGTCGGAGAACTAGGGTAGGGGAGGGACAGAGAGAGAGAGAGAGAGAGAGGGAAAGTAAGGGTAACAAAGTTAGAGGATTCAATATTCATACCGTTGGGTTGTAAGCTGCCCAAGCTACAGGGAAACAGCCCAATGCTGGCAGGTGGGACTAGCGTAGATGGGGTATCTTGGTTATCATGGCCATGCTGAACGACTCTAAGAATGACCAATCAGCGACAGCTACCCCAGCAAATCGGAGGAACAGAACCTCACATTTCGCTTGGGCAACTTGCAACCCAGCGGCACGAATGTTAATTCCTCTAACTAAAATAACTCCTGCAATCCCACCCCTCCCTCCCCCACCCTAATCTTCCTACCAGTTCCACTGTTCGCATCCTAGTATCCCTCTCATTTACACACCTTCCCCAGTCAACAATGGGCTATTGTGGGCTCCACCCTTCTTGTGGTCACCTGTCGCCAGCCCTGATCTGTTTTGGCATTTTCTCACCCCCAGTTTAGTTCCTCCCCCCCACCTCTACTCTCAGTCTGACGAAGGGTCCCAACCCACAACGTCACCTGTTTTTATTCTCTGGAGAGGCTGAGTTACTCCAGCATTTTGTGTCTATCTTCGAGAGCTACCTACCGCTTGGCAGCGAGAAGGGGCAGGCGACTTGGCTCCGTTTCAGTCTCCCTGAACATCACGCCCAACGTCTCCACGATCAACCTACACAATCTGCGCGGATAAACGGAAAGTTATATCGCACGTTCACCTTTCTGTAAATTTAGACAGCATAAAGTTCCCAACTTGCAAAATAAACAAGAATCATATCTGCAGAGGAGGCAGATAAACCTTTACAAGCATTGGCCAGGTGGGCGGAGCAATTGTTGATGGAATTGAATATGGAAAAATGTGTGGTGTTGCATTTTGGAAAGTCTAACATGGGCAGGACCAGCACAGCGAATGGTCGGGCTCTGGGGAGTATTGTAGAACAGAGGGATCTAGGAATGCAGGTGGGTAGTTCCTTGAAAATGGCGACACCGTTAGATTGGATGTTCAAAAATTACTTTGGCACATTGTCCATTGGACAGAGTGTTGAGTATCGAAGTAGGGAGGCCATGTTGCAGTTATATAAGATGATGGTGAGGCTGCATTTAGAGTATTGTGTTTAGTTATGAGCACCAAGTTACAGGAAAAGATGTTGTCAATTTGGAAAGGGTTCAGAGAAGATTTATGAGGATGTTTCCTGGACTCGAGGGTCAACTGTGTAGAACAGGCTGGGACTAAACTCCTTGGAACACAGGAGGATGAGAGGTGATCTTATCGAAATGTAAATAATCATGAGAGCAATAGATCAGGTAGACTCACAGAGTCTCTTGCCTGCACATCCACGTGCCATCTCAAATGCTTCATTTAGTTTACACTCCACTATAGTGTCTGTCTCCACCACCACCACCTGGCACTGCTTTCCAGGCACCCACCACTTTCTACATACTAAACTTGTCCACACATCTCCTTTAAACTTTGCCACTCCGCCAGTATAGCTACGGCCTCCAGTCTTTGACATTTCCAACCCGAAGAAATAGTTCTGACTGCCTACACTATCAATGCTGGGAATATCTAGAATAATAGTGGAAAATACTGGAAACACTCAACCGGTCAGGCAGCATCTGTAGAGAGGGATGCGGAGTTTATGTTTACGACGTATGACCTCCTGAAAGCACACCACCACATAAACGCCAGTGGCTATCACACAATCCTACACACTAGGGACAATTTACAATGTTACCAAAGCCAATTAACCTGCAAACCTGCACATCTTTAGAAACCAAAGCATCCAGAGAAAACCTACGCAGGTCACAGGGGGAATGCACAAACTCCGTACAGACAGTTTTCTCTGGAATTGCACGTGATAGAGAGGAGACCTTAAACTTTGACTTACAGCGTGGAAAGAGACCATTCGGCCCACCGGGTCCATACTGACCAGCAATCACTGCACACTCGTTCTATCCTACACACTAGGGACAATTTTACCAACGCCAATTAACCTACAAACCTGCACATCCTTGGAGTGTGGGAGGAAATGGGAGCATCCAGAGAAAACCCACACAGTCATCGGAAGTACATACAAACTCTGTACAAACAGCATCTGTAGTCAGGATCGAACCTGGATCTCTGACTGTGAGGCAGCAACTCTACCACTGCGCCACGCTTTAAGCAAAAGATCTGTAAACTTTCTTGTAACATCTGGGTTGGCACGGTGACGCAACGGTAGAGTTACTGTCTCATAGCGCCAGAAACCCGGGTTCAATCCCGACGTTATGACACTAATCATCATCAATGTACAGTGGCGTAACAGTAGAGTTGCTGCCTCACTGCGCCAGAGACCCTGGTTCGATCCTGACTACGGGTGCTGTCAGTACGGAGTTTGTACGTTCTCCCTGTGACCATGTGGGATTTCTCCGGGTGCTGCATTAAAATTGAAAATTGTCCCTAGTGTGTGAGGTAGTGCAAGTGTACGAGGTGATCACTGAACGGCGTGGGATCGGTGGGCCGAAGGGTCTGTTTCAGCGCTGCATCTCTAAACTAAGTCTAAAGTTGTTGAGGCATCAACAAATGTAGAGGGTTTTTTTCAACATTTATAATTGAACCGGATCTGGACTATAGAGAAAAATTAGGAATTGGATGAAGAAATGAGGAATAGGATTAAAATCGTGGAGTTTGCGGTCCCTGGTTGGAGACCGGCTTCAGGAACTCCAAGCCGCAGGAGCTTCAATCGCCCTGACTTCAGATGGTTCGCCTCCACCGACCGCGGGAGAAAAAGGAGGAAAGAAGATAAGACTTTATTGTGTTCCATCACAGTGGGGGATGTGGAGGAGCCGCTGTGGTAGATGTTTATGTTAATTTATGTTCTTTATGTGGTTGCGTGTTTTGTCGGTTTTTTGATATAACTATGGCAAATCCTCATATGATTTACATACTTGTTTTGTTTTCATACTTGGCTAATAAAATCAATTACAATTACAAGACTAATGCCAAGATGTGCAGAATCGTAGGTTAATTGGCATCTGTAAATTGTCCCTAGTGTGTAGGATGGAACTAGTATACGGGGGTGATTGCTGGTTGGCGCAGACTCGGTATGCCGAAGGGCCTGTTCCCACGCTGTATCTCTAAACTAAATCTAAAAGTTAGCCTTACCCATCCCACTTCAGCTCCATGCTTTGAAGATGGATGATCCCGGCTTGAGGGTCCAAGCAGAAGCTTTTTCAATGGGAACATTTCACTTACTGTAGATCATTGATGGTTTTCCTCCTGTCTCGTTGGGTTGTTGGATCCTCCAATCTCGGCAAGTGCTCCTGAAGTTTTCCAATCAGAAACGGATACAGGTCGTTCGACTGCGGACAAGAGATGGAAGAGGCTTTAGTGAGGAGTTTAGGTGAAAACAAAAACATAACATACCTCATAATTGAAATGTAATTGTCAATACTCTTCACAGTGCGGGGTGTGGTTTAGTCCACAGCTCTCCAGCCACAACTTCATTGTTCTGTCTAGGACATACCTACAACCCCCCCCACTCAACCACCCCTCCCTCTGTACCACCCCTCCCTTTCTACCCCCCTCCCTCTCGAGGGATTGAAGAGGGAGGGTGAAGAGGAGGAGGAGGGAGTGCTGGGGGATGAAGAGAAATGAGCTGCGCCTGTGCAGTTGGGGGCTATGCATGAGTGGAGCAATATTGAGTTAGGGGATTGGCTTGCATTGGGGGAATGGGTGAGTGGTGGAATCTTGCGTTGGGGAGCAGACCCAACGGGTCTGCACTTGGTCTAGTATGACAATAAAACACTCTTGACTCTTGCCTAAGTCCTATACCCAGCGACTTGAGTTACCATTGCCAAGGAGTCCCATCATGCTGAGGGAGAGCTGCGACATCTGACATCATCCCCTTGTCCCTCAGATCGAAACAATAGATCCCATTTAGACTTTAGATATAAAGCGTGGAAACATGTCCTTTGGCCCACCGAGTCCATGCCGACCAATAATCACCCCATACACTAGCACTATCCTACACACTAGGGACAATTTAACCAAAGCCAATTAACAGACAAACCTGAACATCTTTGGAGTGTGGGAGGAGGCTGGGGGAGCCATCAGGTACTATCGCAATGTTTAAAACACATTTGGACAGGTACTTGGATGGGATGGGTTTAGTGCCATACACATGCAGGTGGGACGGGGCCTGTTGTAGATGAAGATTAGTGTAGATGGGGCCTGTTGGTCAGCGTGTGCAAGTTGGGTCAAAGGGCCTGTTTCCATGCTGTGAGACTCTATGACTCTACACCCAGAGAAAACCCATGTGGTCACAGGGAGAATGTCCAAAGTCTGTACAGACAGCACCCGTAGTCAGGATCGAACCCGGGTCTCTGATGCTGTGAGGCAGCAACTCTACTGCTGCGTTACTGCGCCGCCATAAGTTTCATGGTTAGGTTGCCCGTTGAATTTGCAACTTTGTATGACTTTGGTTAGGCTGCATTTGGGCAGCATCTCTGGAGGGCGAGGGTTGGTGACGGCATCTCAGAAATACATCACAGGCTGTAAAAATCCTGAGAGACAGAAGGACACAAAGTGCTTCTCGTTTGTTTGTGTTTAGTTTATTGTCACGTGTGCCGAGGCATAACATAAATCTTGTCAAATGGAACACACAGAAACGTACTTTCCAGAAGAGCTTTTTGATGGTGAAGTTGCGAAGTGCAGCAGTTTTCAGCTCCTTCACCAGTGAACAGGTCCTGTCCAACGCACTGCTTCCATGAAGCAATTCAGAGCTCAGTTGATTGAAGAGTTTATTGATTCCCTCTGAACTGGCACAACACAGACCACAATTGTTCACACAGAAAAATATTTTAATACACAGATCAAACAGCATTATTTAAAGAAAGTGAATACATTGCAATATAAACAATAGAGCGAGCTGCCAGAGGATAGACACAAAAAGCTGCAGTAACGCAGCGGGACAGGCAGCATCTCTGGGGAGTAAGAATGGGTGATGTATCATCTTCTTCAGACTGAAGAAGGGTCTCGACCCGAAACGTCACCCATTCCTTCTCTCCAGAGATGCTGCCTGTCCCGCTGAGTTACTCCAGCTTTTTGTGTCTATCTTCGATTTAAACCAGCATCTGCAGTTCCTGCTAACACATTTCGAACTGCCAGAGGAGGTAGTTGAGGCAAGTATCAATACAGCATTTAAAAGACACTTGGACTGGTACATGGGTAGTGAAGGTTTGCAGGCATGGAAGGATATGGACCAAACTGGGCAGGTCGTAGCAGCATAGTTGAGGCATCTTGATCAGCACGAGGCAATCATCTGGTGACTACACATAGCAACACTAGTCTCCAATATGGTGGTTTCCCATAACAACCCTGGACTCCATTATGGCGCTTCCTGTGGCTACACTGGATTCCAATGTGGCAGCATCCCATAGCAACACTAGGCTCCAATATGTTGGTTTCCCATAGCAACACCGGGCTCCAATATGGCTACTTTCCATAGCAACAGTCAGGCTCAATATGGCAACAGTCACGTCCAAAATGGTGGCATCCCTTAGCAACATGAGTGTCTGTGATCGTCATTCTTTGTTGCTAATCACCCTGCTTCTCCTTTCATTTCTTATGCACCCTTCCCCAAGTTACTTCTCATATTTAAATTTGTCATATTTATATTTAAACGAGGCCGTGTGCCATTCATTACTTCCTTTCATTGCTTTCGCCGAGCATCAAACAACAAATGACGCAAGCTCCACGTAAGCCCATTGCTCTTTTATACAGCAGCCACCTCCTTGCCTTCCACTGCTCTCTGTTCCGATGGAGAGCCTGCATTTAAAAATCCTGTATTTCAATCTAAGCGACTCGTCAAGCTGTCAACTTTAACTTATGTATCAGAAGGTTAAAGGTTCAAATCCCACTCCAGCAACTTGGAGATTGTTTGATGAATTTTCCAACTCATGATCTATTATGACATAAAGGTCATTCAGCCCATCAAAGTCTATGCCAGCTCTTGAACAACCCATCATTTCCACCCCCCTATTTATTTCTCAATAAACTATTCTCTTGCACATGCCAATCAACTCTAATAATTTTATCTGAAGAAAGGTGCCTCCACAGATGCTGCCTGACCACTGAGTTCCTCCAGCACTCCGTGTTTTGCTCAGGATTCTAGCATCTCCAGTTCTTGATGTCACCATTTTCCTTTGGCTTGAATCCATCCAATGATGCTTTACCTGCACCGTGCTCTCCTAGGGACCTTCCACCACTTTGTTACGATGATCTCTTCAGCGTGCCACCACTCCCCCTCCCCCCCCCCCCCCTCACCTTTTCTGCACCTCTGTCCACTGTGGTGGGCACAATGGTGGAGCTGGTAAAGTTGCTACCTTACAGCGCCAGAGTCCTGGGTTTGATCCTGACTACGGGTGCACGTCAATACGGAGCTTACACGTTCTCCATGTGACCGCGTGGGTTTTCTCCAGGAGCTCTGGTTTCCTCCCACTCTCCAAAGACATATAAGCTTTGTAGGTTAATTGGCTTTGGTAAAATTGTAAATTCTCCCTAGTGTGTAGGATAGTGTTAGTGCGCGGGGGTCGGCACGGACTCGGTGGGCCGAATGGCCAGGTTCTGGCTGCATCTTTAAAGTGAAGTAAAAGTAAAGATCTCCCCGAACCCCCAGGAAGTGAGGCTGTGGCGACTGAGTTACCTGTGTCCCTTGGCACCCCGAGCAGGGGATGTGGGTGCACTTTCCTGTGCGTAGTCTGGATCCTGCCTTAGTGTCGACCGCTGTTGGCAACATTAAAGAAACAAAATAAACAGCGTTGACCTCCAGACAACGGGGGAAATTAAACCACAAACCGGCCCCGTGTTTTTACTTACAATCATAAAATTGTTCCACGCACTTTTTAAATGGAGAAATATTAAGGAGGACATGGAGATGATGTAGAGGTGAAGTTCCAGTTCCTGTCCCTTCAGCTGGCTGCTTGTCCTCTTGTCTACCTCCGTGCTGGAGTCCCATCTATCTGAGCGCTGCTCCCTGGTGTTCCTGTGGCACGGGTAAGGATTGAGCGGGTGCTGTTGCACTGGTTCTTGCTTGTACGTTGGCACTCTCGATGCCAAGGTAGGGCCTGGACTTTCCTTTGGAGGCTCAGGCAGCGGGCGGGCATTTGTGCTCCAGGCAACATGGTTGTCTTTCTCGCACAGCTTCAGATTCTTCAGCTCGGGGGTCGGGCAGGAGTCGGCACGGGTCGGTCCAGGGTCACGTTGCCTGGCAAAATCCCCGCTCTTCCTGGAAGCGGAGAAAAGCACGATTCATTTATGTGAACCTGGGGAGAGGTGGGGGCATATTGAAACCGCTGAAGGACATTCATCCCTTTGAGTTTGAGAGTGGAAACCGGCCCTTCAGCCCACCGAGTCCGTGCCGCCCACTAATCATATATAGTCGACTGATTAGCACACAACAAAAACCCTATTCACTGTATTTCAGTACACATGACAATAAACTAAACTAAACTAAACTTAAGTGTCAAGAAAGACAAGAGTGTTTAGTCATGAGGATAAGAGGCTTGGAGAACTCGAAAACAATAGACAATAGACAATAGGTGCAGGAGTAGACCATTCAGCCCTTCGAGCCAGCATCGCCATTCAATGTGATCATGGCTGATCATCCACAATCCTCGTTTCTGCCTTCTCCCCATATCTCCTGACTCCGCTATCTTCAGGAGCCCTAACCAGCTCTCTCTTGAAAGTATCCAGAGAACCGGCCTCCACCGCCCTCTGACGCAGAGAATTCCACGGACTCACCACTCTCTGTGAGAAAAAGTGTTTCCTCATCTCCGTTCTAAATGCCTTACCCCTTATTCTTAAACTGTGACCCCTGGTTCTGGACTCCCCCAACATCGGGAACATGTTTCCTATCTCTAGCGTATCCAAACCCTTAACAATCTTGTATGTTTCAATAAGATCCTCTCTCATCCTTCTAAATTCCAGTGTATGCAAGCCCAGCCGCTCCATTCTCTCAGCATATGACATTCCCGCCATCCTGGGAATGAACCTTGTGAACCTATGCTGCACTCCCTCAATAGCAAGAATGTCCTTCCTCAAATTAGGGGACCAAAGAAAAAACATGTCCACAACCTCAAGCCCATTAGAATTTCACATCCAGACAGCATATCCTGGTCGCCAAAAAAACAATGTCCATGGAACAAGGACAGAGTTCCCCTGGTGCTCACCTTTCACCCCACCAACCTAGGGATGGAAGATTGATACCATTGGAGTCCATTCGGCCCTTTGAATGCTCCACCACAAGCGACTAATGTGCATGCTCTCTCCAGCATGTTTAGGTAACTCCCTCTTTCTTTCTGCCCAAGTCAGGTCCACAATTCCTACTTTGTTAGTCTCAGCTTTAGACATTAGAGCATGAAAATGGGCCCTTCTGCCCACCAAGTCCACGCCAACCAGTGATCACCCCGTACACTAACACTATCCTGCACACTAGGAACAATTTACAATTTTCCAGAAGTCAAATAACCTACAAACATTTACTTCTTTGCAGTGCAGGATGATACCGGAGCACCATGAGAAAATCCACACGGTCTTTAGTTCAGACTTTAGAGATACAGCGTGGAAACATAATAATAATAATAATAATAATAATGCATTTTATTTGCTGGTGCCTTTCTGGACACCTTACACTTTACAGGACATAAAATCCTTAAGTGTCAAGAGAGACAAGAGTGTTTAGTCATGAGGATAAGAGGCTTGGAGAACTCGAAAACAATAGACAATAGACAATAGGTGCAGGACATTTATCAATATTAAAATCAAGTTGATCATAAAAAAATTAAAAAAAAAAAAAAAATACAGAAAACATTTTAAGTCATTAAAATCAGGGTGAACATGGTGGAAGTTATGTCGGGTATGCTAATCTAAACAGGTGCGTTTTGAGTTGTGATTTGAATTGATCGATAGTGTCCAGGTGACGGATGGGAGGTGGGAGAGTGCTCCAGAGACGTGGGGCAGAGCAGCTGAAGGCTCTGGCACCCATGGTGCTGAGTCTAAATGTGGGGACAGTTAAAATTGCAGCTGAGGAGGAACGAAGTGACCGGGAAGGAGTGTATGGTAGCAGCAGGTCAGAGAGGTATTGGGGAGCAAGGTGGTGTAGGGCTTTGAAGGTCAGCAGTAAAATCTTGTAGTTAATCCGGTGGTGCACAGGGAGCCAGTGGAGCTGAGTGAGGATGGGTGTGATGTGGTCCGATGATCTGGTGCGGGTGATGATCCGGGCTGCAGAGTTCTGAATGCATTGGAGGCGGTGAAGAAGTTTATTGGCGTTGCAGTAATCGATGCGGGATGTGGCCAGAGTGTGGATGAGGACTTTTGTATTGTCTTTGGAGAGGGAGGGGCGGAGTCTGGCGATGTTGCGGAGATGAAAGTATGCAGAGCGTGTGACATTGCTGATGTGGGGGCCAAAGGAAAGTGTACTGTCCAGAATGACGCCGAGACTTTTGACATGGGAGGAGGTGGGGATGGGTGAGCCATCAACTGAAATGGTGAACGGGTGGGTTGTGGAGAGTGTGGACTTTGAGTCAATTAGCAGGATTTCTGTTTTATTTCCATTGAGTTTTAGAAGGTTGAGTGACATCCAGTTGCTGATAGCTTGAAGACAGGTAGTGAGAGCAGTTGGGGGAAGGGAGGTGTTTGGTTTTGTGGAGAGGTAAAGTTGTGTATCATCGGCGTAGCAGTGAAAATTGATTCCAAAATGATGGAGTATATTGCCAAGAGGTTGAATATAGATGATAAAAAGCAGTGGCCACAGCACCGATCCCTGAGGAACACCATGGGTGACTGTGGCAGTTGTGGATGTGACTTTATTTCCCTGGATGAACTGTTTTCTGTCGTGTAGATAGGACCTGAACCAAAGTAGTGCATTGTTGTTGATGCCAGTGGCAGATAGACGTTCCAGAAGAATTGGGTGGGAGATGGTGTCAAAGGCTGCTGTGAGGTCGAGGAGGATCAGGATGGATAAGTGGCCGGTGTCAGCTGCGAGAAGGAGATCATTTGTAATTTTAAACATGCCTTTCAGCCCATTGAGTCCGTGTCAACCAGTGACACTAGTTCTATCCCACACACCTGGGACAATTTACAGAAGCCAATTAACCTGCACATCATTTGAGCGTGGGATGAAATCGGAGAAAACCCACAAGATCACAGGGAGAACGGATCTCTGGCGCTTTAGTAATAGTTTCATGAAATGATATTTTTACGCATTAGTATTACATATTAGTAATAAACATATTATTCTATGTTAAAATTTGTTACAACATTATACACAGGCACAATCATACTTAAGTACAAGAGTGTAACGGGCCTGCCCCACTTAGGCGATTTTTCAGGTGACTGTCAAGTTGCCGGCAGTCGCCTGAAAAACCGGCAACTGGAACGGAGAACTATCAGAGCGGAACACACACACGCAAACACATTGCTTCTTTCACCAGCCCGTTATGCAGGCGGGGAACAGGGCAAGCGCGGAAGTGCTGTCTGAGTGAAATTCACACGGTGCAAACCCAAGGTGATACAGACACACACTGCGATGAACAGGAAGGTTGCGCTGTAATTAAGAAGGCTAAAGCACAGTGTACAGTAAGTCCATTAAAAGAGCAGGGGGGAGGGGGGAGAAGGAGTGGAGACAACTTTTAAGAAGCCAGAGATACACGGCTATGAAGCTCGGCGGACATTAACATTACCGGTCGGTTATCCTTGGTTCTGAAAACTACTGCTTACGTTTTTTTCCCCAATGAGCCAATGAAATTCACCCGTCAGCACCGGCTACAACCCACGAGAACCGACGAGAACCTTCAACCTCCTGGCGACCCGCTAGGACCTCCTGGCGACCCACCTACGGCACGAGAATACTCGCTCCTCTCCATGGCGGCTTCATTCTAGTCGCTGCTAATTTTTCAAACATGTTGA
Source organism: Leucoraja erinaceus (assembly GCF_028641065.1). Taxonomy (NCBI): domain Eukaryota; kingdom Metazoa; phylum Chordata; class Chondrichthyes; order Rajiformes; family Rajidae; genus Leucoraja; species Leucoraja erinaceus. Next base: position 23,023,607 of record NC_073395.1, on the reverse strand, counting down.
AACATTCGCCGGCGACCATAATGAGGCCGCGGCTAGTTCCCAGAATGTGGGAGCTCCTCACGACCATGAAGGCTACTCCCCGACATCTACCCGTGAACATGTGGCGAGTGCAGCCGCCTAAAAAGTCGCCTAAGTTGGACAGGCCCATAAGAGTAGTAGATTACAGATTTAGTCAAGTCAAGTCAAGTCAAGTTTATTTGTCACATATACATACGAGATGTGCAGTGAAATGAAAGTGGCAATGCTCGCGGACTTTTGTGTAAAAGACAAACAACAAAACAACCAAACAAATTATAAACACAATCATAACACACATATATTATTTTACATTTAGAGCGGCACGGTGGCGCAGCGGTTGCTGCCTTACAGCACCAGAGACCCGTATTGTCACTACGGAGTTTGTACGTTCTCCCCGTGACCGCCTGTGTTTCCACTGGATGCTCCAGTCTCCTCCCATATCCCAAGGACATGCAGGTTTGTAGGTTAATTGTCTTGTGTAAAAACTGCCCCTAGTGTGCAGGATAGAACCGATCGTTGGTCAGCATGGAATGACTGGGTGGAAAGGACTGTTACCACTCTGTATCTCTAAAGTATAAAGCAATGAAACACTAAAGGCAGTTTGCTACACAAGGTTCCACAAAAGAGCATTTTGAATTTAAGTGCAATCTATAAAAGCAAGTAACATGAAACCAAATTAAGTCGTCAATGCGATGATAATGAAAGGCAAAGCAAAGATTCACATTACAGTCTCAAAAGAAACCCAAGTCCTCTTGTCCTGGTTACTTCTCAAGCTGAACTGTCTCCATTTACACTAATAAAAGCCACGTGAAACCCTCACCGTCCCTAACCCAAAACCTAATTACACAAATGTTACAGAACCCAGCAGAGAGTTTCTTATCAGTGTCTCCTAACGTGAAAGGGACTCAGTTACTGAAGTACTGATACAATTATATCCTGGACTGATCACTTTTCTTCTTATCTTCTACTTATGATGCCACCATTAAACGAGGAAAATAACAGCCCAGGCAAAGTGCAGCACAGCTGATAGAGGCGCTGCCTCACAGCGCCAGAGAGCCGGGTTTGATCCCAACCTTGGGAGCCGTCTGTGTGGTGTTTGCGCGTTCTCCCTGTGACCGCGATGGGTTTCCTCCAGGTGCTCCCATTTCCCAAAGGCGTGCGGGTTTGTAGGTTAATTGGCTTCTGTAAATTGGCCCCTGAGTGTGTAGGGAGTGGAGCAGATCAATGATCGGCGTGGACTCGATGGGCCGAATGGCCTGCTGTTTCCTAGCTGTATCTCTAAAGGAAACTAAAAGTTGAGAGGAGGTGTCCACAGATAAGATGGTGTCTTGTATGTTTTGTTGGAGCAGGTTGACAGGTCAGAGTGGAAGTTAATGGAGAATTAAGAGGAAGAGATGACCAGAAACTTGCGGTCATTCGTGCAGTTGGATCAAAGATGTTCCACACAGTGTTTAGTTTTTCCAGAGCAGAGAATTGTGCTTTAGGGGCGGCACAGTAGCGCAGCGGTAGAGCTGCTGCCTCATCACTGTGCCAGAGACACAGATTTGATCCTGACTACGGGTGCTGTGTGTGCGGAGTTTGTACATTCTCCCTCTGACCTCTCACGATTTTCTACACCAGTATAAGATCACCCCTCATCCTCCTGCGCCCCAAGGAATAGAGTCGTAGCCTGCCCAACCTCTCCCTATACCTCAAGCCCTTGAGTCATGGCAACATCCTCGACAATCTTCTCTGCACCCTTTCCGGCCCACAACATACTTTGTATAGCAGGGTGCAAAGAATGCAACAGAAAGGAACTACGTGATGGCTGAGAGGGGGATTGGAAAGAAAGGATTGTGTGGGTGTAGGGGGAGGGAATGGGTGGATGAGGAGCACGGGGGAAGATTGATCATTGGGAACATTCCTACCTGAGAGAGAATTCCCTGGGATGCTTGTTCTGTATGAGCTTGTGTGTTTCTGGCCTGCTGATGGCTTCCTGGTTTGTGCTAGCTGAAAATAAAAAAATATTTTTTTGCAACAATTACTGAAACCCTCGCGCCCCCCCAATATATTCAGTTCAAACCCCTCCGTTACATGAAGCCGCATCTACCCCCAAATCATTCGGATGATATTTGATTCAAGGGGTCACTTTCCCTTCCTCCTCCTCATCATCATCTTCGGCGATCACTAGAAGTCGAGTATGACAAGCTTGTAAGTTATAGGTGCAGAATCAGGCCATTCGGCCCATCAGGTCGACTCTGCTATTCAATCATTTTATACGCTTCCTCTGAAACTCCCACAAATACAAAGCTAAACCGTACAGCTTCTCTAGATGGGTTCCCACCAGGTGCTCTGGTTTCCTCCCACATCCCAAAGATTTACACGGTTGTAGGTTAATTGGTTAAGTTGTGCATGCAGGCCAGCTCTCTCAGAGATTTAGTGTCAGGACGGGCGTCAAGCAGGGATGTCTATTGTCACCATTCCCGTTCCTCCTGGCAATTGACTGCATCATGATGGAAACAACTGAAGGGAAAAGAAATGTAATTCAGTGGACAATGTGGGAGCAGCTAGATGATCTTGACTTTGCAGACGACATAGTTCTCCTTTCACACACACAGATACAAATGCAGGAGAAGATGGACAGACTCTCACACAAGCTGCATCAAAAACTGGTCTTACATCCAATACTGCAAAGACACAGGTGATAAGGATCCACTCCAAAGCCAGCAACCCTATCCCTATGCACAGCACTGCTCTAGAGGAGGTAGCAACATTCACATACCAAGGCAGTGTTGTGGACATCACTGGAGGGGCAGAGGCAGGCATAAGAAGTAGAATCAATAAGGCTAGGGTGGTGTTTAACAAGCTCAGGCAGATCTGGAGCTCAAAACACATCTCAATCAACACCAATAATATAGCATCTTTAACTCAAATGTGAAACAGGTGATGCTGTATGGATCAGAAACATGGGAAACAACAAAACACACTACAAACAGGCTGCAAACATTCATTAACACCTGCACACCTTGACGTTCTCGGAGGGAGGGCTATATGTATGTATTTATCTATGTACTTCATCTACGAACCACTGTTGTATAACGTTAGTACCTCCACCAATGTAAAGCACTTTGGTCGATGAGAGTTGTTTTTTTAAATGTGCTGTAGAAGTAAAAGTGACTTGACTTGACTTAGGAGAATACTTAACATCTGGTGGAGAGACAAAGTAAGCAATGTGGACCTGTGGAAAAGAACAAGCCAGGAGCCCATTGACTTACACATTCGAAGGAGAAAATGGAGTTGGGTTGGACACATCCTCAGGAAACCTGTCACAAACATCACCCAGCAAGTCCTGAAATGGAACCCCGAAGGAAAAAGGAAAATTGGTCGCCCCAGGAAAAGCTGGAGAGGAGGTGGCCAGACAGAAATGTCTGAGAGTGGGCTCAACTGGGGTGATCTCGAAAGAACTGCCAACAACGGAGTGAGGTGGAGGACATTCGTCGATGGCCTGTGCTCCACAGAGGAACAAAGGGCTTAAGAAGTAAGAAGAAGGTTAATTGGCCTGTGTAAATTGTAGAGAATGGAAGCAAAAGTGGGATAATGAAGAACAAGTGTGAGCAGGAGATCAGCGGACTCGGTGGGTCGGAGGATCTATTTCCCCGCGGTCATGGGGGGAACGTATAAACTTGGTACAGACAGCACCCGTAGTCAGGGTCGATCCTGGGTCTCTAGTGCTGTCCGGCAGCAACCCTGCCGCTGTGCCACCGTGCCAAATAAGGAATAAACGAAACACGTACCTTCCTCGCGGCCGAGGGTGCTGAATTTCCTCCTGTCCCCGTCATGAGTGGCAATATATTTATTGCTGCCCGCGTGTGGTTTGTGTCGTTTCTTGTGTGTCCGTGAGACATAAACGATACGGACGTGTTGTGCTGATTCACGGTCGTGGCCGCTCAGAAAGTCAGGGTAGTCGTCAACCTAAACGCAAAACGTGTACACGTGAGGTGGCGCAGAGTCGCCAACAGGCCCCTCCCTCCCGATGACATTTGGCAATATCATGGACCTAAACATTCTGGCTGCTTCTTCAATCACCTCCCTCCCATAATAAAATCAGAAATGAAGTTGCTGAGAGTTTACAAGATTTAACCAGACAAAATGGCAGCGGAAACATGGCGACTCTTGGGTACTGTTTCAGTGTTTCGTTTAGATTTAGTTTAGTTCAGAGATTCAGCGTGGAAACAGGCCCTTCGGCCCACCAAGTCCGTGCCGACCAGCGATCCCCATACACCAGCACCATCTGACAGACTATGGACAATTTATAATCTTTACCTAAGACAATTAACCTACAAACCTGTACGTCTTTGGATTGTGGGAGGAAACCGGTGCACCCTGAGTAAACCCACGCAGTCACGGGGAGTACGAACAAACTCCGTAGAGACAGCACCTGTAGTCAGGATCGAACCCAGGTCTCTGGCGCCGTGAGGAAGCAACTCTAAGCAACTCTACTGCTGTGCCACCGTGCCGCTCTAAATCTTATGTAATCTACCACTCTCACACTCTTGTCCTTAAGTATGACTGTGCCGAAGTATAAGATCTTTACTGAACTGAATGCAAAATCTAGTCAGAACCTACAGATAAAAATGTCAACAGCCCAAACAGAAATGCCAATCGTGTAAAATCGCCTTTAAAAGTAGTGAGAAAACGACAATAGACGCAAAGTTCTAGAGTAACTCAGCAGGTCAGGCAGCGTCCCTGGAGAAAAACATTGGGTGATGTTTCGGTTCAGGCTGAAAGTAGGGGGTGGGGAGTTGAAGAGCTGGAGACGAGAAAGGGGCAGGGCCAGTGAAGGCCGGCAACAGATGTGGGGAAATAAGGTGAACGGTGAAGGAAAAATCAGTTGAATTGCCACCAAAAATGAGAGCTTTTAACACAAAGGAGGGGATGTTGAAAGCTGAAAACCATCGTGAGATGGGCTGGGAAAGTGGCTGAGAAATGGGGCGGAAATGTGACCATGGTTTACATGTGATACGATTACATATTGGCATCTGTTTAACAAAAGTAATAAGAACCGATTTTCAAAAGGTGACGAGGATTAGTAGAATTAGGCCATTTGGTCCATCAGGTCTACTCCGCCATTCAAACATGGCTGATCTATCTCTCCCTTCTAACCCCCTTCTCCCCATAACATCTGACACCCATACTAATCAAGAATCTATCTATCTCTCCCTGCCTTAAAAATATCCACTGAAGCAGAACGTGATGTGCATATTTATTATATCATCCAATCGAGGACAAAGTCCCATCCCTGTTATCTGTGAGGCAAAGACAGCTGGTTGCCAAGGATATACCTCAGGTTGCTATGGAGTGAGCAGAGGGGACCGGAATCATCCTGAGATAAGTCGCCCGTTGATCTGCAGCAAGAGGTTCGAGCAGTGGAGGAATGAAGCTTATGGAGATCATCTGTGCTCGAATGGTCCGATTATCGTGATGTGTTTTTGGCAAAAGTGAAAAAATCCTCATATCCATCCCTACAGGGCGGGACAGTGGTATAGTTGCTGCCTCACGGCGCCAGAGACCCGGGTTCGATCCTGACTACGGGTGCTGCCTGTAGGGAGTGTGTACGTTCTCCCTGTGATCGCTTGGGTTTTGTTAGATTTTAGATACGGCATGGAAACAGGCCCTTCAGCCCACCGAAACCTTGCTGACCAGCGATCACCCCATACACTAGCACTATCCTACACAATAGGGAAAATGTACAATTTTTTTTACCGAAGCCAATTAACCTACAAACCTGTACGTCTTTGGAGTGTGGGAAGAAACTGGAGCACCCGGAGAAAACCCACGCGATTATAGGGAGAACGTACAAACTCCGTACAGACAGTGCCCATAGTCAGGATTGTACCTGGGTCTCTGGCACTGTAAGGCAGCAACTCAAACACTGCGCCACCCTAATCCCCTCAACCACTGCCCTGGCAGAGAAAAACCTTTTGCCTTGCGCACAGTTCGAGTCACTTGGCTCTGTACCAGCACAGCAGCGCCCCTTCCACTGTGTGAAACACTCTGCCTCAGTGTACCTGTGATAACGATCCTGTAATTGGGCACTTTCTCTGGAGCGACACAAAGCCACCGACCGATCAGATATCAGTTGGCCAACACCTTGTAATAAACCTGGGCAGCACGGTGGCACAGCGGTAGAGTTGCTGCCTCACAGCACCAGAGACTTGGGTTCGATCCTGACCACGGATGCTGTCTGTGTGGAGTTTGAACGTTCTTCTCAGGGTGCTCCAGTTTCCTCCCACATCCCAAAGGTGTGCGGGTTTGTAGGTTAATTGGTTTCTGTAAATTTAATTGGTTTCTGTAAATTGTCTCTAGTGTGTGGATGGAATTAGCATGATAGTGATACTAGTATGATAGAACTAGTGTATGGGGTGATCGCTGGTTGGTGCGGACTCTGTGGGCTGAAGGGCCTGTTACCATGCTGCATCTCTAAACTAAATGTGAAGTGAAGTGGCATGTTTCAGTCATCACTTTACAGGAATGAGAATAATTGTCCCGCTCCCACATGTTTCCAGTCTGGATATAAGGAATAATGCGTGATGAAAGAAACTACTTGCATTTATCCTTCATAAATTCATGCATTAAAATATTTTTCAGTCTCATTTAAAAAAAAATTCAGTGTCCAGTAATCGGGCAGGAAGCTGGAAGCCTCGAAGCCTGGGGCTCCACGCCACTGGGTTCGGGCACAGCTAGTTTCCTACAGCCATTAGCATCATGACCCGACCCGCACAATACTACGGCACAGTGGCTGCCTTGCAGCGCCAGAGATCCTGACCTTGGGTGCTGTCTGTGTAAAATTTGCACCTTCTTCCTATGACCGCGTGGGTTTCCTCCAGGTGCCCCAGTTTCCTGCCACATCTCAAAGATGGGTGAGTTTGTAGGTTAATTGGCCCCCTGTATATTGCCCCTAGTGTGTAGTGGATGAGAAAGTGGGATAACTTGGAACTAGTGTGATCGGGTGATCGATGGTCGTCGTGGAATCGTTGGGCCAAAGGGTCTGTTTTCATGCTGTATCTCGAAACTAAAGGAAACTAAACAGTGAACCTATTGCTTAGTGTTTCTGAGAGCCTCTCTCTTTATGTACAGAAAGGTGCTTCTAGCAAGCAAAATAACCGCTGCATATGCATATTAATAGGCATTCACAGGATTCAGGTGCTATGAATCTTGTAAGGACAGACTTCAGCAGGTCACTGAATCCATTTCAAGCAGAATTTACACCCATTAGCACACAGATGCTGCCTCTCAAAAAATTGGCATAATTTATCTGTGAGATGTTATCTGGCAAAGAAGCAGATTATTCAGTCATGTTAATGCGGTCTAATTTTAGATGTTGCTGCAGCATATCATATTTAAAATCAAAAGGTTACTGTAAAGTGTGCACTTGTTAATTGTTATGAATTACTTTCAATCCACAATAGACAATGTCAGTATCTGGGTAAGAAAAGATCATAAAATGCAGAAATATTTAACTTTGTTGCTTTACGTGAAACACGATAACTTTCAAGCTCCATTTATTGAAAGAAAATAATGATTCAAAAATAGGATCGCATATCAACAATGCTTTATAAGATTAAAAAAAACAAAGTGCTGGAGGAACTTAGCGGGTCTGGCAGCAGATACAAGAAACTAGAGATGCAGGTTTACTGCAGTAACCCAGTGGGTTAGGCAGCATCTTGGAACAGCATAGGTGATGTTTCGGGTTGGGACCCTTCTTCAGACTGTTTGTAATGCGGGAGAAGGGGCGAGGGAAAGTTGGAAGAGAGGAAGGGCAGGCCAAAGCCTGGTGAGTGATAGGTGGATACAGTTGAGGGGGGGGGGGGGGGGGGATGTGACGGGCATATGGTTGGACAAAGATTCGAGATCAAAAGACAAAAAGGCGTATAAGGAACAACGAGGTGCAAATTGTGAAGGGAGTGGAAAGAATGCAGGTGGAAGTGGACCACGGGGGATTGACTGTATCCTGGACCCGGATTGGAATACAGTATTTGATATTAAGTAGTTGGTAATATTTGATAGTCTGATCTTATGGTGGTGGATGTTTGGTGCGTAAATACTTGTATGAATAGGTGAATCAATTTAATTTTGTAAAAAAAACACAGCAAACCGATAACAAAACAGAAAATACTGGAAATAACAGTTTAAAAAACATTTAGACAGGTACATGGATAGGATAGGTTTAAAGGGATATGGGCCAAATGCAGGCAGGTGGGACTAGATGTGTCAGGTTGGTCTGCGTGGGCAAGTTATGTCACAGAACCTGTTTCCACTCTGTACGACTCTATGACCCTATTGAACAGCACAATGGCACAGCTGGTAGAGCACCAGAGATCCAGGTTTGATCCTGACCTTGGGTGCTGTCTGTGTAGAGTTTGCACGTTCTCCGTGAGTTTTCTCCGGGTGCTCCGGTTTTCTCGCACATCCCCAAGACGTGCGGGTTTGTAGGTTAATTGGCCTCTGTAGATGGGAAAGTGGGATAACATAGAACTAGTTTGGACGGGTGATCGATGGTCAGCATGGACTCGGTGGGCTGAAGGGCTATTTCCATCCGGTTTCCCACATTCCTAAGACGTACAGTTTTGTAGGTTAATTGGCTTCTATGTATTGTCCCTTGTGTGTAGAACACACGCAGTCACAACGAGAACGTACAAACTACGTGCGGACAGCACCCATAGTCAGGATTGAATCTGGATCTCTGGTGCTGGAAGGCAGCAACTCTATTGCTGCGCCACTGTGCTGCCCTGGGAGATCAAACATTGTGGGCCGAAAGGTCCATTCCTGTGCTGTGCTGTTCCATGTTCTAAAACGTTTTGGATAAACGTTGGGTTATTGAGGATGAAAATGTGAAAAAATGCAATTTTGTTCACACCCTGTGAACAATACATACTGCTTTAGGTAGAACGAGCAAACTCCACACAGACAGCATCCGAGGTCAGGAATGAACCCGGGTCTCTGGGGCTGTGATGTAGCAGCACTACCAGCTGTGCCATGCAGCATCTGTGGAGGGAATAGCTAGATGACATTTTGGGTCCAGACCATTCTTCAAAAATTGAATTTCTCAGTAAAGATGGGCCTTGATCCGAAACATCACCTATCCATGTTTTCCAGAGGTGATGCTTGACCCACCAAGTTACTCCAGCACTTTCTGTCCCTTTGTGTAAACCAGCATCTGCAATTCCTTGTTTCTGCTGTCTGAAGAAGGGTCCTGACCTGAAACACAGCCTGTCCATTCCCTCCACAGATGCTGCCTGACCCGCTGAGTTACTCCAGCACTTTGTGCTTTGCTCAAGAGTCCAGCAGCATCTACAGTTTCTTGCATCTTGAATAAACCAGGTTTTTTTTTTTACTTCTGGGTGACACAGATGCTTCAACTGTGCAGGGGATGTGCAGGCTCTTTGTTTCCCTTCCCTGGCACAGTCACAATGGACAGAAGCCTCCCTCTGCTCGCCATTATCTGACAGGTTATTTAACCAACATACTTCAGTCCCACACTACATGATTGGCTTAGTGGCCTAGGAAACTATTCAGCTGGTTAAACAATTGCCACAGAAGCCCCACCACTAACTCTTTAGGACAATTAGAAACTAGGATAAAATGCATCTCCGTTCACACAACGTGATATATATACATATATATATGTGTAAAAAAACTGTGCATCTATCCTATAATTCCCCTCATTTTTTATATAAATAATTTAATATAAGAATATATATACATACATATATATTCTTACAAGAATAAATAATATATAAAGAATATATATTCATTATACTATAAATATATATACATACACAAATGTGTATATATATGATATATGTATATATACATATGCATACATTTTTGTATGTATATGTATATATATACAAAAATGTATATATATATAATTAGGGAAATAGATAGGGTAGTTGCACAGAGTCTTTTAAGCAAAAGATAAACACAAAATGCTGGAGTAACTCAGCGGGACAGGCAGCGTCTCAGGAGAGAAGGAATGGGTGACGTTTCGGGTCGAGTCCCTTCTTCGGAGTTTTTAGGAGTATAGGGGAATAAAGAATCAGAGGACATGTTGAAGGCGCGAGGACATAGATTAATAGGAGCCCGTGGGGGGGTTCTCACACAGGGTGGTGGGTACAGCATTACCTGACCTACATAAACTTGAGTGATTGTATTTGTGGAAATTTCAAACTGTCTTGCTTGTTCTCGGGACTAAGTACAGAATAGTTTACTTCAGTGCGATCGTAAGTAGGAAAGTACGTGGAACCAGCTGCCAGATGAGGTCGTTGAGACAGGTACTATAACGACATTTAAAAGACATGTGGACGAGTATATGGATATGAAAGGTTGAGAGGGATACGTTTCAAACACAGCAAGTTGGTACAAGTGTAAATAGGGCGTTGGTCTGCATGGGCAAGTTGGGCCGAAGGGCCGGTTTTCACACTGTAAGACTCTTGCAGATGCATTACTGTTAAATAGTTATGTATGGTTTGTGTCAATTTTGAACATTTCAATTACAAATATTTGTAAAAGCGGGTGTTTTTCAGCTCAATCAGTGGGACCATCTGTGTCGCCCTCTTCTTGCAATGTTATTTCAGAAAAGTCAGTTGCGCCCATAAAGGCAGTGTTTGGAATTTGTCGTGGATCACAGCAAACTCATTAAAGTTTCACAGAGCATGGTCATTAAATTCCTACCCGACAGCATACATCTTTAATTTCTAAATACGTGGAGTTTAGGTAAACACGATAGAGGAAATACTTTAGTCTGTTGGACAATTACAGTAGGGTTCTTGCCCTAACAAGCAGAGACACGGCTGTCTCGCTGTCTTGTGTGCTAATCGTTCTCAATGTAACAAGTTTTCGCATATAAAAACAAAGAACTGCAGATGCTGAACTGCAGATGCTGGTTTATACCAAATATAGACACAGTTTTCAGATGTAACGGCGCATAAAGCGAAATCGTATTGGATTAAAATATACTTAAAAACATGAAATGCAGGAGTAACACAACGGGCCAAGCAAGCATCGTCGTCTGTGGAGGGAATGGATTGGCCGGGACCCTTCTTCAGACTGGAAGGGTCTCCATTTTAAAACACAGTTCCACGTTTTATTATTCTTTCCCCCCCCCCCCCCCCCCCCCCCCCATTTAATTCACTCCATATCATTACTCGGTATCACACAGAGGCTAATTTCCATGACAACGCCCTGGGATCATAAAGTCCTCCCGAAGTGCGCTGTTTGACGGTCTCCGAAATTAATTTACCCCAAATATCGTTACGCAAACCATAAAACCGTGTACTCGTAAATTGCAAACAAAGGGCTTGCACAATTAAATGTATAAAAGATAGGGGGAAGAACAATCTTAAAGATAACAAACTTAAAAGTTTAAAAGAGATCGAAGCACGGGGTTGTTGCTGCAAAGAAATAATATAAGTTTTAAAAAAAACATAAAGTTGTCGAACTAAACTGAAATATGCAGTACTTTGATTTCGTCTCGTTTGCTGATAAAGTTGATTAAAAAAAACTAATCTTCTCACCAACTCGATTGCAACAACATCGCTGAGATGCAACGCCTCGTGGATGGTCTTGGGTGGGTTCTGAGTCAAGTAGATACACTCGTCGGTGAGGACGACGAAGTCGAACGTCTTCTTGTGCCTTCTCCCCGTCACTACAATGCACGCTTCGTACATTCGGATCTTGTTGAAGACGCTCTCGTCCAAGTGCCTTTTTAGGAAGAAATCGAGCTTGTCGTGCCGCTTGGAGTGGAGTATGTCCAGCTCGTTTCTCGCCATATACAGGAGGAAGAGGGGGGGAAACAATATATGTTGGACTAGAGTAGTGCAGTTTGCAACTGCGAGCTGTCATGGGGTGTTGAGGCAGGGACTCCCCCCGCTTGTTACTCTCACTTGTATCCAGTGGCCCAGCGCGGCCAGGGATACCCTCCCTCTGACGTCACAATCGCTGCAGGCGCTAAACGCCGGCAAGCTCGGCCTCACGGCCACGCCCCCACACGCTGTCACTCCATTCATTAATTTACTCACACTCTCTCACACACCCACACTTACTCTCCCCCTCACACACTTATGCCCCTGTCCCACTTAGGAAACCTGAACGGAAACCTCTGGAGACTTTGCGCCCCACCCAAGGTTTCCGGAGGTTTTTGTCAGTCTCCCTACCTGCTTCCACTACCTGCAACCTCCGGCAACCACCTGCAACCTCCGGGAACCGCACGGGAACCTTGGGTGGGGCGCAAAGTCTCCAGAGGTTTCCGTTCGGGTTTCCTAAGTGGGACAGGGGCATTACTCTCCCCCTCTCACAAACACACACGCTTCATCTCCCTCTCACACACTTACTCTCTCCCTCACGCAGACACTCTCTCACACATACATTATTAGCTCCCTCCCTCGAGTCAGCACCGCCATTCACTGTGATAATGACTGATCATCCACAATCAGTACCCCGTTCCTGCCTTCTCGCCATATCGCTTGACTCCGCTATCTTTAAGAGCCCTATCTCGCTCTCTTGTGAAAGCATCCAGAGAACCAGCTTCCACCGTCCTCTGACGCAGAGAATAAGTCTGAGGGTCTCCGATGAGGTAAGATAGTAGCTCAGGACCGCTCTCCAGTTGTTGATAGGATGGTTCAGTTGCCCGATAACACCTGGGAAGAAACTGTCCTTGAATCTGGAGGTGTGCGTTTTTACACTTCTGTACTCTTGTCTGACGGGAAAGGGGAGATTCGTTCTTGCACCTCCCAAAGATGTGCGGGTTTGTCGGTTAATTGGCCTCTGTAAATTGCCCCTGGTGTGTAGGGAATGGGTGAGAATGTGGGATAGCATAGAATTAGTGTGAACGGGTGATCAGTGCGTGGGGTGGACTCAGTGAGCTGAAGGCTCTTTTCCATGGTACAAGCCCAAACTAAATATTAAGCCAATCTTAAACTCAGAAGCAGATAGGAAGGGTCACATTTGATCAACAGTTGAGATTTGTGCTGGGTTTGAGGTCTTGATCTTCAAGCATCCGGAGCCTAACGGCAGGCTGTGTGTGATGGTGAATGTTTGCCTTTGTCTGGAGTTCATTGCTAAATTATTGGATGTGGTCCACGTTGCCAGGATTGCAATAACGTTGCTGTGAAACGTTATTGCCAGAGGGTGGCAGCCTACACCAGGAGAACTGCAGTGGAGGTTCTTTGTGTTTTCTGGATATTGGATCCAGATGTCTTTTACAGCACAAAACCAGGCCCTTCAGCCCAAGCCGTCCATGCCAACAAAGATGCCCCATCTACATAGAAACATAGAAATTAGGTGCAGGAGTAGGCCATTCGGCCCTTCGAGCCTGCACCGCCATTCAATATGATCATGGCTGATCATCCAACTCAGTATCCCGTACCTGCCTTCTCTCCATACCCCCCGATCCCCTTAGCCACAAGGGCCACATCTAACTCCCTCTTAAATATAGCCAATGAACTGGCCTCAACTACCCTCTGTGGCAGAGAGTTCCAGAGATTCACCACTCTCTGCGTGAAAAATTCACCACTCTCTGCGTGCGCATCTACACTAGTCCCATTCCCCACGTTTGGGTGACATCCCTTTTTTGTCCAACCTCTCGTGATACCTAACACCCTCTTATCCAGTAAGTATTCTGGTAAACCTTGGCTGCACCCTCTCCAAAGCCTCCACATCCTTCCTGTGATGGGGCAACCAGGAGTGCACACATAATGCTCCAAATGCAGCCCAACAAAAGTCTGAAAAGTTGCAACATGACCTACTCTTAAGACTTTATAGATACAGCATGAAAACACCCTTCGGCCCACCAACCCCATACCAATCAGTGATCACCCTGTACTATCCTACACACCATGGACAATTTAGAGATGCCAATTAACCTACAAATCTTTTGAGAATGAAAAGAAATTCTGGAATTTTTTGATACCACCGGGTGGCGCCAGCAACGGCTGCCTCACCAACAGTCGCTGCCCTTTGTGTTGAAATGGTATGTGTTAAATGTATGTTTTAGTGTTCTTTAGCTTGTTTCATGTGGGGGGTGGGGGAAACCTTTTCTAATCTCTTACCTCGATGGAGATGCAATTTTTTTCCGTATGGTCTCTGTCCGCACTGCAGCCTAACATCGAGGTGTTGGCAGCCTTTGATGGAGACAGACTTTGAGAGCTCCAACCGCAGGTGACTACGGAATTTTAATATCGCGGAGCCTGCGATCCCTTTGCCATACGCTCCAACTGTGGGTGCTTGCGGACTTGCAACACGGAGCCCGCGGTCTCTGGTCAGAGACCTACACCGGGAACTCCAAGCCGCGGGAGTTTCCATCGCCCCGACGCGGGAGCTTCGACCGCCGGCTGCGGGAGCTTTGATCGCCGCGAGATGTTTCGACTGCCCCGACCGTGGAAGAAATAAAGAGGAAGATGGGACTTTTTTGCCTTCCATCAGTGAGGAATGTGGGGGATTCGCTGTGGTGGATGTTTATGTTAACTTTTATGTATTTGTGTGTCTTGTTGCTTTTTTTCCCCATAATGGTAATTCGCAATCACTGTACCTTAATTGGTACATGTGGTAATAAAAGACCTTTGAAACCTTAGGATGTAACAAGTAGAATGGATAAGGGTGAGCCTGTGGATGTGGTGTATCTGGACTTTCAAAAAGCCTTTGACAAGGTCCCACACGAAATAAGTGTGCAAAATTAGAGCACATGGTATTGGGGGCAGGGTATTGACATGGATAGAGAACCGGTTGGCAGACAGGAAACAAAGAGCAGGAATTAACAGGTTATTTTCAGAATGGCAGGCAGCGACTTATGGAGGACGGAAGGCTCGGTGCTGGGACCCGTTATTTACATAGGGTGGGAGATTGCAACTTTACGTGGTCCGCCCTGTTTCGACAAATGATATCAACGTGGTGTGCACCAAAGATCAAATAGGGTGATTTCACGAAAGGTCACTGGAGCGTAGATCCGCACCCACGTGACCGAAAATCTCAACTGGAGTACATGTTATACATCGGTACATGTTAGTGAATGGGAAAACACGCACTTTCCCACCCGTTAAAAACATGGAAAACGGCCGATATTTGAGCTGAAATTTTCTGTGCTAGTCGGGGTGACCGTGAAGCACAGCGACCTAAATCTTCAGGCAAAAAAAAGATAGAAAGTAAGGTAATTACAAGAGGGAACTGAAGGTGGAAAAACAGCGGAAGTGAACAGCAGACTTTTGCCGTGGAGATTTAAATATCCAAAATATCGGGAATTATCGCGTTTGCTCGCTGAATTTCATCAAAAGTTAATAATGCCTTACTTTTGATGAAATTCAGCAAGCAAACGCGAGCAAAAGCAAACTCTATCTATTTGTGTTGCCACTTTCAGGGAGCAATGGACAGTATCCCCAAGATTCCACTGCACATCAATGCTGTTTTTACCCATAACAATACACTTACACCGTACATCTTTTGTTCTTACTTCATGACCCCTTTGTTTCTGATCCTACAAAAGCTTGAAGTAAAAATATTACACGTTACAA
The DNA here is from genome assembly GCF_028641065.1 of Leucoraja erinaceus. Classification (NCBI taxonomy): domain Eukaryota; kingdom Metazoa; phylum Chordata; class Chondrichthyes; order Rajiformes; family Rajidae; genus Leucoraja; species Leucoraja erinaceus. Next base: position 23,008,047 of record NC_073395.1, on the reverse strand, counting down.
TTTTTCTGTATGGGCAAAGTAGTTTTCCATGAACACAACCTCTTTGGAATTCTGATATAGAACATGATTTAATTTGCATTTTATTACTACCTAGAGATACTTGCTAAGTCTGCAAGCCTTTGTTCGGCCCTGGTGTTGCCTCTTCATGCAACTATCAAAGACTGATACCATTAAAACATACTGTTACATACTTCTTGAGATTAAATAACTATTAGACTTCTGTTAAGCTACATCTGTTGCAGTAGAAAGGTTTCCCAAAACTTGAAATGATTTGATACCTTCCCTCTTGCAGGATTGGACATGGTCAGAAGCATGAACCATAACATTATAAGTTTGTAATAAGAAGGAACTTTAGAAGCTGGTTTGAACCAGAGTTAGACACAAAATGCTGGAGTAACTCAGTGTCAGGCAGCATCTCGGGAGAAAATAGATTGGTGACGATTGGAACCCCTCTTTGACTACAGGAGGGTGACCTGCTGAGTTACTACAGTACTTTGTGTTATATTTATAGCAGCTTTTAACTTGTGTGCATGTGTGTAGTTATATGAATTATACATGTACCTCAAGATTAATTTCCTAGATTTCTCTAATTTCAAGCAACTCCTGCATTTTCCCCCACCCTAGTCGTCCTACCAGTTCCACTGTTCGTGAGCCTGTATTCCTGTCATTAGCACATCTTCCCCAGCCAACAATGGGCCATTGTAGACTCCACCCTTCCTGAGGTCACCTGTTGCTGGCCTTCTCTCACTTTTAGTCTGAAGAAAGGTTCCGACCCAAAATGTTACCTATTCATTTTCTCTAGAGATCCTGCCTGACCCACTGGGTTACTCCAGCATTGTGTGTCTCTCTCAAGACTTTGCCATATTAACAAAAAAAGACACAAGACAGCCAATGTCAGCCATTGTTGTATTTTCTCACAGATCAGGCACAGATTATCAATACATTTTAGAAGAAAGTGTTTGGTCTCTTGGTGGTGAAACGTGGCTTGTGCTGGCGACGCAGAATTCTGTGCGGGAGAGGGAACTTGATCTTGGAGTCCTGCAAAATAAATCAATGACCTGTAAGCAACATGGCTCAAGTCTGCACAATCCACTATATGTAGCTGTTAATAGGGAGAACTCTGACTCAGTACTGCCATCAGGCTACATTCATTAAAAAAAAAGAAATGTAGATGCTGACTTATATCAAAGAAAGACACAAAATGCTGGAGTAACTCAGTGGGTCAGGCTGCACCTCTGGAGAAAATGACTAGGCGATGTTTTGGGTCGGGACCCTTCCTTCAGAGTCCCGACTTAAAACATCACCTATCCAATTTCTCCAGAGGTGCTGCCTGACCACGAGTTACTCCCACATTTTGTGTCTATCTTATGACTCTGTATTGTTAGTAACATTGGACTTAAACCACACAAAATGGCAACAGAAACACAGTGACTTTTGTGTGCTGTCTCTATACAATCTACCATTTGTACAATCCTGTACTTAGGTATGATTGTGCCTGTGTAGAGTAAGATTTTTTACAGAACCATTTGCAAAAAGTAATGTCACTGTACCTGGGTACATGTGACAATAAAGTACCATTGAACCCATAAAATTATCATATTGTTTATAGACATAACTTAAGAAAATCAGTAACAAGACAATCTAAAAAACAAAATCCCGAATAGGACATCTGAACTAAAGCTATCACAGGTTGATTTAAAAGGGTTGACGAGGGGAGGTAGTTTAGAGACTTAGGGCTAAAGAAATCAAGGGATACGAGTGAAAAAGCAGGAACGGGGTACTGATTTTAGATGATCCGCCATGATCATATTGAATGGCGATGCTGGCTCTAAAGGGCCGAATGGCCTACTCCTGCACCTATTTTCCTATGTTTCTATCAAGCACAGTTGACAAGAATGGAGTAATTAAAGTCAGGAACGCACTCCGAGGTGGACAAGGCTAGAGTTGTAGGTTTGCAGGAAAGGGCCAAGGGGGCAAATTTGAATGCAAGGATATTTTAAAATGTAGGCACACTTTTCAGGAGCCCACAATGGCCAGAGGAAGAGGAAGTAGCTATGACATTTAAAAGGCACAAACAGGTACATATAATAGGTTCAATGGGATTCGAGTCTGGCCGGGGACTAGAATAATTTTGGTTAGCATGGACCAGTTGGGCAAAGGGTCTGCTTTGTGCTGTATGACTATTACATTTCAGCAGGCGCAGGAGCAATGTGTAAATGGTAAGTACTGATGTGGAGAGAAGTAAAATTCCCTTCATAGCAAAGTCAAAGTGGGGAGGCCAGCTCCAAGGATGTTGAAGGTATGCTGACAGAGGCACGGAAATGGGGATCAGTGGACGAGGGTTGTGAGATGTGCAGAACCTTTCCACTCATGGTAATGATAAATAGAATCATACACACTGAAACATGTCCTTTGCCCACACCGATCAACATATCCCATCTACTCTATTCCCACCTGCTTGCATTAGGCCCATATATCCCTCTAAACCATTCCCATCCATGTACCTGTCCATATGTCTTTTAAATGCTGCCATAGTACCTGTCTCAACTACCTCCTCCAGCTGGTCATTCAGCATACCCACCATCCTCCGTAGAAATAATTGCCCCTAAGGTTCATATTAAATCTTTCCCCTCTTATCTTAAACCCAATGTCTTCTGGTTCTTAATTTCCATACTCTAGGTAAAAGACCAGACATTCGCTCCATCCGTTCCCTTATGTTTATATACAGGTCTATGATGGCCCCTCAGCCTCTAAGGAATAACGTCCTAGCCTGCCCAGCCTCTCCCTATAGCTCAGGCCTTTGTCCTGGCAACATTCCCGTAAATCTTCTCTATTCTCTTTCCAGTTTAGCAGCATCATTCCTTTAGCAGGATAATGAAAACTGAACACAATAATCCTGACGTGGCCTCACTAACATCCTGTATAACTGCAACATAACATCCCAAATGATGAAGTTCGATGTACTGTAAAGCTTCTAGACCACCCCATCTACACGCGACACCACTTTCAAGGAACTATGTAACCGCACTCCGAGATTTCTCTGCTCTATAACACTGTGAATGTGCGGATGGAAGCTCATACAATTAAATTATAACAAGTTACATTATATAAGGGCATTTTCTCCAGAGATGCTGTCTGACCTGCCGAGTTGTGACTTGTGTCCAAGCTGTGTACTAATCCCACTTCCATGCTCTGATGCTGTACATTATGGCACAGCCAGGTTTCTGCCCTCACTACTCCTTCAAGCAGTGAGTTTCAAACACCAATCACATGCCGGGTGAAAACATTCTACTGTAACCCTGCCACTAGTTGTTCTCAATAGACAGTTATTAACACCAAGAGTTGCAGAAAGAGCTGTCATATGCCACCCCTCACACTCCTTTGTTCATAACAACAATTGTAGGCTGGTTGAAGGAGTGGAGTCGGTGAGTTTCTACCAAAGACAATGGTTGCAGATTCTCAAGTACTTCAATGGAGACACCACAGTGGTGACAGAGCTAGATGAACAAAATGATGGAATTAAATGTTTCTGATGGGCACCATAACCAGAAGTAAGAGGCAGCCAAGGACTGCCCTCAAGGCACGGATGGTGGGATATCCGGTACTCACGTGGAACTGCTTCACAGCAGGGCGGCGACACTTGCTGGATGGGATCTCCTCGACCTTCATGATCTGAATGGAGTGAGCACGAGCGCGGTGGCGAGCACCCATGTCACGGTCTGCAGAGAATGAGCAGAAGCAAACGTCAGAGTGCAAGCAAAACAACAGGACAAAGGGCGAGTGGGTTCCATGGCACAGCTAGCAGAGCAGATTCCTCACTGCATCAATGACCTGCAAATAGTCCTGACCCGAGGCACCATCGGTGATCGCACGCTCACCCAGGCACAGATGTGCGGATGGCAGGTCAATGGGCCACTCTAAAATGCCCCTCTGGGGGACTTGATGGGAATCCACTGGGAATATTAGTGCAGAGTGGGATTGGCCTGTGAACGGACATGGACACGATGGGCTGAAGTGGCCTTTTGTGTCATATGAAAAGATCAATATTAATGAGCAATATGCAAGAGACAACGAGCATTTCATTAATTAACCTACAAATCCGTTTGTCTGGAGTGTGGGAAGAAACTGAATCATCTGGAGAAAACCCACACAGCCCATGGGGAGAATGTACAAACCCCATACAGACAGCACCCGTAGTCAGGATCTAACCCAGGTCTCTGGTGCTGTGAGGCAGCAACTCTACTGCTGCGCAACCGTGGAAATTAAATCCAGTTGTCCAACCGTATTGGTTTTCAAACACACGTCAACTCCAGAGCAAGGACTACCATAGCGCATCAAGCTTATTGCTGCCTCGGTATATGACAGTAACAAACCAATACCAACAACAACTCTCTGCACACCAACCGTTGCAAGTCTTCAGTTTAGATTAAATCAAAAATATTACAAGTAATCAAGGCAACAACTTTCAATCACTAGAAAGTAAGAACCTATGAAGGATGCCTGACTGAACCAGCTCAGCCGCGCACCAATGACTGAATTGAAGTTTACTAAAAGGATTAATGTCTAAAGCTGTGACAATCCAAGATCCAACACTTTTTTTGAACACCATATGCAGATCATTTCCTACAGCTAGCCAGTAAGCAATGGCAGCACAGAAAATATGCAACTGATGTGTAAATTAGCCACTATTCTTGCCAATAAACTGTTCAATTTGCTTGTCCAATGACAATCACTTCATAAAATGTTAAATATAGCAATTGGACAACTGTGATTTCTTAAGACCTAGAAGTATTCAGTTTGTGTGGAGTTTGCACGTTCTCCCTGTGACCGGGTAAGTTTCCTCCCTGCTCTATTTTGCTCCCACATTTTAGACCATTGTAAATTGATCCAAGGATATAGGCGAGCAGCAGAAACTGGGGGGCGTTGAAGAGAACGCGGGTTGAATTTAAAAACCGGGATTATCGTAGGATTGGTGTAAAGTGGGCAGGTTGACGCATATTATGGATTGCTGGGGCCACAGGGCCTGTTTCCACGCTGCATCGTTCCGTGACTCAACCCATGACAAATGTAGTTTCTGTAGCCAATGTGCAGCAATTTCCCCAAAAAGGAAGGCACACTATTCAGAGGTGTGAGATGTCACCCTAAATTTGGAATTTTCAAACCGTGAGAAAAGACCCCCAGAGTTGTGAAGACTGCCACATTTGAGATTAGATTTCTGCACTTGTAAAAAATCACAAATTGTGAAAGCTTCTTTTGCCCGAGATCGAGAAGTCTCATGGCAACAGAGAAACGTTGAAACCAATCAATACATTTAAGGCATTAGATTCACCCAAAATTTTAGACACTTTTAAGGGAAGCTGATCATATACAATTCCTACATCAGTTGAATGCACATGTCCGTTTTAATTTTCAAAAGATTGAATCACAATTCATAAAAGTTAGGCCCCCTGGGTATCACCTTTGAGGAACTTATCCCAAATAACATGTGCAGCACAATATGGAGTTGAATAAAATTATAACAACCGGATATGTATTATGGACAAAATGATACAAGGACAGGTACACGGCTAGGAAAAGTTAAGAGTATGAGCGACTTCTGTGGGAAAAGTCACAAAGCCCACACAATTATTTCCATGGGATCTCAAGCCATTCTGATCTGTACTCTTAAATGCGCCTAGAGGACCACTCCCCTTAGTTTTATCACAGAGAGAAGAGCTGAAAGGTAATCCACTCTGCACTAGGTTTGTGGCAACAACCCAGTGACTATACAAAGTAGGATCTTCTATTTTGTTACAGAGAGCACCGTTTATAGTTCCTTTAATACTATTTACTAGTGTAGTTATTTCCAATTAAAATGATTTAACAGGTGAATACTCAGCTGGCAAAACTTTAAGGATTCCTACAGCATGACAAGACCTACAGCCCTCCAAATGTGCCCACAGTAATGTTGCTTAATTATCCCCCATTTCCATCAATAACCTCCACGTTTTACCACTCACTCTCACACGTGCACGTTAATCGAATTTGTCAATGGAGCCTCATCTTTGTAATGTTGGATAAGACCCACACGTCACAGAGAGGATGTGCAAACGACAGGAGACGGGTTGAAACCAGGGTCATTGGAGCGCTTAGGCAACAACACTACTAGCTGTTCCTCTGCGTCACCCCACATTTTAACATGTGTTCTGAAAACCAGGCTACTTACAGCACAGGGTGACAGCACCAGCAGTGGTCAGGTCTCTGTACTCCCTGTACATATTGTGAGTCCCACTACGAGAGTCATAACGCAGCCAAATCCCAAAGTTCTTCACCTTTTCCGGTGACTTCTCAAAAACCTACAAGAATGAAACAAAGTTATTAGTTTTTAACAAAATACAACTTGTCTCAGAAATCATTTACCAGTAAAAAGTTACAATTCTTCAGATGTTAGAAATATTATGTAATTTAGAATATTTATCCGTAGCGTTGATATTTTTACGCTGATACGGCCAGTTAAAATACTTTCTGGAAACAGGGCCATACATAAAAACAGAGGCTGGAAACGTTCAGCAGGTCAGGCGGTACCTGTGTAAAATAAATGGTGCTAACATTTCAAGTTCAAGACCTTTTATCGGGAGTGGAGAAGTGAGAAAATAAGTTTATTGCAAGTTGTACAGTCATTAGTCGAGGATACCAAGAGAACCTCTGTGATAAGGCAAGGCCAGGCTTGCCACGGTAATCACTTGTGGATGAAGACACTTGGTTGGTAGGTGAAGGAGTCAATTGGAGAAAATGATATGTAAAAGCTGTGAAATGCGCATTAGGCAGTGTTAGGGGAAAATGTGCAGCATATACGACATCGTGATTTCACATAAAAAGGACACAAAGTGCTGAAGTAACTCAGCTGGTCAGGCAGCATCTCTACAGGACATGGATAGGTGACGATTTGGGCCGGGTTCCTTCCTCAGACTGCCCTAAACACAAAGTTTAAGGAACATTCAGAGGTACATGAATAGGATAGGTTTAGAGGGATGTGGACCAAACATAGGTCACACCATTTGACTATCCTCAGGACCAGTTTCTCCTCGTGATTTCACATGCTGTGTTCGGGCCCATCTCTTACTTACTGAAAATAAAAAGTAAAAAAACAAATAAAGCACATTTTTTTCAATTATGCCATTCTCAAGGCATGGAACATCTAGAGATGAAGCTAGTTTTGGAAATTAGGACATTTAGTAAATTTTTAAAAAAAATCACTCAAATCTGTTGCCAAGATTAATGTTAAATATAAAGAGTAGTGTAGAACAAATGACAAAGTGCTGAAAACCTGGACGTGGATACACTGTGCAAAAGCATGCTCATAGCTTGAGCTGCAGGATATTTCGAAATGACCCAAATCAACATCCTTTCCGCTCGAGAGAACATTAAGTAAAAATTTATTAGAGTCAGCATTATGTTTTCAACTCAAATCACACTTCCAAATGACATCAGTTCTAAATGGCTGATGATTGTGTCCCTAGATCACAAAACGTCACCTGCCACAGAATGTCCCCCCACCCCCCCTCCCAAACATGTGGCATTGAGAAATTATGAAGTACCTTCAATTTCACTGCTGGAAACATGATAAAAAGTCTCAAAAAGGCGACGAGGTACAAAGTATAAAGTGATTACATGGTGAAATGGAACGACTTCTGGGTTTGTGTGCAAAACCATAACTAAACATTACTCAGTGATCTGATGTTTCGATGCCTATCCCTTTAGTGAATGAGTGACTGGGGTACATAAAGATATCAGGGGGGGGGGACAAAGATCCCAAATGGAATGGACTTTATGGGATCAGCTATTATCTTTAACAGGGAAGCTGATTCCTGGGATCAGGTCATATACCCATTATTTACCCATTTCCCCCCACAGATGTTGTCTGACCCGTTGAGTTCCTCCAGCATTTTGTTTTGCTCAGGATCTCAGCAGCTGCAGTTCCTTGTGTCTCTGTTGTACCTATTTATGTAAAAGGATTTGCTTACCTGCTTCAGTGCCACTTTGTGGCTCTCATACCCTCCTGCAACCATTGCCACTTTGCTCCAGTAAAGATGCAGTGCAAGGGATGCAAGGCTGCAACAATCCAGTGGTATGGAGACACAAAGAACTGCAGATGCTGTGGTCTTGAGGAAAGCACAAGGTGCTGGAGTAACGCAGCGGGTCAGGCAGCACCTCTGCAGTGAATAGACAGATGATGTTTGAAGTCTGAAGAAGTGGCCTGGTCCAAAACGTTGCCTAACCATTTGGTCCACAGATATGGGGTAACCCACTGAGTTACTCTAGTACTGAATAATACCATGTTACATGGGGAAAAGACAATGCAGCAGTATGATAGTACATCTGTAAACATTTACCTGGCCACAGTAGACAATTTCACCAGCAGATTTCTTCAGCTTCTTCATCAGTGAAATGAAGTACCAGAATCGAGACTTGGCAACAATATGATTTGGAGCAAAGATTCGCATCCGGTAGAGAGCAGGGTTGGGCTCTTTAGGTGAGGGCAGGCGTCGCCCTATCACCTTGTATTCCTTGAGCTAAAGTGCACATGATACGTTATTGTCACACGATTACCACTTATCCCAAAAACAAACCATATAGTGCCTTAAAATTCACTGTATGAAACCAAAAGTTCAGGCGCGACACGGTACCATTCATTTTTGCACACTAGTAAAGGTCATCAAATGGAAAAATAATGACCTTTGTGTTTGTGTGCTGAACAAGATCCATAAAAGGGAAATGAGGGACTGAGGTTGGGAATTGTTTCCCTTTTACCCCCCACTTCCACCACTCCCTCCAGCCTAACATTTCACTCTTCTCTCCCCGACTCTTTTCTCCCCTTGCCACCCATTTTCAAACCTCCTTGCCTATATACACCCATCACTTGCCCATCTTTGCCACATCCCCAGCTCTTTTCCAGATTTATCCCACCTCCACTGGTCTGAAGAAAGGCCCCGACCCGAAATGTCACGTACATTCTCTCTATAGATGCTATCTGACTCTATATTCCTCCAGCACTGGTGTTTCACTCAAGATTCCAGCATCAGCAGTTGATTGCATCTTGATTAAACCAGGTTTTTAATTTTAGTTCTGGGTGACAGATGCTTCAACTCTGCAGTTAATTGCTGTACTGACTTAGCAATTTATTGTATTGTTTCCACAGCCATGTGGCCCTTTTTTCTGTGAACTGTACACCTCAATGTTTCACACACTGAGCCAAAACGGCTAAGTACTTATCTGGAGTAGGGGAATTGTGGAGTAGAAGGAAATGTAGATGCTGGCATAAAAAACACAAATGTGACTCAGCAGAGTAACTCAGCAGGTCAAGCAACACCACTGGAGAAGTTGGATAGGCAATGTTTCACATCAAGACTGTTCCCGACCTGAAACACCACTTATCCTTTTCCAGAAACGCTGCCTGACCTGCTGAATTACCCCAGCACATTGTGCTGCTTTTGATTTTCCTTCAGGAAATGAAAAACCAGAAGGAATAGGTTTAAAGTGAGAGTGGTTAGTTTTATTGGAACCTGAGGGGCAATTTTTTTCCATTCAAGAGGGTAGTGGACACTTGACTGGGAACAATTTGAGGGATATGGGCCAAACGTAGGCAAATGAGAATACAAAAAAAGGACAGTGCAGAAGTAACTCAGCGAGTCGGACATCTCTGAAGGATAGGTCACATTTTGGGGCAAGATTAGATGGGGCATCTCGCTCGGAATGGCCCATCTTTATGCTAAAATTTCTGTGCAGAGTTCGGCCATCAAGTCTACTCCACCATTCAATCATGGCTGATTTATCTTTCCCTCTCAACCCCATTCTCCTGCCTTCTGTGTCTGGCTCTAGAAACACGGAGTTGGTCAGCGCCCCGTGGGATCTCACACTGTGCACGATCAGCCTCGTGGGATCTCGCTGTGCACCACAGCGGTCTGCCGACAAAATCCACGGAATGACTGAAGCGGCGGCGGCGGATGGGGGTGAGTGGAAGGCTGGCCAGAGGCTGGGCCTTCTCCGCGGGCTGCAGGCGAGGCGGCCACATGTTAGCGGGGCCTCCGCCGGCCGGCCGCCCCTCCCTCAAAGTTCTTCAGGCCCGCGTTAGGGCCTTGTCCCCGTCCTAAACCGCGCTAATGCCGGGACCGCGGCCTCCTCCCGAACCTGACGCCGCCACGGCCGCCGCCGCCGCCATTCCACCCACCATGCCCGACGCCTTCATTGTCGCTTCTCCGCCGCCTGTCGCCCGAAAGAGGAAGTTGTATCGCCGCCGACTCCACTCACAACCCTCTCCGCCGGATATGACGCCAGCGGAGCGGCGCTCCTGTGCCACACGCCTGCCCATTGGCTGACACCTCCTACCCCTTCCTAAGCGTTAAGTGAGCAAAGGAGATTTGCAGAGTTTGGGAGATTAACCGTAACATTTCCATGATTATTATCAACTGGTTTAAAATGTCCCAAATTGCAGAGTAATCGCGTATTCCTTCTACAAACACACGCACGGCGTGATTACGTCATGGCCACGCTTGGTCTGAGCCAATGGGGTGCGAGCTCTCATCGGGCCGCTGGAGAGAGAAGGAGTTGGTTATTGTTGCAAAGAAGCGCCGCCGTATTTTTGTTTCCACGTCTGGGATATGAGATGTGTACGTTATAATAATTAAAGCACAGAGAATAAATATGAATAAATGCAGGCGTCTCCCCGCATCGTTCTTCAACTGACGGGAGCAGGGATTCATTTCCGGAGGTCGTGACCCGGCCACTCGGTACCTTCCGGTGGAGCCGAATCCCCACGCGACGCGAGGCGCCCGGGAATGAGGGAAGGTAGAGACACGGCCCCGGGGGGAGAGGGAGGGGGAGAGGTAGAGACACGGCCCCGGGGGGAGGGGGGGAGAGGGGGAGAGAGAGGGTGGTGAGGGAAGGAAAAGGGGGGAGGATCTTTGGTGGGGGGGTGAAGGAGAGAGGGGGGGGGGAAGGAGGAGAGGGGGGGGGGGGGGGGGGGGAGAGAGGGGGGGGGGAAGGAGAGAGAGGGGGAGGGGAAGGAGAGAGGAGAGGGGGAAGGTGGTGGTCAAAGATCCTATAGGAGGGAGGTGGGGTGAAGGAGGAGAGGGGGGGAGAGGGAGAGGGGGGGAGGGGAGGGGAGGAGAGAGGAGGGAGAGGGGGAAGGAGAGGGAGAGGGAGGGAGGTCGGCCCCCGCGACCGACCTCCCGGCCCCGGGGAGAGAGAAGGGGGGAGGGCCCCGGAGGGAGGGAGCGCCTCTACTTGGCCTTGACCCGGGCGATCTGGGGTGCTACTCCTCACCCCCCCCCATTTTCCTTCAGTCAACCAGCTAACATCTTACAACTAATTCACATATTTGACCCCATTATCTCGCAGCCCTCCACAACCAAACCACCCACTCTCCGTTTCATCAACCAACCCAACTGCTACCCCCAGCAAACCCTCCCTTGCTTCAATCAATCATCATACCTCCTTTGTTCAAGAAGGAACTGCAGATGCTGGAAGATCGAAGGTACACAAAAATGCTGGAGAAACTCAGCGGGTGCAGCAGCATCTATGGAGCGAAGGAAATAGGCCACGTATCGGGCGAAGGGTTTCGGCCCGAAACGTCGCCTATTTCCTTCGCTCCATAGATGCTGCTGCACTCGCTGAGTTTCTCCAGCATTTTTGTGTACCGTCATACCTCCTTTGTTATATTGGGGGGGGGGGGGGGGAGAGAGAAAGGAGGGGTCCATGAGGATGGGGTGTCCACAGATGTTGCCTGCCCAACTGAGTTACTCCACCACCTTGTGTCTTATTTTTGTAAACCTACATCTGCAGTTCCTTGTATCAAACATGTCAAGTATGTGCCCAAAACATGTATGTTATCTCCCAACTTCCTCTAAACTGAAGGAAAATGGACGGGGAATGTTTCTTTTCCCGGTTGTCCCCTCTTGCTATATGTTTAATTGAGTAAATAACAAAGAAATAGTTGACTCAGGATTTCCAGTTGTTGTATCGGCCAAAACAGCAACAGTAGCAGCAGCATCCTGATCTAGTAAAGCCAGAGACACTGAAGATGATTGCTGATGGTGACAGAACTGTTCTTGTGTGTGGACACACTGCTCAATAATGTGGAGGGATTAGTGTCACTCAGTTTGTTTCTCATGAATTTAACGCTGCAGTGGGTGAATGTGTGATGTGTTTTGTTGCTGCCATTTGGCAGATGCGTATAGGTTGTAAATGGGAAGATAGCAAGCCCACTGTCAAGAATAGTAACCGGCACAATGGATGAACAAGCTCTTCTAGGGTTGAGCCCAAATGCAGATCCAAGTTTCAGACAGCGGGTAAGTCAAGTAATCTGAATTGCCGAATGATCAGTAAACTGTTTTGTACGAATGAACTTATTATTAAATCCGATGAAGGGTCCTGACCCGAAAGTTCGTCCATCCATTCCCTCCACAGACGTTGCCTGACCCGCTGAGTTCCTCCAGCTTTTTGTGTTTTGCACAAGGTTCCACCAGCAGTCTCTTGTGTGTCCATGTGGGGCTTAAAAATAAATACGGTAAATGTTAGAATGTTCCTGTTGATATTCATTGGTCATAAGATCATGTGATAGGAGCAGAATTAGGCCATTTTGCTCATAGTCTACTCTGCCATTCAACCATGGGTGATCTATCTCTCCCTCCTACCCCATTATCCTGTCTTCTCATAACCTCAGACACATGTACAAATCAATAATCTATCCATCTCTGCCTTAAATATATCCACTGACTTGGCCTTCACAGCCTTCTGTGACAAGGAATTCCACAGATTCACCACCCTCTGACTAAAGAAATTCCTCCTCGTTTCCTTCCTAAAATAACGTTCTTTAATTCTGAGGCTATAGACAATAGACAATGACCTCTTGTACTAGACTCTCCCACTAGCGGAAACATAGTGTAAAATATATATACCATGTATGCTAAAATGTAAATGAAATAAATTTGGAAAACATGCAAATAGTCATACAGCTTGGATCAATGCCACATTCTTGGTTTATAATGAAACTGTGGTTATATTTGCAGTAAAATTTGTCATCAGAACAGAGGATTACTTCTCTTCAGTTCAATTGACCAGGAAGTGGACAGGCTGTTTTTCCTGAAGATGTTTATATTTACATGTTGCCAGGGTAATAATTGGTGAAGCACAGGCTTGGTATATACCAACGAGGTCACAGGGAGAACGGACAAACTCCATACAGATAGCGTAGTTGGTGTGGAACTCGGGTCTCTGGTGCTGCAAGGCAACAACTCTACCACTGTGCCTCTGTCCCTCTAAACATTTCCAATCCATGTACATGTCCAAATGTCTGTTAAATGTTGTTATAGTACCTGCCTCAACTTACCCCCTCTGGTATCGCATTCCATATACCCATCCTCTGTGTGGAAAAAGTTGCCCCTCAGTTTCCTATTGAATCTTTCCCATATCACTGGTCATTGTTTTTTGCGACCCCTTGTGTCTCCATGAAATTACTCTTCAAAACTTCACAGTGAAGTTCATGCAATATTCTTGTTGAACTACCCTGATCTCCCTCCAAGGCCTGTTTATTCGGATGAAGGGGGTAACGGTCAGCATTTTAAAGGCAATGAACAAACTGGAATCTTGAAGGATCAAAGCAGCTCTCCCTGGCCCAGATCACGCAAGTCACATATTGTACTTTTGATCTATTCTTTAGGCCCTTGCATACTTTGAACAGTTGAAGGTTTCACATGATGCGTGGCAGGTGTGTGCTGAAGCTTTAGCACAGGGAATATACAGGTAGGCAACTGACTTTTCCCATGCTGTCAATTTTGTCAGTAATTTGTAGGCTGTGTGCGAAAAGAATAATGATGTGTTGGAAGCAATTAAGAATCACAACAGTGAACCGCAGGTGTTGGAAGGCTAAGGAGAGGGGAAGTAAAGGCCAATCATTTCAATTGTTTCTCTTATCCACAGCGATGACCATGTAAAGTTCTTTTGTATTCAAGTATTGGAACATCAAATTAAATTCAGGTAAGAGGTGCCATTCCCATTCTGATGTATTATTTTGTATGGTTTGTAATGGCTACAAAGAAATTTAATTGTGAATAGTTATTGTGAAGCACATAATGATCTCCGCTGGTGGAAATGTCAACACAGCCAAACATAATAGAATTATTGTTTAACTTAGGAGTTTTAAGGGTGGTCACTGTTGTTATTGGCAGGATGTGTAGTAACCAGCTGATGTGGATTGAAATTACAATTAAGAAAGGGCTGTTGGGTAAGAAGATGGATTGCTGTCTAAAATGGCAGGCGGCAGTTTCAGTAATCATTTATTGTCCTTAGACTTTAGAGATACAATGCGCAAATGGGCCTGTCAGCCTACCGGGTCCGCGCCGACCAGCGATCACCATTCATGCTAGCACTATCCTACACACTAGAAACAATTTACAGTTGTTTTTTAACCAAAACCAATTAACCTATAACCTATAATCTTTGGAGTGTTGGAGGAAACTGGAGCACCTGGGGAGAACCCACACGGTCACAGGGAGAATGTACAAACTCTGTACAGACAGCACCCGTTGTCAGGATTGAACCTGGGCCTCTGGCGCTGTAAGGCAGCAGCTCTACTGCTGTGCCACCCTTTAGGATAGCGACACAACGCTACTTTCCAACACTTAACCACATCTAAATCTCCACAGCCCAGTGTAATGCTCTGCTTGTGCAAGAAGAAAAAAACTTTTATAGTCCCAGACATTACCAGCATTCATTTGCAGATATCCAGTCCTAGTTGACTGCCAATGGTGTGCAGTTGTTTACCAGATGTTAACATGTTCAGGAAATTGTAGGTAAGATCATCTTGTCGCTCCCTGCTGACGTTGTCAGCATTAGTGAAGTGTCGTTGCTTTCAATTGATAGAAGCTGAATATTTGGTGAATTGACTGGAAAAAATGTGCATGATGGACTCTTGTTCTTCACAAGATGTATGGTCTTGTGGGCTTTAAAGCTTGCCAGTTAAGTTTAAAGAAAAATATTTTTAAGAATGTTAACAGAATCTGATGCAATGCTAATAGAGGTTAGGTGATCTGCATTTTGTCATTTTGCGATTGTCCTTTGTATGTCTTTTTGTTTGGTCTGTTTGTGTATTTTGTTATGTCAATAAATGTTGCGTTAAAAAAATAAAGAAAAAGATTTAATGCTGATCTGAGGGCTAACCTTTTCACACAATGGATAGTGCGTGTATGGAACGAGCTGCCAGGGGAGATAGTTGAGGCAGGTACTATTGTGATGTTTAAGAGACAATTAGACAGGTATGTAAAAAGGACAGGTTTAGAGGGATATGGGCCAAATGCAAGCAAGTGGGACTAGTGTAGATGGGACATGTTGAGTGTGGGGAAGTTAGGCTGAAGGGCCTGTTTGCATACTCTATGACTCGTAAGTTGTGGTGATGTCTAAAGTCACTTGTCTGAACCTTTATAGTTTTAGCCTGAAAGATGCAATTGAGTATAGAGAGTGAGCTTTTCTTTAACGTTGCAGGTATGCCGCTCTGACTGAATCGCAACATCAGCTTATTCGACAAACCATGATGAGCTGGCTTCAGACTCAAGTGAGTAGCGTGGTAATCCTGACTAAAATACAACCGCATGGTTCGGGAACAGTTCCACCACACAAACCAACCTCCCTTTCATCGACTCGATCTACACCTCTTGCTGCCTCGGCAAGGCCACTGGCATAATCAAGGACCAGTCACTCCCTCTTCTCCCCTCTGGCCCTCAGTATGAAAACGTATACCTCCAGATTGAGGGACTGTTTCTTTCCAGCTGTTATCAGGCAACTGAACCGTCCTCTCATCAGTTAGAGAGCGGTCCTGACCTATCTATCTCATTGGAAACCTTTGAACTATCTTCAATCAGACTTTATCTTGCGCTAAATGTTGTGCCCTTTGTCTTTTATCTGTACACTCTGGATAGCTTGATTGTAATCATTTTCTTTGACTGGATAGCACGTAAACAAATGCTTTTCACGGTACTTTGGCTCCCGTGATAACAATAATCAATACTAAAAGCAAGGCACTGTCTGAAACTATTTGCGTGACTATTAGTTTCCATCAGCAATTGGGCAGCGAGCTGGTAGAGCTGCCTCATCACAGTGCCCTCTCGGGTTTAAGGTTTGCTGCAGTCCATCCCCCTCTTGTATAATGAATGGTTCACGTTTGTCTTTGTCCTTTTCAGTTGGTGAATCCACAGCAAGAGAAGTCTTTCATTCGCAATAAAGCAGCTCAAGTCTTTGCTCTACTTTTCTTAACCGAGTATCTTACCAAATGGCCCAAATTCTTCTTTGACCTTCTGTCCGTCGTTGGCCTTAATCCTCGCGGAGTGGACCTGTACTTGCGAATCCTTATGGCCATCGATGCAGAGGTGGTAGATCGGGACATCGTTCACACAGCAGAGGTAAGAACGGTGAGCATGAATTTGATCTTCCACTGTTATAAAGCGTTAATTTGTTTGTTATTGAAGTACATGCTAGCCTTGGTGTGGTGCTGTCTTGGAATTTTGGTATGAACGTTGAGTTTTCTCATTTTAGGTAATGTCTACAAACACTCTCCTCTCCCCTTTCATCCACTACAAGTTGGCTAACAAATTCCACAGTTCGCAATTATGTATCCCTCTTGGAATCGCATCTTCCATAGCCAACAATCAGCCTATCAGGGAACCTCCCTGCCTGAGGTCATCTGTTGTCGGCCATGATTTGTCTTGAACTTTTCTTGCTTCTGGTTTCCCCACACAATCAGTCTGAAGAAGCTTCCCGACTTAACGTCACGTATCCATTTTCTCAAAGTTACTTCCACTCTTTGTGTCTATCAGTTTTGGAATTGTTGGCAAACAGGACAGTCATACAATATTATAATTTCTTCCAGTAACTGTCTCACTCACTGAAATTCAACCCTCCATGGACAGACCCGCAAAACAGTTTGCCCCTTTGTATGTAAGGTGCAGAGCAGATGAATGCCTGTTTTGGCCACAAATCACCAGTAGGAATTTGCTGGTAGACAAAGCTGGACAAACTCGGCGGGTGAGGCAGCATCTATGGAGCAAAGGAATAGGTGACGTTTCGGGTCGAGACCCTTCTTCAGACATTAGTATGAAGATGGGTCACCATAGATGCTGTCTCACCCACTGAGTTTATCCAGCTTTTATGTCTACCTTCAATTTTTCCAGCATCTGCAGCTCTTTCTAAAACAGTAGAAATTTGCTACGCTTTTAAAAAAAAAACACAATCAACTTTGATTATTATTCTTGAAATGTTGCATCAAGAATTTGATATTTATGCAGGATATCCTGCAGAAATTTACACAGGTAGCTCTTAAGTTTATAATGATTTTCATCAGTATCAGAAATGCCATAATTCACACCAGGTGAGATAAAGTGTCAATGTAGCTGTTTGGTTTTTGCACGACTCCTTTTTTAAGATATATCACAATAAAGCAACACAGTGGCAAAGCGGTAGAGTTGCTGTCTTACAGCGCCAGAGAGCGCGGTGTAATCCTGACTACAGGTGCTGTCTGTTCAGTTTGTACGTTCTCCCGGCATGGATTATCTCCGGGTTCTCCGGTATCCTCCGACATTCCAAAGATGTACAGATTTTGTAGGTTAATTGGCTTAACTTGCCCATGCTGCCCAACATGCTCCATGCCCACATGTCCCACTTGCTGTGTTTGGCCCATATCCCTCGAAACCTTTCCTATCCATGTAAACGTCCAAATGTATTTTAAACGTCTTAGTACCTGCCTCAACGATCTCCTCTGGCAGTTTGTCTATTTTTCCAACACCCTCTGTGTAGAAAAAGTTGCCCCTCGGGTTCCAATTAAATTCTTCCTCTCTCACCTTAAACCCAAGTACCCTGGTTCTTGATTCCCCTACTCTTGGTAAAACACTCTGTGCACTCACCCTATCTGTTCCTCTCATGATCTTGTACACTTCTATAAGAGCACCCCTCATACTCCTGCACTCCAAGGAACCCGACCAACCCCTCCCTACCCTATAGCCCAGGTCCTCAAGTCCTGGCAACATCCATGTAAATCTTCTCTGCACTCTTTCTAACTTAACAACATCCTTCCTATAGCAGGGTGACCAAAACTGAACACACTACTCCAAATGTGGCCACACTATCATCTTGTAGAATTGTAACATAACACCCCAACCTCTATATGCAATACCCTGATAGATGAAGGCCAATGTGCCAAAAGCCTTCATGACCACCCTATCTACCTGTGACACCATTTTCAGGGAACAATGCACCTGCACTCCTAAATTCCTCTTTTTTTTCTTCCAACACACTCCAGGGCCCTGCCATTCACTGTGTAGTACCTGCCCTGATTTGACTTGCCCAAATGCAGCACATCGCACTTATCTGCATTATACTCCATTAACCATTCCTCAGCCCACCTGCCCAACCGATCAAGATGCTGCTGTCATTTTTGATAACCAGCTTCACTATCTAAGATCATCTTATACTTTACTTTAGTGTCATCTGCAAACTTACTTCTTCTTGCGTATGGCGTGCACAGCCTAAAGTTGTAGCACAACTTGTTCTATTTGATCTTATTTGATTGTGCACGCTGGGTTTATTGCATTCGTCGAAACAGGGCGGACCACGTGAAGGTTGCAATCTTCGACCCCTGCAAACTTACTAAAGTACCTTCTACCTTCTCATCCAAAACGTTGATGTAAACCACAAACTGCAATAGGGCCAGAACCGATCCATGAGGCACGCCACTCGTCACAGGCCTCCAGTCCAATAAACGACCTTCCACCATCACCCTCTGCTTCCTTCCATGAAGCCAAACCTCTATCCATTCGGCTGGCTTTCAAAAGACACCATGCGATATAATTTAAATTTATTTTATGTTTGTTTATTTTGATGGCTGCTCTGGAAGGTTAGATCGTGTCCTTAGATGGCTTTTGCTTAAGCAAATGGCTTGGGGCTCTTGAAAGTTTTTTCCTCTCACTTAATTAGGTGAGCGCCGCATCTCCTCACCTCGTAGGAGTGTCTAACATATTAAATCCTAAAACAACTAAAGTAAAATTATTTAATTTAACCAAACACATTTGGAACTATAGTGAAGTTTGTAAGATTTACTTTAAACTTTAAAGATACAGCGTGGAAACAGGCCCTGGTCCCCTCCAAGTCTGGGCAGGCCAGTGATCACCCCATTCACTAACACTATCCTACACACTAGGGACAATTTACAGAAGCCATTTAACCTACAAACCTGTACATTTTTGGAGTGTAGGAGGAAACTGGAGCACCCAGAGGAAACCCATGCGGTCACAGGGAGAAAGTAGAAACTCCGTACAGACAGCACCCGTAGTCAGAATCCAACCTCTGGTGCTGAAAGGCAGCAACTGTGCCACTGTGCCGTCCAAAACAAGATAAGTATTTTGTAAGCAAAAGTAAAGCCTTGCTGTATTTGATCTAGTATGCGTTTGTAAAAATCTTTGTACATTTTATATATGCTTAACATAGTTCTCAAAAGGTACTTATGGACTGATTGGTAGAAATTGTTTGAACTTTTTTTTTATATAACCAGGAGTGTCGTCGAAATACCTTAATAAAAGATGCGATGAGGGAACAATGTATACCAAATCTGGTAGAGTCTTGGTACCAGATTCTACACACCTATCAACAAACTAACTCTGAACTAACGTGCCAGTGCCTTGAAGTTGTGGGAGCTTTTGTCTCCTGGATTGACTTGAATCTGATAGCCAATGAAAGGTACCCGTCTTTGAACACAAAACTATTTGTTTCTCACACATGCAGGTTAAAACAAGAACTGCTTTCTGTTCACACAAATAGCCATTGGAATTTTGTCTAATATTGCATCAATAATGGACACCTCTCCCTCCACTATAGTCCATTTACAACCCAGTGTTAGGTTATACCTGGTAGTTTAGTTTGGAGATGCAGCGTGGAAACAGGTGCTTCGGCCCACCGAGTCCACGCCGACCAGCGATCCCCACACATTTACACTATCCTGTGCACACTAGGGACAATTTACAATTATACCAAGCCAATTAACCTACACACCTGTATGTCTTTGGAGTGTGTGAGGAAACCGGAGAAAGCCCAGGCAGGTCACGGGATGAATGTACAAACTCCATACAGACAAGCACCCGTGGTCAGGATCAAACTCGTGTCTCTGGCGCTGCAAAGTAGCAACTCCACTGCTCATCAAAATAGTCTTACCTAGTAAACCAAACCCTCGTTCTAATGGACCATAGCGAGAGGGTGGCCGTCTGTGCCAATGACTGCAGATGATGGTTATTAGACAAAAGGACACAAAGTGCTGGAGTAATTCAGCGGGTCAGGATCTCTGGAGAACATGGATAGATGACATCGGGGTCCTTCCTCAGCCCATTCAGTTGGCTGAGTTACTTCAGTACTTTGTGTCGTTTCACATTAAAACTAGGCGTGGTTACTGTGGGGCTCCCTCTCCTCTCGCCTGCTGTCGCTTCCAAGGTGGAGTATGATGGCGACTCCGGGGGAGAAAGAGGAGGCGGAGGCTGCAGCAAGAAACGGCAGCAGGTGAGAAGGACTGGCTGGTGCACCTTTCAAGGCGGGAGTGGGATCGGAAGCTGGGGCTCTGAAAGGCTGGGGAGACGGTGGAAGCCGGATATAGGTTGGCAGGTCATTCCATTCACATTCAGTTTACATTTTATATTAGTTTTTAAGTTTTTGGCATTCCATGGTATTTAAGAGACACAGGAGCGGTGTCATTAGCGGGCCAGGGGTGTATTATCGTTTCTTTAACCCTGTTGCCCTGGAAAAACTGAAAATCCATAAAGGCTCTGGAATCGAGGGTGCTGTAAAATCGGTGTTCAACCTGTGCCTACGTATTTAATTTGTTCAGAAATTTCCCGATGGGCGGTGTCTGTGACATTTTTTTTTTTCTCTAGGTTTGTCAATGTGTTGCTCAGTCACATGTCTGTGGAAGTCCTCCGTGAGGAAGCCTGTGACTGTCTATTTGAAATAGTCAATAAAGGCATGGATCCTATTGATAAGACTAAGCTAGTAGAGTCACTTTGTCAAGTGCTCATGGCTTCCGGCTTCTTCAACACTGAGCAGGTCCGTGCCACAGTGCGATCACAGCAAGTATTCATCTTTCTTTGCATTTGGGTTACCGCCCTCAAAACTAATGAGAATTGCATGCTATTTTGTTTATTGCCACGTGTAGCGAGGTACAGTGAAAAGCTCCTTTGTTGGGTGCTAGCCAGTCAGCGAAAATACTTTGCATGTTTACAATCGAGCCATCCTCAGTGTACAGATAAAGGGAATAACGCTTAGTCCAAGGTAAAATCCAATTAAAGATAGTTCAAAGGTGTCTAATGAGGTAGATGGGATGTCAGGCCCGCACTCTAGTTGGTGAGAGGACGGTTCAGTTGCCTGATAATAGCTGGGATGAATCTCGTATGCTACGTGAATGTAATTAGATTATATTTTTTTGTCTAGGAAGATGATGTTGACTTTCTGGCAAGGTTTTCCAAACTAGTTAATGGCATGGGTCAGGCTTTAATAACCAGCTGGAGTAAACTGGTAAAAGCGGGGGATGTGAAGAACAGCCAGGTCACCCTTCAGGCGGTGGAAGCTAAAGTGCCTCTTCTGCTCAAGCTGCTGGTGCATGAAGATGACGACATTTCCTCCAATATCATTAGCTTCTGCTATGACTATCTTCACATGCTCAAACAGGTAGGTTGGACGTGAGGAGTGTTCTTTTGTAGAAACAAAGGAGTTGTAACTATTTTGGAAACCAATTAGTGCGTAAACAATTTATCCACTAAATGTTTTAAAATCTGCATTTCCTAATCCTAATTCGGCCTTTAATTTAGCGGACTTTTATTTCAATGATAACAAACTAACACAGTGTTAAGACCCTTGCCAGAATAGGGGGTCAGTCGGTCTCGGAGGCCTTCTATGGGAACGGATCTGCCAGCTCCAGCGGGGCCGGAGTTCCAGAGCTTCTGCCGCAGGGAATAAATTCGACCCACTGATCGGCCGCGGAAGTCCCGATGGGGTTGAGATCACCCGGCCTCGGCGCCAAATTTTCAGGGAAATTGCAAGCACGCGCTCGTGTAATTTTGTCCAGGTTAATTAAGGTGCTGGAACACGTTGCTGGAAAATCGGTGGTGGACCTGTACCTGCTTTTAAATTGATAGAATACGGCTGCTCCTCGACCTACGATGGGGTTACGTTCAGATAAACCTATCGTAAATCGAAAATATTGTAAGTCGAAAACGCATTTAATACAATTTGATCACGTGACCGGAAGTGAGCTGCGGCTCGCTGCCGTTGTCCAGTGTTGGCACCATCGTGAAGTCGAAATATCGTAAATCGGGAAGCATCTGTATTTGACAATTGGGCCTATGCCAGCGAGATGGTTAGTCTTGTTTTTCTTCCACATAGCTACTGAAGTTTCTTCTCTTTCGAGCACAAAATCCTTTTGTTGTGACAACTACTTTATTGCTTCAGTTAGCAGTCTGGGAATACTTTTTTGATTAGTATTAATCATGTTTAATGGCAATAGTTGGACAATTTAATTTTGGAAGGGCTGATTCACTTGATTACTATTTGATTCTTTAGTTTAGAGATAGAGCTCGGAAACGGGCATTTCAGTCCACCAAGCCTGCGCTGACCAGCGATCCCCGTACACTATCACTCTACACAATAGGGACAATTTACAATATTTACTAAAGCCAATTAAGTTACAAACCTGTACGTCTTTGGAGTGTAGGAGGAAACTGGAGCACTCGAAGAAAACCCACGCAAATCACGGGGAAAAAATATAAAGTCTGTACAGACATCACCCATAATCAGGATCAAACCCTGTAAGGCAGCAACTCTACTGTTGTGCTGCCTTGCCGTCGTCTTTTATCCTTTTGCCCATTCATCTGTACAAACATGGAAATGGTACGTTTCCTTTTGAACTAAAGAAAGGTGAGCATACTATTAATGCTAAAAAAAGACACACTGCTGGAGTAATTCAGCGAGTCAGGCAGCATCTCTGGAGAACATGGATAGGTGACATTTCGGGTTGGGGCCCTTCCTCAGACTACAGTACTGTCAGTGCTTCTCTTCGTTCAGTAGCTTGTCAATGAATCTGGATTTAGAGACTTTGGCCCTTTTATATTGGCATCGTAGTGGAGAATAGAAACAGTGGAGGTTCGCACTCTAAATTGTATTATCACTGCAGATTTTGTTTTCAATGACATGAATTTTAGCTGTAAAATAACAGTGTACGCTTTATGTCATTATCTTTCCAGCTCCCTGCATTAACTGAACTGCAAAAGGCCAACGTTGAGGTAAACCAGACATTTTTGAGTGAAATAAATGTTTTAGTATTACATTTAAAGGAGTTCTATTCCACTCTGATCTTTTCTCCCTGATTGTAGGCAATTATGCATGCAGTTATGAAGAAGCTAACCTATGATGAAGAATACAATTTTGAAAACGAGGTAAGAAACTTGTGGACTTCCAAATGGGTGGAATGTGTTTGTTTTAAACTGAATAAGAATCAAGTTGGTAATGTATAATGGAAAACCCTACTTCACTAGTAAGTTCATTGGCGGTAACGTTTAGTTTAGTTAATTGTACCAAGTGTACAGTGAAAAAGCTTTTTGTTGCATGTTATCCAGTCAGCGGAAAGACTATACATGATTACAATTAAGCTATCCACAGCGTCCAGAAACAGGGTAAAGGGAATAACATTTAGTGCAAGGTAAAGACCGATTGAAGATGGTCCGAGATTCTCCAATGAGGTAGATTGTAGGTCAGGACCGCTCTCTAGTTGGTGATAGGATGGTTCAGTTGCTTAAAGACAGCTGGGAAGAAGCTGTCCCTGAATCTGGATGTATGCAAAGAACTGCAAATGCTGGTTAGTACACAAGGATACAAAGTGCAGGAATAACTCAGCTGGTTAGGCCGTGTCTCTGGAGAACATGGATAGGTGATGTTTTGAGTCGAGACTCTTCTTCAATCTGAACACCTGGTGGTGGGTATATGGAGCGAGATAGTTGAGGCAGATACATTTAAAAGTCATTTAGACAGGTGCATGAATAAGAAAGGTTTGGAGGGATATAGACCAAACGCGGGCAGGTGGGATGTGTAGATGGGGCACCATGGTTGGCCTGGGTAAGTGGGGTCGAAGGGCCTGTTTCAGTGTTACATGACATCAGGCAAGGGGGAGGAGTGAGACTGTGGCCAGTGGGTGATTAGTGGACTGAGACATGTTGAAGGATGACAAGTAAATGGAGCCGGGGAGGGGGTTGGGTAGAGCTGGGAGATAGTAGCAGGTGGAGAATGGATTGAGGCAGACGTGGGTAAAGGAGGCAGGTGGCACCATTTTGGAGAAGTGGGTGGTGTGGAGCTGGGAAAGGTGAAGCAGGCGGACAGCTACTGGAGAATGATAACCAGGAACATGGCCAAATCCACGCATAGCAGATATTTTGATCCAATATGGAAGAGGGTATCAAGGTTTAGTTTAGAGATACAGGCCCCTCAGGCCACTGAGTCTGCATC
The DNA here is from genome assembly GCF_028641065.1 of Leucoraja erinaceus. Lineage (NCBI taxonomy): Eukaryota > Metazoa > Chordata > Chondrichthyes > Rajiformes > Rajidae > Leucoraja > Leucoraja erinaceus. The sequence goes on along the minus strand of NC_073395.1, from coordinate 22,983,495 downwards.
GATCAACGATCACTCGTACACAAGTTCTGCCTTGCACACTATGGACAGTTTACAGAAGCCCATGAACCTACAACCTTACACGTCTAGAATGTGGGAGGAAACTGGAGCACCTGGGGGAAATCCACGGGGTCACGGGGAGAAGGTCAAACTCCATACAGATAGCACCCGTAGTCAGGATCAAACCTGGGTCTCTTGCTGTAAACAAAATGTATAACTACTTTTCCTGTTTGACTCCTCACTTAATTGATTGACAAAATCGAATTGTCGCTCAATGAAAAAAGTCAAGAAATGATAAATAACTGCTGTAAATGTTTGAATCTAATATAAATTACACGAGTCCAGAGAAAACTTAAATGAGAGCATAATAACTATTGGAAATATGAATACTGGCAAATTTGCATTCTACTGAATGCATCTTTATGTGCTCTGTTTATATATTTACTGTGTTCGAAACAAGCTTAATGAGACCGCATTACAATGTATAGAACTAATTTGACTGGGAAATGTTCAGGTTAGTTTGGAATTAAATCATATTTGTACTATAGATTGGAACAGAGTCTCTTCTTGTAATGCACTTGTGTTTTTTCCTCTCATAATTTGACTTTAGGGTGAAGATGAAGCCATGTTCCTGGAATACAGAAAGCATTTAAAGTTGCTGTTGGACAGACTGGCGCAGGTTTCACCTGAATTACTTTTAGCTGCTGTTCAAAGGGTCTTCAACACAACGCTGGAGTAAGTGTTGCCACCTCGGTACAACCTGGGCCAAGTGGATGACACGGTGGTGCAGCGGTAGAGTTGCTGTCTCACTGCGCCAGAGACCCGGGTTTGATCCGGTACTGTCTGTACGGAGTTTCTACGTTCCCCCCGTGATCATGTGGGTTTTGTCCGGCTGCTCCGGTTTCCTCCCACATTCCAAAGATGTAGGTTAATTGGCTTTCGGTAACAAATTTTGAGGGGGGTTGTAAATTGCCCCGAGTATGTGGGATAGTGTACAGGGTAATCGCTGGTCGGCGCAAACTCGGTGGGCCGAGGGGACTGTTTCCACGCTGTATCTCTAAGTCTAAATTTATAATCCATATGGGTCAATTGCTAACAGTTGATGCTTCTACATCAAAATTAGTTTGGGAACGATGGTTTCGTTTTTGAGATTCAGTGTGGAAACGAACCCTTCGGCCCACCAAGTCTGCGCCGATCATCAATCACCTGTACACTAGTTCTATTCTGCACATTAGGGACAATTTACAGAAGCTAATTAACCTACTCGCCTGCACGTCTTTGGAATGTGGAGCACCCGGAGAAAACCCACGCTGTCAGAGGAACATTTAAACTCTGTACAGACCACACCCATAGTCAGGATCAAACCCAAGTCTCTGCATTGAGAGGCAGTAACTCTACCACTGTGCCAATGTTCTGTTTTTACATGTTGTGAATGGAAAGGCTCTTCTGTGTATTATACATTACATTCCTCAACAGTGCATGTGATAGAGAGGTTTCATCATAACACAGGCCTGGATATTCTTCATTCGTATGGTTACATTTTATTTAGAGTACAACTAGTAAAACTGCATTGATCCAGATATTGATCCTGCCATGTGAATTTATGTATATGGCCTGTCCGAGAACTTACTGGTACTTGATTTTCTGTAAAATTGATGTCTACCTTCGCCTAAATCTTGTGCTAACGTACAAAATATCCATCAGGAGTTCACGTATAATCCAAACTTTTTCAGGCCATTAATTCTATTAGTTGAAATATGGTCCAAGAATGTCCTATGGCTAAGATGTGAATTTTCTATTGGCTGGGGTACGGCACTGCTGTTGAAAGAAAAAATATATATTTATTTTGCTAGGTTCCTCAAAACTGCTGCAGATGTAGCTGGGTTTGATCTCCATAGAAGGAAGCATCAACTTGTTTTATGCATTCATCCTGCCTATCGCCACCTATTCTTTGCAGCAGCATTAAGCCATCATTTTATTTCAGAGCCACGTGCATCGTTCATTAAGAAATCTACCCTTGCCCTACAATTTTGGGCTGTGCACACCATACGCAAGAAGAAGATTAAGAAATCTAACTGGAAACCCAAGAAATTGCGGATGCTAAAACCTTGAGCAAACCACAAAGTGATCATAAGTTTATAATTCATAGAAGCAGAATTAGGCCATTCAACCCATCAAGTCTACTCCGCCATTCAATCATGGCTGATCTATCTTTCCTACTCAACCCCATTCTCCTGCCTTCTCCCCATTACCCCTGATAACTTTACTAATCAAGAAAAGACAAGATCGATAATAGAATCAAGATACACACAAAATGCTGGAGTAACTCAACGGGTCATGCAGCATCTCCGGAGAAAAGGAATAGGTGACATTTTGGGTCGAGACCCTTGTTTAGAATAAGGTTTTTTGAAGAAGGGTCTCAACCAGAAATATCACCCATTTCTATTCTCCAGAGAAGCTGCTTCCACAGTCTGTGGCAATGAATTTCACAGATTAACCACCATCTGGCTAAAGAAATTCCTCTGGCTCATCTCCTTTCTAAAGGCACGTACTTTAATTCTGAGGCTGTGTCCTCGAGTCTTAAACTCTCCCACTAGTGGAAACATCCTCGCCACTCCATCCCAGCCTTTCATTATATGGTAAGTTTTTATGAGACTTCCCCCCCCCCCCCCCCCATGTTACAGGCCCATTGCTGTCAAATGGGCCTGTTAGCCTCTGAACCTTCTCCAACGCCATCATGTCTGGGGAGCCAACACATCCTTCCTCAGATTTGGGGCCTAAATCTGCACACAATATTCCAAATGCTGTTGGAACATTGTCTGTCCATTACCTCCCCAGACACGGCCTGACTTGCTCTGTTCCATCAGCACTCTGTGTTTTGCTCAAGGATAATTGCCTCCTTTGCACCCTTCTCTTTTGAAATGTTTTTTTAGCAATGAAACTGCCTTGTACAATTCTGCCGGGTTGTGCTCCCCAGTTCATTGGGTGGCAAGATGGCTCAGCGGTAGAATTGCTGCTTTACTGAGCCAGAGACCCAAGTTCGATCCTGACTACGGGTGCTGCCTGTATGGAATTTGTACATTCTCCCCGTGACCACCTGAGTTTTCCCTGGGTGCTCCGGTTGCCTCCCTCATTCCAAAGACACAGGCTTGTAGGTTAATTGACTTTGGTAAACATTGTAAATCATCCCGAATGAGTAGGATAATGCTAGTATACGGGGTGATCGCTGATCGGTGAGCCGAAGGGCCTGTTTCCACGTTGTGTCTCTAAACTAAACTATAAAGTTGACTCCCTTTTCTCCTAACGCAAGCTTTTTTTTCTACCCTTCAGGAACTGGCAGAACACGAGGTTCATGGAGGTGGAAGTGGCTCTGAGGCTGCTGTTCATGTTGGGAGAAGCCATTCCGGCCTCCCATGGAGCGCACTTCTCTGGGGACAGTGCGAAAGCCAGTGTCTTGCAGGAGATGATGCACACAGTTGAGTATTTAGCACTGTTGTAGTTCACCTTGCGTGTAATCTAACAATTCTGGCAGAGGGAACTGCCAATTTATCTTTTGTTTTAAGGAAAGTTAATGAAACATTTTGTGTGTGTGTGGATGCAAGTTCATAAGTCATAGCCGCAGAATTAGTCCATTCAGCCGATCATGTCTACACCATCATTCAATCATGGCTGATCTAGCTTTCCCTCTCAACTCCATTCTCTTACCTTCTCCCCATAACCCCTGACACTTACTAATCGAGAATCTGTCAATCTCCGCCTTAAAAATATCCATTGACCTGGCCTCCACAGCCGTCTTTGGCAATGATTTCCACAGATTCCCTACTCCCTGGCTAAAGAAATTGCTCCTCATCTTCTTTTTAAAGGCACGTCACTTTATTCTGAAGTTATGGCCTCTGGTCCTAGACATTCCCACTACTGGAAACCTCCTCTCCATATCCACTTTATCCAATGTTCATTTAAGAAATTGTCTTAAATGTAAATTTGATGTTGACAGTGGGAATCACTACTACAAGATGGATTGTTAATCCATATATAAATCAATGGTTCTTTATTATCGCATGTACCGAGGTATTTCCTTAATCGTTCAAATGAATCGTCTACAAATACTTAAATAATTCAAAACAAAGCAAACACTCCAAACAATGTAGAAAGTTTATTGTAGAAACAAGGAACTATAGACGCTGGTCAATGCATAAAAGGACACCGAGTGCTGGAGTAACTTGGGAGTGAGGCAGCATCTCCGGAGAAGCCTAAAATCTCAGTTTTGGGTCCCATATCTGAGGAAGGATGTGTTGGCGTTGGAGAGAGTCCAGTGAAGGTTTACGAGAATGATCCCAGGAATGATTGGGTTTACATCTAATGAGCACTTGAAGACACTGGCCAGTACTCACTGGAGTTTAGAAGGATGAGGGGGACCTCATTGAAACTTACCAAACAGTGAAAGGCCTGGATAGAGTGAATGTGAAGAGCTTGTTTCCACTAGTGGGAGAGTCCTCCTCTCCTAGAACTCTCACTGCTCCTAGAATTTATGAACTTATGAACATGGATAGGTGACGTTTCAGGTATCAAACCGAAACATCACCGATCCATGTTCTCCAGAGATTGTCCTTGACCTGCTGAGTTACTCTAACACTTTGTTCTTAGTTTCTGGTAGATTTGCCTGATGGTTTCCCCGATTTCTAAATGTTCTCCCTTTAGAACAAGGGGAGTGCAGTTAATTATTTCTGCTTTGTTATAAAAATGCTTTGTAGGAATTAATTTACTGGTTCATAAAGTGAGGGGAAGAGGTTAAAAGAAAGGGATGGACTGAGTACTATATAATGTAACAAAAATATATCCATGATTGCATTTAATTTCGAAAATATAACACACTTTCTCTGTCCCTATAGTTGGTGACATCTGAAGTGAGTCAGTACCTGCACACCTCGGTTACATTGGAATTTTTTGAAACCGTAGTTCGTTATGAGAAATATTTTGCTGTAGAACCGCAGCACATTCCTAACGTTTTGGTGAGTTGAATTAGATACTCCTTCCGGTAACCGTGGATATATATTTAACAATTGCATTTTAGATTGGGCAGCTTGCAAAACTAAATGTATTTAATCTCTGAAACAGTGGGTGAGAATTGTGAAAAGACTGATTTGTTTCTGAGTTTAAAGGTCACTGCACTTAACATGCTAGCTTTAATTATTCGGTCAAAAACATCCTCTTTTTCATTTTTGCTTTTGACGCAGATGTCATTTTTAGATCACAGAGGGTTGCGAAATAATAGTCCAAAGGTGCGAAGTAGAGCAGCTTACCTGTTCTCCAGGTTCATTAAAACTCTGAGGTAGGTGACTCTTGGCTGCATAATGTCTCCTTCCCTCTTCGGTTTCTGATCTTTAGCTCACAGTAATGTTTTGGTAATATATAGAAGTTAAGGGGCGGCACAGTGGTGCAGCGTAAAGTTGCTGCCTGACAGCGCCAGTGACCCGGGTTCGATCCTGACCTTGGACGCTGTCTGTACGGAGTTTTGCATTCTCCCCGCGACAGCTTGGGTTTTCTCCGGTTTCCTCCCACACTCCAAAGACGCACAGTGTAGATAGGTCTGCGGTAAAAATTGTAAATTGTCCCTAGGGTGTGTGGGAGAGTGCTAGTCTACAGGGTGATCAGTGGTCGGCACGGATTCAGTGGGCCGAAGGGCCTGTTTCCACGCTGTATCTCTAAAGTAAAGTCATTGATCGTAGAACATTTTTTGAACACGTTTACTAAGAGACACGTCTCTTCAGTTTCCAGTTGTTGCCACTATTGTGGTTTTTGGTATCTAGAAGTTCCTTAGCTATGGCTACATACCTTGGAGTCTAGTCCTGATGTCACTTCTCACTGCAACTAAAAGTCACTAAATTATAAACTGCCTTGCAAATGTGCAATTCATTGTTTCTAAATTGATTGCCTTTTTTTTTGTTCTAGCAAGCATATGAACCCTTACATAGAAGATATTCTGAACAGAATACAAGATTTGCTGGTGCTTTCACCTTGCGTAAGTGTTGAATTTTCCTGGATTTCTTCCCTGCAGTATGTCTAGTAGTTTATTTGTCAAATTACTGGATTGCCGTCCAGTGATACAAATTTGAAACTTGTTATGGCAGCTGAGAATTTAAGTGCATGCAATTATTTGGGTTTAGAATTGTATGTTCATATGTGATGGAGGCAGAATTAGGCCATTTGGCCCATCGAGTCTACTCTTGGCTGATCTATCTTTCCCTCAACCCCATACCCCTGCCTTCTCCCCATAACTTTTGGCATCCTTACTAATCAAGAATCTATCAATCTCCACTTTACAAACAACTCCCATGACTTGGCCTCCACAGCACTCTGTGGCAATGAGTTCCACAGATTCACCACCTTCTGACTAAAGAAATTCCTCCTCGTTTCTAAAGGTATGTGCTTTTAAGGAAAATTAATGAAGCATTTTGTATGTATGGATGCATGCTCATAAGTTCGTAAGTTATAGCCAGCAGAATGAGGCTATTCAGCCCATCATGGCTGATCTATCTTTCCCTTTCGGCCTCGTTCTCCTGCCTGACATAACCTCTGACACCCTTACTAATCAAGAATCTGTCAATCTCTGCTTGAAAAATACCCAATGACTTGCCCTGCACGATACGTCTGTGGAGATGAATTCCCCAGATTCACCACCCTCTGGCTAAAGAAATTCCTCAGCATCTCCTTTCGAAAGGTACGTCCTTTTATTCTGAAGCTGTGCCCTCTGGTCCTAGTGGAAACATACTCTCCACATTCACTCTATCTAGGCCTTTCATAATTCACTATTGTTTGTTTTAGTAATGCTGGCTGTAACACTGTTGGATTGCTAGGAAAGGCCTTACCTGGTCTGCCCTGTAAGTGGCTCTGCAAATGTGGTTGATTTTTAACACAAAAAGGCACAAATTGCTGGAGTAACTCGGTGTGGGTCAGGCAGCATCTCTGGAGAACATGGATAGGGAACATTTCGGCTTGGGACCCTTCGTCAAAATGACTGAAAAAGGGTCCCAACCCGAAATGTCGCCAATCTGTGCTGGGTCACTCCAGCACTTTGTATCTTTTGAAAACCAGCCTCTGCAGTTCCTTGTTTTTTCTCTGACTTTTAACAACATCAGTTTGTTCCATTGGGAATGGACAAAAACTAAACGGTGGCCTTGTGTTTAGATCTATAAATAAAAAGCATTGCAGATTGATTGTGATTTTGATCTTTACTGGATGGGTTATATTTTATTTTATTTTATTAGAAGTAAGCACAGTCATATGGCACCAAAGTGCCTAATATATATTTTCATAATACATTTTATGTACAACTTCTTTTTTTTTTTTTGTTACATTGAAAAAAGATGAGAATAAGAAAAAGAGGTTAGATAGTAAAGGATAGAAAAATGTGAAATATATAGTGTGTGAAGAAAGAAAACGAGTAAATGAAGAAAGTTGAGAGAGAAAATAGTGAAAAGAAAAGGAGATCATTATTTATAGTCTTGACCAACCCTCATCCAGTCCTGAAACAGTTATTTTTTACAATTGTGTTACACCATATGATTCCAAAAAAACGACGAATGGAGACCAACTCGTTATGAATTGGTCTGATTTATCCATTAGGAGGAATCGCATTTCCTCAAGATGAGCAGTGTCCAACATACTTGCAATCCACATTTTAAGCGTTGGTATTGATGTACCCTTCCAAAATTTAAGTATTAATTTTTTTGCTATTATTAAACCATAATTAAGGAATAGATTTTGAGATGTGTTCAATTTATTCCCATCTTCCATTACACCAAATATAATCATTTCATTATTAGGTTCCATTCTTGTCTTGAATAATTTTGTAAGTATTTCAAAAATATCATTCCAAAATCTATAAAGTTTTATGCAGGAAACTAAGGAGTGTGTTATAGTTGCCTTTTGGGCTAGACATTTATCACAAGTGGCGGATATATTTGGATAAAATTTGTTCAATCTTGTTTTTGAATAATATAATCTATGTACAATTTTAAATTGTATTAGATTATGTCTTACATTAATTGAACATTTGTGAATATATATCAGGTATTTTTCCCATTTAACCTTCGTAATTTTTATCATTAATTCCCGTTCCCACTCTTCTCTAAGTACCTCTGTCGATGGTAGGTCTATATTTAGAATACTATTATATAAATAGGATATTAATTTTTGTGAGTCAGCTTCAATATTCATTGCTTCTTCCAATAAGTCAGGAGTTACTTTTTGATATCCTTGTATATATTTTTTCACAAAGTCGCAAATCTGAAGATATTTAAAATATTGATTGTTTTCAATTTAAATTTTAATGTAGTTGTTGGAATGATAGTAGGTTTCCTGTTTCGTACATATCCCAGATCCTTCTAATTCCGAGACTTTCCCATTTGTTATATGTCTTATCAATAAGAGATGGTTTAAATAAAGGGTTATTCGCAATTGGCATTAACAGTGATAGATTTCTTAATTTTAAAGATAATTTTATTTGTTTCCAAATTCTTATTGTACCATATATAATTGGGTTCTTCTTATATATTGTGTTATTCAGTTTTTTGGGGGAAAAGAGGATCGTTCCTATATTACAAGGATGACAATCCTCCTTCTCCATTTTTATCCATTCTGTCTGTTGTGTAGAACTATCCAACCAATAAATCATATTCTTAATATGCACTGCCCAGTAATAATACATAAAATTCGGAAGTGAAAGTCCCCCGACCTCTTTTGGTTTACATAAGTGTTTTTTTTGTGATTCTATGTGATTTATAGTCCCAAATATAATTTGTAATGTTAGAGTCTAATTTTTTAAAAAAATATTTTGGTATATATACCGGTATAGACTGAAATAGGTATAGTAATTGTGGTAGGAAGATCATTTTTATTGCATTTATTCTACCTAATAATGATAAGGGAAGTGTTTTCCAAAATTTAATCTGTGTATTAAGTTTATTTAATAAAGGTATGAAATTAGCATTGAATAATGCTTTATATTTTCTAGTAATCTGAATACCCAAATATTTAAATTTTTCTGTTGCGATTTTAAAGGGGAACTTCAGTAAGTGTGTAGGTTCTTGAGGTTTTAATGTCATGATTTCGCTTTTGTTCCAGTTTATTCTATATCCAGAAAAAGACCCAAATTCCTCTATTAAGTTTAATAAATTTGGTATGCTCGTTTGTGACTTTGTAATATATAAAAGTATATCGTCTGCATATAATGAGATTTTATTCTTTGAGTCCCTGGTATTATAGCCCTGAATATTCGGATGAATTCTTATACTTTCAGCCAGAGGTTCTATCATAAGGGCAAATAGCAGGGGTGATAGTGCACATCCCTGCCTATTACCCCTTGATAGTTGAAATTTTTGAGATAACATGTTATTAGTTAAAATTCTTGCCATCGGTTTATCATATAATAATTTTACCCATGTTATAAAATTCTCTCCCATGTTAAATTTTTGTAGTACTTTATATAAATATTGCCACTCTACCTGATCAAATGCTTTCTCTGCATCCAAAGAAATAATTGATATATCTTCTTCCTCTACTTTATGCGAGTACATTATATTAAACAGACGTCTCAGATTATTAAATGAGTATCTTTTAGGTATAAACCCCGTTTGATCAGGGTTTATCAGTTTACTAATATATTTGCTTAATCTACTTGCTAAAATCTTTGCTAAAATTTTCTGATCTGTATTTAAAAGTGATATAGCTCTGTACGAGCCCGGATCTTCTAAATCTTTATCTTTTTTTGGAATAAGCGTAATAGTTGATTCTGTTAGTGTTTCAGGTAGTTTGTTTTCTTTAAAAGCATGGGAGTATAAATTAAATAAATAAGGGGCCGTTATCTCCTGAAATTTTTTATAAAATTCATTATTAAAACCATCTGGTCCCGGTGTCTTACCATTTTTCAGCGATTTTATTGTTTCACTTATTTCTTTGATTGTAATTTGAGCTCCTAGTTCCTCTTGTTCCAAAGGGTCCAGTATTGGAAGAAAAAGGGTCCCAACCCGAAATGTCGCCAATCTGTGCTGGGTCACTCCAGCACTTTGTATCTTTTGAAAACCAGCCTCTGCAGTTCCTTGTTTTTTCTCTGACTTTTAACAACATCAGTTTGTTCCATTGGGAATGGACAAAAACTAAACGGTGGCCTTGTGTTTAGATCTATAAATAAAAAGCATTGCAGATTGATTGTGATTTTGATCTTTACTGGATGGGTTAGAGATACAAGCAGCTTTATAACCTGAGCCTAGACGCACAAAAATGCTGTGTTATTAAGCAAGTGGAAAGATGCACTTTGACCTGCACTTCATCCTAATCCCTGTCAAATGTAGTTTTAATAACATCTGTGAAACCCTTTGAGACATCTGACTTTGTTAAAGGAATAGTGAAAATATGTGTTGTTGTTCAACCTACAAGTGCTGGCATACAACACACACAGACTGCCAAACATTTTTTTCCACCTTTCTTGATCAATAAGCTGCTAAAATTTATCTTGAAAACCTTTTAAACTTTGGTCCTTAGACAGCGGAAACGGGTCCTTCAGCCCACCAAGTCTGTGCCAACCAGCGATCACCCCGTACAATCCTACGCACTGGGGATAATTTACAGAAGCCATGTATACCTGCACGTCTTTAGAGTGTGCAAGGAAACCGTAGCACCCAGAGAAAACGGGGAGAATGTAAAACTCCGTACAGATAGCACCCGTGGTCAGGATCGAACCCGGGTCTCTGGTGCGGTAAGGCAGCGACTCTACCGCTATACCACCGTGTCGCCCAGTTTCCTTCAATGTAAGCAGTAATGGTTGTGCTTTATTAGTCCTCTGAAGATTGTAATGGCCTGTGATTGTAATGGTCTATTTCAGGAGAACGGTTTTCAGCCACTGTTGAGCAGCGACGATCAACTATTTATTTATGAATCGGCAGGCGTGCTAATTGTGAATAGCGAATACTCGGCAGAGAGGAAGCAGACTTTGATGAGGGACTTGCTTACTCCACTAATGGAGAAATTCAAGGTATTTTTAGAGAAACTCCTAAGAGAGCAGGATGAAGAGAGGCAAACTGTACTGGCAGACTGCTTAAATCACGCTGTGGGCTTTGCAAGGTTGGTACTATTTACAATTAAGCTTGTGCCTTTTCGTACTAGTTAAGTGCCCTGGTTGTTTTTTCTTTTGGTCAATGCTGACTTCTGTTTTGGAGAGCGAAATATTTATAATATGGTGGCTTTTGCAAATTTCCTTCAACCTGATGCATTTCCCCGTGGAGGTAGTCGATTTGAGGACTGCAGCAAATTATTCGACCTTTAGACTGTAGAGATACAGCGTGGAAACATCTCCGCCACCTCCCTCCCCTTTCTTGATCTGACAGTCTCCATCACAAAGAGTAGACTTTTGACTGACGTTTATTACAAACCAACTGACTTCCACAACTATCTTGACTATTGTCAGAGTGTGGCTAAATTTGAGTTGGAGGAACAGCATCTCATATTTTGCTTGGGCAGCTTACAGCCCAGTGGTATGAATCTTGATTTCTCTCACTTCAGGTAGCCCCAGCATTCCCTCTCTCTATCTCTCCCCCACCCAAGTCACGCTAGCTACTCATTTTCACCCTACAAACAGCTTACAAAGGCCTGTTTCCTTTATCATCATTACTTTATTGCATATCTTTCATTCATTGTTCTTTACCTCTCCACATCATCATCTATATCTCTCATTTCCCTTATTCTTAACCAGTCTGAAGAAGGATCACGACCCGAAAAGTCACCCAATCCTTCTCTCCAGAGATGCTGCCTGTCCCCATAAGTTACTCCAGCTTTTTGTGTCTATCTTTGGTGGAAACAGGCCCATCAGCCTATCGAGCCCGTGCTGACCAGTGATCACAGGCACGATCCTACACACTAGGGACAATTGACAGGAGCTAATTGACCTACAAACCTTGCACGTCTTTGGAGTGTGGGAGGCAACCAGAAAACCCGGTGAAAACCCACACGCTCCCAGGGAGAATACAACCTCGATACAAACAGCACCCACAGTCAGGATCAAACCCGGGTCTCCGGTGCTGGAGGCAGCAGTTCTACTGCTGGGCTACTGTGCCGCCCTAGGATGTTCATTATTTTGCAGAATGAGCATTAGATTTTGAAAATAAATTTCAGCATTGATAAGTGAAAAGCAGTAAGGAAAATTGCGATGAATATTAGTTGGAGGAAAAGATATCTAAATTAGTTGGAAGAACAAATGAGCTTGGATCTGCAAATGCGCAAATCAATATAGGTTCATTTTAAAAAGGCAAACAAATCACCGTGGTTTATTCCAGTTGGGATGGAATTGAAAATATGCTGTGTTAACTTGCATTGAACCTTAGTTCATATTGGAAATAGAGTGGAATAGAGCTTCAGTCACATAACTAAAAGACACACAAGAGTGTAAAAAGCATTCACATGGTTGATGTCAGAAATGCAACAATTAGTGACACTGCAAAGTTTAATGCCATTTTGTTTAGTTTAGAGATACAGCATTGAAACAGGGCCGTCTGCCCGCCGAGTCCGCGCCGACTAGCAGCCCCTGCACATTAATACCATCCTACACACACTGCGGACAATTTACAATTTTACCAAACAAATTAACCTATAAACCTGTGCGTCTTTGGAGTGTGGGAGGAAACCCAAACAGTTCACACGAGAACATACAAACTCTGTACAGGTGGCGCCCGTGGTCAGGATTGAACCCGGGTCTCTGGCACTAAGGCAGGTCCTGGTGTAAGGTAGCCACCAGGAAATCACGTGGGAGGGGGAAAAGCATTTCAGTGGAAACAAGATGCATACAATGAGAAATGGAATATAAAGTTAAGAAATTAGTCACGAAGGATGAGAAGAGACTCAATTGCCAATGAAATGTTGCCACGCACTATTCGCTCACCGCTTGGTCCATCCCAGCTCTCAGCAGACCAATCCTAATGGTCCAACTTTTTCCCCTCTCCCTCTCTATTAGTCCTGCAACGTTTTCCCTTGCTAAGGCCACGTGACCATTTTACATGCTCTACATTTGTTGTGTGATTCTGTGAGTTAGTGTGTGCCACCCCAGTGCAGCTTCAGACCGGCTTTGTTATTTTATTTTTTTCAGCCGGACCAGTAAGGCCTTCAGCAACAAGCAGACCGTGAAGCAGTGCGGATGCTCTGAGGTGTATCGCGACTGCCTGCAAACATTCCTCCCAGCTCTAAGTTGCCCGTTGCAGAAGGAGGTGCTGCGCAGTGGAGTCCGGACATTTCTTCACAGAATGATCATCTGCTTGGAGGAGGAAGTTCTTCCGTTCATTCCTACTGCTTCGGAGCACATGCTCAAAGACTGTGAGGCAAAGGACCTTCAAGAATTTATTCCCCTTATTAATCAGATTACAGCAAAATTTAAGGTACTTCTTAGTTTTGTTTTTATTGGGTTTGAGCCTTTGCCTACCATTTCAGTCTACTTTTTAACTTGGTTTCATAATGGCTGCTAGTCAGCGCAGACTTGGTGGGCCTGAGTTTAATTTATTGTCACGTGTGCCAAGATACAGTTGAAAAACTTTTTATTACATGTCAGCAGAATGACAATACATGATTACAATCGAGTCGTCTACAAATACTTGATGAAGGGAATAGTGTTTAGTGCAAGTCCAGTAAAGTCTGATTAAAGATATTCCAAGGGTCTCTAATGAAATAGTTGGGAGTTCAGGACTGCTCTCTAGTTGGTGATAGGATGGTTCAGTTGCCTGATAACAGCTGAGAAGAAAATGTCCCTGAATCTGGAGATTTATTTTTCACAACTCTGCCTCTTGCCTGATGGGAGAGGGGAGAAGAGGGTGTGACCATGGTGAGATTGTGCTGGTGGCCTTGCTGAGGCAGCCTGAAGTGTAGATGGAGTCAATGGGAGAGAGGTAGGTTGGGCCTGTTTCCAGTCTGTATCTCTAAAAAACATTTAAAAGGCTCTGAGTCGGCTCCGTAGGGTTGAGTACAAAGCTTTGCCTAATGCTGCAGTGAAGTACTCATGGTTATTTTAATGTTGGACATGTTGCCCTTTGGGTCAGATGTTCAACCATGGACCCAGTCCACCCGTGCAAACGAATGGAAATGCTTCTCAAAAAAAACCGTTGACTTTTGTTCTTGGCCAAGGAGCAGCAAATAGCACGGCTGCTCAACGGCATGATCTCGGGTGCCCGCTAGGTGCTGAGATCTCTCTTATACCTGCATTAAGGAGGCAATTAAACACACCTGAGCAATTACGAATGCCTGTGAAGCCATGTGTACAACACAGCTGTAATTTCTACATGATGAAACCAAAATGTATAAAAAATATCCTTTAATAAAATCTGACTATGCACTTTAACCACATGTAATTTTTTTTTTTCTATTGCAAATCTCAAATTGTGGAGTATGGAGGCAAATAAATAAATGATGGGTCTTTGTCCCAAACATTATGAAGGGCACTGTAGGATTAGTGAAATTGAATGGCTGATGGTTGGCATGATCTTGATGGGCCAAAGGGCCTGTTTCCTTGTTGTGTATCTCAGTAGCTGTGATTTATTCCACAAGCTGTTGTAGTGTGCAGCTGTTTGTAGAAAACCCTGTGAGAACACTTGGTTTAGCTTTAGAGATACAGCGTGGAAACAGGCCTGTTCCCACAATTCTCTGTACATTAGTTCTATTCTACACACTGGGGACAATTTTACAGAAGCCAATTAACCACATCTTTGGAATGTGCGAGGAAATTGGAGCACCCGGAGAAAACCAACGCAGTCACAGGGAGAATGTGCAAACTTCATACTGACCGCACACAAAGTCAGGATCAAACCTGGAACTCTGGTGCAGTAAGGCAGCAACCCTACCACTGTGCCACCCACATTATGATATTTGCTAGCATGAACTACTACATTTGCAAAGAAAAATGTGTATTAAAGCTTAACTTTTTCAGTTTCTGTCCCCACAAATGTCACCGTGCCTGCTGAATGTTTCCTGCTTTCTGTTTATCTTTCTGTTTCAATTTTATACTTGCTCTATCCAACACACTAGGGAAAATTTACAATATTTACTGAATCCTCCAATTAACCTCCAAACCTGCACGTGTTTAGAGTGTGGGAGGAAACTGGAGCACCCAAAGAAAACCCATGTGGTCACAGGGAGACGTACAAACTCTGTGCAGACAGCACCCGCAGTCAGGATCGATCCTGGGTTTCTGCCGCTGTAAGGCTGCAACTCAACCGCTGCCCCACTGTTGTGTCCTTTTTAATTTTAGTGATAGAGTATGGGGGAGGGGTGGGGGGGAGGCTCTTGGATCCACGACAGCCATCGATCACGCTAGTTCTAAGTTATCCCACGTTCTCATCCACGCCCTACACACTACAGACAATTTTACAGACTCCAATAAACCGACAAACCTGCAGTCTTTGGGAACAGGAAGAACACCTACACTACACACACAGCCACCGAGGTCAGGATTGAACTCGGGACTCTGCCGCTGAGGCAGCAGTTCTACAACTGCGCCACTATCAACTGCGTCACTGTGCTGCCTGCGTTCAATGGGATAGTGAGTCCTAGGCTTTAGACCCAATGTGAAGATGGAATGTCTATATTTTTCCATTAAGTAGTGTTGGGTTTGAAGGCTTCTTGCAGATATCCTGTTCTTTAAAGAGGCTACTGTTTTATGGTTAAGATATTCCCAGCATCATTATACTGTATTTTGCATTTATTTGTTTCTTTATTTAATGTCAAAATGTTTCACTCTTATTTCAATTAATATTTGATTTAACTTTTGGCTGTTGCCGTTCTTTCCACAGACACAAATTTCGCCCTTTTTACAGCAAGTCTTTATGCCTCTGGTTCGGGCTATCTTTGAAGTATTAGCACGACCCGTGGAAGACAATGACCAAACCGCTGCTCTTGAAAACCAAATGCTACGCCGGAGTTACTTTGCGTTTCTACAGACTGTCGCAGGGAGTGGAATGAGTGAGGTCATCGCCAATCAAGGCAAGGCAACGCACGGTTTTATTTTGCTCCTGAAGTTAATGGCAACATCAATTCTTTGGTTTAATAAAAAAATGAACTGCAGATTCTGGTTTATACCAAAGATAGACACAAAATGCTCAGCGGGTCGGGCAGCATCTCTGGAGAAAATGGATAGTTGACGTTTCGGATTGGATTGTTGGGAAGAAGGGTCCTGACTTGAAACGTCACCTATCCCTGTACTCCAGAGATGCTGCATGACCCACTGAGTTACTCTAGCATTTTGTGTTTATCATAAATTCTTTGATTATCCAATTATGGAGTCTTAATCCATGTTCGGAATCCATTTGTCTAGAAAGGAACAGCAGGTGCTAATTTATATTGAAGATAGACAAAATGCTGTAGTACCTCAGCAGGTCAGGCAGCATCTCTGGAGAAAATGGATGGGTGGCGTTTTGGGTCGGGACCCTTCTTCAGACACCCATTTTTGTCCAGAGATGCTGCAGGATCCGCTGAGTTACTCCAGCACTTTGTGTCTATCTTCAGTATAAACCAGCATCTGCAGTTCCTTCCTGCACATTGTTACTGTTTTCAAATTCCTATACCACCAACCCAAGGGCAGGGGTGAAATGAGTAGATAGAAATGAAATACAGTTGACAGATTTCATAGGTAGACACAAAATGCTGGAGTAACTCAGCGGGACCGGAAGCATCTCTGGAGAGAAGGAATAGGTGACGTTTCGGGTCGAGACCCTTCTTCTGAAGAAGGGTCTCGACCAGAAACGTCACCCATTCCTTCCAGAGATGCTGCCTGTCCAGCTGAGTTACTCCAGCATTTTGTGTCTACTTTTTATTTAAACCAGTATCTGCAGTTCCTTCCTAATTCAATCTGCATAATTGCATTAACAGATCTTAACTAATTGTTTTCTCTTAGGTGTACAGAATGTAGAACAAGTCTTGTTTACAGTAATTCAAGGGGCAGTGGAATTCCCAGATCCAATTGCCCAGAAAACTTGCTTTATTATCCTTTCAAAACTCGTAGAGCTTTGGGGTAAGAACCGTTTTTCATGTGATAAGGAGCCCAATTATGTTTTCAACAAAAAATGCTTTGCTTGCTTTGACCAAGTATTGTTTTATTCTAGGGGGTAAAGATGGTCTCTTAGGATTTGAAGACTTCATCTACAAACACATCGTGCCAGCTTGTTTTCTAGCACCTTTGAAACCGACTTTTGATCTAGCTGATGCCCAAACAGTCTTGGTATGTGCTGTGTATTTTCCAATATTTTACTTTGCAAATTATTTTATTATTTTGTCATTAATGTCAATTGCTGTCCGCTATATAGAATAAAAATATGAGTTTGAAACGTTGACTAACATGACGCCAAGACCAATACTTTTCTGCCTGCACGTTAATCCATTGCCTGCATATGGCATGATCAGCAAGTTCTTGGATGAAAGGGAGATTGGCAAAGTTGATAGTGTAGAAGGTAGGTTTTGGTTACAGGAAGACACTGATGTGTTGGTGACATGGGCTGAGAAATGGCATTTGGAGATTGCACTTTGGGAGTATGGGTCCACCACTGTTTTCCTGGCACCCGTGGTTCCAGAGCCTTGCTGGATTATCTGTTTTGCCCGAGGTCACGGCCTCCGGGAGGAGTCGAATGATACAGGAACGGGCCGCCTGGGCCACCAAGGGGCCAAGATACCGGCCCGCAAGGCCTGCTATGAGAACGGATATCAGCTCGGGCCAGGGTGAAGTTCCAGAGCCCTGGCCTCAGGGTGTAAATTTCACCCACCGATTGAACGCAGGTTGAGATTAGCCACCTCAATTATGAGGATGTGTTGGACTGGGGAGTGTGCTGTAGAGATCCACCAGAATGTTACCTAGTACTGATCATTTCAATTATGAGGAGAGAATGAAAAAACGAGATCAGTTCTTGCTGGATCAAAGATTGGGAAAGGACATGATTAAAGCATAAAGTTATGAGGTATTGACAGGGTGAATTACACGTAACGTTTTTCCCCATATCAGTCATAGAGGGTGGAAATGACCCCTTCGGCCTAAGTTGCTAACACCAACCAATATGCCCCATTTACACAAGTCCCTCCTGTCTGCATGTGGCCCACATCCCTCTAAACCTATCTGATCCCTGTAGCTCGTTCCATACACCCACTGTCCTTTTTATTTTAAAAAAGTGTTTAAGTCTTGCCCCCCTTGAACCTATCTCCTCTGGTTCTCGATTCCCCTACTCTGGGCAAGAGATTCTGTTTAACCGATCTATTCTTCTCGTGAGGAACGGTTAACACTTATACATTCTAGGAGCAGGATTAGGTATTTCTGCCAAAATTTTACTTTGCAAGTTGGTTTTCATTATTTTGTCATTAATGTAAGTTGCTGTTCACGTTGTAGAATAAAAATGTTTGAATCATAAGGAATAGGAGTAGAATTAGACCATTCGGCCCATCAAGTCAGCCACGGTGGCGCGGCAGTAGAGTTGCTTCCCTGCAGTGCTTGCAGCTACAAAGCCTTTGATTCGATCCCGCGACGGATGCTGTCTCTATGGAGTTTGTACATTCCCCCGTGACATGTGTGGGCTTTCTCCAAGATCTTTGGTTTCCTCACACATTCCAAAGACGTACAGGTATGTGGGTTAATTGGCTTGATGTATGTGTAAATTATCCCTGGTGTGTGTAGGATAGTGTTAATATGCGGGGATCGTTGGTCGGTGCAGACTCAGTGGGCTGAATGACCTGTTTCTGCACTGTATCTCTAAAACTATGTCCACTCCGCCATTCAATCATGGCTGGTCTATCTTTTCCTCTCAACCCCATTTTCCTGCCTTCTCCCCATAAACCCTGGCACCCTTACTAATGAAGAATATGTCCATCTCTGCCTTAAAAATATCAATAGACTTGGCCTCCACACTCATCACACAATTGCCAGCTGTATCAACAACATAATGCTGATGGTACACAAAAATGCTGGAGAAACTCAGCGGGTGCAGCAGCACCTATGGAGCGAAGGAAATAGGCTCTTGTTTGGTTTGGCTTTTTGTCACGTGTAAGTGGGTGTTGCGTGCTAACCAGCCGTTGGAAGACTATCCATGATTACAATCGAGCTATCAACCGTGTACAGATATATGATAAAGGGAATAACATTTGGTGCAAGAAAGTACGATTAAAGATAGTCCTAGGGTCTTCCCAGTAAGGTAGATGGTAGCTCGGTGCCGCTCTCTAGTTGTTGATTGGATGAATGGGCCGATCTATAACGTTTTTCCTTACCTACTGATTTATGAAGTTCTGTTGATATCAGGAAAATTTGTACATTTTACTTATTTCGTTTAGTTTTATTATTGTCATGTACAGAGGTACAGTGAAAAACTATCTTCTGCGTGTTATTCAATCAAATCAGATAATATTATACAAAATACAATCAAGACAAACTCAAATACAATAGGCAGAGCAAAGGGGAAGATACAGAGTGCGGAATATAGTCCTCAGCATTGCAGTGCATCAGTTCCAGAGACAAAGTCCAATGTCCTCTGAGGTAGAGGCTGTGCACACTTTGAAAGAGAAGTTACTTTAATGTTGAAGAATGGAGTTACTTTAGTGTTTAGTTTATAGATGCAATTGTCAACAGTTACAGGGTTCCATATTTTAAAATAGATGTACCTCTTAAATCTTTGGCTCCAAGTTTATATTTTATTTTAGAGATGCAGCATGGAAACAGGCCCTTCAACCCACTGAGTCTGCGCCGACCAGCAATCACCTGTACACTAGTTCTATCCTACACTAGGGACAATTTACAGAGGCCAATTAACCTACAAAGCAACACATCTTTATATTGGATGCATATCTTCAATATTGGAGGAAACTGGAGCAAACCCACATGGTCACATGGAGAACATACAAACTCTGTATAGATAGCACCCATAGTCGGATCAAATCCAGATCTCTAGCGCTGTAAGGAAACAACTCGACCACTGTGCTGTCCCAGCCATTTTTAATGGACACATGTTGTTCCCACGAGCATCCTATCAATATAGGGACCAAATATGGTAGGTTTTTAAAATGCCATTTATTAATGAATTAAAATATTGTTTCTCAATAGGCTTTATCAGAGTGTGCAGTAACATTGAAAACAATTCATCTTAAAAGGGTAAGGATCTTTCAATCTTTTATCTCCCATTTATGTTTGATTTTGAAATTAGAAATCATTCTTGGCTATGAAAGCAACATCTTGCAGATGCTGAAAATCTGAAGGGAAAGTGAACAGAAAATGCTGGGAATGGCCTTGATGGTCAGTTGGATAAAGGACTAGATGCAGCTTCAAGTCATTGAGTTCTCATCTGATGCTGGGGGACAGGACATTTCCCCGCAGATGCTGACCGACCTCTGGAGTATTTCCAGCATTTTCTGTGTTTGTTTTATTTTTAATTTCATAGCAAAATGGACGTCACCGTATGTGGCCACTCACTCACTGTGCATTTGTACATTTCAGGGACCCGAATTCATTCAGTATCTTCAGCAAGAGTATTTACAGTCATTGCAGGTAGCACCAGAAATAAGTCGGGTGAGTGAGAATTTATTATTGGTCTGGAGCAACCATTTTCTTTTAACTGTCCTTTTGTAAATACAACCATTAGGTATTGTGTGTTAGTATTTTGGCTGCCGTTTAGTCATACAATGGAAACAGGCCCTTGGGGCCCAACTTGCCTCGGCTGACCAAGATGACCTATTTACACTAGTCCCGCGTTTGGCCTATATCCCTCCAAATGCATCTCTCCATGTACCTATCTAACTGTCTTTTAAATGTTATATTTACAACAACGCTTGAAGTATTTACACATGACAAATTTCCCAACAAATTTCCCAAATGCTTTCCCTTTTCTATATAAAAAAAATAAGGTCTGTACCTTTAATAATAAAAAGTTTTCTTTTGATAATCTGACATTGGCGAACAGCAAATAAAATATTTCCAATGTGTTTATTTTTGAACAGGAATTCTGTCAAGCACTTCAGCAACCTGATGGCAAAATTTTTAAAAACTATCTAAAGGTCAGTTAACTAGGAAGAAAAGTGTGTGTGTTATTATTCAATTTATTATGGTGTATATATTTCCCAAGCTCAGTTTATTGGTCACAAGCACAACTGTGACTGCAGCTCCTCAATCATCTTATGAGGTTGTGGATACTCATGGGTAGGTGGTACCCTATTCATTTTGGTCCATATACAAGCCTTGGCATTTCTGTATTCTGTTGAGGGTTCCATATTTCCCTACAACATAAAGGGAATGCTTCGGCCCATTGAGTCAATACTGGCTCAGAACAGTTCCATTCCCCCTCCCCACTGATTTTCTCTCTGTCATTAATTTTCCTTGCACTCGTAAGTTCATAAGTTTTTGAGCAGAATTAGGTCATTCGGCCCATCGAGTCTTCTCCCCATTCAATCATGACTGATCAGGTTTTCCCTCTCAACCCCATTCTCCTGCCTTCTCCCCATAAACTCTGACACCCTTACTAATCAAGAATCTGCCAATCTCAGCCTTCACAGCTATCTGTGGCAATGCATTCTGCAGATTCAACACCGTCTGACTAAAGAAATTGCTCTTCATCTTCTTTGCAAAAGTGCGTCCTTTTATTCCTATGGCCTCCGGTCCTAGAATCTCCCACTAGCAGAAACATCCTCTCTATCCAGGCCTTTCACTATTCGGTAAGTTTCAATGAAGGTCCCCCCCCCCCCCCCCCCCCCCCCCCCATCCTTCCAAACACTTCGATCAACTCCCCTCAGGATCCACCACACCAACTCTGGGGGCAATTTAGCTGCCAACAGGCACGTGTGTGGGTGGGATCTAGAGCTCCTGGAGGTCCATGTAGTCACAGAATGTTTAATAGTTGATAGCCTCCGCGGTCAGGATTGATCTTGGCTACAGCAGCGGCAGCGGCTCCACCTGCTGTCATGATCGTCTGCTTAAAACAGGGATGCTCACAGCTTCTGAGGAAGGACATTCTTGCCATACAGAGATGGTTCACCAGACTGATTCCTGGGTTGTCAGGACTTTCATATGAAGAAAGACTAGATAGACTCGGCTAGTACTCGCTAAAATTTAGAAGATTGAGGGGGGATCTTATAGAAACTTACAAAATTCTTAAGGGGTTGGACAGGCTAGATGCAGGAAGATTGTTCCCGATGTTGGGGAAGTCCAGAACGAGAGGTCACAGTTTAAGGATAAAGGGGAAATCTTTTAGGACTGAGATGAGAAAAACATTTTTTACACAGAGAGTGGTGAATCTCTGGAATTCTCTGCCACAGAATGTAGTTGAGGCCATTTCATTGGCTATATTTAAGAGGGAGTTAGATATGGCCCTTGTGGCTAAAGGGATCAGGGGGTATGGAGAGAAGGCAGGTACAGGATACTGAGTTTGATGATCAGCCATGTTCATATTGAATGGTGGTGCAGGCTCGAAGGGCCGAATGGCCTACTCCTGTACCTATTTTCTATGTTTCTGTGAAAATGGTATCCATTTGAACAACTTTATAGAATACAAATGTCTATGCAAAGCCCCTATAATTACAACCTCTGGAGACTTGGCACAAGGAATGGGCTTTTTTCTATCTTCAGTTAACTAAAGCTTGCAAAAGAGCACGCAAATTAAACAGCATAGCATTGTAAATTAATGCAATATTGTAAATTAGTGTAACTTTCCTATTTCAATAAAAATGTTTTCCAAAATGTCTTAAAATAGTATAGCGATTAACTGTACAGATCCGTCACAGATTTTCCAGCAAATTATGGTCCAGCACCTCCTTTAATCCGGACAAAATTACGAAAGTCCACTTAATTCCCCCCGGAAGTTCTTCCAAAAATGTGGTCCCTATGCCCGGTGAAGCCTTAACCTCAGCAGGGCTTCCGTGGCCAAACCTGCATGCAGTTCACCAACCCGGCGGTATGGGCGTTAGGAGGTCCACTCGAAAATGTGACGCCCAGGCCGGGTGAGGCGGCCGATGTCGACGTGAGGTCACGTTTCCACGGTTTGCTTTTCTGCCCAGCGGGAGCTGCGAGCCTGATGGTTAACCAGCGCCAGGTTGCTCGTGCAAGAATCATAAATGTAATTTGCCTTTATTAATTGTTTTATTTACGTTTCTAGCCGTCCAGTGCTTTAGAGACATGGGGAGGGGTTGTAGTGTTGAATTATTATTACGTGACCTCTGTTGGTCCAGCAAAACGGATAATCCAGCAGGGCTTTGGAACCAAGTGTGCTGAAAAATCGATGGTGGACCTGTGAAAGTAGAAAGATTAAATATAAAAGTCCAGAGATTAAGTATAAAATAGCAATTTCATTCATCTGGACGCCTGCAGCAGCGACTGCGGAGGGTTGAGGTCCCGACCACGGGGGAAATGGAGGAGGACTGGCCAATTTTTGTGCCTTCCACCACAGTGATGAATGCTGTGGTGGATGTTTGTGTTAAATTTTTATTGTGTGTTTGTGTGTTCTTTATCATTGTACCGCTGCTAGCAAATTCATTTCACTTGCACTTTATGTGCACTGTGACGAATAAAACCGTATTGTATTGTAATTTTAATAGTAAAGTCAATTATTTTATTTTCTCTTGCAGGTATTCTTTCAACGAGCAAAGCCTTGAGAATGAATCTGGGTTTTTTTAGATCACAAAACATCTCATCATTTCAATTAATTTATGCAGTTTGCTGAAAGTGGTTCTTAATTAAGTTGGGAAAACAACCTGTACAATTCCCAGAGAGGCTGCCTGTGTTATGTGTAGGCTGCATATTTTAGCTCGATTTTATTTAAATTACATTGAAGTAATTTGTTACTCGATTACTTATTTTGTCTTATTAGACATGTTTATTCAGAAAGTGTCAGTGCAATTGCGTAAACACTCATTCCTGTATAATAAACTGAATTATGTGCTGTAAAATGCAGCATTGGAATGCCAGAATTACACAAGCCTCATATTTTTTGAAAAATACTCAGATGAGAAAAGTTCACTGTAAAATATGGAATTGTTCTTGTTAATAGTGGGTGGCCATCACATTATATGTAAATTTCTATGGCTTGATAAATCATTTGTCCAAGATGTCTAATAAGCAAAACATGAATTTCAGTCCTGGGCATATAATGAATTAAAATAAATTTTAGTCAGATGTCTTTGTTTCTTTTTGCACTTTTAAAAAATAATTTTCAGCTGTTCCATTCAAAGCACAACATAATTTCTCCCCTTTAATCTGGTAGGTGTACGGGTACAATAACAATGTTTCTAAGAACGTTGGACACATAAAAGGATAGAAAAGGTTTGGAGGGACAGGGACCAAACGCAAGCAAATGAGACAAGTTCAAGTAGGCAACTTTGTTTAGTTTAGAGCTACAGAATAGAAACAAGCCCTTCGGCCCACCGAGTCCGCTCCGATTAGCGATCACCACGCACACTAGCACGATCCTCCAATCACTAGGAACAATTTCCAATTGTACCAAGCCAATTAACTTACAAACCTGTATGCCTTTGGAGTGTGGGGCAAAACTGGAGCTCATGGACAGCGCACTTAGTCAGGATCGAACTCGGGTCTCTGGCCCTGTAAGGCAGCAACTCTACCGTTGTGCTTGCATACTGTCCCTGGTAGGAATTATAATTTTTCTAAGAATGTTGGACAGATAAAAGAATAGCAAATTGTTAGAGGGATAGGGACCAAATGCAAGCAAATTAGAGCAGTTTAAATTGGAAACTTTGTTTATGTGAACAAGTTAGGCCAAAGGGCTTGTTTATCATGAGATCATGGTTGATATATTTTTCACTCTTAACCTCATTCTCCTGCCTTCTCCCTGTAACCTTTGATGCCCTTACTAATCAAGAATCTATCAATCTCCGCTTTAAAGTTATTTGGTAAAATTACATATGTATACATGCATTTAAAATGGCCTCCAAGTGCTATATTGGCTTTTTAAGCTCCAGAACATGATGACAGAGTGGCACAGCAGTAGTTACTGCCTTACATCCCCAGAGACAGGGGTTTGATCCTGACTACGTAGCTGTCTGTTCGTAGTTTGCACGTTCTCCCCTTGACCGCATGGGTTTTGTCTGGGTGCTCCGGTTTCCTCCCACGCTCCAAAGACGTGCAGGTTTGTAGGTTGATTGGCTTCTGTAAAATAGTAAATTGTCCCTAATGTGTAGGATAGTGTTAGTGCACGCTGTACGGGATGATCGCTGGTCAGCACAGACTCTGGCCGAAGGGCCTGTGTCCACACTGTACATCTAAAATAAAGCATATGCAGATTAATGTAACTGCCTTAAAGCCTGGGATATGAATCTTAAATATTGAAATGTCCGACTGTGTTGTCATTTGGTATTGGTTTATTATTGCCACATGTAATAATATATGTGTACAGCTTTTGTGTAGAGTCCAGGCCCATCATGCATACATAACCACAACAGGTAATCAAAAGAGAAAATAAACAGTGCCAAATGTAGCTCAGAGAAAGTGCAGATTTTAAAAAAAAATTTGAAGGGTTGCAATGTGGTAGATTGGAAGATCAAGAGGTCTTAAAGTTCAAATAACCTATCTCCTCATAATTTCTCGGTGGGCCGAAGGGCCTGTTTCTCTAAAGTCTAAAGAACATTTCTCTTTCTGGCTTTTTAGTCACTGAGTTTCAGACCCTGCCATGATTTGGAATGGGTAAAATGACTTTAATTCTGCTGTACAATTGTCTTACCAGCTACCTGAAATATGACTCCCAGTAATGAGCAAAGGGAATAGGATCTGTGTTCCTTGTTATTTACCACTTGGCTTCCCATTTTTCTAAGAGGAACTATATCATATTTGCTATATGAGTTCCCCCCAATATCCCTGAATTCTTTCTCCAATACAATGACATTAACTTTACCAAGTGGTGACAACTGCCACTGTGTTACTCCAGCACTTCGTGTCTATCTGGTATAAACCAGTATCTGCAGTTCTTTGTTTCGACATTGATAGGTTCTTGTTTACTAAAGGCATCAAAGGTTATGGAGAAGGCAGGAGAATGGGGTGGAGAGGAAAAATAGATCAGCCGTCATCAAATGACTCAATGGGTAGAATGGCCTAATTCTGTTCCTATTGTCTTATGGAATCTCGTCTTGCCACTTGATTTGACAAATTTTGCACAGACAGGTGACATGGGAGTGGTTGACGTGTCTGGAATGTCTGTTGTAGACTGTCCCTATCTTGCAAGCATAGAGCAAGGAGGGTATAACAGTGGCACTATACACCTTAAGCTTGTTCCATGGGCTGAATCCTCATTCCCACATTTTAC
This sequence comes from Leucoraja erinaceus, assembly GCF_028641065.1. Classification (NCBI taxonomy): domain Eukaryota; kingdom Metazoa; phylum Chordata; class Chondrichthyes; order Rajiformes; family Rajidae; genus Leucoraja; species Leucoraja erinaceus. The sequence continues at coordinate 22,957,210 of NC_073395.1, read as the reverse complement.
TGCTCAGTCTTGCGAAAGTAGTGCTGGCTTTTGCTGCCTTTGTGGACTTTGTCATCGATATCGACTGATTTTGAGAGAATGCTGCCAAGTTATGTGAACCATCCACCACTGGCTGGTTAAGGTAAAGTCTTGGTCAATGACGACCCAGGGACATTGATGGCGAGAGTTTAAGGTAGAATGTCAAAGTAACAGTAAAATTCTCGATTTAGTCTTGTCACGTGAACCAAAGTACAGTGAAAAGCTTCGTTTGCGTGCTAATCAGTCAGCGGAAAGACTACGTGATTACACGATAAGCCGTCTGCTGTGTACAATAGTGTACTGTGTACTGTGGGACGATAGAAGACCATTGTTAAAGAAAGAAACGCTGATGTTGGAGTAGAGACTTAAAAGAGTGGAGCGTTTGTTGTGCGTGATTGGAGATGCATTTCTGGGACCAGCATGCAGATAGTTGCCTGGCTTGGAATATAAATCATCTTTTGTTGCGCCTGGCGCTACCTGCCACGTTGGAGGGGAGCGGGTTGGTTAAGGTATCAGGGATGGCAGGGACCCAGGTGTGGAGCGGGCAAGCTGGTCAATGGACAGCAGGGAGGGACACCAAGGGAGGAGGGAACTGGCTGGCCAATGCATTGCAGGGACCCAGGGGTACAGAGGTGACCCAGGGTACAGGCAGTAAACTGGTCAATGAATTGCAGTGACCCAGGAGTGGAGAGAGTAAGGAGGTAAATGGATGGCAGGAACCCAAGGGTAGAGAGGTTAGCCAGGGTACAAGCAGCAAGCTGGTCAATTAGTGGCAGAGACTCAGCCTCCATCCACTGCCTGTGCACAGGAACCATGTGCGCGGCTCCGGCGGCTGGCGGACGCTGAGGGCTGCGGCGCTGGGGAAGGACTGAACCAAAGACCAGAGCGGATTCAGCGGAAGCTGGCGGTGCGGGGCTGGCGGCGGCGGCGGTGGGAGGTAAACTAGCGGCGGGCCGGGGCCGGGAGGGGCCGGGGCAACTCCCCCCCCGGGGGGTGGAGATGGAGGGGGATATCTCTCCCGCCCCCTCCCTCCCTCCCTCCCTCCTTCCCCAGGGAGGTCTCTCTCTCCCTCTATCCCCTTTCCGATGGTGTGACGCACATCACTCACTCTTTCCCTTTCGCTCTCTCTCCCCGGGGGTGTGACTCTCTCCTCTTTCAGCGACTACATCCAGATCCCCTCCCCAGGGGTGGGTGTCTCTCTCCCCCCCCCCCCCCCCCCTCCCCTCCCCCCCCCCCCCCCCCCCCCAGCTCCTCTCCCCCCCCCCCCCCCCCCCCCAAGCTCCTCTCCCCCCCGTGTTCCTCCCCTCCCCGTTCCCTCTGACTCCATCCCGCAGGTCTGACCCCCCCCGGGGGGTGCACATCTTCCTTCCCCCAATCCTGTTCCCCTGGGGTGTCTCTTCACCTTCCTTACGGGATGTGTTCCTCCCCTCCCACTTCCCTGTGACAACTTTGGCCAGCGCGGATAATCACAGGAATTGGAAGCATTTCACGATCCACATTCATTGTCTGTTGATCTCAACTCTTACTATAACTGTCGGGCCTATCGCTCTCTAATCTTGTTCACTGGCAGAAATGAATGTGGCAAAGACTCCTCTGTCCATTCCACTGTTGTCTGTCTTTGTGGAAGTGCTGGGCAGTAATCGTGCACCGTGGTGAATTCGTTTGGTTAGAAGTTCAATGTTAATTCAACTCTGCTTAATTTGGTTGGTTACTCAAATCCTTACCATTACAGTTTATAGTTTGCGTTTGTTGATTAACTTGCAAGGGAAACTAGGCACCTCACAAAACTGTGTGTCATTTGAAAATTGTAAAATATGTATTTGTTAGAGACTGGAATGGATTGATTGAAGGAAGCAGCATAGAAACAGGGCCTTCACTCACCGAATCCACGCCGACCATCCATCACCCGTTCACACGAGTTTTATGTTCTCCCACCTCCTCATTCCAATCCCTTCGCACTAGGGACAATTTATAGAGACCAATAAACCTACAAACCCGCACGTATTTGGAATGTGGGAGGAAACTGAAGCACCCGGAGGAAGCCCACGCGATCACAGGGAGAATACAAACTCTGCACGGGCAGCTCCAGAGGGCAGGATTGGACCCAGATCTCATGTGCAGTGAGGCAGTAGCACTACCAGCTGCACCCAGAGGATCTATGGGATTACGGAATCCAACTGGGTGGATGGAATATTCAGCGCTGTAATACTCTTACTGAACTCAGAAGAATATGCGCCTTCTGTCTCCCAGATGTAACAGTAATAAAGTGAGATCACTATTAAGAGTCTTAGAGTCACTCAGCATGGAAACAGGCAAATCGGCCCAACTTGGCCATGCCGACCGACATCATCTACTACCTACCAGCGCTTGGCCCATATTCCTCTAAACCTGTCCTATCCACGTACCAGCCCAAATGATTTTTGAACATCGTGATAGTACTATCCTCAACTACATCTTCTGGCAGCTTGTTCCACACACCCAACACCCTTTGTATAAATAAAAAAGTTGTCCCTTAGGTAACAGATGGGGGGGGGGGGGGTATTTAATAGAAACCTATGTCCCTTTGACTTTATAGATACAGCGTGGAAACACTCCTTTGGCCCACGGAGGCAAGCAATCACCCTGTACACTGACACTATGCTACACGCTATTCCCAAAAGCCAATTTACCTTCATCTTTGGAGTGTGGGAGGAAACTGGAGCACTTGGAGAAAACCCATGCGGTTGCAGCGAGAAAGTACAAACTCCGTGCAGACAGCATGCGTAGTCAGGATCGAACCGGGGTCTCTGGTGCTGCCAGTGTGCCATCCATGTGTATGTTTCTTGATTCCCTTATGCTGGGTAAAAAATTGTATTTACCCTATCTATTCCTCTCATGATTTTATACACTTCTGGGCTTTGGAGGAAAGAGCATGATGCAACTCGAAATGGGGAGTGATCACCAGGCTTGATTCAACGGTAACATTTCAGGAGAGCAGAGTATATTCTTGAGTGTTTAAATTGTTGCTATGTCGAAACTGGATAATCCAGAGGTTATGCTTTTGGGAAGTGGTGTTTAATAGATTTCCAGCAGATGGGCCTTAGTCATCCTGCGTTTCACATCCCTCTGCAGCTTTTTCTGGACAAGAGATTTCAGACTCATCAGACATGCAGAGCACGGCAAATTACCTCTGGCTCACCTCTGACATCGTTGGTCAAGGAGCCACTGCTAATGTCTATCGTGGACGCCATAAGGTTAGTTCTGAAGCAAATCTTTGCTCTGAAAATTCTGTTTCCCTCCACAGCTACCACTTAACAATTATTTTACTTTAGAGCGAACAGGCTCTCGGTCCACCGGGTCTGTGCCGTCCAGCGATCACCCCCATACACTAACTATCCTGCACACTTAGTTTAGTTTAGAGATACAGTGTGGAAACAGGCCCTTCAGCCCATCGAGTCCACGCCGATCAACGATCATTCTGAACACTAACACTATCCTTATACACTAGGGACAATTTACAATTTTTCCCAAAGCCAATTAAGCTAGAAACCTGCACGTCTTTGGAGTGTGGGAGGAAATTGGAGCACCCGGAGGCAGGTACTATAACATTTAAAAGATATTAGTGCAAAACACAATTTGAAAAGTAAACCCATGGTAGTGCAAGAGGTGACCCATAGTATACAGTTGCTGAGGATTACGGTTCAACAGTCATGTGTTTTATTGTCACATGTCCCAAAACAGAACATATATGTAAACGTAGTTCTCAGTAAACACGTAATTGCAGATGATGTAATTCAGGTAACAAATATAGTTTAGTATAACATATCTATATAAGAAAAAAACAAACGATAATAGTGCAAATACAAAAGTAATGCCCCCCAAGTCTGTAGAGTTTGGAGCTTATTTGCCAATTGTAGTGTTTGCCGCGGGACTTGTTAGCACCCGCCGGGGGCTCCAACACCAAGACCCGGAGCGCGGCCTTGTATCACCCGCCGCGGCTTTAATGGCCGCAGGACACTTACCATCGCCTGCCGGGGGCTTTGACTGACATCGGGAGGAGAATGAGAAGTGCAGGGGAGAGATAAGACTTTGCCTTCCATCACAGTGAGGAGGAGATTCACTGTGATGGATGTTTGTGTAAATTGTGTTGTGTCTTGGTTCTTTTTCTTGAGTGTATGACTGCAGAAACCAAATTTCTCAATGAGGTTCCAATGACACAAATAAATTGTATTGTATTGTATAATAGCCTGATGGTTATGGGAAGAAGCTGTTCCTGGACCTGGACGTTACAGTTTTCAGGCTCCGAGACCACCTTCCCGATGGCAGGGGCGAAATGAGTGTGTGGCCAGGGTGGTGTGGGTCTCTGATGATGCTGGCTGCCTTTTTGAGGCAGCGACTCCTGTAGATTCCTTCAATGGTGGGGTGGTCAGAACCCGTGATGGACCGGGAAGTGTTAACTTTCTGCAATCTTCATTTGTGGGCATTTGAGTTGCTGAGCCAGGCCTTGATACAACCCAGTCGGTGCACCTGTACAGGTTCAAGAGAGTATTAGTTGGCATTCCAAATCTCCTCAATGTGCGGCTTGGTTCAAGAACCTGATGGTTGTGGGGATAGTAGCTGTTCCTGAACCCAGTGATGTGGGACTTTAGGGTTCTGTATCACGTGCCCTACGGTAGCAGTGAGAAATGGGCACGATGGTGGGGTCCTCAATGACAGATGCCACCTTCTTGAGTTCACCTTCTTCCCATCGCTGCGAATCACTGATGTTTGATGGCGGTCGTGCTTGTATAACTGACAGGACTCGGTGAATGAGCCTAATCCTGAGATAGACACAAAATGCTGGAGTAAATCAGTGGGACAGGCAGCATCTCTGGAGAGAGGGAATGGGTGACCTTTCGGGTCGAGACCTGAGGCCTTGCTAAGGCAGCTCATAGAGCCATAGAGCCATACAGCATGGAAGCAGGCTCTTCAGCCAAACTTCCCATGCTGACCAACATGCCCCATCTTCACTAGTCCCATCTGCCCGCACTTAGCCCATATCCCTCTAAGCCTTTCCGATCCATGTACCCGTCCAAATGTTTTTTAAATGTTGTGTAGTACCTCCTCAACTACCTCCTCTGGCAGCTTGTTCCATAGACCTACCAACCTATGTGTAAAATAAGTTGCCCCTCAGGTTCTTATTAAATCTTTACCCCCTCACCTATGGCCTCTGGTTCTTGATTCCTCTACTCTAGGTAAAAGACAGTGCATTTACCTCTTATGATCTTATACACCTCTATAAGATCATCCCTCAGTCTCCTGCGCTCCAAGGAACAGCATCCTAGTCTACTCAACCTCTCACTATAGTTCAGGCCGTCGAGTCCTGGCAACACCCTGTAAATCTTCTCTGCACCCTCTCCGACTTAAAGCTCGGTGTCCAATTTAAAGTGCTGTGTCCCTTTCCACAGAAAACCGGAGACCTGTACGCCGTCAAAGTATTCAACAACATCAGCTTCCTGCGGCCGATTGAAGTCCAGATGCGGGAGTTTGTGGTCCTTCGGAGACTGCATCATAAAAACATTGTGAAGCTTTTTGCTGTGGAAGAGGAGGTACAGAGATCATTGATGTTGTGCTCACTGTTTGTCCATTAGAAAGTACACCCGCGTGTGGGATCAACTTGAATGATGAACTTTAATCTTGACCATGAAATGTTCTGTGTTTATTCTTGGGTAGAATACCAGCAAAAATAAGGTGCTTGTGATGGAGTTTTGCTCTTGTGGAAGCTTGTACACTGTACTGGAAGAGACAGAGAATGCATTTGGTCTGCCGGAATCAGAGTTCTTGATCGTGTTGCGAGATGTAGGTAGGTTGTCAATGCTTTGACTATTTGTCTTAAATGAAAGCTGAGACTAACATTGATGCCTGCAGATGAAAAGCATATATTAACAACCCTAAAGAAAGACACCGAATGCTGGGGCACTTCAGCACTCCTTTGATATCAGATTGCTCTGAAAACAGGGGCGGCACAGTGGCGCAGCAGTGGAGTTGCTGCCTTACGGTGACAGAGATTCGGGGTTGACCCTGACTTCTGATGCTGTCTGTAAGGAGTTTGTACATTCTCCCTTGGGTTTCCCCGGGTTCTCCGGTTTCCCCCCGCACTCCAAAGACGTACAGGTTTGTAGGTTGATTGGCTTCAGTAAAGATTGTAAATTGTCCCCAGTGTGTAGGATGGTGCTAGAATACGGGGATCGCTGGTCGGTGCTAAGTCGGTGGGCCGAAGGCCGTGTTTCCGCACTGTATCACTAAACTAAACAGCTGTAAATCATGTGCCTCCAAGAAGCACATACCCGCACTCCAAGAAGCTCTCTTCTGACCTTATTTTACTTACCTTATTTTTACGGTTGCCATTTGTCCTCTTAGTTTAGTTTGGTTTATTGTCATGTGTACTGAGGTGAAAACCTTTTGTTGCATGCTAACCAGTCATTGGAAAGACAAGACAAGACGAGACATGATTACAATCATGTCGTCCACATTGTACAGATACATGATAAAGGGAATAATGTGAATAACGTTTAGTGCAAGATTAAGTCCAGTAAAGTCCGATCAAAAATTGTCCGAGTGTCACCAATGAGGTTCATTGTAGCTCAGGATCACTATGGTTCAGTTAGTGACAGGATGGTTCAGTTGCCTGATAACAGCTGGGATGAAACTGTCCCTGAATCTTGAGGTGTGCATTTTCACACTTCGGTACCTTTTACCTGATGGGAGAGGGGAGAAGAGGTAGTGACCGGGGTGTTCCTGATTACGCTGCTGGCCTTGCCGAGGCACCGTGACGTGTAGGTGGAGTCGATGGCTGGGAGGTTGGTTTGAGCGATGGTCTGGGCTGCGTCCACAACACTCTGCAAATTCTTGTGGTCTTGGATGGAGCTGTTCCCAATCCGTGCTGTGATGCATCCCGATAAAATGCTATCTATGACGCCAATTGGAGTGTTGAATTTGCAATTGGAGTTTTGCTGTTTATCCACCAGTGGCCGGTATGAATCACCTACGGGAGAACGGGATAGTGCACAGAGACATCAAGCCTGGAAACATTATGCGTGTGATTGGAGAGGATGGACAGTCTGTTTACAAGCTGACTGACTTTGGAGCCGCCAGGGTTTTGGAAGATGATGAGCAGTTTGTCTCGCTTTATGGAACGGAGGAGTATTTGGTAAGATTCGGTCACTTTGAATCTAAAACCCAACTTTTTAAACCTGAATGTTGAACCACAGTTTCAGTCATGTTGTTGGCTGATAATTTTTGGGGTCATGGAGTGTAAGAAAGATGCAGCATGGAAACTGAGTCCACACTTGCCATAAATCACTTAATCAGATGGTCATGGTGGCACAGCAATAAAGTTGTTGCCTCACAGCCAATGCAGCGCCGGAGACCTGGGTTCGATCCCGACTATGGGTGCCGTCTGTATGGAGTTTGTGCGTTCTCCCCGTGACCTGCGTAGGTTTTTTTTCCGAGATCTTCTGTTTCCTCCCACAATCCAAAGACATACATGTTTGTAGGTTAATTGGCATGGTAAATGAAAAATTGTCCTGAGTGGGTGTAGGATAGTGTTCATGTGCGGGGATCGCTGGTCGGCGCGGTGGGCCAAAGGGCCTGTTTCCGTGCTGTATCTCTAAACTAAACCAAACTAAAGATATGGCAATACTCTTCTGAACTGTATGCAAAGTAAGAATTTTGCTGTGCTCTTGCACATATGACAATAAAGCACTATTGCCCATTATTGACACTAATACTGTGTTCACCCAGTTATTTTGTCCACATTCTCATGTACTTCCCTAACTTTACCACTCCCCTACTCACCAGGGGCATTTTACAGCTGCCAGTCAAACTAACGACTCGCACATCTTTGGAATGTGGGAGGAAACCGTAGCACCCTGAGGAGCGGCCATAGTTAGGGTCGAACCTGGGTCTCTGGCGCTGTAAGGCAGCAACTCTATCTTCTGATGGAAGTCTGTGACCAGTGGTACACCACAGGGAGAATTGACGGAATGCTTACTGTTTGTTATAAACTCAAACAATACTTGGATGTGATTGAAGAAGGTGTAGTTAGCAAGTTCAGCAGATGACTTGAAAATTGGACATGTTTAGTTTAGTTTAATGTAGAGACACGATGTGGAAACAGGCCCTTCAGCCCACCGAGTCTGCACAGACCAATGATCACCCCTACACTGGTTATCCCTGTTACGCATCTGACCCAATAGGGGCAACTTAAAAGCCAATTAACCTATAAACCTGCACATCTTTGCAATGTGGGAAGAAACCGTAGCACCCGGATGAAACCCACGCGGTCACAGGGAGAACGTACAAACATCGTACAGACAGCACCTGTAATCAGGATTGAACCTGGATCCTTGACGCAGTGAGGCAGCAATGCTACTGATGCGTCACTGTGCCGCACCAATTGTTCTTGATAGTGCAGAAGATAGTCTCAGGATACAGGACTACATTAAGACCAAGTGTTCTAGATAAGTATTCTAGATAAGCCTGACGTGATGCACATTGAGCGAGTTAACTTCGAAGAATATACTCCGTAGAATCCAACCACTTTTTATCGGCACAGTTTTTCCACATCCTGTGTCTTTACTGTAAGAACTTCCCAATTGTTTAAATGAGAACTAGCCATAGGGTTGGAACCTGACTACGGGTGCTGCCTGCACGGAAGTTCTCCCTGTGACCACATGGGTCTTTGTCTGGGTGCTCCGGTTTCCTCCCACACTCCAAAGAGTACAAATCAGTCTTTGGTAAAGATTATAAATTGTCCCTAACATATAAGATAGTGCTAATGTACAGAGATTGGTGGGCCGAAGGGCCGGTTTCCGCGCTGTACCTCTAAACTAAAACTAAATTACATTGTTTGTAGGTTAATTGCCCCTGGTATGTAGGGAGTGGGATAACCTAGAACTAGTGATCGATGGTCATCATGGACTAGGTGGGCCGAAGGGCCTGTTTCCATGCATCTCTAAACTAAGCTAAATGTAAATGTTCCCCAAATATAAGAGTAGCGTCTGACTGGAATAATCAAATCTGTTTAGCACCCAGACATGTATGAACGAGCTGTGCTGAGAAAACCTCACCAGAAGACGTATGGAGCCACCGTGGATCTCTGGAGTATTGGGGTCACGTTTTACCACGCAGCCACCGGCAGTCTCCCTTTCCGACCCTTTGAAGGACCCCGCAGAAACAAGGAAGTAATGTAAGTTCTACTGCAGGTAATACAAGTCCGTTTGCGACATTCAACTCTGCTGCAGGTAACACAGTTTGACACTTGGGCAAATGGATATATACTTTACTTTAGAGATACAGCACGGAAACAGGCCCTTTTGCCCACCAAGACAGCGCCCACCAGCGATCACCTCGTGCACTAGCACTATCCTACACACGAGGAACAATTTACAATTTCACCAAAGCCATTTAACCTGCAAACCCGCATGTCTTTGGGATGTGGAAAGAAACTGGAGCAACCAAGGAAAACCCACGCAGGGAGAATGTACAAACTCCATGCAGTCTGCACCCATAGTCAGGATCAAACCCAGGTGTCTGGCACTGTAAGGCAGATGCTCTACTACTGCGCCACTGTGCCGCCCCACAAGAACAAGGTGGTGTTATTTCTCCAAAAGAGATAAACATTTAATGTATCAGTGATTGTGACAAACTGCTGGAGTACTCAGCGTGCCAGGCAGCTTCCCTGGAGAACATGAATAGGTGACGTTTCCCGAAACACAGCTCATTTGCGTGATGGTCTGGGCCTCGGCCGCAACACTGCAATTTCTTGCCGTCATGGATGGAGCTGTTGCCAAACCCTGCTGTGAGGCTTCCCGGGTCATAGGGAGAACGTACAAACTCCTTGCAGATAGCACCGGAAGTCAGATTCAAACCCGGATCTCTGGCACTGTAAGACAGCAGAGCTACCGCTGTGCCTCCATGCCGCCCCTTGAGGCCAAATCACTGGGAATTTTTAAAGTGGATATTGACAGCTTCTTAATTAGTAAGGGTGTCAAAGGTAATGGGGAGAAGGCAGGAGAATGTGGTTGTGAGGCAAAAATAGATCAGCCACGACTGAATGGCGGATTAGACTCGATGGGCTGAATGATCTAATTCTACTCCTATGACCTATGAACAAATCGTTTTATTTCCCGAGTATTTCTCTTCCTTGTATCTTTCTAAACTTTTGCTCCATTTTCTCTTCCCCGCTCCCCTTTTGCTCTTTCAGAGGTACTCTCTTAGTTTGTTTGTTCTCTTTGAATAAAAGCCTCCCCCTTCTTCTTTGCATAAAAGTTCTTCAATCGCACCAAATTCCCCTCCCACGACCTCTTCTGTCAACATGGTATGTCCCCAACAACTCTCACCAACTTTAACAGATGCGCAGTAGAATGCATTTTATTGGGATGGTTTGAGAACAGCTCCATCCAAGGCTGCAAGAAATTGCAGAGAATTGTGGACGTAGCCGAAACCCATCAACCAAACCAATCTCCGTTCCTTTGACTCCATTTATTCCTCAAGCTGCCTCGGCAAGGCCACCAGCACAATCAAGTACGAGTCTCACCGCAGCCACTCACTCTTCTCCCCTCTCCCATCAGGTACAGAGGTGTGAAAATGCACACCTCCAGTGTTAGGGCCAGATTCTTCCCAACTATTATCAGGCAACTGCACCATCTTATCAACATCTAGAAGGTGGTCATGACCTATAACTACCTCATTGGAGATCCTCAAACTATTTTTAATCAGACTTTATTTTGCACTAAGCGTTACACCCTTTATCCTGCATCTGTACACTGTGGATGGCCTAATGCAATAATGTATTGTCTTTCCGCTGACAGGATAGCGTGCAACAAAAGCTTTTCACTGTACATGTACTTGTGACAATAAACTAAGACTAAAAGGTCATGCTTGGGTGCTGCCTTTTTAACCATGTCCTGTTCTAATTCTTCTCATTCCTGGTGCTAATTCCGCCTCCATTGCAACTTTTCTGCATGAAAGGCATGATGTAAATCCTTTGACTCATGCCCGAAGCATAGCCAATGGCACCTAACTTTGTGAAACGTTCTAATATCTGAGTAAATAATTTTTGCTGTTCAATTTTAGGTACAAAATAATCACAGAGAAACCTCCTGGGACAATATCAGGGGTTCAGAAATCAGAAAACGGACCCATTGCTTGGCATTGTGATTTACCCATGTCCTGCAACCTTTCTAGGTAAGTCAGCCCTTGACAAGTCTTCGTGCACGCTGATAATTTATTGAATATGCCTGATAGCTTTATCAAATGCATCCCACTGTGGGCATCTTTATGATAATTGTAGCTAGGATGGCTTTGTCTGTATTTCCTCTTTTCATTGTTCATAAGTTCACAAGTCATAGAAGCAGAATTAGGCCATTCAGCCTATTGAGTCCATTTCGCCATTCAGTCATGGCTGATCTATTTTTCCCTATCCACCCCATTCTCCTGCCTTCTCCCCATAATCCTTGAACCCCTTTCTAATCAAGAATCTGTCAATCTATGCCTTAAAAATACCCATTGCCATGGCCTCCACAGACAACTGTGGCAATGAATTCCACATATTCACCACCCTCGTCCTGTCGGGCATTATCTGCGACAAGAGAAGCAGGATGAATATGTTGGGTCGGAGACCCTTTGGAAGTGGCGCAGAGGTAGAGTTGCTGCCTCACAATGCCAGAGACCCGGTTTCGAAGCAGACTATGTATGCTGTCTGAACGGAGTTTGTACCTTCTCCCTATGACCTGGGATTTCTCTGGAAGCTCCGGTTTCCTCCTACATACCAAAGACGTACAGTTTCATTGGTTTCTGTAAAATTGCCCCAAGTGTGCAGGGAGTGGATAACAGAGGGGTTCCATAGGGGTGGGTGTGACTAATGATCGGATGGATTAGCTGGGCTGAGGGTCATGTTTCCACGCTGTACCTCTAAACTAAAATCTAAACTGGGTTTCCAGCCCAAAACAAGACGGAGAATATCACTTGGAATTTTTTGCTGTTATTTTAAATTGGACAATAACAAGACTTTTTTTTGCTGCTCTTTCTTCTCCTCAGAGGTCTACAATCTTTGCTGACTCCAATCTTGGCAAACATCCTCGAAGCTGATCAGGAGAAGTGCTGGGGCTTTGATCAGTTTTTTGCAGAAACCAGTGACGTTTTGCACAGAATAGTGATCCACGTCTTCTCTCTGCACCAGGTCACGTTGCACAAGATTTACATTCAAAGCTACAACAAGTGGGTACATTGTTGAAATGCCAAACTTCATAACTATCACAAGACTGTTAACGCTTTCTTGAGAAATCTGTTCCCATTTAATTGTGCATTTATCAGATATCTATATATCATAATGGAGGAACAAATATTTTTTTAATCCTGTTTAATCAATTAGTAATTTACTTGCTAGATCTTTTACAAGTGATTAATGATCTAATTAGCTATTAGATGTTGATAGCAAAACATGCAACTTGTCCCTTTGGTTTACTTATCTCAGTTAATTACTAGTTAGTAGAATGATGGAGTAACTCAGCGGGTCAGGCAACATCTCTGGAGAACATGGATAGGTGACGTTTCGCAACTCTGAAGAAGGGTCCTGACCCGAAATGTCATTTATTCATATTCTCAAGAGATGCTGCCTGACCAGCTGAGCTAATCCGGGGGCACCGGTAGAGTTGCTGCCTTACAATGGCAGAGACCCGGGTTCGATCCTGACTACACGTGCTTGTAGTTTGTACGTTCTCCCTGTGACCGCGTGGGTCTTCGCTGGGTGCTTCGGTTTCCTCCCGCACTCTAAAGACAAGCTGGCTTGTCGGTTAATTGGCTTTTGTAAATTGTAAATTCTCCCTAGTGTGTAGGACTAGTGCTAGTGGGTGATCAGTGGTCGGCGTGGAAGGGCCTGTTTCCACTGTGTATCTCTAAAGTCAAAAATATGGTGTAGGCCGGAAGAACTGTTTCTCCATAGTCCATAGTCAACGGGTCCTGACTTAACATCGCCTATCCTTGCTCTCCAGAGATGCTGCCTGACCTGCTGAGTTACTCCAGCGCATTATGTCTTTTTTTATCGAAGGTCGACACAAAATGCTGGAATAACTCGGAGGGACAGGCAGCATCTCTGGAGAGAAGTAATGGGTGACGTATTGGGTCAAGACCCTTCATGCCTTTTTTCATAATGTATTTACATTTTTGGTTTGCGCTACTTGAAGTAAAGTGTATTTAATGCCACCTTTTATTTTTGTTATACTTTCACTTTCACTTCAGATAATTTTTGGACGTCATTTATAAAGATATATTGATAGCTTCCCTCACTTCCTTCACAGGGCCCATGTATTTTATGATTTGGTCTACAAGCAGACCGACATTGCACCCGAATTTCAGGAACTGATGTTTGAAAGCCGCTCCCTCGAGCTTGATCCTGACATGCAAGCCCAACATTTCCCCAAGACGTCTGAAGATAACCCTCTGATAATTATGAGCAAAGAACCCATGAATATAATTGGACTGGCCTTCCAGGAACGTATGTGATTTTCTCTCCTCCAATACCTCCTGCTAGACTTCTCCTTCATTTCAATATCGAAATCCCTGCTTTCAACTCGATAGTTCCAGTGTTTTAGTTTGGTTTAGTTTAGAGATACAGCGGGGAAACAAGCCCTTCAACTCGGTGAGACTGCGCCGATCAGCGATACACTAGTTCTATCCTGTATGCCAGGGACAATTTGTAAGCCAATTAACCTACAAATCTATACATCTTTGGAGGAAATTTCCCCGGATCACCCAGGGAAAACCCACGTGGTCCCGGAGAGAATGTACAAACTCCCTGGTCTCTGGTACTGTGAGACTGCAACTCTACCGCTACACCACCCTGCCACCCTACAGTGCACTAAAACGACCACCCTAAGGGGCAGCACACTGGCACAACTGGTAGAGCTGCTGCCTCACTGCGCCGGATACCTGGATTTGATCCTGATCTCGGGCGCTGTCTGTGTGTAGTTTGCACGTTCTATCTGTGATCACATGTCTTTCATCTGGGCGCTCCAAGTTTCCTCCCACATTCCAAAGATGTATGGGTCTATAGTTTAATTGGCCACTAAATTGTCCCCGGTTTGTAGGGAGTGAATGAGAAAAGTGGTCTAACTAGCATGATTGATAGTCTGCCAGGACTATACCCAAAGGGCCTGTTTCCCTGCTGTATCTTTCAGTTAATTGAATCAAAGTCACTCTCATTTCACTTGCCTCTCCATTTAAGATCCTATGGTTGGAAAGTTCACCTTATCTACGAAGCTTCAGGTTACATCCTATTTATCTTCTCCTCCCTCTGTACATGGCTATGGGATTTTATTTTCCTTCTGCTAGGTGCCTGTTTGTTTCTGGTATTAATAATTCAAAACCAGGCCAGATTTGCGTCGGTATTTATTGATTGTTTATTCATATTTATTGATTCTGGTGTTAATAATCCAAAGTAGGACCAGATTAGCGCTGGTATGTATCGATGTGGTATTTATAGAAAGTAGATGAGGTGGAATTTCTTTAGTCAGAGGGTGGTGAATCTGTGGAATTCATTGCCACAGACGGCTGTGGAGACCAAGTCATAGGGTGTTTTTAAGGCGGAGATAGACAGATACTTGATTAATAAGCATTAAAGGTTACGGGAAGTAGGCAGGAAATGGGGTCGACAGGAATAGATCAGCCATGATTGAATGGCGGAGTAAACTAGATGGGCAGAATGGCCTACTTCTGCTCCTATGACTTATGAGCTTATGATCTCCATTCCTGCACCATTAAGGATATGTGTATTTTCTGTCTCAGCTTCCATTCCAAAGTTGCATCCACGGTACGAATTGGATCTCGATGCCTCCTCTGCAAAGGTTTGTTTAGACTTGGCCATCAATATTGTTTTGCTACTAACTTTGACACTACTGCAAAATTCTGAAGAAATATCTATCTGAATGCTGAATCTTCTGCCCTAGAGTGTTAAAGGTGCTGTTTACCAAATACGCAAAACAGTCTCCTCGCTGTTGCACTATCAGGAATTGGCACGGAAGGGCGTCCGATGGTTGGTGTAAGTAAATTGTTTATTCACATGCAAAGATATGTCAGAAATTTGCCATTATTAGTTTGCTGCTATCTATGAAATACTAAAAACCTGTAATTTTCTTGACATACTTTGGAAGCTCTGCTATTTTAAGGGCATGTTCACACCCATAAATTAACAATGTGCTCTCCTGCTGACTAACTCTTGCTTCAAGTGCATAACCATATATAGATACATGATAAGGGAATAACATTTAGTGCAAGATAAAGCCAGTAAAGTCCAATCAAAAGTAGTCTGAGGGTCACTCTCTAGTGGCCATGATGCAACTCGGCCTTGTTTATGCTGTTGGCCTTGCCGAGGCAGCGCGAGGTGTAAATAGAGTCGATGGAAGGGAGGTTGGATTGGGTGATGGTCTGGGCAGTATGAATTAAACAATGTAAATAACGTGGTACAAATCCAAGGAGAAAATGGATAGATGACGTTTCAGGTCAGGACCCTTCATCAGACTGAGTCACTCCAGCACTTTGTGTCTTTTATTACAGAATACCTGATCATTTAATGCCAAAAATGTATTTGCCCAATGGACTTTAATTCTAATTCGTACATTCACTCCCTCCCCTAGTCGAATCGTCATGGATAATTTTCGTGAGACTTTACACAAGAAGACTGAAGTGGTTCTGAAGCTAAATTACTGCATCACAACTGTAGAAAGAGCCAGAAATTTGTAAGTGTTGGTCTTGCTGCCGTTAAGTCGCTCTTTATTGGTGCCACAGATATTTTGATTCAAGCTACTTGACGAGACTTTCGCATCAAGGCTTTAGACTTTGGAGATGCAACACAGAAACAGGCCCTTCAGCCCATTGAGTCCCCGCCGACCAGTGATCATTCCATACACTAGCACTATCCTACACATTGGGGACAATTCACAACTTTTTATTTATTTGTTTATTGATTTTTATTTTTGTTAGAAGCAATTGTACAAAAAAAAAATGATCGACATAGCAGTTATACAATTTTCGTACAGCTTCAGTTTTAACATTTTAGAAACTATTAACTAGATGGGGTGGGGGGGGGGGAAAGAAAGAAGAAAAGAAAAACTTACAATTTTACCAAAGCCAATTACTTAACCTATAAACCTGCTCGTCTTTGGCGTGTGGGAGGAAACCAGAGCACCCGGAGAAACTCCACAAGGTCGCAGGGAGAACGTACAAACTATGTACAGACAGCACCCGTGGTCAGGATTGAACTCGGGACTCTGGCGCTGTAAGGCAGCAACTCTGATCGCTAATACACATAATAGTCTACGATTCTATGTCCAGGATCATGTACACAAATACCTCTCTTTCTTCCAATTGCATTGGTTGGGATGGATCATGGCATAAATATACTGGCTGTGGACTAATGGTCTTAATGATGCATCATCTGTGTTTGGTAGATACAACAGTTTGCTGCAGACGACAATACTGCCGTCAGAATTGGATGAAATTCCAGAAATCCACAACAAGCTTCTGCGTGTAAGTAATCAAACACCTTCACTCTGCTTGTAGAATTGGAGCAGGGCCAGAACAATCTTTAAAAAAATCGTTCCTTGAGGATTTGTTTTTACTATATTCACCACTCTTTTAAAAAAAAAAATCATGTTAAGTTGGATGTATTGACAAATGTGCAAGTACAATGACGAAGTTAGAAACGAGGACCTGTAGATGCTAGACACTAAATGCCGGAGTAACTCAGCGGGACAGGCAGCATCTCTGGAGAGAAGGAATGGGTGATGTTTCCGGTCGAGAAGGAATGGGTGATGTTTCGCTTGGGTAGTTTGCACCCTAGTGGTATGAACATTGATTTCTCTAACTTCAGGTAGCCCTTGCTTTCTCTCTTCATCCCCTCCCCCTTCCCAGTTATCCCACTATTACTGTTTCCGCCTACATTCTTTCTCTGTCCTGCCCCCTCCCTTGACATCAGTCTGAAGAAGGGTCTCAACCCGAAACGTCACCAATTCCTTCTCTCTATAAACGCTGCCTCACCCGCTAAGTTGCTCCAGCATTTTGTGTCTACATTTGATTTTACCAGCATCTGCAGTTCTTTCTTGAGCAGGAATGTGAGGCTGAGTCCAGGGTTGGATCCGATGTGATCTTTCTTGAGGGGTAGATCTGGGTTGAAAGGCTGAATGCTCCTCCTGTTTCCTATGTAGTCTGAACCAGATATTAGACTCATAGCGATAGAGTTATACAGCTTGGAAACATGCCCATGCTGACAAAGTTGCCCCATCGACATGAGTCCCGCCATTCTGCTTTTGGTCCATATCCCTCGAAACCTGTCCTATCCACGTACCTGTCCAGATGATTAGTTTGGAGATTCTGCATGGAAATATGGCCTTTGGCCCACCGGGTCTGCGCCAAGCAGTGACCCCTGCACATCAACACCATTTTGCACACTGGGGACAATTTACAATTTTACCAAAGCCAATTAACCTACAAACCTGTATGTCTTTGGAGTGTGGAATGAAACCGGAGCTCCCGCGGAAAACCCACACAGGTCACAGGGAGAACGTGCAAACTCCGAACAGACAGCACCCGTAGTCAGAATCGAACCCGAGTCTCTGCCGCTGTGTGGCAGCAACTCTACCGCTGCGCCACCGTGCCGACCATTTTTAAATGTTATAGTAATACATCTTGGTCTCCCTCCGTTAAAATGTAACCATCTATCAATGTTGTGCAGTTGGCAGGTTCTTTGGACTCCATAAACCACAATTTGAAGGACATTGAAGATGCGTTTTTGCCTGGCAACCAGCTATCCGATCACTGGACCTACCAAGTAGGAACACATCCAGAGGACAAAATGTAAGGTCACATTTCCAAATGGCAGCATTTAATGAAGCTTATCAGTCCGTATATTAAAATCGATGTTTTGATTTCAGCACCGAGCAGCTACAGGTTCTTCTGGACTTGATAACGGACATCTACCATCAGTTCAAAAAGGATAAAGCTTTGCACAGTGAGTAGGCACGTGTTATATACAGTGTGGCAGGGTGGCCAGAGGTTGGCCTATCAGTTAGAGTCATAACATGTGGAAACAGGCCCTTCGGCCCAACTTGCTCACACTGGCCAACATGTCCCATCCACACCAATCCCACGGCCTGCGTTTGGCCCATATCCCTCTAAACCTGGCCTATCCATGTACCTGTACAAATGTTTCTTAAATGTTGTGATGGCACCTGCCACAACTATCTCATCTGACAGCTCGTTCCATACATCTACCACTCTGTGAAAAGGTTAACCCTCAGGTTCCTATTAAATCTTCCCCCCCTCACCTTAAACCTATATCCTCTGATCCACTGGTTCTCGATTCCAAACCCTGTGTCCTCTGGTTCTCAATCCCTAAATTACTGGCTGAAGGGAGAGTTAATCTTTGCCTGGGACCCTTTAACTGTGGTTCTGAACTGTTCAGTCAGTCTCATTCTGATTCTGCAGAACCAAGGAACTGCAGGTGCTGATTTACACAAAAGGACACTAAGTGCTGGAGTAACAGGCAGCACCTCTGGAGAACATGGTCCATGCGCAATGAAGTGTGCAGTGAAGTAATTGTCTGAGAAACTGTGTGGTTTATTATCACATGTACTTCGATACTTTGTTTTTCATGCTACCCAAACAGATCAGATATATCATGGAAGTGCAAGGATTAGAGGGATATGGATCATCTACATGCAAGTGAGATCAGTTTCGGCACATTGCGGACTTGTTCCTGTGCTGTACTGTTCTATGTTCTATGTCATATATGGATACAATTATTTCAAACTCGGGGATAACAGATAGAGCAATGGGGAAGGTAGATACAGAGTGAAGAGATTACTTGTCAGCATTGTCGTGCATCAGTTTTATAGACAAAGTCCAATGTGCTCAATGAAATAGAGGCGTGTTGAACAGTTCCCTAGTTTATGAAAGGACCCATTCAGAAGCAGGTGGTGCAACGGTAAAGTTGTTGGCTTACAGCGCCAGAGACCCAGATTAGATCCTGATTACGGGTGCTGTCTGTAAGGAGTTTGTATGTTCTTCCTGTGACCGCATGGGTTTTCTCCCGGTGCTCCTGTTTCCTCCCACACGCCAAAGGTTAATTGGCTTTGGTAAAATTGTAATTTGTCTCTACTGTGTAGGATAGTGCTAATGTAAGGGGTGATCGCTGATCGGGGCGGGCCCGGTGGACTGAAGGACCTGTTTCCATGTTGTATCTACGACTTCCTGAGTGTGTTGGTTACAAAGTATTATGTAAAATGTGTATCCTTCCCATTGCCTGAGTGAAGGAGCTTCTTCAGAATTCTTTACTGGAGTTAGTGTTATGTCTATGGTGTATTTACTCACTCCTGAACTTCAAGGATAAGACCCAGAATGTTACCTTTCTTTCAGAGCTGCCGTATAACGAAGAGCAGATCCACAAATTTGATAAGTAAGTATTCCGAGCACTGCTCCCCCAGTTAGTATCATTTCATGTCAAACAGCGTACAGATGAAAGGGAAGCTTTATACAGATCCACCACCGATTCCCCGGGAACTGGTACTCCGGCACCTCCTTTAATCTGAACAAAATTACGAGAGCGCACACGAAGTCCCCCCGAAAATGTAGTTCCCAAAAAATGAGGCGGCTGATCTCGACTTAATCGGGACTTCCGCAGCCGATCGGCGGGTCCAATTTGCCCCCCTGCAGCCGGGGATCTGGAACTCCGGCCCAGCCGGAGCCGGCAGATCCATTCCCATAGCCGACTTCCAATGCCGGTTTTGCGGGCTGGTATCTCGGCCCCTCAGTGGCTTAACGGACCATTCCGGTAGCGTTGACCTCCTCTCGGGGTCCATGACCTCTGTTAGTCCGGCTAATTCAGAAAGGCCCTGGAACCAAGGGTGCCGTAAAATCAGCGGTGGGCCTGTAATGTTGTACGATGTAATTTACCCTAATTTATTTCAATTGGCAGCATAGTTGAGTGCGGTGCCTGGCATCTGTTTGATTTGTGCGCTATTTTTCAAGCCCACGCATAAAACACAAGCTGACTGTACACAACTCCCTACACATTCGTCAGGAGCTCCCAATACCATTTCATGCATCATTCACAGCATAGTGTGTGACCACCTATCTGCTTTTAACAAGGAGGGCTGTCAGAGAACGAAGAGATACCAGGCGGAGGGGGGAGGGGGTGAAGAGGCCTGCTGCCACATGCGGCGCCAGGCAGTAGGTAGGACTGTTTGGTGAACTTTGTCGTGCCAAAATGTGACGCTATTTGTGTACTGCCTAGGTGAGCTCTGCTGTGTGGTTTTACCGGTTGTATGCAAATCAAAGCATTTCATTGTACCTAGGTACATGTGACGATAACTCGTTGAAAATACCCTACCAATACCGATTACTTCAACTCACCTTTTGACCTAGAATGTGATACGGTTATTTTCATTTCAGGCAGAAAATGTGGGTCCATGCTTCGAAAGCCATGTACTTGTACAAAGATGAATGTTTTGCAAAGTACCAAACGTTGCTTGCCAAAGCGGACGACTGGATGAAGTGAGCAGCTTTGTAATTTACTTTATATCTGATGTAATGTATGTTTTTACCCGTTTTTAGATTGATTAGTTTAGAGATACAATGTGGAAACAGGCCCTTCGGCCCACCAAGTCCGCACCAACCAGCGATCAACCATTCACACTAATTCTATCCTACACTCTAGGGACAATTTACAGAAGCCAATTAACATACAAACCCGCATGTCTTTGGAATGTGGGAGGAACCCGGAGCACCCGGAGAAAACCCACACGGTCACAGGGAGAACGTACAAACTGTACAAACAACACTCTTAATAAGGATTGAATCTGCATCTCTACCTCTCTCTAAAATCTCCATGTCAAATCTTAACTCTCCATTCCAAAGACAGAGCGTGGTTTAAATTGAGTTGTGAAGCATGTCTTCATTTCTTTGAAGAAATGTAATCCTTTTGATAATCCAACCGTAATATAGCTGAAGTTCTGTGCCCGGTCAATTTGAATTGAGTGTGATCGATTCTGTTTCCTTCCCAGGAAGACTCATTTTATGAGAAAGCAGATGCTGAACGTTGCCAATCAATTTGTAAACATCGAACAGGAAGTATTCACCTACCAAGAGCACATCAAAAAGGTACCTCGGCTTAGGATTGCAAAAGATGGTTAAGAACTTACGTAGAAGATTTGCTCGTGGGTGGAATAACTCCAAGGTTGTTGATTATGCCTCTTCAGGTCACACTTGAAAAGTAGCAAGCTGATCTTCTGTAGAAGGTATTGAGAAGAAGCCACTTGAGACACTGAGAGTATCAACTCTCTCGTCTTGTTTAGATTAGTTTTGAGATACAGAGCAAAAACGGGCCCTTGGGCCCACCGGGTCCGTGCTGAACAGTGATCTCGTGATACGCTATCTGTATCCTACACACTTGGGACAATTTTTACCAAAGCCAATTACCCTACAAACTTGCACGTCTTTGGAATGTGGGAAGAAACATAGAAAATAGGCCATTCAGCCCCTTGAGCCTTCGCCACCATTCAATATGATCATGACTGATCATCCAGAATCAGTACCCCGATCCTGCTTTCTCCCCATATCCCTTGATTCCGTTAGCCCTAAGGGCTATATCTAACTCTAACTCTCTCTCGAAAAGAGTGACCCCCGTCTCATCCTTCTAAATTCCAGTGAATACAAGCCCAGTCGACTCATTCTTTCATCATATGCCAATCCCACCATCCTGGGAATTAACCTGGAGAACGTATGCCGCACTCCCTCAATGGCAAGAATGTCTTTCCACAAATTAGGAGCCCTTGTGGCTAAAGGTATCAGGGGTTATGGAGAGAAGGCAGGTACAGGATACTGAGTTGGATGATCAGCCATGATCATATTGAATGGCGGTGCAAGCTCGAAGGGCCGAATGGCCTATTCCTGCACCTATTTTTTTATGTCTATGTCTATGTCTAAAACTGCACACAATACTCCAGGTGTGTTCTCACCAGGGCCCTGTACAACAGCAGTAAGGCCTCCTTGCTCCTATACTCAAATCCTCTTGCCATGAAGGCCAATATTCCGTTAGCTTTCTTCACTGCACTTGCCACCAAAGTGGATAACCTCATATTTATCCACATTATACTGCATCTGCCAACCTTCTGCCCACTCACCCAACCTATCCAAGTCACCCTGCAGCCTCAGCATCCTCCTCGCAGCTCACACTGTCATCCGCAAACTTGGAGATGTTACATTTAATTGGTTTGTCCAAATCGTTAATATATATTGTAAATAACTGGGGTCCCAGCACTGAGCCTTGCGGTACCCCACTAGTCACTGCCGGAAACCGGAGCTCCCATAGAAAACCCACACGGTCACTTAGAGTACGTACAAACTCCGTACAGACAGCACCCATAGTCGTGGTCAAACCTGGTTCTCTGGCGCTGTAAGCCAGCCACTCTACCACTGCGTCACTTGTGTGGAAACTTGTGGGAGATGAGCATTAACCTCCAGGATTCTCTGTGAGCAACTGAGTGAAAAATCACAAGGATCACTTTAGTTTATTCTTATTCTAAGTTTAGTTACATAGGAGATAGGTGCAGGATTCGGCCCTTCGAGCCAGCACTGCCATTCAATATGATCTTGGCTGATCATCCAAAATCAGTACCCTGCTCTGGCTTTTTCCCCATATCCCTTGATTCCCTTAGCCCTAAGAGCTAAATCTAACTCTCTTGAAAACATCCAGTGAATTGGCCTCCACTATCTGTGGCAGAGAATTCCACATATTCACAACTCTCTGGGTGAAAAGGTTTTTCCTCATCTCAGTCCTAAATGGCCTACCCCTTATTCTTAAACTGTGACCCCCTGGTTCTGGACTTCCCCAACATCGGGAACATTTTTCCTGCATCTGCCCTGTCCAATCCTCTAAGAATTTTATATGATTCTATAATATATCCTTTCATCCTTCTAAATTCAAGCGAATACAAGCCCAGTCGACCCATTCTTTCATCATACGTTAGTTCCGTCATCCAGGGAATAAACCTGGTGAACCTACGCTGCACTCTCTCCAAAAGTGCACACAATACTCCAGGTGCGGTCTCACCAGGGCCTTGTACAACTGCAGTAGCACCTCTGTGCTCCAAAACTCAAATCCTCTTGCATTGAAGGCCAACTTTCTTCACTGCCTGCTGTCTCTGCATGCTTACTTTCAGTGACTGATGTACAAGCCCACCCAGGTCTCGTTGCACCTCCCCTTCTCCTACTCTGACACCATTCAGATAATAATCTGCCTTCCTGTTCTTGCCACCAAAGTGGATAACCTCACATTTATCCACATTATTCTGCACCTGCCATGAGTCGCCCTGCAGCTTCATAGCATCCTCCTCGCAGCTCACACTACCTCTCAGCTTTGTGTCATCTGCAAACTTAGAGATGTCACATTTAGATTCCCTCTAAATCATTAATATGTCACATGCACTGAAGTAAGTGAAAACTAGAGAGCAGGCCTGACCTCGTATCTAGAGAGCACCCCTAACCTACCATCTCCTCATTGAAGACCCTCAGACTATTTTTAACCAGACTTTCCTGAACTTTATTCTGCAGTAAAAGCTGTGCCCTTTATCCTGTATCTGTGAAAGGTTTGTTTGGATAGTCTTTCTGCTGATTGGATAGCACGCAATAAAAAAGCTTTTCACCGTACCTCGGTCAAAGTGACATTAAACTAAACTAAATTAAAAGCTTTTTGTTGCGTGCTATCCAGTCAGTGAAAAGACTACACGTGAATACATGTGTTTACATTATTTATGTGTATGTATGTGTGTATATATATATATATGTATATATATATATATATATGTATATATATATATGTATGTGTGTGTATATATATATATATATATGTATGTATGTGTATATATATGTATGTATGTATATATATGTATGTGTATATATATATGTATGTGTATATATATATATATATATATATATATATGTATATATATATATATATATATGTATGTGTATATATATATATGTATGTGTATATATATATATATGTATGTGTATATATATATATATATGTATATATATATGTATATGTGTATATATATATGTATGTGTATATATATATATATATATATATATATATATATATATATATATGTATATATATATGTATGTGTATATATATATATATGTGTGTGTATATATATATATATATGTATATATATATATATATATATATATATATATATATATATATATATATATGTATATATATATATATATATGTATATATATGTGTGTATATATATATATGTGTGTATATGATGGAATATACTTGATGGGCTGAATGGCCTATTTCTGCTCCTATGACTTATGAACATGATTCTCATTCAATTTATCCACAGTTCTGTGGTTGGATGGGGAAGAGCTATACAAAATAAAATGGTGTTGAGTTATTGCTGAGGTGTTTCTCTCCTTCCCTGCGTCGCTCACACTCTTTCTTTGCCCTTTCCTACACTCCCTGCTCCTCCCATCCTCTACCTTTCTCTAGTTGCAGGAGCTGCTGCCTCAGAAATCTCTCCTGGCGACCCCTGGGGACTGGAAGCCTCCCATGTCCCAGTCCTACCCCAGCCAGAACACGCTGATGGAAATGACCATTGGGTAAATACCTCTTGAGTTGATTATAAAGTGGTTCAGATATATTATTGTCATGTGTACAGAGGTACAACATTGTAGATTGTGCATATGTTGTGCCTAAATTCATAAAGAAAGAGAATAGACTTTTTGGTTTGTGATATGATTTGGTGAGATTTGAAATAGGAATGAAGTATCACAATTAGTCATAGAGTCATACAACATTGAAACAGGGCCCATCGGCCCATCTTGCCCACACCGACAAACATGTCCCATTTTCACTAGTCCCACCTGCCTGCGTTCCACCCATATCCTATCCTTGTACCTGTCCAAAAGTTTCTTCAACGTTGCGATATGGGGAAAAAGCCGGAATGGGGTACTGATTTTGGAACATCAGCCATGGTCATATTTAATGGCCATGCTGGCTCGAAGGGCCGAATAGCCTACTCCTGCACCTATTTTCTATGTTTCTATGCCTCAACTACTTCCTCCGTCAGCTTGTTCCATTCACCCACCACCCTTCGTGTGAAAAAGCTGCTTCTCGGGTTCCTATTAAATCCTCCCCCACTCACCTTAAGTTGGGCTGATGGGCCTGGTTCAGCGCTGTATGACTATGACCATAACATTTCTGACTGGTGCAAGAAAGTACATGAAGTCTTTTGGTAAATATAAGTAATTTATGGATGAAGAAGTTTCTGTATTTCCCTTCAATATTTAACCTACATGATTATAACAGGTAAAATTGTATTGATAGACACAAGGAAGATACACATTTCCTAAAAGAAGACAAATCTCATTGAAATCCTTCCATTTGATGTGACAGTTAGCTTAAAATGTATCATTTCAACCAGGAGTAATGATATATAGAAGAACAAAGCCCTGGGTTTAACGTGTTTGCATATGATTATTCATAGTGTATGTGTGTTACAGATAGGTTTAAATAAATTATTTCTTGATGTAGTGACATTAAATGGAATTTGGTCTGATCATAGTGGATCTTAAATGGTATATGCAGTCTTGTTCATCTTAAAGTATTGCAACACATACATTTGACTGTTTCTCTTTCCACGGATGCTGCTTAACCCACTGGGTATTTCCAGTACATTAATTGTAGGTTTCAGGCATCTGCAGTATTTTAGTCTGCGTACAGCACATTCTTTCTCCGTCAAATATATTCATTATTAAATCTTTCCACCAGAATGAAGAAATTGAAGGAGGAGATGGAAGGAGTCGTTAGGGAGCTTGCTGAGAACAATCACATCTTGGAACGGTAAATCTGGTCCATCTTCAACTACTCCTTAAATGTCACAGGGGATTAGGGTGGTCCAGTGGCGCAGCGGTAGAGTTGCTGCCTTACAGCGCTTGAGACCCAGGTTTGAACCTGACTACGGGTACAGTCTGCACAGAGTTTGTACTTTCTCCCCGTGACCTCGTGGGTTTTCCCCAGGTGCTCCGGTTTCCTCCCACACTCCAAAGACGTACATGTTTGTAGGTTCATTGGCTTTGGTAAAGAAAATTGTAAATTGTCCCTAGTGTGCAGGATAGTGTTAATGTACGGGGTTGCTGGTTGGCGCAGACTCGGTGGGCTGCAGGGCCTATTTCTGCACTGTATCTCGAAACCAAACTAGTGGGGGGCTGGCATGCATTGCCAAGGGTGGTGGTGGAGGCAGATATGATAGTGACGTTTAAGAGGCTTTTAGATAGGGACATGGAAGCACAGGGAATAGAGGGAAATGGATCATGTACAGGCAGATGAGATCAGTTTAACTTGGCTTCGTTCAGCACAAACATTGTGGGCCGAAGGGCTTATTCTGTGCTGTACTCTTCTGTTTTATAATTTCAAAACTTAAAAGATATTATAATGGCTAAAGGGTTAAAATTTTGCATTCATTTACACTTTCTTTGATCCTGATAATTTGCTCAATGGTTCATGGGTACTTTATTTGTCACGTACTGAAGTTCAGTGAAATTCATTGTTGTACACAGTTCTGTACAGGTACCACTAATACATAACACTTAGATCCATCTTAGATAAGCATCTCAGATACAGTAGAGGTGTACAGCAGTAGCACACAGACAGTACAGCGAGTTGCCAGATCTGCCGCTATTTTCAAGTCTCAGTTGTCGTTCAGTGCTCTGCCGCTCCGTGCCTCTGCAAGCCGCGTCTGGTCTACGTGCCCTGCCTCTTGGAGCAGCGCCCGATCCATCCGAGTCCCAGGCTGCTGCAGGGCCTCCAGCAGCCCACTCCCCCATTGAAGCACGGCATTGCACTGCTTCCCACAGCCGGTCTGCTTACCGGCCCACTGTCCAGACTCCGACCCCCTCCTCTCCAGTCCACGGGGCGAGCAGGGGCCGGGCTCAGCGGCTTCCCTCTCCGGGTGGGTTCCCGGTTCTGCGGCGGTGAGCTAGGCCTGACGCGGGTATGACCGCGGCACCTCCGGATGACCTGGCACAAGCGATTGAAGCTGTTCTGATGTTTGGTCTTTCATCAGGTTTGGAGCCCTGACCGTAGATGGAGGAATTCAAAGTCCCGATCGCCTGTGAACAAACTGAAGGACCATGTACAGTTTGCCTGGGTCCATCATCCTTGCACTATCAGCCCGGCACCACCTGCTCTTTGCACTTTGTAAAACTCTAATGCAAATAATGGGGACTAATGAGAAATTAAATTGCATAAATAAAAAACAGACAGTAAAATGTAGGTATGAAGAACTGCAGATGCTGGTTTACCAAAAAAAGGATAAAAGTGCTGGATTAACAGCAGCTCAGGCAGCAACTCTGCAGAACATGGATAGGTG
This sequence comes from Leucoraja erinaceus, assembly GCF_028641065.1. Lineage (NCBI taxonomy): Eukaryota > Metazoa > Chordata > Chondrichthyes > Rajiformes > Rajidae > Leucoraja > Leucoraja erinaceus. Next base: position 22,929,734 of record NC_073395.1, on the reverse strand, counting down.
ATGTTTCAGGTCAGATCTGCATGGAAGGAGGACTCTAAATCTCAGAAGCTCATTGATCTTTTCAGTTTTGATTTCTGACATTTAATTTCTCAGTAGTCTCCACACCCTGTCTATAGAACAGTGGTGAAAGTCTCTGTCTGTGTCCTTAATGTTGTAAGGGATATATTCCGCTTCATGCTGCTACGGAGACACATGTATAGTGTTGATTCTTCTTCCCTCTGGTTCGTAACAGCTGCCCGCGTTTATGTAGTGTTTGTGGAGACTGAGTTGCCCAATGATTTCTGTGGTGGGACAATGGGAGCCAAGCAGTAACAGGTTGGATTTGAACATGAGACCCCACTCTAAGATGTGTCATTAGATACACTTTGAATCTGACCCATGTTAGGAGATACTGGGACATAGGAGTAGAATTAGGCCCTACTCCCATCAAGTCTACTCCGCCATTCAAACATGGCTGATCCATCTTTCCCTCTCAACCACAGTCTCCTGCCTTCTCATAATCCCTGACACATGTACTAATCAACACCCTGCCAATCTCTGCTTTAAAAATATCCAATGAGTTGGCCTCAAGGGGGCGGCACAGTGGCGCAGTGATAGAGTTGCTGCCTCACAGCACCAGAGACCCGGGTTCCATCCTGACTACGGGTGCTATCTGTCTAGAGTTTGTACGTTCTCCCTGTTACCACATGGGTTTTCCCTGGATGCTCCCGTTTCCTCCCACACTCCAAAGGCGTGCAGGTTTGCAGCTTATTTGTAAATTGTCCCTAGTGTGATGGTGCTAGATTACGGGGTGATCGCTGATTGTCGTGGACTGAAGGGCCTGTTTCCATGCTGTTTCACTAAATTCTGAAGAGAGCTAGGTTTTAAGAAGCATAAATGTTGAGAGGTTTGGGAAAGGACTTAAAAAGCTTAGGAATTTGTCACCCAAAGCCAGGTCTACCAATGACTTCGGAAATGCCCGGGGACAGGTTTCATAAGACATAGGAGCAGAATTAGACCATTTGGCCCTTCACATCTACAACGCCATTCAATCACTCCCGATCTATCTTTCCCTCTCAACGCCATTCCCCTGCCTTCTCCCCTGAACCCCTTACTAATCAAGAACCCGTCAATCTCCGTGTTAAAAACACCCATTGACTTGTGCTCCACAGCCGCCTGTGGCACAAGTCTGGACAAACTGTAGGCAGAAGGGGGTGAGGGGACCTTAAGAGGAACTTGAAAACACGGGCGAGAGATTTTTAACTGGATGAGAGGTGTTGCCTAACTGGAGCCAATGTCAGCGCTGGACCTGGGTTAGATGGAGTTCAGATAACCAGTCAGAAAGTGATGGGGGATAATATTTGGTAGGCAACAGTGACTAGGATGTGTACATGCTGTATAGCTCTCGACGCTGCACCTGCCCCTTACCAAGTATCCGCTAGTTTCCACTGAACTTGGAAGTGATCAATTTGTATTTCAAGTCGAGTTATAACGCTGTGACATTATCAAAAAAAGAAACATTTCTGGTACTTTGCAAATTTTAACCTGCTGCAGTTTACAAAAGTTATATTAAACACAGACTCCAAATAATCAGATTAAATCAAAGAAAGGCTGATCTGCCTTTGTAAAAAATGTGAATATAGCCCTTTTTAATTATACTTGCGCCTGTATATATTGTACATATTTGTATGCAAAACCTAATTGTTCAAATCTTCAATTGAACAGGATTGGCAGTGCAGATGAGAGATGTGCTGAGTTTATTTTAAAGTAGGGAAAGTTGATGCTAGCATATATTTACTGTCTGATCCCTTTACAGAAGCATTGATTACTTCTCCCTGATTCAAAACAGCCATTTAGTCTCTTCCTTAAAATTAAGTTCCACTTTTAACCAAGGGCAACTAAACTGTCTCCCCCACCTGGTTTGCCAGGTGAGGAGGGGGCTGTGGACCCCCAGCAGGACCACAAACAAGACATGTCAAAGGGCGGATGAGCTTCTAGCGAGCCAGCGGCCTTCAGTAGATGTTGCGATCACTGTCGTACATAGCGTTGTAAGGAATGATGATAAAGCACACACACCAAAATCCTGTACTTCCAGTGGCGGACGACTGCAGGAACTGGAGGCCAGAGATGTGTGGTGCGTCCGTCACCGTTCCCGTCGGAAACCAGCACCACTGCGTCGCTAATGTTTTCAACGATGATAATAATAATAATTATTAGCTGAGGGAACTAAAGCACTGTACAGGTCCACCCCCGATTTCCCTTGGTTCCAGAGGCTTTCTGGATTATCCGTGTTGTTGAACCAACAGAACCGGAAGGAGTCCAACACGACCGGAACTGTCCACCTCGGCGGGGGGGCCAAGATACCGGCACGCAAAGTCGGCTTTGGAAATTGGCTATGGGAACGGACTTGCCGGTTCCGGCCTGGCCAGAGTTCCACAGCCCCGGCTGCAGGGGGCAAATTCAACCGCCTATTGGCCGCGGAAATCCCGGTGAGGTCGCGATTGGCCGCCTCACCCATCCTAGGCGCCACATTTTCAGGGGGAACTTCCAGGGGGGATTTCAAGTGCTCTTGTAATTTTGTCCGGATTAAAGGAAATGCCAGCCCACCAAAATCGGTGGTGAACCTGTACCTCATTCAACTTAGCAAACAATTGTATATCATTAAATCCTTGTGATCAAGAGCACATTCAATAATTTTGTTTGTGGGCCGGCATTGATTTTGAAAGCTGGGCATAATCAGTGGGAGATATTCTACTGGTAACTGGAATAAATGCCGTCAAAATATTTAACATTTTTCATCTTGAAGTGTGTTAATGTCTTCTAGCTCCGTGAAGACTTACACTGGTTATTTGTTCAACAAGATAATGCAACCGTTTGTTTTGCCAATCCGTTATGTCTATTTTTTGTATACAATGTACGATGGGAAACCATTTATAAAATATTAAACATCTTACATCTGCATGAACCTCTGTATAATGTCTCTTGCTGCTAGATTTATCACTAATTGGGATCTGCATTTATAAATGAACTGATGTTCAAGATTCAAGAGAGTTTATTGTCATGTGTCCCTGATAGGACAATGAAATTCTTGCTTTGCTTCAGCACAACAGAACATAGTAGGCATGACTACAGAACAGATCAGTGTGTCCATTTACCATTGTATAAATATATACACACATGAATAAATATACTGATAAAGTGCAAATAACAGATAATGGGTTATTAATGTTCAGAGTTTTGTCCGAGCCAAGTTTAATAACCTGATGGCTGTGGGGAAGTAGCTATTCCTGAACCTGGTCGTTGCAGTCTTCAGGCTCCTGTACCTTCTACCTGAAGGTAGCAGGGAGATGAGTGTGTGGCCAGGATGATGTGGGTCCTTAATGAGGCTGCCAGCCTTTTCGAGGCAGTGACTGATAGATCCCCTCGATAGAAGGGAGGTCAGAGTCGATGATGGACTGGGCAGTGTTTACTACTTTTTGTAGTCTTTTCCTCTCAAGGGCGTGGTGTGGGATACAGGCTTCTCTACCTCCTGCCCAATGGTAGCAGTGAGAAGAGGGCACGGTCCAGATTGTGGAGATCCGTGATGATAGATGCCCCCTTCTTAAGGCAGCAATGCATGTAGATGCTTTTGCAGGTGGGGATGGCTGTGTCCGTGATGGACCGGGTTGAATCCACCATTCTCTGCAGCCTCTTGTGTTCATAGAAACATAGACAATAGGTGCAGGAGTAGGCCATTCGGCCCTTCGAGCCTGCACCGCCATTCAATATGATCGTGGCTGATCATCCAACTCAGTATCCTGTACCTGCCTTCTCTCCATACCCCCTGATCCCTTTAGCCACAAGGGCCACATCTAACTCCCTCTTAAATATAGCCAATGAACTGGCCTCAACTACCTTCTGTGGAAGAGAATTCCAGAGATTCACCACTCTCTGTGTGAAAAATGTTTTCCTCATCTCGGTCCTAAAAGATTTCCCCCTTTTCCTTAAACTGTGACCCCTTGTTCTGGACATCCCCATCATCGGGAACAATCTTCCTGCATCTAGCCTGTCCAATCCCTTAAGAATTTTGGAGAAACTCAGCAGGTGCAGCAGCATCTATGGAGCGAAGGAAATAGGCAACGTTTCGGGCCGAAACCTTTCTCCAGCTTTCTTGTGTACCTTCGATTTTCCAGCATCTGTAGTTCCTTCTTAAACCCTTAAGAATTTTGTAAGTTTCTATAAGATCCCCCCTCAATCTTCTAAATTCTAGCAAGTACAAACTGAGTCTTTCCAGTCTTTCTTCATATGAAAGTCCTGACATCCCAGGAATCAGTCTGGTGAACCTTCTCTGTACTCCCTCTATGGCAAGAATGTCCTTCCTCAGATTAGGAGACCAAAACTACTCAATACTCCAGGTGTGGTCTCACCAAGACCCTGTACAACTGCAGTAGAACCTCCCTGCTCCTATACTCAAATCCTTTTGCTATGAATGCTAACATACCATTCGCTTTCTTCACTGCCTGCTGCACCTGCATGCCTAGTTTTAATGATTGGTGTACCATGACACCCAGGTCTCATTGCATCTCCCCCTTTCCGAATCGGCCACCATTCAGATAATAGTCTACTTTCCTGTTTTTGCCATCAAAGTGGATAACCTCACATTTATCCACATTATACTGCATCTGCCATGCATTTGCCCACTCACCCAGCCTACCCAAGTCACCTTGCAACCTCCTAGCATCCTCCACACAGCTAACACTGCCCCCCAGCTTTGTGTCATCCGCAAATTTGGAGATGTTGCATTCAATTCCCTCGTCCAAATCATTAATATATATCGTAGATAGCTGGGGTCCCAGCACTGAACCTTGCGGTACCCCACTAGTCACTGCCTGCCATTGTGAAAAGGACCCGTAGTTATTCAATTGGTCTGCCATGTCCTTGTTACCCATGATCAATTCACCTGTTTCTGACTGCAAGGGATCTACATTTGTTTTAACTAATCTTTTTCTCTTCACATATCTATAAAAGCTTTTGCATTCAGTTTTTATGTTCCATGCCAGTTTTCTTTCATAATCTATTTTCCCTTTCCTAATTAAGCCCTTTGTCCTCCTCTGCTGGACTCTGAATTTCTCCCAGTCCTCCGGTAGGCTGCTTTTTCTGGCTAATTTGTACACTTCATCTTTTGTTTTGATACTATCCCTGATTTCCCTTGTTATCCACGGATGCACTACCTTCCCTGATTTTTTTTTTTGCCAAACTGGGATGAACAATTTTTGTAGTTCATTCATGCAGTCTTTAAATGCCTTCCATTGCATATCCACCGTCAACCCATTAAGAATCAATTGCTAGTCTATCTTGGCCAATTCACGTCCCATACCCTCAAAGTTACCTTTCTTTAAGTTCAGGACCCTTGTTTCTGAATTAACAATGTCACTCTCCATTCTAATGAAGAACTCAACCATATTATGGTCACTCTTGCCCAAGGGGCCACGCACAACAAGACTGCTAACTAACCCTTCCTCATTACTCAATACCCAATCTAGAATAGCCTGCTCTCTCGTTGGTTCCTCTACATGTTGGTTTAGAAAACTATCCTGCATATATTCCAATAAATCCTCTTCCTCAGCACCCTTGCCAATTTGATTCACCCAATCTATATGTAGATTGAAGTCACCAATTATAACTGTTATAACTGTTTTACCTTTGTTGCACGCATTTCTAATTTCTTGTTTGATGCCATCCTCAACTCCTGTGCGTTGGAATTGCTATACCAGCCCGTGATGCAACCAGTCAGGATACTTTCCATAGTTCATCTGTAGATGTTTGTTCGGTAACATGAAGGGTCTCTTTAAACTTCTAAAGAAAAGTGGAAGCACTAGAGGCGGCACGGTGGCGCAGCGGTAGAGTTGCTGCCTCAGAGCGCCGGAGACCCAGGTTCGATCCTGACAACGGGTGCTGTCTGTACGGAGTTTGTACATTCTCCCCGTAACCGTGTGGGTTTTCCCCGGGTGCTCCGGTTTCCTTCCACACCCCAAAGACGGACAGGTTTGTAAGGTCATTGGCTTCGGTAAAAATCGTAAATTGTCCCGGGGATCACTGGTCGGCGTGGACTCGTTGGGCCGAAGGGCCTGTTCCCCGCGCTGTATCTCTAAACAAAACAAATCTGCTTCCTTCTCAAATTAACTTTAATGATTCGATGTTCGCAGATCTGAAGAGGGGTGGAGGAAGGAACTGCAGATGTGGGTTTACACCGAAGGCAGTTGCAAAATGCTGGAGTCACTCAGTGGGTCGGGCACCATCTCTTGAGTCTGAAGAGTGGTCTCGACCCGAAATGTCACCTATTCCTTTTCTCCACAGACGCTGCCTGATCCGCTGAGTTACTCCAGATTTGTGTGTGTTGACCAGCAGCATCTGCAGTTGCTTGCATCTACAAGAATGTTTGCTTAATACGACAATTGGCGGAACCAGATCACATGGGAATGGGACTGAAGTGTGATGCAAACATAGAGTCGATGGGCCGAACGGTAGCTTGAACCCTGGGCTCCAGCGAGCTGCTGAAGCTGCCCCATTGTCAATTATTATTATTTTTTAAAGATGCAAATAAAGCCGGCGCGGTGACTTCCTTGAAGCTTGTGCGAGTCAGGAGTGGTTCCCGGTGCAGTTTAATGCGGCACGGGGCGTAGTAACGCGATCAGTAACCTGTCACAGCGCTCGCCGCCTCTGCTCCAACCTTCTCCAGTGTAGGAAGGGCGACTGGTGGGGGAGAGAGAGAGCGAGCAAAGGGGACCACCATGAATGGTCTCCGGGTGGCCAAGAACGGGGCGTCTCACCCTCTCCCCACCAACGAGCAGAAGAGAGCCCACAGGACGAAGGACGAGCTCAGTCCACGGGGCAAAGGCAAGAAGAAGTACCGACCACCGGACGTAAGGACCATCTTCACCGAGGAAGGAGAGCCCGGCGCCGGCCAGAGGCGAGGGGAGGGTCACTGCTTCACACAGTCGACGGCTGCCAACGCCTGGTGTGACCTCTGCTGTCAGTTCATCTGGGAGCAGTATCTGCAATGTACAGGTCAGTCTGCCAACACCGCTCTGCTGTATGTGCATCCCCAACCCCCACCCCTCCCAGCTACTGCCCGGCTTGCGGCGTTTTATATTTCCAAAAACGAACTTTATTCAGAATAAGAAAAAAAAATCTCTGGGTACAAATTTAGACAAGTACATGTATAGGACAGGGTTGGAGGGATAGGGACCAAACACAGGCAGGTGGGACTCGTGTCCATGGGCAAGTTGGGCTGAAGTGCCTTTTTTCCATGTTGTAAGACTCTATGATTCTATTTCTCTATGTTCCGGTTCCCCCCCCCCATCCCAAAGATGTGTTTGTAGGTTAATTGGCCCTCTGTAAATTTTCCCTCGGGTGGATGAGAAAGTGGGATAACATGGAACTACTGTGATGGTCAGCGCGGACTTGGTGGGCTGAAGGGCCTGTTGCCAGGCTGGATCCCTACTTTTCTAAATGAAGCAAGTTCAGTGCAAAAAAAACTCCTCAGATAATCTCAGTGCCAAAAAAACTCCTCAGATAATCTCAGTGCCTATACATTCATTAGTGTCATATTCAGCAGTGTTCGTAACAATCCTTAAAGCATGCGGCACAGTGGTGCAGCTGGTAAAACTGCTGCTGCCTCACTGCGCCAGAGACCCGATTTCCATCCTCACCTCAGGTGTTGCACCGTGAGGTGTTTGCACGTTCTCCCTGTGATCACGTAGGTTTTCTCCGGGTGCTCCGGTTTCCTCCCACACTCCAAAGACTTGGTGAGCCCGAATGGCCTGTTTCTGCACTATATCTCTAAACTAGGCTAAACTAAACTGAATTATCCTTCAAAACTGGAGTGCAGAAGGAAATTGGAACAGCCGGAGAAAACCCTCGTGGGAAATCCCTTCCCTTCCCTTGTTTGAGGGGGTCCCCACTGGATTCTGCCCCTCAATGTACAGCAGCGGAAGGACTCTACAGTGTGGTATTCCGGGCTTGTATTCACCGGTATGGCATTGTGCAATTCATTGATATTTTTTTCGTTTTAACTTGACACGTTAAAAATAAACCATAAATCTGTGGTGCGACAGGTTGTCCCAGAATAATTAATCTCAAAGAAAATTAATTCCAGATCTGTGGGTGGATTTGATATTATTGCCAACCCCTTACTGCCCTCCACAAGGTGAAGTGAGGGGATGTGGGGAGTTTGCACAGAGGGTGGTGGGTGCCCAGGACGTGCTGCCAGGGGTGGTGATGGAGGCAGATACAATAGCGGTGTTTAAGAGATATTTAGATAGGCGCGTGGTTTTGCGGGGAATGGAGGGATATGGATCATGCGCTAACCAGTCAGCAGAAAGACAATACATGATTACAATCGATCCGTTTACAGTGTGCAGATACATTTGTATAAATAACCATCCGGCCCGCCATCTTTGGAATACGGGAGGAATCCGGAGCACCCAGAGGAAACCCATGCGGTCTCAGGGAGAACGTGCAAACTCCACACACAGACAGCACCTGAGGTCGGGATCAAGCCCAGGTCTCTGGCGTTGTGAGGCAGCAGCTCTACCAGCTGTGCCACTGTAATGATGATGGTGAGCTGCCTTCTTGGTGAGGGAGTGCTTTTGGGGAGGTGGTTCAGGGATTTGGACCCGACAGTGTGGAAGGATCAGCGATCATCTGTAGTCAGAGTTATCCCATGCATCTGAAACCCTTAGAGTCATACAGCACGGAAACAGGCCCTTCAGCCAATTTGCCCACGCCGACCAACATGCCCCATCTACACTTGTCCTACCTACCTGCGATTGGCCCATATCCCTCTAAACCTTCCCTATCCATGTAACTGTCCAACTGTCTTTTAAATATTAGTTAATAGTTAATAGTATTAATAGTTTGCATACTAACCAGCCAACGAAAATACTATGGTAGAGGATGATTTGTCACCTGTCGCCTCTGGATGTGGTCTGTTGGTCAGGAAGTGGAGGATCCAGTTAGAGAGGGGATTGATTGCTGACTCCAAGTTCCACGAGTTTGACATTGGTTGTGAAAGAGCTACAGTCAATGAATCTGAATCTGACGTAGACGTCCATCTTGTCCAGGTGTTCCAGGGATGAGTGTTGGGCCAGGGAGATGGCATCAGCCATGGACCTGTTGTGGCAATTGGCGAACTGCAGTGGGTCAAGACTGCTGGAGTTAATGTGTGCCATAACCAGCCTCTCAAAGGTGTAAGAAAAAACAACAGATGCTGGGGTGTAAGCAGTGTGTATGAACATTGACTTCTCTAATTTCGAATAGCCCTCTCTCTTCATCCCCTCCCTTTCCCAGTTCTCCCACCAGTCTTACCATGTCTGACTACATTCTATCCATGTCCCGCCCACTCCCCTGATATCAGTCTGAAAAAGGGTCTCGACCAGAAACGTCACCCGTTAGTGCAATAGAACAGTACAGCACAGGAGCAGGCCCTTCAGCCCACCATGTCTGTGCCAAACACAATGGCAACTTAAACTGATCTCAGGTAGACACAAAATGCTGGAGTAACTCAGCGGGGGAGGCAGTATCTATGGAGAGAAGGATTGGGTGGATACCCAAAACATCACCCATTCCTTCTCTCCAGAGATGCTGCCTGGCCCGCTGAGTTACTCCAGTATTTTGTGTCTCAAAGGTGTAATCATCGAATGGTGTAATCTATACATTTCGGACCATGCCCACTGGCGATTTTTGCATTTCACTCAATCACAGCAGCTTGTAGTACTGGAGGAGGCCATTCAGCCCATCAAGCCCATACTGCCCATGTTTTTGTTTTCTCACCGCTACTTTTTATCCTGAAATTGGGTTTAAGTTCCTTCTCAGACAATTTCCTTAAAACAATTATTAATGGAGGCACCTCCCTCCACCTACCAAAAGAATGTTAACAATCCCAGCACAACCCTGAAGCAAATATTATTCTGCATCACACACCTGACATACCTGAATGGACTGTGAAGGATTGTGAAACCATTTCCTCTGCAGCTAACTCTGAACTGCGCACCTAGACCTGGGACAATTAGGGGTGAACAAAAATGCCAGTGTTTATTGTTTCAACCTAAAGTTGTCCTTGCACAGAAGGATTGCAGTTAGAGTATCCCCTCGTTATTATGGACATCTTTATTTCGCTGATAGCGGACGGACCTGCTGATCTTCACCGCCAGGACCTGCAGCCGACACCAAACCCCGGCCCACACCATCTCCCCAGTCACGTCCAGTCCGGATCCATTGCCGATCTACGGCCGCCCATGGGCCAAGGCCATTGACTCCGCCAATCCTCGCCTCTCCCCCGGCTGCCAGGTTTATAGGTGTATCAGGCTTGGTCTTTATTCCTTGGAGCACAGGAGGCTGAGGAGTGATCTTATAGAGGTGTACAAAATCATTTTGGAATACATAGGGTCAATGCAAAGTCTTTTACCCAGAGTAGGGCAATCAAGAACCAGAGGATCTAGGATTAAGGTGAGGGGAAAGATTTAATAGAAATCTGAGGAGCAACTTTCTCACACAGATGGTGGTGGGTACATGGGACGAGCTGTGAGAGGAGGTAGTTGAGGCAGGTACTATAGCAATAGACAATAGACAATAGGTGCAGGAGTAAGCCATTCGGCACTTCGAGCCAGCACCGCCATTCAATGTGATCATGGCTGATCATCCCCAATCAATACCCCGCTCCTGCATTCTCCCCATATCCCCTGACTCCACTCTAGCTCTCTCTTGAAAGTATCCAGAGAACCGGCCTCCAACGCCCTCTGAGGCAGAGAATTCCATAGACTCACCACTCTCTGTGAGAAAAAGTGTTTCCTCGTCTCCGTTCTAAATGGCTTACTCCTTATTCTTAAACTGTGGCCCCTGGTTCTGAACTACCCCAACATCGGGAACATGTTTCCTGCCTCTAGCGTGTCCAAATCCTCAATAATCTTATATGTTTATATAGCAATATTTAAGACATTTGGATTGGAAAGGTTTAGAAGGATATGGACCAAATATTGGCAGGTGGGTTCTAGCATAGATGGGGCATCTTGCCCAGCATGGACAAGTTGGGCCGAAGGGCCTGTCTCCGTACTGTATGACTCTATGTCTCTGTATGTCAGTTTCATCAGGCCCAATTGCTCAACATATTTCCCTGCAATCTCTTCTCTTTCACATGCCATCAACACCACTAATTCTCCCACCTACACACAAGGGTAATTTACATTCAGGGATTAGTGTAATAGAACAGTATAGCATAGGAGCAAGCCCTTCAGCCCATCATGTCTGTGCCAAACACAATGCCAACTTAAACTGATCTCAGGTAGACACAAAATGCTGGAGTAACTCAGAACCGAGACCCGAAACGTCACCCATTTCTTCTCTCCATAGATGCTACCTCACCCGCTGAGTTACTCCAGCATTTTGTGTCCACCTTCGATTTTATCCAGCAACTTCAGTTCTTTCTCAAACACTTAAACTGATCTCATCTGTCTGCATCTGATCCCAGTCTCCCACTTTCTGCACATCCATGTGTCTGTCTAAAACTCTCTTAAACATCACTATCGTATCTGCTTTTATCATCACCCTTTGCAGCCCGTTTTGTTACACTTTGTGAAAAAAACTTGGCCTGCACTTCTGTTTTAACCTTTGCCCCTCTCACCTGAAACTAAGTTACCTTACACCTTTAATTGGATTTATTTAAGTTTCAATGTGGCAAAGTATGAAGTTATTAAATGATTCACTCTCATTCCTTTGCTGAAACATTTCTCCTTTTTGTCAAAAAATAAATGTAGAGCAGAGATAGCAGAGTCAGGGGATATGGGGTGAAGGCAGGAACGGGGTACTGATAGGGGATGATCAGTCATGATCACATTGAATGGCGGTGCTGGCTTGAAGGGCCGAATGGCCTACTCCTACACCTATTGTCTATTATCTATAAACTATGCCCTCTAATCTTTGACATGACCATCTTGAGAAAAAGGTTCTGTCAGTCTACACTAGCTATGCCTCACATAATATATAGCTCTCATAAATATTACATACTTCTATCAGGTCTCCCCTCAGCCTCTAATGCTCCAGAGAAAACAATCTAAGTCCCTGTGTGATCTATTGCACCTATTTATATTCTTGCGGTATGGGAATCATTGCCAAGGCCACCGTCTCTGTCTTTTTTGCTATTTTCCAGCAGAATGAACATTGCTTGTTCATTTGAGAATGAATGGAGCATTTTACCCTTAGTTTGGTTTAGAGATACAGCGTGGAAACAGGCCCTTCGGCCCACCGAGTCTGCGCCGACCAGCGATCACCTGCACCAGTTCTATCGTACACGCTAATTCTATCGTGGTACTTCTATGCTGCACACTAGGGGCAATTTACAGAAGCTGATTAAGCTACAACCCCGCACATCTTTTTTAATTTCAAAATAGACTTTAAAATAGACTTTATTCAATTGATAAACATATACAATTCATGAACCATTCGAACAAAAGATTCATCCGACATTTTCGGAGACTATACAATTATTTTTTTCAGTACAATTTTTTTACATTTGTCAAATTCCACCAAACTGTCCTCCACCCGTGCCACTCTGTGACCCCCTGCCGTGGGATACCTTCCCTTAATTTAATTTGAGGGGTGTCTCCACCATACCGTGCCCCCCATGTCCAGCAGCGGAAGGACCCTAGACTGTGGCCCTCCCCCACCGAGCCTTGGCGTTGGCTGCACCAAGCTTCAGCGAGTTCCTTAGCACGTACTCCTGCAGTCTGCAGTGGGCCAGTCGGCAACATTCCCTGACGGACATCTCGCTCTGCTGGGTGGTGAGCAACGCTCGGGCAGACCAAAGAGCTTCTTTCACCGAGTTGATGACCCTCCAGCAGCACTTGATGTCAACCCCGCACATCTGCGCAGTGTGCCGCCTTCTCTGCAACAAACATTATACAGGTCCACCACTGATTTTCCAGCAACTGGTGGTCTGGCACCTCCTTTATTCCAGACAGAATTACTAGAGCGCACTTGAAATCCCCCCCACAAGTCACCCCGGAAATTTGGAGCCTAGGCCGTGTGATCTCAACCTCATTGGGACTTCAGTGGCCGGACTTCCGATAAACTTTGACCATTTGCCCCCTGGGGCTGCGGAACTCCGGCCAGCCGGAAGCAGCGGATCCATTCTCATCAACGATCCTATAGCGAGCAAGATCGATCACTCGACGGATAAGACATAGTACGGTCATGGGCAGATTCATGGGTAATTTTCAGACCCATTTTCGTAAACCGGCTTCCGTCTCCGCACCAAAGATCCCATAGGATACTAGTACGGAGATGGAAGCCGGTTTTCGGAAACATCCTCGTAAAAATAAAAGTTATTTGGGAAAAATCTTCTCCTCGTTTTCAGAATTATAATTTATGAACACAAATTGTTCCCCCGCAACGTTGATTACACTGCGAGTCGGGTCGGGCCGGGTTACTAAAATGGATGAAAAAAAGGCCCACGTTCTGCTCTGTTGCGTACTACACGTCAGCACACTGCATTTAGAAGGAGTGGTCTATCTTGCTCCGCTTTAGGATCTTAGGTTCTCATCGCCGACTTCCGAGACCGTCTTTGCAGCCTGGGAACATTCCGGTACAGTTGGCCGTGACCTCCATTAGTCCGGCAAAACGGATAATCCAGAAAGGCTCTGGAACCAAGGGTGCCGGAAAATCGATGGTGGACCTGCACGACATCATTGTACATCTGTGTTCACAATGGGATGGTTTCTACCTATAGATGAATGGTTGTACATCCGAATCAGCTTTAATCTAACCGGGCTGTATGCTGTGTAAATATGGATGGAATTTCTGGAATGTCAATACCATGCTGATCATTTCTTCACCCCATATTACCAGCGAACACATGCCTCAGATAAACAGTGAGATGTTACTACACCACAATAGTCCTGATTCATTTGTCTCAGCGAAACCACAAGACTCTGAGCACAGGGTCTTGGAGTCACACAGCTCGGAGGCAGGCCCTTCGGCCCGACTCGCCCATGTTGCCACAATCTAACCTAGTCCCATTTGCCCATATCCATCCAAAGCTTTGCTACCCACCCAAATACCGGGCGGCAGTGTTGCTGGCTAACGGCACCGGAGAACCGGGTTTGATCCCGACTGTCTGTACAGAGTTTGTATGGTCTCCCCATGACCGCGTGGGTTTTCTCCAGGTGCTCTGGTTTCCTCCAAAGATGTACAGGTTTGTCGATTAATTCGCTTCTGTAAATTGTCCCTGGAGTGTAGGATAGAAACAGTGTGTGGAGTGATTGTTCTTCTGCACAGACTCGGTGGATGGATGGGCCTGTTTCCATGCTGTATCTCTAAATTAAACTAAACTAAACAAATCTGTCCAAATATCTTTTAAATATTATAGTAGCTGACTCTACCACTATCCCTGGCCGATCATTACATATGCCCACCAAACATTTGCCCTTCAGGTTCCTGTGAAATCTTTCTCCTCTCACCTTAAACCTAAGTCCTCTGGTTCTTGATTCCATTAAGCTGGGGGAAAAGACTGTGCATTCATCCTATCGATACCCCTCATCATTTTACACACCTCCATAAGATTACTCCTCAGCCTCCTAGGCTCCAAGGAGTAAAGTCCTCTCCCTATAGCTCAGTCCCTCGAGCCCTGGCAACATCCTTGCAAATCTGCTTTGCACTTGTTCCACCTTTAGGCGCAGCGGTAGAGTTGCTGCCTTACTGTGCCAGAGATCCGGATTCAACCCTGACTACAGGTGCTGTCTGTGCGGAGTTGGGACGTTCTCCCTCATGTAGATGCCTTTGATGGTGGGGCGGGCTGTGCCCTAATGGACCGGGCTGAGTCCACCATTCTCTGCAGTCTCTTGCGTTCCTTTGCGTCGGAATTGCCGTAGCAGGATGTGAAACAACTAAGTCAGCGTAGTCACTTGTGTATCACCATGCGTCTGTTAGAGTATTTGCAGCCTTGTCCGATGTTTTTTAAACTTTGTGATAACATCTACATGCTGCACCCAGTTCAGATTGTCCAAGATGTTATCGAGCAGGAATGTTGTGTCATTGAACATTTGGCATTGCACCCTGTGGATCAAGGGACAACGAGGCAACACGGGCAGTTAATATGGAGGGTGTGTTACAGCTGGAGGCCGAATCAATTGTGGTTGTGTGAATGTCCATTGACTTGTTGGCTCAGCGTGCAGCTATGACGAAACAATATGATAGAATATTTATCCCAGGAAATTCCAACCGTCATAACACACCACAAGATGCATGAAACATGAAATTAAAGTGACGAGTGGAAAGGGTTGAGGATGTGCAAATATTGGGGAGGGGGGGGGGGGGGGGGGGGGGGGGGGGGGGGGGGAGAAGGGCAGTCAGTACCCCACGACTGAAGGGGGAGGAGTTGAACAGTTTGATAGCCACAGGGAAGAAGGATCTCCTGTGGCGTTCTGTACAGCATCTTGGTGGAACCAGTCTGTTGCTGAAGCTACTCTTCAGGTTGACTAGTGTGTCATGGAGGGGGTGAGCTGTATTGTCCAGGATGCTCCGCAGTTTGAGGAGCATCCTCCCCTCCAAGACCAACCTCCCATAAATCCAACTGCGCCCCCAGGACGGAGCCAGCCTTCCTGATGAGTTTGTTAATCCCGCGGCCTTCGCCCTGCAGCCCCAGCACACGGCAGCGAAGAAGATGGCACTGGCTACCACCGATTGGTAGAACAATCGTTCAGGATTACACTTGTGTACAACCTTGCAGTGCTTTTATATGTACACAATTGTACAATCTTTTATACATGTGCACAATTCTGCGATCATGTTATACTTGTGCACAGATGTGTGATTATTTAATAGTTGTACACTGTCATGTAATCCTTTTACACATGCACGGTTGTGTAATAAGTGATAGGAGCAGAATTAGGCTATTCGGCCCATCAAGTCTTCTCCACCATTCAATCATGGCTGATCTATCTCTGCTCCTAACCATATTCTCCTGCCTTCTCCTGATAACCCCTGACACCCGTACTAATCAAGAATCTATCTATCTCTGCCTTATATATCCATTAACTTGGCCTCCACAGCCTTCGGTGGCAAAGAATTCCACAGATCCACCACCCTCTGACTAAAGAAATGCCTCCTCATGTCCTTCCTAAACATAGAAACATAGAAAATAGGTGCAGGAGTAGGCCATTTGGCCCTTCGAGCCTGCACCGCCATTCAATATGATCATGGCTGATCATCCAGCTCAGTATCCTCTAGGAAAGGAACGTAAAGGAACGTCCTTTAATTCTGAGGCTACGACCTCTAGTCCTAGGCTCTCTCACTAGTGGAAACATCCTCCCCACATCCACTCTATCCAAGCCTTTCATTATTCTGTAACTTTCAATGAGGTTCCCCCCCCCCCCCCACCCCCCGCCTCATTCTTCCAAACTCCAGCGAGTACAGGCCCAGTGCCATCAAACCTTTATACTTGTCCTTAGTCATGTGATTCTTTTATACGTGTGCACATTGGTGTAATCCTTAATACTGTGGATTCCTTTTATACTTGTACACAGTAGTGCCATCCTTTTACACGTCTTAGTCCATTTCACAAACAATAGTGGGGTTTAAGATGTGGTCTGAATTCCTCCAGCACTTTGTGATTTACTCAAGAATCCAGCATCTGCAGTTCCTTGTGCGTCCACCACAAGGTTTGTTACCAGTGTTGATGGAGAATTCAATGCGTAACAACATTTTCCACATTCCCGTCGCCGATATCACGCACAATAAAAGAGGGAACACGTTATTTCTTCCCCAATTTTTATTGTTCCTGTTTCTATTTTACATGATATAAACATCCACACCCAAAATTAACTTGACTGCTGTCTTTGTGCTGCAAGGCACTTTGCCCTCAAACCTTACTTGTCCAAAATATTATTGGAACATATCCAACAAGTTGAAGTCATCGATGGCAATTAACAATGGAATTACCTTGGGGCCCAGATTAATTTTGATCACATTGTTGATCATATTTAATAAGTAATAACAGGAGTCAAGAGTGTATTATTGTCCTATGTCCCGAATGGTAACAATGAAATTCACAACAGATATGTCTGAAGAAGGGTCTCGACCCGAAACGTCACCTATTCCTTTCCTCCCGAGAGGCTGCCTGACCCGCTGAGTTACTCCGGCTTTTTGTGTCTATGCTTTAAACCAACGTTAGCAGTTCCTTCCTCCACAACAGATAACAACTTTCATTTAGTTTAGTTTAGTTGAGATTCATGTTCTTATTGTCACATGTACTGAGGTACAACGGATAGCTTTTTTGTTGCCTTCTATCAAGTCAGTGGAAAGACAATACATGGTTACATTCAAGCCGTCCACAGTGTACAGATACAGGATCAAAACTGATTGTAGGGGGAGGGGGGGGGTTGGAAGAAAGCTGGAAAAGAAGGAAAGGCAGGTCAGCGGGTGGCAGGTGAAAGGTCGACCTGGGTTTGATAGTTCATCGCCGTGTATCTGTGTACGTGGAGCCGGAGAGTGGTGGGGGATCTACGATCATCCATTGCAATCGCTCCACTCTTCCGTTCCAAGTACCGAACAGATAAGGTAAGGACCTTATTCCTTGGAGGGTGGGAGGTTGAGAAATGATGTTATGGAGGTGTTATAGAATCATCAGGGGAACTGCACCAACCAGTTATTTCAGGGAGTTTTACAGTCGAGAAGTATTTGCAAGATAACAGGAACGTAAATACAATTTTACTTCACTAAGTGTGTGCGTGTGTGGCCTGATCATCGTCCATGAAGCATCAAAATGGATGACTGACTTGACCATATTGAACTTGAGGGCAGGGCGAATGCACAGAATCTTTTACCCAGAGTAAGGGAATCAAGAAACGGAGCACATAGGTTTAAGGTGCGAGGAACCTGAGGGGTCACTTTGTCCACACAGTTGACCATAATCTCCTTTGTCTTGTTAGCAGGGAGAGATCGCTATCTTGGCATCAAGCTACAAGGTTCACAATCTCAGAAAGATTTATCGGTCTGAAGAGGGGTTTCGGCCCGAAACGTTGCCTATTTCCTTCGCTCCATAGATGCTGCTGCACCCGCTGAGTTTCTCCAGCATTTTTGTGTACCTAAGATTTATTAGGAACCTGAGCGACAACATTTTCACACAGAGGATGGTGGGTCTGTGGAACCAGAGCACCAGAGACCCGGGTTCAATCCTTACCTCGGGTCCTGTCTGTTTGCACATTCTCCGTGTGACCACATGGGTTTCCTCCGGGTGACCTGGTTTCCTCCTACATCCCAAAGACGTGTGGATTTGGAGGTTGAATGGCTTCAGTAAATTTGCTACCAGTGTGTGGGGAGTGGATGAGAGAGTGGAATAACATAGAACTGTGTGAATAGTGTGAATAGGTAATCACTGGTTAGCATGCTCTTGGTGGGCTGAAGGGCCTGTTTCTATGTTGTATGGCTAAACTAAACTGAGAACAGTGTCGCTCAGGAAGAGGCCTTTGGCCACAATGTCGATGCAGAACATGAAGCCAAGATAAACTAATCTCCCCTGCCTGCACGTCATCCATATCCCTTTATATACATGGGCCAATCTAAAAGCCTTGTAAACGCCACGATCGTATCTGCCTCCACCACCACCGCTTGGCAGCGCATTCCAGGCACCCACCACCCACTGTGTAAAAAAACTTGTCCCACACATTTTTAAACTTTGCCCCTCTCACCTGAAAGCTTTGTTCTCCTGTCTTTGACATACAACTGGGGAAGGAGAGCGGATTTTATCCCCTAAATTCATCAGGATGTTGCCGAGAAATGAGGTGAGTGCAGCACGGTGGTGCAGCAGTAGAGTTGCTGCCTTACATGCCATAGACACGGGTTCGATCCTGATTATGTCTTTGCATAGTTTGTACGTTCTCCCTGTGACTGCGTGGGTTTTCTCTGAGTGCTCCGGTTTTATCCCACACTCCAATGACGTACAGGTTTGTAGGTTAATTGGATTTTGTAAAATTGTAAACCATCGCCAATGTGTAGGATAGTGCTAGTGTACGGGGTGATCGCTGGTCAGCGTGGACTGACTGGGCTGAAGGGCCTGTTTCTCTAAAGTCTAAAGACTGTTTAAAGTTATCGAAAATTGGAGCGTTCAACGTTCATACCACAGGGTTGTAAGCTGTCCAAGCAAAATATGAGGTGCTGTTTCTCCAGTTTGCATGTGGCAATGGAGGAGGCCCAGGACAGGAAGGTCAGTGAAGGAATGGGAAGGGGAGTTAAAATGGTTGGCAATCAGGAGATTCGGCAGACCTTGGTGCGCTGAGTGTTCGGCGAAACGGTCTCTGAGTCTTAGGTCTTACTTTACATTAATTTAGAGATAGAGCACGGGAACAAGCCCTTCAGCCAGGACCGGATTTAGATGAAGAGAGGCCCTAGGCTAACCCGCCCGGTCCCACTGCGCACGCACGGAGAGACAGCGTCATTTTGCGCCGCTACTGCGTCACCGGCTTCCCCCAACTGCGTGGGCGCGGATGATCGCAATTTTTTCCCCCAAAACATCCAGCAGGCCGGAACCAGAATTTTGGGTAATTTCCGTCAAAGTGGAAACGCTGATTGCACTCCAAATAATTATTTTTTTCTCAGGAATTTTTTTACTCTGGGAAAAAAAAATATTGGCCGGAGGCCCCCTAGATCTTGAGGCCCTAGGCTTCAACCTATGAAGCCTATAGGTTAATCCTGCCGAGGCCCACCAAGTTCACACCGACCAGCAATCACCCCATACACTAGCACTATCCTACTCACTGGGGACAATCTACAATCTGAAGCCAATTAATCTTCAAACCTGTATGCCTTTGGGGTGTGGGAGGAAACCGGAGCATCCGGGAAAATCCCACGTAGTCACAGGGAGAATGTACAAACTTCATACAGACAACACCCAGAGTCAGGATCATACCCGCGTCTCTGGGGCTGTAAGGATGCAACTCTACCGCTGCACCACTGTGCCGTCTGTTTCGCTGATGTAAAGAAGGCTACATGCAGAGGGTGCCATTTAGTCTATCTGCCTTTCCTTATTCCATTGGCCAATGCATATCAGTAGCTAGGATGGCTGGAGACAAGTACAGAGGCACGCAGCTAACAAGTTTGCCGACTATTTTAAATCGTTGTGTACTTTGTTTGACCGTATATTATTACTTCTATATTTCCCTCGATTTGCATGACCATTACACACGTTATTCTTCATTCCTCCCGTGCGGTTGTGCTGTCTTTAGGCTCCATTTAAACCGGTCCCTGTCTCACTCCATGCCTCAGCCCCAGTCTCTCTCAGCCTTGCCAAGCTGATATGAACAATCTTAGCTCACAGGTGGAGCCTATATACCAGTGATGCTGCTACAAGCAAAATTTCATTAGTTCATAAGTTATAGGAGCAAAATTAGGCCATTCGGCCCATCAGGTCTACTCCGCCGTTCATTCATGGCTAATCTATCTTGCTCTCTCAACCCCATTCTCCAGCCTTCTCCCCATAACCCCTGACAACCGTATTAATCAAGAACCCATCAATCTGCACCTTGACAAAATATCCATTGACTTGGCCTCTGACACGCTCCACAGCCGTCTGTGGCTATGAATTCCACAGATTCACCACCGTCATCTCCTTTCCAAAGGTACGTTGTTTTATTCTGCGGCTGCGCCCTCTGGTCCTAGACTCTCCCACTTGTGGAAATGACCTCTCCACATCCACTAACCATGCCTTTCACAATTCGGTAAGTTTCAATGAGATCCTCTCTCATCCTTGTAGACTCCAGCGGGTACAGGCGCAGAGCAGCCAAACGCGGTCTGCTCCTCATTTAAAGCACCACTAGAGGGCAGCACACACCCATTGTGGCTATCAGTCCTAAAGTAACTTCCAAAAGCTACAGTATACAAACAAGGAACTGCGGATGCTGGTTTACACAATAGGACACAAAGTGCCGGAATACCTCAGTGGGTCAGGCAGCAGTTGGGATTTTCAATTACATCCTCTGGCAGCTCATTTCATATACCCACCACCAAAAGTTGCCCCTCAGATGTCTATTAAATCTTTCCCTCCTCACCTTACACCTATGTCTTCTGGTTATTGATTTCCCTACTCTGGCTAAAACAACAGTGCATTCACCCATCATTACCAATCCAAGCAACGTCACCTATTCCTTTTCTCCAGAGATGCCTCCTGACCTGCTGAGTTACTCCAGATTTTGTGTCTATCGTTGGTGTACAGTTGCTTCCTGCGCATCCTGGTGAATCCTAGTTGCAAGCTCTTTAGCTCCCCCCCCCCCCTCCCTGTTCCCACACCGACCTCTCTGTCCTGAGCCTCCTCCATTGCCAGAGTGAGTGAGGCCAGATGCAAAGTGAAGGAACAGTACTGGATGGCACAGTGATGCTGCCGTACAGCTGCTGCTTCACAGTGCCTGAGTCCCGGGTTCGATCCTGACTACGGGTGCTGTCAGTACAGTTTCTATGTTCTCCCCGCGACCTCATGTCTTTTCCCTGGGTGCTCCGGTTTCCTCCCACATCCCAAAGACGTACAGGTTTGAAGGTTAATTGGCTTCTGTAAATTGTCCCTGTGTGTGGGATAGAACTAGTGAGCAAGTGACCACTGGTTGGCATGGATGGTGGGCTGAAGGGCCTGTTTCCACACTGTATCTCTAAACTCAACTAGTCTAAAGCTGTCTGTGTTCTCCAGGTGCTCCGGTTTTTCCTCACATCCCAAAGATGAACAGGTTTGTAGGTTAGTTGTCTTCTATAAATTGTCCGTATTGTTTAGGATTGAACTAGCATACGAGTGATCGCTGGTTAGCGTGGACTAGGTGGGCTGAAGGGCCTGATTCAATGCTGTATCTCTGCTCAATAAAACTACACAAAACAAAGCTAAACTAGTCTAAAGCTGTCTGGACTGAGTTTGTACGTTCTCCCTGTGACCGTGTGGGTTTTCTCCGGGTGCTCCGATTTCCGATTTCTTCCCACATCCCAAAGACGTGCGGGTTTATAGGTTAATTGGCTGCTGAAAATTGTCCTTAGTATGTTGGATTGAACTAGTGTACAGATGATCGTGGTCGGCATGGACTTGG
Source organism: Leucoraja erinaceus (assembly GCF_028641065.1). Taxonomy (NCBI): domain Eukaryota; kingdom Metazoa; phylum Chordata; class Chondrichthyes; order Rajiformes; family Rajidae; genus Leucoraja; species Leucoraja erinaceus. The sequence goes on along the minus strand of NC_073395.1, from coordinate 22,907,667 downwards.
TGGGCCGATGGGCCTGTTTCCACTATAGCGCTAAACTAAACAGGTAGGTACAGGGGCCTGTGGACCACTGATCAGATTCAGGACCAGCTTCTTCCCACATACCAGCAGGCTATGGGAATAAGCCTGTGGCCAATGGTGCCTGGGTCGACAGTGCCTGCATCTAGGGCCTGAGTCGGCACCACACGGAGACGTCCGGAGAGGACCCGGCAACGATCGTGGTGAGGTCGGTGTGGCGGTTGATGATGGCGCCGGCCGACGGACCACGCGGAATGAGGACGCCGCTGCCGAGGGAAGGAACAAACGAGGACCCAGCGTTGGGGACCGCCGTGAGGGAGGGGGGAACAAAGGGGGACCTGGCGTGGGGGTACTTTGTAACTTTGTAAGCGCCCTTTAAGGGCGACTATTTGCATACCTTGGGTATGTAAGCAAAGTATTTCACTGTGACCTGTCACATGTGACAATAAAGTATTTAATTTAATTATATTTAATTCAAGGCTCCTGAACCAAACCCAACAACCCTAGCCTCAAACTCAGCACCAAGGTACTCTGGACTTTGTTTTGGTTGCACTAGGTTCTTTGTTTTTCTCTATTACAGTCTAGTTACCTAGTATTACTGATCATTTATTATATTACTGGTAATTTACAGTGTATTTATTTATTGGGTTGTTGAGTCATGCACTATATCTGTAAGGCTGCAGCAAGTGAGAATACCATTGCTCCATTCCCATCGCTGATGACAATGAAACACTCTTGGTGTTTTAATAAGTGCGGGGTAAGTATTGAACAGGGTGCAATGATACATCTGCTGATGCAAGTATAGCTTTGTGGTAAATTAGCTAACTGCTAGGTGTGGCTCAGTTCAGATAAGTTTAGTTTACAGAAACAACGCGGAAACAGACCCCTCGATCCCCTGAGACCACGACGACCAGCCCTACAATCTTTGAAGGTCTTTGTAGTGTGGGTGGAAACCGGAGCACCCGGTGAAAACCCACGTGGTCACAGGGAGAACATACAAACTATGTATGGGCAGCATCTGTGGTCAGGATTGAACCCTGGTCTCTGGTGCTGTGAGGCAGCAGCTCTACCACTGCGCCGCTGTGGTAATATGTCTGAGCAAGAAGCTTGTGGGATTAAATCCTGTTTTCCTCTGAAGCGAATATTGGGGTGAAGTGTGTACTCTTGGGCAAGACATTTGACAAAGTCTCCTCCATTGGAGGTGAAAGATGCCTCCACAGAACTTCAAAGCCAAGACCTTGTGGACCCAAGGGCCTGTTCTAGTGCTGTACTTTTGGCCCCAAATGGCCCAACAATGGACCATTGTGGGCTCCGCCCTTTCTGAAATCATCTGTTGCCGGCTAACAAAACATGGTACAGCATTGATCGGAGGTCAGAGAAGAGCTGCTATGTCTTATTTATGATTATCTTTTGCAGATAAGTTTAAACAATTCCCAGAGTGACTACCACAGGGTTTTCCCAGCCTTTGTAAGGGTAGCCCCGGCAACTGTTTATCTTATAATCAGCGCACTAATGCATCCGCAGACTTTTCAGTGGATGATTATTTACGTAGCCTCTTCCTCTCATTTTTAAATTATTTTATCTCTGATCTTACAGTCCGAGACCCTCGAACTATCTCTATTAGGCTTTATCTTGCTCTAAACATTATTCCTTTTATCCTGTGTAAGTGTACATTGTGAACGGCTCGATTGTAATCATGTACAGTCTTTCCACTGACTGGTTAGCACGCAACAAAAAGCTTTACACTGTACCTCAGTACATGTGACAATAAACTAAACTAAACTAAACTAAATTAAATGAAACTAAACAAATTAAATTAAACTAAACTAAACTAAACCAAACTAATGTGGATGTATTGGATAGACTCCAAGTCAGTGTGAGTTTGGCCCTTGTTGGTGAGGCACTGACTGTGGGGACATTGACCAGCCCCACGACTCACTCGCTTCCCACCTCAGTGCCCAGTGGCTGCAGTCTGCACCATTAAAAGTTTCAAAGGTCTTTTATTGTCATATGTACCAATTAAGGTACAGTGATATGCCAATTACCATACAGCCGTACGAAAAAAAAGCAACAAGACACACAACTACATAAAAGTTAACATAAACATCCCCACAGTGGATTCCCCACATTCCTCACTGTGATGGAAGACAAAACAGTCCAATCTTCATCCTCTTTATTCTCCCGCGGTCGGGGCAGTCGAACCATCTGTCGGGGCGATCGAAACTCCTACAGCCAGCGGTCGAAGCTCCCGTGTCGGGATGATCGAAACTCCCCCGTCGGGGCGGTTGAAACTCCCAAGGCTTGGAGTTCCTGATGTCGGTCTCTGACCAGAGACCGCGGGCTCCGTGACGTTAAGTCCACAAGCACCCGTGGTTGGAGCTCCGAGGTCGATCAAAGGGATCGCGGGCTCTATATTTAAGAGGGAGTTAGATGTGGCCCTTGTGGCTAAAGGGATCAGGGGGTATGGAGAGAAGGCAGGTACGGGATACTGAGTTGGATGATCAGCCATGATAATATTGAATGACGGTGCAGGCTCGAAGGGCCGAATGGCCTACTCCTGCACTTATTTTCTATGTTTCTATGTTTCTATACTGCCCGATCTTTAGGCTGCCATCTTAAAAGAACATACAACAGTACAACAGAGGAAGAGGCCCTTCGGCCCACAATGTCTGTGTAAGGCAATCATTCTGAAGGCAAGCATACCATACGCCTTCTTTCCCACTCTATCTACTAGTGTTGCCAGCATCAGGGCCCGAATCAAACATGATGCCAAGATCAATTCTTATCTGCCTGTGCGTGGTCTATATCCTTTTATTCCCTGCATAACCACGTGCCTATCTAAAAGCCCCTTAAACACCACCATCGTATCTGCCTCCACCACCACCCCTGGCAGCACGTTCCAGGCACCCGCCACCCTCTGTGTTAAAAACCTCACCTCCCCTTTAAACTTTCCCCCTCTGACTTTATAGTTATGCCCTCTACTATTTGACTTATCCACCTTGGGTCAAAGGTTCTGACTGCCTACCTTCTCATACCACCTCTCATCATTTTACAAACTTCCATCAGATCTCCCCTCAGCCCGAATGTACCTCCCTACTGGTGAATGCAGTCTTTTACCCAGAGTAGGGGAATCAACAACTCAAGGTCATGGGTTTAAGGTGAGAGGAGAAAGATTTAATAGGAACGTGAGGGGCAACTTTTTCACTCAAAGGATGGTGGGTGTGTGGAACAATGTGCTAGTTGAGGTCGGCACTATAACAACAATGGTGCCGACGGGACTTAAACATCGCCAATGAACTGGCCTCAACTACCTTCTGTAGCAGAGAGTTCCAGAGATTCACCACTCTCTGTATGAAAAATGTTTTTCTCATCTCGGTTCTAAAGGATTTCCCCCTTATCCTTAAACTGTGACCCCTTGTCCTGGACTTCCCCAACATCGGGAACAATCTTCCTGCATCTAGCCTGTCCAACTCCCTAAGTATAGGAAAGTTCTGAAAGTATGGAGGGGTTCGTTGGCTGCATGTTGAAATCAAAACTACTGACACTGGAAATACTAATAAAAACTGCCGGAGATTCCTCTTTACACTGGTGCTGCCTGACCTGCTGAGTAATCCCAGCATTTTCTGTTTCTATTCAGGGTTGCAAACTCTGGAATGGAATTTCAAACCCACAACTCCTTGATTCTCTGACAAGGATATTATTAACAGCACTATTATCTTCAAAGCCCTTTGATGGTGTGATCAAATGTGCTTTTATGTCCCACCCCAGGGCAACTTTACTATTGGCAAAACAAATTCAGTAAATTGCTCCCTAAAGATGCCTTGAATTATTTCAGAATGACTTAGAACCTCCCCTTGCCCAACTTTAAGAATCTACTAATGCCCAATTTAGTTTAGTTTAACTTAGAGATACAGCGTGGAAACAGCGAGTCCGCGCCAACCATCGATCACCCGTACACTAGTTCTATCCTACACCCTAGGGACAGTCTTACAGAGGTCAATTAACCTACAAATTCGCCCATCTTTGGAATGTGGGAGGAAACCGGAGCACCCGGGGAAAACCCACACGGTGATAGGGAGAACGTACAAACTCCGTACAGACAGCACCCGCAGTCAGGATTGAACCCGGGACTCTGCCGCTGTAAGGCAACAACTCTACCACTGCTTAAGAGGGAACTGCAGATGCTGGAGAATCGAAGGTTACACAGAAAAGCTGGAGAAAACTCAGTGGGTGCAGCAGCATCTATGGAGCGAAGGAAATAGGCAACGTTTCGGGCCGAAACCCTTCTTCAGACTGATCGGGGGTGGGGGTAGGTGGGGACAAGGGGCCACCTACCCCCACCCCCGATCAGTCTGAAGAAGGGTTTCGGCCCGAAACGTTGCCTATTTCCTTCGCTCCATAGATGCTGCTGCACCCACTGAGTTTCTCCAGCTTTTCTGTGTAACTCTACCGCTGCGCCACCATGTTGCCCACAAACAATAAGGACTGAACAGTCCGCTCTCTGTATGACTCTATGAGTCTATGACTCTATGACTATGACTCTATTACTCTATGAGCCTATGAGTCTATGAGTTTACTCAGGACTTATGGTGCAAGGTCATTAAATGATGGAAAGACATAAAGACCATTTAGTTTTAGTGTACGAAAGAACTGCAGATGCTGGTTTAAACCGAAGATAGACACAAAACGCTGGAGTAACTCAGCGGGGCAGACAGTATCTCTGAAGAAAAGAAATAGGTGATGTTTCAGGTCGAGACCCTTCTTCAGACCGAGAGACAGGGGAAAGGGAAACAAGAGACATAGATGGTGATATAGAGAGATATCGATTCATTTGTTCTTTATCTCTCTATATCAGCGTCTATATCTCTCGTTTTCCTTTCCCCTGACTCTCAGTCTGAAGAAGGGTCTCGACCCAAAATGTCACCTATTCCTTTTCTCCAGAGATGCCGCCTGTCCCGCTGAGTTACTCCAGCATTTTGTGTCTAGTACCATCAGTAAGGCGGTTTCAAAACCCAGTATCCAGATTACATTTACTGGAACAGCTAAAGATATCAGGAGTGCTTCGTCACCTCTGTAGTCGACTATGCGTCCCAAGGCAGGGCTATTTACAGACGGTTAATATGATATCATATTTGAAATTCAAATTTTATATTAGTAGAACAAAGAAAAGAGCCAGCTAACAAGGGACGAGGACTTTTAAATCGATAGGCAAGTGAGATGTGTTCGGGCTTGGGTTTGAAGTGCGGAGTTTGACGGGGCTGGTTCAGTGCTCAGTCACTGTCGCACTAGGCCCTCTGGCAAGTTGTATCGGAGGCAGATTGAGCCAATATTGGAGTGCTGTGGCTGGGAGCTGGGAGCATCATTCCCAGCGCTCTCAGCACGGTGATGGGAATGGTCATCAGCAGAGCGTCCGGTAGATTCAAGCACCAGGTGACGAGGAGAAGGTCGACAGGTAGGAAAAGATGCATCGTCCCCTCAATCCACCTTCTGTCTGTCTGGAGGTGGCAGTATCTACAGGAACACCTTGATTGCAATTACTGCCTCCATTGCAGAATGTGCACCCGGTTCCCTACATAGGTGGAGGACAGCTTTAATGCTGCAATGGTGCTGCATAAGGTAGTCCTTTCCTTTACTCTGTTGACTGTAATCTCATGTTGACAATACACAATGAATAGTAGGGCTCTAGGGAGTGTTGCAGAGCAGAGGGATCTAGCAGTGCAGATACATGGCCAGTCGAATGTAGGTAGATAGGGTGGTCAAAAAGGCCTTTGGCACTTTGGCCTTCATCAGTCGGAATATTGAGTATAGAAGTGGGGGGGGGGGGGGGGGGGGGGGGGGGGGGGGTGGTGCATGCAGTTATAGAAGGCGTCAGTGAGGCCACATTTAGAGTCTGAAGAAAGATGGGGTATGTTGGTTGGTGTGGGCAAGTTGGGCCGAAGGGCCTGTTTCCATGCTATGTGACTAATAATTGGTGGCCTAAAGGGTTCAGACCCAAAACATCACCTGTCCATGTTCTCCAGAGATGCTGCCTAACCCGCTGAATTACTGCGGCATTTTGTGTCATTTTTGTGTAAACTAGCATCTGCAGTTACTTGTTTCTGCATTGGGGTTATAGTAAACATGCCACCATCTTCTCAAGAGCAATTGGAGATGGGCAATAATTGGTGTCTGGAAGGGTCAAGACCTGAAACGTCACCTGTTCATGTTCTCTAGAGATGCTGCCTGACCTGCTGAGTTAATCCAGCACTTTGTGTCTCCTTTGGTAATCCAGCACCTGCAGTTCTTTGTTTCCACATCACTCCACTGTTGTAATGTTAGTTGTGCCTGTGTGTGCCTTCCTCAGATTGCAAGTTTACGTGTCACACTCACTGCCGAGACTGGGTTCACCTTGACTGCCAGAGGAATGGAAAACCAGTAGATCAGAGCTCCTGCCCTCTCAGCACAGTGCAACTCTCGCTCACCATCCATGAGGTAAGATGCTCAGTGGACTCATTCCCCCACCATCACTGTGTTGGTGTGTGCAGGTCAGAAATTGTCCAGCATGTTTTTCTGCCTTGATGATGTACTGTCTCACTCCTGTCCCACCATCCTCCCTCCCTCCCTCCCTCCCTCCCTCCCTCCCTCCCTCCCTCCCTCCCTCGCATTTCCTCCTCAATATCCACCGTGATCTTCATTCCGCCTTCTCCACCTGTAAGTCCTCATCTCCTTCTCACTCTTCCCATTCCCCTCAAACTGAAACAGCCCCATTCCCACCCCACTGACCCTCCCCCTTTGCCCCCCCCCCCATCGACCCTCCCCTCCCCCCCAAGACCCTCCCCTCCACCGGCCCTCCCCTCCCCCCCACATCGAACTCCCCCTTCCTCCACACCGATCTTCAATTTTTTGTCTAGTTTAGAGAATGAAAACAGGCCCTTCGGCCCCTCCGAGTCGACACCGACTGTCGATCACCCGTACACTAGTTCTACCCGACACACTAGGGGAAATTTATGGAAGCCAATTGACCTACAAACCTGCACACCTTTGGAGTGTGAGAGGAAACCGGTGAAAACCCACGTGTTCACGGGGAGAAGGTACAAACTCTGTGCAGAAAGCACCCGTAGTCAGGATGGAACCCGGGACTCTGACACTGCGAGACAGCAACTGTACCGCTGCACCACCGTGCTGCCCATCGTCTTGACCTGGCGACATTCAGATCACCAGTGTCAGGGTCGCACTGTCTATGTTCCTCCATCTGTGGAACTCTCTGCCACAGAGGGTAGTTGAGGCCAGTTCATTGGCTATATTTAAGAGGGAGTTAGATGTGGCCCTTGTGGTTAAAGGGATCAGGGGGTATGGAGAGAAGGCAGGGATAGAAACATAGAAATTAGGTGCAGGAGTAGGCCATTCGGCCCTTCGAGCCTGCACCACCATTCAATATGATCATGGCTTATCATCCAGCTCAATATCCTGTACCTGCCTTCTCTCCATTCCCCCTGATCCCCTTAGCCACAAGGGCCACATCTAACTCCCTCTTAAATATAGCCAATGAACTGGCCTCAACTACCCTCTGTGGCAGAGAGTTCCAGAGATTCACCACTCTCTGTGTGAAAAAAGTTCTTCTCATCTCGGTTTTAAAGGATTTCCCCCTTATCCTTAAGCAGTGACCCCTTGTCCTGGACTTCCCTAACATCGGGAACAATCTTCCTGCATCTAGCCTGTCCAACCCCTTAAGAATTTTGTAAGTTTCTATAAGATCCCCTCTCAATCTTCTAAATTCTAGGTAGTATAAACCAAGTCTATCCAGTCTTTCTTCATAAGACAGTCCTGACATCCCAGGAATCAGTCTGGTGAACCGTCTCTGCACTCCCTCTATGGCAATAATGTCCTTCCTCAGATTTGGAGACCAAAACTGTACGCAATGCTCCAGGTGTGGTCTCACCAAGACCCTGTACAACTGCAGTAGAACCTCCCTGCTCCTATACTCAAATCCTTTTGCAATGAAAGCTAACATACCATTCGCTTTCTTTACTGCCTGCTGCACCTGCATGCCTACCTTCAATGACTGGTGTACCATGACACCTAGGTCTCGCTGCATCTCCCCCTTTCCCAATCGGCCACCATTTATGGGATGTAATAAGGATACTGAGTTGGATGATCAGCCATGATCATATCAAATGGCAGTGCAGGCTCAAAGGGCCGAATGGCCTACTCCTGCACCTATTTTCTATGTTTCTATGTTCCTCCAGAATATTTTTCCACAATACGAGTACTCCACAGGCACGAGTTGAGATTTATGCTGTAGCTGGATGTAGTCGGGTTCGACGATCAGATTTTGTTTTTCATGGAGTGGTCAGAATAATGACATTATCCAGTAATTTGATTTAAACTAATGTTTGAAATAGCACAGCAACTTTGTGCGAGGTGAGAGATTCTGTGAATTTACAGGTGACTTAAATGAACCATCTGAATCGAAGGGATTCAGGTTGGTGACGTGACGGGACATGATTTCTGGCGGCACTGTGTGTTTTTATTGGTACACAAAAATGCTGGAGAAACTCAGCGGGTGCAGCAGCATCTATGGAGCGAAGGAAATAGGCAACGTTTCGGGCCGAAACGGCCCGAAACGTTGCCTATTTCCTTCGCTCCATAGATGCTGCTGCACCCGCTGAGTTTCTCCAGCATTTTTGTGTACCTTCGATTTTCCAGCATCTGCAGTTCCTTCTTGAACACTGTTTTTATTGCTTTGCGCATTTTCCTTTGTTGTTTGTCGTGTGTAGAAGCTGCGAAGCAAAGTATCAGGCGGAGTCAAACACAAAACAAATCACTTTCCTGTTTCTGGGCTGACGGGACATTTCAAGGCCTTGGAACTAAAAATATGCCGTCAACATCAGTGCAGTGCAGTGCTTCCTGTAAATAATGCCCGATTCATCTGGGCACTTTGCAGTCCAGCCACCTTAAAGTTTATTAAACTCCGAGAATTCTGACTTCTGAAGAAGGGTCCTGACCCGAAACGTCACCTGTTCCTTACCCCCAGAGATGCTGAGTTACTCCAGCACGTTGTGTCTATCACTGGTTAAAGATAGTCCGAGGGTCTCCAAAGAGGTAGATGGGAGTCAAGACTCTCTGGGTGGTAGAAGGATGGTTCAGTTGGACAATAGACAATAGGTGCAGGAGTAGGCCATTCGGCCCCTCGAGCCAGCACCGCCATTCAATGTGATCATGGCTGATCATCCCCAATCAGTACCCCGTTCCTGCCTTCTCCCCGTATCCCCTGACTCCGCTATCTTTAAGAGCCCTTGGATTGGATTCTAAAGAAGGGTCCTGTCCCGAAACGTCATCTATTCCTTTATCTTCAGAGATGCTGCCTGACCCGTTGAGTTACTCCAGCACTCTGTGTCTATCTTTGGATTGCATTGGATTGGATTGGGTGGAGATTGCAGATTGTAAAAGGCACCAGCTACTAATCAGGAAACTGAAAGAGAACTCGTAAAGTTATTCTGACTAGGCTCATTAATAACACCCTCATCCATCCCAGCCATGCTTATCAAAATAGGAATCAGTATTTCACATTTCTAAACATGTGGGTTATTTTGACCTCGTAGTAAAATCTGTGGATCAGGATTCCATGGAGAGGACTGCACCACAGATATTCATGTGTGGATATGTACAGATTCCTTGCAATCGCAGTTTAACTGGAGGTTATTGACATGTCAGCAAAGATGGCAGGTCCAGGGATTGTGGTTTCAATGCCCACATGTGGTGTGAGGTGCATCGTGTTTAAGAAGGAACTGCAGATGCTGGAAAATCAAAGGTACACAAAAAATGCTGGAGAAACACAGCGGGTGCAGCAGCATCTATGGAGCGAAGGAGATAGGCAACGTTTCGGGCAGAAACCCTTCTTCAGACTGTGGTGCATCAGTCATTTAAGAGTTTGCGTATAGTAGTTGAGAGGTCATGTTGCAGTTGTATAAGGCGTTGTTGAGGTAGTTGAGGCAGGCACTATAGCAACATTTAGGAAACATTTAGACAGATACATGGATAGGACATGTTTAGACGGGTATGAGCCAAATACAGGCAGGTGGGGCTAGGGTGACAAGTTGGTCCAGCGGTAGAGTTGCTGCCTTACAGCACCAGAGACCCAGATTCAATGCTGACTACGGATGCTGTCTGTAGGGAGTTTGTACGTTCTCCCTATGACCACGTGTGTTTTCATGGGTGCTCCGGTTTCTCCCCCATTTCAAAGACGTGCAGGTTTGTAGATTAATTGGCTTTGGCAAAACCAATTGTAAATTGTCCCTTGTGTGTAGGATAGCGTTAGTGTATGGGGATCGCTGGTCGGCGCGGACTCGGTGGGATGAAAGGCCTGTTTCTGTGCTGTATCTCTAAACTAAACTAAACTAGTGTAGATGGGACATGTTGGTTGGTGTGGGCAAGTTTGGCCGAAGGGCCTGTTTCCGAAGGGACTCCAGGCCAGATTTTATCAAAGACTTGTTCCAGATTAAAAAAAGGAGGTGGAGGCTTTAGCTGCTCTGACTTTGACCTTGAGCAGTGTAGGGAGGATTGCCATCGGCTCTGGTGTACACACACTTTAATATCTCACTGCATGGCCTCAGGGAATACTGAAGACTGACAACAAATGCTTCTTACTGCAGGTGTCACAGGTGGAGTGTGAAGAAAAAAAAGGTTTTACATTTAGTCTTACAGTCATACAGCACAGAACCAGGCCCTTCGGCCCGACTTGCCCATGCCATCCAAGATGCCATATCGAGTTTAGTTTAATTTATTATTGTCACGTGTACTGAGATACAACAAAAGGCTTTTGTTTGTGTGCTATTCAGTCAAAGGAAATACTACATGAAGCGACACGGTGGTGCAGCGGTAGAGTTGCTGCTGCCGGGTTAGATCCTGACTACGGGTGTTGTCTGTACGGAGTTTGTACGTTCTCCCTGTGATCACGTGGGTTTTCTCCTGGTGCTCCAGTTTCCTCCCACATTCCAAAGATGTGCAGGTTTGTAGGTTAATTGGCTTCTGTAAAATGTCCCTAGTGTGTTGGATAGAAGTAGAGAACAGGTTGGTCGGCATGGACTCAGTGTGCCGGATAGCTGTTTAGTTTAGAGATACAGCGCGGAGCAGGCCGTTCGGCCCACCGAGTCCACACCGACCAGCAATCAACCCGTACATTAGCACTAACCTACACCCTGCGGACAATTTACGATTCTTACCGAAGCTGAATCCCTACAAACCTGCACGTCATTGGAACACGGGAGGATACTGGAGAACCCCGAAAAAACGTACGGAGTCACAAGGGGAAATGTACAAACTACATACAGACAGTTCCTGTGGTCGGGATCGAACCCAGATCTCCATGGCATGTTTCCACGCAAAGTCACAGATGCTGCCAGACCCGCTGAGTTCCTCCAGCACTTGGTGTTTTGTCCAAAATTCCAGCTTCTGCAGTTCCTTGTGCCTCATGTTTGAGCTCACGTACTTTGTTTCGACTGGGCAATAACCTGATGGGGTTATCGGTTGAAACATTGACAGGGCCTTCAGAATCGGTCGTTAAATAAACCAGATCAAGGACGTCTGCCAACCTGTTAATTCCTGTCGACACAGAAACAGGAGCCAGACTGTTGTGAGGCAACTACTGTATGTTTGTGACGCTGATTAAATAGCACTCTGATGGGGTTTCTCCAAGTTAGAGCCAGTTCTACCTTCAAGGTGGGGATTAGTCAGAGAGACTGGAACCCAAAATATCACACTTAATGAGACCTCATCTCTCCTCAAAGCTAAACAAGAGATTAGCTGCGGTGGCTGTTGTTCGGTTTTAAGTAATAGAATTACCTTCAAAACAAGAACACATTGACATCTGGCAGTACAAGTTGTGACTGGGTAGAGTGTGTGGGAGAGGGGAGAGAGGGAGAGGGGGGCAGAGAGAGAGAGAGAGAGATAGTGGGAGAGAGAGAGAGAGAGAGAGTGTGTGTGTGTGAGAGAGACAGAGAGAGAGTATAAGCAGAGGGGGGCAGAGAGAGTGTGTGTGAGAGAGAGAATGTGTGTGAGAGAGAGGGAGAGGGAGAGAGATGGCGAGTAGAAATAAGGAACTACAAATGCTGGTTTACACAAAGGACACAAAGTGCTGGAGTAACTCGGTGAGTCAGGCAGAATCTCTGGGGAACATGGATCAGTGACGTTCCTGGTCGGGACCCTTCTTCAGATTGATTGCAGGGGGGAGAGTGGGGAATACAACGGGAAGCGGAGAAAAAGACAGGACAAATCAGGGCCGGCACGAGATGAGCTCTGGCAAGGAAGTTACCCGATAGTCCGATTTATGGATCGAGATATTTAGCTTCTATCAGACTGAATGCAGTGGGGGTAGAGGGGGGGGAGGGGGGAGTTGAGGGGGTGGTAGAAAGCTGGAAGCGAGGAGGGGCAGGACAAAACCTGGCAAGTAATAGGTCTGAAGTAGGGTCCCGACCCGAAACATCACCCATCCTTTTTGCTCCAGAGATGCTGCCTGACCCGCTGAGTTACTCCAGCACTCTGTGTCTATCTCCTATTAAAGATAGTCCGAGGGTCTACAAAGAGGTAGATGGGAGGTCAGGACGGCTTGTTTGCATACCACACACAAAGTATGCAAAGAGTCGCCCTGTATAGGGCACGGACTAAGTTATTTTACCCTGTTCAATGGAGTCCTAATGGTCCCTCTTAGTTCTCAGGGCCACCCCCTCCCTCCCAACAGCTCCTTCTTTAGAATAGGTTGATAAAGTTGAGGGGGGGGGGGGTTGGGTGGGTAACAGGCAGATGGAGGAATCGCTGAGGTTGCACAAAGCAGGAAAGGATCTCCTGTCTAAAGCGTGCCACCTCTACACCCAAGTTTCTATTAGCCAACTTATCAAGGGACTGGCGATGGAACGAGACATTCCATCAAACCAGCCCAGACTGCAAAAGCTCGTTAACCCTTTGCGAGAGGTCACCAAATGGCTCCTGACATTATTAGCGCCATTTTCTGCCCAGCTGGTAACACTTAGGTCTTGGGCCAGGAGGTCAAAGGTTCAAAGTGCTGCAGGCCTGGAGCATGTAATCCAAGCTGATCTACTGTAGGCTTTAGAGATACAGCGTGGAAGCAGGGCCTTTGGCCCCACCCAGTCCACACTGACCAGAGATCACCCCTTATAACACTACCCCATACACTAGGAAAAATGTACAATTTTATCGAAGCCAATTGACCGACAAACATGTAAGTCTTTGGCCATGTGGGAGGAAACCGGAGCACCCGGAGAAAACCCGCACATACAAACTCCATACAGACGGCACCCTTAGTCAGGATCAAACCCGGGTCTCTGGCGCTGTAAGGCAGCAACTCTACCGCTTTTCCACTGTGCCGCATGGCACTGTTACACTTTACATCTCACTCTGGCAATGGAGGTGGTTCAGGACAGGAAGGTCGGAGTGACGGCATGTTAAAGCAGGGACATGAAGCATGGAAAAGCACACTGAGTTCTCCACCGCTGTGGTCCTATCAACCCATTGAGTTAGTTTAGTTAGATTGGATTATTGTGGCGTGTGCCGAGGTAGAGGTAGTGTGAAATGCATGTTGTTGTGTGCTGTGCAGTCAGTGGAAAGACTACACATGATTACAATCAAGCCGTCCCCAGTGTACAGATACATGATAAAGGAGATAATGTTTAGTGCAAGATAAAGACCAGTAAAGTCTGATTAAAGATAGCCCGAGGGTCTCCGTGATGGTCTGGGCTGTGTCCACAACTCAGCAATTTCTTGCCGTCTTAGATGGAGCTGTTCCCAAACCATGCTGTGGTGCATCACAATAAAATGCTTTCTACGGCGCATCTGTGGAAGTTGGTGAGAGTTATTAAGGGACATGCTGAACTTCCTAAGCCTTCCAAGGAAGTAGATACATTAGTGCTCTTCCTTGGCCATTGCTTCAACATGGGTGACCCTGGACAAGCTACTGGTGATATTTGCCGTTAGGAATTTGAAGCTTTCAACCATCTCTACCCCGGCGCATATATTGTAAACCGGAGTATGTGCAGCACTTTGCTTCCTGAAGTCCATCACTATCTCCTTTGAGTTGCTGACATTGAGAGACAGGTCATTGCCTTGACACCAGGTTATGAGCTTCTCAATCTCTTTCCTCCTAAGGTATCTTAACGGGATATTTGATTATTATTTCCCTCCAAATCTCTCCTTCCTGACACCTAATTTTGGGGCGACACGGTGGCGCAGCGGTAGAGTTGCTGCCTTACAACACCAGAGACCCAGGTTCGATCCTGACCATGGGTGCTGTCTGTACATTCTCCCCGTGACCGTGTGGGTTTTCTCCGGGTGCTCCAGTTTCCTCCCACACTCCAAAGACGTGCAGGTTTGTAGGTTCATTGGCTTCAGTATAATTGTAAATTGTCCCTAGTGTGTGTAGGATAGTGTTAGTGTGCAGTGATCTCTAAACTAATTCCTTTTGGTTCCACTCACCCACTACCCTGCACTCAGTGACCTGTCCTGGCTACTTGTTTAGCTAACGCCCAAGGTCAGAATTCCGATCCGTGCATTGAAATCTGCCCATGCACTCACCCCACCCTCTCTGCACCATTTCCAGCCGTATGACATTTGCACCTCTTAGAGGCATCACGGCGGCGCAGCAGGTTCGATCCTGAGTACGGGTGCTGTCTTTACAGAGTTTGCAGGTCAATTGGCTTCTGTTAATTTCCCTTAGTGTGTAGGATGGAATTAGTGTATGGGTGGTCGATAGACTCTGTGGCCGAAGGGCCTGCTTCCATGCTGTATCTCTAAGCCATTAAACTAAACTAAATTGCTTCTAGTTTTTATATTTTTTCTATGGACGTACGGAAACTTAATTTTACTTCTATGTAAAGCACTTTGGTTTCAACGCAAGTTGATTTAAACGTGCTGTATAAATAAAATTTACTTACTTACTAGTTTAGGTAATTTTAATTGACTTCTGTAAATTGTAAATAGTCGCTGGGGTGTGTCGGATAGTGCTAGTGTACGGGGTGATCGCTGGTCGGCATGGATCGGTGAACATGCTTTCTCTCTCTACATTGTAAAGTAAATCCCCATCACCGGCACCCATCACCCTCTGTGTAATAAAAACTTGCCTTGAACATCTCCTTTAAACTTTGCCCCTCTCGTGTTCCCTTCTCAAGAAGGAGACCTCAGTTATTGGTTAAGAATGGTTAACAAGATAAAGTTCTTAAGTTCATAAGTTCTAGGAGTTAGGCCATTTGGCCCATCGAGTCTACTCCTCCATTCAATCGTGGCCGATCTATCTTTCCCTCTCAACCCCATTTTGCTGCCTTCCCTCCATAACCCCTGGCACCTGAACTGATCAAGAATCTATCAATCTCCACCTTAAATATATCTATTAACGGCCTCCACAGCCTCTATGGCAATGAATTCCACAGTTTCACCACCCCCTGACTAAAGAAATTCCTCCCCATCTCCCTTCTAAAGATAAAAAGGTAAAGGAAAAGGGTGACACAAAGTGCTGGAGTAACTCAGTGGGTCAGGCAGCATCTGTGGAGAAAAGGTGCAGGGTGATGACTTTTCTAATTTGATCTCAACTGGACACCAGCAGCCCAAACTACATGCAAAGTTCAGTTTAGTTTAGCGATACAGTGCGTAAACATGCCCACCGAGTCCGCTCTGACCAGAAATCCCCGCGTACTAACACTATCCTAAGCACACTGGAGTCAATTTCCAATTTTACCAATTTTACCAATTTTACCAAACCAATTAGCTTACAAACCTGTACGTCTTGGAGTGTGGGTGAAAACCAGGGCACCCGGGGAAATCCCAAGCGGTCACAGGGAGAACTCTGTACTGTCAGCACCCGTAGTCAGGGTCGAACTCGGGTCTCTGACGCTGCAGCAACTCTACCACGGCGCCATTGTGCCGCCCGCGCAAGTTATTTAACTAACTTTTATGAAGTTTTTCCTTTGAACTTCCTCTTGAACTTAATCACATCTTTTTGACACATAGTTTGCCAGGAACCAGTAAAATCCAAGTTTAAAATGTATTTATTTTTTTAGCTCTTTGCCTTCAAAACCTTGCCGTGACATGATTCTGGGTGATTATGTGGTGTGTATGGCTGCAAATTGTTTTAATCCACAACAAATAAGCTTTTTAAATTGTGCTTGTTAATTCATCAACTCGAACTAAACTTCAACATTATAAACGTGACCTTTGAGAATTTCTTCGAACTGTTTTCCAATTATAGTCATTTTTCTTAATTGTAAAGAAAATCACATTCTGAGCCTTTAGTAATATTGCCATTAGCATCCTAATGTCCAAAAGAAAGAGGTTAATGTTTGGCGCCTGTTAGATTGCCCAAATGTTTTGAGTAGAAATTCCCACTGTTGTATAATTTACGCTGAGGGTGTGGCAAGATAAACTTCATTGCCTTGTAATGAATATCAAACCAGAACAAAAGGTTACACAAATGCAATTCATTCCAAGTTGCATTTAAAGTCCAAACTCTTTCCCTCTCTCCTTGCAAGGATTTTCCCTTGGTGTATGTATCCAATTCCCTTTTGAATGTGCGGCACGGTGGCGCAGCGGTAGAGTTGCCACCTATACAACGCCAGAGACCCGGGTTCGATCCTGACTGCGGGTGCTTTCTGTACAAAGTTTGCACCTTTTCCCTGTGACCGCATGGGTTTTCTCCAGGTGCCCTGGCTTCCTCTCGGCGTTCCCCTCCACCCCTCCCCGCCAGTTCCTTTGATGTTCTTAGTGCCCCCCACTGGTTCCCTCTTTGTTCTCAGCGCCTCCCCCTTATGGTCCTTCTTTGGTCTGAGGCCCCCACCCTCCCCATCCGTCAGGCCCCTCTTTGTTTCTCAGCTGCCCGCTGGGTCTCCCTTCGGCCCATCGTCCACCCTACTACCTCTCCCCCCTCATACGATTCGCCATCAAGCCGTTCTTCTCCTCCCCGGTCCTTCAGCCTTCCTGCCCCCAGGGGGCGCCTCCCACACCCTGTATCCCAGAGGATGCCATCAGGATTGAACTACAGCCACAAACCGGGAACAAGTGCATGGACATTCCCGTATCACTGAATTTATTCTGTGGAGATAAGGCAAGGTTATTATGTGTATATATTAAAATAAACCTTGGACTTTGCTTTGTTGACTCATTTTACGCCAAACTTAATTGAAAACACAAGACCAATTTAGACCTTGCAAATAAAAATGAATGATGTGCCAACTATGTAAAAGTCACCTATTTGTACGGAAGGTGAATAGGAGGCTGGACAGGAGAGTTTATTTTAGAGTATAGAGATATAGCGCGGAAACAGGCCCTTCGGCCCATCGAGTCCGCGACGACCAGCGATCACCCCGTACACTAGCACTATCCTACACACTCGGGACAATGGGTGGACATGGGGATGGGGATTGGCCTTTGTGGCTTCCCTCACAGTGGGAACCGTTGTGGGGGGATGTTTTTTATGTTTAAATTTATTATTGTTATGTTGTATTCTTTTTAATGTGCTGCAATGGCAATCTGCATTTCACTACACCAATTGGTGTATGTGACAAATAAAGAACCTTTGAACCTTTGAATTTACAATTTTACCAAAGGCAATTCACCTACAAATCTGTAGGTCTTTGGAGTGTGGGAGGAAACTGGAGCACCCGTAGAAAACCCACGCGGACAGCATCTGTAGTCAGGTTTGAACCCGAGTCTCTGGCGCTGTGAGGCAGCAACTCTACCGATGCGTCACTGTACCACTTTGTTGACTCTTTTTACGCCTTGAAAAGACCAATTTAGACGTAACATAATAAAAATGAATGATGTGCCAATGATGTAAAAGTCTCCTTTGAGCTGGGAAAGTGAATTGGAGGTTGGACAGGGGAGTTAATGATTACAAATGGTTTTGATCGGGTAAATAAGGAAAATTGTTTCCAGAATCCACAGAAGTAAGGGGACACAATGAATCTTTGTTTTTTAGTTTGGTTTGTGTTTAGTTTATTGTCACGTGTACAGAGGTACAGTGAAAAGCTTTTTATTGCGTGCTATCCAGTCAGCGGAAAGATTATTCATGATTGCAATCGAGCAGCCCACAGTGTACAGATACAGGATAAAGGGAAGAGTTAGTGCGAGGTAAAGTCCAGTAAGGTCGGATTAAAGATTCATAACAAGAGGAGTTGAGAATAGGAGGGATGAGGTCCTTCTGCAGTTGTACAGGGCCCTAGTGAGACCACACTTGGAGTATTGTGTGCAGTTTCGGTCTCCCAATTTGAGGAACGACATTCTTGCTATTGAGGGAGTGCTGCGTAGGTTCACCAGGTTCATTACCGGGATGGCGGGACTGTCATATGTTGATAGAATGGAGCGGCTGGGCTTGTATACTCTGGAATAGAAGGATGAGAGGATATCTTATTAAGACATATAAGATTATACAGGGTTTGGACAAGCTAGAGGCAGGAAACATGTTCCCGATGTTGGGGGAGTCCGGAACCAGGGGCCACAGTTTAAGAGCAAGGGGTAAGCCATTTAGAACAGAGATGAAGGAAAACTTTTTCACACAGAGTTGTGAGTCTGTGGAATTCTCTGCCTCAGAGGGCAGTGGAGGCTGGCTCTTTGGATGCTTTCAAGAGAGAGCTAGACAGAACTCTTAAAGATAGCGGGACAAAGGGATATGGGGAGAAGGCAGGAACGGGGTATTGATTGTGGATGATCAGCCATGATCACATTGAATGGCGGTGCTGGCTCGAAGGGACGAATGGCCTACTCCTGCACCTATTGTTTTAACGCAGTGATTGTAGAGATCTGAAACACAATATCTGAAAGGCCGGTAGATTTCCTGCCTTCTCCCCATAAACCCCGACACCCATGCTAATCAAGAATCTGTCGATCACCGCCTTAAAAATAGGTTGAATGGAACGAATGGGCTTTTTTTGTGCTGTAGGATTCCATGGGCTATTCACCTCATCGTTGTCTGCCTCTTAAAGCTGGTTTACAAGTGGCAACTTTCATATGATTTTCTGTGAATGTCTATATTCTCCTGGTCATGTTTACCAAGTATATATTCGGGAGTGGAGTTGTTTGCAGGTGGAACTTCTGTGTTTTGTATTGAGTTTATGCCAATCTCGCTCTCCCCCCCCCCTTCACTATGGGAGCTCCCTGCTCCAGACAAGGTGTAACGTGTTTGGACTGTGACTTTGTACACTGAAGCCAGCTCGTCCAGGCTACCGTTCATTCACTGACTCAGACCTGATGACATATAACTCTTCTAACTCACGCTGCCTCAGATTCCTCAAGTTCGTACGTTCTCCCTGTGACCCTGTGAGATTTCTCCGGGTGCTCCGGCTACCTCCCTCACTCCAAAGACGTGCGTGGTATGTACTGTAGGTTAATTTGCTCTAGTGTCTCCAGTGTGTAGAATAGAAGCTGTTTCTAGTGTGTAGAATAGAACTAGTGTACAGGTGATCGCTGGTCGGCACAGGTTTAGGGCCTGTTTCCACGCTGTATCACTAAACCAAACTAAAGTAGACGTAACTAAACTAAGCTAAACTAAACCGGAGCTGAACAACTAAACTGTTACTTGTAGCAGCATTACAGGCCTGTAGACACAATGTACACACATGTAGAGGAGTGGTGTGTATTGTAGATGTGTAACTTGGTTTAGTTTAGTTTATACATAACAAATAAATTCAACCCTCAGTTAACAATTACAAGACTGGTGCAAAAAGCCAAAGTGTAATCAAAGAGGGTCCATAGAGGTTCACTGCTGAGGTCAGTGTTGTGTGGTGTTCAAGAGCCTGATGCTTGAATTGGGAAGACTTGAGTTGAACAACGAAACAGGAGAGGACATAGACGCCCAAGAGGGACTCACAAGTGGGTTTAAATATGGGAACAATTACCATTGGTGGGGCAGTCTCCAGCTAGGTAGGTTTTATCTGCATCTGCAGTCTGAGGCATTCTTATATAAGGTTTACATTCATCGTCCAGGGAAATGTTCTTTCTCTAATTACCCTTTCCGGTCACACGGTGTGCCTGAGGAGACTGATGTTCTGGTTTACAAAGGAGGCCAGTGTTATCTGTTAACTACAAAGGCCTGCACTCACTCCCACACTACAAGCCCATGCGCCGAGCTCACCCAATCCACTCCCCGTTCCTCAGCCTTGCTGAGAACATGGAAGCAGCTCGACAGACGGACACAGTCATCTGAGGTCATCTTCTCCATCTTTATCCCACATAGTGCTGGAGTAACTCAGCGGCTCAGGCAGCATCTCTGGAGAACGTGGATAGGTGGTATTTTGGGTCGAGATGCTTCTTCACAGATACAGCCTGACCCGCTGAGTTACTCCAGCACTTTGTCTGTTTTAACCAGCATCTGCAGTTCTTGGTTTCAACAGGTATTTCACCACCTGCGCTTAACATGGATTGGTGACTCTATCTTGCACTAAACATCATCTTTCTTTCTACTTTCTTGTCTTATTGTTCATTTCTCAGGATGTGGGGTAAAGCCAATGTTATTTGCCGATCCTCTTTTACTTTAGTTTAGCTTAGTTTAGTTTATTGTCACGTGTTCCGAGCTACAGTGAAAAGCTGTTTTGTTCCATGCTATCCAGTCAATGGAAAGACTATACATGATATCCAATCAATCTGTCCACAGTGTACAGATACAGGATAAAGGGAATAAGGTTTAGTGCACGATAAAGTCTAGTAAAACCCGATTAAAGATAGTCCGAGGGTCTCCAGTGAGATCAATGGTAGGTCAGTCCTGCTCTGTAGTTGGTGATAGGATGGTTCAGTTGCCTGATAGCAACTGGGAAGAAACTGTCCCTGAATCCCTAATGGCCGCACGGTGGTGCAGATGGAGCCTAGGAATGGGGGAATGGGAGCCGTTGCATACAGCACGTAATCTTCTGACATTTTCCCCACCTCCAACGGGATTTCACTACTAGTCACATTTTTCCATCTCCGCTCCCTGCAGAGACTGTTCCCTCCGCAACTCCCTGGTTCACTCATCCTTTCCCACCCAAACCTCCCCATCCCCAGGTACTTTCCCCTGCAACCGCAGGAGATGCAACGCCTGGCCCTATACCTGCCCCATCAACAGTCTCTTCGGCCCACCGAGTCCGCGCCGACCACGATCACCCGTGTACTAGTTCTATCCTACCGACTGGGAACAATTTACAGAAGCCAAGTAACCTACAAACCTGCACGTCTTTGGAATGTGGGAGGAAACCGGAGCACCTGGAGAAAACCCACGTGGTCACAGGGAGAACATACAAACTCCATACAGACAGCACCACTAGTCAGGATCGAACCCTGGTCTCTGGTGCTGCGAGGCAGCAACTCTACCACTGCGCCACTTTGTGATAAGAGTCCTTATCTGAAACGCACCTATCCACGTTCTCCAGAGATGCTGCCTGACCCGCCAAGTTACTCCGGTACCTCGTATCTTTTTTTGTAGTTCCTTGTGGCTGCAGTTCCTTGAGTCTACATTGTACTTACCAGACACTCATTTGTTTCCATTTCACCTCTAGCCTTTGTTACTATCTCCACCCATCCACCCATCACCTCCGCCCCCCACTTATCACTTGCTAGTTGCTGCTCCAGGCACAGGCAGAGGCCCGGGATGGGCTGGCAGGTATGGTGACGGTGCTTACGGGAGTGGTTTGGTGACGGAAGAAGTGAAGGGTGCAGGGACTGGTCTGGGAAGAAGCCAACCAGTGCGTCATTATTTACTCTGGAGCTTTCCGGAAGGTTCTCCTGCCAGAACATCAGGTGACTTGTGCAGAGAATCAGCTGCTGAGAGGTAGTGGCAATTAACCCTCTCATACCCAGTCATAGAGCGTAGAAACTTACCATTCAGCCCAACTTGCCCACAGCGACCAACATGTCCCGTCGGCACTCGCCCCACCCGACTATGTTTGGCCCCTATCCCTCTAAACCTATCCTATCCATGTACTTGTCCTATCTCTAAGGAGTTTGTATGTTCTTCCCGTGATCTGCGTAGGTTTTTTTCCAGATGCTCCAGTTACCTCCCACACTCAAAAGATGTACAGGTTTATAGGCTAATTGTCTTGGTAACATAGTAATTTGTCCCTAGTGTGTGTGGGATAGTGTTAAGTGTGCGGGGATCGCTGGCCGGCACGGACACTGTGGACCGAAGGGCCTGTTTCTGCCCTGTATCTCGCAACTAAACTAAACATGTCTAAATGTTTCTTAAAGTACCTCCTCCGGCAGCTCGTTCCATACACCCACCACCCTCTGTGTGAAAATGTTACCCCTCAGGTCCTATAAGAATCTCCCCTGCCCCCCCCCCCCCCCCCCTCACCTTAAAACTATGTTCTCTGGATCTCGATTTCCCTACTTCACACAAAGAGTGGTGGAACAAGCTGCTAGAGGAGGTAGTTGAGGCAGTGACTATCCCAACATTTAAGAAACACTTTGACAGGTCCGTGGATAGGACAGGTTTGGAGAGACATTGACCAAATGCAGGCAGGTGAGACTAGTGTAGCTGGGACATGTTGACCGGTGTGGACAAGTTGGGCAGATTGGCCTGTTTCCACACTGTATCATTCTATGACTCTGGGCAAGAATCTCTGTGCTTTTAACTGATCTCTTCCTCTCATGTGATGATAAGAAAGTATGACACAAAGTGCTGGAGTAACTCAGTGGGTCAGTCAGCAACACTGGAGAAAAAAGGATGGGTGACAATGATTATGGGGGGGAGAGGGAGAGGGAGGGAGAGAGAGAGAGGGAGAGGGAGGGAGAGAGAGAGAGAGGGGGAGAGATAGAGGGGGGAGAGAGGGAAGGAGGAGGCGAGAGAGAGAGATAGGGTAGAGAGAGAGAGAGAGAGAAGAGAGAGAGAGAGAGAGAGAGAGGGGGAGAGAGAGAGAGAGGGGGGGGGAGGTGGAAAAGAGGAGGGGCAGAACAAAACGTGGCAAGCAATAAGTGAACACAGGCAAGAGGATAGACAGATGCTGCCTGACCCGCCGAGTTCCTCCGTCACTTTGTATTTTGCTGAAGATTCCAGCATCTGCAATTCATTGTGTCACCTCCAACACTTGGGCGCTGCCTGTATGGAGATTGCAGGTTCTCCCCGTGACCGCGTGGGTTTTCTCCGGGTGCTCCGGTTTCCTCCCACAACCCAAAAAGACGTGCAGATTTGTAAGTTAATTGCCTTCTGTAAATTGTATCCAGCGTGCAGGATAGAACCAGATTGTGGTCGGCGTGGACTCGGTGGGCCGAAGGGCCTGTGATGCTTATCCGAGATGCTTATCTAAGATGTATCCGAGTAAAGAAGAGGTGAAGTTTCTGGTCGAGACAACTCCTTCAGACCTTTCAGCATGGTCTCGACCCGAAACGTCACCTCCAGAGATGCTGCCTGTCCCGCTGAGTTACTCCAGCGTCTTGTGTCTATCCTTGTTTTAAACCAGCATATGTAGTTCCTTCCTTCACGTTGCGTATGAATAGCAATGCTAGCTCTAACTTTGTGATTTGTTTACCCTGGATATACTCTGTTTACCCTGGATATACTCAGAGCCAAACTCCCTTTAACACTTGTGGGGGGGTGGGGACTTCCAATACCACAACCATGTAAGGGCGAAGTGCGTTCAGCGGGAGGTTTTTGCAGAGTTTCCACCTTTATGAGTTGACACTTGCTTCATGCAAGTTGCAGGTTATATTTGACGACCTCCTGTCAACTCAACCCCTATCGTAGTGGTTGCAAATGATCCAGGAAGCAGAGCCGTTTGCTAATTGCAAAGCGTGGAGGCTGTTGGATGCCGATGACTTCATCTGCCTTTCGAGTGGGTGTGAGTTTAGAATTCAGTTGTAGCTGATTTGTTATCAGCCACAGGCAACCTTGCGATGGGAACGGAGTTTGATCCTTTACTGACTGTGTGCCGGCGATCTCTCTCTCTCTCTCTCTCGTTCTCACTCTCTCTGTGTGAGTTCAACGTTGTTTAAAAACGTTTTTTTTAAGTTTATAAATATTCCCAGCGCTTGGGAGGAAGTTCGCAGCCAAGTGCACTTGGAAAGGAGGGGAGCGAGAGAGGAGGAATTAGATTCGCCCCAAGACTTCAAGTGAGAGTGCCGCAAGCGATGGGGAACTGAAGAAGTGGTGGTGATTGCCTCGGTGAAACAATCTGCAAATATATATATATATATAGAGAGAGAGAGAGAGAGGACACATGACGTGGAACAGCACGATGAGCAGCGGCTACAGCAGTCTGGAAGAGGACTCGGGAGAATTCTTTTTCACTGCAAGAACTTCCTTCTTCAAGAAGCCTCAAGCTAAGGCTAGACCCGAGCGGGTGAGTGTGAGTGCGTGTGTGTGCATTTGCTCCGGCTGCGCTGGCTGGACGCCTAACTCCTCTCCAAGGCACATACACACAAAACTCCAGAGAGAGCGATATTCTAATTGCATTAGCAAAGTGCCGGGGGAACTTGTAGACCCAAGGAACTGCAGGTGCTCAAAAAATAAGACACAAAGTGCTGGAGGAGCTCAGCGGGTCTCTGGAGAAAAGGAATGGGTGATGTTTCGGATCGAGACGTTTAAGAAAGAACTGCAGATGCTGGAGAAATGGAAGGTGGACAAAAATGCTGGAGAAACTCAGCGGGTGAGGTAGAAGGGTCGAGAGCCTTCTTCAGACTGAGATGCTGCCCGACCCGCCGAGTTACTCCAGCACTTTGTGTGCATTAACCGGCATCTGCAGTTCCTTGTTTCTACGAACTGCAGATGCCGGTTTACAAAAAAAAAAGTGCTGGAGTAACGCAACTAGTCAGACAGCATCTCTGGAGAACATGGATAAGTGACTCTTCTTGCCAGAATATAGGACAACGAACAGTGCAGCACATGATCGGGCCATTCGGCCCACAATGTTTGTGCTGAACATGAGGGCAAGTTAAACTGATCTAATCTGCCTGTACATGGTCCAGAACCAGGGGGCCACAGTCTTAGAATAAAGGGGAAGCCATTTAAAACTGAGGCGAGAAAAAAACTTTTTCACCCGGAGAGTTGTGAATTTGTGGAATTCCCTGCCACAGAGGGCAGTGGAGGCAAAATCACTGGATGGATTTAAGAGAGAGTCAGATAGAGCTCTAGGGGCTAGTGGAGTCGAGGGATATGGGGAGAAGGCAGGCACGGGTTATTGATTGGGGACGATCAGCCATGATTACAATGAATGGCGGTGCTGGCTCGAAGGGCTGAATGGCCACGTCCTGCACCTATTTTCTATGTTTCTATCCATAACTCTCTATTCCTTGCACTTCTATGTGCCTATCTTATAGTCTCTTAATGACCACTATCGCATCTGCCCCCACCACCAACTCTGGCAATGTGTTCAAGGCCCTCACTAATTGGTTTGTTAGTCTGAAGAAGGGTCTCGACCCAAAACATCACCCATCCTTTATCTCCAGAGATGTTGCCTGACCCACTGAGTTACTCCAGCACTTTGTGTCTTTTGGTTGCTGGAGTAGCTCAGCGGGTCAGGCAGCATCTGCAGAAGGAAGGGACAAGGCGCCATTTGTGGTCGGGACTCGGTTTGAAAGGGTCCCATTTGTGCATTCCCTCCACAGATGCTACCTGACCTGCTGAGCTACTCCGGCACTTTGTGTTTTGCTCATGATCCTAGTAATGGCATTTCCTTGTCTCTGCCAATTATACAAACCAGAATAGATAATATCTATCATTTAGATTGAGAGGGATATGGGCCAAATGTGGGCAGGTGGGACTAGTGTAGATGGGGCATGTTGGTCGGCGTGGGCAAGTTGGGCTGAAGGGCCTGTTTTCGTGCTGTATGACTAACTCTTCAACGCAATCTCCCTGTGCACTGTAAACCTTTGAGTTCTTGGCAACCGGTCTTTGTGCCTCGTTGCCAACAATACACATCTTTTATTTGTCGTGGCAGTGAAATAAAATATTTACTTTCTGACCTTGGCACTACTAATATTTACGAGGCTCAGTTTGGAAAGTGAGGTTGATGTTTAGTTGAGGTGATGGGGAGGATTACACGTGGGGTGATTGCCCTGGTAGGCCGTTAGGTTAACACACTGTTGCTGGACAATTATTAGCAAGGACAGTGTAGCCAGAGATAAGAGATTGTGCGTGGGCAGGCAGCTATGAGTGACTCCATATGATTTTATTTTCACCAATCTCGTTGAGGGTGAGTTTAAACAGAGCTTATCTCTTGTTTTTTTGTTACGTAACGCAAAAACTGCAGATGCTGGCCGATTTAAGCAGATTTAAAACACAAAATGCCAGATATACTCAGTAGGTCAGGCAGCATCTGTGGAGAGAGAATACATCATTAAACTTGCAGTAAAATACAAAGTACTGGAGGAACTCGACAGGTGAGGCAGCATCTTAGAGAGAGAGAGGGAGAGACAGAGATAGATAAGCACGGACACAGGCCCTTCGGCCCACCGAGTCCACGCCGACCATCGATCACCCATTCGCATCAGTTGTGTTATCCCACTTTTGCGTCCACCGCCTGCAAACTGGGGGCAATTTACAGAGGGCCAATTAATCTACAATCCCGCATGTCTTCAGGATGCGAGAGGAAACTGGAGTACCTGGAGGAAACCCACGTGGTCACAGGGAGAACCAGCAAACTCCACACAGACAGCACCTGGATTGAACCTGGGTCCCTGGTGCTGTGAGGCAGCAACTCTAGCATGGCGGGATTGGGCAGGCGGCGTTTTAGGTTATTACCCTTCCTCAGACTGATAGAGTGGGGGGGGGAAGAAACCTGGAAAGTGAGTGGGGCTGGACAAAGCCTGACAAGTGATAGGTGGATGCAGATGGGTGGAGTAAGAGCCAAAGGCTGGAGGTGAAAAGGAGACAAAAGGGTGTTAGACAAGGAGAGAGAAGTGAATTGTAAAGCCAGAGGAAGGGATGAAGGTGAAAGGGGATGAGGAGAGGGTGGGGGAGAGTAAAGGGAAATAGGTAACTCGGGGGTGGGAGATGAGTGTGTGGAGATGGGTAAAGGACTAAAGTGACCGGAACATTTCAGCATCTGCAATTCCTCGTGTTTTCATCTTGCATTTACACTTCTGATTTTGGAGGCCCGGAAAACTGCAGATGCTGGAATCTTGAGAAAAACTCAAAGTCCTGGAGGAACTCAGCAGGTTAGTCAGCACCAATGGAGGGAATGGACAGATGACATTTGAGGTCGGGACAGAAAGGTCCCGACCCAAAACGTCCTCTGTCCACTCCCTCCACTGACTGACCTTCCGAGTTCCTCCAGCACTTTGTGTTTTGCTTGAGATTCCAGCATCTGCAGTTCCTTGTATCTTCTCTGTATGTGAAATAATCTCTTGTTTGGAAGATTGGAATAGTTCTCCAGCTATCCAGGTCACTGTTTGTTAATTGTTTAGCCACTGTGTTAAGTGGTTGGTATTGCATTAAGGGACGGTATCTTACTCAAATTGCTGCGTTGGTGTAAACACTGCAACAGCGGCTGAAGTTAATGTGGAGGCACAGTGAAGCTTTTTTTTTTGCATGCAGTTCAGTAAAGTATCACCATGCACAAGCACAATCTCTGATTAAGTACAGAGTGTACAGAAATAGTCCACTGAGACAGCGTGTAAGTGTCGCCAGGGTCTGGCGCCCTTTTCAAAGTCCAGTCCGGCCCGTGCGCCCGTTCTCCTGGAGCGGCGCCCGATCCAGGCGAGCCCCAGGGGCGGCACGGTGGCGCAGCGGTAGAGTTGCTGCCTCACAGCGCCAGTGACCCAGGTTCGATCCCGACTCCAGGTGCGGTCTGTATGGAGTTTGTACATTCTACCCTTGACCATATGAGATTTCTCCGGGTGCTCCGGTTTCCTCCCACACTCCAAAGACGTGCAGGTTTGTAGGTTAATTGGCTTTGGTAAAAATTGTAAATTGTTCCTCGTGTGTAGGATAGTGTAAGTGTGCGGGGATCGCTGGTCGGCGTGCACTCTGTGTGGGCCGAAGGGCCGGTTCCCATGCTGTACCTCTCAAGTCTAAAGTCCCAGGCTGCTGCAGAGCCTCCAGCCATCATCACCATCCGGATCGGCCAGCGAACTGTCGCTCCTCTCCTCGCCCGGCCACCTTCACCCCTCGTGTCCCGAGGGTACCTCCCGCAGCCGAAGTAGAGGGGGGGGGAGGAGGTAGGACCTTGGTTCACAGATGAGGGTTGTGAGTGTCTGAGAGAAGCCAGCAGGGATCAGGATGGCCAGGGTAAGTGATAAGGGTGGAGTTGAGCAATGTGGCCCTTGTGGCTGAAGGGATCAGGGGGTATGGAGAGAAGGCAGGTACAGGATACTGAGTTGGATGATCAGCCATGATCATATTGAATGGCGGTGCAGGCTCGAAGTGCCGAATGGCCTCCTCCTGCACCTATTTTCTATGCTTCTATACTGGGTGGTCTACTTGCCTGCATTGTGCAACGTCCCGAGTGGCAGCTTCAGCAATGAAGGTCCATCGCTGCTGAAACTTCTCTCCTCCTCCTGTGCCTGAAGACATGTCGATGCAATTGCATCTTGATGGGTTATCAGCTTAAACCTAAAAGCAGCAAATATCCCATCTCCACACTCTTTATACCCCTGTCATGTATGTTACATATTTCACTCAGTTTAGTTTAGAGATACAGCGCAGAAACCTTCTGGCCAGTGAGTCGGCACCGACTAGCGATTTCCACCCTCCCCGTACAATAGTCCTATTGTACGCACAAGGGATAATTTTACCAAAACTAATTAACCTACAAACCTGCACACCTTTGGAATGTGGGAGGAAACCGGAGCACCCGGAGAAAACCCATGCGGTCACAGGGAGAACATGCAAACTCTGTACAGACAGCACCCATAGTTAGGATCGAACCTGGGTCTCCGGCGCTACAAGCGATGTAAGGCAGTAACTCTATCGCTGCACCACTGTGCTACCCGAGCTTTCAGAAAGCTTTTTAGCTGCGTTATCCAGTTAGCAGAAAGACTATACAGGATTACAATCAAGCTGCCTACAGTGTACAGATTCAGGATGAATAGAATTACGTTTAGTGCAAGATAAAGCACAATTAAAGATAGTCTGAGGGCCTCCAATGAGGTAGATGGTAGGTCAGGACCGCTCTCTAGTTGGTGATAGGATGGTTCAGTTGGGAAGAAACTGTCCCTGAATCTGGAGGTCTGCGTTTTTACGCTGCTCTACCTCTTGCCTGATGAGAGAGGGGAGAAGAGATTCAGATTCAGATTCAACTTTAATTGTCATTGTCAGTGTACAGTACAGAGACAACGAAATGCAGTAGGGACATCGAAATGCAGTGACCAGGGGTGAGTGACCAGGGGTGAGACTGGTCCTTGATTATGCTCAGATTTAGATTATAACCCAATCCCCTTTGTTCCACTCCTCTGCTGCTTCGCCCGAGCCCGAGCATCCTCCCCTCTGTCATCAGAAGTGACCCTGACTCCAAATGTCACCTATCCATGGTCAGAGATGCTGCCTGACCCATCAAGTTACTCCAGCACTTTGTGTCCTTTAGTGAAATGCATGCCCTGAAATGATAGATAGATAGATAGATAGATAGATAGATTGATTGATTGATTGATTGATTGATTGATTGATTGATTGATTGATTGATTGATTGATTCAAACAAACAAACAACCAAAGTGCTGGTGCAACTCAGCAGGTCAGGCAGCTTCATTAGAGAAAAAGGATAGGGCATGTTTTGGTCGGGTCCCCTGACGATATCTTCCACTTGTAAAATGGTGATAAAATCTGGATAGCATTTATGTATATGTGCCATTTATGTTTGTGTGTATATGTACACCCAGGTCTCGGTGTTCCAACATTCCCGTTAGATTGCTGCTGTTTTCTCAGTGTAGATTCTCCTTGTCCGGGATATATTTAGTTAAGACTTCATTTGAGCTGTAAGTACAGCCTCTTGGTTCACCACAGGGTCTCGGTATCTTCAGCAGCTAATCACAGTGCGTTCTCGTGATGTTGTGGCCACTGAGATTATTAGCAGTGTCAAGTATTCGTGAGGCATGTATTTTTATTCATTCTAAATATAGACAACATTGCTTCAATGTGTGCGCAGGTTGACAATTCAGCACATATTAAAACTCCCTTTAAAACACGTACACATATACATTTTGAAATATACACACTTACACTTGCAAACTTATGGGCCTGTCCCACTGAGGCTATTTTTAGGCAACTGCCGGCGACTGTCATAATCTTAGTAGGTCGCCGAAAAAATCGGTGACTGGACCCCCCCTTCAACATAAAATTTGAAATAGAATCATTACTTTAACGACAAAAAAAAACAAAGTCAAGACCGGCGACAACCTACGTTAACCTGGGGACAACTATGACAGCACCAGACATGTTGAAAATTTAGCGGCAACCAGAACGACGCTACGAGTTTTTGCGCGACTGAGGAGACAACTCCCGGTGACCACCGGCAAACATGTGGCGACAAACTAGTTGCCTGTAGTTGCCTAAAAAATCACCTGAGTGGGACAGGCCCATTACACTTACAGGTATACACTTAAAATATATATACAATCATACACTTACACACACATAGACGCACACACATAGAATTACACATTCACACATGCCGTCCATATCTCTCATTTCCCTTTCCCCGCTGAAGAAGGGTCTCAACCCGAAATGTCACCTATTCCTTGAGTTACTCCAGCTTTTTGTGTCTATCTACACAGACACTTACACATACAAACGTGCACTTACATATACTTACACTCATACACATACACTTCACACACACACACACCATTATAGAAACATAGAAAATAGGTGCAGGAGTAGACCATTCGGCCCTTCAAGCCTGCACCGCCATTCAATATGATCATGGCTGATCATCCAACTCAGTATCCCATCTCCATACCTTCTCTCCATACCCCCTGATCCCTTTAGCCACAAGGGCCACATCTAACTCCCTCTTAAATATAGCCAATGAACTGGCCTCAACTACCTTCTGTGACAGAGAATTCCACAGATTCACCACTCTCTGTGTAAAAAATGATTTTCTCATCTCGGTCCTAAAAGCCTTCCCTCTTATCCTTAAATTGTGACCCTTAGTTCTGGACTTCCCCAACATCGGGAACAATCTTCCTGCATCTAGCCTGTCCAACCCCTTAAGAATTTTGTAAGTTTCTATAAGATCCCCCCCTCAATCTTTTAAATTCTCCCTGCATTAACTGCTGCAGCTTCTTCCACCCAAACTTGCTGCCCGTAAAATGAGAACACAGTGTGCTTTTCAAGTAGATCTGGTAACAAGACAAAACAACAGCACTGTGCTGAGGAAGGAAAAGATATGGTGGGAGTTTATTATGTCTTTTACAGAAATTGCAAGGACAGGAGGAAGCTGTTTACTCTCCCATAACGTTTAATGAGATCATAACAAACCTGTGGCCTTCAGTTCACCTTGCTTCTACTCTCGAGTCTTTATGGCCAATCTCAGATTTAAAGTGAATAGTGAGCCCAATGTGAAATACATTTCGGGAAAGATGATCACAAAAAGCTCTGCGGGTCAGCCAGCAATCTTGGAGAAAAGGAATAAGGTCTTGGCCCAAAATGTCGCCTCTATTTTTCTCCAGAGATGCTGCCTGACCTGCTGAGTTACTGCAACTTTTTGTGTGTCTGTCTTTGGATTAAACCGGCATCTGCACTTCCTCACTACAAATTTTGGGGAAGATAGTTCCAGATTTTATCACTTCCTTGTATGCAGAAAGACCCTTTCTTCAGGGGTCCCGAACGAAATGTCACCCATCCATGTTCTCCAGGGATTCTGCCTGACCTGCTGATTTACACCAGCGATAGACACAAAATGCTGGAGTAACTCAGCGGCATCTATGGAGAGAAGGAATGGGTGACATTTTGGGTCAAGTCAAGTCAATTTTATTTATATAGCACATTTAAAAACAACTCTCGTTGACCAAAGTGCTTTACATTGGTACACAGAAATGCTGGAGAAACTCAACGGGTGCAGCAGCATCTATGGAGCGAAGGAAATAGGCAACGTTTCGGGCCGAAATCCTTCTTCAGACTGATGGGGGGGTTGGGGGGCGGGGAGAAGAAAGGAAAAAGGAGGAGGAGGAGCTGAGGGATGGGAGGAGACAGCCCGAGGGCTGAGGAAGGGGAGGAGACAGCAAAGGCTAACAAAATTGGGAGAATTCAATGTTCATGCCGGCAGGCTGCAGACTCCCCAAGCGGAATATGAGGTGATGTTCCTCCAATTTCCGGTGTTGCTCACTCTGGCCATGGAGGAGACCCAGGACAGAGAGGTCGGACGTGGAATGGGAGAGGGAGTTGAAGTGCTGAGACACCGGGAGATCAGGTTGGTTATTGTAGCCCGAGCGGAGGTGTTCGGCGAAACGATCGCCAAGCCTCCGCTTGGTCTCACCGATGTAGATCAGCTGACATCTAGAGCAGCGGATGCAATAGATGAGGTTGGAGGAGATGCAGGTGAACCTCTGTCGCACCTGGAACGACTGCTTGGGTCCTTGAATGGAGTCGAGGGGGGAGGTAAAGGGACAAGTGTTTCATCTCTTGCTGTTGCAACGGAAAGTGCCAGGGGAGGAGGTGGTACGGGAGGGAAGGGTTAACGTCTGCCTGTCCCTTGTTCAAGATTCCAGCATTTCCCCTCTCTCCTCACTTCCATCTATCAGCTACTTGACACCTTGTGATCCCAGAGGTGTGGCCCTGTGTGAATTGCAGTCTTTTCAGGCCATTTAAATCCATTTGCCATTGAGATGTGATTGCCTTTAACAACCACTCAAGGCCCTTGTGATGTACAAGAATGAAAGCAGTGTTGACACTAATTGCATTACAAAAGCCAACCTTGCCGACAATGTTAACATTTACCCGTTACTGTTCATGTGTAAAACCAATGGCACAGCGGGTAGAGTTGCTGCCTCACAGCACCTGAGACCCCATTTCGATCCTGACCTCGGGGGGCTGCCTGTGTGGAGTTTGCACGTTCTCTCTGTGACCGCGTGGGTTTTCTCCAGGTGCTCTATTTTCCTCCCACACTCCAAAGGCATTCGGGTTCATCGGCTAATTGGCTGTAAAATTACCCATGGTGTGTCGGAAGTGGATGGGAAAGTGGGATAACATAGGAAGGGTGTGAATGGGTGAGTGATGAGCGAAAGGGCTGGCTTCCATACTGTAGGGAGAGGTTAAGCAGACTAGGACTAGGTTCCTTGGAGTGTAGGAGGAGGAGGATTCTAGAGGTGTACAAGATCATGAGAGGAATAGATGGGGTAAATGCACAGAGTATTTTACTCAGAGTGGAGGAATCTAGAGGGGCATGGGTTTAAGGTGAGGAGGGGGGAAATATTTAATAGAAGCCCGAGGGGCAATGTCTTTACACAAAGGGTGGTGGGTGTATGGAACGAGCTGCCAGAGGAGGTGGTTGAGGCAGGGACTATCGCAATGTTTAGGGAACATTTAGACAGGTACATGGATAGGATTTAGAGGGATTTGGGCCAAACGTGGGCAGGTGGGACTAGTGTAGATGGAGCATGTTGGTTGGTGTGGGCAAGTTGGGCTGAAGGGCCTGTGCTGAAAACTAACACCATTCATAGTTTTTTCTTCATGGGTGACTTTATTCCCTTGCTGTTCACACTGTATTGTGAGGCGGTTCTTTCTCTGTGAGCCGTGACGGGCGTTGAGTGGAAATTCCCGTAGCTTGCCAGCTAAAGCTCGCCTGTCGGGGAGGGTGTAGCAATGAACCTCACCTGGACTGTGTGGCTTGCATTCCAAGAGCAATGTGACGAATGTGGCATGACATCACTCTGGGGCGAGGCTGGAGTGAAAGATTTGCATTTACGTGGCGCCTTTCGCCCACTCTCGATGTCCCACCTTGCTCAACAGCCAACGACTGTGGAACCCGAAAGAAGAGAAAGGAAATATGTAGGAAGGAACTGGTTTAAACCGAGTGATAGACACAAAAAGCTGGGGTAACTCAGCGGGACAGGCAGCATCTCCGTAGAGAAGGAATGGGTGACGTTTCGGGCCGAGGCCCTCCATCTGAAGAAGGATCTCGACCCGAAACGTCACCCATTCCTTCTCTCCGGAGATGCTGCCTGGCCCGCTGAGTTACTCCAGCTTTTTGTGTCCATCTTCAGAAGGAAGGAAATGGCAGGCTTGATGTTTAAGTCTATTAGTTTAGTTTAACTTATTGTCAAGTGATATATGATATGCCATTTATTGTCACTATACATGTACAATGAAATTAAAAGCTGCTCGTACTCAGTGCATACATATAATTTAGTACAAAAAACAAGAAACAGAAAACAAAAACAGAAGGGAGAAGGGGGGGGGGGGGGGATAGGTGCACAATTCTGCGGCGCTATATACATATATACAGATGGAAGTCCGGGTGTTGGGCTGTGAAGTCAGTACATGTGTGAATTAAGAGTAGTTATAATTTTCGGTGTACTGAGGTACAGTGGAAATCTTTTGTTGCACGCCATCCAGTCAGCGCAGAGACTGTACATGATTGTAATCGAGCCGTCCACAGTGTACAGATACGGGATAAAGGGATTGCATTTAGTGCAAGGTAGAGTCCAATTAAAGATAGTCTGGGGGTCTCCAGTGAGGTAGGTGGGAGGTCAGGACCGCTCTCTAGTCATCGATAGGGTGGTTCAGTTGCCTGATAACAGCTGGGAAGTAACTGTCCCTGGATCTGGAGGTGTGTGTTTTCATTCCTGTATCCCTTGCCTGATGAGAGAAGAGGGAGTGACCAGGGTGAAGGTACACAAAAATGCTGGAGAAACTCAGCGGGTGCAACAGCATCTATGGAGCGAAGGAGATAGGCAACGTTTCGTCCCGAAACGTTGCCTATCTCCTTCGCTCCATAGATGCTGCTGCACCCGCTGAGTTTCTCCAGCATTTTTGTGTACCTTCGATTTTCCAGCATCTGCAGTTCCTTCTTAAACACAGTGACCAGGGTGAGACTAGTCCTTGATTATGCTGGTGACCCTGCCTGCCTGGGGCAGTGTGATGTGTAGATGGAGTCAATGGAGGTGAGGTTGGTTTGTGTGATAGTCTGGGCTGTGTCCATAGCTTACTGTGATTGCGAGCGGTCTTGGATGGAGCTGCTCTCAAAACATGTTGTGGTGCATCCTGATGAAATGCTTTCTACAGCGCAACTGTAGAAGATGGTGAGGGTTGTTGGGGATATGCCGAACATTCTGAGCCTTCTAAGGAAGTAGAGGCGTTGGTGTCATATGTACCTTGGTGCTGTGAAAAGCTTTGTTTTGGATGCTCTACAATCAGATCAGATATACTATTATACAATAATAATAATAATAATAATAATACATTTTATTTGTATAGCGCTTTTCAAGGACTCAAAGTCGCTATACATGGTGAGTCAAGAACAAAACAAAATAGAGCAGTAAGACAGAGATGCAAAGGGGAGGGGGACATGGGACTAAGGGTATGCAGAGGTGAAGAGATGGGTCTTGAGGCGGGACTGGAAGATGGTGAGGGACTCAGAAGTTCGGATCAATTGTGGGAGGGAGTTCCAGAGCCTGGGAGCTGCCCTGGAGAAGGCTCTGTCTCCAAAAGTGCAGAGGTTGGATTTCAGAATGGAGAGGAGACCGGCTGAAATGGATCTGAGGGACCGTGAGGGTTGGTAGGGGGCGAGGAGGTCAGTGAGATAAGGGGGGGGGGGCAAGTGGTGGAGGGCTTTGTAGGTGAGGACCAGGATTTTGTAGGTGATCCGGTGGGAAATGGGAAGCCAGTGAAGTTCTTTGAGGACTGGGGTGATGTGGTGCCAGGATTTGGTGTGGGTAATGAGTCGGGCGGCTGCATTCTGGACCAGTTGGAGTCGGTTGATGTTGCTGGAATTAATGCCAAAGAGAAGAGAGTTACAGTAGTCCAGTCGGGAGGAGATGAAGGCATGGATGAGTCTTTCAGCAGCGGGGGGGTGTGAGAGAGGGTCTGATTTTGGCAATGATGCGGAGGTGAAAAGATGATGTTTTGACAACATGGCGGATGTGAGGCTCAAGGGAGAGAGTTGAGTCAAAGATCACGCCAAGGTTGCGGGCCTGAGGAGATGGGGAGACAGTGGTGCCGTCAATAGTGAGAGTGGGGTTGTTAATTTTGGTAAGTGTTGATTTGGAGCCAATGAGGAGAAATTCTGTTTTGTTACTGTTTAATTTAAGGAAGTTGAGTTGCATCCAAGATTTGATGGCTGACAGGCAGGAGTTGATATGGGAGAGAGGGGGGTGGTGGGGGGACTTGGTGCTGAGATAGATCTGGGTGTCATCAGCATAGCAATGGAAGTTTAGTTTGAAGTGACGGAGTATATGACCAAGGGGGAGGATGTAGATGATGAAGAGGAGGGGACCGAGAACAGAGCCTTGGGGAACACCTTGAGTGATAGTGGCTGTAGCAGAGGTGTGGTTATGGAGAGAGATGAAGTGGGATCGGTTGGAAAGGTAGGAATGGAGCCAGCTGAGTGCAGAACCTTCAATGCCGAGGTCTTTAAGTCTGGTAAGCAGGATGTTATGGTTCACGGTATCGAAGGCTGCACTCAGGTCGAGGAGGATGAGGATGTTGAGGGAACCAGTGTCAGCAGCGGTGAGGAGGTCGTTGAGGACTTTGAGGAGAGCAGTTTCTGTGCTATGGAGGGGGCGAAAGCCAGATTGGAGGGGTTCAAGTAGGTTATACGCAAGGAGGTGGGAATGAAGTTGTGACGCGACGATACGCTCCAGGGTGTTTGAAAGAAAGGGGAGGTTTGAGATTGGGCGGTAGTTAATGAGAGAGGAGGGATCAAGACCAGGTTTCTTTAAGATTGGTGTGACAGCAGCAGTTTTGAAAGCAGAGGGGACAATTCCTTGGGACAATGAGGAGTTGAAGAGATTAATAAGGTAACAATCACAATAATACTTTATTAGCCAAGTATGTTTTGCAACAGATTAAGAAAACGGGTGGTGGGTGTGAGCTCAGTTGGGAGAAGGGCCTGTTTCCATATGTAGAACCAAAGAACTGCAGATGCCAGTTGATACACAAAAGGCCTCGATATGCTGGAGTAACTCAGCAGGTCAGGCAGCATCTCGAGAGAACAAGGATAGGTGACGTTTTGGGTTGAGACCCTTCGGACTCAGAAACGCCACCTATCCATGTTCTCCAGTGATGCCGCCTGACCTGCTGAGTTACTCCAGCACATTGTATCCTTTAGAGGCTACTGTATCTCCAAACTAAACTAAACTATCAACCAGATCCCTCCACAATCACAGTGGCACAGCGGTAGAACCGCTGCCTCACAGTGCCAGACACCCGGGTTCGATCATGACATCCGGTGCTATCTGTGTGGAGTTTGCAAGTTCTCCCAGTGACCGCATGGGATTCGTCTGGGTGCTCCGGTTTCCTCCCAAATGCCCAAGACGTGCAGGTTTGTAGGTTAATTGGCTTCTGTAAATTGTCACTAGTTGTGCGTTGTGTGTTAATTAGTGAACAGGTGAGCAATGGCCGGCATGGGCTCGGTGGGCCTGTTACCGAGCTGTGTCTCTAACATAAACTAAACTAAGCAACAAGATGTGTGCAGAATATAGACACAAGTGCTGGAGAAACTCAGCAGGTCAGGCAGCATCTCAGAAGAAAAAAAGGATGGGTGATGTTTTGGGTCGGGACCCTTGAAGTGGACAAATAACCATGTAAAAGCTGTGGTGGGAGCTCTGAATGGTCTGGATTTCGAGGAGAGAA
Organism: Leucoraja erinaceus; assembly: GCF_028641065.1. Classification (NCBI taxonomy): domain Eukaryota; kingdom Metazoa; phylum Chordata; class Chondrichthyes; order Rajiformes; family Rajidae; genus Leucoraja; species Leucoraja erinaceus. The sequence continues at coordinate 22,869,988 of NC_073395.1, read as the reverse complement.
GGATCTTAAGACCTATTTAAAAACAATCTAAACCAACGACCTGATAATTGTAGTTGTAGTATTACACTAGCAGCCGTTAATGGACACAAATGGTATCCCATTTAAAAGATTACTACTTACTTCCAAGTCTGCAGTAAATCACTTACTTTCCTTCCTCTTTAATTAAGTCCATATTTTGTGCTTGTGGTACATTTTCAGTTGCCTATGTTGTCGTTTAGACAGGCCGATGTTGCACGTACAAAATTACAGAGAGGTTGAAGTGTGAGGGGGTAATTAGTTTTAACTGGAGGCCCATTTAGTGGTAATGTTCCCAAGACGACAGCTTTATTCCCACCTGTGCCCTGGAAAGGAAAGAACCTCTCCCTGCCTCAGGCAGTCATGAAAGGCTTGGCAGCTTTGGGGCGGCACGGTGGCGCAGCGGGAGAGATGCTGCCTCACAGCGCCAGAGACCCGGGTTCGATCCTGACTTACGGGTGCTGTCTGCATGTAGTTTGTACGTTCTCCCCGTGACCACGTGGTTTTTCTCCGAGTGGACCGGTTTCCTCCCACACTCAAAAGACGTGCAGGTTTGTAGGTTGACACTAAGTGCTGGAGTAAGTCACCAAGCGAGGCAGCATCTCTGGAGAAAAGAGATGTGGAAGTGATTGAGGCTGTAAAAGGGTTCCCATCGGAAACGGCACCCATCATTTTCCTCAGAGATGCTGCCTGACCCACTATATGACCTGCCTGACTATAGCACTCTGTGTCTATCATTGGTGTAAACCAGCATCCTCCTTACACTGGTTTCTTGGTAATTGTAGGTTAATTGGCTTCGGTAAAAATTGTAAATTGTCCCTTGTGTGTAGGATAGCGCTAGTGTACGAGTAATCGCTGGTCGGCGTGGACTTGGGGGGCCGAAGGGCCTGGTTCCATGCTCTATCTCTAAAATCCACAGTCTATAGTAAAGCTGATGAGATACTTTCAAACCTTAATCACCAGGACATTCAGGGCAAATCCATGTGTGACGGGATAATGAGCAGGTGTTGTTGTGGAGAGGATGTTACTTCCTGTGGAAGAATCTATAATTATGGGTATTTGTTTAAGTCTCCCATTTAACACACAGTTGAAGCCAGTTTGGTGGGACATAGGTCTTGGGAACACCTGTCTGAAGAGCTGTACAGTTCAGAAACAGGCCCTTCAGCCCTCCACATCCATGCTGACCGCAATCCCATTTGCCTGTGTTAGGAGGGTCTCCTTCTACACCATAATGGGACACAGCATGCTGGAGTAACTCAGCGGGTCAGGCAGCATCTCTGGAGAACAGAGATAGGTGATGTTTAGGGTTGAGACCCTTCATCGGTCTGAAGAAGGATCTCGACTCGAAACGTCACCTATCTAGAGATAGGTTCTCCAGAGATTCTGCTGATATGCAAAGTACTCCAGCGCTTTGTCCTTTTGTGTATTAACCAGCACCTGCGGTTGCTTGGTTCTATATTCCTCCTTCTATGCCATGTCTATTTAGGTGCCTTTCTAAATTCCTTTTACATGTGAGCATTGAATTCTCTAATTTTAAATAATTTCTACTTGTGCTCACTTCCCTTGCCCCCCCCCCCTCCAGTTTCTTCTCACTGCATTGTTTCCCTCTTGAGATCACACCTTCCCTAGCCAACAATGGATTTACCAGGCACCGCCCTGCCTGAGGTCATTTGTGGCCGGTGCCTATTAGTCCTGGACTTTTCTCGCCTCCAGCTCTTCAGCCCCCCCCCTCCCCCAATACTTTCAGTCCAAAGAAGGGTCCTGACCCAAAATGCAGCAATATCTATTCTTCAGGGTGCTGTCTGACACGTTGAATTACTCTAGAAGTTTGTGTCTGTCTTTGGTGTAAACCAGCCTCTGTACATCCCCGCTGCTACCTCTTCAACATAGACATTGTATATGATTCCACTAGCTGCTCTGGGAATACATTGCAGACATCCACCACTCTCTGCACTCTTCCACAAAAGAGTAATGGAAACAGATTCTCTGAACATTTTTTAATGCAGTTAGATTTGTGATAAGCTGTTCAAGTTTACATTTCAAGGTCAAGTTCACATTTATTGTCGCAGGCACCAGTTGGTACAGTGAAATGTGGGTTGCCGTACAGCCATACGATTAAGAAGAACACAACACATGAGAGAATTTAACATAAACATCCCCTACACAGCGGAATCAACGTTTCCCACTGTGAGGGAAGGCAATAAGGTTCAGTCATCTTCAATCTGGGAATGGGGAGTTCAATGATTTCATGATGCTTTATCTATCACATGCATTCTTAGATACAGTGAAATGCTTTGATTTGTGTACAACCTGGTTAAGTCTCACAGCAGACCCCCCCCTCCCCTAGGCTGTACACAAGGGTCGTCATGTTTTGCCGCTGATAAAGTTACAAAAGTTCACGGAACAGTCCTATCTACCGCCTGCTGCGGTATGTGGCCGCAGATCGCCCTACCAGCCATCATCCCGTACACCAGCACTATCCTACACAGCAGGGGCAATTTATAATTCTTACTGAAGGCAATTAACCTACACACCTGTACGTCTTTGGAGTGTGGGAGGAATCTGGAGCACCCGGGGAAAAGCCACATGGTGACAGGGAGAACGGACAAACTCCGTACAGACAGCACCTGTAGCCGGGATCGAACCCGAGTCTCTGGCGCTGTGAGGCAACAACGCTACCAATGTGCCACTGTGCCTCGCTTTACACAGCAGGGCAAGGCAGGCTCTTTAGTGGTAAATGAAATGCTTTCTGCAAGAGTCGCTCGTGCAAATCAAGTACAAGTTTGGATACAGCAAGCTCCAAAGGCACATTGGAATATTAATCTGCCGTTAATGTTGATCGAGGATCCCTATTTATCTGTTGCCCATAGCAACCTGAGGCTCCATTTGTGCTGTGTCCTCTGCATTCTTAACATTTTTACATCTTGTGCTTGCTTGAGGTTTGATTGCAGGGGATTAACTCTGTGTAAACAATAGCTGTAGCTTCTGTTTGAATGCAGATTATATACAGAGAATTTAGTATTGGACAACACCAGAACAGGCCCTTCAGCCCACAATGTCTGTACCGAACGTGATGCCAAATTATCAGCTTAAATAGCGGGAATTTGCAGGATTGAAGCAGCAGAGGATAAGGGGAGATCATTTAGAGGTGTATAAGATCATGAGAGGAATAGATCAGGTAGACACACAGAGTCCTTTGCCCAGAGTAGGGGAACCGAGAACCAGCGGGCATAGATTTAAGGTGAGGGGAAAAAGATTTAATAGGAACCTGAATGGGTAAATTTGATACCCATTCAGTATATAGTTCATTTGATACCCATTCAGTGTATAGAACGGGCTGCCGAGGAGGTAGTTGAGGCAGGTACTATCGCAACTTTCAAGAAACATTTGGACAGGTACATGGATAGGACAGGTTTAAAGGGCGGCAGGTGGGACTGGTGTAGATGGGACATGTTGGGCGGTGTGGGCAAGTTGGGCTGCAGGACTTGTTTCCACACTGTATGACACTATGACTCTGTGACTAATGGAATGCATCTAGTGAGAGAAGTCTAGTTCAGAGATACAGCATGGAAACAGACTTTTCTTTCACCGACCAGTGATCACCCATCTACTTGTTTTATCCTACACACCGGGGACAATTTATTGAACCCAATTAACCTAGAAACCGGATCACCAGGAGAAAACCCACGCGGTCACGGGGAGAATGGCAAACTCTGTACAGACAGCACCCGCAGTCAGAATTGAACCCGGATCTGTAGCGCTGTGAGGCAGCAACTCTACCGCTGCACCACTGTGCCGCCAAATCTGTCAACAGAGGAGCTAAGGGCCAGCAGGAGACTGACGGGCAGACTGGTCCTTCTATACGGCATTGATGAGAGAATGGAGTGGATTTGTATCACGGCAGTGTGTGTGTGTAGGTGGGGTGTCAAGTGATCTAAAAGAGGATCTGTTTCAAATGGAAAGAATTCTGCAGGTTAATGATCGTACCTGCTGTATTATTTATCCTGGGGTGACTCGGGTTGACAGCTGCTTTGTGTTTCCACCTTGTGAACAGCCTTTGTGTGCTTCACAAAATGGAAGCGTCTTTGAAGTCCAAACGTAGACTATTCGTGATTAAAATTCAATGTGTTCTCTTCCCTCATTTCCCCAAACACACCACCATCCATACCTCAGGCATTGTACACCTGCACGCTACCACTGTCATGTTAGAGCAGCAGTGGGAATGTTCCACATTGCCTCTGCTCCAAGTAGATTTTCATTGGGTCTGGATGTGGGGAGGATGTTTCCACTAGTGGGAGAGTCTAAGACCAGAGGCCACAGCCCCAGAATAAAAGGACGAGCCTTTAGAAAGGCGATGAGGAGGAATTTCTTTAGTCAGAGGGTGGTGAATCTGTGGAATTCATTGCCGCAGAAGGCTGTGGAGGCCAAGTCATGGCTATTTTTTAAGGTGGAGATTGACAGATTCTTGATAAGTACGGGTGTCGGGTGTTATGGGGGGGAAGGGAGAATGGGGTTGAGAGGGAAAGATAGATCAGCCATGATTGAATGGCGGAGTAGACTTGATGGGTAGAATGGCCTAATTCTGCTCCTGTGACTTATGAACTTGTCAAAACTTCTGCCTGGTGTGGAGCATGGAACAGTACAGCACAGGAACAGGACCATGATGCCCATGCCGAAAATGACGCCAACTTCAAATAATCTCCACTCCCTGCATATACATGTATGTGCCCAACAAAAATCCTCTTAAATAGCAGGGGGCACGAAGGCGCAGTGGTAGAGTTGCTACCTTACATCGTCACAGACCCGGGTTTGATCCTGACTGGGTACTGTCTGTACGGAGTTTCCACGTTCTCTCCGTGAGCGCGTGGCTTTTCTCTAGGGTGCTCCGGTTTCCTCCCACACTCCAAACATGTAGAGCTTTGTAGGTTAATTGATGTTGGTAAAGATTGTAAATTGTCCCTAGTGTGTGTAGGATAGTGCTATTGTACGGCGATTGCTGGTCGGCACAGGCTCGGTGGGCCGAAGGGACTGTTGCCATGCTGTAAACTAAGCCTCCATCATACACGACCACAGGCGGCATGCTCCAGGCACCCACCACTCCTTAAAAATAACTTGCCACTTGATCTTCTATAATCTTTCCCCTCTAGTCGTTGACACCACCACCCTGGGGAAATGGTTCTGTCTACCTCTCTGTTCCTCTCATCATGTTATAAACTTCTAGCAGGTCTCCCCCAGCTACCAATGCTCCAGAGAAAACAATCCCACGTTTGCCTACTGATGGACACAAAGTGCTGGAGTAACTCAGCGGGTCAAGCAAGCTCTCTGGAGAATGTGGTTTGGTGACGTTTCATGTTTGGACCTTGGTTCAGTCTGAAGATGCGGGGGAAGGTACCTCACGAGGGCCCTGTACAACCGCAGGAGGACCTCTATGCTCCTATACTCAACTCCTTGTACATCAGTCATTGAAAGTAAGCACTCAGGTACAGCAGGCAGCGAAGAATGCAAATGGCATGTTGGCCTTCATAGCGAGAGGATTTGAGTATTGGAGCAAGGAGGTCCTACTACAATAGTACAGGGCCCTCGTGAGACCGCACCTGGAGTAGTGTGTGCAGTTTTGGTCCCCTAATATGTGGAAGGACATTCTTGCTATTGAGGGAGTGCAGCGTACGTTTACAAGGTTAATTCCCGGGATGGCGGGACTGACATATGATAAAAGAATGGGTCAACTGGGTTGATATTCACTGGAATTTAGAAGGATGAGGAGATTTTATAGAAACATGTAAAATTCCCAAGGGATTGAACAGGCTAGATGCAGGAAAAATTATCCCGATGTTGGGGGAGTCCTGAACCAGGGGTCACAGTGTCAGAATTAGAGGTAGGCCATTTAGGACTGAGATGAGGAAAAGCTTTTTCATACAGAGAGTTGTGAATCTGTGGAATTCTCTGCCACAGAAGGCAGTGGAGGCTAATTCACTGGATGTTTTCAACAGAGAGTTAGATATAGCTCTTAGGGCTAACGGAATCAAGGGATATGGGAAAAAGCAGGAACGGGGTACTGATTTTGAATGATCAGCCATGATCATAGTGAATGGCGGTGCTGGATCGAAGGGCTGAATGGTCTACTACACGTAATACTCCAAATGGGGCCTACCCTGCACCTTAACATTACATTTTTGTATCCCAGTCCTCTTGATATAAATGTTGGCATTGAATTTGCCTTCCGATTTGACTTGCAAATTAACTTTTTGGGAGTCCTGCACCAGCACTCCCAGGGCCCTTTGCGTCTCCAATTTCTGGAATCTCTTTCCATTTAGATAGTAGGTGCCGTAAGGCATCAACTCTACTGCTGTGCCAGTTGGTAAACTTTGATCTGACTTTACTGGGCTTTATCTTGCACTAAACGTTATACCATTGATCCTGCACACTGTGGACGGCTTGATTGTAATCTTTTATAGTCTTTATCGCTGAATGAGTAGCAACAAAAAAGCTTTTCACTGTACCTCGATAAACATGACAATAATAATCTAAACTAAGATGGCAGTGGAACGGCTCCCCTCGGCTTCCTATCCTTTTGATGATTCCTTTTTGGAAACTGTTAAGACAATAAGACCATGATCACTTATCTCGCTAGACGTAACCGGAATAAACTAAACTAAACTACTATGCCCGGTTGCCAAACATTTGGCAGGGGCCACAGTTTAAGAATAAGGGGTAAGCCATTTAGAACGGAGATGAGGAAACACCTTGTCACACAGAGAGTAGTGAGTCTGTGGAAATCCCTGCCTCAGAGGGCGATGGAGGCCGGTTCTCTGGATACTTTCAAGAGAGAGAGCTAGATAGGGTTCTTAAAAATAGCGGTGTCAGGGGATATGGTGAGAAGGCAGGAACAGGATACTGATTGTGGATGATCAGCCATGATCACGTCGAATGGCGGTGCTTGCTCGAGGGGCCGAATGGCCTACTCCTGCACCTATTGTCTATTGTCTATTGTATATTTTAACTCCCCTTCCCATTCCCACACTGATCTTTCTGTCCTGGGCCTCCTCCACTGTCAGAGAGAGGCCACACACAAATTAGAGGAACAGCACCTCATATTTCTCTTGGGCAGCTTACAACCCAGCAGTCTGAAAAATGATTTCTGTAATTTCAAGTAACCCTTGCATTCCCACTCTCTCCGTCCCTCCTCCACCCTAGTCGTCCTGCTAGTTTTAATGTTCGTATCCCCTCATTATCACCACCTCCACAGCCAACAATTGACCATTGTGGGCTCTTTGGTCGTCGGGTGCCGGCTCTGATTTGTTCTGTACCTTTACATTTCTCTAGTTTCCCTCTCCACTGACTCTGTCTGAAGAAAGGTGGCGCAGCAGTAGAGTTGCTGCCTTACAGCGAATGCAGCACCGGAGACCCGGGTTCCATCCCGACTGCGGGTGCTGTCTGTACGGAGTTTGTACGTTCTCCCCTTGACCTGCGTGGGTTTTCTCCGTGACCTTCGGTTTCCTCCCACACTCCAAAGACGTACAGGTTTGTAGGTTAATTGGTTTGGTAAATGTAAATATTGTCCCTTGTGGGTGTAGGACAGTGTTAGTGTGCGGGGATCGCCGGTCGGTGTGGATCCGAAGGGCCTGTTTCTGCGGTGTATCTTCAAACTAAACTAAGCTAAACTAAAGGATCTTGACTTGAAACGTTACCTATTCCTTTTCTCCAGAGATGCTGCCCGACCCGCTGAGTTACTCCGGCATTTTGTGTCAGCATCTGCAGTTCCTTCCTACACATTAAACTAACATGCCCTTCCACTTCAAACGTAAGCCTGTTATCCCACCAATGTCACAGTCCTGATTGAGGGTGATTGCACACAAAGCCAACTGCATTGTAAGAGAAGTTAGAGAAAGCCATAAGACATATGTCATTGAGACTCTTGAAAGGCGCCCATAAATAAAACTTATTATTATTATTATATGAGCAGAATTAGGCCATTCAGCCCATCGGATCTCTTTCCCTCTCAGCCCCATTCTCCTGCCTTCTTCCCGTAACCTGTGACACCCTCACTAATCAAGAACCTATCAATCTCCACTTTAAAAATACACCATGACTCGACCTCCACTGCCATCCGTGGCAATGAATTCCACAGATTCACCACCCTCTGGCTGAAGAAATTCCTCCTCGTCACCTTTCTAAAAGTTCGTCCTTTCATTCTGAGGCTGTGCCCTCTGGTTCTAGACTCTCCCACTTGTGGAAACATCATCTCCACATCCACTCTACCCAGGCCTTTGTCGGCCAGAGGGTTAATGGTGTGTTTCTGCAGGGCTGGTGTTCAGCTGTTGCTGGAGGAGTGATTGAATGTCAACGAGGCAGAACATGGTGGTGGGGGAGGCCTGCATCTCTCACCAGCAACTCCCCCAGACAGGACAGGCTGGTTCAGAGTCGACCAGAGGAGTCTGAACGAGCTGTGCTTCCCCCCCCACGCCTTCGTGAATGTCTGCGCTCTCTCACTCGGCTGTGAGATAACTCCATCTCCCTCTCCTTTCATGTGTATGGGAATTGGCTAAACCTTGACCAGGCAGTGTGTGTATGTGTGAGAGTGTGTGTGTATATGAGTGTGTGTGTGTGTGTGCATGAGAGTGTGTGTGTGCATGAGAGTGTGTGTGTGTGCACACATGCCTGTACATGTGTGTTTGTGTGCGTGTGACATGTATTTGTGTGAGTATGCGTGTGGATGCGTGTATCTGTGTGTTTGCACGTGAGTGTGTGCGCACGTCTGTGAGGCAGTGTATGTGTGTCTGTGTTCACCTGTATATGTGTATGACTGTGTGTGTGTATGTGTGTGGGAGTAAGAGTGTATGTGCACGCGCATGTGTCTTTGTTTGTGTGTGTGACAGTATGTATGAGCGCACAAAAGTTGTGTGTGTGTGTGTGTGTGAGAGTGTGTGTGTGTGTGTGAGAGTGTGTGTGTGTGTGTGTGTGTGAGAGCGTGTGTGTGTGTGTGTACGTGCGCATGTATGCCACCTCACTCTGACTGGGGTGGCACGGTGGTGCAGCGGTAGAGTTGCTGCCTTACAGCGCCAGATCTTGACCTTGATTACGGGTGCTGTCTGTATGGAGTTTGTCAAGCCTGGACTCTGGGCCGAAAGGCCTGTTTCCATGCTGTTTCTCTAAACTAAAGTAAACTAAACTAAACGACTTCCTCTGGCAGCTCGGTAGCACAGCTGGTAGAACTGCTGCCGCACATCACCAGAGACCCGGGTTCGATCCTGACCTCGGCTGCTGTCCATGTGCGGAGTTTGTACGTTCTCCCTGTGACCACGTGGCTCTTGTCCGGGTGCTCTGGTTTCCTCCCACATCCCAAAGACATACAGGTTTGTAGGTTATCAAGAAGGAACTGCAGATGCTGGAAAATCGAAGGTACACAAAAATGCTGGAGAAACTCAGCGGGTGAAGCAGCATCTATGGAGCATGTCTGAAGAAGGGTTTCGGCCCGAAACATTACCTATTTCCTTCGCTCCATAGATGCTGCTGCACCCGCTGAGTTTCTCCAGCATTTTTGTGTACCTCAGATTTGTAGGTTAACTGGCCGCTGTGAAATTGCCTCCAGTGTGCAGGGAGTGAGTGAGAAAGTGGGATAACATAGAACTAGTGTAAAGGGGTGTATCGATGTTCGGTGTGGACTCGGTGGGCCGAGGTGCTGTATCTCTAAACTAAACTCGTTCCATATACTAATCGCCCTCTGTGTGGAAAAAGTTACCCCTCTTGATAAGCAAGGAGGATGAATGGTTACAGGCAGTGGAGAGAATGGATATTAAAGGCATCATCAGATCAGCTAAAGTCTTGCTGAATGATTGAACATTTTTTGAATCCCAACCAAAACCTTGCACTGTACCTTGATACACATGACAATAATAAGCAAAACTAAACTAAAAAAACTTGAAGGAATGATTAATGTTGTGTGGTTCGTATTGGCTGAGATGCAACCTGATATTAGTTTAGATTATTATTGTCACGTGTATTGTCCAGCTGGAAAGGAGAAGATGTTGCCAGGACTCGAGGGCCTGATCTATTGGGAGAGGCTGAGCCGGCTAGGGCTCTATTCGTTGGAGCACAGGAGGATGAGGCGTGATCTTATAGAGGCTTACAAGATTAATAGAGGAATAAATCGGGTAAACGCACAGAATCTCTTGCCCAGAGTAGGGGAATCGAGAAGCAAAGGACATAGGTTTAAGGTGAACGATTTAATAAGAAACTGAGGGGTGACGTTTTTACACAAAGGGTGGTGGGTGTAGGGAACGAGCTGCTGGAACAGGTAGTTGAGGCAAGTACTATTGCAACGTTTAAGAGGCATTTAGAGAGGTACATGGATAGGACAGGTTTTGAAGGATGTGGGCCAAATGCAGGCAGTTGAGACATGTTGGTCGGTGAGCAAGTTGGGCCGAAGGGCCTGTTTCCATGCTGTATTCCTCAGACTCTGTACCAACGTACAGTGAAAAGCATTTGTTCACGTGGTATCCAGTCAAAGAAAATACTACATGATTAAAGCCCGGTCCCACGGTACGAGTTCATTCCAAGAGCTCTCCCGAGTTTAAAAAAAATCAAACTCGTGGTAAGCACGGAGAATTAACGTAGCGGGTACGTCGGAGCTCGGGGACGTCTCTTAGCGCTAACGGCAGGTACTCGGGAAGACTCGCTAACGGCAGGTAAGCACGGGAAGACTCGTGAAGATATTTCAACATGGTGAAAAATGTCCACGAGAGCCCCGAGTACGGACGAGTGGCCATTACCGTAAATCTCTGAGTTCGAATCAGGGCAAACTCGGGAGAGCTCTTGGAATGAACTCGTTCCGTGGGACAGGGCTTTTAGTTTGATTACAATCGGGCCGTCCAAGGTGCGCAGATCAAGGGTACAACAGTTAGTGTATAGTATCATATTAACTGGTGGTTCTCCAAGCGCAGTTAGAGGTTGTTTAGTTTATTGTCACATGTACTGAGGTGCAGGGAAAAGCTTTTTGTTGCGTCCTATCCAATTGGTGCTAAAAACTATACATGATTACAGTCAAACTGTCCATAGTGTACAAATACAGGATAAAGGGGATAATGTTTAGTGCAAGATAAAGTTCAATAAAACCTAATTAAAGATAGTTCAAAGGTCTCCAATGAGGTAGATGAGAGGTCAGAATCCCTCTCTAGTTGGTGAGAGGACAGATCAATGGCCTGATGACAGCCGGGAAGAAACTGTCCCCAAATCTGGAGGTGTGTGTTTTCCCACTTCTGTATCTCTATCTCTCACCCGATGGGAGAGGGGAGAAGAGGGAGTGGCCGGGGGTGAGACTGGTCCTTGATTCAGGTAGATTGAAGGCTGTAGTTGAAGGGGGGCATAGTAGAGAGACAGAAGGCTGGCCGAAGCCTCTGCCAGTGCTCCAGTTCCTGCTGCATGTTGGTGGCTGTGGGGCGATGCTGTCCTTGTACGTTTAACCTTGATCTTCAATGTAATCGTGCCGAGCTCCTGCAGTTCTCACACAGCCAGTGCAACAACAACAAGCCTCCAACCCCGGCTCACCGCAGCAAAGCCGACAATTCCTTGGATTTTTCTTCGCTGGAAGCTTTGGAGGAAACAAGGTGCTTCCTGCGACAGACTTGAAGCTGATTAAATGCTGACTTTACACATCCGGGGTGGGGGCTGTTGTAGATTTTCTCTCAGGTTTCGAGCTCGTGATCTGTGACCCTGCTGTTTTCTTAAAATGTTACCGTTTACTAATACATCAGCTCCACAAAACTCTCCTCTCACCCCCCACTGGCTCCATGTATTCAAGAAAGAGTTAGATATTGTTCTTGGGGCTAACAGAATCAAGTGATATGGGGAGAAAGCAGGAGCGGGTCACTGATTTTGGATGATCAGCCATGAAGGGCCGAATGGCCTACTCCTGCACCTATTTTCTATGTTTCTATTTGTCCATTTGTTTTTAGACAATGTAGGAGTAACTCAATTGGTCAGGTAGCATCTCTGGAGAACATGGATAGGTGATGTATTAGGTTGGGACTGTTTGTCTGAAGAAGGGTCCCGGCCTGAAGTGTTGCTTTGCCCATATATATTTTCCTTATCCATTTCCAACCCCCGATCTCTAGACTTCGCCCCTCCACATTCCTGCTCCACATTATCCATCTCTCTGTCATCCCCCCTCCTCCATCACCTGGTTCCACCTCTGTTCTACTAGCCCCTGTCTAACCCCCTCCCTCTCACCTCTTTACACCAGCTATCATCCCTCTAAAATCTCCAAGACATCAACCATTCCCTCTGCTTCCACGGATGCTGCTTGACACTGCGCCCCTTCCACCTATATTCCATCCTCTGGCTTCACAATTTGCACTTCTGTCCTTTCATCTTTGGCCTTTTCCAAATTATCTGCTTTTCAAAAACCTCCCTCTACTCTATCCACCTATCACTCCGTGGCCTTGCCCTGCCCTGCCCCTCCTCTTCTCCCTCCACCACCACAACCAGTCTGAAGAATGTCCCGACCCAAGACGTCACCGATCCATGTCCTCCAAAGATGCAGCCTGACCTGTTGAGTTACTTCAGTACATTGGGTTTTTTTTTTTTTGCATGCCAGCATCAACAATTCCTTGTGTCTACGTCCCCCAGCAGTTTGTTGCATCTTTTGTTTTCACCCTGTGGTGCAGCGTTAGATTTGCTGCCTTACAGCGCCAGAGACCCAATTCTGATGGGTGCTGTCTGCATGGATTTTGTACGTTCCCCCCATGACCGTGTGGGTATTCTCTGGGTGCTCTGGATTCCTCCAACACTCCAAAGACGTACAGGCTTGTAGGTTAATTTGCTTCAGTAAGCTTTTTAAATTGTCCCTAGTGTGTAGGATAGTGTTAGTGTACGGGGTGATCGCTGGTCGGCGAGGACTCGGTGGGCCGACGGGCCTGTTTATGTGCTGTATCTCTAAAGTAAAGTCTGGTCTAAAGACTAAATTAAAGATGGGGAAGGGGGGGGGGGGGGGAGGAAATGATGTTTGATGGGGAGGGGGAGGGGGGGGGGGAGAAAAACGGTGCTGAGTTTAACTTAGCACAGACGTTGTGGCTGGAAGGGCCTGTTTATTTGCTGAATGGTTCGTAATGCTCAACCTGTCCGCATTATCTCAGCATCACAATGCTTCCCATTGTTTGCAAATGAGGAATCGTGAGATTAGTTCGGAGGCGGTTACACCACATTTAGAAGTTTAAAAGCCCCAGTAGTGTTCCGATTGAGCAAGGTTCAATTTAAAATAGACACAAAATGCTGGAGTAACTCAGCGGGACAAGGACAGGCAGCATCTCTGGAGAGAAGGAGTGGGTGACAGCAGTCTGAAGAAGGGTCTCGACCCGAAACATCACCCATTCCTTCTCTCCAGAGATGCTGCCTGTCCCGCTGAGTTACTCCAGCATTTTGTGTCCATCTTCGGTGTAAACCAGCATCTGCAGTTCCTTCCTACACACAAGGTTTAATTTAGTTTGACAATCCTCTGGTATCTACCTATTTATTTATTTGATTTATTTGCGATTAAGTTGACAATTTACAATTTTACCCAGCCGATTAGCCTACAAACCTGTACATCTTTGAAGTATGGGAGGAAACCGGAGCAACCAGAGGGAACACACCCAGGACCCAGGGCGAAGGTACAAACTCTGTACAGACAGCACCTGCAGTCAGGATCGATCCCGGATGTCTGGTGCCGGAAAGCAGCAACTCTGCCGCTGTCCCACCGTGCAAATAAATATCTGAAGACGCTGTTTAATAAACAAAATGACACCAAGTGCTGGAGTAACTCAGCGGGCCAGGCAGCATCTTTGGAGAACATGGATGGGTAACGTTTTGAATCGAGACCCTTCCTTACACTGGAGATGTCTGAAATGTCACCTATCTACGTTCTCCAGAGAGATAGATGCAAAATGTTTGCCATAGGTCAATTACTGTCACGTGTACCGACGTACGGTGAAAAGCTTTTGTTTGTGTGCTGTCCAGTCAAAGTAGATAATATAATTTCTTAGAGTAGAAACAAAGAACTACTGATGCTGGTCAATACACAAAAAGACATAAAGTGCTGGAGTAACTCAGCGGGTCAGGCAGCATCTCTGGAGAAAAAGAATAGGGGAGGTTTTGGATTGGGGACCTTCTTCATGCATGTTGACCAACCCGCTGGGTTACTCCAGCACCTTGTGTTCTTTCGAGGAAGGTAGTGAATCCAGCTGAAGTATTTGCAGCAAGATTTTTGCGCTAATGTTGAGGCTGTCCCAACGGGGTCCTGAATTACTATTAAACACAAACACTTGTGCTATAACACCAGAATAAGCGCTCAACCAACACAACCAAGCCCAAGGCCAAAGTAGCGTCTAAACTACCTAGACACAAGTTGACAAACACACAAGCTAAATGTTTACCCAAGAAGTTGGTAGAGTTGCTGCTTTACAGCGCTTGCAGCGCTGGAGACCCGGGTTCAATCCCGACTACGGGTGCTGTCTGTGTGTCTCTCCCCGTGACCTGTGTGGGTTTGCTCCAAGATCCTCGGTTTCCTCCCACACTCCAAAAACATGCAGGTATGCTAGTTAATTGGCTTGGTAAATGTAAAAATTGTCCCTTGTGTGTGTAGGATAGTGTTAATAATAGTGTTAATATGCGGGGATCGCTGGTCGGCGCGGACCCGGTGGGCCGAAGGGCCTGTGTCCGTTCTGTGTCTCTAGACTAAACTAAACACAACACGATCCCAATGCCACATGAGAATCTAAAATGCCTTCACACAGTTAAACTATGGGACAATAAAAACTAGGCCTGTTGATGCCAGCATATCATTGGGGTTTTCAAGTGGGTATCTCCCTTCACTGGTGTTTTGTTGAGTTAGGCCCACGTCACCTCAGGAACGCTCTGGCATCCCAGCACCACCCCCCTCAACACATGGTCTCATCACCTATGCTAACAGTATGCATTACTGAGCAACTAACTATGTAAATATCTACTAAGTAAAAGAAAGTACAGACAGCACGCCTTCTGAAGTCTCCGGATAGGGAAACATAGAGAGGCGTTGTCTGTCCACACTACTATCACAAAATGGTATTTGAGGGTGTTTATGCCCAACATAAAGTTTCCCTTATGAACGCTGGGTCTATAGTGCAGATTATATTAAGAGTAGCTTTCCATTTGCCTCTCATCAAGACACCAGGCATTATCCCGCCTTTTACAGAGTTTAAAATGAGCTGTTCGGAAAATGGTGGCAATTAGAATATGCAGTTCCAACTCTTGGCAGCCATTTGCTATGGCAGTGAAAGAAGAATGTAGTATTGGTTCATTATTGTCACTTGTACCGAGATGCAGTGAAGATATTTTGTGGTGTAGGAAGGAACTGCAGATGCTGATTTATACTGAAGATAGACGCAAAGTGCTGGAGTAACTCAGCGGGTCAGGCAGCATCTCTGGGGGAAAAAGGAGAGGTGACATTTCAGCTCGGCACCCTTCTGCAGACCTGCTGAGTCTATCTTTAGTGTAAACCAGTAGCTGCAGTTCTTTGCTTCTACGTGTAGTATTGGAGTTGGCTTCTTATTGTCACGGTTACTGTGATTCAGGGAACAGCTCTTGTTTGCCTGCTGTCAAGTCAAATCAGATAATACTATCCATGAATCTAAACACAAGCTAAACACGAGGACACAAGTACAACAGGTAGGGCAGAGAGAAAAATCCCAGGGTGTAGAATATAGTTCCAGAGAAAATGTCCAATATTTGCAATGAGGTTGGTTGCAAGATCAGGACTAAACCCCAGCTTGTGGAAGGAACGTTCAGCGAGAAAGAAACTGTTGCTGAGCCTGGTGGTGTCGGCACGGAAACAGCAATTATCTAGCATAGAACCAGGCCCTTCAGCCCAACTCATCCGAAGCTGGCCCAGGTGCCTTGCTGAGCTAGTCCCATTTGGGCCATATCCCTCCAAGCCTTTGCTATCCATGTTATTGTCCAATAGTCTTATAAACGTGGGAAATTGTACCTGCCTCAACCACTACCTCTTGTAGCTCATTCCATATACCCACCGCCCTCCGTGTGAACTACTTGCCCTTGGCTCACCTTTTATACCTCCCCTCTCACCCCAAGCTTGTGTTTTCTTGTTGGGAGCATAATGTAGATCAAGTGAGTAGAAAATGCAGTTAAATTGCCAAAGGATGCCGTGCATTTTAGCGCGTTGTGTAGGCAGCTGATGTGTTGATGAATTAATGTTCAAAGATAAATTTAGGACAAATGTCTCAGAATAACACAAGATAGAAAGCTTATCCAGTGCATTCCAATCTCTTGGAGACTGATGCAGATAAATCCACTCCCCTGCTTTTTCCCATGGCCCTGTCCAAGAATTCCTTCTTCATGCATGTAATTGGCATGAATGTGATGGTCAAAGTCTCTGAATCAATTGGAGTTGGTGCTGGGAGTCGTAGGCATGAGGTACCAGGAGGAGCTGCTGGCACCAGCTTCCACTCACTCTGTGTGTCACAATGATCAACTTAAAATTGAGTTACTGCAGACTTTATTCCCAGCTGGAAGCCCACAGAGCTGGGTGGCAGCAGCCTCGGACCTCTTTAGTTTTGGTGAAGATCCCGGGTGCTGGATCTCTTGGTAGCCCTGCTCACAGTACAGAGGCAGAGCCTGCTAGTGAATGTCCCAGTGCGTCTCTTTCCCCCTCTTTCCCCCTCTCTCCCCTTCGCAGCCATTGGGCCCATTGAACCTGCCCCGATTGTAATCATGTACACATAGAAACATAGAAAATAGGTGCAGGAATAGACCATTCGGCCCTTCGAGCCTGCACCACCATTCAATATGATCATGGCTGATCATCCAACTCAGTATCCTGTACCTGCCTTCTCTCCATACCCCCCTGATCTCTTTAGCCACAAGGGCCACATCTAACTCCCTCTTAAATATAGCCAATGAACTGGCCTTAACTACCTTCTGTGGCAGAGAATTCTACAGATTCACCACTCTCTGTGTGAATAGTCTTTCTGCTGACTAGATGGCACGCAACAAAGGCTTTTCACTGTACCTCGGTACACGTGACAATAAATGAAACTAAACTAAAGTTCTGAAGAATTGGCTTAGGTTTATGCAGCCCAGTGCACTGTTGAATGGATTTGACCTTTGTAAGCAATCTTTAAAAATACCCCTGCTTGCTGCAACATCACAAAGAACAAGGAAATGGGTGACAATTCTTTTTTCTCCAGAGATGCTGCCTGACCCACTGAGTTACTCCAGCACTCTGTGTCTATCTTCGGCATAAGCCGGCATGTGCAGCTCTTCCCAACACATTTTCCCAGTCTAGATTGTGGGAGCTTGCTTGGCATAAATGGGCTGCTGCATGACCATAGGATTTCATGCACTGTTTTGTGACCTTTGCTGTTTTGTGAAGAATGCTTTATCAGTTCGGGGCTTGGCACCCACAGCTTCTAAGGCTGGATAGAGAAGTCTTGTGTCTGCCACAGCTGGAACCCATGTGTCAGTTTAGATGCATCTGTCACATGAATTATGAAGCTTGAAAAATGCGCGCATTAAATCTTTATCCAACTTCAGCAGCATAGCACAAGCCAGCTTTATTTTCCAAGGGGAGCCTAGACACTGGGACATTAAAATCTCTTTAACGTTCCTCATCCCAGACTATGCGTTGGCAATGAGAAATAGATAACTTCTTTGTGATTGAAACCTTGATATAGGCATGAGTTTTCTTGTTGAGTTTGGATGGGGGCAGTTGTTTGTGACTGTCAAAAACGTATTGTTTATATTCTGCTATAACTCGCAGCGGCTCGGGGGAGAGGGGGGAGGTGGGGTGGGGGGGGAGGCAGTTGCTGTGTTTCGGCATCATGCTAGCCAGGCTCGAGAAGAATGGTTCCCTCAGAAAAGATCACCTGACTTTGAGGACCATCCTTGCAAAGTACTTAATATTATACAAAGCATTTTATCGGGATGCATCACAGCATGGTCTGGGAACAGCTCCATCCAAGACATTGCAGAGAACTGTGGATGCAGCCCAGACCATCGCGCAAACCAACCTCCCTTCCATTGACCCCAACTACACTTCACGCTGCCTCGGCAAGACCACCAGCATCATCAAGGACATAAGTGTGAAAATGCACACCTCCAGATTCTGGCCAGTTTGTTCGCAGGTATCATCAGGCAACTGTGTCATCCTATCACCAACTAGAGAGTGACCCTAACCTCCCATCTACCTCGATGGAGACCCGCGGACTCCCTTTCATTGGAATTTACTGTCTCTTGCACTAAACATTATTCTCTTTCTTCTGTGTAAGATACGACTTTGCCTTCCATCACAGTGAGGAGGAGATTCACTGTGATGGATGTTTTGTGTAAATTGTGTTGTGTCTTGGTTCTTCTTCTTGTTTGTATGACTGCAGAAACCAAATTTCGTTTGAACCTCTGGGTTCAAATGACAACAAATAAATTGTATTGTATTGTATGTGTAAACTGTGGACGGCAGTGTAAAAATGAGATTCTTCCTTTCTTATTCAAAAGGACACAAAGTGCTGGAGTAACTCAGCGGGTTAGGCAGCATCTGTGGAGGGAATGGGCAGATGAAGTTTTGAATCGCGACCGTACTTTAGATTCAAACAGGGTCCCGACACGAAACATCGTCCGTCTGTCTATTCCCCTCCACAGATGCTGCTTGACCTGTGGAATTCATGCAGCATTTTTGTTTGTTCAAGATTGCAGCCTCTGCGGTTGTGCTGGGAATTGTATCCGACTGTTCTGTGGATGTGCTTTACTCTGGCTCTTCATTTGACACCTTTGTGCACAACGAACTGTACCAGCATCTTGCCATTTAGGACCCCGATAACTTTGGGAAGAAGTTAAATATGTTGGACCTGCGATGACCAGACTGATTGATCGACTGAAACCGTATGGAAACGGGCCCTTCGGCCCATCGAGTCCATGCTGACCATCAATCACTCACTCGTTCCATGCTATCCCACTTTCTCATCCATTCCCTACACACTAGAGCGGCACGGTGGCGCAGCGGTAGAGTTGCTACCTTACAACGCTTGCAGCGCCGGAGACCCGGGTTCGATCTCGACTACAGATGCTGTCTGTACGGAGTTTGTACCTTCTCCCCGTGACCAGCATGGGTTTTCTCCGAGATCTTTGGTTTCCTCCCACATTCCAAAGACGCACAGGCTTGTAGGTCAATTGGCTTGGTATAAGTGTAAATTGCCCCTAGTATGTGTTAATGTGCGGGGATCGTTGGTTGGTGCGGACTCGGTGGGCCGAAGCTCCTGTTTCCACGCTGCATCTCTAAACTAAACTAAACACAAGGGGCAATTTACAGAGGGCAATTAATCTACAAACCCACACATATTTGGGAAGTGGGAGGAATTCTAAACACCCGGGGGAAACCCACGCGGTCACGAGGAGAACGTGCAAACTCCACACAGACAGTACTAACAACAACATCGCCAACTAAAGAGCGGTCCTGAACTACCATCTACCTCACTGGAGAGCCACGGACACTCTTTACCGGGCATTATCATGCACTGACCATTATTCCCTTTATCCTGTATTTGTACACTGTGGACGGCCTGATTGTAATCATGTATAGCCTTACCGCTGACTGGATTGTGCGCCTGGGGCTGTGAGGCAGCTGCTCTACCAGCTGCACCACACTGCACTCTGCAAGTTTGCTGATGGTATGAAATTACATAGATGGGCATGTTGTGGTGAGGAGATTGTGATTCTTCAAAGGGATCTAGATTGATTGATTGAGTGAATGGGGCAACAACCTGGTAAATGGAAATCAACTTGAGGGGAAGTGTGGGGTCAGGCACTTCATTAAGAGCCATCAGAAGGTGATAATCTAAACGGAGAGAGAGGGACGTCAAATAAATGAACTGAGAGGATCGAGGTATTCTTGTGAACAAATCACAAGGTGTTAACAGGCAAGTCCAACGAGTAGTTAAGAATGCAAATGGTATGCTGACCTTTATTGCAAATGAGTTTCAGTTTAAGAACAGGGAGGAACTGTTCCATTCACACAGTGTTGGTGAGGCCACACCTGCAATGTTGACATTGAAAAACACAGCAGGAGAACAGGCTTTTCAGCCCATCAAGTTCATGCTGACCATTGATCACCCGTTCACACCGAACTTTGGTTCACACTAATTCTGTTATCCCACTTTCTCATTCATTCCCGACACACCAGGGGAGACACTAATTAGTCTACAGAGGCTAATTAGTTTGTGCTGGCTCGACAGGCCGAATGGCCTACTCCTGCACCTCTTTTCTGTTTCTATAGACCCGCACGTCTTTGGGAGGTGTACGAAATCGGAGCACCCAGAGAAAACCCGGGCGGTCACAGGGAGAACATGCAAACTCCACACAAGCAGCACCCGAGCTCTAGATTGAACCCGGTGCTGTGAGGCAGCGGCTCGACCAGCTGTGCCACCGTGCCCCCCTTATTGTGCCTCTGGCCATGCATAAGAAAGTTGATAATATGAGTGGCACAGTGGCGTAGTGGTAAAGCTGCCATCTTACAGCGCTACAGACCCATGGTCGATCCTGACGGAAGGCTATAACGTTTAGTGCAAGATAAAGTCCAATTATAAAAAATAGTCGAGGGTCTCCAATGGGGTAGATGGTAGGTCAGAATAAACAATATTCCCTTCATCTTGTATCTATACACTGTGGACGGATTGATGGTAATACAGTCTTTCTGCTGACTGGATAGAACCCAACAAAAAGCTTTTCACTATACCATGGTTCCCGTGACAATAATAAATAAAACTAGTGTTATACTGAAGCTTTAGTTTAGTATGGAGATACAACGTGGAAACAGACCCTTCGGCCCACCGAGTCTGTGCTGACCAGCAATTCCTGTGTACTAGCACTATTCTACACACTAGGGGCAATTTACAATTTACAGAAGCCAATTAACCTACAAACCCGCAGCTCTTTGGAGTGTGGGAGGAATCTAAGGCTGCCAGAGAAAATCTACGCGGTCACGGGGAGCATGTACAAGCTCTATACAGACAACACCTGTAGTCAGGATCGAACCCGGGTCTCTAGTGCTGTAAGGGAGCAACTCTACCGCTGTTCCACCGTGCCACCTGGCTTAAGATCAGGGTCTTGCCACTCCCCACTGCCATTCAAGAGTTAAACCCAGGGGCAGCTCTCTTTGTTACTATGACTTCAGGCCTATCGCCGACCACTTTTATACTTAAAAGGGCACAGAAAACAGGCTTGCAAGTGTATACTCTAGTCCCAAGTGTGTGTAGACTATAAAATATTTCAGTGTAAAGTAGGTGGAACCCAGCCAATTCAGCGTCTGCAAGCTAGGCTTAGTTTCTCACAAGGGATTGCATGGAATTTGCGAGGAGCTTCTAACCTTTGTAAATCTGGGACTTCTTGGTACTTCTTGCAACAAAATACTTCACAGAAATATATTTTAGGGACTTGAAGGCCGCAAAACCAGAGTAACCTGTGGCTGTTTAGTTTAGTTTAGCGCCCACCGAGTCCGCGCTGACCAGCGATCACCCCATACACTGGCACCATCCTACACACTAGGGCCAATTTACCGAAGCCAATTAACCTACAAACCTGTACGTCTTTGGAGTGTGGGAGTAAACGGGAACACCCAGGTGGCACGGTGGCCCAGAGGTAAAGTTGCTGCCTTACAGCGCTTGCAACGCCAGAGACGTGGGTTCGATCCCGACTATGGGTGCTGTCTGTACGGAGTTTGTACATTCTCCCAGTGACCGCATGGGATTTCTCAGAGATCTTCAATTTCCTCCCACACTCCAAAGACGTACAGGTTGTGAGGTTAATTGGCTTGGGTTTGTACACTTGGTATCAGTGTAACTTGTCCCTAGTAGGTGTAGGAGAGTGTTAATGTGCGGGGATTGCTGGTCGGCGTGGATTCGGTGGGTGGTGGGGCCTATTTCCGTGCTGTATCTCTAAACTAAAACAAATGTCCAAACTCCATACAGGCAGCACCCGTGGCCAGGATCAAACCCGGATCTGTGGCACTGTGACGCAGCAACTCTGCAGTCGCTGCTCTCCCACCGCGCAGACTGTGCCGCCTGTTACTGGTGGTATGAGGTTATCCAAGTCCCGAGCTTTAGAATGGATCCAACTTGGGGCAGGACACAGTGGCACAGCGGTAGAGTTGCTGCCTCACAGCGCCAGAGACCCCGGTTCGATCCTGCCTACAGGTGCTGTCTGTACGGAGTTCGCACGGTCTCCCCATGGGTTTTCTCCGGGTTTGTAGGTTAATTGGTGTTTGTAAAATTGCTCTTAGTTTGTAGGGAGTGGATGCAAAAGTGAGATAACATAGACCTAGTGTAAATGGGTGATCAATGGCCAGTGTGGACTCAGTTGGCTCAAGTGCCTGTGTCCATGCTGTATCTCTGTAACCCAAAATAAAATTCATCCTCGCATTGCCATTCATGGGAACTGTCTATGCATGGATCAGCTGTCCCTGTTCCTAACCGACAACAGCAACTGCAAGATAGCCAGAAAATGCTAGAGTGATTCAGTGGGACAGGCAGCATCTCTGGAGAGAAGGAATGGGTGATGTTTCAGGTTTCGACATGAAACGTCACCAATTCCTTCTATCCAGAGATGCTGCCTGTCCCGCTGAGTTACTCCAGCATTTTGTGTCTATCTTCGGTTTAAACCAGCATCTGCAGTTCCTTCTTACTGCATGTGGATAGCACTGTCTAATATCAGCACACTGTTTCACCTGCTCTATGGCAGGTCTGTTTGGAATTGGAGTTGGGGAAATGCAAATAAAAGAAGATATTTGCATCTGAAGTTTTCCATATAGTTCAATTGGGGCATTAACACAAGCCCAGCCGTGAGATTAGTTTAGTTTAGAGATACAGCGTGGAAACAGGCCCTACGGCTCACCGAGTCTGCGCTGACCAGCGATGGCCCGTAAACACCAGTCCCATTCTACCCACTCGGGACAATTTGTAGAAGCCAGTCAACCTTCAAACCTGGGAAGAAGCCGGAGCACCCGGAGAAAACCCACGTGGTTACTGAGAGAATGTACAAATTCCCTGCAGACAGACAGCACCTGTAGTCGGGATCGAACCCGGGTCTCTGGCGCTGTGCGGGAGAGGCTCTACCATTGTCACCTCAAAGTTTATTTGCAGAGTAGTCTCCCAACCAAGTAGTCAACATGTTCACTCTATCGTCTCCCCTCCCCCATCAGGCAAGAGGTACAGACGTGTGAAAACGCACACCTCCAGATTCAGGGGCAGTTTCTTCCCAGCTGTTATTAGGCAACTGAACCGTCCTATCAACAACTAGAGATCGGTCCTGACCTCCCATCTACCACATTGGAGACCCTCGGACTATCTTTAATGGGATTTTACTGGACTTGATCTTGCACTAAACATTACTCCCTTCACCCTGTATCTGTACATTGTGGGCGGCTTGATTGTAACCCTGTATAGTCTTTTCACTGGATAGCACGTAACAAAATGCCTTTCGATGTTCCTCGGTACGCATGACAATAAGCTAAGCTAAACACTGTGGAAATTGACACACACACAGGGCTGCACTTCACTTTAACTGGAGCCGTGCTTTGGCAGCTAGTTAATGCTTACATTTTCCACAGTAAGTTGAGTAAAGCTCTTTTACATACATGCAAAGCGACTGTGGTTGTACGAGATTAGTGCCCTGTTTGGTGAAGTGGGTGTGGTGCCAACCAGTGGGTGCATGGATCAGGATGGCGTTGAGCTTACAATGGTGTTGTTGGAGTCACCCTCACCCGGGCAAGCTGAGAGTGTTCCCTCTCATTCTAGACATCTGCCTTATAGATGGTGGAATCACAGAACAAGGAACTAACCTCATTCCATCACTGCCTAGAGCGGCGCAGCGGGTAGAGCTGCTACCTCACAGCAGCTCTCGATCCAGGTTCAATCCTGACCTCGGGTGCTGTCTGTGCGGAGTTTGCACGTTCTCCCTGTGACGGTGTGCGTTTCATCCGGGGGTATCCTCCCCCTCTCCACACAGCCCAAAGATGTGAGTGTTTGTAGGTTAATTGGCCCCTGGTGTAGTGAGCGAATGAGAAAGTGGGATAACATAGAACTAGTGTGTGAACGGGTGATAGATGGTCGGTGCGGACTTGGTGGAACGAAGGGCCTGTTTCATGCTGTATCTCTACAAAGTAAACTAAACTGTGTTTTGCATGCATGCAAAAGAGCTTTAGTCAACTGACAGTAGGAAATGCAAGTGTTAACTAGCTGCCTCCCTCAGTACTGTTCATGTTATATGGAAGAGCGTGTGGCGGTTAATGGCAGTTTTCTGAAAGAACAAAGCAGGCTCTTGATCAGCTGGGTCAGTGGGCTGCGGAATGCAGCAATGCAGATCAGTTTTGCATTTTGCCAAGTCAAACCAGGGCAAGATCTTTCCAGTGAATAGTAGGGCCTTGGTAAGTGGTGTAGAGCAGAGGGATCTAGGATTATAGGTACATAGTTCCCTGCAAGCGCCTTCATGGGTAGATATGGTGGTCAAGAAGGCTTTTGGCACATTGGCCTTCATCAGTCAGGGCATTGAGTATTGAGATGTTACGTTGCAGTTGTACAAGAAGTGGTGAAGCCACATTTGGAGTATTTATATTCTGTGTTGGTCACCTTGCTAGAGGAAGGATGTCATGAAGTTGGAAAGAATGCAGAGAAGATTTACGAGGATGTTGGCAAGATTTGAGGGACTGAGCCATAGGGAGAGGTTGGGCAGGCGAGGACGATATTGCTTGGAGTGCAGGAGGCTGAGGGCTGAGCTGATGGAGATGTATCAAATGATGAGGGGAATAGATTGGGTGAATGCACAATCTTTCACCCAGGCTAGGGGAATCAAAAGCCATAGGATATAGGTTTAAGCTGAGAGGGAAAAGATATAAAAAGAACCTCAGGGGCAACTTTTTAACTTTGAAGGTTGTTGGTATATGGAACAAACTGCCAGAGGAGGTAGTTGAGGCAGGTGCTATAACAACATTTAAAAGACACTTGGTTAGGTTCATGGATAGGAAATGTTTAGAGGCATCTGGGCCGAACACAGGCAAATGGGACTAGCATAGATGGGACAACTTGGTCTGCATGAACGAGTTGGACTGAAGGGCTGTTTTTGTGATGCGTGACTCTAGGACCAGCATGGTGGCGCAGTGGTAAAGTTGCTGCCTTATAGCGTTTGCAGCGCCAGAGATCCGGGTTTGATCCTAATTACGCGTGCTGTCTGCACGGAGTTTGCACGTTCTCCCTGTGACCGCATGGGTTTTCTCCGAGATCTTCTGTTTCCTCCCACACTCCAATGACGTACAGGTTTGTAGGTTAATTTGCTTGATATAAATGTAAACTGTCCCTAGTGTGTTAATGTGCGGGGATTGCTGGTCGGTGCAGACTCAGTGGGCCGAAGGGCCTGTTTCTGCGCTGTATCTCTAAACTAAACTAAAGACTAAAGGGAATTAAATAACTCTCCCGAGATGCAGTGTAGGGAATTGAGGTGCAGCTGTGGAGGCCACGTCATTGGATATTTTTAAGGTGGGGATTGACGGGGATGGAGAAGGCAGGAGAATGGGGCTAGACATACAGTGTGGAAACAGGCCCTTTGGCCCAACTTGCCCTCGCCGACCAACAGGCCCAATCTAAACTAGTTCCACCTGCCTGCTTTTGGTCAATATTCATCTAAACCTACCCTATCCATGTGTAAGGGAAATGCAGATGCTGATTCACACCAAAGATAGACACAAAATGCAGGAGTAACTCAGTGGGTCAGGCAGCATCTCTGAAGAAAAGAAATAGGTGACGTTTCAGGCCTGATGAAAGATCTTGACTCAAACGTCACCTATTCCTTTTCTCCAGAGATGCTGCTTGATCCGCTGAGTTACTCCAGCATTTTGTGTCTACTCTATCCATGTACCTGTCTAAATGTTTCTTAAAAGTTGTGATAGTACCTGCCTCAACTACCGCCTCCGGCAGCTTGTTTCATACACCCACTATCCTTTGCATAAAAAAAGGTCCCCCTCATGTTCCTATTAAATCTTTCCCCCTTCATCTTAAACCTATGTCCTCCTCTGTTGAGAGGGAAAGATAGATCAGCCATGATTGAATGGCATAGATTCGATGGGGCAAATGGCCTACTTCTGCTCCTATGACTTAGGAACATGAACATCTTCAGAAGTAACCAGAGGTTTAATGAGCCTTTGTACCCATGGAGATGAACCTAGTATCATAATCATCATAATCATAGAATAATGGCTGCCTCACCAACGGTCTGTCTTGCCTTTTTCCTTCTTTGTGTTTTCAGTCTGTTGTAAAATGTATGTTTTAGTTTATCTTTTGTTTTTGTGTTATGTTGTGGTATTGTTGTAGTGGGGTGGGCGGGGGAAACTTTTTTAATCTCTTTCCTCGACGGAGATGCGACATTTTCCGTGTATCTCCCGTCTGCACGGCGGCCTAACATCGTGGAGCTGCCGGCCTCTTGCTGGGACCACGGGAGCTCCAAGCGCGGGAGCCTGCGGGCTTTAACACCGTGGAGCTCGTAGTCTCTGATTAGGGACCGGTATCGGGAGCTTCGACCGCCCCGATTGCGGGAGCTTCAATCGCCTCGGCTGCGGGTGGTTTGACACCCCCGACCGCAGGAGAAAAAGGAGGAAAGAAGATAAGACTTTATTTCCTTCTATCACATCTTTATGTTAAATGTTTATGTAATTGTGTGTCAATGTTGCATATTTGGTACGACTGTATGGCAAACCACATTCCTCATATGTTGCAAAACTTACTTGGCTACTAAATTACGATTATAATTATGATTATTACGGCAACAATCAGTCACTGAGACATTGAGCAGCAATGTTCCAATCTTTGCAGAACATCAAGTAGTCGAGACAAGTTGAGTTGTTTAGGAAGCGTGCCATGTATTTATAAAATCCTTCACAAGCTGCCTAAAATTGCCCTCAAAAGGCACAAAAATCAGTCTACATCTCAGAGTTTAGTTTAGTTTAGAGATACAGCATGGAAACAGGCCCAGCGAGTCTACGCCGACCAACACTCGCCTGTTCACTAGCACTATTTCTTGCTCACTTGAGACAATTCACAGAAGCCAATTAACCTGCAAACCTGCACATCTTTAGAGTGTGAGAGGAAACCGGAGCACCCGGAGGAAACCCACGCGGTCACAGGGAGAACGTGCAAACACACAGGCAGCATCCGTAGACAAGATTGAAGCCGGGACTCTGGCGCTGTGATGCAGCAAGTCTGCCGCTGCACCACTTAAGAGATTGAGAGGATCAAAGAGATTTATTCTAAAAACAGTGCACAGCACAGTTATTTGTACTGAGTGTAAAAAGACGAGATGTTAGTGCTATCAACGTCAATCAGAAAATGGTGAGAACAGATCCCGCTCCTGAGACAAGTGCAAAAACCTCTCAAAGACATTAATGTATATGTTGAACATCAAGGATCCCCTGTGGAACAGCCGGGGAGCTATGCATAGTGACCTGGTTGATATTTAAACCCCTCATCAACACGACACTGTGGCACAGCTGGTAGAGCCACTGCCCTTAAAGCGCCAGAGACCCGAGTTCGATCCTGACTTCGGGGGCTGTCTGTACGGAGTTTGCATATTCATAAGAGATAGGAGCAGAATTAGGTAATGTGACGCATCAAGTCTACTCCGCCATTGAATCATGGCTGATCTACCTTTCCCTCTCAGCCCCATTCTCCTGCCTTCTCACCATAACCCCTGACACATTCTCCCTGTGACCGCGTGGGATTCCTCCGGGTGCTCCGGCTTCTTCCCACATCGTAAAGTCGTTCAGATCTGTAGGCTCATTGGCTTCTGTAAATTGACCCGAGTGCTTAGAGACTGGATGCAAAAATGGGATAACATAGAACTAGTGTGAAAGGGTGGTCGATGGTCGGCATGGACTAGGTGGGCTGAAGGGCCTGTTTCCACTCTGTATATCGAAACTCTACCTCGGTACAATGAAACTCCTTATTTGCACACAATTCGGTAAACAAATCTTACTATACATAGGGGCACAATCTTACTTGAGTGCAAGAGTTCAGTGCAAGAATAGTACTGCACTTCCCTGAAAAAGAGACCTCGCCTGTCCATTCTCTCTAGTGATGCTGCCTGACCCTCTGAGTTACTCCAGCACTGTGCTTTGCTCAAGATTCCAGCATCTGCAATTCCTTATGTCACCTCTCCTTCCCCCTCTCTCTCTCTCCCTCCTCTCTCCCTCTCTCTCTGTCCCTCTCTACAACTCACCTCTCCCACCCACCTTTATTTTGCACTCCCGTTCTCTCGTCCTCCTTGCTTATCAGAAAGGCCTAATCCTCTGAAAATAACATTTGAACATTTTTTTTGCCCCTAATTATTGCTTGGCAAATTGTCCTTCCCCGAATGTGAACCTGTTGAAACATAGTCTCGAAACGAGCATTGCTCCAAACTGCCGAATCCGAAGATGCAGCCAGCCAAGAGTAACTTGCAGCTTAAATATAACTTGTTTAGAATTCTGGCAGGAGCTTCAAGAAATAAACTGGCCATATATGGTGTGGGATCAGGAGTAGTGTTAATGCAATGGGATATTCAGTCATTGGTCGCAATGAATATTATTGGAGCTGAGATATTTTCCTCTGTCAGGTTGTTGGTTCTAAAGAAGTATTCGTGCAAACATTTCTGGTGGCAGAAATTGCGTTTAAGGCAAATTTGCAAAGTTGAGGGTAAGGCATGTTAGAAACATAGAAACATAGAAATTAGGTGCAGGAGTAGGCCATTCGGCCCTTCGAGCCTGCACCGCTATGATCATGGCTGATCATCCAACTCAGTATCCTGCCTGTCTTCTCTCCCATTCAATCCCTTTAGCCACAAGGCTCTAACCTCTTAAATATAGCCAATGAACTGGCCTCAACTACCTTCCAGAGAGTTCCAGAGATTCCCACTCTGTGTGAAAAATTTTTTTCTCATCTCGGTCCTAAAGGATTTCCCCTTTATACTTAAACTGTGACCCCTTGTCCTGGACTTCCCCAACATCGGGAACAATCTTCCTGCATCTAGCCGTCCAACCCCTTAAGAATTTTGTAAGTTTCTATAAGATCCCCCCTCAATCTTCTAAATTCTAGCGAAATTGTGGCAACAGGCTAGATTCTACCTCTGTTCAGAGGGGATTTCGAGTGTCCCTCTTCTCACCCACACACTAGTTCTAACCTACACACTCGGAACAATTTACAGAAGCCAATTAACCTACAAACCTGTATGTCTTTGGAAGATGGGAGGAAACCAGAGTACCCGGAGAAAACCCACACGGTCACCAGGGAGAACGTGCAAACTCCACACGGACCGCACCCGTAGTCAGGATCGAACCTGGGTATCTGCCGCTGTAAGGCAGCAGGTGACAGGGGGTGAGACTATTCCTTGATTATGCTGGTGGCCTTGCCGAGGCAGCGTGAAGTGTAGATGGAGTCCACGCCGACCATCGATCACCCGTTCACATTAGTTCTATACTACACATGAGGGACAATCTATGGAAGACAAGCAACTAACAATTCTTCACGTCTTTGAAATGTGGGAGGAAACCAGGGCACCCGGTGAAAACCCACACGGTCACAAGGAGAACGTACAAACTCTGTACAGACAGCAGCCGTAGTCAGGATCGAACCCGGGTCTCTGGCGCTGTAGGACAGCAACTCTACCGCTGCGCCACTGTGCTGTCCCCAAAGAGGGCATAGCTATAAAATGAGAGGGGAGAAAGTTTAATGGAGATGTGCGGGGCAAGTATTTTTACACAGAGAGTGGTGTGGTAATGGAACACATTGGCACACAGGTGGTGGAGGAGGCAGATACGATAGTGGTGTTTAAGAGGCTTTTAGACGGGCACATGGAAGTGCAGGGAATAGAGGGATATGGATCACGTACTGGCATCATGGCGTCATGTTGGGCACAAACATTGTGGGCCGAAGGGCCTGTTCCTGTGCTGTACTTTTCTATGTCACACTTCCCAAATCCTGGTTCCTATCCCAACATCACTGTGTGAACTCCTTCACTGGAAAGACCACAGCAGTTCACCATCTCAAGGGTAATTAGAGGAGGGGAATTAGATTCTATCCGACTCAGATGGACAGCACAGTGGTACAGCGTTAGAGTTGCTGCCTGACATCGCCAGAGCATATAATTTGGCCCTATGGTGCTAGTGTACGGGGTAATCGCTGGTCGGCGCAGACTTGAAGGGCCTGTTTCCACGCTGTATCTCTACAATCTAAAACTCTAAATATGTGTCCAAACACATTTGAGAAAGCAAACGTCCGAAATTTGGAGACGCGAGGAACTGCAGTTGCCGGTTTATAGAAAAAGACACAAAGTGCTGGAGTAACACTGCGGGTCAGGGAGCATCCCCGGAGAGCATGGATAGGTAACGTATTGGGTTGGGCCCCTTCTTCAAGCCGAGTGACAGTGTAGGAAGGAACTTCAGGTGCTGGTTTAAACCGAAGATAGACACACAAAGCTGGAGTAACTCAGCGGGACAGGCAGCATCTCTGGAGAGAAGGAATAGGTGACTTTTTGAGTTGGGACCTTTTTTCAAGCAGAGTAGTGGGGAGCAAAGATCCTATAGCAGAGCTCTGCTATAGGATCTTTGGTGGGGAGAAAGCTGCAAGTGAAGTAGGTGGATCTCCAGAGCTTCATAGTGGCTTCACAAAACTTGCTCAACAGTGGCATCTGGTGGCAAGAGGTTAAATTACATCAGGGTGTCAGCCATCAGACAAAAGGAAATATGGCCATTTTTCACAAGGTTTTAAGTCAGCATTTGGACAGGTGACTGGATAAGAAAAGAATAGAGGGATTTAGGCCAAAGACTGGAAAATGGTTTAGAATTGTTAGATATCCCAGTCACCATTGTTGAGTTGGGGTCGATGGGCCTGTTTCCGTGCTATACAACTTTATATGATAAGGATTTTGCTGGGCGACACAAAATGAAATAGCGTGGCACAATGGCACAACTCGTAGAGACGCTGCCTCAGTGCCAGAGACCCGGATTCGATTCCGACCTCAGGTGCTGTCTGTGTGTGGAGTTTGCACGTTCTTCCCGTGACCGTGTGGGTTTTCTCCGGGTGCTTTGGTTTCCTCCCACATCCCAAAGACTTGCGGCTCTGCAGGTTATTCGGTTCTTTGTAAATGGCCCTCTTGTGTGTAGGGAGTGGATGAGAAAGTGGGATAACATAGAACTAGTGTGAACAGGTGATCGATGGTTAGTGTGGACTCGGTCGGCTGAAGGACCTATTTCCATCTATGAAGGTTCTGAAGAAAGGCCTTGACCCAAAACGTCACCCATTCCTTCTCCCCAGAGATGCTGCCTGTCCTGCTGAGTTACTCCAGCATTTTGAGTGTATCTTCTATTTAAAACAACATCTGCAGTTCCTTCCTACACATTGGATGTATTTCATTGCACACTAAGCATTGGAGTGAAGAGCCAGCACTGCATGTGAGATGATCCTGTCTGATGCACTTGTCACGCTGACCCCTTGGGTCAGTTGAAGGGTTTCCCTCCTGTGGAGTTTAACTGGTGATTCTCACTCCCTTCCCTGCGACCACTGATCGTTATTTAACCCCTTTATGTTGCAGGATGTCGGAAAGGAACACGTGCCGCAGAAACTACTCACTAAGGAAGAGCTCAAGCAGAAGGTCGAAGCCTACAACTCTTCCGTTACCAACCGGTTAAGAATGAGCTGGGTAAGTGAATGTCCACCACACCTGATGGAAATGTTGGACTTCCCCTCTGGGTTCTAAATGGACGAGCTAAGATGGGGCATTTTGGTCAGCGTTGATTCGGGCGGCACGGTGGCGCAGCGGTGGTGGTGCTGCCTCACAGCTCCAGAGGCCCCGGTTCGATCCTGACTACAGGCACTATGAATGTGAATGTGAATGTGAACCATCCTACCAAAAACTAGGGAGACACTCACTAGAGACACATGGGGACTATCTTTAATCGGACTTTACTGGACTTTACCTTGCACTGAACATTAATCACGTTATTCTCTTTATCCTGTATCTCTACACTGCGGATGGCTAGATTGTAATCATGTATTGTCTTTCTGCTGACTGGTTAGCACACGACAAAAGCTTTTCACTGTACCTTGGTACACGTGACAATAAACTAAACTAAACTAAAGTGAACAGAGTTTTTACGTTCTCCCTGTGACCGTGTGGGTTTTCTCCGAGAGCTCTGGTTTCCTCCCACATTCCAAACACTTACAAATGTGTGCGTTAATTGGCTTCTGTGAATTGCCCCTAATGTGCAGAGAGTGGATGTGAAACTGAGAAACATCAAACTAGTATTCAGATGATGGATGGTCGGCATGGACTTGGGCCGGAGGGCCTGTTTCCATGCTGTATCTCTGAACTCTATCACCACACTAAACTAAACTAAATGTGTGGGAAGGAACTGCAGATGCTGGTCGGAGTCTGAAGAAGGGCTTCAACCCGAAACGTCTCCTATTCCTTCCCTCCAGGGATGCTGCCCGATCCACTGAGTTACTCCAGCACTTTGTGTCGATCACCCGCGCTAAACTAAGCTAAACTAAACGTTTTGCCTTTCCAGAACACGAATGACGTCTACACTGGTTTCATCAAGGTTCAGATGGACCTGCACAGACCCATCACCATACGGGCCATGTCAGCTCCAGGCAGCCACGTGTATAACAGCATCAACGAGACAGCCTTCTACTTGCCAAAGGATACCGTCAACACACTGCACATCAGCAGCTGCAACACGGTCAAGGACGTGATCCAGGCGCTGCTGCAGAAGTTCACGGTGGTGGATAACCCCGCCAAGTTTGCACTCTTCCAGCAGTTCTACGTGGGGGATCAGGGTAAGGCTTGCAGGCTTTGACAGGTCTCTCGACAGGGGCGGCACCGTGGCACAGCAGTAGAGTTGCTGCTTCACAGCGCCACAGACCCAGGTTCGATCTTGACTACGGGTGCTGTCGATGCGGCGTTTGTACATTCTCCCTATGACTGTGTGGGTTTTCTCCAGGGTGCTCCGGTTTCTTCCCACCAAAGTCCTGCCGGTTTGTAGGTTAATTGGCTTTGGTAAAGATTGTAAATTGTCCCTAGTGTGTGTAGGATAGTACGAGTGTAGGATAATGCTGCTGCGGAAACAGGCCCTGTGGCCCACCGACCAATGATCCCCATATATTAGCACTATCCGATACACACTAGGGACAATTGTTACATTTACCAAGCCACTTAACCTATGTCTTTAGAGTGGGAGGGAACCAAAGATCTCGGATAAAACCCACGCAGGTCACGGGGAGAAGGTACAAACTCCGTACAGACGCCACCCGTAGTCTGGATGGAACCCGGGTCTCCGGCGCTGCATGTACAGTAAGGCAACAACGCTAACGCTGCGCCAACCTGTCGTCCTTGTCACACCGTGTCACCGTACTAGGCCTCTGGCCCATCAGTGACACATGGACATCATTGACATGGTACACCTGTACAACTAACCCTGTCTCCGCTTCTCTACCTCTAGTTCACTCGCACAAGCTGTCAGATGGAGAGAACCCCCTTTACCTGCGCCTGCTTGCCGGACCCGGCTCGGATGCCTTGAGCTTTGTACTGCGAGAGTACGAGACCGGGGAAGTCTTGGTGAGTGACCCCTCTCTATCTCAAGTGGTCATGGGTTTTAGTGTCATAGAGTCATACAGCATGGAAACAGGCCCTTTGGCCCAACTTGCCCATGCCGACCAAGATGCTCCATTAACATTAGTCCCACCTGCCTGCATTTCTAAACACTTCCTATCCATGTATCTACACCAATGTTGTTTACATGTTGTTACAATACCCATCTCTACTTCCTCCACTGGCAGCTCACCCCTTATACCCATCACCCTCCTTGTGAAAAAGTTGCTCCTCAGTTTCCTATTAAATCTTTCCCCCCTCACCTGAAACCTAAGTCGTCTGGTTCTTGATTCCCCTACTCTGGGTAAAAGAAGGCAATCTTGATTCAGTTGCAAGAATCTTTGGTAGACTTATTCAATGTCAATAAAACCAAGGAATTAATCCTTGACTTCAGAAAAGAAACATTTTCGTTATTAAAACTTGTCCCTCTCATCTGAAACCCATGTTGTCTGGATCTTGATTGCCCAACTCTGGGTGAAAGATTGTGTATCTACCTTATCTATCTGTTTCCTTCCCTTCAAGATCTTGTACACCTCTATAAGATCACCCCTCACCCTCCTGCGCTCTAAGGAATAGAGTCCTAGCCTGCTCAACCTCTCCCCGTAGCTCAGGCCCTCGAGTCCAGGCACCATCCTCATAATTCTCCTCTGCACCCTTTGCCGCCGTGACCACATCTTCCCTCCAACAGGCTGACCAAAACTGAACACAATACTCCTCATGCGGCCTCCCTGAAAGTATTGTACAACTGCAACATTACAAAGTGAGCAGGAGCACTCCATCACTTTGTATCTAGTTATGTAAACCAGCATCTGCAGTTCCTTTTGTCTGCGAGTGAAGGATATTATCAAAGGTCAGAAGGTTGGATATTAATATGCAGAGCAATGGATACTTTTAAGGCGGAGATTGACAGATTCTTGATTAGTATGGGTGTCAGGGGTTATGGGGAGAAGGCAGGAGAATGGGGTTGAGATGGAACATTAGATTGAATGACAGAGTAGACGTGATGGGCCGAATGGCCTAATTCTGCCCCTATAATTTATGAAGAATAGCTCCAACGTGTCCTCCTTGTGTTCTTCAAGGTTTGATTTATGCCTCTTGATTCAGTAGATTGTAAATCACCATGGGTTACCTCTGACACAATGTTCCCGCCTGTTGAATGTATCCGCGTTGATTGCTGCTGTGGGGTCCGGGATTGTCTTGGTTTTGTTTTGTCCAGCACCTTCACCCCTGATCTCTTGTTCCCCCAGTGGGAGGCCTTCAGCCTGCCGGAGCTGCAGAACTTCCTGCGGATACTGAGCAAGGAGGAAGAGGATCAGTTCAAGCTGCTGGAGAAACGCTACATGACCTACAGGGCCAAGCTGGAGGCCGCCTTGAGATCCACGGGAAAACCGGATTAACCCCAGAGTAACGGCAAGCGGTGCCTGGTCCCAGTGTTGGGAAGCTGTGGACAGAGGGATGCGTGCACGTGTAGTCAGCAGGGAGTTAACCTTCAAACCTGAAGACTTCTGTTTCAGCGGGAGGACTTAGTTGGTTGAACCAACCGTGGAACATTGGACCCAATGGACTAGAGCCAGACTATCTCACACCTTGTGCGGCCACCAAGTTTGCTGGGCAATTCGTGAAGGGTGTTCGGCAGCCAGCAAACGTTGGACGTGCTTCAACGCCAGTGAGATCTCCTTGCGTTGACCTCGTGCGCAAAGTATTTATGGCGGTGGTTCTAACACGCCAGCATTCACACAGCCTGATGCCTTAGCAAAGCCCCTGACCTCCATGGCCTCCATGTTCTGCTTGTGTAGAGGGACCATAATGACTGCATTCAACATGATAACCCTGCAACTTGAGAACTCACGGGGAGCCATCTTTAACGGTTCCTGCACAACCCGCAAATTTACAGTGCCGAATGTTTAACGATTGAATGCTCAATATTATATTTTAAGGACACTAAAATCGAGACGTACAGCATTGAAACAGGCCCATTTTAAGGACAGTAAACCAGACACAAACAGGCCCATTTTAAGGAAGTAGAGACATACGGTGTCGGATCAGGCCCATTTTAAGGATAGGAAGCTACACGTGAAAATTATGACAAAGGAGGCAAAGAGGTTGAGACGGGTTGAAACACCCAAGATGACCACCTAGTTTGGGCAACACAGCGGTGCAGCGGTAGAGTTGCTGCCTTACAGCGCCGGAGACCCGGGTTCGATCCTGACTACAGGTGCTGTCTGGGGAGTTTCCTCCTACACTCCAAATACATACAGGTCTGTAGGCTAATTGGCTTCGGTAAAAATTGTAAATTGTTCCTAGTGTGTAGGATAGTGCGAGTGTACGGGGTGATTGCTGGTCGGCACAGACTCGGTGGGCCGAAGGGCCTGTTTCCGAGCTGTATCTCTAAAGTTTATTATCTAAAGTTTAAAATCAGTGAGGTAGGAGGTGGGAGATGGGTTTGGGGAAGTGTTGAAGAATGGTGTTGAGATGAAGTGTAAAGACAGCGTGCAGGAGAGATGTTGAGATGTAGAGGAAACTGGGGGCGTGGTGGCGCAGCGGTAGAGTTGCTGCCTTAGAGTGCCAGAGTCCCAGGTTCGATCCTAACAACGGGTGCTGTCTGTACGGAGTTTGTACGTTCTCCTTCTCCATGGATTTTCTCCGGGTGCTTCAGTTTCCTCCTACACTTCAAAGACGTACAGGTTAATTGGCTCCAGTAAATTGTCCTTAGTGTGTAGGATAGAACTAGTATACGGGGTGACCGATGGTCAGCATGGACTTGGTAGGCCGAAGGGCCTGTTTCCATGCTGCATCTCTAAACGTCACCTATTCTTGTTCTCTAGAGATGCTCTGTAAAAGTTGTAAATTATAATTTGTCCCTAGTGTGTCATAGTGGTATTAGTGTACGGGGCAATCACTGGTTGGCACGGACTGGGTGGGCCAAATTACCTGGTTCCACCCTGTACCTCGGAAGTGTCAATTTAAAGATCAGTGATGTAGAAGGCAAGAGATGGGTTTGGGGAAGTGGTGACGAGGAGTGTTGGGATGAAGTGGAAAGACAGCGTGCAGGAGATATGTTGAGATGTAGATTTGGATTTATTATGTAGGCAGGTTGGAGACCAGGATGAGAAGAAGATTAGAGGAGCTCTATTTATGTGTGGGAACAGGTTAGAAAAACAAACCAGACTTTTTAAGTGAAGCAGTAATTGCCTTGGGCACCACGTGCTCCCATCTTCAGACAGTGTTGAATGGTGACGATAGCAGGAACCTGGCCGCTAGTGAGCATCTGCTCCAGGAGATCTCTTGGCCGTTGGTATTTTTCACCCTTGTGCTCAGTGTTTTTCACCCTTGGGCTCGGTGTAGACAGGTACAGCACCCCCGGGTGTGTGTGCACTGGTCAAAGCCGTACCGAGTTGGCGGGGCTGCGTGAATATCCGGCGCGGCAGAGGTGTTCACCGGTAGAACGGCAGAAGGACGCGCCTGAGGTAAAGGTCACTCTTCCTCTTGGAGTTTTCTCACCCCAAAGCTGAGAGCGAATTAGCACGGGTCACTGAAAAACTGATCAGAGACATACTGGCCCAAGCCGGAGATGCAGCGGTTAGTACTGCTGCCCCAGGCCTGGGTTCAATGCTAACCGTGTGGAGTTTGCACGGTTCGCCTCGTGACGGAGCGGGTTTCCTTTGGGGTTGCCCGGTTTCCTCCCCCATCTCATGCCCGTGCCAGTTATTGGCTCTGAATCACCCCCTGTGGGGCCAATTTACAGAGCGCCAATTAATCGACAAACCCCACACTTCTTTGGGATGTGGGTGGAAACCAGAGCACCCGGAGGAAACCCACATGGTCCCAAGGAGAACGTGCAAACTCTAAAAACAGAAAGCAGGGGGTCAGGATCGAACCGTGTCTCTGGCGCTGTGAGGCAGCAACTCGGCCAGCTGTGCCTGTGGGTGAGAAGCAAAAGGAATGAAAGTGGAGATCTGTAAAAAATCTTAGTATACAGAGGCACAATTATACTTGTGTGCAAGAATTATAGATTACACTGAGACAGCACACAGGAGTCGCCACGATTCCAGCGCCGTTTTGTGTGATTCAAGTCTGACATCGTTAACAATATGGAGTCTTAACTTTGCCGTAAAGGCCCGTTGTCCTGGCGACGACCCTGGGTCGGAGTTCTCCCCATAACTAGAGTCCTCCAATCCAGGCAAGACCCTGGTGAATCTACTCTGCACTCTCTCCAGCCCAGCCTCCTTACCACGCGGTGACCAGGACTGCTGACAATACTCCAGGTGCAGTCCAACCAGTGTTTTGTAAAGTTACAACATAAAGTCCCAACTCTGATATGCTGTGCACTACATAGACTTTGGGGTGGGAGCAATAATATCTGCTCCTTCCCCTAACTGCTGCTGAATTACTATTTAATGTGTGGCTACTGTATGAATTTTGTCCAAAGATTAATTGCTATGAAATTGCTGTGAATTCAACATTGGTTATAAATAGATTGGTGGGGGAAGGGAGAAACTTTAAACCATTGCAGTTAGGATTCTGTCGAGGGATTGGGGAGGGAGGGGGGGTGACATTTGCAGAGAAGGGTGGACAGATACCCCCTTGAATGCCCCACAACCCCCCCCCCCAAACACTCTAAGGGCTCCAGTACCTTTGATGTGGGATCGGCACCATGTCAATGGAGGATCCATCTTTGTTGAGGATTTTCCAAATTTAGGGGCGGCACAGTGGCGCCCGGTAGAGTTGCTGCCCCAGAGACCCAGGTTCGATCCTGACTACGGGTGCTGTCTGCACAGAGTTTGCACATTCTCCCCGTGACCGCGTGGGTTTTCTCTGGGTAGTCTGGTTTCCTTCCACATCCCAAAGACGTACACGTTTGTAGGTTAATTGGCTTTGGCTTTTAAAAAAATGTAAATTGTCCCAAGCGTGAGGGATAGTGCTAGTATATGGGATGATCGTCGGTTGGTGTGGACGTTTCGACCTGTTTTTTTATCTCTGAAGACGAAAGAAACTCTACACGCAATTTCTGTTTTTTACGCTTTTCTGGGGGGCGGGGGGGGGGGGGGGGGGGGGCGGGGGTGGGGGGGGGGGCGGTGGGGGGGTGGGGGTGCAAGAGGTGAAACCAATGCTTCCACTCATGGGCTGGGGCGTCTGTCATGAGCCACGATGATCGCAGGGTGGAGAATTTAATGCCGTGTACCTTTGATGAAGGCAATATGAGCAGTTCAGTCGCCACTGCTTTGCTTGCTTGCATTTTTTATTGTGTGATAACTTATACCAAAGAATAACGTTAGGGCACTTTAGCACGTCAGGGAACTGTTGTTAAAAACCGAAGAAGAGGAAAACAAAATTGAAACTTGATATTTAAGTCTGGCGATGACCATTTTGTATTAATTTAAACGGAAAAGCTGTACCGAGTTTTTGTACTGAGCTAAAATTAACGTTTTGTTTTTGTTTTAAATAGACAATGTGGAAAAAAAAGTCTTATTTTAGTTGCCGGTTCTACACTCCCGATCTGCGTTGATTGAACGGGAGTGCCGGACAACGCTCATATTCTTTTACTGTGAATGGTAATATTTTTTTTTAACCCTTACTTGAACTGTTTGCACACCACGCCAGAACCAATGGTGGAAAACTATCCGTGGAGCTATTGCGTAACGCTCTACAGGCTGGTTGTTCTATTCCAGGGGGTTTCGTGGAGTTTGGCATTGTTTTGTTTTTTTACCGTGACTGTCAGGTGAAATAATGTCCAACTCTTCCCCTCCCCTGACGTAATCAAACACTGACAATGTCCTGCTGATCATTCCGGTGAAAGACAAGAACTGTATCGTGTTTCACTGCATCACAAACCACTTGCCGTTTTAACCAGTGTACGCAAGGGTACAAAATACAATCATTGACTCTGAAACAAGGGGCTGCATGTGTGAACAAGCACAGACTGTAAGCAGTGTATAAGGCCGAGTTGTTATTGTATTTATATTGACTGATGCAAGTGGAAATTTATTTTTATTAAGAAGGGATTATTCTCTTTCCTTTTTTAAGGTATTGCATTTGGATAAAATGGCTTTTGTAAACTGTGGCCTATTTTAATAAAGATGACATTGATGGGGATCCTGTCTGCGTGCGTGTGTGTGTCTGTTTTTATGTACCTTATTCTAGACTAAGCCACCGCCTCTGTTTGCAATACCAGCACCGTGGGCATTAGAGTTGCTGCCTCACAGCGCCAGAAACCCAGGTTCGATCCTGACCAGGAGTGCTGTCTGTATGGAGTTTGCACATTCTCCGTGTGACCACGTGGGTTTTCTCCAGGTGCTGCGGCTTCCTCCCACACTCCAAAGAAAGACGTACAGGTTTGCAGATTAATTGGCTTTGGTAAAAAAAAAAATGCAAATTGTCCCTAGCGTGTAGGGTAGTCCAAGTACGGGGATCGCAGGTCGGAACTGACTCGCTGAGCCGAAATGCCTACTTCAGCACTGTTTCATGAGAACTAAAACCTTGTGTTTTATTTGGGGGTGACGTTCCTGAAAAGCAGCGCGTCATTGAAACATGCATCAATTAAACATATGGTTCAATGCTTCCTTTATTATCACTTATTAAAATTATTTTTTGGCATACAGGTCAATGAGATTATTGGCAGTACAATCACTAGCAAAGTACAGAATGCATAGCAACAACCCACTGAGTCCATATGCAAGAGTGGCCAGGTTGTGGCACCATTTTCACAGTCCCTGCTCCAGCTGGCCGTAAAGACCCGTTGTAGCCATCGCCTCCATTCCGGTCGTCCCCTGAACCGTCGTCCCTGTCCTCCCCGACCTGGAGGGAGCAGAATGTACCCCGCCCACCCCCCATCCTTCTTGCCGGCCCTTTGTCCAGCATCTGCCACCATTCCCGTCTCCCTCTGTTTGTACAGCCAGTGATAATGAAACCAACGAGTCTACTCACTAACCTTTCCCCAGCATTTATGTTGTTTAGTTCAGAGATACAGCGTGTAAACAAACAGTCCCCTTTTCCCATCGAGTCCGCGCCCACCAGCGACCCTGTACAGAGGCCAGTGACCCTACAAACCTGCACGCCTTTGGAATGTGGGAGGAAACCGGAGCAAGTGAAGAATACCCACACAGTCACAGTGAGAACGTGCAAACTCCACACACACAGACAGCACCCGAGGTCAGGATCGAACCTGGGTCTCTGGCACTGTGAGGCAGCAAATCTATCTGCAATCACTGTGCCGACACTGATTATAGTACATTTTCTAGAATTATTGGACATAATATCAGAGCCTGGGGGTGTGATATTTCCTGTTAACATTGATTATACGTTACAGCTTCAGGTGTATTTCAAACATTGACAGGTTTAGGAATGAATGGACTGTCAGGCGGATGTGCCTGTAGTTAGCAATTAGGCCTGTAGAGGGCGAGAAGTGTATACTAAATTGACTGGGAATCCACTCGGTACAATGGATGGTAACTTTAAACAAAGCATCTTTCAGCAATTACTGACTGACCAGAAGGTGAAGGGCTTATATCTTCTTCCTATGGTCTCATACGCTTCAAGGATCGAGTGGTGGCATGGTGGTGCAGCTGGTACATTGTTGTGTTGTGTCGTGGACTTTCTGTGTTTGTGCTTTTTTTTAAATTCTATTTTATTTTTTTAATATGTTTTAATATTTATTATTTATTTATTTTTATGATACTGACTGTAAAGGGAAATTCATTTCGTTGTCTCTAATTGAGACAATGACAATACATTTGAATACAATACAACACAATACAAGGTAGAGCTGCTGTCTTATGGTGCCAGAGACCAGGATTTGATCCTGACCTCGGATGCTGTCTGTGTGGAGTTTGTACGTTCTCCCTGCCACGCTTTGTCCTGCCTCTCCTCTCTCCCAGTGTTCTTCTTCCCTACTCATGTCCATTCTCAGGCAGAACAAGCATTTCACTGTATCTCTGTACAATAATACACTAAACTAAACTTGAATGCATGAACAACATTTCGCATGCTAATGACTGCATGGGTAAAGACACTGAGTGACTAATCGTTGTTCCATCCAAGACCGCAAGAAATTGCACAGAGAGTTGTGGACGCAGCCCAGACCATCACACAAACCAACCTCCCTTCCATTAACTCCATCTACACTTCACGCTGCTTCGGCAAGGGCACCAGCATAATCAAGGACCAGTCTCACCCCGGTCACTCCCTCTTACCCCCTCTCCCATCAGGCAAGAGGTACAGAAGTGTGAAAATGCACACCTCCAGATTCAGGGACAGTTTCTTCCCAGTTGTTATCAGGCAACTAAACCATCCTACCAACGACTAGAGAGCGGTCCAGACCTTCCATCTACCTCATTGGAGACCTTTGAAATATCTTTAATCAGACTTTACTGGACTTTATCTTGCACTAAACGTTATTCCCTTTTTCCTCTATCTGTACACTGTGGACGGCTCGATTGTAATCATGTACAGTTTTTTTTCACTGACTGGATGGCAGGCTGCAAAATAAAAAGCTTTTCACAGTACGTGTGACAATGATACTAAACTAAACAAAACGATGGGTCCCCGACCCGGAACGTTACCTGTGCATGTTGTCCAGTGCTGCAGCCTGACCCGCTGAGTTACTCCAACACTTTGTTCATAGTTCATCGGCTAGTGTTGTGCAATGTTCAAGACCCTGATGGTAGTTGGGGGAAAGATATTCTTGAACCTGTTGGTCATGGTTTTCATACTTTTTAATGTACTTTGAGAAAGCGGATGAGGAGGAACTCTTGTAGCCAGAGGGTGGTGAATCTGTGGAATTCATTGCTGCAGACGTCTGTGGGGGCCAAGTAAATGGGTATTTTTAAAGTGAAGATCGACAGGTTCTTGATTAATAAGGGTGACAAAGGTTACGGGGAGGGGTCAAGAGTGTTTTATTATCATATGTCCGGATAGAACAATGAAATTCTTATTTGCTGCTGCACAACAGAATATGTAAACATAGCACACTGTAAACAATATGATCAACGAGAGAAAATAAAACGTTCAGTGTGTATATATACACTTATCCACAAGTACACACACACACACATAAACATCTATGTATATCTATATATACACATATCCACATACATATTCAAAATCTTTTTTGAGTATGCGTGTGTATATACAGTGGCTTGCAAAAGTATTCATACCCCTTGAACTTTTCCACATTTTGTCACGTTACAACCACAAACGTAAATGCATTTTATTGGGATTTTATGTGATAGACCAACACAAAGTGGTGCATAATTGTGAAGTGGAAGAAAAATGATACATGGTTTTCAAATTTTTTTACAAATAAAAAACTGAAAAGTGTGGCATGCAAAAGTATTCAGCCCCCTTTACTCTGATACCCCTAAATAAAATCTAGTGCAACCAATTGCCTTCAAAAGTCACCTAATTAGTAAATAGAGTCCACTTGTGTGTAATCTAATCTCAGTATAAATACAGCTGTTCTGTGAAGGCCTCAGAAGTTTGTTAGAGAAAATTAGTGAACAAACAGCATCATGAAGCCCAAGGAACACACCAGACAGGTCAGGGATAAAGTTGTGGAGAAGTTTAATGCAGGGTTAGGTTATAAAAAAATATCCCAAGCTTTGAACATCTCACGGAGCACTGTTCAATCCATCATCCGAAAATGGAAAGAGTATGGCACAACTGCAAACCTACCAAGACATGGCCGTCCACCTAAACTGACAGGCCGGGCAAGGAGAGCATTGATCAGAGAAGCAGCCAAGGTAACTCTGGAGGAGCTGCAGAGATCCACAGCTCAGGTGGGAGAATCTGTCCACAGGACAACTATTAGTCGTGCACTCCACAAATCGGGCCTTTATGGAAGAGTGGCAAGAAGAAAGCCATTGTTGAAATAAAGCCATAAGAAGTCGCGTTTGCAGTTTGCCACAAGCCATGTGGGGGACACAGCAAACATATGGAGGAAGGTGCTCTGGTCAGATGAGACCAAAATTGAAGTTTTTGGCCTAAATGCAAAACGCTATTGTGGCATAAAATTAACACTGCACATCACCCTGAACACACCATCCCCACTGTGAAACATGGTGGTGGCAGCATCATGCTGTGGGGATGCTTTTCTTCAGCAGGGACAGGGAAGCTGGTCAGAGTTGATGGGAAGATGGATGGAGCCAAATACAGGGCAATCTTGGAAGAAAACCTGTTAGAGTCTGCAAAAGACTTGAGACTGGGGCGGAGGTTCACCTTCCAGCAGGACAACGACCCTAAACATACAGCCAGAGCTACAATGGAATGGTTTAGATCAAAGCATATTCATGTGTTAGAATGGCCCAGTCAAAGTCCAGACCTAAATCCAATTGAGAATCTCTGGCAAGACTTGAAAATTGCTGTTCACAGACGCTCTCCATCCAGCTTGAGCTGAGCTTGAGCTATTTTGCAAAGAAGAATGGGCAAAAACTTCAGTCTCTAGATGTGCAAAGCTGGTAGAGACATACCCCAAAAGACTTGCAGCTGTAATTGCAGCGAAAGGTGGTTCTATAAAGTATTGACTCGGGGGGCTGAATACTTTTGCACGCCACACTTCTCAGTTTTTTATTTGGTAAAAAAAATTTGAAAACCATGTATCATTTTCCTTCCACTTCACAATTATGCGCCACTTTGTGTTGGTCTATCACATAAAATCCCAATAAAATACATTTACGTTTGTGGTTGTAACGTGACAAAATGTGGAAAAGTTCAAGGGGTATGAAAACTTTTGCAAGCCACTGTATATATATATACATGGATATATGTGGAACTATTTATTATGATGTTTATATATATATATATATATATATATATATATATATATGTATACACAAACACACACACACACACACACACACACACACACACACACACACACACATATATATACACACACACATGCTCAAAAAACAAACAATAGTAGTGCAATAATAGTAATAATAATAGTCTATTCATGTTCAGAGCTTCTTTGAGGTTGTAGTGTTTAATAATCTGATGGCTGTAGGGAAGAAGCTGTTCCTGAACCTGGATGTTAGAGTTTTCAGGCTCCTGTACCATCTTCCCGATGGCAGAGGTGAAATGAGTGTGTGGCCAGGATGGTGGTGTGCCTCTGGATGCCTTTTTGAGGCAGCGACTCCGATAAATCCCTTCGACAGTGGGGAGGTCAGAGCTGGTGATGGACTGGGCAGCGGTCACAACTTTTTGCAGTCTTTTCCGCTCCTGGACATTCAAGTTGCCGAACCAGGCCACGATGCAGCCAGCCAATATGCTCTCTACTGT
The DNA here is from genome assembly GCF_028641065.1 of Leucoraja erinaceus. Lineage (NCBI taxonomy): Eukaryota > Metazoa > Chordata > Chondrichthyes > Rajiformes > Rajidae > Leucoraja > Leucoraja erinaceus. Next base: position 22,825,024 of record NC_073395.1, on the reverse strand, counting down.
ACACCTGTAGAAGTTGAAGAGAATCCTCTCTGACATACCGTAATCTCCGTAATCTTCTCAGGAAGTAGATGAGATGATGAGAATGGGGTTGAGAGGGAAAGATAGATCAGCCATGATTGAACTGCAGAGTAGGCTCAATGGGATGAATTACCTAATTCTGCTCCTATGACTTACAAATTTATGAACTTCTTTCCAATGCCAAACCCTGATCCCTGGACATTCGATGCCTTGCCCATTATAAGCCTGCATATCACCATGCTCTCGTTCATATGAAGAAACTTCTCAACAATTGTGAAGCCTAGGGGGCTTGATGGGGAGAGTGGAGGGGGGGGGGGGGGGGCAAGAGAAGGGGGAAGAGAGAGGGGGAAGAGAGAGAGTAGGGGGAAGAGGGAGGAAGGGAAATGAGGGGGAAGGGGAAGAGGAAGGATGAGGGGGAGAGAGAGGGCATGAGAAGGAGAAAGATAGAGGGGGGAGGGAGGAAAAGAGAGAGAGAGAGATCTATCTTGCCAGCTTGCTAGCTACTATTTCTCGTTTAAAGACCTTTCAACAGAACAATGTGGTTGGCTGTGGGTGGACTGAAAGACTCTGAAATGCCAGTATAATGTTGTGGAAACGAATGCGTTAGTAACATTGAAAAACATTCGTAACATTAGTCACTTTAATTACCTAAATATTGTAGCTCCCAAAATTGACTAAACTCCAACATTTCTTCATGAACCGAGAGGCGATTAGTGGGTTTTACAGAAGTGGAGCAAAGACGTGCTGCATCTCTGCTGAAGTGGCATGACTGGGTTTAATGGTGAGCTGCTTCATTGTGTGTTTCGGGAGCCAATAGTTACGAGTTGGACGTAAGAAGATTGGAATTGTTCCAGGCAAAGCCGTGTTCTTCCTATCCCAGCGTGGACTTGTCGAAACGGCTTAGTCATGTTAAACAGTAGTTCAGTTTAGTTTAGCGATACAGTGCAAAACAGGCCCTTCGGCCCACTGACTCCGTGCCGACCAGTGATCACCCCATACACTAACACTATCTTACACAGTCTAGGGGTAATTTACAATTTTACTCAAGCTAATTAACCTGCAAAACCGTACGCCTTTGGAGTGTGGGAGGAAACCGTACCTGCCTTCGCTCCATACCGTCTGATCCCCTTAGCCACAAGGGCCACATCTAACTCCCTCTTAAATATAGCCAATGAACTGGCCTCGACGACCCTCTGTGGCAGAGAGTTCCAGAGATTCACCACTCTCTTTTAAAGGATTTCCCCCTTATCCTTAAGCTGTGACCCCTTGTCCTGTACTTCCCCAACATCGGGAGCAAACTTCCTGCATCTAACCTGTCCAACCCCTTAAGAATTTTGTAAGTTTCTTTAAGATCCCCTCTCAATCTCCTAAATTCTAGAGAGTATAAACCAAGTCTATCCAGTCTTTCTTCATAAGACAGTCCTGACATCCCAGGAATCAGTCTGGTGAACCGTCTCTGCACTCCCTCTATGGCAATAATGTCCTTCCTTCTGTCGAGGCCCTTCTTCAGATTCAGGCAGTGAAAAGCATGCTATACATGCTAACAATCAAGCCATCCACAGTGCACGGATACAGGATGAAGGGAATAACGTTTAGTTCAAGATAAAAGTTCAGTAAAGTCCAATTAATGATAGTCCGAGGGTCTCCGAGGAGGTATATGGGAGGTCAGGACCGCTCTCTAGTTGGTGATAGGGGGCGTAGGGGGCGCTGCAGTGGCTGCGCCTGTCAGCAGCGCGTTAGTCTTTTCAATTTTTAGTATGTTTTAAAGTTTGTTTTAATGTTCCTTTGTGTGTTTTGTGTGGGGGGGGTGGGGGGGTAAGGGGGAAACCGCTTCGATCGCCTCCTCCACGGAGAGGCGACTTTTTCCAGGTCGCCTCCCCCGTGGCCTAACAACGAGGATCGGCGCGGCCTTTTCCGGAGACGAGCCCGAGGCTTCAGCGGCGGGCGCAGCGTGGACTCTCGGTGTGGAGCGGGCGAGCCCTCGCTGGGGAGGAGCGCTACGTTTCGCTGGCCCGCGGCAGCTGGCAGCCTGAAGCCGCGGTCTGCAGAGCTCCAGATGGCGCGGCGTCCGCAGCCCGGGATCCCTCGTGGAGGACCCGGGGGAAGAAGACGCCATCACGGCCAGCCTGCGGCCAACTTCACCCGCGGGTGCGGCATGGACTTACCATCACCCCTGGAGGGGAGCTTCGACCATCGGCCCTGCGGACTGCGGTGCTTCTGGCTGCGGCGCGGCGGGAACCTTAAATCTTCGACCGCCGGCCTGCGGCCTACACCAGCCTGAAGCCGCGGTCTCCGGTGGGGAAGAGCCGATCCTGGACTTACCTTGACTTTGACTTTGTCCCTTACCATCTGGACGCCCGCAGCAACGGCTGCGGAGGGTGGAGGTCCCGACCACGGGGGAAAATGGAGGAGGACTGGCCAAGTTCTGTGCCTTCCACCACAGTGATGACTGCTGTGGTGGATGTTTGTGTTACATTTGTATTGTGGTTGTGTGTTCTTTATTATTGTATCGCTGCTGACAACCCAAATACCACCGACCCTGGTTGTGTGGCAAATAAATTCTATCTAAAATAAATTCTATCTAACAGGATGGTTCAGTTGCCTGATAACAGCTGGGAAGAAACTGTCCCTGAATCTGATGTGCATTTTCACGCTTCTGTACCTCTTGCCCGATGGGAGAGGGGAGAAGAGGGAGTGACCAGGGTGAGACTGGTCCTTGATTATGCTGGTGGCCTTGCCAAGGCAGCGTGAATTAATTGTTCATTCCTTATCCCGTCAGCCACAAACTCCCTGGGGCCACATTCACAGTGGGCTTTTGTTTAAGAGGGAACTGCAGATGCTGGAGAATCGAAGGTTACACAAAAAAGCTGGAGAAACTCAGCAGGTGCAGCAGCATCTATGGAGCGAAGGAAATAGGCAACGTTTCGGGCCGAAACCCTTCTTCCGAAGGGTTTCGGCCCGAAACGTTGCCTATTTCCTTCGCTCCATAGATGCTGCTGCACCCGCTGAGTTTCTCCAGCTTTTTGGTGTAACCTTCACAGCGGGCTTGTTGCTTAAGCGGAGAAGACGGGCCGGTGAGGTGGAAGTGGATGTGATAGAGGTGGTTCGTGCCCTGCTGTCTGGAGCCGCTGTGCAATGTGGGTCCCGGCTGCAGCTCAGTCCAGGACGTCAGATAGCTGGAGGATGGTGTCAGCGGCAATTCCATGAACTGCTCTTCAGAAGCAAAGTGTTTGTGAGGGCATTGAACCTCCGTCGAACCTCACTGGGTAGCCAGTGAGCAACGGACAATAAATGTAATTAGACACAAAGTGATCTGCACCGACCAATGATAGCCCTATACTACACACACGGGACAATCTTACACAAGCCCATTAACCTACAAACCTGCATGTGTTTGGAATGTGGGAGGAAACAGGAGCACCCAGGGAAAAAATACGCATGGGTAAGTTGGGCCGAAGGGCCTGTTTCCACACTGTATGACTCTGACTCTCCTGTTCCAACATTACAGCCTATAAAGGGTGGCACAGTGGCACAGCGATAGAGTTGCCACCTTACAGCGCCAAAGACACAGGTTCAATCCTGACTATGGGTGCGGTCTTTACGGAGTTTGTACGTTTTCCCTGTGACTGTGTGGGTTTTCTCCGGGTGCTCCAGTTTCCTCTCACACCCCGAAGACGTACGTACAGGTCAATTGGCTTTGGTAAAATTGCAAAAAATTGGCCCTAATGTGTAGGATAGTGCTAGTGTACGGGGTGATCAAGGGCTAGATGGGCTGAAGGGCCTGTTTCATCGCTGTATCTGAAGTCTTAGGTCAAAAGTAAAGTGTTATTCCCTTCATCCTGTATCTGTGGATGGCTCGATTGTTATCAGGTTTTGTCTTCCACTGACTGGATAGCATGCAACAAAAAGCTTTTTACCGTAACATGGTACATATGACAATAATAAACTGGACTGGAGTAACGCCAGTGACATTCATCACAGTAGAGGAAAGGATCAGTTAGCAACCATGGTAAGAAATGGTGGCAGAGACAAGTTCTTAACAGGAACATGACCCACCTCCTTGCTTTGAAATGTGAAAATCTTTCAACATCTTTGATATTGCAAACACAATTCCGGAGGTTCAACTTTGTCCTGTGGGCTCCTATGTCAGTTTACTGACAAATCATATTTATAGTCATAGAGTAATCGAGTCATACAGTGTGGAAACTCTCCTGTCCATGTACCTATCTAATTGTTTTTTAAACGTTGAGATAGTTAGTCCCGGCCTCAACGACCTCCTCTGGCAGCTAGTTCCACACGCCCACCACCCTTTGTGTGAAAAAGTTACCCCTCAGATTCAAATTAAATCTTTACCCCTTCACCTTAAACATAATGTCCTCTGGTTCTCGATTCCCCTACTCTGGACAAGAGACTCTGTGCATCTACCTGATCTAATCCTCTCATGATTTTATACACCTCTATCATGCCTCATTCTCCTGTGCTCCAAGGAATAGAGTCCTAGATTGCTCAACCTCCCCCTCGAGTCCTTGTAAATCTTCTCTGCACCCATTCCAACTTGACAGCATCTTTCATGTGACATGATGCCTAGAATTGAACACAAAACTCTAAATGTGGCCTCACCAACGTCTTATATAAGTGCAACATGATCTCTCAACTTCTATACTCAATACTCTGACAGAGGTAGGCCAGTCTGCTAAAAGCCTTATTGACCACCCGATCTACCTTCAAGGACCAAGCTAGGTGGCGTTTCAGCCCACAGCAGCAGATGAAGACGTGGACTGCCAATGTTTGAAAGTACTTTGATCTCGTGCAAATTATTTGGTCGTGCTTCACTGTTGGGGGAAACGAAAGGGGATAAAAACTTGACAAAAACAGTAAAACCCACACGTTCTTTGTCTCCGGGTACTCTGGTTTTCTCCCACACTCCAGGTTTGCAGGTTAATTGGCTTCTGCAAATTGTAAATCATCCCTTGCGTGTGGGATAGTGCTAGTGTTCGGGGTGATCGCTGGTCGGCGCGGACTCAGGAGGCCTGGTGTGGGGCGTGTGAGGAATCGGGCGCATTCGGAGAAAAGTCACGGGGAGAACGTGCAAACTCCGTACTGGCAGCACCCACAGTCGGGATCGAACCCGGGTCTCTGGCGCTGTAAGGGAGCAACTCTACCTCTGTGCCACTGAGTCGCCATGTGTGGAAGCAAATGACCATTGGGCCCAACGGACTGTGTCAGGAGAAAAAGCTTCAGAAGAGCGCGTTTAAGAAGGAACTGCAGATGCTGGAAAATCGAAGGTACACAAAAATGCTGGAGAAACTCAGCGGGTGCAGCAGCATCTATGGAGCGAAGGAAATAGGCAACGTTTCGTCCCGAAACGTTGCCTATTTCCTTCGCTCCATAGATGCTGCTGCACCCGCTGAGTTTCTCCGGCATTTTTGTGTACCTTCAGAAGAGAGTGTTGGATCACATCTGACTGAACCTTAGGGGAGGTGTGGCATTTATTGAATAGACCTTTGTTTAAAATAATGAGTGTGTGGAGTATCGCTGACAGGAATCAATTGACTTGGTGACAAGGGCCTGAGAGCTGTGTTGTCGTGTGTATTATCTTCCTGCTCTTAGTTGTTAAGAGCACCAGAGTTTGTTTAGACGTGTGGTCCATCTGGTGGGCTGGTGGAGTTGCTCCCAAGCTGCCGGCTCCCATTCCACTGCTGTTGACGGCATTCAATAAATAATCATCTCTACAGGAAACAGTAACAGCCACTGAGACAACTGAAACCGTACAAGCCACTGACACAACTGAAAAGCCACTGACACAACTGAAACCGTACAAGCCACTGACACAACTGAAACTACAAGCCAGCCACTGAAACCGTACAAGCCACTGACACAACTGAAACTGTACAAGCCACTGACACAACTGAAACCGTACAAGCCACTGACACAACTGAAACCGTACAAGCCACTGACACAACTGAAACCGTACAAGCCACTGACACAACTGAAACTGTACAAGCCACTGACACAACTGAAACCGTACAAGCCACTGACACAACTGAAACCGTACAAGCCACTGACACAACTGAAACTGTACAAGCCACTGACACAACTGAAACTGTACAAGCCACTGACACAACTGAAACTGTACAAGCCACTGACACAGCTGAAACCGTACAAGCCACTGACACAACTGAAACCGTACAAGCCACTGACACAACTGAAAACGTACAAGCCACTGACACAACTGAAACTCTACAAGCCACTGACAAAACTGAAACCGTACAAGCCACCGACACAACAGAAACCGTACAAGCCACTGACACAACTGAAACTGTACAAGCCACTGAGACAACTGAAACCGTACAAGCCACTGACACAACTGAAACTGTACAAGCCACTGACACAACTGAAACTGTACAAGCCACTGTTATTGGTAACATGTTGTCAAGCAGCAAAGCGAGCAGTAAAGATTTTTACAAGGATGTTGCCAGGGCTCGACGGCCTGAGTTATAGGGACAGGTTGAGCAGGCTAGGACTTAATTCCTTGGAGCGTACGATGATGATGGGGGGGTGAATTTATAAAAATGCATAAGCGTCACGGTGGCGCAGCGGTAGAGTTGCTGCCTCACAGTCACAGCGCCGGAGACCTGGGTTCCATCCTGACTACGGGTGCTGTCTGTACGGAGTTTGTACGTTCTCCCCGTGACCGCGTGGGTTTTCTTCGAGATCTCTGGATTCCTCCCACACTCCAAAGACGTACATGTTTGTAGGTTAATTGGCTCGGCGTATATGTGAAAATGTTCCTTGTTTGTGTAGGCTGATGTTAATGTGTGGTGATCACTGGTCGGTTCAGACTCAGTGGGCCGCGCTGTATCTCTAAACTAAAGTAAACTAATCGTGAGAGGAATAGTCAGGGTAAATTCACAGAGTCTTTTACCCCGAGTAGGGGAATTGAGAGCCAGAGGGACATAGGTTTAACGTGAGGGGGTAAGATTTAATAGGGACCCGAGGGGCAACTTTTTACACTAGGGGGGTAGATGTATGGAAAAAGCTGCCAGAGGAGGGAGTTGCGTCTTAGTTTTGTTTAGTTTAGGGATACAGGTGGGTAACAGGCCCTTTGGCCCATCAAGTCTGTGCCGACCAGCAATCACCCATATACACTCGTTCTATCCTATACACTAAGGACAATTTACAGAAGTAAATTAACCTACAAACCTGGATGACTTTGGAGTATGGGAGGAAACTGGAGCACACAGAGGAAACCCATGTTGGCACAGGGAGAACGTACAAACTCCACATGGACAGCACCCATAGTCAGGATCGAACCCGGGTCTCCGGCGCTGTGAGGCAGCAAATCTATCGCTGCTTCACTGTGCCACCCAGTACTATCACAACATTTAAGCAACATTTAGACTTGGATAGGGTAGGTTTCGAGGGATATATGGGCCAAACGTGGGCAGGTGAGACATGTGTAGATGGGGCATGTTGGTCGGCATGGGCAAGTTGGGCCGAAGGGCCTGTTTCCATGTTGTATGACTCTCGGACGCTATGACACAGAGTGAGATACCAGGCCCTTTGGCCCAACAATGTCGGCAAGACGAAGAGCCGAGTTATCGACTTCAGGAAGCGTGGTGGCGAACATGACCCAGCTGGGCCAAAGTGGAAAAGGTGAAGAGCTAAGAGCTGTGATGCATCGCAACACAATGGGGCATCTAAGCTGCATCTACAGTCCTTTTGAAGCATCATTGGTCTCTAGTGCACCAACCATCTGCCCTGGGCCAACCCTATTCAAGCTACATGTCACAGTGGTACAGCAGTAGAGTTGCTGCCTTATGCCCCTGTCCCACTTAGGAAACCTGAACGGAAACCTCTGGAGACTTTGCGCCCCACCCAAGGTTTCCGTGCGGTTCCCGGAGTTTGCAGGTGGTTGCCGGAGGTTGCAGGTAGTGGAAGCAGGTAGGGAGACTGACAAAAACCTCCGGGAACCGCCGGGAACCTTGGGTGGGGCGTCAAAGTCTCCAGGGGTTTCCGTTCAGGTTTCCTAAGTGGGACAGGGGCATAACAGCACCAGAGACCTGCATTCTATTCTGGCTGCGGGTGCTGTCTGTACGGAGTTTGATCATTCTCCATGAGACCACGTAGGTTTTCCCCGGGTGCTCCAACTTCCTCCCGCACTATAAAGATGTACAGCTTTGTAAGTTAATTGGCTTCTGTAAATTGTAAATTGTAAATTGTCCCTAGTGTGTAGGATAGTGCTAGTGTACAGGGTGATCGCTGGTCGGAGTGGACTCGGTGGGCCGAACATCCTGTTTCTGTGCTGTATCTCTAAAGTCTATGGCCATAAAAGCATTCTAATGCTTCTACTTCCTCAGGAGGCTAACGGACTTTGGCTTATCTCTAGCGACTCTCACAAACGTCTACAGATGCAGTAGAAAGCATATTATCGGGCAGCATCACAGCGTGGTTTAGGAACAGCTCTGCCCGAGACTACAAGAAGTTACAGAGAGTTGGGGATGTAGTCCAGATCAACAAACAGACCAGACTCCCCACCATCACTCCTGAGTCTGAGATCATCGCACAGTACAGTGCCTTGGAGGGTGAAAGTATATGCGCACACAGTAGGACCCCCCTTGGTCATGACTGACCATGGGTGATGCATCCTAGTTTGCAGGTAATGTGTGGATAATAATAATAATAATAATAACTTTATTTGTTAAGCACCTTAAAAACAACCAAAGCTGACCAAAGTGCTGTACAGAAAAAAGAAAACAAGCAAGACATCATAAAACAGGGAGAACAACAGAACATACAACTAACACGAGGCGCATAAATTACATACAAAAATCCAAACAATAAATTAAAAAACATAAAACACAAGTACAAACAACGCAGCAAAACCAAGCAAATAAAGTTAATAAACAATTCGACGCCTCACTGGTCTACAAAGGCCATGTTATGTCTTCAGGCACCAGCAAAGGCACGGTCCCCTCTGAGCTTCCGCTTAGCAGGAGCAGCTGATCATCTGACCTGAGAGCGGGAGCGAGAAGCTTGTAGGCAGCCATGTGGAGAGAGGCCAAAAGGTGTGAAACATGATCATGCTTTCGTGTGCCTGTCAAGAGACGAACAGCTGCATTCTGTACCATCTGGAGACAGGTGATGGAGGACCCACTATCCCCCACATACAGCGCATTGCAGTAATCCAGCCGGGTGGTAACAAAGGCATGGATTACCGTCTCAAAGTGCTTCCTTGACAAAATCGAACAGACAAAGAGCCTAGATGTCATATGGAGGACAGGCTGCCTTCGGGGCTCCGACTCCAGATTTTCTTGAGGTTTACTCCTGGAACTATTTTCCATGGCTGAATATGGCCACAAGGCAGTGGAGGTTTTAAATCTGAGTTTTCCCTCTCCTAGATGGACTGCCTTCCCAGGCTGACGAGCCCCATCTGCCCAACATATATATATATATACACACACACACAAAAAAACACTCACACACACACATATACATACATAAAAGCAAAAATAATAATAGTGCAGAAAGACTATATATGTGTGTGTGTATATGCGCACACACACACATATATATATACATATATATATATATACACGCACACACACATACATATATATACACACACACACACACACACACACATATATATATATATATATATATATATATATACACATACATATACACACATATATATACACACACACACACATATACCCGCACACACATATCTATGTACACACACACATATCTATGTACACACACACATAAAAGCAAATAAACAAGCAATAATAGTGCAAACTGACAATATATATGTGTGGTTACACAAAAATGCTGGAGAAACTCAGCGGGTGCAGCAGCATCTATGGAACGAAGGAAATAGGCAACGTTTCGGCCCGAAACGTTGCCTATTTCCTTCGCTCCATAGATGCTGCTGCACCCGCTGAGTTTCTCCAGCATTTCTGTGTACCTTCGATTTTCCAGCATCTGCAGTTCCTTCTTAAACACGATATATATGTGTGTGTATGT